>NC_050587.1:17846666-19305000 GCF_013368585.1 Megalops cyprinoides | reverse complement strand
AGCTACTTTTTTTTAGTTGGTACTGAGTGAAGAACATCAGGGACCATGATGAAAATGATCCAATGACTAAAAACCAGACTCCATTCACAAAACCGGTTGCACTGTCTAGCTGCTCACATCATATATGATACAGCTCTGACATTTCTCAGACTCAACCTTTGCAAAAGTACAGCTGTACAGTAACAGAATATTTCAGATGCTGTTAAAATAATATAAAGGAAAAGCGTGTTACTTGTGTGTAAAACCAGAGGTGGAACTGCTGTTAACTGAAACATCATGCTTTTGTCATGGATTTTCATGTTGTTAATTCTTAGATTCACCACATTTATGTTGGTTATGCCCTTTTACTTTTTTGATTATTGCTTGAACATGTGCAAAATATGGAAATTGGAAACAATGAAACAAAGCTGTATGATCTTAACACATTGCATTATATGTGCTTTGCAGACCCTCTCATTCAGAACAACTTACACAAGTCAAATTTTTATATGTTATCCACTCATACAGCTAGATATGTGCTGAGGCAATTATGGTTAAGTAATGAGGTACAACAGCAGTGCCCCACCATGGAATTGACCTGGAACCTTTTTTTGCTTGGTTAACAAACCTTGCTCTTTACCACTGAATTGCACATAACACTAGAGGACGTATTATCCTCAACGAAGATTGCAAGAAGACACAATCTAATGGAATGAAACTGGCGATCTGGCCAGCTAAATGTGTTTTTAGTAGGGGTTCAAAAATGTCTCCATGCATTTTTGTTTAAAAGTTCTGGGAAACATTAATGATTTAATTATTCCTCTTCACCGTAATGCCAAGGATAGCTTTTGCAAAAACACATTTTGCATTAGGACAAGATGTTCCACAGAAGACTGTTGCACATCTTCTGCTTTGAGCTTCTGTGGGAGTACAGACACCTGCTTATATTCTAGATGCTCTGAACCACGTAAAATATTTAACCAATGTCAATTGGTGTGGCAGATGCAACCCCATGACATTTTCCATCATGGGCCAAGTAACAGCAAAGAATTCATGAAACGCTGGGTAGGTTTGCTTTGGAGCAATGCTTGTTCAGTTAGTGTGAAGTAACATGGTTAAAATTGTTTATTGTAACCTTCTTTGATATCAGTTTAATGACAGACATATTTTTGCAATTTCTTCTACTGACTTAAAAACAATAAGCTCTTACTGTATGATCAACTCACCTCTTTTGTGGAAATTATTATACAGTATGCGCTATGTTTGAAGTACAGAGATAAGAAGCACAATAGTTGCCTTCATCTTGTCAATCAGGTCAAAACAACTAACATAACAATCAATCACTCTTATCGGGAAATGCTAAAACTGAAAACCGCATGAGCAAAACATGGAAAATTTGCAGCATATCCTGCATGCTGACAGCTGGTTGGTTACTGCTTTTTGGTTCTTGTTGTTGTTAATCTGAACATTCTAGGTCTAGCTACAGCCAGAGTGTGTGTGTTTCAGTGTTTGATCTCTCTGTGAAGATGCTCTGACCGAGTGAAATGTGTTAAAACCACAGGTGCAAAGCCTGGGCAGGTGGTTTACGCAGCTGTACTGAGAAAGACTCCATTTTAGCTAAAATGTGAAACTCCTATTGGCACTTTACTGCCATTTGCACACCCAGTTTACCCCTACTCTTATTCAGTATTTACTACTGCATTCATGAGCTGCTTTTCTTTAGTTGGTACTGATTAAAGAACTTCAGGGATTAACCATGACAAATGGTTTAAATACTGGTTTAAACAGATTCCAGTTGTTAGAGAAATGGTTGCAGTAACTAGCTTATCTGGTTTGTCATGTTAGATATTCTCAAAGGTCCATTTTTCACATTCTGCTGTTACAGAAATGCAAACATACAGTGGCAGAATATTACAGATACCGATTAAATAATATAAAGGAAAAGCATGTCATGAAACCACAAGTGAAATGCTGCAAATATATATATATATATATATATATATATATATATATATATATATATATATATATATATATATATATATATATATATATATATATACCTCATAAATGCTCTACAGAATGAATGGGCACAAATTCCCACAAAAACACTCCAAAATCTTGTGGAAAGCCTTCCAAGAAGAGTGGAAGCTGTTATAGCTGCAAAAGGGGGACCAACTCTATATTAAAGTATATGTATTTGAATACAATGTCATTACAATGTAATGGCCAGGCGTCCGAATACTTTTGTCCATATAATGTATATATTTCTTCATTGACTCTTCTTCTTCAAACAAGTGCAAGTAAAAATAAATGTAAGAAATTGTGCCCATGCGCAGTCTTAATACTGGAGTACCTTCAAAGCTGATTGCATCGAACAGGACCAGATGAAGGACCAGTGAGGCAACATTGTAAAGGCCAAAATTGTCTGGAATTGCAGCTGCTTTTGAAGCAGTGGACAGTCATCACGCCAGCAAGGAGTTCTTTGGAAGAAGCCCATGGAAGCCAGTGACACCAGTGATTACAGTTTGTAAGAAACGTTACTTGCTTAAAGGTAATGTGTTCATTATTTATCCAGGATTTCTACCTAACCTCTCACCCCTCTGCATGCAGGCAGGCCACTGAGGCAAGCAATCACACAGCCATTGCACACATCCTGCTTCATAACCACACTTCTGTGTGTGTTTTACTTTGAACATCCGTGGAAGTGCAGACACCTCTTTATAATCTGGATGATCTCAACACACTTAAAATGTTTAACTGAGGTCAACTGATGTGGGGGTGCAACCCCATGACATTTTCCACAGTCGATCTAGTTACAGCAAAGAATTCAGAAAACAATGCTCAGTTCATTTTGATAATAAATTTACAGTCGTATTTTTGCAAGTGTTTCTCCTTGCACATTAGAGAGTAACTTCTTTGTGTGTGAGAGCAACTTCCTCTTTTTTATACTGAAAGTATTTTTTTGGAGATACAACATACAATAATCCAAAATTACATCTAATATATAATTGTCATGATATGGGTAGAAATACTGGGAAATGATTCAGTAAACAGAGGCAAGCCAATCATAGCTGAATTTATACCTTTTAAATCTGTGAAATACATACTTCTCATTGTGTCCATTTACTTCTTTAAGGGTTTAATTCATTATGTATGAATGTTTGTGTCTTTGAGCTATTCCCATAGCAATGCCACCTGACAAATCAATTGACACCTATAGCTGCATGTCATTCCACCTGTTGTGGTGTTAAGCCAAATTGATATGTGTATTTCAAACGGCAGAGACAACAGGATGCACAATTGAGAGAATGCAATAACCTATGCATGGGAGAGTCAGACAGGAGGAGGATGACTTTGACTGCCTCCTCTCAACATGTTCCACTGGCAACATCGACAACTAGTACGTACCCAGTTCTAAAAATACCCACCTGGATTCTGTTTCATGGTTATAAAAGACATGTCCCACCGTTCCTCTTCAACACTCTGCAAATCAGCACCATTCCCACCTTTCTCTGCCTGGTGTAGGGTCCCAATGCACACTGGTCAGTGGCCCCTCCCCAACAGCCCCACCCTGTTCCATCCTTCCATTTTTTTTCTTCCCCTGCCCCCGACACAATCCAGCTCCTAATTATAGAACACTTAAAGCATTATTAGCCACACGTCACCAAGCAGCTTTAAGGAAGGACATTAGCCTTAGGCTAAGCTTTCCTAGGACGGGATTGATGAGTAGACTGCATTTTGATAGTCTCCAGGTGCTCACATCATTGCAGTGGATTAAAAGGGGCCTAAGAGCTTTCGGTAGCACCTTATCAGTATCATGTTCACTCTCATGAAGCATTTCCCATCATAAGTCTAGTCAGGGTTAAAAATCAGATTTAGTTTCTATCTATCTCTCTATTTTCTGAAGCTTTGGTTGTTTATTTGAAAAAAAGTGTCATATGCAGCTGACAAGATCACATTGCGGCCACTTTAATGTCAAGGCCTGTTGCTTTTGTGGTTATTCAACCATCGAAGACTCTATAGAAACCTCTTCCGGTCCTGTATTGGTTTTTTTGGTTACCCAGTTTTTAGACATCAACAGAACTTTCCAGAAGCTGCATTTCCTTTGTGCAACATAAAATCATGATCAGCATACAGACCCTTTTTTCCCGACCATTTATGTCATGAAAGTAAAATCATGAGGAGACTTGTGAGCAGCATTTGCTTGTCATCCAAATCACTTCATTATTCATCCAGTCACTGAGCACTTCATCCTAAAATGCAGTAAGAAAATTGCTTGGTTTCTGGACTGGCCTGGCCACCAATCAATCAGTCAGACTCACTATACAGCATGTTAAAGCATTGGTGTCAGATCACATCTAGGATTTGAGATTAGCAGTTGGGTCAGTATAGCCTGCTAGTTTTAACAGATCTCTTAGACATGCCTTTCACAAAGCAGGCCAGACACAGAACAGTTTGTAGAATTGTTTATTGAGGATGTCGTACATATAAGACCTTTAGTTTTGCCCAGAGGGCAAGTGCATTTCCTGGCAGTACAGGTCACCGTAGCTGTCATGACATCGGGGCTCACTTCTTGAACTGTACAATGGGGGCAGGGATCTTGATGTCCTGGCCCTTCTCCAGTTTCTTCTCACAGTCAATCAGGAAGTTGACACCATCAATCACCAGCTGGACCAGCTCCACCTAAACAAGAGTACAGAAGAACACTAGGTGCATTGAAGAGATAACACAGGTAAAGGATGTTTGAGGAGAGGAGTGTTTGCAGTATATTTTTATATTTTATGGACCATAATTTCCTACCAATCCATTTACCTTGGTCCTGACATCAGCTTCTGAAAATAACAGACTCTGGCTGGGCTATGTTTTGCAGGGTTAACCTGTTACTTCCAGCACCTGGGGTGGCAGTGTAGCGTGGTGGCTAAGGAGCAGGACTTGTAAATGAAAGGTTACTGGTTTTATTCCATGCTGAAGTGCTGCTGTACACAATGGTAACATTGTTTAAGAAAAACTTTAACTGATGTAAGTCGCTCTGGATAAGAGTGTTTGCTCAATGCCAGTAATGTAATATAATGTAAACCCCTGTGGGACAAAATTTTCTGGGGCTTTACCTCAGATTTTCCCAGACGGTCAAGGTTTGAAATGTCGAAAGTGTCGCCCACAGCAGCGGTGTCCACGCCCCCAGTACCTCTCTTCTGCAGCCGCAGGTTGTCCAGGATCTTGCTGAAACGTGGGTCCTGTGAAGAGAGCAAAGCCACAACCTCAGTTGAAGACCTTGGACATGGCTGGAGAAATCAGGTACATAACTGAGTTATTTTGCTGTTCACTTTCCCAGCAGTTGCCTTAGATTAATCCATGACATTCTGGGAAAGGTGTTAGGGAAGTGTCCCTCTCTAGGTCACCTTGCTGAGCTTTGGCAAGCGGACGTGCACCCCTGCACGCAGCCCTGTGCCCAAGTTTGATGGGCAAGTCAGGATGTAGCCCAGGTGCTCATTCCACATGAACTCCCAGCCTCTCTCCTGGATTAGGTGCTCCACCTACAACACATGAGACCCGGACTCAGCTACTGTGCGGTGGATACACTCATCTGAAACACGTACACACACACACACACACACACACACATGTATGCACACACACTCAAAAGGAGCCCAAATTCATTCCAGGTATGTGCTCACACAGACGCTGCAAAAATGAATGTAGATTTATGCCAGATATGTACTCAAACACACAT
The DNA here is from genome assembly GCF_013368585.1 of Megalops cyprinoides. Taxonomy (NCBI): domain Eukaryota; kingdom Metazoa; phylum Chordata; class Actinopteri; order Elopiformes; family Megalopidae; genus Megalops; species Megalops cyprinoides. The sequence continues at coordinate 19,299,287 of NC_050587.1, read as the reverse complement.
GCAGGATTAACACCGATTCATGCCATATATGTTCTCTCTCTATGTATAAAGTTTTAAGAATGTTGCCTTGCATCACATGCAACCCATTTTCTTTTCACACCTGCAACTTAATTCTTTTCAACGTGCAAGTCAATTTTGGTTCTGAATTATGCGTTGTAAAGGGACCAGGGGAGTGGTGTCGACTGGCGGACTAGAGCCAGGCCACATCTTCAAGCTACCTGTTGTCAATGAACTCTCCTCTGGCTTATATAAAACTCCCTAATCTCTCAATTAAGTACTGTTAAGTACTGTTGAGGGAAAAGTGTGGAGGGAGAAAGGAATGTTTGAGACTGAGCTGACAACTGATCTGTGTACTGACTAACTTTGAGAAACTGCATTGGAGATTTGTAATATATGTTGCCAAATAAGGTCAGTCCATATCTTTTACGTGTTAAAGCATGAAAGCATCTACATTGAACTGCTAGAGTGCACTGGTGCCCTCTCCTGTATACCAGCACAAAGTACCACTTCTAGAACACCTCTACACACACTTTAAAAATTACTTTCTAGAGGCCTTTGTAAATGTCAGGCTCACTTCAGTACCTACAGTACAAAGGATCTTCCAGGATTACTGCACTACCTCTAAGAGGTAAAACCCAATGTTTCTGCATTACGTCTAAGGGTTAAAACCAGTAACCATGAGGTGCACAGTACTTCTTTGAGTCCTCGGCAGAACCTCTCAAACACTCTCTTCATGTTCCCCCCCTTCTCCATGGAGATGACTCGGGTGTGGTCCTCCTCATTGATCCAGATCAAGAAGGTCTTTTCGTTGTTGTGCCTGTGGGGTATGATTACAAGGGAGAACGAAAAAAAAAACATCACACAGTACATATGTTGGGAAATATGGGGAAAAGCCACAATGAAGGAGTTGATACTGACCAATAGATTGACCATCTAACAATGCCAACATCAAGAGCTTAGCCAGAACAAGGCCAGCATATGCTAGTGTAAACTATAACACCATCATGCAATCAAAGCATTTCCTTATGATGCAATCCTCATGCATTATACCAGATTCCCCTGGCATCCGGCCAATCACGGGCCATCCCTGCACACGTCAACAAGGGGGACACAGGCTTGTCAAACAGGAAGTGGTCCTGCAGCGGACAGGCCAACAGGGAATTGCAATGGAAGGGGTAGAGGGTCAAGAACAGATCTGGAAGGTGGGTTAAAGGTTTGAAGGTCAGAAAAATAAGAGAGATTTAGTCAGGTGTTCCATGCTTGCTTCCTGATTGCTTCTGCTAGTGAATTGTGCTTTCTTGTGTATTGGTGTTCATCAACCATATATATGTTTATGGGCCATCTAAGTTCAATATGAACATACTGTGCATTAATTAGTTCACATGTTACATTTTATCTATTTTTATAACTTAATATTGACGAAAATCACATACCGAAGCCATATACAGTGATTACCTATATGGTAACTTTCTGGATGCAAAAACAAAACACTGACCAGCATCTCTCAGAGAGGTCATCAACAACAAAGAGTCCTGTCTGCAAACTCTTTGGTGTTGGACACAGGTGAAAACCCAGGTACTGCTACAGCTGGGTGGGGCAGGGCTCTGTTATCACTGGGAGTTTTCCACCTCCTCAGGCTTACCAAATGCCACGGGCATCAGGCCAATCCCTAGCCATCCCTGCTGCGGTGAGCAGAGGAGAGACGGGCTTATCAAAGAGAAAGTGCTCCTGAGGCAGGCCAGCATGAGAGGGACACAGAGCCAAGGTCAGATTGGGCCAAAGTTGGGGTGCGGGCACCCAAATAGCAGAACCATACGGTACCAAAAAATGGACGAATGCCCCCCATTTCAGCCGTAGCACATATAAATCAACATTAAATAGCATATAAAGGACAGGCTATATTTATTTAGGAAGTCTATGTACTGTACTTTTTTCACATTTCATACATTCACTGTATTGATGTGATGAAGAAGTTTGACCAGCTAACAGTATATTTAATTATACACTTTACAATCTACCTTGGTGGTTTTCCATAGCCAGCTTTAGCAAGCTGTTGTTAGATTGTTACCATCTGAAAAATAATGTCCCTGACAAACACATTTTTTTCACTAAAATGTATAGTGGCACTACATGCAATATGACAAATCTGGTGTAAAAATCTATGTTATTATGTGTTATTTGTTGTCAAAAGTCAAACAGATGACGCTTTCAGGTATTAAACAACTGTAGACCATACTCTATTCACTGAATGCTATCCTGCAGTAAAAATCCCAGTATAACCCATTTATGCTAATGTTCTTACAGCAAGTAGCCTATATTATGTCACAAGACATCTAACATCAAAAAACAAAATAACAGTATATTTCATTATTTTATAATAAAATAAAATCTAAAATAATTAATCACATTCAAAGCAACTAGGAAATCACATAAAAACTGTATTGAATAGGTTATATATAATTTCAATTGTAGCACATAATATATGACAGCATTTGTTTAAACCATGCTCTGTCTTAGAACATAAGACCATAAGAACATATTATGAGAAGAACAGGCCACTCAGCCCAACTAAGCTCGTCTTCAAACACGCTGCTTTTCATTTACTTTGCATGTATGTGAATGAGTCATAAAAGTCAATGAATGACAGCACACGGCTGCACTGAGTGTAATGTGAGGTGTGAGGGAGGTGCATGTCGCCGCACAGCATGCTGAGGTAGGGGGAACTTTGGGGGGGTCCCGGGCGGGCGAACGGGAGGGGCGCTTACGTCGATGAGCTGCTGCTGCTCCTGCTCCGTCATGTCGCTCAGGCTGTAGTAGCGTCCGGTGAGGTCGCCCTTCAGGCCGGACAGCGCCTGCACGGCCACACGCTCCACCTCCCGCCGCTCCGAGCGGGAGCAGGCAGGGGGCAGGCCCAGCCCCCTGATGCTGCGCCCCGTCCGCACACGGGACGACAGGACGTAGCGCTCATCGAAAAACCCGGAGGTGATCTGCGGGACGGGAGCACGAAGGAGCTTGTAAGAAAATACTTCTTACTAAGGGGGAAAGGATGACCTCCAGTAGGGGGAAGTGCTCTTATACTGCACCTTGGAGCTGTCTAGGTCAGTCGGGTGCTTCATGGTTTTGGGATCATAGCCGTTGTGTCTATCCTTGATGACTGGGTCAAAAATATCTGCAAACACCTGTTGGTTACAATGAGCATAGTACAATATCAGTCATATTCTACAGGCCACCTAGAATATTACCATTTGAGTCTCACTTTTTTCATGAAAACACATCAGCAGTCAGGTAATAGGGCTGAAGAGCACCCCACTTAGGTAGAAGGTCAATGTGCAGACTGCTGTATCGGTCTCTGCAACACAGCTCTGGCCGCGCTGCATTATGCCATCTCTGTACACTTTGATTCGTACAGCAAGCCCCCCAGGTCCATACCTCGTAGCTCTCCTCGTCCCCAGCGACCATGCCCACGGTCTTGATGAAGGGGTGCCCAGGGTTGTCCACGCCTGTCTGGATGCACTGGTCGAGGGTCCAGTTATTGGGGGTGGCCTTGTCCCTCAGCCGGGCGTAGATGGCAGGGGTCAGCGCAGATGCCATGCAGTTGTTGTGCTTGCGCAGGTCGGGGTAGTCAGCGCTGCCAGGGATGGGAGGAGACACACACAGGTGTTAATGAACCAGGTTTTCTATCTTAACAAAAGGCCAGAAAATTGCATCACAAGTTTAGAATAGGGGACAAAATGATTCCAGCGGGTACTATTCATCAGCAAGTTGGTGTTTATTCAGCAGACCTAAATGCCCAGAGTAATGTTAGTAACATTTGAGCAACATGTCCTGCAGCTGTTTCCTGATCCAGTCAAATCCTTTGATAAGCAATGGATGAAGCGGCAGAAGAATGCTGTGTTAGGGGAAATGTTCTGGGGATAATATTGGAATCAGGAATTTTATTTGCAGAAAGCCTATTTTCAAGTCTTTCAACACAACAATATGCATGTGAATCAGACACAACTCAGAATGCCCTGAAAGAGACACTGCCCTCAATTCTACAGCTGAGCTGTTGAGGAGGCTCTTAACCCCCAGAACAGCACCAGCAGTACCAGCAACACCCAACCTGCTCTACTACTGAACTGAGCAGGCCAGGCAATCAAAACCTATGGTCCTGTGAGGTTGTCACTTTATGTCTAATTCTTTTTTGCAGCAACAGCAGCTAATAGATTCACAAGCAGTTCCAGTGAGATGATCTAGCCTATATGCAAAAGTGCTGTGGGTACAGTTTTTTACTGGGCTTTGCTTGTGTCAATGGAAGAGTGGACACTTCACATAACTGGAAACCTCCTCAATTAAGGTGCAGCTCCTAAAGTTATAGGCTATGCCTCCTCACCTTTCACTCTACCAATCGCCTGCCCTTCCTGCATTTGGTAAGGACCAAGATGCAGAGCACTGAGTGCACTTAAACATAGCTGTTGATGCTGTTGTTATGATCATTTGATGACACTGGTAACAACCCCCTGATGTATCACATGCCATGCATTATGGATCACATCCAGCACACAACACAGAACCACCTAGCTTACACTCTTGCTCATCTCTGAATTTCACTGCACCACTGTGCTCTAGTCCTTACAGTAGAGGTCTGCTGTTGTTGTCAGTACCAACTGAACCACAATGCCCTTCTCAGTTAAGCACTGCATATAGACCATAGTTTTGATTGCAACAGAGCCTCTGTTTTCCTGTATTAAACTCATTAAACCTATGTGCTTACAGAAACTCCTTATGATAGTGTTTCCCAAAATGAGGTTTTCTAAAAGGTGCATCTTCACAAAGAAAAAGAAGGAAAGAAATCTGTTGAATCTTAAAAAAATGTATGGAAAAAATTCCACAAGTTGCAAGTCTGGATGTTCTTAGTGATTAAAAACTCTATAGGCATGTAGCCTCCCTTACTGGTTATTTGGTAGACCTGACAACATATCTGGTAACAACTTTGCCCAAAGCTAAGATATAGCTAATATAGCATGCGCATTCACCCACTCAGTCAGCACTATATGAGGGACAAATAAATATAAAGTACTCTGCTGGCTGGCTGAAGTAGTGAGTGCCTGGTGTGTGACTCGTGGTACTCGAAGCATGTGTGCACCTTGGGGGGTAGAGCTTCCTCCTGTCCTCAGCAACCGCGCTGTCACTCAAGGCATAACCGGTGGCCAGGGTACCGGCGCCCAGGCTTGCCAGCAGCACCGCAGTGTTGCGGCCAGACAGTATTCGGGTGAAGGAGCTTGCCATCTTCTCCACTAACTGTTCCCAGAGTCAGGTCAACTGGGTGATGTAAATAGGACAGCATCAATGACACGTGACTACACACACTACCACAGTTAGGTACACATTCATGAAGAAGCACTTACTTGCGTCGTGTTACCTCTGACCTTTTGAACAAAAAAATTTCTGCTCTCTATAACCCTTGGAGAAGGAGCTTTCATGTTTTCAAAGAAACAGCGCCTCTTAAAGGCTCACATGTACTTTTAATGGAAAGAAGAAGGGTTTGATATGTGATATAAGGTCAAGCCTATTTTTAACTACAGTAGTGGGGCAGAAATAGAATTAGCTATCAACCATTACTGCTCACTCTAAGTAAGGTCAATGTGAGGTACACTTATATGCTGTTTGGTAGTGATAAATAGAATAGCAGAGATAGTGGCAATGTCCCTGGTCATTGTTGTGCTCTGCTTGATCCATGGTCTTTATTGCATTATGTTTCAGACGTAACAGGATTGTGTAACAGACTTCACAGATGGTCACATAATCTCAAGGAGGCTTTCTGATCTCCACACTGGATCACTTCCTGACCATGTACCTGTTGTGATTGGCTGACAATGCTGAGGGGGAAAAGCACAAGAGGAAAGTGTATTGTGAGAGTAGCCCATTCAGACCATCTCAGCTCACCACCTGCCTCTACAGTGAATCCATGAGGTTGACCAAAAAAAAAAAAATCCTGACGAGTTATTCCTCACATTTGAAACAAGTTCTGTGAAGGCATACAATCTGTTGTCCACGTGAGGTTAACTTTTATTTTATTTATTTCAATTTAGACCTTTGCATCACCTTTGCAGAACAGCAGAGGGATTGTCTCTAGGGTAATCAGAGAAGCCTAGCCATCATGCCCTTCTGCTGAACTGTGAGTTCGTGATTTGACCTTCATCGAGTCCAACAGAGAACAGAGTCTTATCTGAATCAGAACCGATACACCGAGTGCACCCTCAGGCACCATACAACCTAATTCTGCCCCACAGGGACCAGAAAAACAATATACCCTCATGCAGTAAAACTTCAGAACCAATTTTTAAATCCTCTCACACTTGTGGGTTCTTCAGTTCACTTTTCAAAAAGCATTAAAGGGCTGTTTGGTGCTGGTCCAACAGGATCAGGAGGCTTCAAAGGTTATTTGCAGGAGAGCTGGTAATAATAGATGCAGGGCTAGATTAAGCAGTAGTGCCAAGCCTCTGCTGGCACAGGCCCTGCAGGCCGCGTGATCTGGCGGGACATTCTGGACCGGTCACAGCCCCACACACAGGAGTACATGCAGAGACAGAGGACAGAGGAGGATCTAGAGACAAACCCTAAATATGCTCCTAACTGTTAGCTCATGGCCACTGCGAACAGGTGGCCTGCTAATTCTTACAGAGATTTAAGTCTCGTGTTGGTTAGAATCGCAGTGGATTAAATGGCCTTTAGTATCAGGATTAGTCGGTAATGCAGGAAGTAACTGCTAAGAGTCAACGCTTGTGTTTTACTGTTGCTTCACTGCTTCATATTCAATGCAAGTAAAGGTGATCCTGAAGACGTACAAGGTAGATATAGAAACACTTTGCTTAATATGTCAGGCTGATGTAGTTGGGTGTACAATCTAAAATTGTGCAGATTTTAAATTTCACGAACCTTTCTCTCATTAGTAGTCCTGGCTATGCCAAACATTACTTGCACTTAGACCTGGTGTGGCACTAACTAATTTTTTAGACAACACAGCATTTCAAGACAAGTCTTCTTCATTCAAATGAAATCCATTCAGAACAACTCATCTTGGCCTACCTTTAAGCTAGTTCTTTCGGGTACATATTCTGGAATAATTTTATCCTGATCTTTCCAGTCACAAAACTCAACAAGCTGTCTTTCTCATTGTTAGGTGAGCAGCAGAGAAAAAAACACAGCAACAGTCCACAACAGCACAGGTAACGACACCAATGAGAATAAATACTGCAAGCGATCTCTCTCTCACACACACACACACACACACACACACACACACACACACACACACACACGCAGATGGAGGCAATAGAGTGCGGCCCGAAGGCCCCTTGGCTGGGGGAGTGGAGGTACCGTACCTGTAGAGGAGCCGCTGTGGATCTCTGCTGCCGCTCTCTCCCACAGACACTCAGTGGAAAGTGAGCTGCCGATCCGTCCCAGCGCAGGATTAGAGGTCGCCTCCCCCCACCCCCACCGCCCCTAGCCAATCCTCTTTCTAGTGCCAGGGCCATGGAGGCCCACGGCAGCTGTCCCCTCTGCCCTTGAGCTCGCCCTCGCCCGTCAGGGGCAGAGGGCTCTTCATCACCCAATGCCCCCCGCACACCCGGTGACTGCACCGTTGCCTGGCAGGGAGGCACCCTGCACTCTCTCATTCGTAATGGCTGCAGTTTCCGCAGATGTAAATGTCGATTATATTTCTCTAGATCTGTACACATGTATGGTACATCATTATCACAGTTATTCAATTTAGTAGGCAGTTGGTTTTATACATTATTACATCATATTACATGTTTAATATTTAAAGCCATGGAATTGGGAGGTCATGATAATCACTGTACACTTGTATATGATGTGACAGAAAAGGCATTTGAAAATGCAACGGAAGTTTCCATAACATGAGCTTTATGTGACACTTGTCAACAGTGTGCTAGATGGTAATATCAAGCGTTCAGTATAGTATCGATTGTTTGGCATTGGGGAGGGTGCTTGATCTTCTTTTTGTCATGATCTGGCTGTGTTCCGGTTGCTATTTTAAACCTAACATGCTCCGCTGACAGAATACAGGGACAGAACATTCACTTTAAAACATGCAGAATTCTATATCTTTCTTTGATTCTTTTCTTTGGGTAAGGTATGGACAATGTGTTGCTAACAGGGCAAGAGATTCTAATACTGTAGAAGTGTTTCTTGCCAACAGGATTTCAATTGACCTCAGCAAAGGCAACGGCAGTTACATAGCAGTAAGGTACTCCCACAGTGCAAGAAACTGAGGAATCCTGGAACTTATGAGGGAGGGGCAAAGGACCAATTTATGCCAATCATGACCTCACAGACAGACAGGCTGAATGTAATAGAATGTATTTGATCACTTTGCACAAAATCCCAAGACACAGCATCTTCACTGAGAAAACAAATCATACACACGCTGATTGACAGGCTCAAACAGCTCTTTATTTTATTTAGCGCATGGGGTTAAAGTGACTGTACACCGTGTGAAAGAGTCCATGGACGCTAAAGAGTGAAAATAAACCAACAATGGTTCAGAAAAGCAGATGTCCAAAAGTGGATCTGTACTACACTGTAGATATCTGCAATCCCATCTCAATACATCACAACCAAAAGATGCACCCATATGTATTAACACACAGGTGAGCAATAAAAAAGGTAGGATTTAATGTTCTGAAGAATTTGCTACATTTTTTGTAACTGATATATTCTTTACAAATGAAAATACAAAACCCTCAAGTAGCTAGTGAGAAATTAGAAACAAATAGCAATAAATAAAAGTAAGATGAATTCAGGAGTGAAATATTTCCCAGAAGAACTATTCAAAATATTCAAATCATTACACCTACTTTGTGCAGTATACAATTTAACATGCTATATACAAAAGGGCCAAGTAAATATGTTACAAAATAAATATGAAAACAAAATTGTGGTAATGTAAGCAAAGCCATTATGCTGTATCTTGATGAAGCTGCTACCTCCGACCTCATTCCTCCCTCCAAGTTTCTCTTTCATCTTCCCAGCAGATAGGAATGAGGGCAATGGTATCTGGCCTGGACTCCTCTTACTCTGATCCACCTTACTGCATGCAAAGTAGTAAAGTTTTATACAAGTATTAACAATTTGGCCAGAATTTTTTTCAAGGGTCAACTTTTTCTACATGCCATTTCATTAAATATTTCCTTGTGAAAAGTGATTTGTAGTGATTTGTAAGAAGGAAAAACCTGTTCAAATAATAATTTAGCCATGGATTTGAGTGTACTGTAGATATACTGGTTATGTTACACAGTGAAATAAACCAATATAGTCAACACAGCTGTGGGATTTTGAATGAAGGAGCCCTTTTCTCCATGCTACCATTGAATTTGTTCCATGCAACTATTTTTATACTCATTCCAAAAATTAAATACTCTATCCTCATTATACTCAAAAAGACATAGACATGTTAATTTTGATATGATTATGCACCACAAGTTTTGCTGTGTGGAGGCTATGGTCAGTTCTTGTAATGGCTAAAAACAGTTGTGCTGACAGAAATCTGATCTGTCAAACACTAAATCAAATCAACCAGCAGATTATTTAAATATTCTACACAAAATAATCAAAAGGGGTAAAAAAAGAAACAGTATCTTGAAAAACATATCATGGTCATGCATGACTGTTTTTAATTAACTGTCTGCCAATGCTATTCCAGGTCTCCACTGTGTTTTATAGCATGAGGGGATAATTACAGTTCCAACGAAATGGACTCTGATCAGGACTGACCATCCTTTACCAATAGAGGGCAGTATTGTGTTAGTTAAGGAAATACTCCATTACTTGGTCCACTTCATTTTAATTTCCAAACACCCAATAACTAAGATCAAGGGAAAGGTGCAGGTTCCAACTGCAATGCAAAGGAGCCCATACTGTGTATGTGGTGAGCTGCTTGATTTGACACAAATCAACAGAATTTCAAATTCTCAGTAATATCAATATCACGTCCCCTCACTTGTAGCCAAAAACACTTCCTTTCTCAATACTATGGAAAAATAAAAGTAAAAGTAACAAAGTAAAATAAAATATCATTGTTTGTAGACTCATCCATATGTTATGTGAACAGGTTATCACAGTATGCCTGCAGCTGTAGTCCATATCACAGTAAGGTACGTCTGTCAAAGCCCTATTCCAGCAATGCCAGAGGATATGTTACATGAAAAGATCGATTTTTAAGTTTTTTCCTCTTTCCCACTTGGTCATGTTTTCCAGTGGCCGTGAACAAGCAAGGGTTAAAGGGCTTCAATGGCTCTGTTTATTTCAGGGCAGGTCAGTCTGATTCGTATTCATATTTTGTAGCCGCCGCTCTGGTTTCTCATAAAGGTTACTCCCATTCTTTCCTGTTTACTTGGACCGTCAGGAAGCCAGACCAGGCCTTCATATGACATCTTAGCATTTAGGAAAGGGCAAGATCTCAAAATGTCATTAGCACCTTACTTCATACCGGACTTAACCACAATGCATACGTACCAACAAATAACTCTGACTTCACAATGACATGTGCCCTCTTACACTACATATACCACTACATATATTACTCCCACCTGTGGATTTCAAAAGTAACTGATACTTAATAAACACTTATAAGCGATTATTTCAAATGATTAAGAACCTGCAAACTGCAGACAAATCACTTTAAGATTTGAGGAGGTAAAATACCTCCGCTCAACTCTAATTAGAAAACAGAAATTCATCTTTAGGCATTATGATCTTTTTGTTACATCATTATCAACCATCTATGTAACACTGATAAAACACTGATAAAAAGGCACCTTCAGGAGAGCTAGTAGAAAGTATATTTCTCACATTCAACCTGAGCTTTTGAACATCCACAAAATGCCAATGCTTTTAACTTCAAATTCTTGTGTTCACAACGATGGAACAAACACCATTAAAAGCTTCCTAGGTGAATCCAAGGATTTCATGTGGCCTGTGTACAACTAGCTCACAGATCTATCCACTGAGTGACTGCTGGAGGCTGTGGTTGCGGTGTGGGAGCACAGACAGAACATGCACACATCAACATTTGTTTCACTTTGGTCCATTTGCGGTCACAGTAAGAATAGTCAAGCCTGAATGGAATGCAGCCCAGCCTGGTCCATGCAAAGTCAAACCCTTTTCCACTATGGATGCTGCTGATTCTCAAAAGGACAAGCTGCATGCGGATGCCTCACACGTAGAACAATGCAAAAGAAAAAGCAAAGGACAATTTGTTGTTTATATATGCTACATTTCCTCTTTACCCCCCCCCCCCCCCCCAACCACCATCCCCACCCCCTTAACCCCCATTGCACCCTCAGCTTAAAATGAATCAGGGACAAAGTACGGGTCAAACAGTTCCCCACTTCTTCCCCTGCATCATCTGCTGTACATGAATACCTCTTGCTAGTGATTTTCCTTTGACCATGAATCAACATTCAACCAAGGTCAACCATGAATGTCCCAAGCTCCACCTCCAGCATGTTTGTTTACATATACCAGATGACAGCAGCTTTCATGTCCTCCTGCCGAAACACAGCAAAGGCAAGATTCTGGAAAGTACAGCCACCTACTCCTTCCTTCTCTTTCCACTCTCTGTCGTTTTCATTCTTCCTCTCCCCCCTGCATGACAGAAAGCTTGATAAAGTGCCAGGCTTGTGGGCACCTATGCCTTCTTCTGTCACAGACATCCCTCAGGCTGGGAGCCTGGGTTCAATCTTCAGGGACAGTTCGTACAGGGTGTCTTCATCCATGATGAGGGTTTTGTCCAGCAGGTACTGCGTGACCTGTGAAACAGTGGACGGCAAGACAGCAAGAAAGTCAGGGAATTCAGTTGAAAACCTATTCAGAGAGATCCGCTGCTTCATAAACCATAGTGTTTAAAGCCCCAAGATCACAGCTTAACCCTGCATGTAGTTCCATAGTTACACACTAGAAATACAGTAGGAATAAGACTGCTTACCTTGGGCTGGTGCTCTATCCTGTAGGGTGTCTGCTGGAACTGTCGTATTTCTCTGATTATGTGTGATATCTGTGGGGGATGGGAGGCCAGACACAATGTCAGGGTATGGTTATGGCAGGACTGAGGCACCAAAGCCCTTTCCATGAACTCACACTCCAGAGCTCTGTGAAGCTATTACTATGTTCACCTCCTCGTCAGTACAGTCACAGCAGCATAAAACGGGGGCCCCACATCATATGGTAAGTCATAATTACGCAAGGAGTGAATAAATGTTAGCTATTTAAAAATCAGTTGCAGTTCTCTACAGTTTGAGTGACATATACAGATACAGTAGGAATGTGTCAGTCATTCATTGAAGCCTCATTTCTCAGAACATCATGCAAGGCTGCCAATGCACTCCACGTTTACCATCCGCATCTTGGAGAAGTTGACCAGGCCCTCCTCTGTGAAGTTGGGCGTCCCCTCCTCAATAAAGGCCAGGTCTGTCAGGTACATCCCCAAGTAAGGGACACACGGGGGGTTACAGCTGGGGAATATATGGGTGATGACACACATGAGGAACACCCTTTAATATGCTGATATTTTAGGTGCATTCCTGGAAAGGCATTTTTGTCCACTGACACTTGGATTTACCTTCACTACTTCAACATAGACAATTGAAATGTGTGTGAATCCTACAAATCAAAACTGAATCAAACCAGGGTTAAGGACACCTCAACAAAATGAGTGTACTGCATATGATTACAGGACTGATTTTAAATTTAAATGCTGCACTATATTCAAATTTAATGCAATTGCATACACAAATGCCTGCTTAAATATTTATCACATGTACAGCCCATTTTTTTTCATTCCAGTAATGCCATTATTGGTCGTGGCACTAATTAAAACTGACAACACGACTAAATGACAAAAGGTGAAAGTGAAGGATTTTTAAAAGTAACATCTTGGTGAGACAGGACAAATGCAATGAAACAGAGTCTTACTTTTTTAGAGTTTCCCTCAGATTCTTAAATCTTCCCTCAGAGGAGACTGTCTTCTGCAGCTTGTCCATTAGTGCTTTTGTCTGTCAGAAAAAGTGAGAGAGTTCCAGATACATGTGGTTTTAGCAGTTACAGGTGTAAAAGGGTCCTCACAGCCTAATTAGATAACTTCCTCATGTTTGACATTAAAGCAGTAATAGAAACAAAGGTGTGTGTTATTGTGATTATTGGCACGACAGAGATGCAATCGCTAGGTACAAGACAAAGCCAAGTACTGTTGGCATCACCAAGTAATGTAGTGATGTTGAAATGAAGTTCCAAGTTGACCAGATTGTATGGCTGGAAGTATCCATTTTGTAATCAGCAATAACATCAATGTGGACATCAGCATTTAAGATGAATATCAGCACCCACCCCTCCCGAGTAGGGTTGGGTATCGTTTCAATTTTATCGAATCCAATTCCGATTCTGCTTATCGAATCGTTCTTATCGAATCTCGGTTCCGATTCCAATATTTTTTGGAGTGAAAAAAAGAACAAATATTTCAAGAACAAAAATTAGCCTACCTTTATTCTTAGCACATTTAAGCTATAAGGTTTCTTTTTCCCCTCCCATTTATAAGTTGTGAATAACCAGATATCAATAATGCATTTTGCCTTCCTAAACGGAGGAGACTCAACCGTAGCAAAGGGATGTAAGTAAGCTGTATCTGGGGCGCTATTGTGGCTGGGAGACCGCAACACATCGAACACGGTGCATTCCTTCAAATTCACGCTGTGTTGAAGTAAATGCTTCATTATGTAAACAGAAAGTGTCTCTTCTCACATGCTCTGTTGGCATACTGCATGACAAATGACGTGGCGTTAGGTCCGCATAGCAGGTCCTGGCAAGTAAGTGAAACTTTTATGGACTGTAGAATGCTCACTGCAGTTCACTCGGGAGCGCGACTGAAACATGCAAAAGTTAGGAACCGAAGCGCAGAATCAAAATGCACGTGTCTTATCGAATCCACGGTTCTTGGAAATTTGGAGCACTTACCTGCTTGCAGACCTTAGCCCATGTCTTCTTCAGCCTATAGATGGCACTGCGATTGAGGGCAGAGGTGATCTCCAGCACCCCGTTGTAATTGTGAAGGCAGCGGCAGATGTCGGCGACAGCCACCCACTTCTCTATAGAGTTGGCCCTGGAGCCGACGTCTGTGTGGGTCATGATTTGGGATGCCACCAGGTTGCTCATCTTAAGAGAGAGATAGAGATGGGCAGAGAGGACAAACGATAGATGAGCAAGAAAAAGTACCTAATAAGGGACGGTAAGACTCACCAAACAGACATAGAGCTGACTCAGAACAAGGTTAGGCATGTCTCTGATAATGTGGTCAAATGTATTCTGTCCTGGTTTCTCCACAGCAATGGTATGTGCTCAAGAATGAAAGCTCAGCACCATGAGGCCGACAGTGTTGTAAATTTCAACAAGCAGAGCACACTTATTCACACTTGTTGACTTGATGTCACTTACATCATTGAAGTGTTGGCTGGTCTTCATGATATATGGGGTCCTTTCAGTCTTGTCCACCTTCATCCAGCCCTGACCCAAAAATTCCCTAGTGTACCAGATAAAAATAGTACTGACACCAAGTTGTGATAATGCTAACACACACTGGCACTATGTAAAACTGACTTTGGGTCCTACTTTTTATTCATGCTTATTACATTAGCGTGCTGATTTTCTTCCAAGAGGCTCAGCTAAACAGATATGCATAGGAAATTGCATCACTATATGACCGGTATTCATGTTCGGTCTATAACTTACACTCACTCATAACCGATGACATTACTTTGACTAAAAGTCCGGTAATGACATCACAATTGACCACTTGAAAGTGTTCACAGGTCTGTTATTGACCTGCACTCATAGGGGATGACATCACTGTGACACTTTCTCACAGAGGACGACGTCACTGTGACACTCACTCATAGGGGATGCTCCTGAAGACAATGTGGTCCAGTAGGGTGATTTGTTCGGCCAACTCCATTGCTGACAATGACTCGAGGCACTCTGCTTTCGGACACTCAGCCTGGGGTCAAAGACACATATGCCTTATTCAGTGCAAATGGCCAGAGCTTCCTTCTATATCTACAAAGTGGAAAAACTGAGTCCTCCACAGACACAGGTCTCTCTGCCAGCACTTACAGTACAGCCAGGGAGATCCATTTTTTAAGGAATCTACATCACTACATCACTGTATCACTGCAAGCAACTCATTTCTGCCCAAGCCTGATAACTTGTAATTCCAAGTGTTCTGAACTTGCAAAACCCCTCCACTACAAGTGGCATATTTTCAGCTCAGACAGTGAAACAATAGAAGAACCACCTAATGGGGCCACCCCACCTCAGGCTGGCCTGCACTCATGGAAATGAGAGGAAAAAAATTATGAAAGCAAGCCTGCTCCATCAGGCTGCCCATTCACTGATGACTCGGAGCAAATTTTAAATAAACGCTGAAGGTAAGGACCTGTATTTAAACCAACCACAACATGGTATTCCCAACAGAGTCCATTATGTTATGAGGCAATCTGTCATAGTGTTGACCTGCTGCGGCGTCTGTGTTTGTGACTGAGAGACAGGTGCATAAGCTTGTGCTGACATGGATAGGTGACATATAATACCTGTACACAATACAAGCAACATTGATGTTATAAGGAGAGACCAGGCACTTGTTTTTGGTTTTTTTTTACAGGTGGGCATCTAAATTTTAGTTAGAAAACATTCCTGAGGTAGAGACCTTGCACTGGGGTCATGTTTCACTGACTGGAATGTCAGAATAAATGTAGTCTCCCTGTGTTGGGGGAGTAGGCTTCCAGTCATGTGAACAGTTTGTTTTCCTGTTCTGCTGTGCAGTTGTTTGCTCCAGAGGATAGACAGGCTCTCTCCTGGGCTTTCTGTTGGGGTTATGGGCTGTTTCCCCATTCATTTGGAGAGTATTTGTGGATACTGACCTGACCACAGATGGCAGCTTACTAGGGCACTCTCACTCCTGCCAGAGCTCTGCATAACTTGCCCTACCAGTGACTGTAGACCCTACCTCATTTTATTCATGTGTTAGCCATGCAAAGAAACCATGGAAATCAGCTGCTCATAGAGAAGACTCACAATGTCAAGATTTCGTCTGTTGACATTTTAGTTCTGGTTCACAGCCCTTTCCATACAGAATTTTATGTGTCCTTTCATAAATATGCTTTGTCAGTCTCTCCTCAGTATCTCCTCCTTTCCACTTCTTGACTTCATCATAGCTTAGATCCCTTTACTTTCAAGTAGCTTTTAAACAAAATTATCTCTAAGTTAGACGTCATTTTTTATTATCTTTGAGACTGCTTTTAGAGAAAACTTACATTACATTACACTATTGTCATTTAGCAGACACTCACTATCCAGAGCAACTTACATACATATAGGTTACAATTTTTACCCATTTATACAGCTGGATATTTACTGAGGCAGTTGTAGGTTAAGTACCTTGCCCAAGGGTACAACAGCAGAACCCCAGTGAGGAATCTTCTGGTTACGAGCCCTGCTCTTTATCACTATGCCAAACTGCTGCCCGTGTGAATTTTTGAATATTGCTAGCCTATTGCTGACCTCACTCAATATGGCCAAAAAGAGGCTGATTAGTAACTGTTCAGTTATTTAATTCATGGACACCTGTATATGCTAACCAGACTTGAAGAAATGGAGTACCAACCTTTGACACACAACGTTTTCAGGATGTCTAAGACTCTGAGTCTAAGCAGTTAATTCTGGTCTGTATTTAATATCCAAAAAGAGGATTTAAGTGGCTACATATTGTTCTCATATTTTCTGCCTGTTTTTATATTTTATTCTTTACAGAGGATCTGGTAAAAGTTTATACTGAGTTAGGCTTAAATATGTATAACAGCATTGTGATAACTCCAGTAACAGATGTGTAACAACAGACTGTTATATCACACCAACATAGTAACTAACGTTGAGTTATGTGGTTTTTGTACAGCATACCAATACAGCATACCAAAACAGTCTACTGGAAACAAAACATAGCTTAGTCTATGATATGAATGTCCATGGTGCCACAACTCTTCATAATAGTTACAAAAATTATGTATGAGGCAAGTTTTTTTTAAACACTGGCAAGTTCAGAAAATAAACATTATGAGCTAGATTAATAGTTATAGGCAGAGTTTGCTAGATAATTAACTAGTTGTTTAGCTTTTAAAAAATAAAGGTACTTAATTACTTAAATTTCGCTGTTTGATTCAAGGAGAGAATAGATAATAACAAAAAAGGAAAGGTGACACACCAGTGGACAATAAAAATGAGGCAGGGATAAAAATGAAGAGCAGTATGCCAGTTGACAACAAAAAGCCAGCACGATAGGGCAGACTTTTTTCACGTCCATTGTACTCAGTTGTGAGATCCCGTACAGTCATATCATAGTTAGTTTATTCCTTTAGACAGGGTTGGTATGCCATTTACCTGGTTGAGTATACCTATACAAACCATACACCTCTTTTCTCCATTATTTACTATGTGGATTTTATATAACAATGTGTCATTGCACACTCCTTTCTAAAGGAATTACAGTGTTGGTAGTAAGTCAACCTATGCAATATGAAAATTCTATGAGCAAGTTCATGAACCATTTGGTCACTGGTCATTACAATCAGCCCTGGTCCATTACCTCATACACACACAGCGCTCTATGTCTGCAAGTCAGTCACAAAACACAAGGGAAGAGGGGTGGTAGGCACCGTATTAGAGTGATGGCTCTAAGGGGATTCTTACCAAGATGAAGTGTAGCAAGGGACAGCTTGTCTGTTCCACAGTTATAGGACAAATAGAATACAGTTTGCCTTTGTCAGTGTTGGAATAACAGCTTTGATAGTTCTTATCACGTTCTGCTTCATTAACATTGACATCTTTCATGATGTAACCAGATTATTTAACTTGGATTACGCAAGTCAATTCTAATTAATATCTAAAGTATGAATCAAGAGTTCTCATCTTCTGGAATATTTACATTTCAGTGGTAGTAATACTTACACGCTAAAAATGAGATTGTACCACAATCTTGTGCAAAGTCTTCCCTGATATCTGCAGTTTTTGCAGTAGGTCAATTCAGACATGAAAGTGAAGAACTGAAATTCAGAAAGTTGCTGTGATGTAATGAGTAAATTCTTACAAAGGCCAATGAAATATTTTCCTGAGGTTAATTTTACTGAAAGAGCAACCCTTGGTGCTTTCTCACACCATTTCACGAATAAAATGTTAATGGGTTTATCTTACATATATCTTCTCGTTTTGTGTCGCCTGCGTAGTTTATTTCCAGAGTAACCAAGCTCACCATCTGCAGGATGTCCTCTATCCTCAGCTGGGCATCGTCCTGGTCATCCTGAGAAAGAGCGCTGGCAAACAAGAGCGTTTGACATATTATTGCACATAATGCTTCTCTCTCGGTTAAAATTCGGACTCTGTTAATGGCTAGTAAGACACCTTTTGCTGATGATGGTTTGCTTAGAGAGTAGTTCAGATGAATGAAGTTGTTACTAATATAAACTATGCTACCTGTAGGAGGTACTACTACTTTTTTGATTGCTGGTTATGACTCTGATTTAAATCCATATTAAATTCCATTGCTAAGCCCAGCTTGCTCTCTATCTGTTGACTTCAGCTGACATCGCACTAGCAAGCTTCCTCACAACTGGTCTCAGAGTGCCGCTTTTTGCATGTCTCAGCCTGGCAAACAGAGGTACCTCAGTATGTTTGCTGTGGCTTTCCTCTCCTGGGGCAGGAGGTCTGGGTCACGAAGCACCTCCTCCAGCAGGGAGATAACACCCATCTTCAGTTCACAATTCATCTCAAAGTCCTACAGGTACAGACACACCCCCAGTGGTAGGCGTATTAGTAAGGACTGGCTGCAAGAATTATTTTGTTTGTTTGTTTGTTTGTTTGTAAAGATTATCTAACATTTGACTGATTATCTAACATTTGAAATTTTTTCTAAAATATATTTTTGGAAATACATATAAATGTATGTATGTAAATATGTCTGACTAAATAACAAATTGAATGAATTAAGATAAGGGAACTGACTGGAACAAAAAGCAACACATACACAGCTCCCAACAAACTGGGGGGGGGGGATAAAGAAGGTTGCACAAGCCTGAGAATGCTTGGAGACCCAGTGGCGTAAGACATTCAGGACTCTGTTGGTGGCCGCCCTGCGTATGATGAACTCTTTGTCACAAGTCCTCTCTGAATTGTTAAAACCTGGAGGTAAGACCAGAGATGAAAGTATTGTTCACAAACAGTATACTAACCCTGTTAAGAGACCATTGCAGCCAGCCCAACTACCTGTTTTCTTCGGGTGTTTTGCCTATTTCAGAGCAACTTGGTCAAGTGCTTTCATCCATCTATTTCAGCATTAAAGTCTTTTTTTACCCACATCAACCACTGAAATACATTGAGTTCATATCTACCTTTGTCCATTCACTGTAGTGGAAGGTTGCATACTTGAGTTATTTTTCTGCCAGCATACATTTCTGGTCAATACTGAGTCAGTCTCCTTCTATATATCATTCTGACCCCGTTTAGAACTGGGTTCAGATCCCTAAACTGTCACTGAAGTGAAGGGGCGTAAGACCCTTAAGTTGAAGGACAGCCAAACAGAGGGGTTCACCTGGTGGGCTACTGTGGCCAGCTGCAGCTGTGGCGATGGCAAAGGCAGAAGCGGGAGAGACAGAGCAGCGGGTGTTCTCGGCTGTCTGGACTGTAGGAGAAACAGCATCAGCACAGAGGTCACCTCTACAACTGAAGAACCGCTACAGCTCCTTAGTAAGCATGCCCACAACTTCACACACAGTGTAAGAAAGAATCCGAGTTGGATTAATGCACCACATAACAAATATATTTGTTTTGTAACATACAAGAATTTCCTTTTTCTAAATTCTCTCAATTAAGTATTGGTGGAAGTAACACAAATATTGTCTCATCTTGGTCAAACTTCCCAAATTACAACTTCCCTTAATGTCACCCAAAGTGAATTTTAGGCCAAAATCAAATTGGGGCCAAATCACAACTGGGCATTGAGACATGCAGCCCAACACTGCCATTGGTGTCACTAAGCCCAGCCCTGATGCATTGTGTGGCAGTGAAGGTCTTACCCAGCCCTGAGCGGAGTAGTTTTCTGTACAGAAAGCAAATAAGAGTATCATTAAACTCACATTTTTGTTCATCTGAGTCACATTCCTCATGCACAGCTGTGCCAAAGATTTCGACAGATAATTGGAATCATTTTTCTAAAATCCATTTGGGTGATCATCTTTGGGGAAATGTAGCCTTTTATTTGCTGTTTGACGTGTCTTGTTTATGCCAACAGAGTGGCTGATGATCTCTGATGAATATAATATGCTAGTAAAATAGCAGGTCAAACAAAAAAACTACATCAATGCCTAAACTGAATATAGTTTTACTGAGTCCCCTGCCAGTTTTCCTAGAGGGAGCGCTTCCACACCGGGTTTTTTTTACAGTAGTGAACAGGCACAATGACAGTGAGGTCGGTGCTACCCCTTTGCCCCTAACTCATGCACAAACTCACCTCCAGTCTGCCTATAACGGAGGTGGCGGGGTGTGGAGGGTGACCGGCAGGGAGACACATCACCCGCTTCACCAGCTGATGGGGTCTCTGGTATGAACTTGTCCAGTGACACAGACTCCAGCACGGCTGTTGTGAAGATGGGGGGTGGGAGGGGGGGGGGGGTGCGTTAGACTGGTCTATCCTGAGATCATTATGAAAAATGAGCTTTCTATACATATCATGGGTAGTACACTGATTCGGGATGCTGAACAAGTGTTCATTCTTTTGAGATTCAGCTCAACTCGTTGCTGCCCCACCTCCATCTGCACTGGAAATTCTGAAGACATGCTCCCTAAACTCTCTGAAGAAATTACTTCAACAGTACTATGATGTTCACTTTTGAGGACAGTGAGTCTTCAAACAGTAATTTTATAGCTTAAAAGATATGTTGTTTTGGTTGTGGCACAAGCACAGTAGTAGCACCTTGCTGAACTGTCTGTAGGCATACAGTAGGTTTCTAGGTTTCAGTTTCCCCTGCCTCATTTTTCAGTATGACGGTGTTTCCCAAAATAGAAATAACTCGACGAAACCTCCAATGTGAAATACATTTTTCTAAAAGTGTTTTTCTCCGTCTTTAAGACTCATAACTTCCAATAATGCCAGTCCTCCGTTACAAGTATCCAGCCTCTACCACATGGATGCTCACAACTACCACCATGGCTAAATAAGATGCTTTTCACCACACTGCAAAGAGGGTCATTCTGTCCAGGTCCTCATTTTCCTATCACAGTGTTTCAAAAGTCTTCTAACTGCCTTGGAGAATGAGAATACACACCGCAAATAACAATTCTGTCATTAATGGCTAGGTTTGGTGGCAGCCTTGTCCTCCCTCTAATTGGCTTCTCTCTTACAGGGCTCAATTACAGAGGCCATTAGAGCGGTGATCAGGCTAAGTCTGTTCTTCCCTCCGGAGGGAAGGCTTGGCAGGGTCCGTTTAATCTCTGATGGAGCAGGGCTCACCCCCTACTTGTTATACATGTCTTTGAGCGCCTGATTTCCAAGCGGCCAGCCCCCAGCCGCCCACTCCCATAACCCCGAGCCATTAGACCTTATTTTCCTGCTTTTATGGAAAATTAACGTTTCAGCTGAGCTGTAAACCACCATGTCTTTTTATGAAAAGAAAAAAAAAACCTGCCAATGAATCATTTCATCGACTCGCACAAATTATGTGCACGAAAGAACAGGCTTAACCTGTGCCCATCCACAGAACACACACCCGATCTTAACATCATCCCGTCTCCGTAAGAGCACGCAAAAATCGTTAGAGTGGGGAAAGAGGGTTGTATGGCTACATCTTTGGTGACCTTGACGTACAGAGAAGATGGAGGGAGTGGATGGACACAGGGGCCAAACAAGGGCTCTCCAGGTTCAATTAGACCCAATTTTCCTCTCTGAGTCCTGTGAAACAGTCGGTCACATGCCACACTAAGAGCCCCTCATTTGGGAGGGAAACCTGCAGGCTTTCAGTGATGCGGCATCAAAAAGCTCTTGGGAACCTAAGAAAAACTGAAGAATGAACACCAACCACTAAAAATATTTTAGCCTGACATTAATGGAGGAGATGTGAACACTTGGTGCCTTGCTATCCAGTATGCGACTGATGCTGTCAGGCAGTATGGCTTCAATCCTGCATTATGATAGTCCAGAGACAGTGTGCATGTATTCTATTTGTGGCTCCAACAGAAGCAGCCCGCCAAATGTTTGTGAGTTATGGAGACAAGGCAAACGTTGGGCAGACCTATCAAACCCATTTTCCTCCATGGCACATGATGATTAGCACACCACCAGGCAAGCATAATAAAGGACTGCAATTTTAGATTATGGCTGCGCCCTGTCGGCCTTCTCCCAGGAGAGAGAAAGAAAGATGAGCACAAGAGAAAGAGGGAATAGGCAAAAGAGGGGAGAAGGAAGAGAGCAGCAGATAGGGAGGGAAAAAAGAGAGAAACAGAGGCAGCAATGCAGCATAGCAGTAAGGAGCAGGACTTGTAACCAAAAGGTTGTCAGTTCAATTCCCCATAGGGACACTGCTGCTGTACCCTTGGGCAAGGTACTAAACTCAAAATTGCCTCAGCAAATATCCAGCTGTATAAATGGATACCATGTAAAAATTGTAACCTATGTAAGTTGCCCTGAATAAGATCATCTGCTAAATGCCATTATGTTAAAACAGAGACAGGAGGTGGGGTGGGGAGTCAATCTGTCTACAGCAGTGGTTCTCAACCGGTGTGCCGTGGAATTTTGAGGAACCCAATACGTTATGTGTTTGACATTCTTAATACTCGATCATCAACTTTAAGTTGGTGTGCCTTGACATTCTGGTTTCACCTTTGATATGCCTTAGCCCCAAAAAGGTTGAAAACCTCTGGTCTACAGTACCTCTCCGGATGCTCCGCCTCAGTTTCCCACAGAAGGCGTCGATGCGAGGCAGCTCCGCCCCTTCCTCTGGGACTCCAGGGCTCTGCTCGGGCGAGGAGGGCCCCCGGCTCAGGTCCAGGGGGGCCTTGGTGCTGGTGGGCGGGGGAGACATGGTGGGGTTGCATGTGGAGGTGGGGCTGCTGGCAGCGGAGGAGGAGCAGGTGGTGGACAGGTCCAGGGCACCCACCTTGGAGCTGACGGGTGAGCTGAGGGACAGCTTGCGGGTGCACACGGGCGAGGAGGTGCGGGAGGGGATGGAGAGCGGGGGCGGGGACGAGAACTTGCGACACAAGTTGGGGGACTTTTCATTTGCGTGTTCCCCCCCACGGCCACTCTGGTTCGTAGCAAAGAAGAGCTCCAGGGACCTGAGGTGAGGGTCACATAGAGATCAGATCAGACATCAAGGAACAGAGATGACAGCCATAGAGACAAACAGACAAGCTATACAGAGACACACATGCATATATACATACATACACACATACAATGACTCATAATGACATAGAAAGAGGTTCTGTTAAGAGCATGCATTTTTTGTAAAGGGGTAGGTGCCCATTATAGGGAAAAATCTGTAGCCTACCTCTCTAGAGGGAAGCTATGAAAGGAATAGGCTGCAATCAAATACTGTAGGAAGGATGCCAGAATCATTCACAATGACAGAGGATGAAGTTACATGCTTATAGACCTATTCCATCCTACGCCATTGTGGATTGCCCAACAGAGCACTGCAATGGTGGAGAGTAAAGATATTCCAGAGACTTCAAGGGAGTAACCCAAGCAGTGCAAAGAGTATGGGTTAGGTTTAAACTCCTACAAAAGTGATGGGAGAACTTTGATAATCTGAACAAGCACTGCAAAAAATGTCATACATTTACCAAGATACTGTCATCACTTATCAATAGTATTTTGACAGAAAAGTATTAGGCAGTTCCTGAGTATTAACAACTTGTTCAAACAATGGACAATCTTTGTTTTAGAAAAGAAGGTATTCCTAACAATAACAATAAAAAAGAACAATTTTAAAAAGTAATACAATACATTTTTGTCTCAAGACAATGACAAACACACATTTTTTGCAGTGGACTTGTTTATATGTTTGATACATCGTGCATTGTGTCCTGAGGCAGCCAAGCCACTTTAACATCATAGCAAATATGTACCCAAGCCACATACGTAAAATGCTCTGTCAAAACAAATTTTTCAATTGGCCAGCTGGAGCTTTGAGACCACCAACACTGTCTTTGGAGAGGCTGGCTCAGGTGGCAAACTGAGACAGTTGTAACAAAGTGTGTGTGTAGGTGGAGGTCAGGGTTTGGGGGGGGGGGGGGGGGGGTGCAGTCAATCTATGTGCACAGCCATTAGGGCTTCACACGCATCTTTGAGCCAATACAGAGAGAGGAGGAGAGGAGGGGTTTGCAGGAGTATGTAGGACAGGGAGTGGGGGTGGCCATTACTTTGACTGATCCAGGGCTAGTCTTGTGATCTTCAGGCTGTAGTCTGGACAGATGGAGGTGATGGACAAGCGGTCAGATGAGTGATACTGGACCCTGCGTGTGACAGTGCGGGGTGGGGAGATTGAGAGGCCACCATTGATGATGTCACAATGATGCACACTCCGAGGGAGACAAGGTCAGCTCCCATGTCAGGTTGAAGGTTTTTTGTTTTTGTTTTTGTTTTTTTTTTACAGCACAGAGAACACACAGAAAAAAGCAGAACAAATAAGACAGAGCGGAAATGACAAATTGCAACTTTCAGGACAAAAACATCTTCTGAGGGATATGAAAACCATCCATAAACATTCCACGGTAATCTGTGTTTTAGCCCATTTTAAATAGAGGCATGAAAACATCTAGCTCTAAAATGACACTTCCAGTCTGACTCCTGGGATCATCAAAACAAAAGGCTGCAATCTTTGCTCATGTTGTTGAAATACCGCTCCCTTACACTGATGGGTGCAAAGTATGTAATGATCTCAAAGAGCAGAATTCCTCATTGTAAATCTGCCAGTTTTGAGATAGATTATGATTTTGACAAAGATGTATGTATACTGGACTTTTCAGCAAAATTGGCTGTCCACCTACATGTTGTTAATAATGTAGCATATGTTAACAACAGTTAGGTAAAATGTGCACATATTCTTCAAGCCTGGCTTTTCATGCTCTCTCAGTCGTTCTGTTGACTGCTTGAATAATTCATATTTTGCATTGCTTATCTTATGAAGCAAGACTTCTGTAATTGTATTACAGTGCATGTTCAGAGGAAAAGGCAACAAGCAAACCAAGGACACAATAAGTAAACATTATCAAACACCTGTTTTAGATGTGCTGTAGCACAAAAGGTCTGACTTTGCATTGAAAAGGTCATTATGTCTTGGTGCATAAAAAAAAACATAAACATGGAAATGACACCATTTTGCTTGCCAGGACAGAGCCAGAAGCCCACACAAACAGACATTTGCCATCCTAGACATTTCTCCTAACCTGGAGGTGAGAAGAGTTTTGACAGACACAACCGAAGAAGAGGAGATGGCTGTGCATGGATGAGGCAAAGGAGGTTTCTAAGGAAACATGTGAAAATGAAAACGTGGGAAGCAAATGTTTTGAATTTCTGCCTCAACCAAAAGCGGGTGGAAAACAGACTGAGCCTTGGTGAGTAGTTGATGCTGGCTGGTAGGGACCAGACTATCCAACGCAGCTTATGCTGCAGACCTGAGGGAGTCACAGCAGGGGTGTGATCTCCTTTTAGGAGAGGTGTGGACTGAGGTGCGAGGAACTGTCAACTGATGTCACCTATCTGGAAAGGAGGTCCAGGCAGCTGTGGCTAGCTCCTGTTTATGTGGAGCTGGTGTGACTGTTGGTAAAATTTGAGTAGTGAGTAGCCGTAGAGCCTGGGCTATATGGCACACAAATGTGTTAGCTGTGTTGTGCAGGTCTGATGGCGGCTGGCAATATGTCCATTGCACAATATTCACTTACACGAATGTACCAAACTTACACGGCTTAGATTTTATATATCAGTACTTCTCATCCCTGATGCTGTAAGCACACCTTACATGTTGGTTTTCATTCTAGCTGAACTTTTAAGAATTTCAGTTTGATTGTACGATTGCTTGAATACAGATCACTTAACAAGTATCCACTTTGTTACAAAAGCAGGTTGTTGTAAATGGAGGTGTACTAACAGAAACACAAAAATGAAAGTGTCACAGAAATCACTTTGGACCACAAATGCAGTTCTCACAACATATCCTTTTCATGAAGAACTGACAGTGGATTAAACAGAAATGTCAAATAAAGATCATGACTCAGTATTCAGCCATCAGCTAAACCTAACTATCAGGGAGCTCAGCTGGATCAAATCCATCACATGGCATGCCTCCTCAAGCAGGGTGAGGAATAACTGTAATATCTTATAAGATAAAAAGTGAAGCAATTTCTTGCGTGACACCTGCCACGCCACGTACCTGACCGGGATGGAGGTGAAGGGCTTCTTGTAGATGTCGGCCAGCTTGTCCATGACGACGGCAGCAGTGGTGAAGATGCGGTAGGTGTGCAAGAAGGTGTTGAGGAAGTCGATGGAGAGGAAGCGCAGGTCCGTCAGCCTCTCCAGCAGCCGCTCCACGCTGGCGTAGCGGATCTGGGGGACCTTGCACGAGTTGAGCGTCTTGCTGAAGCAAATGTCAACATCGTCTTTATGGAGACGCGCATCGGATCTAATGAGGAGCACAACCAAGCCGCTTGTAACCCGGGAGCTGTTGGTCATCTGTCTAGCGCTGGGGGGCTGGGGGAAGGATTCTGGTTGTTTTGAGGGCCAACACAAATATATTCAGTACACAAGGGGAGGGTGATGGAAAGGGACTGAGGCAAAACTGGGGCAATAAAAGTCTACAAACATGTAAATTAAAAAAAGATGACCGTGAAACAGTGGGAGGACTCACAAATAACGGTTTTGTTATTGTGGCCTGTTGTTATGATGCAGACTTTGTTCAGTGGCCCAGACAAGACACAGCCAGCTCAAGGAGTTAACGGCGGCTAACTCCCCCATCAGTAACAAAAAGGCTGTGTCTCCAACATACAACATCTTCAAAGGACATTGCCAGTGCATAACAAGATATTTCACAAATGCACATTAACAATAAAAAAGGGTTGCGCTTTACTTTACAGCTCAGCCTAAAGAAGTGACAACACAGTCAAAATGTGGCAATATTGCCCCCCTTCCCCCGACAATGTTTGTCACAAATTACCTAAAAAGCAAAAGCTACACTCAGATTAGCAGTATCAGAGCTGAAAAGTAAAGCGCTACGCCAGGGAAAACGTCAGGGAAAAACAAACACAAAACAACACGTGATGACAGCACAGTGTAGCACAGAATACAGGCATTTGAAAAAACTTTCCAAAATAATGCATATGCTCTGTTACATACACTGATCACTTAGTAATCCAGAGCAACATTTTTGGCAAAGGCCATAGACACTAGGATAGGAAAACAGAGCAGCAGTCAAAACATCCCAACCCTGACAACAAGTCGCATATAGCTATGAGGCATACGTCTGACATGACTAACAAACCTCTTCTCTCCTGTCCCCATGTGACGGGGGAATAGACAGGTGGGTCATGGATTTGACAATAGACCTGCATACCGCTTCTCAGCGCAGCATTTCGGTGGCAGAGAGACACCTCACCCCTCCGCCAGCACTTACTTAATCATGTGAGGCACGGTGACTTTGGAGTTCTCCTCGAACACGCTGGTCATCAGGCCGTTGCAGCGGATGTTGTCGATGCACTGCGCAGAGGGAACGCAGACAGAGGGTGAGGTGGAGGGGATGGGCTGGGAGCTGGGGCAGAGCTCGTGGGGCCCGCAGGGGACACGGGACGGGATGTACACCTGAATGTCTCAATATCCACACCAGCTCTCGAGTCTCTCCCTCCCACTCATTGGGGGCTTGCAGAGGATCATGAGACACTTTGGGACACAACTGACAACTTAAGTATGTCTGTGTATTTCTACATATATATATATATGTGTGTGTGTGTGTACATGTTTTGTTCTAGCAATTATTCCCTGTTAGTTTTATCACAGCTGACCCTGAAAAGATATTTCTATATTGGAAACAGGAGGAATAACAACACCAACATGCAAAGCAGAGGTCTGGCTTTGTCATGTTCTCACAACACTGTTTCAAACTGTCTCGAAAGCAAAAGGGCCATGTCTCACACAAAAGAGCGATGGCCCAGCTTGATTGACTGAATTGCAAATAATTCTATCAAATAGCACCTCACATGGAATTTGTCAGGCAGGCTTAATCTGACAGGCACAGGGTGCCATACACCAGTGTTTGCACAGGTTTTCATAGCTAACTGAATAGCCCTTACATAAAAGGGGTGGTTGACAGGCTGAGCGAGGTCATTCTATTAGGGATCAAGTTGTCTTGTTCACACCTTTGTAAGATGGTGACAAAACAAGAGGCAGGAAAAAAAGGTGTGAAACTAGATGCTGTTTCCCCATTCGCATACCTTGTCACCTTTTCACCCTTTTACCTTTTTACTCAAACGGCCCTGGGCGATCTGCACGAACCTAAGACCACTGTGGACAACCCTCGTCTGTGACCGTCTGGCCCGTGACCGCACAGAGAGGGGTCACAGCGGTCCGCTCACCTGGCTGATGTCGCTGGTCCATGCTGCCTTCTCTTGCCGCGAGGGCGCCAGCAGTACCACCGTGAAGGACGGGCCATCCGGGGGCTCCACCACGATCTTGAACTCTAGGTGGCTGAACACCTGCCCTGTTGCACTGGCTGCTGGGTAAGAGGGGAACAGGTGGTGGTGACAGCTGGTTTCAGAAGGCAGCACTACAACAAACAGGTTACCCACACTATGTCAGGGCTCCGCCCTCCTAGCTGTGGTGTTTTTGTTTTTCCCTGTCCATGTGCTTTTGTTTTTCCTTGTGTTCCAGCCCCGCCCCGCTCCCCGCCTGGTCCCCGCCCACCTGATTGCCCCATTACCTTCACCTGCCTGCCTGCTCACCTGCATCCCATCTCCTCATCAGCCCAGCCCTATTTCTACCCTGCTTGTTCCTGTCTTGTTTGCCAGTTCGTCTCAGCGTTTTTGTACCTGTTTCGTTCCCGCAGTTTTTTGGATTTCTGTATTCTCCGTGCCTGACTCTGCCTGCCCTTCGTCTTCGTTTCCTGCCTGCCGTTTTGTCCCTTTGCCTGATTGTTTGCCTGCCCGGTTCCTGATCCTGCCTGCTTCTGTTACTGACCCTGTTTTTGTCCACGGACTGCCTTCCGGTTTTCGACCCTGCCTGCTTTTGGTTTTGCTACTTTCCTGCCGTCATTGATAAACCCGCCTGCAACCTGAAAAGGTCTGCGACTGAGTCCCTGCCTGAGCCCTTACACACTACCTTTTTCATTAGAGGGTCTGCGGTCTATTCTGACAATAAGTGTCACGCTTCTGGGTCTCTAGTATTTAAAAAAAAATGATACTGTGCAAAGCCAAAACATGATATTTCACAATGCACAAAAAACACTTCACAAGCAAAATGTCATCCAGCAGAAGTGATAATTACAATAACAATTAAGACTGCCTCTATGAGATAGATAATTAGTCAAACAAGCTGCACTCAATTTCCTAACAGAATGACACATGTTTCCATCTGAAAGGTTATTGGGCAGCAATTTAAGGATCTTGAATACAAATCAGAGCTAAATGATGCATGGCATGCTAGTGGGTGACATTTTATGAAAAATGGTTACTAAAATGTGTTGTCTCGAAGGCAACTTTTAAGACTCCTTTTTCACATCCTACTGCCATGCACCTAACATTGAGTTACAAATTTAACAGCTTTTAAAAAGTTAAAAATAAAGACTGTCATATCATTCTCATTTCTTAAAAGACAAATTTTAATAACTTCAGTATTGATGACACTGTTTGTTATCCAGGTTCATTTATTAATTCTCTTGCACCAAACAACAGAGTATTGGTCAGTTGGCATCCTATGGTCAGAGAAAGAAATAGTGAATCAGCAAATCAGCTGGGGGTTACTTTATGAATCAGTGAGTCGGTGAACTGAATCTTTAAACGGAACTGAACAAAGCAATTTGGTTTGGTAAAAACAGCTGAAATGCCCATTGTTAGCATGGAATCAAAAAATGCTGCATCCTCTTTATAGTTAAGGAAGAAGCACATACTGTACTGGTTACATTGAAAAGAGGCCTTGTTTGACTGTCTCCTGGTAAATGGAAAGGGCTGGAGCAATGATTCACACTCACCCTCCTCCTCGCTGGCATCCAGCTCCTCAATCAGCGTGCACTCGATCAGAGACAGCGCCCCACCCTGCTGTGTGCGGGAGAGGGCAGAGGTCACAGGGGTTATTCCAAAACTGCTGGATTTGTTCGTGTGTTTCACTGCACTTTCAATCACTAAAGCATTTAATTTTGCATTCTTTAAGGTTCATTAAGAGTTAGGGTTATGGTTAGGGTTAGGGTTATCAAATTATCATATCATATTCCCTTATTCATAAATCATGTAATTATATGTCACAATTAATATGTTTACATGTTGCTTCTGCCTTTATTGGTGCAAGTACTGTATAAGATCTACAAGATATGTAAACAATCCAATTAAAGGTTAACACTGTGTGAAAGTAGAAATAACATGACTCTGCAAAAGTTGAAATCATATGCCTATATTTTCAGTGAGTACTTTAAACAGGTTGACATTGTGCACTTTTTCTTATGAGTAGCTAATGCACAATGTTCTTATGTTGTAGAAATACCATAACAATGCTGTTATAGCACCACAATGTTGTCCAAATGTTACACATTTCCTGCACGTGTGGAGCCGAAGAAGAGCGGCAGAGTGGGGTGGGCGCTGACATGGCAAAATAAGTGCCCCTCTAAGTGAAGTGTTTGACTGGAGAAAAACGCCAT
Organism: Megalops cyprinoides; assembly: GCF_013368585.1. NCBI lineage: Eukaryota > Metazoa > Chordata > Actinopteri > Elopiformes > Megalopidae > Megalops > Megalops cyprinoides. Next base: position 19,268,307 of record NC_050587.1, on the reverse strand, counting down.
CTTTCCTTCCTGGGCCCCTACAACCAGAGCCACTTTCACTGCCTGCCACTGCTACTTGTACAGCCAGGCAAACAGACAGAGCCCCACTTCAGCTCAACATATCAATTTACTGGAAGTGGAGGTGCTTCAAAAAAAAAAATAAGGCAAAAAACTTTCTGTCTGCGCCGTTAGCTTTACTTGCACAACAGGAACACACTGCAGATGGAATGACATAATCTGGCACCACTCCAGAGAGCTCATTGGTCATGGGCATAAGAGCTCTACCTGCACTAAACTCACAGTGAGCAATTCAGACCAAGGCAGCAAAGACATTTCTCAGAACCCTACCCCCTTTTCCCAAAAAAATAACTGCTTTAAGTTCTACACATTGCCTGTGAGCAGTCACATGGTTGGAGCAACAGTCTCCAGTCATGGCATTAAACTGCAAGCATTATTCAGGAGTAACATGGAAACTGTTATGAGCAGTGGCAAAGGGAGAGCAGGAGGCTTCACTTCATAAGGTGAGCTTCGACCATGATGAGACACAGAAGAGCCATCTTTTCAATGACCATCTGGAGACACTAGAAGTTCCCAGCCTCTCATCAGAAACTTGAGCCTCAACACTAGACCCCTCCAGGACCAACAGAGTGCACCCCTTCACTACACAGTCCAATGTAATCCACGCAGCGCCAGTCTGATGGGACAGCCACATAAAAGAGCCTTCACTGGCAAACATCTGCTGTCCCCTGAACCTCATGTGACGTCTGAGGGCAGGACAGCTGTGTCCCCCTTGCCGTCACTCACTTTGAGCAGGTGCAGCTTGCCCCCGGAGCTGCGGGTGCAGATGAGGAAGTGCTTGGTGAAGAGGAAACACTGGCGCTCCCCCTCCTTCTTCAGAGACAGAGAGCCCAACCGCACCTTACTGAGCTTCCCCCGCTCCACTGACGGAAGCTGGATCAGAGATCCTGGAGAGAAGGAGAGACGGAGTGAGAGAGAGAGGGACAGAAAGAGAGGGAGGAGGGAGAGGGGAAGAGAGAGAGAGGGAGAGAGGGAATGAGAGAGAGAGGGAATGAGAGAGGGACAGAAAGAGAGGGAGGGGGGTGAGAGGGAGAGAATGAAAGGGAGAACGGGGAGAGAGAGGGAGAAGGTAAAGGGGGGAGAGAAAGATGGAAAAGGGGGAAAAGAGAGGGGAAGAACAAGGGAAAGGGAGAAGGAGTAAGACAAAGGAGTGATAATGAAAAAGAGTGACAGAAACAAAATGGGAGAGAGGGGGAGATCAAGAGAGAGGACTCAAAAACACACACAAAAAGAGAGATTGTGACGGGGGGGAGTCACAGATGGAGATGAAAGCAAACAGAGACAATTAATGGTAAACATACAAATAAATGTATATGAGGCAATATCTTCTATCAGATGAAAGTAAACATCGAAATTTGCATATGAATGAAGCAAAAAACTATTAAACATGAATTCAGATCCAATACATAGAAATTTAAAAAGCAGGACTATTTTTTAAAATGAGAATTTATGGCTCTCATTTTCACCTCATTCCCAAAAGGAGCATTTCAAAGCTCTTTTGTGATATTTCAGTCTAATATGTAGAGCTACAGAGCATACTATACCACAATCTGAATGAGCACCACAGAGATAAATTCTCCCAAAAGAAACTGAAATTTGCATTCCTGAAAAAAGATGCATTTATAACCCAAAAGACTCATATGCACAAGTCGCTGTCTGTATTTCTATTTCACTGACTGCATATAAAGGCACACAAACATGCGCAAGCACTCCACACGCTAATTCAAAACAGAATCTAGGACATTATCACTCTCAGAGTTAGAGGCACAATGCACCTGTTTCCTTTGAGCCCGTCACACTGTTTTTGATTATAGGCTCTCCACAGTCGATTCTTCTACTGATTATGGAAACGCAGCCATTTGCCATGATGCACCTCATCACAGGTGGGGTCATAATGTCAGGACATCTGCCTGAGGTCCTCCTGTTCTATGTGTTTTCATCTGTCCGTCTTTGTGGGTGTGTCTTTGTTTTTGTTGTTGTCTTGCTTGTGCTTTTGTTTACAGACGCCATGTGCTCCGTCATCCCGCCTCCTCTCCTGCTGGTCTGCCCTCCTGCCACACCCACCACCTAAAGCTCATTCTACTCACCTGTTTCCTCTTTTTTGTCATGATTAGTCTGTGTATTTAAACCTCCCTGGTTTCCCAGTTCTTTTTCAGATTGACTCAGTTTATTTGCCTGTTTTGGCCCAGGCTTTGTACTTGTATCTGTGTGCCTTTTGGCTGCTGATTTGGATTTTTCTCTGCCTGATTGTTGGTCTCTGATTATTCCATTCTGCCTGTTTTTTGACTTTGGCTCCTGTCTGTGCCCACTGTTCCTGTCTGCCTATCTGATCCCCTGTTAATGAACTCTGCCTGTACTAGGATTCAGATTTTGCCTCACGTTTTTTTTTTTTTTTTTTGATTGGATGTGTGTGTTCCAACCCTCTTGGCTTTTTGACCTTGGACTGTTTTGTGACCTCGATTCTGGATCCTTCTCTCATATTCCTGATACATAAACTCAGCCCTGCGAGCTCACCTTGGCGCACGAAAGTCTGGCTGGTGTCCAGCAGGATGTCACAGCCCTCCACGATCATGCGCTCGATGGCCAGGTTCTTTCGGATGTTCTCCGTGTCGCTCACCTCATCATGCATCACTCTGTGGAGACAGTGACACACTGGCACCCAAAGCCATTGTCCCAATGCATTAAATGTCCCTGCTCTGACGAGTGTGACATATGGATTCTATATTAGGGACTCACAGCCTCTAAGGGGATTACGACCCTTTCTCAAACAAATGATCTCATACGCTGAGATTTTGAACGGAAAATGTATTAACAAAAACACATAATCATAATATGCACTTTATATATTTTTATATGAAAGAAACCATTCCTGTAACAGCTGCGCTTCATGACTGCATTCAACAATTTTAAGCCTCCTTAGATGTTGCCCTTTGAATTAATTTTTCCCCTTTCAGGTACCTGTTAATATATTCTTGAAGCATCACTGAAGGTACTGTGGACTATGAATGCAATCAATCCCTGCTTCTCCATAATGCATACATGTGTTGACTCTGACAAATGTGCACCATATGCAGCTGACAGACAGACACAAGTACAGTTTGAAGCAGCTGTTTATTAATGGATGTCTGATTTTTGCTGGCTTAAAAAAATAATTCTTTTTTTAAATCATAAGCCTCACAAGTCCCTGTCATTCCTGCATGCGATGCCTTTTTTGTGACTATGATAATTAAACCCCTCCTCCTGAGCTACTACTGAACAGCTGACATTTTTAGCCTGTCATTAAAAGACCCCACGTGGACTTCTAAGCGACTCATCAACTAAAGCTGTTTCACACTTCAAGACCCCACAACTGCTACCAATTCTGACATATATCAAATGGAAAAAAAGATTGTTTCAGACTTAAAGTTTCCATGAAAAAAGATATACTGTAATATTCATGGAAAAAAGACAGTTAAGACTTTAAGACAGTTAAGATTTTTATGTTGGTAAGAGACCACTTGACTCCACTTTATTAAACTACCTGAAAGGAGTTGGCTAATACTATACCAATATCAAAGGCAAGATAAAAGCTGAATGACACATTCTGGTGAAGATGCCAAGCTTCTGCATCACTCCCTGGATCCCTGGAAATGTATAAAGACTTGTGGTTTGCTGATGTGGAGACAGGAAGTGCAGCTATTTAGGGTTTCCTGGGTCTCTGTCTGCCCCCTTTTTGCTGTCTCCCTCCCTATCCCATGCCTGCCCCCCCCCCCCCCCCCCCCCTTCCTGTCAGGTCTGCCCCTCACCTGGACAGCTCCTCCAGTTTGGACTTGGCAAACTCCAGGCTCTTGCGTTCTATGTGCTCGTGAGGAGTATGGGCCAGCAGCTCATGGAGGGTGATGATGTAGCGGGGGATCTGCCAAATACACAGAGACAGACAGGCAGACAAGCACATGGAGATCACAGGTTTAGAGGGTCACACCTGGAGTACAGAATGGGATCAGGACTTTCAGGTAAGAGGCCAGAGACATGGAAAAGAATAGGGGCTTACAGGTCAGGAATCAGTGTAATACCTGAGATATAGGACACGATAAGGTATTCGGGTGTCAGGGTTCAGGGTACTACTAAGAAGTAAGGTTAGGGTTCAGAGGTCAGAGGTTGGGGGTCAGGGTTGGGGGGTCAGGGGGTCAGGGTACCGTGCAGTACCTGGAACATGGGGTAGGTGAGAAATGTCTCCAGCATCCTCCCCTCACAGGCAGCATTGGCTTCATACTGCTTCAGGAGCTTGTCAAAGTCCCGGTTCTGTTTGCAGTTGGCCAGCACCTGCAGACTGTACTGGTGGTTCCGCACAAATTCCTGATAGATGTTGAGCATCGGCAACAAGATGTCAAAGAGGTCAGCTGTAAACATAGACACAATGGAGTGTTGGGAAGTGGGTTAAAGCCAGTGTCAACAAGCCCAGTCTCAGATGTTGCATTGCCATGTTTTGATTTTTCAAGCAAATTGCCTTGAAGTGGTAATCTGTTGCATATGCAGATAGCCTGCCTTTCTGAACTCTGCATCATGAGTTCTTTTGTCCTGGAGGCAATTGTTATGCAACTGTGTGATCTACCTTGAAGCTATTAAAGCTGGTAAGACATGAAAGGACACTTTAAAAGCTGTGTTTAGTGAGAAGACAATAATTTTTTTAAATAAAACATTCACACACCTAATTAATTGTGTTCAGACATATAAAGTAAAAGTCAAAATGTCAAGACACTCTTCCAAGGAAATTCACGCATCACTGTATTGTAGAAAACAACAGGATTTAATGACTAATGATTTGGTCAAAAGACCTTTGAAGAAATGAGAACATAACACAAGCATATCGAAATACCACAGACAGAAAACAAGTGTGTCAATAACTATCCATGATCGACTACTGTAACAATATTTTAATTTTAAAAATACGCATAAATATATAAACAGAAATAGAAATAGAAATATATAACTGTTTGAAATATAATAAACAAATATCTTATATACCTGAAAGAGTCAACAGCAACGGGCGATTTTAAAGATTGATTGTTGAAAGGTGGACGTCATTATATAATCAACGTAATTAACAATTAATTCAACTATAATGTTACAATGTTCAAGTTAAATTTTGTTAAAAGGTAAATTTTGTGATCAGATAATTTGTATAATTACACTACACATTTGAATAGGTGATTCTGCAAATCACTCTTCAGTAGTTTCCTAGTCTTATCATTCCATTGATTTATTTATGTTTACCCAATAAAACGTGGAATGTAATTGCTACATGATAATTGTATTTAACTGTGACAATATGGATAGATAGACAGACATAGATAGATTGGATATACATTTTTCAATGTGTATATCAGTGAGTCTTTTCAGTGACAGATCAATGCAGTACAGGAAAGCTCCTATGATATTCCAGATGTCATTAACCCCATGTGAATTTAAAAATGGATATACATAATATCCATTTATCCAGCCGGATATTCACTAAGGCAACTCTGGGAAAGTTCCTTGCCCAACAGCACAACAGCAACGTACCACCTCGGACTGTTGTATATATGGATAATGTAAAGTGATGTAATGTAAAAGGATATGATATGTTAAAAATCTGGATAAGAGCAAATTCAGATGCGAAGTAATGTTGACCCCACATCCCCTTTTCCCCAGTTCCTGACCACTATTCCACACTATGTGGTTGATGGCTTTAGTAACACAATGAATGCAGCAAACAGCTAAATACAGCAGGCCACAGAACCTGTCTGGATGTCAAGGGAATAAAGTCCTATTGCAGGCTGGCAACAACGCACCACTTACCTAAAACTAACGTGGGCCAGTTGGCTATCCTGGCCTTTAGGCCTTGGTGAAATATCTCATGCAGAAACATGATAGTCTCACTGAAAAGGAAAACACAAGTGATAGATAGTAAACATTACAAATAAAACAAGTATATTTCTATATCGTACACATGTAAGAGTATGTGACACACGTCACCACCTCAGGCAGAGTATATAATAGATCTTTTTTTCAGCAATGCTTTCATACGTAGGTGCACGCTACACGTGGGCACATACACACATGTGCACATACAAATAAACCTGTCCATACTTGCACTCACACATAAACCTGTCCATACATGCATATGCAAACACACACACACACACGCACACACATACACATTCACACACACACAAACAAACAAGACACATACACATATACCTCACCTGTTGAGGAAGATGCTGCTGACATCATCGTGACTGATGGGTGGCTTCTTGGAGCTGGCAGCCATGCGGAGCGGTCGCAGGAAGCAGTTGACCAGGATGGAGAGCTGGAGCACGTACTCCGTCTCGGCTTCCACCATGTTGAAGACGATCTGGTTCCTCTTCCTCATGCTCTCTGCGTGGGGAGAGCAGATATAGTCCTGAACAATGATCTTCCACTTCCGTCTGCAGAGCCAGCCACGCATGAAGCTCTGAACCTGCATGGAGACAGCACAGGAACAGCCCACCACTACGGTTACACTACATTCAACTGCACACATGCACATACCCCCACAACAGGAGCACCTTCAGTAACCGCGCATATGCAGACCCCAAGAATACAAGGGCCTGCTTCAGCTACACATATGCACACCACAAGAACAGCAGGACCTGTATCAGCAGCACACATGCATGTACTAACACTTGTCATTGGTGTGTTGCTGAATGTATTCTGTAAATTAGCATTACTGTTAGCCTGGCACTACTGTGTACATACATACCATTGGGGGGTGGGTATATGGAAACAAAGGCGGAAGGCCTTTAACTGCAAACAATGAGGTACCTTTACTATAATAAAAGTGTCTTTAAAAAGTTACATTTACCTGTAAAACAACCACATTTGGCTGCAGAGATCAGATTGGGATAAAGCATCAGAGATAAAGCAGGTAAGGGTAAATGAGGAGTCAACATCAATAAAATTAGACTTTAGGATACACATGACCCAATGCTCAGCATACCTTCTTAATCTTTTTAATATCCGGGTCCTCCTCCTCTTGACTTGTCTGGTAAGGCCGCAGTCTCTCCTTGGTTTTATTCAGGACAACAATCTAATGGAAATGTATAAAATATCACATTTTTTATGTTGTCCGTAAGAGACACTCTGCTCTATGCTATGCTCTATAATTATTTACTTTCTTCACAATTTGCCCTGATATTGATTCACTCACATCGATCTCGGTTCTAAGAACACAAATCTGAACAAAAAGTAAAATGCATGCCTCTGACCTCAACACTGTAATCCTGTCCCTCGGGCTGCTCTCTCTCTCTCTCTCTCTCTCTCTCTCTCTCTCTCTCTCTCTCTCTCTCTCTCTCTCTCTCTCTCTCTCTCTCTCTGTGTGTACCTGTACACTGTCCCTGTTAGTGGCTGAGTTGTTAGGTAATATGTGTGTATCATTTGACCCACCACGCAGGGCAAAGATTAGCAGAAATGGAATTAAGGAATAAGGGCTAGATTCAGAAGCTTGGACTCTGTTATTGACCCTGCAAGTCAGCTCCCCTTCTGCTGCTGTTACCCTGCTTCTAATTTTAATGTTAGTCCAGCAAGGAGAAACATATCAGTCAAGATCCAAAAGAATTTGCTAAGTTTTTGTCCATGTAAAAATGGGGTTTTTGTTTCATACAGTATTCATTCAGTATTTGGTTCATTTTTGGTTTTGGCAGCAGTGTAGCATAGTGGTTAAGGAGCAGGACCATTTTGATTCCCCGCTGGGGCACCGCTGTTGTACCCTTGGACAAGGTACTTAACCCACAATTGCCTCATGGCTGTATAAATGGATAAAACTGTCAAAAAAACTGTAACTGATGTAAGTCGCTCTGGATAAGAGTGTCTGCTAAATCCCAACACTGTACTGTACTGGTTAAATGTAAAAAAACAATCTGAGATATACTTCTTTCTACATTATTTAGGTCTTTACCCCTTACTCTGCCTGTTTTCACCAGCATTCACACAATAACCTCAAAAGCATAAGTACAGACCCACGAGAATATAGTATAACCAAGGTCATTCATGTGTGGAACCACATCTGTTAGAAAACATTGTGTAATTTCCACTTGACTGGTGAAGTATATTAAGACAGTCTATCATATTGCAATCCCATTGATGAGGCAACACTTGCGTCTCCACTATACAGATGCACATATGTAAACCCAAATGCACTCTGGGATACCGACACCCACAGCAAGAGGAGGCAGCACACACCCAAACACTTCTATATGAGCACTGCAATGCATGCGTACTTCCATGTGAGGTAATTCACTTCTTCCCCAAATGAGACCAGCTTTATTTGTGCCAGTACATGGATTAAATGGACCCCATACAATGCTTTGCACAGGTAAGCACTCTGTAAGCCAATCATGGCTTTAGTTCTTCATGCATCTGTTGATGACCAGATCACATTATCTCTGTGCTTCAACAAAGTATTTCTGTGGTTTTAATAACCCCTAACCACACTGGTTTTTCCCTAGTCTCCCTAAAACTACATGAATGACAGTTTTTTTTCCACATGAACATTTCATACATACCTACACTTACATTTTTCTTCATTTACATGCAAATTGTCAGAAATGTTTTGACAGGAGACGTGCAAAAATTCACACTTACTCGACTCGACACTTTACTGGACAGAAAGAGGGATCTGACCTCATCCATACTCTGAATTATTTAGGTTTTAATAATGCACAAAATCAAAATGTCTGTAGCCTTTTCCTACTTGTGTATGTAAATGTTTTGCTTATGTACACAATCCATTTTGACTGGTAGGTTTTCTAATTATGAAGCCAACAATTCTGCACGTTTGACACATTTCTGTAAACCATGAACAAAGTTTTAATCATTTCTATCATTTTCCTTTCTTATTGGAATTTGTAAAAACAAGCAACAACCACATTCGAGCAATTGTTCGTTTTGCTTATAATAGAATAATACATGTTTACAACAAGCGCTATGAAGCGCTTCATAGGTTTAACAAAGATATGCTTTAAATGAGTTAAATAAAAAATGGAGGGAATCCAATACATGCAATTATGTCTCTCTCTTGAGAGAAGTATTCTAGAGCTAAAAGAAGAAAATGTGGGAATTTTATTGGATGGTTAAATTATTCATTATTGGTTCTGCAGTAAGAAATGATAAAACAGACATTCATTGTTGCATTGTCATTTGGCTTGTTTGAAAATACATTTTTTCTTGGCTTTATTTTTTCTCATTAAGCCATGTGCACAGCCATTAAATATTAATATCACATATATTACTAGGCTGGATAATCAATCCATTTTATGCAAAACATTTGCTGATACATGCAAGAACAAATGTAAATTCATAGTTTAAATTTATTTTGTAGATGAAGATGTCATTACAGACTCACACACAGGTTTCTACACCACATTGATCAAATGCATTCTCCCCTCATGGGAGATAATGGGTTATTAATAACCAGCAGTTTTTGTGGGGTAATTCTACTGTCAATACCAAAAATTGGGTAGAGGTACCCATGTTTCAAAATGTTTCTGTTCCCTCAGCTGCCTTCCACAAAAAAACATTAGAGACTCTTTTCGTCTCTGATCCATTAACAAACTAATGAAGCCAAGCTACCTCTGCAATGTACACTAATATGCACACTCGGACATATGAATCACTTGTTTGGGTGATATACACCCTAATGCTTTAGCAAGTCTTGTAGTTGGAAGGAGAAAGAAAATACAGTGAAACCAAAAGGAATAAATATACGAAATTCCCTAAAAGTAAAAATCAATATATGAGTGAAGCCCCACCTCAGCTTTGAGCCTCTGAATCTCAGTGTCCTGGTCCTCCAGCTGAGTGCGGAGTTGATTTGCTGCCACCTTCTCTGTCTCCACAATCTGCACCAGGTGGATGTACTTCTGCATCAGTACCTCACGCTCGATGATGATGTCAGAGTAGCTGGGACACACAGACGGAGAAAGTACTTCATAATTCATTGGTAAAGAATCAAAAGTATGTATGAATGGAATAACAATTCATTCTGTAGAGCTGGAATCTTCTGGTGTCTTCTGGTGCCCATTGTTGAAGAATTGCTGCGTGTGAGCAGTCTGAATTCTGCCAGAGTAACTGGATAGCTTGTATAATGTGGAATTGAAGGTGGTTTGTGGATAAAGCATTATGGGTTTGACACCTGCTACATAAAATTCTTCCCAATAGACGGTGTTATATAATTTGGCACAACAAGAATAATTTTGCTGAGATTTGTTGCCTTAATTTCTAGGTGAGAACTAGTGTTCATTCATTTAAGGAGCACTTGGTCACTTTTGCAGCTGTTTCAGTTTAGCTTGTCTTATTTTAACAGGGCAGGCATAGCATGAACAGACAGCCTAGGCACGGAGGCGTGTGCATGAGTGGAATTAATTGGGATAGAGTGGAAGCTGGTGTCCCACCCATTGAGTGAGAACAGCAACCTGCAACACTCTACTGACAGCATGGTCTCTGCACAGTGAGTGCATGGCATCCACAGTCGGCTGGCCCCTACCCCCACCCCCTTCCCTGAACTCTGACCCCTGTGATACCTGGCCTGCTGGATGGCGTCCACCCACTCGTCGCAGTCTGCCTCCTCCTCTGTCCGCAGCTCCAGAGGCTTCTGGCCATCATGGCCGAAGACAACCAGGAAGTAGTGCTGGAGGAGAGGAAGGAAAGAAAGGGAGCGAAAAGAGAGAGATCATCCACACATGGTGGGACTGCGCGTGTGGGCAGTACAATCCCCAGACTGCTGGACCAACACAGAGTCCACCCAGGCACAGCGTCAACATGGGGGCTGTGTTCACCATAATGGGGCTGTGTTCACCATAATGTACACAGAGGTCCATGATAGGCCCTTGTCATGCTGCTGACCTTCCGAGATCAGGTTTTCACCAGAACCAGCAATGAGTACTCACTGAACGTTCTGATCAGGGACGACTTTCCATAACACATCAGAGAAGATGGGTAGGAAGCCTAGGAAGACAGATTATCTAGGAGCTGGTGTCTTTTACAGCATGGTAGGTTGGAATCTAGAATCACTTTACTGTTCAGAGCTGGTGCTTACAGCGTGGTCGCAAATGTTAACACTGTTCATCAAGAAGTTCTGCCTTATGGGCAAAATTAAAAGCATGTGAGGTGGATTTCTATGCGTCTTTGAACACAGCTGGTAACCATGAGAGAACTCATGCAGCCTCTTCCACTGCCTCTCCAGGGGAGTGCTCAAAACAACACAGAAAAGCACCATTTCCTCCCAGACTGGCCTTCCCCTCAGCTCTGTGCCTTAAAATACACTGCTCCCACAATATTGCCACAACATTACAGAGACATTGGGAGAACATTAAGTGGCCTGCAGCCCAGCACAACGAGGAGAAGCAGGAAGGATATTTTGTGAACCTCTGGAGCAACGCCATGCAACACAATTGTGTTCTAGAAGGTTCTGAGCGCAAGGCCAAAGATCATGCTTTGAAAAGCTGAACTGAAAGTGTCTTTTTTCCAGACAAAAGGCTTTCAGGAATAATAGAAAGTGACACTCACAAAACACGCCACCTCAGTTGCTGGTACACGGTTTCTATAGAAACCAGGTTTAGTCGCAGTTGATTTTTCCATTAAAAAAAAATCCCCACTTCAGGCAAGTGTGAAAAGGTAGACTGGGAGGTAACAGAAACTGGCAACCAAAATAAAATGTTAATAATGGGCATATTAAACTGCTGAACATGAAGCAGAAAGAGCAGCTTCATTGAGAGCGCCTAGCGCAACCTGAATTATTCTACTTCAACTGATCACCTGACTCCAGATATGTGTCCATGTGGAAAAAAAACACTAATATAGTTATTAATGAATGGAAAGCTACTGTACATTCAGGTCTCTTGGAAAGGTATCTACACTTCATTCAGGTCCATAAAGGGGTGGTGTCAAAGGATTTTTGTTAAAATGACTGCTGTATTTCAGAGAAACCGAGAGAGAAAACTTTCACATAAATGGTGAAATGATGATACCTGGCAGTCAGCTCAACATTCTCAGGTCTAGCTAGCTTCCTGGTCACTCTAATCATTGCCTGAAATAGCTCAGTAGCACTCTCTGTGGCTCAGGTTGAGCACGACTCATGTAAAAAGTCAGTGCACTTCTCAGTACGAGCTGTGTATTGCATGAAGAAAATTGACTTACCCTGAGTACTGAACTACTTATTGGGCTCAGTAAAAGTCATTTAAAGATGGATTCATTCTTAAATAAACAAAAGACTGCTTCAGGTTGATTTCCTCTGAAGTAAATAGAACACAATATTTACCCTGAAGACAGGACTAACTCTAGAGACAAAAAGGTAGGACTCCCAATTGTGTGGAATGCAGTATCCTTGACAAATGAAGCTCCTGTGTAATTCATCTGTGCTGACACTGCAAACAACACAAAAGGAAAAGCTGTAAAAGAAATACAAAGTATGAACTCCATGTAAACTGGGTCACCATACACAGTCTGGAACAGAATGCAAGGCTGTAAGAGTCGCCATAAGCCCCAAAAGGCCTTCCTCTGGTGCAAATTGGGGTGACATTAAACAGTGGTGATGGCTGGTGTTCAGTGGCAGGCCGGAGTCCCAGTGGGCGTTGGTAGACAGAGCCATCACATTCCCAGAATCTCCCGCCACTCGTGGGGGGTGGGGGGCACTGACCACCCCCTCTGCTCAGCCCCCATGGGCTGGGCATTATTACAAAAAAGGACATAATAAACATCACATTCTGTGGGGACCGACAAATAGCACACATGACGATAGCGGTCAGGTCAGCCAGACTTGTCAACAAAACACGCAATGGGTGAAACGAATATGAGAAAATGTGGCCTTCCTGGTGCAAGTGTGAGGTTGAGAAGCTTACATGTCCAAGACACTCCAAGTGTGCACGTCCATGGATGCAGAGCCACACTTATGGGCTTGTGGGTGCCCTCCTTTCTCATGCCAGGTGTCAGGCGTACTGGGGTGGGGGGTTGGGGGGGAGGGCTCTTACGTAATTTACTGGGGCTGCTTTCAGTCCTTAAAGCTTCATCACCAGTCTGAGCGCTCATTTAAGCAGGGCAATAAAAATAGGGAGCTCGTCACCCTGTCCAAACCCTAATATGCTTTTTAATTTCACTCAAGCCTTCCCTCCAAAGCCCTTACCCCCAACATCTCAGTGTCATAAATCTTTCTGTCACATGTATAAATGCAGACAATATCCAGCCATTACGTGCTCACCTATTTTACTGTTGGGTAAAAAATATTCTATCATTATTATTTGCTTGTCTGCCTGTATTCCTTATGTCACGGCAGCACAATGGGAGGGCATATAAACAGGAAGTGACCTGTTCACTCAACCACATGACACATGACACATGAAACACCACAGGCAGGGGCTCTCTATCCAGAGCAACCAACAACAGAGCGCTGAGTCTGCATACCATGCCTACAGTAGGATCACAGGGACCTAGTGCAGTCTGCCTAAAAACAACGGGACCCCATCAACACAGCGGAGAATGCGGTAAACCATCCATGCCAGCAATAGGCGGCAGCTGCACAAAATATGCCTGCAAACATAAGGCTTGTGATTTTTTTTTTCCTCTCTTCCCAAACGTATCCCTCTTCCAAAGCCGTGATCTTGTCTCTCTAACCTCCGACTCCCCTGCCTTCCTAACCCATTTTTATTTTTCATCCTTCAAGACGCAACGCTCCGCGAAACGACGCGGGCTTTTGTTTGCGCGCCAGTGTCCGGGGGCACCGTGCTACCAGAAGACATGCTATTCTTAGCAAGGCAGCCACGTCCAGCCGCAGTCATACGCGGCCTCTCTCTCCGCTCAGCTCGCACACGCTGAATATGAGCTCAGTGAACCGTGATGCACGGTCTTCTCAATGCACCAGGAGTCCTGCATCCCCTTGAGGCCAAACAACCGAACGATGGGCAGCAAGACAAAGTCATAGACGTACCCAAGTTGAAATCCACAACAGCCGCATCCCATCTTACATATAATATTTTTTTCTGCTTTTTAAAGAATGTGAGACATTTCCTTACATTCTCAATATTCCCAATATCCATATTCCTAATATTCCCCTGTGTAGTATTACTCATCTTTCTGCAAAATTTACCAAGATGGAGGTGGGGATGACTTGTGTAACATTTCTCAACAACTGCATGCATTATAGAACTGTGTCACTACAACTTACACATCCCATTTCCATGGCAACATGTTCCTCTGTGCGCTGGGTCTGCTATACAGTACTGTATATTTAATTTGCATTTATCCATCCGTGACATTAAAGTGGATCATCTGTGCAGTTACGTAATGAGAAGCCAAAGCACTGCAGATGTCTGGAGTCTAAAGGTTAAAGTCCTCCAGCAAGTTCTGCGATAGTGGTAACTGTGTTTTCAGACAACAGTGTTTGTTAACACAGGAATTCATTGAAACCGTTCCATTGTGGAAAGAAACTATTCAACATTTTTGAGATAAACAGAGGCAGAAACTCCTTAGAAATAGTACTTAGCGGAAGGACAAGGCTGCAGAGGCAGGGTTTTTCACATTTCTGGTGTAGGTAAATTAAAGGGTTCTGTTCTGGGAGATCTGTGTGTAAATGCATGTGTGAATAGTTGCGTTTGTGTGTATACATATATATATATATATATATATATATATATATATATATATATATATATATATATATATATATATATGCATGTATGTGTACATGCATAGGTATATGTGTGTGTAAGGATGTACCCATGCAGGTATGCATGCAAGCGTTGGTGTGTTGGTGTGCACATTCACATGTGCATGAGTGAGACACCCAATAGCCACAAGCCATGTTGCTATCATGAGAACCACCCTACCAATGAACAAGAGGTACCCCTGTGGCCCACTGATAACCGTCTCTCAAACCACTAACAGATCGCTAATTCCCTTCTGATCATTTATACATGCCTTACTATATATGTGTGTAGTATTTATTTTTGTTTTGCAATGTATCCCAAGAGTTTTAGTTGATCTCCTTGATCTCCTCTGTACTAGGGGTCAGAGAACATTTTTTTCCCAGATTGGCACATGGGTTTTTTTCTGTCTTTTGATTCCACCTGGCAAACCTGCATATAGTACTTTGTGACAACCATGGTTGTAAAATGAGCAATATAAAATAAATTGTTGCTGTGTTTGTTTGCACGTGTCCTGCCATGTGTGCACATATATGTGTTTGTGCAGGTATGTGAGCATGAGCAGGAACGAAACTGAAACCACTGAAATGATTCTGTTCAGCCCAATTTTCCCACAAAGCCGACTACAGTAGCAGCCTGACTGTAACAGCGTGCAGTCTGGCCTTTCTCCAGCCTCTCCTCCCCTGACCCACGCTGAGTACACACAGCTATCCGTGCGTATTGTCTGCAGTGGCCTTGTCAACGCCTGGCTTCCAGAACAATTATTAATCCCTCTTTAAAGAACATGATTCACCATCACTCTGTGATTATCCCCTGGGATAATCTGAAAGTCCCTGTAAAAGGGCCAAAAACCAAATGATACTATTCTGAGACAGGGGGAAAAACCAGGCTCTTTACAGTGCGTTTTTTTTTTTTCCCAAGTTTCTCTTGTTCCATGTATGTCAGCAATTTAAGTTAAGTTAAATTCTAATCTACCTGAAAACAGTAAGGGAGAAATGGCCTCTTTTATATTTTAAATGTTTAGAAAGTTTACGGCCTGCTTGCTGTGTCTGTTTGATAGTTCAATTTATATGACTCACTGAAGACTAAAGAGAAGAAGAATATCATTTTTCTGTGGGATACCTGTCAGCCAAATCCAACAGTGATGTCATCACTTTGCCATTACAGGAAAAACGTTTTTTTCCGGGTGCTGGGTCGCATATGGGCCTTTTGTTTTGTGCCAGAACTCTGTTCAGCGGTCGCCTTGATAAATTGCCTGTACATGAACACAGTCTGCTCCACTCAGCATGCTGCAGTTGGTAACACCAGAGGGGTTGTGTCAGGGTCGTGATCTGAGGGGCTTGGCCTGAATATCCTTCTATCAACATTAACCAATTAATAAAAAAAGGTGCCATGACATTTGTAATTACTAACTGTTGAAGTGTAGTTCCCAACATTAGTGTTTGCTGCATGACTTGCCGAGTTGTTGCGCACCCCAAAAATATCTCACTTGCCCAAAGCATGACCTTGTCTGTGTTTCTTCTATGATTTGGGATTTGGCAGCCTCATGTTTCAATAAAATAATCAAGCTGTCTCCAGTGAGCAGATTGCCTAGGTCAGAAGGCACTTGGATCGCATATGACTGACATGAACCTGCTTTTTAAAATCTATAGTACATTAGGTAGTTAGAAATTATTAATCACCTATTTTTTCCAGTGCAAAATTTATTATTATGGTGGTATTTTTTCCTTTTCCCTTTTAAAATTTACTGCAGTTGTGTGTTTGGTTGTTGGGCTGTTCTGAAGACACAACTATAAAATAATGGACAACACAACAATATTCAGGGGAAAGACATGGAGAGAAGGGGAGGTGGAAGGCCTATTAGAAATACTGTAGCTGTGTGAGCAACTGATTAACAAAAAGCATGTGAACAAAGTTCTAGTAAAAGCAGTGTAAAAACCCCAACCTGGTAGGTCACCCTTTCTTGATGTCCTTGATAAAAATTAATGAATCAATTTCCCTACTAATTACCTCTATCTCTGCATCTGAGTGGAAAGGTCAAGTCTTCCCACTGTCTCCTGCCACATGCCTCCTTTACAGTGCCCCTATGCAGGTACATAAGGTGTTGTGGGGAGGTGGGCTCAGTGCTCAGTTCACAATTACAACATCAGGATGAAAAAAGATACCTTTTCAGCAGTTTTTTTTTGCCAAAATGATTTGGCTAATAATTACTTTGGATATAATAGACAACAGAACAGGTATTTCACTAATATATTTTTGTATTGAGATATGCGTAATTCACAATATTTAGTTTTTTGTCTCAGAATTATCCAGCACAGCTGTTTCAATTTTGCCAAGTCCTGAAACAGTCCTTGAATTAAACTGACACAGCTTAAGATGTCAGTCCTGTGTCTGAAATGCATGAAAGAACAATGGACAGACTGTCCTATATAATGCATAAATAACACACTGTTGTATGTTTGTGTAGCATATAACAGTCTGTAAGCGTTTTGTTTATGCTGTGACTGATACAATAACTAGCTGTCTCCAGTGAGCAAATGGAGTGACAGTGGTGGAAACTCTGCTCGTTACAGGGGAGGAAAAGTATTACGGTTTTAATTGTCTCCAAAGCCAGATCAATCTGAGTATGAAGCAGGACTCTTTTGGTCATCTCACATTGAAAAGCTGAATTTCAATGACACATTCTTCCCCCCATGATCACTCTCATTCATTTTATGAAATGCCATTTTGCATTTCACCTAAAACAATTTATCATGAGGGGATGAGCTTTGACTTGGGGAATAAAGGGCCAGGGATGGCAGTACCTTTTTACACCTTCTCATAGGTGAATCATTATGGACAATCTTTTTGAGAGAGCAGAAAATGACATCTTTGAACAGGGATGGCAGTTAGAGCCCGAGTCAAAAAATAATAAATGGAAAAGATTAAAGGAGTACAGAGGCAATGAGGTGACTAGATTCAGAGCTTTGCCCTGCCTGAAAAATATAACACCCTATTCAAACAGAAATACATTCTTTGATAGATCATTTCAGTGCAATAAACAGGAGCCTTTATCAATATCTGAAGTCACACAAGAAATCATGTCCAAATGGTTTGCTGGAGATGGGAGGCTGGGTTTTCGCATGGTATCCCATCATGTCAGAGCATGGCTGGCCTGTGCACAGATAACGTCTGCATTCTCAGGTGCTCTTGGTCCATCTTACCGAGACATCACCCCTTCTCACAGAAGCCTGCGATGACTCACAACTTACAGCACAGCATGGCCAGGTTCACCACCACACTGCAAGTGACACAACACCAGGTGGCCCTGAAAGAACAATCACTCCTCATACACCATCAGTACAGTTAGTATTACTGACAGCAGCAGGGTTAGACCATGTGTAGGTGCAGAGGCTATGAGGGAGGTTTGCTGGGTGGGTGGCCATAGAGAGAGTCAGTTACTCCAAGTGAGCCCCAGTGTCTGCAGAGCTGGCACGACAGTAGGGATGTAACAATATATTGATTTGTATCAATGTATTGATGCACCGATACAAAAGGAAAGATTCAACTGTATAAATGTTGCATGTGAGAACGATACATACCATTTATTTTTATTCATATTAATACAGCAATTTGGATGAAACCAGAATGCTTGCACCAGTCCAGGTTATCTTTGAACACAGTATTATTTCAATGGCTTATAATGAACTCATGCTTAGATACTCTAGTTTTCTTTAAAAGCATAGAATAGTTTTAGTGTTGAGTTATGTATTCAGATGTGTCATGTCAAATCGTACTGCATCACATCAAATTGAATCCTTAAGATATATTCGTATGCATTGTATCATTGCTTAGGTATGTATACTGTTTGATATTTGTTAAGCCAGCAGTTTAGATTCCTACACAACAGACTGGAGAAACCAGGGTTTAGAAATTACAATGGAATGGAGATTGTCCTTGGCAGTCTACAACTGGGATTGAAGGAGCTCAGGCTTCTGTTTACTAGTTTAATAGCACTTCCCAGTGTGATGAATGTGTTTTTTCCCCCAGAAGCCCTGTTTGCACACCAGGAAAACAAAATCCCTGCATCTGCATTTACATATTTTCATAAGTATGTTATTACAAGAGTAACTGTTTATGAGGAGTAATTTTCTAATTATTGCCACCACTGGCATAATGAATTGTTTGTTTTCTTTCATCGTTTGTATATCATTCACCTTTTCAGGAATAAAATGAGCGCAAAACCATCAAAATGTTATTTGGCCCAATGGGAAGTGAGACATATTGGGGGCAGATCTAATGTGCTGTTTAGATTAGAGCCAACTGTAACACCTCTATTCAACGTGATCATGCCACCAAAACAAACAGGCCTGATGTTTCAACATGACAAAAAAAGACAGAGCTACATTGTGCGCCATTAAATAGCTACCTAATGCACTAATGATGCACCAGGCCATGTTTTGATTAAATGTACTATACAATTTTGTTCAATTTTCCATTGTTAGTTCTGGTTGGACTACCTTGTTAAAGCTCCTATAACTTGTGCTGGAAATCACACAGTCCTCACTGCTGTAGCCCTTAGTCAGCCCAAGGTGTACTGCTGCTTATGTTTTAAGAGAGGTTAAGCCACTCTCATGCAGCGCTGATTACACAAACACATTTTCGTTTCGTCTGGATTTAATCTTACTGTACAGAGTCCTGGCTTACAAATTCAATCTGCAAAGGAGCTTGGCTTCCATGATTAAAGCACGCAAGACAATCCCAAATGTTTCACAGAGCAGAGATCTGAAAAATGCATTTACATGGCCAATACATTCCTGAAATGCTGCATAACTCTTTACATATATTATCAAATACATGTCTCTCTTAAAATATCTATTTTAGTATTTTGTTTATTATTAACAATTACTTATTTTAAATTTTGAAATGTGTATGTATGATAAGAACACCTTAACCACATGTAATCAGTTACATTGACATACGAGCATATGGGCATCCCATATACAGAGATAGTATGTTCAGGAAAAGTCCACTTTTTGTTTTCCTGTTAGTTTTCCACCATAATTTTCCTTTTTATTTGGAGTTGTTTTGTCCAGGTCCTTGTTTTGTAATGCTGTCTAGAGGCAATTTACACCAGCAATGTCAGTGTTGCTGTACAGTGTTGCCCAGTGAGGTCTAATTTGACATCACCACCTACTGCTAAAACCACTCGGGTGCAACCAACAGGTTTCATGGGCTGGCTATGATTTCAAATAATTTCCCAAGTGTATCTGGTGATTTTGATGCAAATAACATTGTTGCAGGAAGTTTGTTCCTCAAACATTGTTGCTTCTTGTTCTTTGCTGCAATGCAATCATCTGCTGTAAATAGTAGCAATAAAGTCAATTCACTGAACACAACCTTAAAAATTAAACCAATCGAAATGACTTTATATATAACAGCCATGCCATGGCCAAATATAACAGAAAAGAATAACACAGACTAAACTCATAAACTATACTTAATGAAACCATAATCACTTATTCTCATTTGTTTTAAGACATTCGCATTGCAATTAAGTATTTGAATGCAGTTATCAGTAACCAAGCACACATGTGTTAACACTTGGATTTGCCTCATTTCAAACATGAAATGTGACTGTAAAGACCATGTAGAGTCTATTCATGTAAAACTGCCTTTTTCCATGTATTGTAAAAATAAACCTCATGCTGAAATAATAAGGCACAGGAGGCTGTGGTATGTTACACATATTGGCACGGCTTTTTAGTGAATTTTTGGGTACAAGGTGCAGCCAAGTAAGCCACATTCTATTTACACTGAAACCTAACAGCAATTCATTTGTAGGGAGAACAGTCTTACCCTGAAGACATGGCTTCCATCTGAGACTGTTGTCTTTTAAAATGTGCTAACATGCTGGTAGTGGTCTTGGGCCAGGACAATTCTTACATACAACTAAGGACTATGTATGTTCTTTCTGCAGCTATATGACTAGTACAATTATAATTGGTGAAACATTTTAATCAACACATTTGATATTTAGAGTATCCACTGGATCCCCAGTGTCCATGTTGAACTTGTAGGGGAGATTGCAAGTGTCAGGGGAAGGGGCATCTTATAGTCAGTCTAAGAGGAGGGGCTTCGTGATGTAACAAATGAGATGGCTTTGACATGGCAAGCCATTTTCTACTTCTTGCTCATATGTGAATCATAGAGAGGTATGAGACAAAGTCCATGATAAAACAAGAATGAGGGCATGTGATTCATTAAAGCACAGCCATCACTATACACTAGTTTGTAAAAATAGTTTTGTTTAGGTGCCAATCAAAAGAACTATGTAATATGGCTGCCAGTATTTTCCTTGTTGCACATTTTATGTGTGTTCACACAAATATTTAAAGTTATCTAAAGAGCTCCACCTCAAATGCTACTGTTACACCACCACCCCCCCTCTGAGGTTAACCTCACAGTTGTCAGGAGACTATGATCACAGCACAACGCTCATTGCAATATGACACACATCACAATAAGACTGTACTTCACAGTGCAATAATAATCACACAAATCCATGCATATGCAGTTTTTAGTGACTGGATGTTTAGTTCAGTCTGTGGATTTCTTAAGCCAAAAATAAATGATAGCAACTGACGTAGATATGATACATATACCAAGCCTTTCATGTTTATTAATACTCCTGACAACATAAGAACAAAAACATGCTACAAAAGGAAAAAAGTGTCCATATTGGATCAGTTTATGTGCTTTATTTTTTATTTAACATTTATTATTAAATATCTACTATTTTAATTACATTATTTTTAAATGATATACTTCAATCTAAATGGCACTGCACAGAGCAAAATAATTTTGTTTACAAGTTGGTTTTTATTCCCGAAAACACAGGGGTCATGTTTTCCTTTTACAGCATGTTTTAGCGGGGGTATGAATAAATACAGAGGGCACTTTAATTATGAATGTCAGTGTGCACATTTGTATTTAAAAGATTGACACAGAGAGCTCTAAAACAATACTAGTAATGTAATAAAGGAACCTCAATTCGGCATCTCAGAATTGTCACATCCCTCAACATTCCTGGAATTTAATGCAAAATTAAACTGACCCAGTTACATTTGGAACTGTGTGGATATTATGAAATGAAGATCTCTGCACATAACTGTAAACACAGTCTGAGCACGATAAGATACAGTACATATAACATGAACTGTTAACATCAAACTGCACAGCTGTGTCCACATATTAAGAAAAACTACCGGCACAATACAAACATCTACATCATTCAACTTACAGCATGTTCTTCATTCCACAAATTGGGCATTGGCATAGATTAGGGCCAGATTCAATCTAACCGCCAATACGCTTGGCTCTTTACTCTCATTAAAATATTAAAAATATGTTACTTTACCTACACCTTTCTTCTGATAATTTCACTGACAGCTAGCAAACTATGTTGTGTAAGTAATGACAAAAGCAACACTTTAATTTTTCAGTTAAAAGTAAAGCAGTTTATAGTTTGAAATGCAGTCTTAGCTTCCCCTTTCCCCTTTTTCTCAGATCAACATGTGGTTAGCACACCAAAAGGGATTTTTTAATGATGCCTACTGTTGGCAATACACTGTTCAAGCTCACCCATAAGAAATAAACAGTTGTTAAACACACTATAATTACGTACTAAAAGTGACACATCTTGCAGAACAAATTATGAATCATTTACTGTGTGCATTTCTCAACAAGAACTAAGAGTGAGGGAGAGGACAGATCCTGCCTAATCTCAAACACACACCCAAAAGCACAGTCATGCATACTCTTAGTCTAACATACACTCTCAAATACATACACACACAAATGTATAAATACAGGCAATTTATAGTGTTTTTATACACTATCCACAAACACAGGCAAAGGGAACTCTCCAACTCCATCTCTCTGAGGCAGACTGTGCTCATTATCACTGTTCCATGCTTACTAGGCCTTTCAAGGGCTCAGGGCCATGTAACATTAAATCTGCTCAGGAACAGTATATCTGTCGCTGACCAGATAGTATCTCAAATGGTCAAACTTTGCCAAAGGTTGAGATACTATTTAAATACTGAGGAAGAATTTATTCAATAGCATCTTTTTCTCATCACAAATCAGAAATGGCAGAAAGCACTAAACATTTCACAAATTCAAATTCTCTGTGACACTTTCTTGTTCTCTACTATAGGGTGTCACCCCTACTGTTGACAGCTCAGGCAAGAATGATCCAATCAGCTCTGCCATGTGGTTTTACTGGTCCATCAGTTCTCCTCCACCTAGCACCAATGACATTACCTCATAGGGAAGCCTCAATGAGCTCAAAGACAAATCCCTGATCTCTATTACTACAATTGCATGCTTTGCCATGGACACATTCCCAGCAGGTTACTGTACTCTACCTACTACCAAGCAGACTGTGCACCTCCACTTAGCCCTACCTCCTTCTCCCTGGTCCTGCAAAAAAAATGACATCAGGGTCTGCATTAGTAAATCAATTCTCACCAAAAAAAAAATTATGTTAGGTTTGTCCTGTTTCTGAAGGTGGAGAAAGAACACCACGTGTCCATTTGCTGATTTTACAGAGAAATGGTGCTACGCTGAGCGGCCATTATTCACTTACTGCATCCATCCAGGTTTCCAAATGTGTCTCACACAAGAAACAATCAGAACATTGTTGATTTTTGTCATTTTCCCAGATACTTTCCAGAATTCCAGATTCCAGAATGCCTTCCCGTACCCTGACCTAAGATTTAGTCATGAAACTTGATTTGATTTGATTTGATTAATGTATTATGTACGTATTAGCAAAAACATCTAGTATAAAAATACAACCAACCGTTCCTGTTCCAGTTATCCATTACTGCAGAAGAACTACAACAATAGTGGATACAAGATATTAAACAGGTATCTTTTGGACATCAATGACATCGTCAAATTTGGAGACCCCACCCCCTCCATTCCATTTCAATCATAAGGACATACAAATAAAACTGTAAAATACTGCACACTGTGAGAGTGCTTGTGCTTGTGCCTGCTTTCCCGTCCTTAAAAGAAATTTAAAAATATGAAAATATTGCTTGAGCAGCATGTTTGACAGCAGGCACAGAGACTGTGTGATGACCTTTGAGGAAAATAAAAGGTTCATGTCAGACGGCATCCTAATGTCAGCAGCCTCCTCTGTTCTCCACATTTCCGTTCCTGATATCCCTATTCGGCTCTCATTATGGTGATGTTCCTCAGTAATCTGCCTCATTAGACAGAACATCAATCATTCAGGGCTTATTAATTAATGAACCAGTCGGTGTCCCAACCTAACCTTACGACAGTGTGCGTTTTAAATGTGTCACTTTGATGTACGGTCATCTCTCAGATAGGGGCAGTCGGTGGGGAAGCGCATCAACTTTGCATTCTGAAAGGCTGGCAAATTTGAGGTAAACCTACCATAGTGTAAAACTCAACAGGGATAAAAAGAAAAAAATATAAAATGTAGTTTTCCTTAAACAATACCATAATATACTATAATATAATATAATATAATATAACATTATACTTGTCACTATCAATGAAATCGATAACTACAAAAAAGGCTGTTCACAAGAGGTCCTTCTTGCAACACAGTTCATTGCAATTCATTGTGATTCACAATTCATTGTGTTCACAACACATTATTCATTTAAAAGAACATGATGTCACCTTTTTGCAATGCGATTGGCTGATATGAGTACTTATTGAAATCTGGGTGCTCTTGTATTATTTACAACAGCATCCATCTGTTAATTAATAAAGAAGGTGGTTACATAATGTTGTAGACACGTGGATTCTTCAACCTGTTTGGTCAGGAGATGGAAATGAAAGTTCTTCAGACTGCATCCATTATAAGCTAGTGTCCCCCCTCATTCTTTTTTGGAGGTACTTTGAAGCTTTATTAAGCTATTGTGTCCATTTTAAGTGTTTCCGCTTTGCTCTCACTTGTTGTGGTCAGACAAAATGGCCTTCATCGGGTAAAATCAAATGCAAACATGTCACTTATTAACATGACAATCACAGCAAATTCATTTGTATTCTCTTCATACTCCACCGAAAGTGTCCTCTATTTTTAATTATGTATGTCCGTGTTTCAGTGAAGGCAAAGTATGAATAAATAAACATTCATTATTAGTCTGTCTGTGCCCGATGTGCTGTGTTTATCAAGGTTTTAGTTTATGGCAAGGATCATGGATGACAGTGTAGCATAGTGGTTAAGGAGCAGGACTCGTAACCGAAAGGTTGCCGGTTTGATCCCCGCTAGGTCACTGCTGCTCTACCCTTGGGCAAGGTACTTAACCCACAATTGCCTCAGTAAATATCCAGCTGTATAAATGATTAACATTGTAAAGAACTGTAACCTATGTATGTCGCTTTGGATAAAAGCGTCTGCTAAATGAATAAATGTAAATGTTATAACATAATGGATGACAGACCCTTCATTGACTTCTGTGCTGTCATGTTTAATTCCTCATACCATCACCAGGTGTCCTTCTGATAGTAAAGTACATACAGAAGACATACAGAGGACAGCTATACGGAGCTGCAGGTAAGGCACTGGCTTGTAGGCTGGAGGGTTGATTCCCAGTTTGGGCAGTCTTGTTGGACTCTCAAGCCAGGTACCTACTGTGCATTGCTTCCATAAATATCCAGGTGTATAAATGAATAAAATGTCAAAATAACATAGGTTAGCAAATCAATAGTCCAGTGACATATGTATTGTTATTCTGTGTCAGTTTGTATTACACACAAGTGACTTTGCTACTTACTCTGAAACTAATTCTAATCTAAATTTAACATCTCAAGAGCATGTAAAATCAAAGACAACTCCAGTCAGAATCTATCATTTGACCTGTCAAATGTATATAATATATACATGAAGCGTTAAGTTGATGACTGAGAATGAAGCTTTGAAAGAGCAGGTTGCCCAAAGCCAAACTAAACTGTTACTGGTGTAACCTGAACGATGACAGCTCTTAGTTGCTGTTGTAAGTCACTGGGAAGAAGCTAATAATTTAGGAAGACCATTTGTTAGGTAAGTATTTTACTATTACAAAATATTTTTGCGTATGTGACAATTTTGTTTTGTGGTGACCCATGTCAGAGCTTCAGTCTCAATTCTACGCTCTGCCACAATGTTCAGTCGATGCCGTGCATGTTCCCGTCCATTTCCGTTGATTGGCTTACTGTGCATAAATAGAATCTGTCATGGAAGCACTGTCTGCACAAGGAGAGCTACCTATCACAAGTATTTCTGCCTGACGACCATCCATTCGCTCAAAGTCAGGCCCACTCACCCTACCCCTTCCCTGTACACAACAACCAAAATCTTATCAATTTTCGTAGTATCAATTTATTAAGGTCATGTAATGGCCAAATTACAGGGTCTGGATCACATTTTTGGCCGTCTTCCCAGTACCCAGTTGGCAGTGAGACAAAACCCACTAGGCAGGTCCCCGGGCAAGGAAAGGTCTGGTTAGCAGTGGACATAAAGGTGCAATACTTTCACGTTACAGCCCTATGAACATATGAACAATTGAAGCCAAACCCTTTCATCACCAGACCAGTGTCAGAACAGTAACAGCATCCTCCAGCACAGTTCCATCTGTGGCCAGGGTCTGTATGAAGTGGGCTGTTTCTGAATCAAGCAGCCATCACAGTGGCAGGCCTTCCTCACAACAACTCCACACATTAACTGACAGCTGGTTCTGGGCTCTTAAAGAGGCTGTCGGAACCAAGAACATGCTCCCGCAATCCAGACTAAATTGCCACCAACAGGGACACATCTCGCTCTGCAATAAATTCTGCCTCTCTGGCCCTGAATGGGACCATCCTGACAGTCAGCAGGGGGACTGTTTCCAAACACATTACTGAAGCATTATGGAAACACCACTGGAACATAGATTCCACTCCTGGAGAACAAGCGACTGCCAGATGTCCTTCTCTCGGGCAGACGGCTACTGGTGAGACTGCTGAAGCTGTGGAGTTGAGTGTTTGGTAGTGGAAACCATTTTCAGAACACAGAATTCTTACATTATCGTAACAGCTTTTTAAAATTTCCTTATTTTTAAGGTCCACCCAAAGAAGATGTTTTCAGGAAGATTAAAAACAATCCTTTTTTGTATCAGTTCCTGTTGCAAGGCTCACCACTCTTTGTCCAATGACATGATTATGATGTACAGTATGCCAACCAAGATCCTATCATTCATGGAGAATAGCATAAATGGGTGATTATGCTCCTGATCCAACAGAGCTATAAAGCTCTGTCTCAACAATGACATAATATATGCGAATACCTAAACAATGATATATAATAATATACCTAAGAATTCACTTTGATATAATATGATAGGATTCAACACCATATATTTTCATATGATATGATTCAACATAACCTTAACATTACTCTGTGCTCTTAAAGAAATGCAGAATACCTAAAAATTAGTTCATCATTGGCAACTGAAATAGCTTTCTATGTTCAAAGATAACTAGGATTGTCACAAACTCTCCAGTTTCATCAAATTGCTGCAGTAATATTAACAAAGTCATACAAAATCAAAGGTATGGATCAATTCTCACAAGCAACATTGATACAGCTGTATCATTGCTTCTGTTTTGATGTATCAATGAATCGATGTATCATTACACCTCTATGATCCAGTGCCTATATCCTAGAAATGTTTCAGGATTAATCCTGTCAGACAAGCTTTCTATTTGACTTTCCTGTTCTAGCTCTTAGTTGTATGTTTCAAAACGTTTACAGAATCCTTACCAGTCAAGTGTGGACTGACAAATCTCAATGAAGAGTTCCAGAAAATCACAGCCATGTCAGCTCCTATGAGATGTGTTTGTGAACTTATCTCTTCCTGTGTTTAGTTATGGTTATATTATTTA
Source organism: Megalops cyprinoides (assembly GCF_013368585.1). Classification (NCBI taxonomy): domain Eukaryota; kingdom Metazoa; phylum Chordata; class Actinopteri; order Elopiformes; family Megalopidae; genus Megalops; species Megalops cyprinoides. The sequence goes on along the minus strand of NC_050587.1, from coordinate 19,240,633 downwards.
CAAGTGATTAAAAAGAGCCCTTCTTCTGACAGGGTTATGCCTCAAAGGACCACACACAGATGCATTTACATAGCCTGCACCACAGAGAAACTGCACAGCTAAATCCATCCCTTTTTCCGTTCCCATTTCCATTTCAATGCTGATAGGAAATGCATAATACTCATGCCAGATCGGGGATCCTATCAGCATGAGAACAGAGAAAGAACAATCACATGAAGAATGGTTCAATAACATTAAACAAGGGAATTCTGGGGGAATCTGGGGAGAGGGAACAGGGGGTGAGTAGGGGGTTCTGTGGTGTCCTGGCTAAACTCCCAATCTGGCTCTTTCATTCTGACTATCTAATAATCTCCTGGGTTCACTGACTAAATCATTCCCTCCCCAGCTTGGCAAAAAGTTGTTTCTTAATTAACCCTATCTGGTTAGGTAAATTCAATAAATACATAAGGCCGAATGCAAAGGCAGTGTACACTCTGGAGGCATGACATACAGAAGAAACCACAGAATACAAGATTAGTGCTACTATTCAATTTAGCCGCAAAATGGATTGGTCTTTAACTCTGAGTGCTGAATTAAAGTAAATGCTTCCGTACATGTTGTATTGTTTAGGTTTTTTCCTTTCTTACAATGATAGCAGAATACAAAGGACAGAAAGAAGTAATAAAAGGCTGCAGGTGTGCCTGTGGAATTTCCTCAGATCACCGCAGTAAGCTATGGAAGCTCTGCCGAATTACACAACAATAAACACCTTTCATGGTTACATTTACCCTCAAATCCATTGGTATTGCATGATGGCAAACTCTACTGGTTTAGCCATAGTTATACAACATTAGGTACAGTGCTCGAGGTCTCGGACCTGAAAGCAGAAGGTTCCAGGTGAGATCCCTTGGTGAAACCCTGTCATTTTAGCCCTGAGGAAGGCAGATGATCTGAACCTCAGCCTACCTCCAGATTCACTATGAAATGCAACACCACACAGCTTCTGCTAACCCTGCAACTACCACAGACCATATCATCCACCTGTGAAACTGCACAGCATTCAGATACATATCAGCAGTATAGATGGGAAATTTATCATATTTTAAAATGGAACTGGGTTATCTTCATGCTGCAGTAGCAGGTGGCCCACACTGAAATGTGTAAGCTTTGCTTTCAGTGGTGTCACACCTGCACTGCCATGGTCTGACAAAACTGTCACTGCCCGGCAGTGTTTGAAGTGGCGTGCAGACATAGCGACACCCTGCTCCATACGAGGTCCCTAGTGTCAATCTTACTTCAAACTGAGCACTCCAGCATGTTGCCAGTGTCATATCGCCCTGACCCACGTAGTGCAGACAAATAATTTTGGCACATTCAGCATATACTGTACACTGTAAGTATGCCCACTGAGGCACTCCATCATTGGACTTTATTATTTCATTATCTTTTTCAACATCAATACCCACTGTACACAGGATTTTATCAAGAGAAGCAGACAAATGCATATCAAATTTGGCAACTTACTACAAATATTAAAAAGGGGATGGAAGTTTCCAATCCTTCTCCTGTGCTCTTTGTCCTTTGTCCTCATTTTTCATTGTCACAGACTATGAAAAATGAGTAATTAACAAAAAGTAACAATTACAAAAGGCCACAAAGGCCATTCATCACAAGTCAAAAAGCCAGAGGACAGAACAGTCTCCGAATTGACAGGTGCAGATTGGCTGCACTGCTGTGATGAGACGAATATGAGAAAAGCAAAGGATGGACAAAGGGGATGTGAGAGGAGCGCTGCCTGTCTCACTGGAATGGGATGAAGCCGCACACTAAGAAACACGAGGACTGATCCACGCAGTCATGTTTCTGTCGCCCCGTCACCCCAGGAGGCTCCGCTTCCCGGCGGTCTGTAGTGACAGCGCGTGACATCAAACCTCCATCGCTGACTTTGCCTCTCAGAGCTACGCTGCGGTTCTGAATCGGCTGCTTGGGATCAGGCAAGCGAGCGGATCTGACGGAGCATTGCGAAATACAGTTTCGCTGGACCCGGTGGGTGTCACTTCTCTCACATACGATGAAATCTCCCATGTGAGGACATTTCTTTAACGTATTCATGGCCATTCATCTTTCCTCTCCATATCTGTATGCAGCTGAATTGTTTTACAGGGGCTGTCCAGACTATAATTCAAAAAGGGGCCACTTACAGCTGACAAATCGGCCCTTGGGGTGTCACTGTTACTGTGGCAGAGCTTCCATCTAACCACAATGAAATGCCCCCAACACTCCATGTCTGCCACCTGTAGCAAGGTCACTCCATACTTTTGAAGCTGTGCCACGCAATTAGGCTTTCGTTTATCAGCTTGTAGCTAGGAGTGAGCCAAGCCAGCATAGCCTGAACACTTTTTATTCCACATTAAATAATACACAGCACTTTTTTAGGAAATCTGCAGCAAGAGGAGAAGATAAGTAAACACCTAGGGGGAGTGCAGAACACTCCAGAGACCAGAGCTGGGGGTTCTGCAGTGACAGGGCTGAGGGCATTGTTATTCATTTCAGGCAACCAAGTGGGTTCTAATCAGCGACAGAACAGTGATGGACCAGTGTCAGTATGTGTGTGGTGCCAATCAGACTGTGGTCAAACTACTCTGAAGCATTTTCCCTTTATGCTGCTTATACATTCATTAAAATGCAGCCAGCTGCATGAAATTCAGGAACTTGGGCAACATTTGCAATATTCAATTTGAGAAGCACTACCTTCCTGGAAAATAATAAAGAGGTTAAAGACTTAATTTACATTTAGAAGAGAATCTGAAACACGATGCTCTACTGGAATTTGATAATAACGTCCACGTGGAAGATGAATAGATAAATGGGGCTAAATAATTGAAACCAAACCAACACGGTGTTAGATTATATAATGACTCGTTACAGAGAAGCCTCCTTCATATACATATTTATGTGTATTCATGTGTTTGTGTCATGCCGGGCTTCTCATAAGACCATGTGATTACAGTACAAGTAGCAGGAAACACGGCATGTTGAGATGAAGCTTTCCAAAAAAGTATGCAATACACCCAATACGTTGTCCACTTGCTTTCCAATATATTTGAGTTCGTTACACGACAATCATTTGCGTTGCAATGTGGGTTACGTAATACAGCCTCCACAAAACATATCGGAAGAACGGCGTTCGTGGTTCTGTCAGGTAGGATGACCCCCTTTCGTGCACAGTCTGGACGTCATCCAGGTATGTTAAGCAGTCTGGTAACATCACCTATTCCTCTTTGCATGGCCATGAGATTTACAACTTTGGCAACTCCGCAAATGCACAAAACTCACCTGCTTGTCCAGCGTCTCCTTGCCCACCGTGGACACCTTTGGCGCTGGGACTCTCTCGCATGTGCATCCTTCTAACAAGTAAATCCCAGAAGGGCGAGTGCTCTGATCGTTCTCAAAATAAAAGAGGATATTCTGGTACAATGCGAAATATTTTTCGTGCCACCGGCTATTTTCCGTTGTCTTTTTACTTAGATAACCGCGTTTGGTGCCCTCTTTGCGCGCGACCATGGAGAGATACAGAGCGTGCCCCTCATTGTATCGTACACTTTTCTGCATTTTCCGGCTCTGTCAGTTTATACGAAATGTATCTAGCCCACCACCATGTCCCTGATTTGAGCACCTTTTTGGGGAAAGTAGAAGAGGAATTTGAAAAGAGTGTTTACAGAAATATAATCCAAAACCACTGACGCGCACGGAAAAGTTGGTGTGATGGAGTCTTTTCTGCAGCGCTGCAGCCCATATCCGAAAGATTCCCCGAAGCGATTTATCCAAACGCGCAACTCATCCAATCCATGTTGACATAAATGCAACTTTTTAAAGTGAAAATATTGCTTCCAAATAAAAGCACGCACACATAACATGCACAAGTACTTAAGACAGACAATAATTGAACGCTTGTCGTGCACGTAGCAGAGAAAAACAAAAATAGATGCAGTGAACAGACGGTAAAACAGAACCGCGACTGAGATCAGCCGTAATCGGCTTTGACACCAATTTAAAGAGACAGGTCTCTCTTCTGTACTAGCTGGTGTTCTACCCACGGACCTCAATTGTAAGGAGAGCAGGCGTCGCAGTTCAGCCAAGCAGATTTGCAGTGCTAGAAATAAAGGCGGGGCACAACCGCGCGCTTGGGGTATTTAAATACCCAAGGTTTTCATTACGAAGAGGATTGCTTCTCCATGATTACGTCGGTACATTTGAGGTGAAGCACAGATGTCTACATATGTAGTTAAAGTTAGCCATCTTTAAAAACAGTCTGTTTTCAAGAAAATACCAAATATTTCATGTTGAGGAACAGTTTTCTTTGAAATCATGTGTTATTCTTGGAAACACTGGGTTTCAAAACAATTAACACAAGATCAAGTCTGCAAAATATATTTCGAATTACATTTTATTGACTTTTAATATATGAAATACATGATATGAAATAACTACATATGTTTAACATGTAGTGCATGACATCTCTTTTTTGATGCCCTCTGTGGTAATCATGAACTACATAGTAATCGCCACTCCTATAGACAGATTTTTTAAACGAACCAAAACTGAGGTTTTTTTTAAGTGTATCCATGTATGTATACTTATGCAAAGAAACACTGCTTTTAAAAATGAAAAATCATGTCAACCAATTACACACAGTATTATGAATATACACAGTATTTTGAATGTGTAGCCATTGGAAATACATATGAGACGTACACTGTATATTCAAACGGTACCTGTCCCTGTCAGGTCACATGTTTTCATGTACATCACACCTTATACGTGACTCTTACTTACTCTTACTCAATACACAGAAAACTGTTTTTGCATGATGGACGCATCATTCATAAGTATCTGATGTGATTACCTAGAAATCTGTGTGGACAACTGCAATTTATACTGTCATTTATATACCCTACCAAACCTTCTATACTCCATCATGTATTTTCAGCCTCCATAGAGGTTTAATTAATTCTAATTTAATTAATACTTGTTTTCCTTCTTTAGAGGTTTTGTAAGTTGAAACTCTCAAAGACAGCACAACTTCGGCAAGGTAACTTTTTCTTATTTGGTTTTGTTCTGTCACTGTCTGATTCCAATCAGAGATAAGACTGAGATAAGACCCATTCTCTTTCACTTCACAGCAGAGCCAATATAGCAAAGCCTGAAGCAAACACACATTCACACCAGCATAAACTTTCATTTTGTTTTCTTTTATCTTCTTTGATGTAAAGTACACTTGGAGCCTCCAACAATATATTGAATTTCTACTGTTCCTCTGATTCTCGTTTTGTGTGTGCCCCTTAGCATTGGATCAATGAATGAGTGCTTTTTCATTTTCCTTTCCTTGTATATTCCTAAATAGCAACTGTTTTTTCTGGGTAGTTTACCTCATGTGTGTCAACTGCTATCAACTGACAATGCCCTTATTATCTGCAGCATGGGTGATATGCTGTAGAAACAAGGGCCTAGGTACAGAGATAAAGAAATATACAATAAGTGTTGCTGTTTTCAATACAAGCATTTTTTTCATTCATTTTGGTGTTTGCTGAATATACTAAACTGTGTTGGTGATGGAAAGAGTAATACTAGCAGTTAATTGTTTGTGAAAGTTAAGGACAAAAGTTTGCTTGCAACATAGGACCTTGCAACAATGGCTCTTTGGCTAGAAGCATCTGCCAAATGAACAAAGATAATATTAACTGTGTATAGTCTTCTGGTCTGAGATGTCTGTCATGAGCAGTAGCTGACTACAGCTGGTCTCAAAGGGTTTGCAAGGGCAGTTGCTATTCTGGCTCCACACCAACGAGGGTCCCAGGTGAATGCGGTTTGGTATTAGTGTTTTATAGCAGCAGACCTCCTCTGTGTACACACACTGTAGAACCAATACTGTGAACCAAGAACAAATAAACTATAATATCAGATATCAACAACATATATATATATATATATATATATATATATATATATATATATATATATATATATATATATATTCTTTTTTATTTCCTCTATCTTGCTCTGTCTGCCTACCCTCTCTATTACCACACCTTCACAGCACCCAGAACACAGATTAGAACACACCATCAAAATTTGAAAAATGATAGATACTTTTGATTTTGATAAATCTCTAACTTTATGAAGACATATTCTCCTTGTGCAGCCATTTCTCAGGAGCCATGCAGTCTGCTGAGGTTTGTTCTACCTCACATATAAATTTAACTAGGTATTTGAACAGGAAGTCTGCTTTTTATTTGAAAAGATAAATCACCATCTCCGCTATGTCATCATTTAGTGTGTACAATCAATACAAATCCACAATTTTTGGATGACATGCAAAGACCATTTAAAACAGCTGACAGTGCTTCAGAACAAATATTTGCTGCATAACAATTTGAACAAATTGAAAGATGCATGCATTTTTAATAAGGAGCAGAATTCATACTGACTTTATTGCTTTCCGAATGCAGTTTTGCTAAATTGGTTGTTAATGAGCGAGTACAAACACCTGTGTGCTTTCTAGGAGCAATAATAACATTTATGAATGATTTCTAAAGGAATGTATCCTGCGTGCCCTGCTTAATGATGCCAAATGATCCAGATTAGTCTATGGTTTGTGAAGGGAAAAGTGTTTTACAAGCTGTGTTTGTATATTGAGCTCACTATACGTTTGGCATGCCATGTTAATATTGCATACCGCATTGTTTTAAAATAACTGTTCACTGAAATGTGTTTAATTTTAAAGTCAGTGGTTCTTGCCTATTGAGTGGATGGTTTGACAAAACTACCCAACTTAAGTATTCAGTGATGAATGGGAGTGAGTATTGAGCTGCTGGTGGTTTAGGTTTCTGCATGATTCTGTAGGTAGCGCTCCTGTAGTATATACCTCTGCAGTTAACTCCAGTTAAATTAGTCCCTTGTTTGGAGCAGTTGAGGCTCAGGAAGGACGTATATTCCCTCAGGTTCTCAAGAAGCGGGGGTTCATTTGGATTTGGGAAAGTGTGGTTGCTTTGAACTGCTCTCAGGCTTTTGTTGGCCTCAGAGGTGTTGAATCCGGAAAGGCTGTTGCTCTTATCCGTAGTTTTTTATTGCACTTTTGGCTTTGACATATTGATTTTTTTTAATTTTGTTTATCTGAACTTTTACTAGGGGATTTTTTTGTATATATCATTAATATTCACACATGCTTGATAAAAACCTTCATGTGCAAACGTGGTGCACCCTAATAAATGTATTTCTTTCATTTGGTATTTTGTTTCTGACTACCACTGTGACTTCCACCCTTATTCACTGGGTATATGCCATTTATTGCAGGGCCACTGTGAGCTAGAGCTAAACCCAGTAGTTACAGGGATCAAAGCAGAACCACAACCACGATACACCAATCACTCACTCTCTAACACATTCAATCACTTAGTCCATTGTTCAATCAATCCATCACTCACTCAAGCAAGAGACCCCAGTTAGCATAGACAGCATGTCTCTGGACAGTGAGAGAAAATCAAGAAGCGCTTTGTGATAACCCACATGGATATGGGAAGAACATACAAGCTGTGGAGTACTGAAGCATTTCATGATGACCTTTTCCACTCCCTAATAAACCTGTGTAACATTAGATAGCACATGAGGCTGGAGAGACAGCCAGACAGGAATTTTGTGAAACCTCTAATGACTTATTGTCTTTTCGTAGGGAATTACAACCTGTTCTATGGACTTATATCCAAAACTATCACAGAAGCATGCATGAATTGGGGAGAAGCACATTATGAGACAAAGAAGGTTTGTTCTTGGTTTAACTGGTTGATATTTATTGAGAGGTAGCCGTATTGAGAGTGTAGCAGTAATATATGGAGTAAGAGGACACTGATCAAATTTTAGAAGAATTTTGCCAAATGAGACTGCATGAAAAATGGTGCAAAGGTATGCTGTTAGGACTTGAGGGGAGATGGCAGGAAGAAGCCTCTGAGCCAAAAGCTCTCACAGAGAAATGAGTCTGAGAGGTTTCATCGATTTTTGGAACCATCACCCAGGGGTAAGGGGTATTTCAGTGTCAGACAGGGGTGTACACAGAAAAATGTTCATTATTAAATGAACTCTTAACCCAACTGGGCTCATGATAACTCGTAGAATTGATTTTAACCCTGAAAATTTTGATGTGTAGCAAAGGTGTCCCTGAAAATGTCTGTTTAACCATGTCCCTTTGAATACCTTAATATGTGAGTTTGAGTGGCTAAGACAGATATTTGTATTATGTGATATATTGTATTATAAGACCGATACAATAGGGAGAGGCACCGCTGGGCGGCCATGCGTAGGTGTGTGAGTGAGTGTGTGCGTTTGTGTATTTCTCCCTTACTTTGAGTCAATCAAGCCCCTCTGAACACATTTCATGTCTCCTCTAGAGAAATTTCTCTTTTTGTTTTAATTAGTGTGTTTCTCTATTCAACCCTGTTGTCGGGGGACAATATCAATCCCCTGGAATGGGAACAGGGAACTGCACAAGTCAGAGTGGTAAATGCAAACCTGCAGGCAGGTCTGAAGAATCTCTGGAAAGCTGAAAAGCTTTCTTACTGTATCCTGTCTAATTTCACAATGGCTCCATCACATCTACTTCTAATTGTCCTCTTTTGTTCCATGTGTAATAAAAGTGCTGGTTATGTGCACTGAAATATTCTCCATCTGCTTTTTTCTTTAAAATATAAAAAAATGGAAATTATTTACAACTGAAAAGATTTCTCATCAGAGATAATGCATTTGCATCACTTATTCTCTAAGCTAGTCTGCATTGGCTGCTAGACAATGGCGCTTAAATGAGGTCAAACAGGAAAAGGATAAAGTTGTATTCAAAAAGGCAAAGATCGCAATTAGCCACGAATAGAGGTGAAAACCTCAGGCCCATCGCCCTGTACTTCACCACACCACTCAGCAGCAGAAAGGTTGCTCCTCATATCTGGTGTTTTAACCCTTTAGTAAACAAATTGGTGAACATGAACTAAATCTGCATATACCTTATATTCAATGTTAATAATGCAAGCAGGTATTTTCTACATTGCTTAGATTTTTTTTCTATTACTGTACTCTATTTTTTAACTGGTGCTATTCCCTTTTAATTTTGATTTTTACCCTACAAAACAGAAAATTAATGCAAATACAGTCTTCTTGGTCTTGCATTGCTTTACCAATACACTAGTATTTCTTCAATTGAGGGTCGTTTTGAACCAGGATTCTCTCCATGTTTGTTTTATTATCATTTCTTTGAATGCATCTCTCCACTGTCAAGCATGCACTTTTAACTCCATATTTACCTAAAGCCAGGATCTACAGTATATGGATGAAGACCATAGACATGTCGATTTCCTCATTCACAGTAACCACAACATAACCATACAATTCAATGGCGTTAACTTGTCTGTTTTTTGAACTGTCACACAATTGTGGTGGTGATAGAATCCCAGTAAGCAAATTTAGGTAGCAGGCACTGATATGTGTGGCTTTTTCAAGTGAGTGAGGGTACTCCAAAAGGCAGAGCTCAGGTTTCCCACAGAGCACCAGTGACCCGCGTGTTTCTCCAGCAGTCAAAGCATTTTGCTATGGCAACGATCGCCTCACTCTTAACCCACAGAAGAAAAGGAATCCACATCAAGGCTGTCTACAATACACCTAGAGGTGTTACACAACAGCCATATCTACATAATCAAATATATGACAGGGCAATCTCAACAGTTACAGGGTGGCTCATTGCCATGCTGCACCCGGGCATCTGAGCTCTCTGTAAGTGACTTTGCTCTGACTGACATATGGAGAAGCAAATCAATAAAATCCTTTGTTTCCAATCCCTGATTGATATAAAAACTTGCTGCCATATTATGCTGTCATAAGCAACGGATAAACAGTGAAGCGTTTCAGTCTGAACAGCTGAGTCCCTTTTTGAAAACTGCCTTTTAATGTTGTTGGCAAAAAGAAGCCTGCGTCATTGCACTAAAGGTCATTAGTCAGTATTTTTCCATCCAAACTGGCTACATGCCCCCCAAAATAGACCATCCATACTATTTTTAAGTGTTTTTCTTAATAGACAGAGAGCTCTTGACCCTGCCATGCAGTTTGGCAGTGTGTTTGTTATGAATTCTCTGGATGAAAGTTGTGTTTTCATAAATGATGGATAGCGTAAAACTAGTGTAACTGTAATTTGGCTAACTCAGCCTAAATTCAAATTCATAATTTATAATAATGGTTCACCAGGAATAGGTGATGAAAATATGAGTTGAAACAGCTTTAAAAAGCCTGCCACATTATCATCTCTCTCTGTGTACAAACGGCGATCAACCGGGCTGTTTCGTCCACATGGTAAGTATCGTTAACATTCCAATGAGTGCAACCATTAGGCCCAATTGCAGCAGGCCTCTGTGTAGAGCTCTACAATGGGGCCCTCCACCACGAGGCCCTGACCTTGACACAAGGCTTATTCCTCCACGCAGCAGCAGTCAGTGACTGGGGGCATCCAACACTTTGGCAACCCACTGCCAGAGAACCACCCTCATCCCACTTGTCTGGTTACAGTGTGTTGCACCCTTTTGTAATAGTGCTAACAAACTTTCTTTTTCACACTTTCTAAAATTACAAGGGAAAGAAGTAGCTCTCTCTTCACTCTTGAGCATAAGGCCTTGTGTAAAAATGCAGAAAACCAGAAAGATAACACTGCCAGTTAATTTTTCATCAGTTGTTGGAATTCCTCCCTAGCATGGATCTCTGGAAACTGCCAGCAGGTAAGTGTTGCAACTATTGTTGTAAATATTGCAAGCTAAATAAAGGTCTATTCTCTTCTCTGCAGTTAGTCACTTGCACCTGCTTTGACAAGTTGCTAGGTAGCAAGACAGTTCACATCACTGATTTTTATCAATGACACTAGCAATGAAAGGTATACTTTGCAACAAAAGGACAGCTCAGTCCCATGTTTTCGGAGCATGCAGTGATGTTTTCATGCTTGGCATTACGCACATTGCTTCACAATAAGAAAGTAATTAAATGCTGAGGCGGCCAGAAAGGAAAGAGTCAGCTGTGGGTCCCATCATGCCTATCAAACGGACAGTAGGACAGAGAACAATTTAAAAGAGACAACATAAAACAGCAGTCCTGAAAGAAGCCAGCAAAACCTGGCAGGAGGTACACGCTACTTACTTTTGCTTTCACGCCTATCCCTGCCTGCTGCTCCTGTCATATTTTTATCATGACCAAATAGCAAGTGTGAAGGGGCCAACACATGTGCACAGACCCACATCAATCATTATGGAATACATCTTTCGCATTAAAAAAATCAAGCACAACAATAAATTATTTTAAAAATTGTCTTTTTCCAAACCTCATCTCAGAGTGACGGATAGGGTCACAATAAAAGTGTCCCCTCCACTCTCACACATTCCAAGATTGAGTATCCCAAGATGTTGACAAAACTCTTTAATCCAACAGATTGCATAAACAAAAGTGATGTTGAATTTACTTTTTTTGGGTATTCCTTCACATCGCATGCAGTTGTTGGTATTAACATATGAAGGAGCGTGGTAAAACTGTGGTAATGTGTGGCATGATGATGCAGGTAATACATGACAAGCACAAAGACAAATTGCAAAAACATCTACGCTTCTAATGATATTTCTCAGCGGCAGTACATCTGAATGAGGGGATTGCACAGTCGATTGTGCACACTCAATGCAATTACACGTTTTACCCGCAGAAAGCAATTAAACACATTCAGACTTCACACAGGGCGAAATGGAGGACAGACGATCAAACCATCGGTAACTTCTGTGATGAGCCAAATGTTCTTGGTTCTGATTTATCAGTTCTAACACTGGGTTGGAGTGAGGACGCTCAGCAGAAGCCTTTGTGGGTTCTGAATGTGCTTTTTCCCTCTGGCGGTACAAGCGAAAGGCGGGTAGAGCTGGGAGCCGTGCGAGTTCTCCCACCAGTCTGGACCAGTGTTCTCAACAGGAGAATAAATCACTTACAACACCTGACACCCACTCCTGCCTACCCCCTGTGCTTTAACTCCAGAATAAGCTGATGAGCTGAACTTTCGCCCGGCTTGCCTTTTGGCGTGGTCTGGAACATCAAAAAATAACTAAACAAAACACATATACAGAAAGAGAAGGCAGCTGGTAAAAGAGCTCGCAAGAGATTTCACATCATGATGTGGAGGGCATCAGTAAACAGTATTTTCTGTTTTTGGACATCGCTCTGAGTGTCTCAGCAACACATGCACACCAGTATCAGCACATGCACGCAGACACACATGCGCACAGACACACACAGAGACAGACACACATACACACAAGTCCTGTGACTTCACTGGAAACAAGCACCACCGGCGTTTCAACTTTTAAAACCCGAATCAGGCTGACTTCAGGCGGCGTACTATTCAGCAAAAGGCAGAAAGCAATACAACAAACAAACACAAGACATGCGGACAAAAAAGCACCCGGGGCAAAGCGAGAAGCAGGGCAGCACACTGGGAGACGTCAGCACTCATCAGCCTCCAGAGGGTCACAGCAGGGCAACACCACAGCTCTGGGAGGGGAGCAAACCTCTGCGCCATTTGCGTTGGTCATCCAGTCACAGCTCCAGTGGTACCATCTGCCCTGGGCCTGTTCTGAAACAGAAAGGGGTCCACTGACTGTACTAGGTCAGAACCGAGATAAGGGGAGAGGAAGGTAGATACCCTCGGTTGCCATGGAAACACTGAGCGCTGACCCCACTCAGCTTTGAGGCTCTTGATCACGTCCTTCCATGAATGAGGGGTCCATTATAGCTATGAAAGTTATCCTTTTACTGTGCATACATTCTCTAAAAATATGATAAAATTAAACGTTCATCCTTTATTTTTGCAGCTGTTAATAAGTGATAGTTTACATTATACTAGACCAGCATTTCTAAGATCACCTATGATGTATAAAAACAAAGTGATTTTAGAATCTCATTTTAACTTTTTGAATGAATTCTATTTAATGACACCATTGTGGTTAATCTTTCATTCATTAAGAACATCCACATATTATTAATAACAGATATAAAATTTTGAACACCCAATAAACATTGAACATTTGAACACTAATGCTGTGATGCAATGTAAGAAAATGCAATGCAATGTAAGAATAATTCTGATTAAGAGAGGATTCATGTTTTTACTATAGCTATTTATTGTTCCCACCTTTCCAATAATAAAACACTGAAATGGTATACAAACTGAAGTTAGTTAAGCAGCATAGCTACCTGCTAGGTAGCTGAGAGGCACCAATATTCTTACTCTCTAATTATCTTAATTACTTTATGTGCTTATTGGTGTCATTTTGAAAAGCTGTGAAATTTGTGTCTGGAAGAAATGTAGTCTTTACATGCTGTGTGTGTGTGTGTGTGTGTGTGTGTGTGTGTGTGTGTGTGTGTGTGTGTGTGTTCGTCTATTGTGAGAGGCTCTACAGAATATAAAATCACATGTTCAAAAGAGCTGAACTCTGATTGCCAGCCAAAAATGTGTCTGTTTGCTCATATGCTCCAAACAGAGAGTTTATTGTGCACTTTATTGGGAAAATGATTCAGCCCCTGAGGAGCTTTTCCATCAGAGCTGGAACAACTGCATTATAAAATAAATCTAAAATGTCTGAAAACAGACAGACTGCCAGCAGCATTTTCTTAGTGTATTCGGCCCCAGAATTATGATAAGAACAATGTACTTCAGCCCTGACTGCAGCAAAATTTGTGGTAAGTTCTATACAGAAAAGCAGCGTCTGTAAGTCACCTAAAGTGAAATAATGACAGATAGTTAGTAACATAGTGAGTGGTGATAAATAAATAAGACTTACATATTTTGCAGTTAATGTGATGAACAAGGCTATGTGTAATTTAGAGTTGGTCTTTTAATGGTTCCTATGTGCATCACATTTGTCTGCACATTTAGGTTTGCAATCCATAAACTAGGCTGTGTCTTCTCAACAGTTCTAACTGTTGTTACAGCAACAAGTCATCCATGACGTCAAGAGTCTAAATTACCTGCTGCTGTTCCCAAATCATGATCCACTTCCCCATTACCAGACAATTCAGAAGCCATCACCATACAAACACTGCCCCAAAGCAGAGCTTTTAACCATAATTACCAGCTTTATTCATCTTTGCTTTGAGGAAGTCCTAGAAGACATTCAGACAACAGAAGTGGTGATAACTGTAGTTGTAATGCGAGGAATATAAGCAGGAAGAGATTACTCTTTGCGCAGGGAATCTAAGATCATTTTTACTGTATTTCAAACACACGGGCACAAACAGAAGAACCTTTCAGCTTTATAGAAAAGGCAGTCTGTGGGTGCTCTTCTATTTCTGAAACAGTTATCCAGACATACAGTACACACACACACACACACATACGTACACATACACACACACACACACAAAACGAAGCAATTTTATCTTGGAGCTGGGTGTTCGCTCTTCAAAATGCGGCACGCCCATGCTCATTTGTTTATGAGCACCGTCAGTGTGACATACAGCATTGATAACCATGGCAATTACACCCGTAATAAACACCAGGCGTGCATCAGAGACGCTCCCTCCTGTGCTGTTTCACAAGCTGCGGTGGCAAAGAGTGCCAGCCCGCTCCCGCATTTCATTCCTGGGCTCAGCACTGCCCTCCCACCCTCCCTCCACATGCTCACCGTGGCTGATTTCCTGAGTACTACCGAATGGATTTGCCACACATGAAGCCCTCCTGGTGTAGGGCCACAATGAAATGCAAGGTTTAACTTTCGCTTACCTGGGGACAAGGCCAGGGTAGGGGGTTGAGGTGTTTGAATGCGCAATGCTCTTAACCCCTCCCGTGATAACTGTTCCAAACAAGCTGACTCTCCACTCGCCCCATCTGTCATCAGCTCTGCCCTGATCAGAGGAATACAGGGACAGAAATGCAGAAAGACAAATCTAGATATGTTTTTTTTTTTGTGTTTTGTTTGTTATGTTTTAAAAATGTATCATAAATTCAGAATATGAGAGGAAATTAAGAGAGGGAATGGTAGAGGTAGAGAGAGAAAAAGAATTGTATTGCCACGTATAAAATGTCCTCTTATTTTTTAACTATTAAAGGCTCCCAATTTTGAGGAGGCTTTAATGGCTAAAAAATAAGAAGAATCTGCTGTGAATGTCAATAATTCAAGCATAATTTTCAGCATTTTATGATAATAACATAAACAGAAGATCTTGTATGATGGAATACACAGTGGGTCTGGTAATTCAGTAAAAGAAAGTACAAACAAACTGTGCACAAGTTGCTCATAAGTGCTCCCGTTTCCAGCAGTAAATATAATTCAATGCCATTTTCCAAAAAACACCAGCCCACTTCAACTCTAAATGTCAGTAGTTCAGCCCCCTAGCTGTTGTTTTTGTGTTTCTCCCTGTCTGTCAGTGTCGTCCATGTGCTTTTTGTTTACAGTTCCCATGTGTTCTGGCCCTGCCCCACTCTCTGCCCTGTCCCCGCCCACCTGATTTGCTGATCGCCTCCACCTGTCTGCCTGCCCACCTGAATCTCATTGCCTCATCAGCCCGGCCCTTTATATACCCTGCTTGTCTCTGTCTTGTTGCCAGTTTGTCTCAGTATTTTCCTCTGTTGTGTACCTGCCTGAGTACTTGTGTTGTTGATCCTGTGCTGACTTCTGCCTGACTTCCTCCCTCATCCCTGCCTGCCATCCTGCCTTGGTTGCCTGATCTGCCTGCCTGCCTCCCCGGTTTGACCTAGCCTGTTCCTGTTTTTGATCCCTACTCCTTGTTTGTTCTGCCTCAGACTGCCTTCCTGGTTTTTGACCCTGCCTGCTCTGCCACCATGAACTTGCCCTGTGATTTCCTATTATAATAAAACCACCTGGAACCTGAGTACGCCTGGTCTGCATTTGAGTCCGTGCCTGTGCCCTGACACTAAAATCCTGCATAGAAGCTGACCTTGTCATTTCAAAATTCACAACTGATTGCCCATAATGGGAAGAGAGAGTAAGATACCACAAGGTGTGTGGAGATGTGCAATGGACTGGACACAAGGAAATGGGACTTCATCGGATCCAGTGTGTTTCTATTATTTCCTTTCTGGAGACTGTGACTGTCTGGATATTCATCAGTCACCCTCCTACACCTGCCCCAACACAGGAAGACAGTGGTCAGGAGTTGCTCACAAGAACAGTCCATATATCACATACCCCATGTTAGATAATCAGGCCCAGAGTGGAATGCACCCAGGGGAGTGTAGGGTGGCTATATCTGCGCTAGGTGACAAATCTCAGCTCAGCCTTGCTGCAGGGTGATCTCTGACCTTCAGCGGTAAGTGCTGTGGTTCTCAGCAGTCAAAACAGCACCTCCTCCAACAAGGACAGGGCCATTCTGTCTGCAGACAATTATGCTGATGGGGACGCTTGTACTGTATCTGCTGACATACCATCCCCTGTAGCACATTATCCTCAGAGTGAGGATCATTCGAAAACTGAGCCATTGGGTACCACCTGTTCATGTGGTGATGTGATCAGACAGTTGAGGGGAAAAGATTTTGTCTGAGGGAGGAGCACTGACTTAAATGAATAGGTGGGTTTACCTGGACCTTTATGCCAGTGTGATGAGCAATGCACATCTGTAATTGAGCACAGACAAGCCCCCCAAATGATCCTAGAAGAGTGTGATTCATAAAAACCCGTCTTCAAGTGGACTGCAGTGTATTGGTGCAAGATCTGTGGACAGACGACAGACGCTAAATAAACTTCACTGCAGCTCTTCCTCATCCCATTGTTCTTCCTCCTGCAGCATAGTTGCTGCCTGAAAGCAATGCCTCATACCTCATCCAGTCACCCATGAGGTTGGCAACATTTCTGGGGTCCTCTTTACATACCTCTTTCTTGCACTGGATCTCATAAAATGCCTAAAATTTTCAAAAGGAAAACATAGGTAGGAATTGGAGGTTTTTACTCCAAAGTTCATGTTAATGAAGCCGTTGCATAATGAATGTGGTCCAGACCATAACAGGAGATGTCACCCGTGGCACAGCTGGAGTGGCTATTCAGCTCTAGTGAAAGAGCACAAGCACCTTCTCTCCCATTCAGTGGGGAGCACACATACCTGCATGAATACAAAACACATTTGTTCCCTCTGCCGGCATTTCATGCTATGATCTCTAAAGCAACTTTAAAGTTTATGACAACATTAGAACATCTCTTTTCTTTTTATAAGGTTTGATATTTTCTGGGATTCAAAACAGAAAGATCACCATCTGGTGAAGATTTGACGATGTCTACCCTTCAGAGCACACAGCACTGAAACTCAATGTGGTAGAGTCTGTTTGGAAGGAAGGGTGATTTCTAACTGAAGGCACTCCAAAGCAGTTCATCTCAGGGCACATACACTGAGCTAATTGCTAAATTATCCCTCATTAGGCACAAACACCATCATCAACATTTCACAGATGTCTTTCTCTCACTTTCCACTTTGATGATAACAGATTTTTTTTAACATGTTTGATCATTTTTCCACTTTTATCATATTTAAATGTTTGATTGAATTACTAATGAACATGTCTAAGTTGCCTTTGCCACAGACCTAGCCTAAGTTTCAGGACTTGGTCCAAATCAGAGGAAGAATACAGTGCAATTCTAAACCGTCCAGATGAGAAACTAACTCATGAATCAAGAACATGATTGGTTCTTTATAATTGTGTTATTAACTGTTCATGACAGTAGTATTTCCCTTTTGACCTGTTATGAAATATGTGAACTGTTCGAGGTGGTTGCTTCAGATTGCAATGGCCAGTTTTTTCTGTCACCTACAAAATGCAAAATCCTCACAATACACAACAAACATACCACATCAATAAATTATGATTAATTGGTAAATATCTCATGCGTACACAGCACAGTGTAGAATAGTTCAGTTGGATGGCTGACAACATGTTTTTATAAAGATACACCAGAGAGGAAGTGAGAAACCTGATTAAAACACAAATTATGCCCCCCCCCCTACACACACACACACACACACACACACACAATCTCCATTTTCCCCTTTCATGTCATTTCAGCTGAATCATCTCTTCTTCCTGTCGTTCTTGTCCTCCTGGGGAGAAATCAAGAGGCAATGAGTGAGAATGTGGCAGAAAAATCTCTCCTCAAAAGGAGTTTCTGAGGACGCGCATGTTAGGAGTGGTCACAGAGACAGGGGGGTGAGGGGAGTAGTTACTACACCAGGATCTTTATGAATAATGGGTGTCATGGTAACGCGTCTCTCAGCGTTCCCAGCCGTTTCTGTAACAGCAGCTGGTAGTTTCTGAATAGAGGCGGTTCAGCTCTGGCTAGTTGGCTATATGTATAGGTGTAAGTATAGTAGTATACTTACACAGTATAGGAGTATAAGCATCTCAGAAGTACATGTACAAGCATCTCAGACATCCACTTAATGTCTTGAAATAACCTTCAAATAAAGCTTTTTAAAATTGAAAGTGAACAAAAAAAACATGACATTAACACTCAATTCTGACACCTCATACCCCTAATAATATCACACACACACACATACACACATGCACACACCCCCAAACACACACTTAAGATCAATGCAAATAGGGCTGACCATTGGAAACCAGATGGTGCTGAGAGAAAATCTGCCATGTGATTCGGTCACAGAATTAACCTACTGTACATTTAACTTACCCTCAGTTGTGACGATTACAGCAAAAAAGCTGCCTCACTGCCCACTGCTTTTAAAGTGATTATTTTTGTCCTTCCTGTACACACCAGATTCAGTATATGGCCCAGGAAAACCGGAAAAAAATCTGTGTGTATGGACATCACTTCCTCGGCTGTTCTACTTTATTTTTTCTGACACGTCATGCGAGCCTCTCTTTTACCCACAGAGGGGCTCCTGAACTCTGTTTCACCCTGAAAACGAATGGCAATCCCTCTCCTGTGAGGGTCAGCAGAGCCAGGGCAGAACCCCACCCCCCCCATCTCCCCCATAAGACGCAGCAGGGAAAAGACAGCCACTCTTCGCCGATCCGTGGGAGGCCTTCGCTTTCAATCAGGCTGGGCCGTGGGAAAAGGAGCTTTTCCCGTCCACAGGGATATCTGATCCATACCCCGTGGTGGCGGGGGGCCAAGCAGGCAGGCAAAGAGGAACAGGTCCCTCACGCCGCCACACAGGAAGCAGGTCCTGCAGTTCCACTGTTGCACACCAGGAGAAATATTACTTTCTTAAGCATTTTTTTTGCATCGCCGAACAGCCCCGTGGAACCTGCAAGTCAGGGAAGCACAAGACAGTGACCTTACCCTCACCTGGCAACTGCCATGTGCGGCCGAGCTCAGAGAAGACAGGTACGGTCACATGACCTGCCAGCGTTTTGTCACCACTGTCTTGCACTGACTGTGCATTTCTTTTGTTTTACTCTTCTATGTAATCACACACTGTATGTTCCTCAGGACAGCAGGTTGGTAGCGAGGAGCCAAGAGGTGAAGATATTTCCAGGAGCTTCGGGAGCCTGGTTTTCCATTGTGCTTTATGCTGTGTACCTTTCTGGGTAATTTGTTTCGGGAGTGGGCGGTTTGCCCGCAGCCGAGGCAGATTCTTTCTATTTGGACCTTCGTTTCCTGGAAGTGATCAGCAGTCAAACCGCTTACATAAGCCTATGGTGGTTACACAGCACACCATTATTACCTCCTCCTAGCAGTCCCACATGTTTTAAATTTGGTGGGCATCAACATTTTATACATTTAAAAATTATCTTCTGAGCAAAGTTTGGTGTTTTGAGATCTCTCAAGATGCCACACCACCTCACAGCAATCACAGGCAACTTCGCTGACAACCCTGTCCTTCCCACAAAATAGAAATTCACAGTTAAGGCAGAATAACCTTCAGTTCTATGACATCCTCAAAGGCATATCAAAGGTCATGGCTATCTTATGTAAAATAAATGTAGGGAAAAGTCATTTATTTAACTGTTATATCCTACCTGTACGTACACATAATGGCAATATAACCCACATGGGGTTTGTATGTACAGACAGCAGATATGGGCACTTCCTAAGTTTTATTTATGACTTTGCTTGTTGAGTCAAGTGGACTGTTTGTGTGTCTATTATATTATGGATCCCAACTTTAGTCTCAATCTTCAGATGAGGAGTATGGATATTTTATGATGAACAGAGCATCATTTTTGTAAAATTTTGGTAAAATTTTGGTCTGGTAGTTGACAACACACACAAACAAATACTCATACAAACACACACACATTCGTCGCAGAGTTGACAGTTGCTGTTGTGAGAGATGTTGCTGTCTCCACTGTCAGGCATTTTCAACTTTTCAAAAACACTGAGGAATAGAGAGGGTAGTAAGATATTACAGGCTGGGGGACACGGCCAATCGGAGAGTGCATGTGGCAAACAAATGGAAGCGCAATGAAGGATCACAAATATTGGAAGACCACAAATTGATCATTCCTCTCAAATTGCAATGTGGTTGTAATTGTGTAAGAATTCTCCATTCTACTTCATTTACTGTCTCCATAACAACCAGCGGCGGTGGTGGTGGGGGGGGGGGTGCTCTGTAACAGTCTTCAGAATTCAATAAAAACCTTCAGCAATCAATGACAAGATAGTACCAACCAAGGGGAACAAACCTGTTTCTTTCATGTGAACACTCAGAAAGCATGGAGGGTCTCTTGCCATGTTTAATGCTCGCTTTATGACCTGCTGTCAGATATACATCTGACAGGGCCACAGTGGCACCTGTAGACACCAAACAGGTCCCTCACACATATCACTTCTGAAAAGCAGTCATACCCAGTGATGACTATTGCTAAAATAGAGTTGCCAGGACTTTGTTGCATGCTGGAGGGTGTAGACAAAAAAAGCCCAGTTCTAGGGTATGTGGATATTGTTACATCAAGCCATGTTTCTTCTGTTGACAGACAGCCCACTGAGGGATTACACAGAATTAGCATGGCTGTCACTCCTAAATATAAACCTCACGCCCGTAAGTCACTAAACTGCTACTTGTCCAGCAATGACCATTGTAAACTTTTTTTCTGTTTGTTTTAGACAAAACCTAACAGATAAAGACTGCCACCACTAGAAGTTCACCTTTTCATGTACACAGTGGAGAAGTACCACAGTGTGTACTAATATTTTTGCAGGACGTTTCAGAACCAAAAATCCTGATCTTTGCACTTTGCTAATGTCAGTCATATTATGTGCTGGGGGGTGGGGCGGAGCTGAACAAAGTATTACTATTAAGAGAAAAAATTACACTAGATACAGTCTGTAATTGCCTACCTATCTACATGCACCAGTCAGTGAATTGCACTGAAAATGTGAGGTTGGCATGACAGACAAAATATGTTTATTTTTTTACGAGCAATAAACAAAGATAATAATTCTACCTCTGCTTTTATATTATCTTACAATGAAAGTAGAAATAGGCATCATCTTTCCATTGCAAAGGTAGGCAGTACACAACAATGGGTGGTGTTTTTCCATCTATGAATTGGAGCTTGAAGCTCCTTGTAGACTCAAACAAACAAAGAAGCAAAGTTACATACACAGCTTGCCACAGTCCTTTTTCCCTGTTATGGAGAGCAATGTCACCAGCAAACACTAGAGTAGCAAAAGAAATTAAAAGCTCTTGACCCACCTCCCAATATGGAGATGGGGAAAGTCATACCTTGTCTCTCCAGGAAACATTAATGATTACGCTGTTGAGGAGAAACACTGATCCACACCAAGGGCTTTAATCTGTCAGTCACACACACTCTTTGTGAGATAGCTGACAGAGGATATTAGTTGTCATGCTAATGTTAACATGTATCCACAGCCCTATCCAATGATCAAAGTGGATGCTCTTATTATCTGTTCTTCTTTTGCTTTGGTGCAAGTGCAAGTCACCCCAGTCAAATGGTAAATACATACTTGTTAAAACATGAAGTCAAACCTAGCAGCGCCATAATATTAATGATGAATATAATCTTGGTGCATGCAATCCTGATGCATACAATGAAAAGGGAAATGAAATTTCTTTATATATTTGTCATGCAAGATCCATTTCATTGT
This sequence comes from Megalops cyprinoides, assembly GCF_013368585.1. Classification (NCBI taxonomy): domain Eukaryota; kingdom Metazoa; phylum Chordata; class Actinopteri; order Elopiformes; family Megalopidae; genus Megalops; species Megalops cyprinoides. Next base: position 19,218,518 of record NC_050587.1, on the reverse strand, counting down.
ACAAAGTACATTCTTATTTGACATGTTTGACATATTTGACGTATTTTTATTAGACATGTGATCATGTCAAATCTTTCTTTTCATAAATTGTGAGTAAGCATAGCCATTGTCTCTGTCTTATTTAAACATATCTGGTCTTATTTGCATGAAATAAAATCAATAAAGCCTCTCTAACCTTCTAACACTCTCTAACACATGAGAGAGTTGGATCATTTCAGTTCCATTCTAAATATAATGATTAGATGGGTGTAAAACATCATCAGATGATGAGTCAAAGAAGGTTTTTTCACATTCAGATTTAATTTCACTTCTTTGGAAACCTAGATGGAGAAATCCAAGATTACTTGAGATGCTAAGTTGCAAGGGTACTGGAAAAAAAATTGGGACTCAAGACTGTTGTTTATTTCTCTGTCACAGCTGTAAGAACAATGGAAGCTCATGTACAGGTTGATGGTGGACAGCAACTTTAAGCCTTTCAATCTAACACTGCCAAAAAAAAAAACAGGATTCATCACAGGATCAAAACAGGATCACAAGGATTCATGGGCAGTTCTATCACAAGGATTCATGTACAGTGCCTTCCCTGCTAGAGAAGAGAATTGATTCAGCTGCCCATGCAAATTACTACAGCAGAGTGGGTGGGCAGGACAACAGGTTGGCTGATGTTCCCATGGCTTTTTCAGAGAGGACGCAAAAGCCAGGGTTATCTGACAAACACCTACGCCCACAGCCCTCCTCTGTTTATCCATGCTTTACCAAAGTCAAAAGCAAAGAAATGTCACACACAAATGAAAATACTCAAAGGATGCAATAATACCGTTCTTGCACAAATTTGCATGAATTTTAAAACATATCTAACTGCTTTTCTGGAGTGCTGAGAATTCTGAATTTAAGTTTTACTTTCATAAGGTCACACAAAAAGTGTGGTTGTGTTCACTCCAAATTTTTTGCATTGAAAAGGAAAGTTTAAAGCTAGCATTCCATCGAGTACTCAGTGTTTCTGCACAGTAAATTGGGCCTCCAGGCGGCAAATCTATCAAGGACTGAATGATGGGACAGAGCATTCAAAGTAATACCCTGAGTCAGACATCAGCCTATTGTGATAGTAAAGTGTAAAAATATAAATATATAAAAATCAATGTAATGCGTGATGGAACCTTATGGTTTTGGGTTTTTCCTGTTTCAGGGTTGAAAGCTAGAATCATTAAGATAAACAGCTGCCTGCCCTGGAGTCCATCTAACAGTAGCTACGGAGGCAAATAATGTCATGATTACACTCCCCTCAGTAATCATGGTTCTGATGATACTGTCAGCATATTGTAATTGATCCTTCTTTGGCAGATGCAGCGTAATGATAGCATGAGTTTTCACAACCCCTTCATGAATCTTGTTAGAGCTAATATGCCGAGCACTTTGTCAAAACCAGGCTACAACCACGTGGAAAAAAGTTGATGCAACCACCCCTGAGATCTCTAGTAACATGTAGAATTTTTATGTGGTGTTTTTATAGCCACCTGTAAGGCACTTATGTATGTAATACCTGTGCTGTATTTCCATAGACTGTGCTGAATGAAACTGCACTCCCACTGCCCCGTCTGGTGTGGTACATTTCAGCCGTGTGTGGCACCATACAGTGGATCTTCACAGCTCTACTTCTTCAAAGATACTGTATAGTAACCAAGACGGTAGATTGTATTTTACATAGATTCGCTTAGCTTGGTGAATCAGCAACATAGTATGCGCAGTGATATGCGCCTGCCGACTTCTACCTCATAGGATGATTGAGGCAAGCCATTGACCTATGCAGGCAACACGGTAAAGGGTTGCATTTCACAGTCCTTGTCCTGTTCCTGCAGTTATTATCCCTCCCTTCAAAGCTGCATAGGCAAGACCAGGGCATAATTATCACATCTGCAGCAATAATTTTCCCATCATTCAATGCAATTTTGTTTGTAGCCACCCATATGTAAAGGATCAGCACAATATTCCATACACTTTTATAGACACTGCAAGGCTTGTGTACAACCAAGTGTGAATCTTCACAGAATCCAGAAAAATGGCTCATAAGTGCCCAACTAAAACAGAATGAATTTGGAATCAATTACAGTAATTGCTACGTTTGGCCCCCTCCACCAATAAGAAGATGTGGTCTGCAGTTGCTAGGTGACAAACCACTTCTCCAATGATGGTGATAGTGTTCTTGAAGCTGACTCCAGGGAAAAAAGCAAAGTTAAGGGCTTGAAGTAAAAAATGCATTATAGAGGCTATCCAAGCTCATTATGATGGCTTGATGGCATTCCCGCTGTGGTTTGGTAGGGTTCATCTTTTGACTTAAGACTTTTCTGAACCACAGAATCAGAACAGATGAACATATATATAAATATATATAATGAATTATACACATAAAACATACACTATAACTTATATATATATATATATATATATATACCAACATAAAATAAATAAAGATGAGCTGGTTCCATACTTTAAATATATTTATATTTGAACTATCTAAGCACTAAGCACCATCATTAAAAAGAATGAAAAGACAATAAGGCATTCAAGCAGGAGCAAACCAGACAAGACCAGACCAGACAGTAGGCAAGAAAAAAGAGTATTACAAAATGTGAGGTCTTCTATTATAGCTATCGGGTTCATTTCTATAATCTCTGCTATTCATCAATCCTGCAGTATTTTTCTCAACAGGCAGTGAGCAGAGAGGAGCACCCCCCCCCCCTTTTAGGAAGTCCTTCCACAATGTCACTAAGATGCCTTGTCTACAGACATCTCTGATAGTTTTGGGAATATTAGAGGCAACCCCAGGAGGAATCCCAAAACCATCTGTCACAAGACACTGTGGCTCTGCACGCACCTGGAGATTTCGTATTAGGTGAGACAGGACAGGGTTGGCCGCTGAGTGTTTCTCTGGAAGCAAGGCTGAAGCAAGATGGAGAATGCTTGAGACGAGCGAAATAAAACCTGGACAGTGAGGGCTGTCGTAGTGGCTGCTCACAGCACTAACTATGCATCAATCTATCAGTAATGGCCCAGGGTAAAGGTTGAGAAAGCTTTTTATTTCAAGTAGGCAGCAACTCACTGAAGCAAGCTGCCAATCAAATCCCAAAATGTTCCCCAGTCACAGATCTCGGAAGAGTGCACAGTATTGCACACAGTGGTTGGCTCACACTTGCTGAGTGCTGAACAGAAGCAGGGGTTGCTGAGGGAAACAAGGCATTGCTGTTTATGCGGGATTCCCACCATCCCATTGTGTGGGACTGGACTGTTGCTTGTTTTTCGCAAATTCCAAAGTGCTAAGTTCAAGGTTCAAAAGTGCAAGGCGACATAACTGAGACATCTGTTCCTGGCCCAGACGATCACTCATATCATGCAGACACAATGTCATTAGTGCAAAGACAGGGATTGGGTTGTTCTGATCAGAAAAGCAACATACTGCAATCTACCACATGGAAATAAAGGGAAAATCCAATTGACAACTTGTGCCATACAAATGACAAAATGGCAATCTATCTCTGAAATATGTCTGTCAGTGGTCTTTTTTTTCCTCCAGCTTTCCTCCAAATCCTCTGAGACTCTGAGCAATGGATTGTATGTGATTTCAACTTGGTGAGAGGGTCAGCATTTTAATTTAGGTTTTGCCTTGTTGGCTCAGTTTGGTCTATGTGGAGGTGGAGGTGCAGCTTTTGTGCTCCTGAAAAGGCAACCAGCACAATGAACACAAAGTATCTTTTCTTATCAGATGAATTGCAACCTGTGTGGCTCCATAATGAAAACTGCAAATTATCGGTGAGGGAACTTAGCTGGGGTACAGACAGACAAAGAGATCTGAAGCTACGCACAGATAGTAGAAATATCATGTCATCCTCTATTACCTTTACATATCTCCACCCCCAGCTAACTCCAAATTCCAATTACAACATACCCTGGAAAGAGCTTTTATAAATTTGTCCTTGAGATTGATCTGTTTTACATTGCACTTCAAATATGACAACTAAAGGACAACAGTTATTACCTCATCTTCCTAACTGCATTTCAAAAATGGATTAAAGACCAAAGCAACAACTTTGATATTTCGCCAGTTTAGGGCTTCAACAAGCATTAAGTTGGAGTACTTAGCACAGGATGTTTCATGCCACACATCATGAAATACAAGTCAAAACAGGGCTGGGGTTCAATCAACATTTGACATTAACTTTGACTTACAAATAAATGCAGAAACATGCTGATGTATTTCCTGGTTTTAATGCTCAATAAATCTCAAGTAATGGATATGATTGAGGCAGAAGTATAACTACAATTTCAATAATGACAGAGAACTGATTTACCCTCAGACATACTAGTTCCTGGAGTTCTGACAATTCGAAGTCAGATTACATTAATGTTTTACATGAATTGCATCCTTACAACATCCTATCAACATTCTGTAAACATCCACAAGTGCTTAGGGAGGGGTCACCACTATGATACACTACAAAATCCTCTTCATGAGCTGGGCACTGCAATTTTAACCCTAAATGGGTTAAGCTAGGCTTTATATATGTCCACATATGGCCATGCTTTCCCATAATCCACAGGGGCAGTGTCGATAGCTGTAATCCCCTTAGACGAAGGAAAAATACACAATGTGCTCAAGGAGGCAGACATGCACATCCACGTAATACTACTACCATTGCAAAGTAATACAAAGAAACGTAAATAAGACATAAGCCAGTGTTGGCTTTCTTCTTAACTTGTATTTCAGATTATAGAGTTGAACCTACCAGTGAACCATAAAATACTTGTCTAAAGTTGTCAAAGCTCCTCAGATGTACTGCAGTATATCACATGAATAATTAGGCTGGCTAATAGGCCAATGATATTTCAGTAAGGGTCTTCTTCTGACAAGGAAACTACTGCACAATGTAACCATTTCTATATATGCATTTTAAAATTTTGTGTTTAATTGACATAACTGTGAAAAAATTGAAAAACATTTTGAAGGGCAGAATGTGTATTGTACATTTGTTTTTTTTAACTGTCTAAAATCTGTTTTATGTATTTGGGTATGCGGAGGTTTACTTGCATGTGTGTGGTATGAGTTAGCATCATATTTGGAATGGTATAGTCCAACTTGTATATATTGCTTTGCACTTACATGTCAACTAGGGACACATTTGTGACCTCAGCACTAAGTTTGGCACTGATGCTTGTTCTTGCTCACATAGTGGTATCCTGTTTGTGCAACGTTTCATGCCGCTTCCTTAGAAGCACTTTGTAAGTCACTCTGGTCTGCTAAATGACAATAATATAATGTAATTTAAAACCCACATTAATCAGTGTCTTTTACCAAGAGGAAGGTTGTTAAGACAATAAATTGCTACCAGATTTTGTGTTCTGTCTATGAAGTTCCTAACTAACTCAGGATGAAATCATCTCAAATTCTGAAAGTTTCACACTACATGCAATGAATTATCACTTGGCACTTTCAGATAAAAAGTCACTGAAGGCATGACTTTGAGAATCAAAAACATGTTGGATTTAGTGACAAAAAGGCTAAACTTGAAATACTGGCTTCAGGAAAGCATCTGAAACTCAGGCCCTAATGTGCCTCCCTCCCTTGACGCGTATTCCAAAGCTTTGGGTTGAGTGAGGCTTTTTTTTGATACCTCACATGGTCTCATTTTTGTCTCGGTGGTGAATGCCATAAGTCAGGGTCAAGTTCAAAACTACTGACCCCCAAGAGCAGATGTTTTGTGTCTAACCTGCAAAAGTACTCAAGACGAGGACAATAAGAGCCAGAAAGTGAACTGTGGACAGAGATTGTAGAGGGTCTGTAAGGGTGAGTACAGTGTTAGCAATGACTTAGCAAAAGACAAATAGCAATTTAAACACAGCAACTCACGCAGAAACACAAAATGACTTACTGATCCCCCATTCCCAATGCACCTTAATTAATCATCCTCTGCCAGGCTCACAGGAAATGAGTCAGACTGGATGTTTCAGTTACAGGTACAGAGGCCCCCCCCCACAATGACACCATGTCAGGCAAGACCAGTATATTCTCATATGCTTCTACAATCCTTCCCACTGTGTTTTTTTTAACCAACTGGCTTGGGAAACTCAAACACAACAGAGTATCTGCCATCCTCAGTTGGTTTCACGCAAAATTAACCTGATCGGGAGAGTCTCACAGTTTGGACTGCCTGCTTGATTCAAGACAATGCCATCCTCTCCATATGCATCCTGTTGGCCGATTGGTCAATGGTACTCAGTGAGATATAAGCCGAGGTTATGCTGGCATTTTATTTTTCCACCTATATGGGCCACAGTGTCTTATGTTATATGATCATTGATCGTAAGGAAGATTTATGTAATCATACTTTGTAAAACAAGGGATATGGTACGGAGCGTTTGTGTATCTTGCAACAATTTCACCATGATAAATCATTATCTTGGTGGAATTCAGATCCTAAGTCTGACAGCATGTTTTTCCTGTACCTGTTTCAGGAGAGAGGCATTAACATTCAGGACCAATCCTCTGCCAGGTGTTCATCAGAAACTTTCATGTTAAAGTAAGTAATCTATTATATTCTATTGTAGTCTTCCTTATCAGCCATGTGCCAGGCCTTTCACGTGCAGCTAGTCAAAGGGCCTGACGAACTGCTGGTGAGAGAGACTACTGGCACGGAGGCACCATAAAAATATTGTTAAACACATTCATTGGGACAGCAATCAAGACCTTTAAGATGAATAATACTATTCTGTTTATCATAATAGAATGTATACATAAGATTGAACAGCTGACTTTCAAGAAAATAGTATAAAGGGTGCATTTTTACAAAGGGTAATGATGCAATGACTGTGATTAATATGGATATGGGAGTTCATACATTAAATACAGAGGAAAAAAATGTTGTAACAAGTGATTTCCATGGAGGAAATAAAAATTCAAATCCAAAAAATGCTGCCTCTAAATATGTTTGTATCTGACAAAAAGGTTTTGGCATGGAAGATCGACTTACGAGTGATAGAACAAAAATTCAAAGATCAGGGTATGACTGGTGACTCTTTAGGACAAACGTGACTCTTTATTACCATTCACTTCTGCTCTACTTTCCACTCTCATACACATTACACTCTAATAAATCATTCAGGCATCAGAATCAACCTCCAGCAGTACACACCAGGCACCAGCAATCTACTCTGTTCAGTAACATGGTGAGCAAAAAACGTATTTCCCTTCATAGGCTGAGCTGGTTGATAGTGTAGCTAGCCAAAAGAATTGCTTTATTCCCCCCAAAAAAAACAGCAATAAATTAATTAAAATTCAGAATGACTACTCTTCTCTCGGTAGGTGTACTGTTGTGTTTTAATGACACCTGAAACCTAACAGACATGAGGGTGCACACTGCACACAGGTGAGTATGCAGTTCCTCAACATCTGAATTAGGAGGTAATAGCAGGGGTGGCACTCATGTTGCCACATTTCCTTCACCCGTTATGATCCAATGCAGCCACTCAGAGCCTCCTCCAAGCTTTCTAGCTGTCAGGTGCTGCTGATAATAATAATCCTTAGATATATAAATGAGGGGTAGGAGTAGACCCGCACCTCAGAATAAAAATGTCAGACAATTTGCAGTGATTCATCTGAAGGCAAATGCTCCTCAGTACAGCAAATGCTCCACAGTAAGAGAAGGCTCCTGGCAGTCAGTGAAGATGAAATGCAATGGTTTGATCACTTGCTGATTTCTTTTTATGGTAGGTTTTATATATCCTGGTTCCAGTCAGGAGATGGGTTGTGGGTAGGAGAGTTTAGCAAATGATGTTCATCGAATGCAACCTCTTTGTCAGCCCTTTTCAAATGGCAAAACAAATTGCAAACAGCAAGTGCGAAATGCTAAATCAAGCAAGCACACATATGTCTCTCCATTGACATCAACTTATTCTCTCTCCTCTGACAACCTTCCATTCACCATTCCAACATGTCCATTTCTTTCAAGGCTGCTCTTCAGTCTGCTGTTGTGCGGTTGCTGGGGCAACCGATGCCGAACATAACTTGTCTCAATGACTTGCAAGATTCTATTTCCCACAAATCACTCACGCATGTAGGTGGGAGGGTGCGCACACACACACACACACACACACACACACACTCTGCAGCTTTCCACAAAAAATAAGACCCTGTTAGAAGATGTAAGAAACATAGAAGGAAGGACACAGCTGAAGGACAACCTATTGTATGTGTGCGCTTTTTGCATGGGAGACCTTATGATCACACTGGAAATCATGCCCCCGAGTACAGTATACAGGTGTCTGTATGCCAGTATATGTACTGGGGTTACACAGTTCTGCTGCCAGTGCAAGAAATTACCAGGCAGCACAGAGGTACTGTATCTATTTGCAGTGCTGCCAAGGGGAACTGTTCTTTTAATCGACTTAAGGCAATAAAATCTCAAAAGTGAAATCGTACACGAGCACCAGAGTTTCTGTTCTTTGAGCTCAGACCATCTTTCGCACCTCAATAATAGCCATCGTCTTTAACATATTCCCAAGGCAGTACCATGATCCCAGGCAAGGCGCTTCTGTCATTTTAGCACATTTTGTGATCTAATTGTTTCCACTTTATTTACTATAGAGATGCAGTGGCACATTTCCCAGCATGTTCTCTTTGGAGTTGCATCCTGATGAAACCATATTAGAAGAAATAAACTTTCAGCTGGCAGTAGAAAGAGCCTTCAGTGTTTACAATATTCACAGAACTCTTGGGGCTTCGATAAAATCTCCTGGCCAAGCAATTCATCATGAAAAGCTTACCACTTTCAAGGTTCTGCGCAAGCAGGAACAAAAGCAGATACTTTTCTGTGGCATTAGACATGCTGTGAGGGTCATTACTTTCACAACAGGCTATGACCTCTCCCAACAGGCAGATGTTGACTGACACTGGCCAGTCTGAAAAGCAAGAATGATTTCAGAGTGCACCACCCTAAGCAAATTTGGCAACTAGTTGCTTTAAAATAATACTCCACTTGTGTATGTATAATATGTATGTATAATAATGTTTCAACAAGTTATTTTTCAAATCTGTATTGCATTACATATTACATACTGTATTGCATTGCATTGAAACCTACAGTCTATGCTCACTCAAACACATCTCAAATCACAATCAAGACGTTGACATACAGTGTTCTAGGTTTAAAAAGCTACCTGTGGTTTCTAGGCTAATGTCAATTACAGTGGGCAACACGAACAATTCACACCAAATATTTCCCCAATCAGACCTTCTTTTGGGTCTTGCTGGCAGGTGCAAAGTAAGTGGAAGAGACAAAATGCAGGAGCATGGCAATGGGTAATCAGAGACATAGTTACAAGCTTTTAGCAACAACTGAAATTTAGAAACAAGGTGGTAGGTGACATTCACATTTCAGTCCTACACCATCACCACCTGCACTCAACCTGTGAAGATTCTTGACCTCTGCATGCAATAAAAACAGCATGTGCTGATTTACTGATTTAGTCAAATGTCACTGCTAAATATTCCGGATGTTTCCAGCTGCTTCTGTGGCTTGGGGTGAGAACCAAGCAAACAAGTCAGTGAAGGATATTATAATAATGGCATTTCTTTAGCATGTGTTTTATTGATCCAAAATGCCACCCTGCAATCTTATTCCTAGATAATCCCCCTTTTCTCTGGCGTGTCCACCATAACGCCTGAGGACAATTGGGTGTAGCAGTCCAATGCAGATTAGAAAATCGACTCACTTGATTAAAACACATTGTCTTGAGGAAGAGAAGATAAAGTGAATCAAGACATCTCTGTCCTCAGTGGCTGACTTCAGAGATGGGAGGGTAAAACCTGCAGAAACTGTGCCACTGACCTGTGCCTCTCAGGTATTTAGATTATTAGCAATATTCTAAGAGTGACAGGGGCTAGTGGCACGTTGCTGTTAAACAGGGCTCTGTGGGACAGGATCCAGGTGAGGCGGCCAATAAGGGTCTAATTAGATACAAAGCCTAGCAACTGTTGCTAGGAGGCCATTCACATCAGGCCTGCAACAGAGTGTCTCATGTACTCTCAATTTTGCTGCACAATCATTTGATATGACAGACTGAAATCTATTTGTTGCCTGCTCTGTCCACATATTGTCCATAACAATACTACATGAAAAATTATACATGTGTTTATACATTATGTACATGTTTATCTTGTAACAATTCTATTTGACAACTGACATATGATTGAAATTTAGGACTGAGAAACAGGGTACACATTGCAGCAGTTAGGAAGCAGTGCAGGAAAGACAGGGCACCATTTATTCACAGAACACTGTATTATCTGTTAGTGTTATATCATTTACTGTCAACTATAGTATTTATAGACTGGATTTCAATGAATATTTTACCAAGATCAACACAGGTCCCACTATGTTCACCCCCCTTATGTTCATTGAAAAAGCAGGGGGATGAATTTTTGATTGTGTTGTCACTGAAGTGACTGAATAAGAAGACAGTCAGCTAGATACCAGGCGGTTTAATGCATAACCCTCTCACAGCGCAAGTGCCAGATGGACAGACAGACCCAGGGGAAAGGGAACATACCCACACGACATGAAAGAAAGATGCGGAAAACCACAGTTGATGAAAATATTATACCAGAGAGAAAGGAGTAAAAGGAGGAAGATTGAGACCAAGGACAATTAATCCCAGGATGTCGATAATCTCCTTTGCATGGATCCCCCTGATCACTGACTCCGCACCCATCAGAGCTGATCAGTAAATTAGTAGTCTTTCCACTCGCCACATAACGAGTCAGTGCTTTCAAGCGTAATTACCCCTCTCTCCCGGCTCTGGATGAAGAGATGGCAGACACTCCTTCAGAAACCAGAGACAGCTCAGATCAAACCCCGCCTCTCCTAGGGAAGCTCTTTACTAACAACAGAGTGGACAACCTGTGTGGACGAAGGTGCCATCTCACTGACGCACAGATACAAACAGACACAGGCAAACCATGCACATACACATGCGCATAACATGAGCCAACATACATGTGTGTATCAAGTACCTACACATACAAACACTGGGAGAGAGAAACACATACATCTGTTAAATGACATACAAACACACACAAGCATAAGCTTACATATTATACATACTGCACACACTCAGTCACACAAAACCAACCATCCCGCAAGATGAATGCCTCATTGTGCCTCGTTCTTTCTCTCATACTTTTTCCCTTTTGGTTTGGTTTACGGTTCTATATTCAGTTGTTGTTTTTTACATTTTTTTCTTTTCTCACTTGTAATTATGCAAATATGTAAATTTCCCAAGGTCATTTTGGTATTAAGTAGTTGAGATAAAAGGAATTTTTAAAAGGGCATTTTTAAAAGACCATTTTTTTCCCTCTCTCTTAATATATCTGCCTCCCTCTGTCCAACAAACACCATCAGATCAAGTCTTGAGAGGACCAGGTGACATGAGAAATGAACATGAATACTCCATTACCACAAAATATTCAATATATTATTGATTTTATTCTACTATATAGAATATATCCCCCAAAAAACCATGATGTCATCACAGGCCTTGAGATAAAGGATGAAGTTAATTTCAGCTTCAGAAAAGGCCTTATCTGTTTACACCTGGTATGAATACAGTACATAAACAGAAATTAAGTATACATTATGTTGACTAAAACAGAACCACAGGTCTGCATAGGTCATTTTTAAATTCATTAACAATTTTTAACAAAATCTCAAATTATTTTTCTTATGTTTACTATTTAAATGTTTATATTTACTTTTCATAACCACAAGAGAAAGATTTGAAAAGAAGCTACACTATGCAATTCAGACATTTTTTTCTCATATGAAATTCACTTGTCCATCCGCACACTATGGGAAGGTTGACTGATTAAACCTTAACGCCTGTTCTGAAAGCATAGAAGCTCTGTCTCTTAAATTTGGAGTTTGGAGTGCTTCACATTATGATAACCTTCCCCTTAAACAAGGTGAGACAGGCTTTATTTTGATTCAATTCATTTGACTCAGGTCCCGTTTGATGCTGATTACCAACTGTCTCAGAACATTTCAAACTCTAGTGCTGTACATCCAAGGACATCTCTATGTTTCCATTTCCTGACATGCATCATATGATTCCTGCAATAAAGAGGTAAAAACCTGCCAAAATAAAAAATAAGCAGATGAATAAATAAAGAATAAAACATGAATAAATGACTAAATACATAAAAAGTGTTAAACATTTAAGAAATACTTTCACGATTGTATTTGTTTTTTTTTTTTGTTTATTCTTCACTTATACATTAATTCATGTGTTCATTCACTGTCTGCCATTAATGTATCTATTTCTTAATTTATGTATCTATCTATGAATTTATTGTCACCTGTTTAGATGCTAAAGGGCAGTGTCAATCAAAATCACAGCACCCACGTGATATTAGGCCATATGAACAGTTGAAAGTGAACTGTAAATGGGATCTTTTTTGCATCCAAAATTGTTTTTTTTTTCTTTTATTTGCAAAATAGTGTGCAGCTAGCCAAAGCTGTGCAATGAGTTTATGCTGAGGTGGACTTGCATGTAGAACATGTAGACTTGGACTGTAGAAAACAAGAAAGTGCTACTCAGCTCTCCTTGACTGCAGTACTTTGCTAAAGATGTCCGAGCTTATCCATACATTAATGAAGAAAATTGTAACACTCACAATCAAGTTGATGGTCTGACTGCTTATGTGAAAGTTATCCCTTGGGATGTTTCTCAGCTCTAGGACTAAGTAGAAATAAACTGACCCACAATGGTGGGTTCCATGAAGCTCTGTCTAGCTCATCTTAGAAGTCTTCAGTTGGTTTCAGATTTGAAGCCGCAGTAACAGTTTTGCACTGGTAAAGAAATATGCTTACCCAGTTCTCCAGACTAAGTAAAAAACCTGTGTGTATGTGAAAGAGAGCTTACATGTTGAGCTGGAAGGGAGAGTCACACTTATGAGGCCCTGTGGGTAACGATGATTGCAAATGGGGCTCCTGAATGCTTTATTTCTCAGTACCACAGTTAAATGTAGTCAAAGGTACCAGCTGTGATTTGCGTAGTCAGCACTTCTTCCAGATTTGTGCTGCATTCAGCTCTTCTCTATAAGGGTTGAGCAATGACAGTTCATCTTTCCACTGTGCGTTCAATTCATCCACCTGGAGGAGAGGTTCACCTAAATTCTGTACCACATTCCTGTTGGAAATGAATTCCAGTTATTCCAGTGGCAGACAGAAACATTTACTGCATGATGGAGGTTGTGGTCTTTCTCTATTGAGCCAGAGTGGCCCAAAGGAAGCAGCTAAAAACACCACTGATCAATGGCTTATGCCCTGTCTCTAAGACATCATATTCTCATCATATTTGACAGTCTGAGTCACCTCACCAGAAGTATTTCTGACATTTAAAAACATATCCTGATCAAAAAACAGAGAATAATAAGGCATGGTCAGCTACTGTATTTGTGCCATATCGGAAAGAAGAAAAAAGGAACAAGGCTGTAACAACAATAAGTCACCATGGAGACACCTGCTTATCAAATGAATAATGTATTATTCATTTGATAAGCGGCAGTGTAGCATAGTGGTTAAGGAGCAGGACTCGTAACCGAAAGGTTGCAGGTTCGATCCCCGCTGGGCCGCTGTTGCTGTACCCTTGGGCAAGGTACTTAACCCACAATTGCCTCAGTAAATATCCAGCTGTATAAATGGATAACATTGTAAAACAACTGTAACCTATGTAAGTTGCTTTGGATAAAAGCGTCTGCTAAATGAATAAATGTAAATGTATTAAATGATAGCATGGGTTTATTAAGGTGAATGCTGTTTTGCACATAAAAGAAAAAATACAATTTTGGCTACACAAAAGATCCCATTTAGAGTTCACTGTAAATATTCACCAGTTATTAATATGGCCCACAAGGTTAGGTGAGTGTATGTAAGGGGAAGATGCATTTGAAAAACACAGGTATTAGGGCCACTCAATGTAAATTGCAACAGCATTTTATTTTTCCACAAGTAAATAAGTTCTAATGGAGTGAGAAATCCCACTATCTCTAACCAACAGTTTTTGAAGGCCCTCAATAAATATGAGCCCATATCCAGTGTCATATAATTTGAGGCAGTAGTATGGTTTAGTTGTGAAGGAGCTGGATTTATTTAAGGGTTGCAGGTCTTGAAGATCCTACCAGAACCTAATCACCCCTAAGCACCCCCATAGCACCAGCCCTGCTACCACTACTACTGTTACTACTACCACTATTACTACGACTTATAATAATAATAATAATAATAATAATAATAATAACAGTAGTAGTAGTAGTTATTTGGTTATTGTTGTACGATTCAGATGAAAAATTGTTAAATACTGACATCTAGAGGTACTGACTTAAACTGCTAGTGGAATCAATCTATAAACCTGGCGAACTGCAGGCATGTTATATCCCCGCAAGTCTTTATCCCATTTGCCTTGACAGCAGCAGAAATTCTGAGCAGATATTATTTCAAAACAAACTGAGAAGGTCAAATTTGCTGCACATTCTCTACTTGCCACCCTACTCGCCATCAGCCGTGCGAAATGTTCCTGCGACCACCTCCCGCTGTCGTCATCATAACGCGTCGCTGACGTTTCGGTTCGCTGAGATCACTGACGGAGCTGCGCAGATGCTCTGATTTGTATATCAAATAGATTGACCAATACAATAATAGTATAAGACATCGACTGCAACAACGGTGATCCTGTTTATATACGTAATGGTGAATATGCGCAGCGGTAAGATGATGCCCGTGGTCCGGAGGTTTGCCTGGCGGGAAATCTGAAGACTAACCGTATTAGTTAGTATTTTGCTGAATATACACGGATCTGCGAACATTTGGAAAATAACGTGATGTCTCGTACACTTAACTGTATTGTTGCTGTTTGCCCTAACATGGGTATAGGCAATAATGGAAATCTACCCTGGCATCCAAAAAGACTCAGGTAATAACAACACTTATGTAAATGTGTACCAGGGGTTGACTATTGTTAACGACGTATTTCGCAAGCTGTCTTAGGTTATTTGCACAGATATGTGGCTGAGTGGCTGGCCATTACAAAAGTTAGGAGTGAAGCTGAACGTTTAATGGTGGTTGAACTAAACATTCATACAAGATGTAGGGCATAGCTATTCTGTGCATGCTCAGAAGAGCTAACTAGTTAGTTAATCATTGATTCCCTCGTCTGATATTAAGTTTTACTATTTTTTATTCTTTAACTGAGCTGGTTTAAAATATGCAGCTGTCTGCTGTAGATAGCAGTTAGATGTCTTAGGCAGATTATTCACTGTTAATATATAGTCTAGCGTTAATCTCTCAGATGTCTTCATCTGCTTGTTTGTTTCTGTTTGTTTAGTAATGATTTCAAACTCTTCCAGAAGATGACGATGACTCCTACAGTGGAAGGTAACTTACTAGGAGGCAACGATTCAGTGTCGCTGGACTGCTAGGTTGATAACGAGATGTCTTTATGGTTAGCCGAACACCTAGCGGTATCTGTTGAAGATGTCGTAGTTGTATCTTTGGCTCAATAATAATGTTATAGACACTATATTTCTGCGGTTTTGCTTCCTTGCTTATATATTATGAATACACAGTGGTGCACCCTGAAAGTCAGTTAAACTAATCCCGTATGAATTTTTAGTAATGTTTAGTAAGGCTGAAATTTTGGTTTTAAGTTCAAGCAGGTTGCAATACAATTACATGGACACTTAAGTTCCAAACTACTCGTCTTTTTTCTTCTGTTGTTACTTTTTTACACATACTGTATTCACCAGTCATGTTGAAATGAGTGCTGTGTTGAGAGATTTCTCTCTTTGCAACCTGACACAACAGGTAAACAGAACGTGGTGATCATGGGCCGGAAGACTTGGTTCTCCATTCCAGAACGGAACAGACCCCTAAAGAACCGAATCAATGTTGTGCTCAGCAGAGAACTGAAGTGAGTCCAGTATCTCCTTTGGATAAAGTGTAATTCCTTAGGATACAGCAGACCATAAATTCACAGTTTATATGCGTACAATCAAATGGAAAAATGGCATAAAGAACTGACAAAAATTCCTAATAGAAGTATATACTGGAAATTGATTTCCACATGCAAATTAGTTCATCTCAGGGGAACTAGTGAGACGTTTAAAATGGGCTAAATAATGAACAGTAATGAATTTTGTCATTTCACAGACCACATAAACACGTTAGAACTTAGTAGTATCTCTCCAAAAATGAAGACAAGGGTGTCACCTTAAACACATTAATACGTTGAACTCTTTTTAAGGGGGGAACCTCTTCTCTGTCATCAAGTGTGCAGTTTTCTGGAAAAATAAGCATTTTATGTGGTAGAAAAGGAATCCTATCTTTCTCAGGTTTACAGCACTTTGTTAGCTAAAACAGAAAATGGCGTTTAGAGGGCTTCAGTGTATTAACATGGACGCCCCCTGCATTGACATTCAGGGACAGCGTCGGTGGTGGTTTGTGGTGACTGAATGAGTAATCAAACCCCTGTGGTGTTTGTTGTGTGCAGAGAACCCCCCGCAGGAGCACACCACCTGGCCTCCGACTTCAGCTCCGCACTCCGCCTGCTGGACAGCACAGAACTTGCAGGGCAGGCCGATCAGATCTGGGTCATAGGCGGAAGCTCCCTGTACAAGGTGACAACAGAAGCGTCGTGCATTCGGTCTGACACATGTATTGTGCATTGTTATTTATTCATTTGGGGGGTGTTCTTATAGGTAGCAACTTACAAGGCTGATATGGCGTCACATGTAAAGTAAAACACCACAGAAACAAGAACGTACACAGTGGTCACAGAACAACCATAATCGCTGTAATCGGGCTGTCCATGTAACAGACCAGTGTTAAAGCAAAAACCTAGTACCCAGCAATTATCTTTGAAGAGCACCATAAGAGAACCCCTGCTCAGGATGAATGTCAAGGATCATAGGAATCGTAATACAGATGTTTTGCTGTGCATGTTAACTAAAGGTCACTGAAAGGAACATCGGATTGGTGTAATTACCAAGAAAAGAAACAGCGCACACTACAGATTTGTTGAAATGATGCCATTGAAGATTAATTTGCATACATGGGAGTAGATATTTACTTATCCTTTTACATTTTTCACAGAATTTAAGTCCTCTTCCTGTTAGATGCCTTTGAAGTAGAAAATAGTGTTTCTTTCTTGAATGCATTTATTGAATTTGAGTGAATGCTTTTGTCAAAAAAACAGAAAAAGGCTCTCGGTTACCAACATTTGCCAAGGCTTGATTTTTTATTTTTTTTTTGTAGTCTGTGACATTGCGGTCAATTGTTCTCGTGTGGTAGGAACGGCACTGTTTCCTATGGCTATGAGAGCCAGCTGCCTTAACAATATTTGATTGGCTGTATTTGTCCCCCTCTATTTAAACATCCAGGTGGGTTGTTTCCATTCAGGCCACCACTGATAACTCCATGAATTATTCATTTGTGTGTGAATCAGAGGATTGTGAGTGCAGGCAGGTCTTTCTCTCGCAGCTGGCTGTTATGCCTTTGAGAGAATGGGCTGCACTTTCTCCAGATACAGTACCTGAATGTCTTAATCTTGCAGACAGAGGATAAAAGGGGTTCTGCAAAGCTGCTCCGTGCTCTCTGCACTGGTCTTAATAATCAAGATCGTATTGTATCGACTGCTGTGAATAAGCCAATGTAAAAGCTGACGTTAGAGTAACAGCAGACAGATACGAACAAGGATAAAACCATGAAAGCCGGCTAATCATACTCTAGAGCTCCAGTTTAAAAAGACGGGTCTGTAGGAGAGATTTAAAAGTGACAGGATCCTATTTCTGATGTGCTGATGGAAAGAATTTCAAAGGATGAGGAGACAGAGGAGGCTGTGTGTTTATGGAAGCTGAGAGGACCCGAGTCTGGTGATCTGAAGGAGCAGACAAGGGCTACAGGAGTGAAGATGTTCAGTCAGGTAGACAAGATACAGAACCACTGAGGGATTCATGATTGAGGAAATGTTTGACACCTTAACATATGGGTAACCTGTGTGGTTGGTAGAATATGATGATAGTGTGTGAATGGTGCAGTGAGTGGCTGGGCAACAGAATTCTGAGCATAGTGTAGTTTACTCTCTTATCAGGAAAGGAAACCGAGTGCGTATTGTGATGACCAGATAAGAAGTAAAAAAAAAAGTGCTGTGGCAGTAGATAAGAAATGTATAGCAATTTATAACTTAAAAAAACAGCAACCCACAGCGAAACGCCCCGCAGCATGAGGAAAAATGAAGTGTAAACATATGTTTGGCTGGTTCAGGATCAGCATTGCCTTTCTTTGGCTATCAATTAGAGACCAGAGTCGCATGAGGAATCTACTCATTAAAAAACGTGTTGCTATGGCAGCTCCCATTGCACCCTCCTCTGCTGTTCTATTAGACCAACTCGTTAGAGGCCTTTGAATTAATTTGTCCTAGTTTAATTCTTTACTGCTTCCAAAACATGCACGCATGTGTACACATGCACGCACGCACACACGCAAAATCTTGCTGAAGTAGACCTCATTAGCTTGTCTAATAGAACATATTTATCTTGATGGGGTGAGGTACCACAGGAGGAAATACACATGTCAGACTAGGGGTGCTTTAACCTGTAAATTTGCAAGCTGAGATTCACTTGCTGGTCTTGGATCAGATGTCTTGGGCAGGTAAAGTATGCATCTTAATAATTAATAATAATAATAATAGTGCAATGCTCATTGTTTTATCATTCCATACTCTGAATGACCCGTTTCCTCAAATGTTGCTGGGTACTGCATGTTAGAAGGGGAACAGTTGTGACAACTTCATTTAAGATGGTGGCTTGATGACCCCTCCCTCTCCCTCCCCCCCACCCCCGTTTGTGTCCATGTGACACCTTGTCCTTGTGTGCAACAATAAACTGCGCACACGCACCTTCACTTGCCTGCTGCCTGTTGCCATGGAGACCTCATTGCTCAAGGATATGGAGATGACGTTTTT
The DNA here is from genome assembly GCF_013368585.1 of Megalops cyprinoides. Lineage (NCBI taxonomy): Eukaryota > Metazoa > Chordata > Actinopteri > Elopiformes > Megalopidae > Megalops > Megalops cyprinoides. The sequence goes on along the minus strand of NC_050587.1, from coordinate 19,199,456 downwards.
GCCGTTCCCCTCCAGCCAACTTCACTTTTAGTTCTTTTATTATAAAGAGATGCAAACCTACCTGTTAGCGTCAAAGCTTTGCCTTTGCTGGTTTACTGTGAGGTAGAATGCTGGTCTGTGTAACAGGACAGGAAATCTCCCCTTCTCTGTGCCACACCCATTACAGGAAGCGATGGAGGCCCCAGGTTTACGTCGTCTCTTTGTGACTCGCATCCTGCAGCAGTTTGACTGCGACACGTTCCTGCCAGAGATCAGCTTGGACAAATACCGCCTGCTGTCCGAGTGAGTGGGCGCAACGTCTCCGGCCTCGTTTCTCCCTTTTACTCTCTGTCACTCTGTGTCCCTCTAAGAAAGGTTTATGAACATACAGTTCTAACCTCATCTTTTACGCAGCACAGGCTTACCCACCAGCCTTTCTCATAACACGCATGAACTATGTCAAAAAAAAGTCCTCCAAGTGTCATGTGCAGCATACAGCAATAATTCACTACTTGAAGTTCCAAATGATCAGACCATGGGCAGGTAGTCAAAAGATGTGACTAGCCCTAGTCATATTAGATAAAATGGTTTTCTCCACAAGTTTAAAAATACAGCGTACCACATACTTTCCATGTCAGCTGTTCATGGCATCCGTCCTTTACCCCACCTTTTTCTCTGTTTATAATGTCCAAATTGGGAGGGGGGAGGGGGGTGTCAATAACATTGGCCTCATGGCCAGGTGTGGTCTCTTCACTGGACCCCAAGCCAAAAATCAGTGCCCCTCTACCCACGTCTAACAGGCCATTTCAACAGGCTGTTCCCTGGCTTGGGGGACATTGTAAACTGAGAAAAAGGTGGAGTGGAGGAGGGATAGAAATTCATGTCTACTGAACATCAAATTATAAAAAATTAAGGGGACTATGTGGAATGAGACTGTTTATGTCAGGTTTCTCTGAATTGCTTCCCATGAGGTCTTTTTACACTATGTAATCATTCTTCTTGTCCTTTTCCTTCTTCCCCTTGTTCAACATGAATGCACAATGAAGTGCACAGTGGCAAAAAATTTTTAAAAAATCATGGAAAAGATCAGGACAATTATGAAACGCATTTTTAGAGTGAAGAGCATGTCCTGTTTTGTTCCTGAATGGTATCAAAGCGATGCATTTTTTATTGCACCACCATCTACCACAAAGACGCTGGGAGTCATTGGATACAGGTCTAAGTGCATGGAATCCACACATATTGTCTCGCCTCATTTGACTTGACAACAGGATGCGTGGTATTTGAATGGTCCAGCTGGTAGCAGCTGTCCATGTGGCAGTAATAATCTGCACATGTTCCCCTCACAGGTTCCCAGGAGTACTAGCAGGTATGCAGGAGGAACATGGGATCCAGTACCAGTTTGAGGTGTATGAAAGTATTCAAAACTAACAGCCGTTGCCCCAGACAAACTCCTCTTCTGCGGACCGAGACCAGAAAGATGTGCACACGATGGAATCACTCCGCGGTTGCATTGTCCAATTATGCTGTCAAGTGTTTTATTTTGTAAAAGATTATATCCAGTTTTCAGGTGGTGTATTGAGTTTTATAATGAGAGAAGATCTAGACCTTCATCTCAAGACCATGTTACCACCATCTGGGCAGGATGGAATTGTTGGCAGACGTGACCTGGTAGCTGCCTGTGGAGTGATTGAACTAGAACCACAGTCATCAAGCAGAATTAGTCTTGAAGGAGCTGAAGAATTATTCATTAATTTGGTGTACAAAGAGAATTTTAATTTGCAGATACTGACTTGGCCACAGAATAAGAGAAGGCAGACCCACCAGATCTGGAAATATGAAAGCATTTCAGTCAGAGGTCTGAAAGTAACTTTACCATTTGCTTTAGCTGCCCTGTAATGTTACAGGACCGTTGTCAAGTTTGCCTCCACAATAAAGAGAGCCTCCGATCAGATATGTCATGGAAGCAGTGTGTGTTGTTCTTTCATTCAGGCACTCTGATCTGGGAAAGGGCCGTGTGGGCTACTGTGGGGACAGTGTTGGTCCACCAAAAAATCCTTAACACAGCAGGGTCCAATTTCACCCAGTTTTGCTGAGGTGCTTCCAAGCGATTCCCCCCAGCCTGCAAAACCATTAGCTGTAATTTAAGTTCGTCTGGAGTGGATTTCATTTCCTGGGATCGCTGCCGGGCCCTTGAGGAGCTCATCTACACAGGCGCGTATAGTGAAGAGCGCATTTGCATTTCTAATGGAGCCACAGGGCTGTTATTAGCACCCTTACACATGCAAACACCTGGGGAATACATATTAGTGACCCACATCTCCCTCTCGCTGAACTGCACTGGTCTGCTTTTTGTTTTTAATCAACATAATGATACTGTTCATGGTCAGTGGTGTGAAGTACATGTTGTACAACAAGTCTGTCATGATGTGATTGTTCATGTGATTTAGAGTTCATGGTTACATGCAAGATTTTTGTCAACAAGCATTTTCTGAAGTAAAGGCTTATAGGGACTGAGACAGTGTTCCTGCAAAGTAGCTGGAACCTAACCATCAGTAATTAATTCAAGGTAGGTAGGGTGGAGTCAGGCTTTGGGTGGATAGAGCAGGTAGTTTTCAGTGGCTTTCTGTGAAGGGTTTGGGGGTTAATTAGAGGTGGGGGTGTTTGCCCGCTGTTGTCAGTCTCCTTGGACACACTGCGGTCGTCAGTAGTGATTAGCTGTAGGGTAATCATTTCTTGGGTTCTTTCAAGGACCTTGGATTATGTCTCATTGACCTTCCATTTCTGTCTTCTGTCTCAAATCAAACAAAAGGAATTAACAGGAATTAGGACTTCCTGTTATCTAAGGCAGTCTGTGCTCTGTTTTCCTGTTTGTGTTTTATCAAATTTAACCTCAGCAACCTGGAAAAATGGTGTAGAAAACATTTTTATGACAAGAGTCCTGTCCTTTCACAAAATATTTTCAAGTAATTATATTCTGTTGTAATTTGGTTTCTTGGGGGCCAGTGATGGTCATAGAAGGTGTTTGGCTGACATATTCAGTTAACACTTAAAAAGTTAGAAAATAAATGCAATTCGTTGCTCATTTGTGTGTTTATATTTAGATATGACTGCTTTATTTTGCATAGTCTTTAACGCCCACATGTGTGACCAGTACACAGAACAGCCCAATCAGTGCCCTCCCTGGGGGAGAGAAATTGCGCCATATCACCCTTGATAACAGACATGGAACATGGCGTGAGTTTGAATCATTACGCAGAATGTTCCTACTTTCAGAGGACCACACAATGGGGGGAAAAGAGCTGTCCAATTACCAGCAAATTCCACCTGTGAGGATGGTAAGTTTCCGCCCCACTGTCCTTGAGAGCAGCTCCTGTACTGGAGGAGTTCTTGCTGTCACTCAATGTGGAGACCCTGCCCACTGTGTCAGACTCTCCCCTTATGTCAGTGGCACCTCTCTCTCTTGCTCTCTCCATCTCTCTCCCCATCCCTTCCCTCTGTGAGAGAGAGAACGGAACGTTGCCACTCAGACCTGAGAAACGTCACACCTGTTCTGCTCTACACGCACACACACTCACATCCACAGCTCCATCTGTAAGCAGGTGTTCAGATTGGTCCAGAAACAGGCACACATCATTCAGTTTGCCATTCCTCTCCACTCTGTCTCTTTTTATTTTCCGCTGTAACTTTGGAGCTGTAACAGTGCAGCCGTCTTCACAGGACTCGCAGGGGATTACTTGCTCCTTCATCAAGATGTAACACTGCAAAAGACAGCACATCTGGGGGGCCTCAAGAAGAGGGTTTGTGACCAAGAACTGTTGGTAAGTACGTCCTGCCGTGCGTTCGACCACGGTTTTCGCTCAGGTGAACCAAGGCAGCGGTACGATGTGGTGGTCTCACTGTAGTTTTGGGAACGGCGCCTTGCCGTAGCATGATGGAAACGCGGTCAAACAAGCCTTTTCATACTGTGCACATTTCTTTCTGTTTCTCTCCTTGTCACATGCTTTGGGTTGGAGAGAGAGAGAGAGCTCTTTGGCTCACTCCCACGGCAATGCTTGCATCGCTGCCCTTTTCCCTGCGCTCGCTTGGTGAGCTGCGGAAGCTCGAGTGGCAGTCGGGAGCCACTCCACATTCTTTATTTGGTGCGCACTTGTCGCTGGGCTGTGCGTTCCTACTGTCCTCTCTCTGCTGCTGAAGAGCAGCTTCACAGCTCCCCCCCGCCCCCTCCTCGGAGGTTTGGAGCATCACAGAACAACGCTGACGGGGCACAAGTCACCGGCACGCTGGCTAACTTCTTCCATGGAAACCGGGAGCACTGCAGTTGATGATGCGTGCTGTATACAGCTGATCAACAGAGGGTTGCGGAAAAAATGCAAACGGTAACAAAAAATCCAGAAACCTCCCTTCATGACAAGGCAAAATATTATGATGCTGATTCCGAAAAAAAAAAAAAAAAAACTGCTGGGGGATAATATCTTCCCTGTGGTGCACAACGAAAAAAGAAAAAAGTTGGGAAAATGAATTCTAACTGAAATTAAATCCAGGTAAATTCTTAAAAGAGTTGACATTCAAGCATGTACTTAGTGTTGTAATCATTGTCAATGTATGAGAGGTGGTTTTAAGTGGCTCATATGTTAAAACCTAGTTAGACCTTCCAGTTCCTTTTATAGTGGCTGATACTGAATGAAACAGATGACTCATATCAGATGCCCAATACAATCAGCATACAGAGGCTGTCGTCTCCATCGCGGTGTAACAGAGGACCAATTTTTTTCTGAAAATTTCAAATAGCGACCACAGTTATTGTGCTCTGATGATAAGACACGCGCCGTCACCATCCCAAATGCAGGTGACCATTTCCAAAGGTTCATTGTCACATTTTTGAGGTGTGGAGTGAAGCTGGTGTGGAGCTCAGCCTGGAAGCACAGAGTTGCCATATGGTAATGTCTTGTTACACAAACCTATGGACTCCAGACCATGTCTGGTCATCTCAGGTGTTAGACCAGCCGGCTGTTCTCTCTGCCCACTAATGTGCCATCCACCACAGTAAACGCTAGTTTATTGCTTTGTTTTCCCTGATAACTCTAGTGACTGTCCCCTAAAGATAGCCAGGCAGCAGAGACAGACATTTCTTTGTTTTGCTTTAGTACCAAACCAGCAAGCCCTGGACAGCTTCAGTCCCTTTGAATGATGTAACTGCTCATAGGTTAGGTTTTGATGCAGCACATCCCATCATATCCATTGTCAGTCATCTGAAGGTGCAAAAGAGATTCTGCAGGTCATCTTGAATGATGTTTAGGGCAATAATTTGTAATAAATGCAAACATGTCAGCTGAAATACAACAAAATATTGTGACTCCTTTTCTGCATAAAATGATAGCAGAATCAATCTGTGTTTGAACCAATAACTACCTAGCCTTGCTTTGCATCTATGAGTCTCTGACTATGTTTTGTGGTCCTAAAAATCCTAACATAATAACAGAATTCCTACTGATATCCATTTACAGGGAATATTCACAATTGTGTATGGAACTGCAGAAACTTGTGGACAGTCATATATAAAGCTGGTTGTGTGATTTTTTTGTTTAGCTACCTTAGCTAGTTATAAACAAAGTCATAACATCATTCTGGTGCACTTCATGTGTAATTAGTTGGCTATCTGTAAGCAGACAGCTAACTGTCAAGCTATATATCCTAGGGACCTACAGTAGCTACTGAGTAAGCCTCGCTTTCCTACCATGCACAGCACTGACATACCTTTAAGAATCAATGCCGTGACTTGGGGCCACACCTTTGTGCATTCCTACAATTTCTGAGAAAAATAAATGACAAATGAATCACTAGCAACTCTCCTCCCACACTTCGAAGCCTCACCTGAATAATTATCTTGCCAATGAACAAGGATATTCCCAGGTGTGTAATGCAACTTCACATGCACCTGCTAAGTCAGGTTGGAGCTACCTGACAAGGAAGAAAATTGAAGAAGGTTAAGTCAACAGTCAGTCAACCAGTCAATGAACCACACAGACTGAATTATGAGTATGTTTGAGATGTATAGCATATCCAATTATAGCTTAAATACTGAAATACGGACAGGTATGAATTAGTTCTAGACTTGATATGTTGATATGTTAAGCATATCCCTTTCTGCTTAGCCTTTGTGGACAGAAGGTATTTTGAATATTTTTACTGTGGATCTTTTTTCTAGTCAATCCAACATACTTGCTTAGACTCAAAATTGTGATTGCCTGAATAGCCTAGTCCTCTTTTGTCATCGTCTTTTCAAAGGAGTGGACAGTCATTATGGAGGCTCTGTTCAGTCCTTGCTTCAAGGCCGGAGACAAACAAAACGCTTGCTGCAGTCTTACATTCCATTCTGTCGGGTTCTAAGGGTCTGGGCATTCACAGTAGGAAAGAGATACATTTTGCCATTAGCACAAACAACCGAACAACAGATATGATTACATCAGGACTTACCTCTGTGTGCTTTAAAAACACCTTTTTTTCTGTTTGTCAGGGGTTCATTCTACCTTTGCCTGAACTCTCACTTAGTCATACTTGCTTATCAATGTTGAGAGGTCCATGTATTGTTTCTATTTCCAGTGTTGTGAATAAAGCATCTTCTCTGTAGTCTGCTTGTACAACAGATAGGTATATGTATACACTAACAGAATACATGACTAGCAGAATATAATACAGAACAGAATATATACAGAATGTAATGTATTTCTGCTAAATGCCAATAATGAATATACATATCACTCTATTGACAATATATATACAAATACCATTGAGGAGTGAGTTTCAGTGCATATACTCGCCAGCTACAAAATGAGTCTGACATCGGGTTCAGCACACTCAACAGGAATTTGACTCAAACCTGATATTCACTCACTGACAACTGATCAATCAGAACGGTTTCTGGTTCTTACCACCACCTCGGGCTAAACATCTACAGTTGCATTTTTTTTTTTTACATGTTAACAACTGCCATATTTCCACCAGCCCTCTGTGGCCAGTCTGACCCTGTCTTGGCCTTTGCGTATAGAAAAATATTTAATCAGAGATTACTTTGCTGCAGTTTGAACTAGTGATAATGGCAAAAAAACACTGGGCCATTGTTAGGAGTTCAAACACCAGGCAGGGCACTTTTAATGCTTTGAAGTACAGTCCTTCAGCTTTCAATTCACATCAGCTTTACTTGCTTAACGAAACTCAGGCTTATTACTATTGCTAATGCACAAACATGATAAATACAACACATGGGAAAAATGAAATGAAAACAATTGTGTGACAATGATATTACCAACATTAATGGTCATGGCAACAATAATACATGAAAAAACAAAGGCATGTAGATTATTTTAATATTGGCATCATTAGTATTTTCTTACTGTCCCTCAGGTTAAGCTTGCAGACAGTAATACTATGTGTCCTTCCTCCAGGAGTGATGGTAGTTTCTGTGTCTCAATCATGTTTAGTAGTAGGGGAGGGTGTAATATAAATGCTTCAAAGTAATTGTTTCTCGGAACTGATGACGGCATCACAATGAAGGAGAAAGTGTATCTCTGTGTCCACCTCACCCGTATCACAGTGACCACATAGCCTCTTACTTGTAAGGCACCAGTGCTAATGCTGTGGTGCATGCTTTACATCTGCCACCTTTTTGAATGTGTCTGATATCAACACAAGCCATCACACACGATGAAGGTATCCACCAACTGAAGAAAGTAACAAACAGCCATGTATCTGTGAACGATGGCTGCAAATGGCCACAGGCATAACCTGGTGCTAAAGCATATGTACACATCTGTAGAGCTGACATGCATGACTGGTGTCCATAATGAGGAATTCTTGCACACCTTTGTACTTTCATTAAATATGAAGTATATTCCCTCATACATATGTCTTTGTTTTTGTTCTTCTTGCAGTCCTCACCTTGAGGCTTTCAACAGTGTACCTAGGTAAACAGATTCCATCCAAGGGCTACTTTTTTAAACTCGCTCTTTTTTAACCTAAGCAGAGAAATATATTTATTCCACTCCCCCTTACACATGCTCTTGCAATACAAGATACGACATTTTGCCAGTATTATAGAGTTTTGTAAGAGGTAAAAGGCAAGGCCAAAACAGACAAAGGAGTATTGAGGCATGCTGTCACTCTCTGAGGGAGAGAGACAGAGGAGAAAGAGAGGGTAAGCATACCTCTAATCATACTCGGCCTGAAAGGAACTGTGTTTTCAATGCCATCGCCCAACATGTTTTCAGACAATAAACCCAAAGTCCATGCCCCCTTTCTGCATTTAGTTTTCCTGTGCTGACACACACTGGTTAGTGGCACAAAACAGAGCAAAAGCAAGGCTTAAAGATGAAATGCAATGATGCGCTTTAGTTAGTGGACGGTGGATTTTTCAGTCTGAGAGAGTGAGATCAATTAATTATACCAGTACATTTCCAAGAGAGCACTTTATGTAATAAATAAAAAAACAGCTATTCTGTAGTTCATCAGGTTCAAATGAAGAGTCAAATAAAAAGAGTCAAACTTACAAGGTTTTGAAAACATTCATCCATCTATAAATCAAATTTGACCTCTGAATTTAATGCATTGCAGACACAGTGTGTAATTCAAGGGCTGTTAGCTGAAGATTGTGCAAATGTATGTTTATTTTTTACGTCATTCTTTTGTTCAAAATGTGACAGAAAATAGTATGAAATGTAGCCCCTCAAGTAAAAAATGTAGGCAGGAAAAAAAAAAGAAAAAAAAACAGTTTCTCTTCCTTTTTGTCAACAGCTCCTGAGAAAGTGCAGCACCACCTTTTTCTATGAAGGTTGAGCCATCGAGGGTGTAGCAGCGATGGAGGACGTGAGCGAGGTCCGCACAGACAGCAACTCTCTGCTGAAGGCCGTCTACCTGAGCCGCCTGCGTCTGACCCGCCTCCTGCTGGAGGGCGGGGCCTACATCAACGAGAGCAACGAGCGTGGGGAGACGCCGCTCATGGTCGCGTGCAAGACCAAGCACGTGGACCAGCAGAGCGTGACAAAGGCCAAGATGGTCAAGTACCTGCTGGAGAGCGGAGCCGACCCGAACATCCAGGACAAGAGCGGAAGGACGGCTCTGATGCACGCCTGCCTGGAGCGGGCCGGCCCCGAGGTGGTGTCCCTGCTGCTGCGGAGCGGCGCCGACCCCAGCCTGGAGGACCACTCCGGCTCCTCCGCCCTCATCCACGCGGTCAACGCCAGCGACAAGGAGACCCTCAGGGTCCTGCTGGACGCCTGCAAGGCCAGAGGCAAGGAGGTCATCATCATCACCACGGACAAGCTGCCCTCTGGGCGGCAGATGACCAAGCAGTACCTCAACGTGCCCCCTTCGCCTAACCTGGAGGACCGCCTGCTCTCCTCACCCATGCCGTGCACGTCGCCCTCCGAAATCGAGCTCCGCACGTCTCCCCAGGCGACGACTTCCCAGCAGGGGAGGCATATCTTCACCTTTAAGGACTGCCAGGGCTCTGGTACTGCCGCGTCTCAGCCAGGCTCCCCCACCCACAAGCCTAGCCCGGTCCACAGCGGCATGGCTAAGTTTCTCCACCTGCAACGGCTGAACTCTGAGCCCTGGCTGAAGATCCCTCAGTCCCTGCTAGCACAGCAGACCAAGGCCTCCTCTCTGACCGAGGACCTGCCTGACATCACCCCAGAGGAGGAGCTGTCTTTCGGGATCGACGGGCTGAATTTCGCCAAGGCGCCTGCCGCCAGCTTCCAGAACATCCACTCCAGGGACACGGCTTGCTGGAGCCGGGCACTAGAGCGGGAGGCAAATAATGACGGAAGAGGAGGAGGGATGGGAGGCCTGTCCAGGAAAATGTCTTACGACGACATATCCTCACTTCACTCCTCCTCGCACCCAGACATCCACCGCAATGTCACCGCTGTCACCCCCCTTGGTGGCAGGGACCCAGACTGCCTCCCCAACCTGGCTGTGTCCAGCCTGCGCAACATCCTTCAGCGCAGGAACGTGGGCATGGAGCACTACAGCTCTGACTCCCAGCTGTCCCAGTACAGCGGCCATGGCCCAGAGGACTGCAAGGGGCTGCTAGAGAAGAGGAAACTGGTGTCTTCCCGTTCCTCCACCCTATCTGGCTCCCGGGAGTCTCTGGAGAGTACGGCTCAGGTTGCCCGGAGGCACCCAGGCATACTGGAGCGCAGGGGTTCCGGGGCTTTGCTCTCCGACCACATCTCCCACTCCCGGCCTGGATATCTGCCGCCACTCAACCCGCATGTACCCATCCCCCACATCGCCATCTCTGGCACCGGCAGTATCGGCAATGTTGGCGCTACCAGCGGCAGCGCAAAGTTGGTCTGCGGGGCCGCCACAGGCTTGAAGCCCCTTGTTCCCACCGCGCCCACCTTCCCCAAAGACCTCAAGGCTAAGAAGATGCTCCTCAGACGCCATTCCATGCAGACGGAGCAAATCAAACAGCTGGTCAACCTGGAGGAGATCTTCAGCCACTGATGCTACGCAGGCAATGATTTCCTGTGTACCGACACCGAGATGAACAGCTGTGTATTCTGTCTGCTAGAATCCCTGTGTTGTGGTGTGCCCATATTATCACGTGTATACCTACAATATACTGCACGTTCATGTATACTGTAATATACTTGCCACACAGCAGGTTTATGTCAAACCATCCATCTTTAGCAAAATGTCATATTTGTGATGGTGGTGTTTTGTAACACATATCTTTTATTGCTTGTGATTAATCATTATCTGGAAAATGAAATACAAAAAGTTGAACTAATGAGACTGTACAATTTAGCGTTCTCCTGAAACATGCTGTGAAATGCTTTAATATGATAGGCCCAGGCCAGTCAGTGTTTGGTTAGAGAAAAGGGTGCACTGTTACCCCTGTTCAGCCTGTTGATAACTACATTATCTCAGACTCACTTTTACTCACAGTTTTCTGCTCTGACTGCAAACAGTTAGGTGTACAGGCAGAGATTTTTGATGCAAAGTCGGTGAGGTGAATAAAAGTCAGATGTGGCACAGTGGATACTAAGCTACACTTGCAATCCAGAGATAGCAGCTCTGAATCCCAGGTAGGGCACCATGATTGTACCCTTGAGCAAAGTTTCCACCTGTATAAATGGATTGTATGCTCTCTGGATAGCATTAGTTAACCTGGATAAGAGTGTCCGTTCTGTAGATAGATAATACTTACAGTATAATGCACAGAACTATATCTGTTGAACAGGTATGTATTAAAATCACTGAATCCTAGCTGCCAAAAATCCTATTTATTATTTCAACATCATGTTTGCAGTGCTGCAGCTCTATGAAATAAGCTCTTCATTGTTTCATGTATTTTTTGCATGTAAAAATTCAGCATGTTTACATGTTTATAGAGTCTAAGAATATTAAAGGTAATCAGCGGTGTTACAAATGAGCTCTTTCTGTTGTGTCTAATCAGCTAATATGATAATTGGAGAGGGGTGAGAGATCCACAATAATATGCTAACATGTTTCGCTTTCTGATGTCACTTATACTGTAGATACTTTACCTATGAGCACATCATATACTGCAAAAGTCTGTCATATATCTGTGACATTATGGCTGAGATACCGCTGTTCTGAGAGTAAGGAAAAATGAGGTGAGGGGAAAATAATAGCATGAAAAGGTCCAGTGAGTGTGAGCGTGCCAGTGCTAAGCCACATCATCACATTGTCCCTAACTGTCCACTTTCTGATTGGTCCATTACAGGGATTGTGTTTTCTATAAATGATGCTAAACTGTCCACCACCATCTATTGTATCATGGATCTAATTGAGTATTCGTTTATCAGTGCTTCTCATCACATGTGCATCTCTTTAAATGCAAGTAAGCTTGTGTTTTGTGTAAATCTGTGAGACCATTCTGTGCAATATCCTAAAACACTGTGTAAAGGAGGGGGTGATTGCCAAGCTTGTTACATTTGTGCAGGGAATCCTAACAGGTTGGAACACATTTCTGAAATTATGCTCCTCCCATTTAAGGTGAAAAATGTATGGTGTCATCTCAAATAAAAGAAAAACATGTCTGGATCCTGTCACCTCTGTTTATTTTTTTTTCCTCAATCTTCTTTCTCCTCCTCTGTTTCACTTTTTAGGTCTTCTTTCACCTCTTCTAAAATCCCTGAAAAAAAATTAACAGTATTGGGTCCATAGATTCAAGCATAATAGTTTTAAATGAAATTAGGGGGAGACAGCGCAATGGCATGCAGTTCGACAACTGTGCCTGTGCTGCTTTGTGGTCAGGTGCTTTATTTTGGCCTGATTGCTGTCTACATTCTGAGGATGATTTCAGAGGGAGGCTCTGCAATGTTAGACATTTTTGTTCTAGGCTCTGACATTTGATATACAAGGAGGCATGCACTCCGGGCCGTGCAGGAGTCACACCAGTAGACGTGCAGCTCGACGTCCGGGCGACACCACAGCCAGCACAGTGTCTTGGCGACCCCAAAGTGGCCCACCCCCACCGAGCCTTGGACAAGCTGGAGGACCTTGGGACGCAGCTGGCGCGGCACCAGGAGCTGGAAGACATCAGGGTGGCCCTCAGGGGACTGCCAGCGGCGGTAGAGGAGGCTGTCCCGACTGGTGAAGCTGGGCCACTGCGAGTAGAGGGCCTTGGTCTCGGGGTCCAGCGCTGATACTACAGGCCAGGAGGAGCTGCTGCTGGTCCAGGATCTCCACGCCGCCGCTGTCGCCCGCCAAGGAGGTGCTGCCGTGGTCCAGGGGAAAGGTCTGCAGGGCCGCTACCGTCAGGGTCGCCACGTCCTGGTCCTTGACGCGCCGGCAAAATCGGCATGCCTCTTCCCCTGTCGCAGGTGGTGGAGTGGCGGCCTTCCGGGCTGGTGGCGGCGACAAGTGGTGAGTCGCAGCCCTTCCTCACCAGCGGCGTGGAGTGCCATAGCTTCTGTCCCTAGGTAAAGTGTGGCCCCCCCATTTAGCCAGCAGATCCAGCCCGATGATGCAGGGGTCCTGTATGTCGACTAGCTTGAAGCGATGGGTGCCTCTGCAGCTAGTGACAGTGACAGGGAGCAGCTTTTCCCCCTGCATGTGGGCGCATTCACCGGTGACCGTGGCGATGCGCAGCCTGGTGGGCCTCCAGCCCTGCGGTCTTGGGCCGTCGGTTCCGGGCAGGGTTCCGGTGCGGATCAGGGAGATACTGGATCCCATGTCCACCAGGGCTTGGCACGGGGTGCCGTCAAGATTCCAGCTGACGTACAGTCCATGTGACCAGCCCAACCGGCCGAGCCGCAGCAAAGGTCAGCGAGGGAAGGAGGGTCGCTGGCGGGTGACAGTTCCCTCATTGTGCCACCCACGCTCCGGGGGGCTGGAGCCAGGCAGCGGCACGCGACGTGGCCCGGCTCTCCACATCGGTAACAGCCTTCCACCGATTGCCCAGCCGCTGTCCCCGTCCCTCGGCACGGTCGCTGTGGAGGTGCGGCGGAGGCCAGGCAGGCCGTTTCTTCTTCTCTGTCGCTCCCCTCACAGTTTGCTTGTCGTGCGCGGTGCCTTACGCTGGTGCCTTACCAGCACTAAATCGCCCCCTCGATGGCCACCCAGCTCAGGCGCTCCTCGAGTTGGAGATCTGTCAGGCCCTGTAGCACTCTATCCTCCAGCGCCAGGGCAACCTGCATCGCCGTTTCCTCCCCCGTTCACGCATTCAACTGCGAGCCCAACCGCACTTGGATGAGGTAGGCATCCGGCAGCTCATTGAGACTGGAAGTGTTTACTCTTTCTGTCGTACCCCCCTCTTGCTCCAGCTGAGCGAGGAGCCTCTCCACATCTGTAATTATCATCATTCTTCTCCTGATTCTGACACCAATTGTAGTGTTTTACAGAGGTTCTGAAGAATGACAGAGCATAACCTCATTTTGACCAACCAGGCCATTTATTAGGAAATACAAAGGGAACTCAAACAAAAGGGGAAAGGGAAGGGACTAACTAAAACGAACACAAACCACAGTCACGGTGGGCAACTTTTGTTTTAATGCTTTAAACATAACAAATGTTTTTGATTAATTTTTGAAGGAGGCTTGGCTTGACTTGTCTCGTCTGAGCAGCCGTCACTACTAAAGTGTCATTATTGTGTTACTGTTTTCGGTATGACCACCGAGATGGTGGTCTTTGACTCTAAAAAGTACACTTTACCTGCTCTGACCTTCATCCAGTCTGTAGCCTAATACTTAATGACATGCGAACAGGGAACTAGAGGGTTGTAGGTAATGATGTTGCTTTGGTGATCTCTGTTCTGTGAAGCCAAGCCCTTTTTCTCAGTATCACCTCACGCAAGACTCAAAAGGCGAGACAACTTGCAGGCAGTGACCACTTTTATCTGCGTGGAGGAAGTTCCACATTTTCTCTGCTTGTCAAACACAAGGTAGGATTAACTTACCATTCAAAACACTAAACATGTTTTGTGTGTGTGTGTGTGTGTGGTGGCGTTGTGGTGAGAACTCACAGAGGAAGAAACTCGTAGCATATTCTGAGAAAATACAGAATTTTTCAGAATAGCTGTAGATACTAATTTTGCAAAATTGTGACATGTCATCTTAATTTTTAAAGTCATAATCTGGCATTATTTTTACCTGTTAAAGCGGAACAAGAATCCTTAATCATGATATGGGTTTGAATGCCCTTTTCCACAGCTGTCTCTACCAGGTACAATACTTCCATTCTGCTGGTCTGAAGAGCTAAGTCACTATGAGACTTTCAGCAGTGTTTTGTGTTCTTCAGTTGCTGCTCATGAGTGAGTCATGTCTGCTCATCTACACCTGCTCCATGTCTAGAAAACAAAACCCCTGTGCTGATTCAATTTGGACTCCATTATAACTGTATTTGCTGCAAAAATGTTGTATAAGTCACATCAGTGTTCAGATGATTTTATGTGTAACAGCTTGATCCACTCCTGAGCCCATAGCAAAGTTTGTGCAGTGCCCTCTATATTTATTCATAACCCTGTTTTAATAGGAAAAAAGTCATGATATAACGGAAAATGTACACAGTGAATACTTTTTTTTTTTGCTAAATGTTGTGTTTCAATCTCACTAGCACTGCACAAAGCAAAGTCATGTAAGTCATAACAGTGTCATATCAGGGATAATATTAGGGATATGAATTAGTATGGGAGGCACTGTATACAAGATTTTTCAGGACTGTTTCTGTGAGCTCAAGTATATATTGTTTTGGTAGGGGCCAGCTCTGTGACATTCACCTGTGGGGACCTGGGGGTGTGCCCAGAGGGAGAGGACTGTGCAGACCCCCCTCGCTGCTATGACCCCTGCCATGACTACACTTCACTGAATGAGTCCTGGCGTGCCACTGACTTTGCAATAACCTACACACCTTTCGATCTAGTAAAATGTGATACATCTGTCAATTGGCAAGGATGGTACCGTTTGTTTCTGGGGGACGCTAGTGTACAGATGCCTGAAAGGTGCATAGAGAGATTAATGTGTGGGACACATGCCCCCCTGTGGCTCAACGGTGCGCATCCTTCACTGGAAGACGGCGTGGTCAGTCTGCCGGTCTGTGGGCACTGGTACTCGGGCTGCTGCAATTTTCAATCCAATCCCATCCATGTCAAAGCATGTCCTGGAAATTATTTCGTCTACAAATTTGTAGCACCAACTACCTGCTACCTGGCTTACTGTGCAGGTAGAGTATATCATGTACTAAGTGCCCTGTTTTTATTGTTGTTATCTTCTGTGAAATGGCGATTCAATGTCTGAGTCCAAATATTCCACTTTACTATGAAAGCTAACAGTTACTTAGAAAGCATCTCAACCTGGGTTCCTGGAGTAGCTTAGTGCCCTCCTCTTTCAGACGTGAACACCACCATCTGTGGGACCTGTGGCGATTCTGAAATCTGCGTGAGTGAGGACAAAATCACCTGGAGGTGTGAGGAGCAAGGTCAGTGGTTTCACTGTTTATACTGTGTGAGCGATAGTCAGTGTGTGTTAGATCTGCATTGATCACACCGAGCGCTTCCCTTTCACGTGCTAAAATGCCTATTATCAATACATTGCAAAAACATCCTTGCAGTGGAATGAATATTTACATTTCATTTAATATAGGTATTACTGATTTTGTAAAAGTAATCAAACTGATCAAATAAAATAATGCAAACAGAGAAAGGCAGTACTACACTTATTTGTTCAAACAGTACATTATTTCTAGTCATCCAAGGACAGACAGAATTTCATGTGAATACATTTATGAACTGTTACAAATGTGTGCACATTATTCTATTTTTCCTAGCAATCTTATATCCATTTGGTGTTGATGAAGGAGATGTACTTAACCCCAGTGAAAATGATGGAAGTTCACCTGTGATACCAATAAACAACAGCTTTGTCTTCTTCGGAATCAAACACCAACAGATATATGTGAGTTAGCAGGTGTTGTTACTCGCACCTTTTTTCAAGATATATCCAAACATGCAATTTTTGAAAAGCATGTTCTGATGGCGTGACCAGGACTGAGCCTTACCTGTCAAAAAGATTTGCAAATAACAGGTGTACCATCAGACAAGATTCCATACAGCATACCATTCTTATTATAATGATATTTTTTTTTCCTTGTGTATATGTCATTCAGGTGAATAATAATGGATTCCTGACCTTTTCCCGCCCTTTAAATGGTTCTGTCCCGCTCCCTTTCCCATCGTACTCTGGAGATGACATCATTGCGGCATTGTGGACGGATCTGGATAACCGTAAAAATGGCACCATCTCTTACCGTGAGGTCACCAGTGGGTACCTTCTACAGCGGGCCACGCGAAGTATCAACAGTTACTTCCCCCACTTCAACTTCGAAGCTTCCTGGCTCTTCATTGTCACATGGGATCGGGTGCCTTACTACCCAGCATCAGGGACAGTATGTGGATCTATATGGCTTTGGTTGGTGAAATAAAAGGCTACGGAAGTAAAAAAAGGTGTCTCTTAGAGCATGAAAAAGGCAAAAAAAAATCTGAGACGCGATGGCTGATCAGACATCTCAACATTGTTCATGTTGTTTTTGATGTTGTAGCAAAATCCTCTGAATCACCAAGCAACAAAAGTGTACAAAAACTCAATTTTTGTTGTCATTTAACATCATAGTCGAACAAATTAGAAACACAAATACCATATACCATGGTTACAATTTGGGTCTGAGTTCAGCAGAGAGAGCAGATTTGATCATCAGACAAAAGTAAAGGAATATATATTCAGCTACAAACATTCACAAAGAGGAAAAAGAATGAAATACAGTAAGTTAACAAATTTTATTTTCCTGTTTAAGGAAGCAACATTCCAGGTTGTCCTCATCTCAGATGGAACCAGTTCCTTCATTCTGATGAACTATGGAGACATCGGCCCCACAAATGGAAGCGTGCAGGTGATCATAACACCGAATTGTGTAATTACAAGGAAGTGCTCTATGATGGGAAACAAACAGAAGACCAAAGAAAAGGCAGTAGCTTATGAAACAGCATTACTGGCATTACTAGGTGTAGTGGAATGTCAAACCAGTGCTTACTAGATGGCTCCTGTATGGGACAATGCTATGTGCATATGTATGCCCTTATAATACTAATGGGGTAATAATAATGGGTTGACTGCTCTTGCCCTTTGCTACAGAGGCCCTGTCTGTTAACATTTTACTTATGCATTATTCAACATGTATGAGCAGCATTTCCTTTATACATTCCTAACATGATTTTCAGGAGGGAATTCCATTAAATAATCACTCCAGAAATGTTCCTGATTTACAAACAAATCTGTGTTGAACCACAACAGATTATCCAAGAGGCAGAACTAGGCAAGACTGTAATGGGCAGATCTATTTGTTTGTGTGCCTGAACATCATGGAAAATCTTACAAATTCCGTTACTGCATGCTGAATGCATATTATTTTGCATCCACCCAAGGTCATTGTTAGAGTTGCCCCGACTATCTCCTTCTTTTCTTTTTCTTCAGGCTGGCTACAAATCTAAAGACTCCGCCAGCTATTTCACAATTCCTGTTCCCTACACAAATCTTACATTCACCAGTAATGTCAATGTGACAGGGCGATGGGCTTTTTATGCTGGTTGTGCTCCTAGGGGTAAGTTGTCTCACACCACCATAGCCATACTCCATTAATGTGTTATTTTTTTTGAAACAGGAAAAAAGTAAATGCAATAATGTTAAATGTCTACTGTGACATCATTTCCTGGCTTTTATGTTTTATTGTCAAAACAATTATTGTTCACATTTTCACCAGCTGGAAAAAAAACAAGCTTACTCTGCAATGAGAGAGACAGGAAGGATTAATGTTACCAACCACACCGAAAACATCTTCGTGTTAACTGTGTCAGTGGTACCAGACTCACTACGCTCAAGAACCTGCACTCTTTTGGAAGAGTGCAGGTTCTCAAGAGAGAGTGGGAAAACGGTTTAGTGAAAGCCCCAACCTGCGTTTCTTCAGTAAAGATGTTGCAGTACAAATGGGTGATATGTAAAAACAAAACATGTATAAGTGACCCAAGATAAGATCTGCCAAATAAATGGCAGCGAAGGACAAAGGATGAGCCATCTCACAGATTTTCAGGTTATTTCTTCGATCTCTGTTTCAGCTCAACATCTGGTTGGCCTGAAGGTCCGCATCAGGGCCCAAACTGAACACCTTGACCCATCTGACCCTTCCCTGAAGCAGACTCTGCAGAACTGGGTATGCTGTGACTACCTCTCACAAGACGTGCACAGGAATACACTTAGGCCTTTTCGGCACAGATACCCACTTGCCAATAGGACAGTCCAATGATCACAGTCTATGCAATGAACAGCACACTGTCTTCAGTGTCTTTCTGCGAGCAATACTAAAAGTGAATTTGGTTTGGGAACAGGCATTGTGCAAATATTTAGTTCCCTTCAATGATCAGAACATAACAGTAATCATTATGCAACATGATTAATTGTGCAGTGGCTCCTTTGCTGTGTGAGCGTATCAGCTGGTTTTCATTTGTGTTTCTCCAGATACAAGAAAACATTGGGTACTCGTCAGGCAATGCAAATTTGCAGTGTTCTCCATGAGGAAAGGTATGACAATGGTTTCCGATTTGCATACTTTGTTTACAGGCACTAAACTGCATCGTAGTTTCTGTTTCATCCATTAATGGGTATGGCAGCCAAACCTGGAGCTCACATTTCCACAATGATCTATTAAATGAGTGGATACCTTAAAAATAAGCTACTTCACTGTCCATTTCCTGACATTATTCTCTTTGTTCTTTGTTTTCTCCTCTCTCCATTGGCTGAAGCAGGGTGTTTGTAATTTAGGACACTTGGGATGCTTGTTGGAGATACACAGACACACAGATTTTTGAATCTGTGGCCAGGTTTTCAGCACAAAAGAGAATTTAACTTCATGAAAATTTAAGACCTTACTGATTTTAGCAAGATGATAGCTTGGGAAAATGCTACACACTCTGCCTAAATGCTCTCTAAAGTTAATGAGAAATGGTTGCCATGCACGAAACTTTTCAGTTGTGCTGCAGAACACCTGAAACACTTTTCCTACAAGTTTACAACATTACTCTACAAAAGGGAAAGGCCCCAACCATTAGCTACCCTCGTATAGAATAACTGGTTTATCTGGATAAACTAGCATTCCTAGCTTTCAGACTAAAGTTCAAGACAAAGATTTCCTTACTCCTTTATGCCTCTGTTAAATCCAAGTGGTGAAAGCAACCACCTTGTCTGTTTTTCTTCTAAAAAAAAGTACATACCTTTCTGTTTTGTTTTCTAATTGTTTTACTTTTTAATACCATTAAATCCCTAACGGCTCTCCCTCTGTCCTGTCCCTAGGAAGATCCCTGTGCATCTAATGGCAGAATCAGCACCAACTCCACTGTGACCATAACAATGAAATCATCTCTTCTGGATTATTACTGTAAAATAACTTTAAATTATCTTATCAGGATTAATAATTTGGGATTTCTATTCTTGAGGGATTTTTTTACTCTGGGTTTGATCATCTGAATTCAGTGTCACCTTTCAGATTTCACCTTGGCTCACTGAATATGAACAGGGTCCTATGCCTAATGCACAGTGTTTTGTCTGGCCATACCAATCTTCCCCATACGTGATACAGCTGGCTCATGCACCAACTATAATAACATAGGAGATGTTTGCCAAAACCATAAATATATAGAGATATAGATATACATAGAGAGATTTAGATATATAAATATATGTTGATGCAGATGCAAACCCAGGAACCAGTACAATTATACAGCAAAACTCAGCAGACACACTATTTTATCTGGCACCATATGAACACTATGACATAAGGCAATGTTGCTCATAGATTATTAGTCTTTATTACTGTTTAGTAAGATTTATTGAAAATGTGTTGCTTTCAAGGGTAATTGCTGTGATGGATCATTATTTGGCACCATATGAATACTGTGATATAAGGCAGTGTTAATCTTATACATTATTAGTCAGTATGAGCACTTTAATAATATACTATATTATTAATAAAAGAATATAATAATATATGATTTAGTATTGTTACAATCTGTGTACAGTTAAGTATGATATACTGTAGATGAGTTTATCTTGAGGATTGTTATTAAGCCCTCAAGGGTACATTTATTACAGTGCTTTGTGCTAGTGTCCTTGCAAAGCAAGAATGCTCTTCACCACTCTGATGAGACTTCTGGATGGCTTGTTGGAGTGCATTAACTGAAGTGCTTTGTGATTACATTGAATCAGTGCCTACCTACTAAACTGTACATTTTCACAGAGTGACAAACCAAATCAAAATTATGTTTGACACATCCAAGGATCACAGCCTTGAAATGTTTCTTCACCACTGATGTACATCCGTCTGACAAAGTAATACCTCCCTCTTGTGGCAGAACAATGTGACATATGCAAGTGCTTGTGTTATGTCTTTGCATCCACTGCTGATAGGTAAGTATGGGTGTTAAGGGAACTTAGTGCACTTAGTACATGGGCTAAATTTAGTATAGTTATAGTTTTTCAAGCACACATATTTTAAAAATCAACCGCTTTAAAGCCATAAAGCCATAAGGCTTATTCCATTGTGGTCCCTCACATTGAGGGGCTGGCAAGAGAGATATGCAAGGCAGAGACAAAAAGGGAGATTGTGGCATCCAATATTACAATGAAATCAATAAGAATACAGTCAATGTATAATTCCATACACTGTATTCCCCATCAACCCAATGAACGCATAGGTACAATAGAGCACAATACAATAACACAATTGCATGCCATTCCATTTCATCTTTTAATCAGTAATTCCCTTGGGACAAGAAACCCAAGGTAACCCTCAAGTTAACCCTACCTAGGCCCTCCAGTGTGAAACCATTTTAAGGTAGCTTTTAAAACTACACCTGCTAGCTACTGATTTTAAATTCTAAGGAGGACTATTCCATATTATAGCAGCTGAGTCTCATTTCCCATAGCACTCTTGAATCTCTAGGGCACAAATTTAGTTGTGCGCCTTCTGGTGGAATAGTGATTATGGTCTTTCACACATATTTACAGAAATATTTTGGAGAGAACTCGATCTGAGATGCTCTGTCATTGATTTTGAGCCATAAGACACTCTTAATGAGAGCACTCCAGGCGACACTAAACAAGAAGCACTGTTCTAGTCAATTTATTCACAGAAATCTGCATTTATTGTTCATCATAGCTATACCACAAGGAACAGGCATTGAACAAGAGGTTTCTCTAATACCTCCTGTGCCTTCCTGTCAAGGAATCTGAACAGGAATCTGATTCTGTAGTTCACCTGAGTCAGAACTTCTGAGCCATGCTTTCCACCAACAGGTGACTGTCTAATACCCATTCCAGATAGTTAATATGCTCCTTGGTCATGTACACTGCATCACCAACCTCTACCTTGAAGCCAGTGGGATCTCAGTTTTGTTTTTGTCCTAAACAGTATGTGCTCAGTCTAAGCCAAATGCAGTGACTATTTGCTTTCAGATAACCATCTTTTAACAAGAGGTTCAGCACTGACAGTTTTTTCTACCACCTCCTCAACCTTGAGGGACACCAGTGGTGCAGAATCATCCGCGTAAAGAAACAGGTGACATGCACAGGCTGACTTCATGTCATTAATATACAACTAGCACAAAAGTGGTCCCAGAACAATTCCCTGAGGGACCCCAGAGTCCACACTTTTTAAGTTGGGACATACAGTATCTTGGGGAGTAAACTTCTGATGTTCAAGTGAAGCAGGTGGAGCCCTCTGGAGGAAGGAAAAAAAAAAAAAAAAAAAAAAATTATCCAAGTTCAAGGCCTCCAGATTGTTCCCTGGAACCATCAGCTGAATTTGCTCTCTGCAATGCTGAGTTGAAATCATAAGCCTGCAGTAACAACTCACCTGGAATTTGAAGCTACAACCATCCCCTGTTAACTTGCTACTGTCTCATTTAGGCATGAAAAACTGAAGGACTGGCTAAACTCGATTTCTTCTATGAACAGTACTCTTCCTACTCTAGTACATGGCATATACAGTTTACATAATACAGGCACGAGGATGAACATGACTTCAGCATTGTCCACCAATCATGAGGATGGAAAAAAAACACATCACCACCATAGCACTTCTTATATGTACTGAATCCTTAAAGGAATCTAACCATATTAAATCTTCCCGGAAATTAAAGAAAACAAGGCTCAACATCCACTGTGACAAATGATACTTTATTCTATAAGCAATACATCTATACAAATTTATATTGTATGAAGAGAAGATTCTCAACTCCCAGATTTCAGCTGCTGGTTTTGATGATTCTATATACAGATACATATACATTTCACAAAACAGGACAGTTAAATAGCTCATTAAAAAGCATAAAAATACATTTTTGTCATGACTTTCAATGGCAGCTCCATTGATCAGCTATAATCTCATCTCAAGGTGACAAAAATAATTTAACTCCAACATGTTTCACGACAAACACAAAGGAGTCGTCTTTATGTAAAAACCTCACAAAAATTATAACTTAAACATGATCAGATTCCTCATTCAGAAATCTCAGCATTCTTCCATATTTCATTGTGAGAAATTCTACTTTCACAAGACTCGCTGAAAGCCATACATTTCTTCTGTAGTCACAGCAACCCTTACTTCTGTATGTTACTTGCAGACACTGATAAGATAGACTGCTTTATTACAAAGCGTATTAAGCACACAGCAAGGCTGTCATAATTTAAATACACCAGCATGACATAAATAATGTTGGCAGGACTGCATAGACACAGTGCATCTTCAACTTGCACTGTGCTGCAGACTGGAGCAATGAAAGCCAGATGCAGTCAGAATAAAGAGAAACAAATTGCACTGACAAGAAATCTACAGTCTTTCCCCTATCCAGCTCAGTTCAGTTATGGACAGAGATGCCCCCAGTACATGTGCATCACAAAACAATAAATCTGGGGAGAGAAACGCAATCCAAAAGATGACCAATTTGGATTGAAAGGAAAAGTATGGGTGGGGCAAGGTGATCTACAGTGAATTAGACCATGGCACTGTGCCCGGTGGAGATGTCTCCCATAATGCCATCAGTCTGGCACTGACTAAATAAGGAGTGATGGACAACACATTCAGGATATCCGATACACATATTATGCAAAAAAACATATAATGAAGGCTGTGGAAGCCCAATAACAGGCCAAGCTTTCATAATTCAAATTGACAGGTTCAAGCTCGCAAAGGAAAAGATGCCCGCGTTTAGAGTTTAGAGTTTCGCTAAGTAAATGTTGGTATTACGTTAATTAGGAGCCAAGAGAGAAAACACCGTGACAAAAAGCTGCAGAAACACCTGCAGGCTTCCAGGAAGAGGCAGCACAGAATCACTGGCACAGTCCAGCTTCCCTCACCGGGAGGACAACCAACTGCGCAAACACTGCTCTCCAGTTTCTCGCTGAATAAATTAAGGTGCAAAGGTCAAGGGCGATGCTTTCTTTCCTTCCATTACGGGTTCGTAACGGGTTAGCGGCATCGCCAGGAGGGCCTTCTGAGCGGTGCAGTCATTCAATGCTCCACACAATGGCAGCAGCAGAAGTGGACTCAGAGAGTCTCTTGGAATCTTAGGAGCACTGAAATCTGTGGCCCACGGCACAAGCAATGTTCTAAAAGCCTCAACTGAACTACAAAGCACACCACTCCACCCCTAGACCAATTCAAGCTCCTTCAGCTTGCCAAGGTAGGAATCTCTCTCTCAAACGCAAAACAGGGGTCTGTTAGATTTAGTGCTTCAGTGGTTGAAAGAGTTGTGTCGACTATCTATCAACTGAGGTGAAATTAAAAAAAAAATTCTGCTTGTACCATGTCAGAGCTAGTGTCCAAAGCTGTGTTTTCATATGCCAATACTTACCCTTCAGAAGCTAGAATTGCACAACCTCAAAATCACTGTCCTATCAAAAATATTCATTTTATTTAATGCATGAAACTGTTCAAAAATAGGTTTAAGCTCATTAAGAAAAACTTGATCATTTGAGTTGCTTAGATTCTATACAATTATCACAAAAATATAATTATTGGAAGGTGTTCCAAGACCCCTACTTTACACACTAAGAAAAAAATAATAAATTGTACTTTATTCAAAGAAAGAATTGTATGCAAAGATCCGCCTCGAGAATTATTGGTTTTACGCAAAGGTACCTGAAAAAGCCAAATTATGAAACCATTACTTTCAAATAAAAAAAATGTAATAATAATGTATAACCTTAAATACATTTCAGAAGGGGACACCCGCATCTCAACCTTGAGGGCAGTGCTTCAAAATCTTGGTTAAGATTTCGGTTAGGTAACCTGCGTTTTCAGCCCACACTTCCATTCTGTATTCACCACCACTGAACTTAAACCACCCTTCACAAACTAAAGCTGTTGATATACAGAGACAGGGCTAGCTGCAAACTGGCAGCTGATCAGTTTTTAGCAAAGCGCTTTCAGAACACCCACGTCATCGTTTACGATTGGTCCAAGGGCAGAGCTGTCAAAGTCCTCCATCGCTATTTTTAGCTGCCGCACTCTGAACTGAGATATGCAACAGCCAGGCAACGCTCTTTCTGTCTGCATCCTGCCCCAATGAGCTTGAGAGTCCTAATGTTCTAACGTTCCCGATGCTAGCTGAAAACGGGACGTGGGCTTCTCCCTGCCCCTCCGCTTTCCAAAGCTAGCACCCGAGCTCCCCGCCCGGGTTCCTGTGAGTTTGCGGGCAGGGCTTTCGCCTGTCCCGTGTGCAGTGGAGGGCCAAGGGCCGTCCCCCCGTGGTTGGGATGGGGGAGGGGGGGGAATCACGCAGCTCAGCTGACGTTCTCGGTGATGTAGAAGAGGAACTCCACGTCCATGGGCTGCTGGGGGACGCCGGTGCCGCCCCCGTGGATGGCTGGGATGAGGGCACCGTCCAGCGCGTTCATGTAGCGCTGGGGCAGCAGGCAGCCCCCAGAACCCGCCTGGTATTCCACCTGGAGAGAACGGGAGGGGTCAGGGAAACCTGCAGTGCTGACTGCACGCGTGTGAGGGATGGGAGACATTAATGTGGTCTCACTCCAACACAGCAGTGGCCAGGGGACCAAACAAAGCTGATCAGCTGCACATGTGTACACATACACACACACACATATACACACATATACACACACACACATACACACACACACACACACACACACACACACACACACACACACACACACACACACATATACACACATATACACACACACACACACACACACACACACACACACACACACACACACACACACACAGACAGACAGACAGACACATATGTAGACATACACATACGTTTCCCTAAACCTTGAGCCACAGACCAGCATACAGGTGTCCAGGACTGCAGTTATTTCAAGACATATCACTTATGTATTGCTTGTTTTCCATCTAATAATTTGAATGGCTTCCATTTACTGTAAACTAGACACATTGTACAGACCACTGGTGTCAGATACACCTCCACCAGCATCCCTTGATTCTGGTTACCATGTCCGTATCCGTGGAGACGCGGAGGCCGAGACAGTTCATGCCGCTGGCCTTGAGGACAGCGAGGTGTGGGCAGAGGGCGGCGCAGGTTGCCGTGGCGATCTCCCGTGGAAACTGGCTGTGGGAGGGCAGGACGGCGGAGAGGGAGCAGTCCGGAGTCTTTAGCAGGTAGAACACCTGGAGGAAGGGGTTAGACACGCCGTGAGAATCTGCGGGGTGCCAACCCTAAGGGCCCGTTCGGGCAGAGGGGGTCGTGAGGCTCCCATACCTCTGTGCATTGGATGACCTTCCCCTCCATCTCGAACTCGCCCTCAAGCTGCATACGGACGCTTGGCACCCCCTCCAGGGACTTTCCATCCACTGGACTCTTCACGCTGTACAGAGAAACATGGCCAAAAGCACTGTCAACCCCAGACACTCTGGCAGAGGTGCCGTTAACCACAAACGCCCAGCAGAGGTGTCGTTAACCCCAAACGCCCACCACAAAGACACTGTTAACCCCACAGAGGCGACGTTATCCCAAAATGCCCCCACAGAGGTGGAGTTAACAGAGATAGTGGCATTGACACCAACCACCACCAAGAAAAAAGGCACCGAGTGCCACATTCAGCCCAAAATAGTTGCAAGAGAATCACTTCCACAGAATAAATTAACTCGTGAAATGCTGTTTCCCTGAAGTAATACCAATGATGAATACTTTCCATCAGAACTTCCACAATAGAAAATTCCTTCCATGGTCATCACCTTAATTGCACTATTCATACCTTCTCTGAACATGAACTGAAGGTTTACTGAGCTCCTACTATGCTAGAGCAGCGTTTCTCAACCCGTGGGTCGCGACCCAAATTTGGGTCGTGGCAAGTTCTTTAAGTGTCGTGAGCCTGTTGCAGAAGAACTTTTCCTTCCTTGTGCGATCAACATTTTAATTTAAAAATTTAAGACAATTCCCCAGTAAAACGATACAGTTCATCGGAGGGTCTGTGACATGTCTGATGACATTAAGCACCAGATAACCAAGTGTCTCTCAGCTAGCGACTGTTTCGCTTTACAACTCGATGAATCCACCAACGTGGCTAACCATGCAATTCTGCACGGGCATGTGTGGAATGATGACTTTGAAGAGCAGTTTAATGCGGATTTGGCAAAATCCAGCACTGCAGCAGAGATTCTTTCCGCACTGGATACATACTTGAATTCAGAGTGGCTGAGCTGGACAAAGTGTATTGGCGTGACAACGGACGGAGCAGCCTCGATGACAGGCAAACGTTCAGGGGTTGTGAAAAAAAATTCTGGATGTAGCTGCACGGAACGCAACATGGAACCACGGTTTTTTATACAGAGAAGCATTAGCTGCTAAAGACATGGTAGCGGAGCTTCACGAAACACCGCGAGAGGTGGTGAAAGCTGGTGGTGAAAGCTGTTAATTACATCAAGCATAGCGCCAAAAATGCAAGGTGTTTTCAAACCTTTTGTCAAGAGATGGGGAATGGCACGAACAACTGCTCTATCACCCTGAGGTCCGCTGGCTCTCAAGGGGGAAAGTGTTATCCCAAGATTACAAGCTTAGAGGCGAGTTGGAAGCTTTTTTGTAGAAGTCAGACTTAGCAGAATATTTTCACGATGACCTGTGGATTGCTCGTCTTTCTTATCTTGCGGACATTTTTGATTTAAATACATTGAACGTGTCATTACAAGGGACCAATAACCAATTTCAGCAAACTGACAAAATCAATGCCTTCAAAAAAAAAGTTGACTCTGCTTTGTGGACCAAGCATGTTGCCAATGGCAGGCTGGACATGTTACCTAATGTGTGTCATGAGGTAAAAACCCTGACAGATTCAGACAGCTCAGTGCTGAAAAGGGTAATCAGTGACCATTTGGAGAAGCTGCACGCGCGGTTTTGTGATTACTTTTCAGAAGAGGAGAACGTGCTGGCCCAAGAGCGGATAAGGGAGCCATTCTCAGTTGACGCGGAAACTGTGATTTTGTCATCTGAGGAAGTAACTCAACCGGTTGAGTTATCAAAAGAAGTTCTCAGAGTTGAGTCTCCCTCAGTTCTGGTGCAGTGTACCACATATTTACGCAAGGCTGGCTTCTCTGCTCTCACCCAGCTGAGAACAAAGAACAAAAGCAGAAATAAACTGAATGTTGAACATGACCTCCGGATTGAACTGTCTTCAGTTACCCCAAATTTTGACAGACTTATTAAAAGGAGGAAGCACCAGGTTTCTCATTAAGAAGAATTGCATCATAAAATGTAAGTTGACAATTACAGTTCATAATCGATATTAAATTATGTTAACCCATTTTTCTCCTACTTAAAAATGTTAGAATGGGTTATTCAAGATCAGAAACAATCACATTTTTTCAACTGTCAAGCTATAGTAGGCATGATGTTGAATTTGAGAGAGCTGGCTAGTTTTACTACTTTATTTAGTTTTACTACTTTACTAAATAGGGTCGTGACTGAGCTGCCATGTTAAAAATTGGGTCGTGGAGCAAAATAGGTTGAGAATCACTGTGCTGGAGGGACTGATGGCATAAACCTGACTAGTAACTGACGACCACTGAGCCATGCACCAAAAAACGGCCTGGAAGAGGACACTATGCCATCTCATACCCTGCGTTAACAGCCGGCGTCCAGTCCACCCAGCGCACGTTGACGTTCTCGCGGACCTCGCTCGAGTCGGCCTTCCCGCAGGGGATCTGGAAGTCCTGCTGGTCCCGCAAAGCCTGCCGCAGGGCCTCCATGGTGTCCGGCGTGATCTGGACCATCAAGCCATCTTTGGTTTTAAAAAAAGAGTAACAAAAGAACCAAGTGGGTCAGGCACACGCTGTGACCGGTCACCCGCCCCCCTCTGGTATTACAACCCCACACGCTCGGTTCAGTGACGCAGCCCTGAAAGGGGCGCGGCTGCGCAAAAGGGGTCAATTTTCTCCCACGTTCCCTCTCGTTACCTTCAACGATGCTGGATTTAGCGATGAACCCCGAAGAGGCCTTCAAGGCACCGTTGAACACCACGAAGCTGGCCCCTGTCACTGAAATACAGAGCCAACAGCAGAGTACTTTCCATCAGCCCGGTATAACTATCCTGGTGTGATGACCTAAACCTCAAGTCACAGCATGCTTTTCATTCATTCTTCTCTACCCACTCTGCATCACCCATACTGAATGCATTAGCTAATACATTAGCTAGAATACATTAGGTTAATCTAGTCTAATACTAGAAATTTTGAGGCTAGCCCAGTATTAAATATGGCATTGCGTAATAGTGTGTTGAGATGACATTACAGATCTCTAAATAAATTATTTGCCTAAAGATGTTTGTGATCAGTTGATGAGCATGTGCATGTGTGTAGATCTCATTTATATAACAGCACAAACAGGATCACCTTTCCTGGTCTTTCCCGGCGTGCTGTTGGCCTGGGTCTGGTAGTTTCCTTCCTCGTTTTGGATGCAGACCAGGTGGGAGTCGGCCTCTGCGCTGAAGCTGGCTCCCACGCTGATCACGTGCTCGTTTGACGCGTTCACCACCTTCAGCATCTGCGGGGGGGTGCAGACGAGCGCAACAAACCGAGCTCAGAAAGGCCGCTAGCGTACTCTGGCGGCTCCCTTCGCAAACAGGCGGCGTGCAGACAAAACAGAAACACAACCCATATTTACGCTCTGTACGAACAGCGCCTCAGTAACCGGCCCGATAAGCAGAGCTGGCAGGAAGCCAGGCATCGTCCGTGGCAGATCATGTGACTGAGGCTGGCAGAGCGTTCCGCTTCCTGTGCGGCCCCGCTGTCTCAGAGGGGCTAACGGACCCCGCAAACAGCCTCACCTCCTGGAATCTGGCCCTGGGAATGTGGATGTAGCTGTTGCCCATCTCCATGTGTATCCGCAGGCCCTCCACCACCGGCAGGCTGTACTGGTAGTTTCTGAGGTCCTGTTGAGGGGAGAAGCCTCGTTTTTAGCACAGATGATCCACGTTTAAGAACAAAGGGTGGAGGGGGCAACAACAGGATGGAGGACGGCTGGAGCTTAAAACTGTACAATGTGCAAATGAGTAAAGGGGCGAGGCTGTGACGTGTTTGATATCAGCTATTTTACACAGACAGATAGGACAGTCAAAAGGACAACCCCCCCAAGACTCAACAGAGTGTAGCTGTACTCTCAATGTACTGACATACGTACATCACATATACCTTTACTGCCTTACTCAAGTCAAACTGTGAGTTCGGACTCTGTGATTTCTCTACCTGGCATTTATATTTGCTTCATTATAAATATAATCAAAAACTGACTGCCAACTCATTCCCAGCACACAGCCAGCTCAAGGCTGAGGTTTAGAGCGTTGCTGCCAGTAAACTACACTACAAGGCCACTGATGTGCCACCTCGCCAGTATTATCCCCCACTGCTACCCCCCTCCCCGATCTTTATCATCTGCAGTTGGGAGGTGGAAATGAACTACCGCTAACAAAGCAACTGCCGGAGGACCAAGCAAAACAACCTGTACAGAGTCCACAAATCTTGTTCGCTTTAATATCCCTTTAATATCCCCCACTCACGCGTCCTCAGGCTGAACTGAGGTGAACTTGGGACTGGCCCAGCAGAGGGATTACCACGGCGGATCAGTGAGGCAACGCGGTTTCTAAACCGCCTGGTTCCAGCTGCACAGCGTGACACCTGTGCTACAGGGCGATCTGCCACCAACCTTCCCCACATTTCCCCCAAGTCCCTCTGGGGAAAACACCGGGGTCGTGGGCTTTGAGAAACATGCGAAGTCCACCGCATTTCTGCCCCATAGAAACTCTCCCTGGCTGTCCCTCTTCCTATGACAGTGCTGCCCGAAATCCTTACACAAGGTGTCCTTGACCCTTCCCCCACTGTCCTGGCCTTGTGCATAGTGAAATGGAAGTCAAACCATTAGTTGCGGTGTTGCAACAGTGCTTCCCCTTGAGGAGATGTCCCTTAAGCTCCCTGGAGGGGGCGCTGTTGATTGCTGGTGCATGCAGAGTGGTGGGAAGTTCATACCAGGATAAGCACAGGCCGAATTACTGTACATCAACACGGAGGCAGGCTGATACACTGGCACTGTAGCTATCCCAGTCACAAACACACCTACAAGCTTTAAACTCAGACAGCCTAAAAACACAATGATTGTGCTGAAATACTGCCCGCTGGACTCATTTTTTCAGGTGGAAACTTTCTCAGCAGCACAGAATGTGACTGGTGGCGAGCCACCTGGAAAGCCAGAATGTGTGTACAAGGGCACGGGGCAAGGGACACTTACAGCCAGCAGGTTCATGATGGTGTGTCCTGTCTCCCGGAACAAGGACTTGCGGAACCTCACACTCACCAGCGTGCTGGGGTACACTGCGGGAAACAAGGGGGGGCACGGTCACATGGGGGCCGATCGGGCCAGGGATCAGCACAATGGGCCAGGTGACCCTCGAGCAGGGTGCCGGAAAGGCAGACCTGCGCCCGGGTAGCTGACGCGATAAAACAGAGCTTAAAGAGGCAATTCGCCAGGTCTCACCGCTGTGCTCTGCCCCCAGTCGGAGGAGCAGGCGAAGGGGGAACACCTTGGCCCACGGGACCTCCAGCTTCTGAATAAGCACCCCACAGAGGAACGGGGCGGGGGGCAGCGCGAGCCCCTCCAGGGGCTGAAACGTGGGCGAGAAGAAGAGGAAGCCGCCGTGTTCCTTGCTGCCCAGGAAGCCCTCCGTGAACGTCACGTTGCCCAGGTCCTCCACAAACTGCCCTGTGAAAGAGAAAGCCACAGGCCTCCGAAACAACCATAAACGCACAACAATAGCTGTAAAAATATCAGCTGCTCAGATTTCAGCTCGCCTGAAATTTTTTATATATCTCAGCTCTATTCAAATTCAAAGAAAGTGCTTAGATGGTTGCACAGCATTCGCAGTTACAAACCGCATGCCTTTTTCAGCTGACTGCTGCAAGACAGCCAGGAGCCTCCCCTTCCACAGCTCCGCCCCACATACCTTTGAGCGCATCCTGGTAGATGCTGACATAGAGGCTGAAGACGTCTCTGGGCAGGGAGCCCTCCTCTGGGAGACACTGGATGACAAACACCAGCTCCGGCTGGCCCACCCCACGCAGACCATTCGAGCTGAAGCACCAGCACTTCTGTTCGCAGTCTGACCCACGGGGCATCATCGGGCCAGAGGGATGAGAGAACGGTGGCGATCATTGCATGAGGCCGCCAGTATAGGAATTCGCTGCACATTCTACATCCCTTTACAAGCGATGGGGGATTGAGGCTTCATAAGCCCTGAACTGGGTGGAGACCCCTGCTGATGTCAATCACTGCCTTGTATAAACTAATCAAATAGTTTGCAAAAGAAATGCTCAACTCACTGAGAAAGTGACAGAGCATGAAGGCTCCACCAATTTTTGATAGCCCCAACCATTACATCAGTATTTAACCAAACCTCCTTTGATATTTACTAATGGCCAAGTACTTCAGAGCAATATTAAGGAAAGCTACAGCAGAATCATACATACAGGTGACCAGCTTGATGTTGACCAGCAGGTTAGCATTGAGGACAAAGGTCAAAGGCCGGGGCCCTCCTTCCTCTAGCAGTAGCAGGATCTGGCTGGGGGCTGGACGTTCTTCCACCAGCACATCTGCATCAAAAACATCAGCCACACCCCGCCTTTACACACTGCACACATACACACCCCTCTTATGAAGCACTTAAAAGCCAACAAAACTTACTAGACTGAGACAACATGGCCGCTATTTTAGTCTGACAACTAAGATGCACAAAGAACAGCCAACCTTTAAGAGGCAGGGCTATGTCCCAGGTCAGCCATGGCTTAAATAAACGAAATCAACCTGAAACAGTTACTAAGGCCAAGGGAGACAAGGCATACAAAACTCAAAATACTCCATAAGGGCGACAGAATGATCATCTGCTCTTTTGACAGTTAAAAGTATGCTCTGTAAAAACCCTTTTGCCCATTATGGAACACCGAAGCGGAGGCAGAGAAGCTCAGCTTGGAAATGAGTCAGTTTCAGCCCCTCCTCACTCACCTCCGCCGTCTTCCTCCCCTGTGGTGATGAGCAGGGGCGGCAGACCCTCCTCATCCTCGGGCACCAGGCTCACGCTCCTGTCCACGCCGTCCCCGACGCTGCACAGCAGGCCGTAGTCCCAGGGCCCGCTGACTGCCGGGCGGCTCACCTCGCCTGGGCCCTCAGGGGGCGCTGCAGGCCCGTCCGGGGCACCCTCTGCCCCCTGCGCTCCCTCCACCTCTGCGTAATCCTCTGGTACCCCCCCTCTGTTGCCTTTTACCTGGGGATGGGGTTAGAGGAAAATTCATCTTTAAACCACTGCAACCCTCAGCAAAATTCTTGCTCGCTGGCATTACAACCAAAGAGCAAACTCAGCTTTTTCTAGCAAAAATCTAGTAAGAATTGTTCAAAAAATCTTTCTGACAGCAATGGCAACAATTTTCCTGCAAGTATTGGTACAAGATTTTCTCTGAAAAAAATACATTTTATTTGGATTTGGGACATAACACCAGTAGAATGCGAATTTAAAAAAATAAACTACCATAGCTACCAGGATTAAGAACCACAAAAAGGTAATGGTGATATATTTATTCCAATATTGTCTTTATTATAGTCCCTCTTACCGTTGGGGGGTCAGGAGTGATGGGGCTCGACTCCTGGGACGTTCTCCTGCCCCCCACGGACAGTTTGGTGGTGTCCGCCACTTCGCCATTGGGCAGAATCCCATCGGCGAACCACACGCGCTTCTGCTCCCGCGGGAACCCCCCTGCAGTCGCAAGGGAAGAGCAGGTGAGCTAACACACGAATATTACAGCTCCGTTTCCACAGCATGACCTGCTCACGGAAGGACATAAACACACAAGCGTCCAGTGCGTGGACTCTCTGATACTTGGTCTCTGTAAGCGGACCGTAGAAGTCAATGGTAACGCTAGGAGCTAAACGCGAAATACACATTCCCCATTTAGCCTGCCACACTGCTCTTGCCACATTGACTCGAGGGTCGATCGTGTACCTCTAACAAAAATCTATCTTATGTGGAGTCTCTCTATCTACAGTGCGTTAATGCTTCTCCAATCCATGGCATGTCCGTGTCTGCACTCCCACTTACTCTTTTAGCCTCAGTTATGCTTTCACACACTACAGAGCTTGGCAGCAGCAGCTCTCCGTTTGCAATACTCATGTGGCTTTTAATTCCCGGAGTGCCACACCCGGTGGGCCTACCCTCGTTGCCGGGGTGCTTGAGGACGGAGACGGGCACCATGACGGTGGGCGGGGGCGAGTTGAGGGTCCCGGCGGCCCGGGCCTGCTGCATGGGCGGGATGGTGGAGCAGTACTCTGACGGGATGTTGGGGTTCGGGCTGGGGCCCGTCGGGCTCATCATCCTCTCCAGGGCCTGGGCTGCAGGGCAGAGGAGGAGAGAGACCCGGGTTCACTTTACGGTGAATTTGAAAATGTGCAGTACCACCTGATTAAGGCAATGGGAAATATGAATTCAAAGACATTTTGATCTGAAGGCTTAAATGCTTGAAATTTGTTTGTTTGGTAATTATAAATTATAAATAGGCATCACTATTTCACTATCCACTATGTAAGAATTAAAAAAAATAATAATTTCTGGCTACTTTTAAGAATCTAAAATATAAGAGTTTTTTTATTTGTTTAACTCATTTTTGGTCACTGCAAAATTGCATGTGTGTTATGTCGTAGTTTTAATGGCTTTGCTATTATTCTAAAATGTGAAAGATAGCAAAATAAAGACAGGTGTGTCTTTTTGACTGCTACTGTAACTGTTACCGAGTTTCAGAGACTACGTTCATCTCACGGTACCTATCAAAATGTAATTGCTACTGATTTTCAGAGACAATGTTCATTTCACAGTGCATTTCAACATGTAAAAAGTGAGACAAATATCTCACTTTACAGTGCATCGCATATAAAGACAGCTTTTCACTGTCTGCGTTCGCTTTGCGGCGCTTCCAAAACACAATGAGCGGAGTGTCTCGGTGACCATGCTCACTTTAGTGTCCCTACATCTCATACTGTCATGAGCAGAAGTACTCAAAATTGCAAAAAAAAAAAAAAAAACAAACTCTTCCACGTTTACATACTGTCTATCAGTAATGAAACTGTCTGATCGCGGTGGGGCAGATGAAAAACCGCCTTCCTATTCCTGTTATCTGTAATGTTTCTCTGTCAATAACATGCTCATCTACAACGAATCCTTCCAGCTTGCAAACATTTGCCTCAATATTCAGAGGCAGCTGTGCAGAAAATGAAAATTCTTTTTTTCCTTCTGAAACCTTATTTTGATTTTGGTATGACAAATGATGCTGAAATGCGGGAGAGGGCACTGCACTGACAGCAGCGGCATGCTCTCCTGTTCTTCAAGATGCCTTCTGTTACCGCACACCATGGGTGAGGTCATCTCAGTATCCTGGGCTACAGGTCACATGACAGACCCACCTGTGAGGTCAGTCAGGCCAATGCCACATCAAATCATCCTTCTCGAGTGATCCGAGACTAAGCATTGACCTCAACGATCTGCTCAACACAGAGTATTTCCGCAGGGAAACTATCTGAAACCACTGTTTCTCAAAGTCAGATTCAAATACTTCATTTGCATGACTGTTTCTATAACAGTATTCCTGAATCAATTATTATACAATCAGGTGTATGACAAGCATAAACAATAATGTCCAACAAACAAACAGCAAAAAAAAAATTAAAAATACAGCATTAATTCTAGTAACAGTGACCTTGACAGTTTAGTCACTGTCCCTCCCATTATGGCATGGGGACACAGATTGTACAGCAAGTATTACTGTCCATAGTCAACATATACTGAATATACCGTCCAGTTCTTGATGATTCTAGTAAATCTTTTGAAGTGCCATTATACCTTTGAATATTAACATATTTCGCAGGAGAAAGCATCAAAATGGAGAGAGATTCAGCTTTGTGAATGTTTGTAGAGGAAAATGAACAAATAAATGACCAATAAAATGAGTGTAGGTACTGTCAGTGCTGGGAAAAAAACAGAAATGAGGAAGTAGGAAGTAGGCAGGAATGACTGGATTTGGACAGAGTGCTTTGCTGAAGATTCTAGACATTCAGATCAGAAATCTACTGCTTTCTTAATCTGCAAAGAACATCATGACAGGAAGCAGGGAAAGCCAAGGTCCCCACAATACCTTGCCGCATCAATATCACCCAACACTGAAGGTTCCTACCTGAACACAAACTCAGCATTAGGTATCGACTGACATGACGCACAAGCATTATATTGATCAGACATCCTAACAGCTTCATCGATCTGCTTATACTGGCAGCAGCGTCTGTTTCTTTGAAAATTACCATGACACTTGTCTTTCCTTTATAATATGTAAACAATACAACAAACACATGATAAGTCACGTTTGCTAAATACAAATCAGTCCTAAAATATTCCATAATACCGCTAATAAACAGTAATGACAAATAATGTAATAAATATTAAGATTCTTTTCACAAGAGGCAGTAAAACCTCTGCTCAAATTGCGTCAACATACTCTCGATAACGTACATTTCCCTCTCCCTTCCCTTCAACCCAAAGTGCAGTACAAAATGGGCACAGAAAGAAAACGTATAAGATAATGAAGACGGGGCAAAATCTAAACCTGGTTTAAAAAGGGCATAGAGGCCACGGTCACACTAAATGTCAGCGCGTACGTGCCAGTCCCTGGCACAGAGGCATCCGTGGATCGGCACTGCTAACCTGACACATACGTGGCTGGAAGTCGGGGTTGCGCGTACGTGCACCTGCTTAGCAAAACGCGCACGTGGCTATGCGAGTGCGTGTACGTCTGTGAGCGGGTGAGCGTGCACGTGCTCGGCTAAGACTGTACATGCGTTTGTGCATGCATGACGATGCGGGAACACATGCGTGTTTGTGTGCGGGTCCCACATGCACTAAAATAAAACACAATGCACACATTAATGCCTCACCTCGTCATCATAAAAAACACTCCCGATACTGGGAAATCACTGCTTACCTTGTCTACATTTCCTGTCCCCTGATAACATTTTTACCTTAGAGTCCAGACAGCTGCTGTACTGGCTATGAGGGGAGGTGGAGAGGGTGTTGGCCAGCCCATGCTGATGAGCAAGAGAGAGACAGAGAAAGAGAGAGAGAGAGAGAGAGAGAGAGAGGGAGGCAGAGAAGGGGGGAGAGAGAGAGAGAGAGAGAGAGAGGGAGACACAGAGAGAGAGACGGAAGGAGGAAGGGAGGCAGGGGGGTGCACGTCTCACATCATAGCGAATCACATCACTGCCCCAATCCACACAATCTTGTATACTGGCCTGGCACCAACACACAGAGATGCTGCCTCTGAAGTCTGCTAACGCCTCAAGATGACACTGGCAACGACCCTTTACATACAAGCATTCATGCGTATACACGCACAAAATGATTCACCGACTCATGTCACATGCAGATACACACACACACACGCATGGATGCACACACAAGTACACACACACACACACACACACAGTGATTACAGACTGTCACCTGGCACCAAAAGCAGCTTTCTCTTTAGAAACCTAAAAGCAGCAGAGAGGAAAAACCAGCCATGCGTGGAGCTGTGACAAAGGAGAAGGCTGCAGCACCTCTGGCCAAGGCTCTAATAAAACCCAGACATCTGGTCAAACAGACTGGTCTTCCAAGAACATGGTTAATATTCTAACACAGGTACCCAGGTGGCTCAGTCAGCAAGATGCTCATCTTGATTTCAGCCCAATTCCTATGGCCCAGATACAAACCTGGCTGTGTCATATGCCAACAATGACCAGAAGGCCGAAGCAGAGAACTAAACTGGCCCTGTTGCGCTAGAAACGGGGGCGGCTACGGTCAGTCAAGGTTTCCTTTTTTCACCACTCTCAGGCACCCTGCAAGTCGTGAGGCGTCTGCGAGTTGCTTCCATGACATCAGTGAGGTAGCGCCTATCCTGACAATGGCACCAAGTTCACTGCAGCGCACTTCCTTACTTGAAGTGTAAAAAAAAAAGCTGTTGGCAGCATAAGTGTAGCAGAGCATTGCACTGGATTTACTTCCTCATGCACTTGGTGTGACGGGACTAATGTACAACTGAGGATTCCGAAGAGGGTAGCTACATTCACATGCTACAGGTTGCCACCTAAAACAAACTATCTGCACTTCCCCACCAACAAACATTTATTTTAACAGCATTTGATTCTAACTCCAATTTGGATGCCTATACCACCAAACCAACACACGGTTGGCAGCACCATCTTCAGTAGTATAAACTGAACGTATTCTTTGCGGCTACCAGAACTGAAATTCTAGCGCTTTTTGAAGGACAACTAATCATTCAGAATTGAGGAAGTGATGCACTGTCCACGAGAAAAAATTCTTTAAGCTTCTGGGAAGAGGCTGGACTTTTTTGAAGCGCAGTTCAGTGTGCTGTGCACTGTCCTGACTACATTACCCAGTGTGCATTTCAAAATGTTTCCCTGTGTGCCTCGATAACTGTAGACACTGAAAATGTAAAGGTCAGAAGTAGCGTTCAAAATATCTTCAGGAGAACAACTATAAAATTCATGGCTTTCACTTTCCTAAAAAGAGCTCTGTAGTCAATGACTCTGCAAGGACACCGCTTTGCATTATTTATGAAGGGAAGATTCACTGTCAACTCCGCCCATCTCCAAAGCAGATCTATAAACAGTGCTGAAGTTCACTCTAACCTTGGTGCAGATCCTGAAGAGTGATAATGTGTCATTACGGAACTGTGTTCCTCATAATAACCTCTGAATGGCACAGACAGCATTGATTGAGGTTTTTTGAAGTGGTGGAAGCACACAAAATTTGCTCCACCATGACTGAAAAAGGTTGGCAAACAGTACGGACCTTAGAATGCCTTAAAATGTAAGCACGTTAAAATGTATAATTTGAGTCACTGCACAAATAAAATACAGAGACTGAAGTGTACAGCAATGCTCAAAAGACGCAGTGCCATTTGGGAGGCGTCGCTCCTGGCTAGTGACGACCCCTCCATCAGATCACCTCACTGCCAAGTCAACAATGTCCGGGCATGTCTGCATGAATCCTGGGTGAGAAAAGAGACTGCCTATCTAAAGGGCAGGAGCAGTCTCACGTCCCGCACACAGCTCTGAGACAGTGTCTCGCACCCTCTCTGGAGCGTCAGCAGGTTTTGCCTCCCCTCTTCCCAGAAACAGATGTTCAAAGAGCCGTTTTTAGTCCATTGTCACCATGACATGTTCGAAGCACCAGGGAACGCACTGCAACCGGTCAGAAATGGCCATTAAAAGCCGTGGCTTCCAGGAATTAAACAGACAATTTTGGAAGGTGTCTATACATCGCAAACGCAGCCATGACCTTTTGAGTCTCAGCAATAAACTGCAATGCTCAGGAGTCAGAGTACCCCTGAAGGTTATGGCCGTTACAGTTTGGGTTTGCAAGAGAAGTGTTAAGTTTTGAGCATTAAAAATGGCGCAACATTTTTCAGAAATGTAATGCTTGAGATTACTGTTTTTTTTCTGCTGAAAAAGAGCCTACAACACTGTAGGACAATAGGGTTGTGTTGTTACTCAGTAATATTGAAAGCTATCCTTCCAAAATGCACAACAGGACATTTTTTATACCAGGGCACCAAGTACTGCTTTAACCGATATGAAATGTAAATATCAGCTACACAAAACCACAGTTGTGCATCTATACAATAAGACCTGAACTGACAAAACTTTTCTAGCTAGCTAAAAATAGAGGACAACCTTCTAAAAAAGAAAAAACACAAATCCAACACAAATAGTTGGACTGCTGTACTTTTATTGTGGTAAAAAGTAATTATGATTTGCATGTCTTCTCATTAACACCCTGGTATTTCAGGGCAAAATTTCTGAAAGTGACACAGGGCTGTAGGAAAACAGAAGACAGCTCACAAACAAAACAAAAACAAAGAAAAAAAAAACTGTCACTCAAGTATCAGGCTAGCACCTCCAGCAAATAGCTCCGGCAAAGTGCCTTGTTTGTTTGATACATAAGCAACAAGACCAATGCTTGAATAACAAAGTGAAAACAAATGCAGAACCTCCAAAAAACTAGATCTTTGCTGACAGCAGAGGTGCTGCTCACTGCTATGCCCTGTGTGTGGGGCTACATTCAGCCATGGACACCTTTACAGACAGAGCCACATTTCTGAAATGAGAATAACCTTATCTGAAGAAGTGAGAAATTAAAAAGCAGTGTTCAACGAAAGCACCTCAAGGAAAAAGAATGTCACAGCTGCTCACACTCATCCAAGAACAATACGCCAACCTGCCGACTTTTCAATTCCAGCCAAAAAACAAGGGGTTCACGTCCCATGATTCATCCTGGTTTTGACACAGCCGTTAAGAGATCGAAGAATGTGCATCGCCAGGCAAAGTAAACAACTGTCAGACCCTGGTGAGAAAGAAGCCTGAAGTCACAAAGTAATGGAGGAAAAAAAACATGCTGTCAGAGAGGTCAAAGCCGTAGTAAAGAATACCCAGGCATTAACAGCACGAATCATCTACACTTCATCGCGCCTGAATCAAGCAAGAGGAGTCAATGACGCACTCACCTCTCTGAATTGTCTCATAGCAGACGACACACACTCTGGCTTCCTTGTCCAGATACTTCAGCCTGCATTTCCGGTTACAGCAAACAGTACAGTACACCTGCAAACCAAAAGCAAAGTCATTCACTGGCTGCTTATGGACCATCAACTGGCAGCTACTCCAGACAGTGAATTTCACATAAACAAAACAATCCAATTTATAAGAGAACAGCCAGCCTTTGTTACATAGGCTACTATTCAGGAAAATCAACAATACATAACGGGCAAGTCCTTCATAGTTCTTCGTTAGGTAACACTGCATTACAGAAGCTATGTAACAGAGTAAGAATACATTCAAGGTAAGCACACCTTCTTATACAGTACTTACTATATTGCAAACTAGGGCTGGGCAATATAGCCGTCGCGATATGTTGAATAGCTATTTTTAGCGCAATAACAGCTATCCCCGGTATGCGGCCTTTATCTTTGTAGCCATGTCTTTCTATCTACCACATGGAAGCAGCATAGTGCTGTTGCTGTGATATCAACATTGAATAGGTACAAGTGGCATTTTTTTCCCCCAGAAGCATTTCACATGGCCTCGGAAAACTGGAGGTGTGCTCCTACGTCAGGGATGACTAAAGCGAAGACAATACAGGAACAAACCTAACGCTGCATACCGGGGATAGCTGTTATTACGCTATAAATAGCTATTCCATATACCGTGATGGCTAGCCCTACCGCAAAATATTATCACTTTATGTAACTACATGTGTGCTTATACAATCCTCACATACGAGTACAATGTAAGCATTACATAGGTACCATAAACATTTATAAGAAGTGCTGAGTTTTCCATATGGTATGTATTGTATAATAAGGTATACTACTGCATTTCTTATATAGTGTTTACATAAGCAATTGCACATAGAGCTACATATGTATGCAACTACACTGATGCGAATCTCTCCCTACACCAGGCCATCCATCTGGCCTACACATCTCCACTACATTTCCTAAAACTACAACAGGAAACAAGGGATGGACACAGGGGCCTGTGGGATGATGTGGCCTTACAACTGAATACACATCTAAAATTGGACTGTAGCTGCACTTTAAGGAGGGCGTGGAGGTCAAGGCTCAAAAGCCAAGGTTGAACAGATATACACTTGTCTGTTGAGAAAGGTGGACAATGAACTGCTTGCTGACCAGTTATTCAATTCCTTACCCGATTCATAAAGAGTCTCTCGAAAGGCAAGTCTATGATTGGTGTGTTTTGTGACAACTGCTATCATGGAGGTCTTAAATCTAATCAATGAGTCCATTTCAGGATTACCCTCATTTTAACAAGAACTCCTCTGCTGACTGGCACCCTGCTATTTCTACATCAAAATATGAGACCAATGAGGTTAAGGTGAGTCGGGCAAGGGGTGTTAAGAGATTTGTCTACAACGTCCGTCAATAACAGAACATGACTGCCTGTTTCAGCAACACGACCAGCAGACGCGGGGATGGGAGGGACTGTAGAGTTTGAGCCCTTGTAATCCTGTTTTTGTTCACCCATGCTTTGCCCCATTAAATGCAACCCTACTTTCATTATTATAAAAAGGCATTAACAACACCCTGGGACCTAAGCATTTGGCAGTGTAGATCTATGAGGGCACTAAAAATACTACCTGCTGAGTCAACCTTTTATTATCAACAACTTTCATTTATAATTTGATGTGGGAAGGACAATGCAGTGAATTTTCAGTGATAAAATCGGGACCCACTAAACTAAATGGTTACTGAATAATGGATCTCATTTATGCCAGGAGCTGGCCAATAATAGTCCTATTGTTGCAGATAAGGTAATGAATTACAGTCCTGCTGTCAAATTATACAAGGAACTCCATTACAAGTCCCCTACAAAACAAAAAAAAAATAAGAATAATTTTCTGGGGGTTATGTCAGTTGGAGGCACTGTTTGGCAATCCCCCTCTATATGCACACCCATAGTGATATATTAAGGGTTGAATATACAAACATTGGCAACAGAATAACACCATTTCACTGAAGAAAGCAGTATGCAGAAATGTTTGAAGCCATTCTCTTAAGTATAGGTTCTGTCAAATGCAAATAGAAAAAAATTTCGTTAATATAGTGGACCTTGCAAATGCATAGCGCAAATTTTAAATCCTAAGATTTTTATAACACAAACATCCTGTTCTCTCCTCAGCAGAATGGGGGCACAATAACCAATGGTTTTGGCACAAAAATTCCATTTTGTAGCACTTTTATAGCAATAATGTTGCTATAGTTAATTAATTCAACATCAGTCAATTCTTCCCATTACAATTATGAGAAGATCCGTATCAAGTGACATTTAGCATTTTGACATGACACTGGAATTGAAACTTCCAACTTGCAGCTGCAATAAGACAGCTGGTGAGAAAATTTGATGGACTTACCTTGCCACATGCCCGGCAGTGGTGTCGCCTCTTGGTGAAGGTGAACTTCTGAAGGCAGTTCATGCAGTTGGGAGCCTCAGAATCAGGCACCCATGGGGGCTGCCTTGACCCCAAACTGTCGGCCTCCCTCACTAACTGATCATCCAAGGAACTGGCACGTTCCCTCCCAGTGTCCTCTGGGTAAGGTGGAGGCTCAGACATTTCACTGTAACCAATACTGTTCTCATGGCCTTCTGGATAAGGATATCCAGTACCAGTCACACAGCGGTTGGGGACTTCTCCAACAGCACAAGCTGGAGGGGAGTGAATGTTGTTTACCAATATGTCACCAGCATGAGGTATGTCCTTCATGTCACTCTTTTCATAGTCCTCGTTCTCAAAAGTTGGCACAGTTCTGGGAGCTTGGCCACAGAGCTGCTTGGGCCTTGCCCCTCCGAAACATGGGTGTTGGTTTGTACTGAAGGTGGACTGGCCCACAGCAGTGCTGTGGGATACCTCTTGGCCAGCTGTGTTAACGGGATCCACCCAACAAGGGCTGTTGTCCTGAGATGGAGTGGAAAGGTTTGAATTGTCACTCTCCTCCACCGATGGAGGCATTCCGTCACTTTCTGGAGAGGCAAGTCCATCGGCTTTACCCCTGATGCTATTCTCAAAGTCACCATCTGTTAAACCATCTTGGAAAGGCATATTGTGTCCCTCCAGGTCTCCATTCAGTTCAGAAAAGCCCTCATCTGTGGATTTCTCCGAGGTTCCCCCAATGGAGTCCCTCTTGCTCTGCTCCATCAAAAAGGCATCTAGCTCCTCGTCCGTCACAAGCATGACGCCTTGCTCGCTGTCAGGGATGAAGTCA
Source organism: Megalops cyprinoides (assembly GCF_013368585.1). NCBI lineage: Eukaryota > Metazoa > Chordata > Actinopteri > Elopiformes > Megalopidae > Megalops > Megalops cyprinoides. The sequence goes on along the minus strand of NC_050587.1, from coordinate 19,155,506 downwards.
TCCACGAACGCAAACTCCGGAGGGGTTCCTGGGCTCGCGCATGTGGACGGAGATCGGGTTCCCTCTGCAAGGCTTCCCAAGTCCAGATCTTTCTCTGGACATGAGCTGGCCTTTGATGTCTCAGAACAGGCCTGGGTCATAAGGCCGTCTGAGAATGGCCTCATCTCTGACCGAGCTGTGTCACTGTCGGAGGCAGCATTGAGGCTGACGTCATCCACATGGTTCACTGTTTCATCCAATGGTAGAGTATTTTGTTGATCATCACGTTCAGAGGAGGCTTCCACCACTTCAGAGGCAGAAGACTCAACCTCTGCCTCTTCCTCAACCCCTGATGTCATCCTCTCCACAGAGTCCAGAGAAGAGACAAGAGATCCGCACATGGACACAGCAATAGGGAGACAGGAAAGAGAGGACTCTGTCTCTTCCGATGGACTGAAGGCAAGAGTCGTGTCATCCTGCAGAGATGAGCTGAGAGCCTGAGTGTCCGTGGCGTCGGGTTGTCTTTCGGGGTCCTGCTCCAGTTCGTTGGCATTCCATTCTCCAGTCTCTGTTGCCACTGTCCCATCTGACATTTGGTTTTCAGTGTCCTTCTCCACATCATCCCCACTTATATCAGAAACTGGAGAAACCACAACCTCACTGTCCATGACGCAAGAAAGCTCAGCATACCCTTTGGAGCTGTGTGTGTCTGCAGGGTATTCCTCATTCTGGAGAACCTCCTCATCCTCTTTGGCTAAAGATTCCAGAGTTTCAGAGCTGCTCAGTGAAGCCGTTCCTTGAGGCTCACAGGGGCTCTCTGCAACAGCTGGCAAAATAATATCCAACAGGCTCAGAGAAGCCAAATGCCCTCCAACTTCAAGGTGGTCACAGGATTCTTGTTCCAGTAACTCCACTCCTGCAAGAGAGTCACTCCCAACAGTTCTACCATGACCAGCTTGCAACACTTCCCCTGGCAGAGAAACAACAGGAGAGTCAAAGTCCACCAGAAGTTCTTCCTCTAATTGCTTCTCAACAATATCTAGCTCCTTAAAGGCGTCATGGCTATTGGCTCGAAGAAGAATGGCAGATCCTGTATCGCTCACTAGGTCACACACAGGCTTGAGGGTCCTGTCTGGACAAGGTGGTGCTGTGCTTTTAGCTGCTCGACTGTCCACAGAAGACAGGAGGTCCACGCCTGTCAGAGGCCTCCCTTTCACCTCATAGTCTCTCTGGTAAAGGCTGTAGCTTGATGCAGAATCAGAGCACTTCGCAGAGGAACTATAATGCAGGTTGTTGACATCAGGAAGAGCTTCATGAACTGCAGATGGTTCCGGAGCAAAGCACTGAGGGTCAAGGGAGGAGCTTGGGTAGAGGGAGGGGCCTGGGTAAATTGAGGTAGAGGGCGTCGACCTTGTAGATCTGCAGTCAAGTTCCTCTGAGGACATGAAAAAGAAAACAAGAAACATGGCTGCTTCAACAGATGAAAAATATGGACCACAAATTACACTATGAACGTCCTTCAACAGTTCATAATTTCAGTAGTTTCAAATAGTCATTCAAGTCCAATACCCACTATCACTCCATAATCAACTGTAACCTGACCGCACTTCTTCGTCCCTTGACCAAAACAGCAGCTGCAAAACTGCATTAGTGACTGCATCAGAAGACTCTCCGAAGCAGACTATGCACTTCCTGACTAACTGGGCTGCACTCTTGATCAGTGTTCTGTGTTCATTTTTACCTGTGTTCTGCTCAAAGTCATCCAGCAGTTTATCCAGGTCACACACAGCTGCTTTGAAAAAGCTGTCCATCCTGGGCAGGGACTTTGGGCTCAGCTCAGCCTTTGTGCTGCTGAAAGAAAAGTTGAAAAGGCAAAATTATGCAAGCCTTCAATTAAACTAAAACCGTCTTCAGGTTGCAGCCAGATTGGGGCAGACTGGAAGGAAGGAGGGCTGTACACCATGGCTTTGTTTAATATCATTTATCATAAACTTCTTTAAACAGAGGAATTATCTATAATTTATATAATTTTAACAAAGCGTGAGATTTACTGCAGAACCAACTTCCTGGAAGCAGTCTCAACTCTACTCTCTGGCAGTGTAGACCAGATCTGACTGTTACCTATGACTGCTCAGCCAAGCTTTATGTCTACATCACAGGGATACTGAATTCATTTGTCATGCTGGCAACATTCCAATTTCTTTCTTCTTTTTTTAACTTTGGTAGTTGTCACCTCATTCTGTGGAAAGCAAAGGGATTTTTGGAAGGTGTCCAGTTTATTTTTGAAAGCAAAGGAATTGACAACCTTTTCAAAATACACTGAAAGAAAAGAAACTTGAAAAGAAATGAGATCAGGTTGCAGGCAGGATAAAGCAACTTTTCCAGATGCTTTCTCAGGATCTCCTGGGACTGTCTGGTCTGCCACAATTTGGCAAAAGTTTTCTTTCTGCCACTCAAAAAAGGGAAAATAGAGCTATACTATTCAGACAGCGATGGACTATAATCAAAGCCATAACAATACACAACTCACAGCAATAATCTACCTACTGCCAGCTCTCTCATGTGTATAAAGTACAGGTGTCATCTTATCAATGTCTGTAACAGATCTTATAAGGAAACATTCAAAGTTCTAGTCATTCAAGAAATGGTTAGATGCTTGTTAGATGAGAACTTGGGTGTACATGTAAATTCATAACCGCATTCCACATTACACACACACCCAAACAAAAATGTTTACTGAGTTCTTAAAGAACCACTTATGTTTGGTATGTGCCTACATAATGCAGTTGAGAAATATTGGTTTTGATTTCCTCATAGGGAAAAAAACAGCAAGGTTTATCTAAAACTTTTAGACCCAAAGATCGGAAACCGTTTGCCCTGACTGTCCTGCATTTCCTTATTTGTTGAAGCCAGTTGCCTTCATCTGTTGACTTCTAAGCACTGTGAAATGACACCTCTGCTGCTTGATCGAGTACTTCAGATCCAGCACCCCAGCACACGGCTGTCAGATATATAATTAATGATCTGCAAGACTGCATGCTGGGAAAGAGAATTAGTCCACACAGGTCAAGAAAATGAGACCCGCCATTGGCTTTCAGGTTGTCGCCAGCAACAGCAGGCAAGTAAGCCTTTTTGTCACCACAATAAAAGGACTGATGTTCCTAATAATTCCAAAGTCTGCACACCAAGCAGTCACATGTGCACAGTAAAAATTAAGTCAAGAGTAAGAAAAATAATGGGGAAAAATGCAATGCCCCAAACACACACAGATACAACCGCCTTCGAAAATCAGTATGCTGGAAACCGTGAGTGTGCGTCCTGTGTATGTAATCAACCGTGATTTGGGGGCAGCGTCAGTGTGTGGGTTCGGTTGTTTTTTTTTTTTTTTTATTATTACTCCTGTCCCTGACGCCTCGCCCACCCCCCAGGCGCAATAATACGGTAGCCAATCCACTGTATGGATATGATATTATTCGACATTTTTCAACAAGTCGCCAGCTACTTAACTCGGTTACAATCACACTGGCTACGATGGCTTCCTGGTCATCTAACTAGAACCAACGTCAGGTACCTCTCATAAGATCATATTAATTAGCTGATATTAGAATGCCAAGTTGCCTATTGACATTTGATGAGTGGCAAGTGATGCCTACAGCCTCAACATACTCAATTATGTGTCACTAGGTCTAGGCAGCTAATTAAGTTAGCTGGTTGACTAGCTATATCAACTAGCTACCTCGGTCAACAATAAATCAACAAATACCAAAGGGTCCGTATTACACCAATTAAAGGCAAGACATAGCCATCTACCTGAACTATTTAATGAGTGGAAGGTGGTAGCTACATATTTTAGCCTAGTTACATTAATTTCTACACCCATCAACAAGCATCATGTGAAACTCAAGAGCTACGTGACTGTTCAGATTCAGTCACACCAGTCAGCAACATGTTTTTTTCGCCTAGCTAATGTTAGCTAAAAATCTTTCTAACGTTAGCTACCTTCCATCATAATTAGCTAGAAAGCTAAATCTTGCTAACTAGCAAGCAGACTCGGCAACAGGCAAAATCTGAAAAGCTAGCTAGCTAACTAGCTACTGGATGCCTTACAATCTACTTCCTTATGAGCCATTAGCTAGCCAGCAGTCCAACTCCCTATGTAATTGACACAATCGGCATAATGGCCAACTAGCTATAGTAGTTCAGTAGCAGGCTAACGTTATTATTTACTGACAACAACCTAACCTGTGTGCAATCAATTCAACAGCTAACTACGCTGGCTAGTAAGCAAGCGAAGGTGGTTTAACATTAACGTTAGCTAGCTAGCATTAACTGTATCTCTTTAAGTGCTCCATCAGCATGATATCTGAAGACGACAAAAGAGAAAAAAGAAAACACTGTTTACAAGCAAGTTTTGGTAAACGCTCTTCTAGCAGGCGAACAATGTTCATCCTATGGAAAAACAGGAGCAACCTCCGTTGTGCTAGCTAGCTACCTCCGCTGTGACTTTGATGTTTATAAACTGCCTACCACCAGCTACTTTTTTAATAAAACGTATAGCGATCATATTACCAGAAACTGCTTCATCGTGGTGGTCGTCCACCTATTCTGTCAGTTTTCTGCTTTCCTACAAGAACAGACAGGTCTGTCAGTCAGTTTTCCCCAATTTATTCCACTTTGAGTTTTGGTTCAATACCCGCACTACGCTCTGCACCGACGACCATTTTGGATCGAGTGTGCACCGGTGCAGGCACGACCACACCGTTCTTAAAGAAACAGCTACACTCGATTTTATTTTGTTGCGTTTTCCTGATTAAAGTTGACCTGGTGAAGGTTGTTGAATAACTGGCATGACCCATATTTTCCACAGCCTTCTTCTTTATCACTTTTATTCGGTGAGTCTAATTTATGTAACCATGTTTAATCGGAATAAAACGTTTGACTTGCTAAATTAGCTAGACTAGCTATAATAGTGATTAGGCAGGCGCGTGCGACATTATACAGGGCTGAATCAGAGCCTGCGTGAATCAATCACCATAATTTTAGCAATGTTAATCAGTAGTAAAGTGTGATGCTTTAACTAATTTAGCTATAAGATGTACATTTCAGGCGCAATACACTGTTCTCACATTCAGTATATCAAAGTTAAAATAGAATGCTCTTTCCACATTTGAATATAATACTTTACAACAAGAAGATAGAATAGAGAAGAATAAAAGCAGAAACCAATTAATTCTCAACCAGTTCCAGGTTTCCACAAGTTCAAGTGATACTTACCGCTGTGTTGGCAGTTAAATGTGTCAATTTCTACCAGAATTATAATTTCTGCTTGTTTACCCTTATCATTAAAAACGACCTTTAATTGATTCTTTATCTTGTTAAATTCCACAGTCCACATATTAGAATTGGCTTTTACAAAGGTTTCTTTCAATGCAAAGGACATGTTATCAATGTGTCCTGAATATCTGGTATGTGCTGAAGTTTTGAAACTATTTTATCTGAATGCACTGCTTAATTTCTTTCAGGGGGATAAAACAAGATGGGAAATGAGAGGTAGATGTGATTGAGCCGTAAGGTCAGATTCAAAATCATTATTCAGACATTTTATTTTAGAAGGTAATAAAACCTAAGCAAACATACTCATAAATATTTTCTAAAACTCCTATAACTTTATTTATAACATTTTTTCTAAAGATGTATGACTCACATCCCCAAAGACTGAAATGGTTGCACATCACAAAGCTTCACACAAATGAAATCAACTTTCAACTATCAAATTTCAAAGAATATAAATATCTTCCATTCTTTTTAAGAGTATCATAGAAAATTCAATTCTTTTTAAATAGAAGACAAACATGGCGCTCTTCCCACAACACTTATCATTCAATGGGCAATGAGTAACACTTGCCTTTGTAGTAACAGAAAAATCCTATAAATGAGAACCCAAAAATAATAATTAAAAAAACAAGCCTGAAACACAATTCACAGTTAGAAATATGACCCCTCCTCTTGTAGGACCTAAACAGTAGTGGTTTGAGGCTGGCTAGGCAGCAGCTCTACCCAAAGTCCTTGGCTGTGTGGCAGGCCAGACTCCCCAGAGGAGTCAATAGCTTCAAACGAATGAGATGTTCCTGGATCAGCAAAGGCGGCAGCATCAGCAGAACCAGGATCTACAAAGTTCTCCTCATCACTGTCCAGGTCCAGCACCACATCTTTGTCGGTCAGAGCTTCAGGTTTCAGTCTGCAGAGACCCCACAAAGCACAGAGCACCGACGTCAGCATCAGATTCCAGTTCAGGCAGATTCAATTACAGCAGCAGTGCTTCAAGACTGAGTGACTGATGTTTTTCTCACTTAGAATTAGGCATGTGAATCGATCTGTGTTTATATGAACATATGACTTAGAGATCTGTCCTTTACTCCTATGACCTGGCTCATTTGTCAACATCCTTCTTGACATGTATAAGTGCTTAGCTGTCTCATTTATGAAGAGTAACTGCCTTCACTACCTGGTAAGGAAAAGCCATGCAAGCAGAGTGTGAAATCCATAACCATACTGAGAAAATCAAATTCTTACAAAATGATTGCTTCATGAAACGGTGGGGCTCTACTGTATGTTGCCCTTGGAGGGCTGGCTCTTAGCTTTGGAACTGGTGAACAGCTATTCATAAATTTTTTCAGATTTCCATCATGATGTCTGTGGACATGGTAAAATCCTCAGCTCATCCCCCCTTAAGCACTGAGGGCAGGGGGGGTTAGTATCCTGTCAGTGTTGGCCACCTGGACTGGCTCGCACAAGCCACCAACCAGTCCACCTATTTCCCTGTGTATCATCTCATCTGGACACTCCCTGCATGTGATGTCCCAGTCCTGATTGATGTCCTCTCCAAAAACCAATCGCTCTTTTTAAGTCAGAGGAAAACAGAGGGACATCAAAGAGAGGGACCAGCAGGGGTTTGCTGTCAAAACCAACTGTGGTGCAAAAGAACCTCTTTCACATTTCATCACCTGTTCTGTAAATATACAGTATACATGTATTTCAAATATTTCATGAGGAATGTTACATGTCTGTTGTCCCCCCCCCCCCTTTTCCTGTGAATGTTTGTCATTGTATATTCTCTTGTAAATACTGTAAATATATCGTGCTCCCCTACATTGCTCCCGCGTCTGTGCTTTCTTTGCCCCCCTGCACTGTTCAAGCCAGCGGGGGCTGGTTGTTTCCTTTTGTGTTGCATCTGGCATACGTACCCCTGGACGCCATTACCCATCTGGGATGTAACAACGAAATACTGCTTATCCTTTTCTTGGCTTGCATATTATTAAAAGGTACATTTCTACTCAAAATTGTATGCGCTGGCACACCCTGGAAATGAATGTAAATGGCACACAGAATTAAATTTATGTCAGGCAGAGGCATGGCATTCTAACCTGAATGTCACATATGAGGTTCCTACTGTATATATCCCCCTCTTCCCAGCTCTCAGCCTGGCCCTTAACATTTTCTCCACAGTAAGAGCTCACTTAAGACTTGCTTTTCATGTGAACATCTTTAACAGATTTCTCTGTGCCTTGTCAATGGCAAGTGCACATTCTCAATTCTTTTGCTGTATTCCTTTATCAGATATATTCAACATTAATGTTCAATTGTCAGTGAGACAATGGGATACTAATGGCAGTTTGTGATGAGGTGTGGTACCATCTTTCTGATGAGCAGCAAGTGGTGCACGTGCAAGAGCATGAAGCCCACAGAGGCCTAGCCAAGTTGGAGTGGATCAGCCACTGAGAGGCCAAAGAAGACCTGTACTCTCCCCTGGTGGACAGAGAATGGAGAGAGGAGGCCACATTGGCTCTTTTTCCATGGCAGACTTATATAGTGTATAATGCACTGCGGGAAACCTCTCAGCCACAGCCTTATCCCAGTGTTGTTCAATGACTTTGGGCAATGTTGAGAAAAACTGCTGTTTGATGTATATGCTTTTTTCTGTGATAGTGTATCCCCATAACACTATTAATAGTTTATTACATCTGAATTATCTATGACAATATTAGCTGCTACTAAAATGTTCAGGTTGTTATGTAAATTATTGCTTAAATACTGGGACCTGGAAATACAAGAAAAAATGACAACCAGAATTGTAACTTCTTTTGATACCCTTTGCCTCAAAAACGGCTTTGAATACAAAACCTTGACCTCAGATCTGTTCGTATTAATAGAAAAACCTTTGAACTGATTTCAAGTAAATCTCACACAAACGTGTGTGTGTGTGTGTGTACGTGTATGTGTGTGTGTGTACCTACACTTATTTTGGTCCCTCATTATCTCACCTCAGGATCCACCAGCTGTGTGTCTCTGCTATACTCTGACAGATGTGCTGGCAGTCTGGGGTGTTTGGAATCTTCACAAGTCTCTCCTGTCAATCACACACAAACAGCAGACTTTGCCAGCCATACTTTACACACCAACAGATTTTTACTTTAAAAAATTGCTGTTACTACATGACTTTTCGTTTCTGTGCAGTTGCACTGCTTTGATGTGGTTTCTGTCCTGATCCTTGACTGAATCCAGAAGCAGCCTTACAGGCAAACAGACCAGCCCCAAAATCACTTGCCCTACATGATTCTGTTATTGAAAAACAAAACAGCATTGGTGGCTATCGCTTTATCGCTTTATCGGCTAAAGCGACTTACAAAAGTGCATACAGCAAGTATAGTGACAGTACGGGGACAGGATGTGTACAGTTCCACAATGAGACAGTTCTCAGCTGAGAGCAAGGTCTGTTTGAGGACACAGTACTATTAGATTTGTACAATTACAGCCTATAGGGCAACTAATACGATACACTTTCAAACGGCGGACTTCAACAACTTCAAACGGCGCAATGAGCGTCAGGGTAAAGGCGGCAACAAGAAACAATTTAAAAAGCACAATTTACAAAGCACAGCAATTTACGACAGCACTGATGGGGGGGGGCAGCAATTGTGTGCTGGGTCAGTCCAGGTAGAGTCTGAAGAGGTGCGTCTTCAGGCCCCGTCTGAAGGAATGGGGTGAAGAAGCGAGGAGCGAGGCGTCCAGTTGCTGCTGAGCGCAGGGGTTGGGCTGGTGAGTAGGGCTGGATGAGTTCTTGGAGGTAGGCAGGGGCTGTCCTGTTGATTGCAGAGAAGGCGAGGGTCAGGGTCTTGAATCTGATTCTGGCAGCGACAGGAAGCCAGTGGAGGGATTTCAGCAGGGGAGTGACATGGGAGAATTTGGGGAGGTTGAAGATCAGTCGGGCAGCTGCATTCTGGATGAGCTGGAGAGGCTGGATGGTGCAGGCTGGGAGGCCTGCAAGGAGAGCGTTGCAGTAGTCCAGTCGAGGGAGAACTGTGGCCTGGATAAGGAGCTGCGTCGCGTATGTTGTCAGGAACGGACGAATCCTCCTGATGTTGTGGAGGAGGAATCGGCAGGCCCGTGACGTGCGAGCAATGTACTCCTTGAAGTCCAGGTTACTGTCGAGGATGACGCCCAAGCTCTTTGCTGACTGAGAGGATGGCGTATAAACCGTGTCAGACAAACTTTGGTTTGGGATACATGTGATCTGCAGTTATACTATATATTAATGATTGTTTCCCCTCCCCACGACCTAAACCTAAGGCAAACCAATGACAATAATGTTATGAATGGGTCTGAATACCTTGTTTGCCTGAGATAATGCTGAACACCCACAGGTGGTCTCTCACTGGCTAGTTGCCACCTGTCAATCACATGTCTATTACAACTTTATGAGACCCTGACAATTACACAATTACTAATTTACCACAAATACTAAAGCAATAAAGCATAGCACTATATATTCACAACACATGAAGTTCATCACCATAAACCAGTTCAATATCCATGAATGCCGTTGAATATACAGTGATTATAAATTTGATTTTTTTTCTCTACTTCTCTACAATTGTCTTCCAACAGAAATTGCAGTGCCTACACTTATCCGTCTAAGAGTTTCCAGTTAGAACCCACGGGAAGCAAAAAAAAAAAAAGTAACTGTATGTTGTCTAACGATAAGTTAGACAACATACAGCCATACGCAGCTACTGCTGCGATGGTCTTACACTTCTCCTATATATTGTAAATATCAGATTCCTTCTTCATGTCAGCAACTCCTAAAAGGTGTCATGCTATAAGCTGAAAGCACTGCATGCTTGCTTTGCATGTTATAGTACCATTGCAGATGGTGCTATGGATGTCGCCTGAGCTCCCCAAGCAGAGCAACTCTGGAGTTGTCTTATCAGGCACTGAGATCCTGTCTCTGCTCTGCAGCTTCCATACAGGTCGAGGGACAGGGTTTCAGCAGCATACACTGTGTATACACATGGTTTTTGTCAACAAATGTTTGGATGTTAGAGGCTAGTGAGATTACATTATTATATCAGAGGCCACATGTCCCCATTTCTGAAAATAATAACAACAGCTCTGAAACCTTAATCAGAAATCCCAATGGAGTATTTGTCAGTCATTCACAAATAGGCTGTGTACTCCAAGTCTCCAACAGCGTGCTTTGTAGGTCATTTGACATGGCAGTGCGTAAGATACTGGGCTTGAAACTAAATAGTGAGTTCAAGGTATAGTGTTTCATATGGTTTGCTTCAGTAAAAATATCCAGCTACATGAATGGATATGCAATATCAATGTATGCAGTATATTTAAGCTCTGTAAACTGCCCTGGATAAAAGTGTCTGCTAAACAAATGAGTAGCTAATAAATAAATTATGCTGGTAAGTGACCTACATAAGCCCTGTGACACACATCCAATTGATATGACGGGTGTTTCTTGGCTCATGCTGCAAACTCTGAGAATAGTACCCTCTTCGTCCACAAGAGGGAGTCCATCTCACCTTGCCTGCTTCCAGCACCTTCATCATGTTGGTAGGAGTCATAGGGTTGAAAGTGAAAAGCACAACAGCACGACCTGGGTGCTTTCATTTTATCTAGATGTCTTTAGGGAAGAGCAGTCTAGAACTACTGTTCCCACTGAGGCTGTCAGAGGTTATGAAGACCACTGTTGTTGTACCCTTGTGCAAGGTACTTAATCCACACTTAAATACATCTTCATCATTCTCTGTTCATATCTGGTTCAAGTTATGCTTCCTAAGCAAGTCTTATGGCTCAGACTGTTATGTAATTTCCATTCCTGCAAGGCATTTATATTCAAAACAGTACAAAAGTGTACTTGTCGGTACAAAAGTGGGCTCAGTGAACCTCAATGAAGATGATCTTCAGGCTGGAGGCCTTGCTGTCTCCCCTCTTCTGCAGCAAGCTGTACATACGGGCTCCGAGGTCCTGGAAAACAAATGTCTGAGACCCACAAGACAAAATGCTGAACCTTGAATCTTCTTTGGGGAATTGACATTTACTGACTGGTGTATTGAAATGAAAAAAGGCTGCCAAATAAAAAATAGTACATACAATTTACCCTTTTAAAAAGGTTTAATGAATTTTAGACTTGATATAGATTTGCTACAGGTGTGTTTTTGCGAAAGAAAGAAGTAAACCATTTATACCATAATGTTTCTTTCTTTTTGGTTTTGCTAAAAATTCTGGCTGTATTTACAGCCATGTATGAGGGAGACAAACAAGGTGAGATGATAAATTGTTAAAAAATCAACAGTTTATGATATTCATTTATTAATTATATTAGGTGATAATATAAATATATATATATATATATATATATATATATATATATATATATATATATATAATTAGGTGATCATATTTATAAAATGAAAAGTCAGAGGCTGGGAGAGTATGTTGACACATTTAAGACATGAAAACTGGCTACGTTTTGATGAATTATATTTATTCATTCATAGACCAACAATATACAAAGTTCTTATAAATACGTAAGAATCTGTGTACTGATTACATTTGCTCTTGCATTACATTATTTCTGTCCTCTATCAAACAAAAGAATAGTTCAATAATACAACATTCTTGCCCTGAACATATTAACAGTGATAAGATTTGATTAGTATGCCTCACTGAAGGATTATCCTCACATGAAGGAAATTGCATCACACTTTGCTTTGGATCAGGTCATTTCAAAGAAGCAGGCATAGACATCTCTGACACTGGTTATTTTCAGTGTGAATCTAGAGTAGATAAGGCATTTAAACACAGATATTACAGAACATAAAGTACACTAGGTACCCTGCAACTGGGACTAGGTCCTCTGTCATGTGATTTCAGCTCTTTTTTACTTGATACTGTGTTCAAAACTTAATTAAATCTCCTGAATTTACTTTTTAATCTCTGATCATTGGATTCTGCCTTTTCATTTGAAGTTCTCCTGCACTGTTCTTTCCTTTTTGAAATTTTGTACAGGCTCACATGTATCTCAGATGGCAAAACTTCAGTTTGATAAAGTAAAATTGTCTTTCCTAAAAGATGTTTATGTTGTTATTAACATGAAACCATATGTAAAAACAACTGTAAAATATCTTATACAACATATGAATAACATTTGGAACCAAATGTAAAACATTAATGATTGAGACCACAAAGAGTTGAGTATTGAATACTCAATACCGAATGAATTCTGTTTTTTTTTTAAGACATCTATCTAAAGTGATCAATCTGAGAATTAATCATGGCCGATAGAAAAATCTGAAGATTTAGGCTATAATCTTCAAATGATCAAATATAAAAGTATGAAGGAACTATCTGGAGGAATGACTTCTCAATAAAATCCTTGTTTACCTAATAAAGCTTATTTTTGCCATTAGTTAATTTGCTTAATATCTCATGATGTCTGTTTCACTGAATTCAATATGCTTATTTTAATGGACTTGTTGTGAATGGAATGCTGTGAAGACATGTGGTGCACACAAAACAAAGTCATCCCAGTTTGCTCTGGCTCGAGCCAGCGTGCAGCTGCAAGAGTGAACATGATCACTATTTGCATCAGGAGTGCACAGCTCGAATCTCACCAAGCTTCAGGATGTCTCCCATGACACTCCAGTTTTCAGATTATATGGCTGTGTGTGTCAGTGTATCCTGCTGATAAACTTTGTATAAACCAGTGTTACATAACAAATAATGCTCAAGATAAAGTGTTATAAGGAATGTATTAATATTGAGAAGAGCAAAATCAAAGGATATAAACAATCATTTTTTGTCTCTCCTGTTGGATAGCCCCTTGGATAGCTCTGCAGTTCCCATTGTAAAATACGAAAGTGGCAAAAGGTGACTGAAATTTATTTACATAATTAATAGGATACACATATATATCTTCACCATTTCTTGTTTCAAGATGTTTTCAAATGAAATGATTTCATTGAAACCATTTAAGAAATGTCATGTGAAAAACATGCGCAACTATATAAACTAGCCTAGATACATGCAGTATAATATGTACAATAATTTAGTTTTAGACGTTAGATTTCCAGTGCTCCACTGGTACATAGTTAACACAGCTTTCTAGGTTTTCTTTTATGGTGTCCTTGGCAGATCGCCATATTACACACAATTAATGTAACACAGTGCATTACCCATTCAAATATACTTGTCTTCATACTCCTGTGACTATGTCTCCTGATATGGTAAGAGTAGCCTAATTGAATAACAGTATCCGTAACACATATAGTCTATAACTGTATGGTGTAAACTCACTCGTGTATTTTTTTTTTTGTTTGTTTATTTATTTATTGTGACAACCAAGAAGACATCCTACGCAACTCAAAGTCTTTAAAGTCACAACATAAAAGAAGAAACTGATGGCAGAAAATCGTTTGCTTGGAAGATGAATGGGACTGTCTTCAAAATGAAATGTGCTTTCAACCATCTTAAGTGCGCAAAGACAAAAGAGAAATGACTGGAAAGCAGTTTCTTGTTTGTGTGTTTACTTCGCGCTTGGCAGTCTCACTCCCCAGGTAGACTCAGATCTCCTTGCCATTGGTTGACGTCACTCGCAGGGATGGGTCTGTCACGTGACTTGATTCCTGTAGCTTGTGAACCTCTGGTCTAGGAGAAGACAAGGGCTGGCGAAGGAAAAAGGTTGAACGTACCCATAAAAGGTAAGAAAATGATTTTATTTCATGGAAGGCAACTGCACAGACACGCTTAATAGTCTTTGCGAATAAACAGTGATATAAGCAAAACTTTTTTTTCTGTGCTACTCTTTAACTGTGGAGTTCCTCCGTCCCTTATCATTGCTTTCCGTGCATTTTGGCGAAGTTTCAAATGCGGTTGAATGGTTTGTGTGTTGGTATCAATCGTGTCAATAACAGTAAATGTAAGTGATTCCTAACATTCTTCTATGTATATCAACTATACACCATCTAAGTAACAAAGTCAAGCCCTGGAATCGAACGGGGAAATGTGCCGCTTTGCCAAACTGCGGTTCAAGGTTGGGCGCGCTCATCCCTGTAGCCAGCTATTTTGCATGTTTGGACTTGATGCCTGCTTGTTTTTTACACACTTCACACCCACACCCTGTGTTGAAATTATTCCTTGAAGTATCGTTACCAACATAATATACAACATATCATATGAGTTCGAGTCCCATGTTCGTCAACAACTTTCGCAGAAAGTTTCTCTGGTGTTACAATGGTCATTTCCTTATCCGGAACGAAAGGAAACTGCTCCATGTTTCTGATGATGAGTTTAATAAGTCGATATGCATAAAATAAGTTGTTTCGCATGAGTTTTTATTTTTTGTGATACTATGAGAAGAAAGGTTGCAAAGAACAATAGTTAATAAAACTAATTAGAACTGCAGTAACCATTTTTTTTAGAAGTATCAGACGTCAGCACGTGGTATTATTGCCAATTATTTTACATTAGTCCAACGGAAAGGTAAAACGTAATAATAATAATAATAGTATAGTGACTAAATATTTTAATCTGTCACATTATCAGCAATCATATATGATTAACAATGTGATGCGTGCATATATATATGAATGTATTGTAACTGAATAATAAGAGAATATATGTATGGAGTTGCAAATGAAAGAAAAAAAAAACACTTGAAATATTTTTTATTTCTTATTCTTATTTTTTTTATGATTAACGTTGCAATGACTTCATTGTTTTGAGCACATTTGCAGCATTTCAATTTGTGGCACTATTGTGTCTTTCAGATTGATCTTTTGTGCATCTGATGCCAACACACCTTTTCTGTGATATCTATTACCATAAAAAGCTGATTGAAATTGATTTAATTTGTCAGCGACACTAACTCAGCTGCAAATGCACAGGTAAGCATGACAGTAACTCTTTATTTGTCCTCATAGGTGGCTGGGGTGTTTAAATCACAGTTCACCTGCATAACTGCAAGGCAATGTAAGTCTTGCTGAGTGTCTGCGTGTGAAAGAGGTACTGAACTGAGCATGTCATTCTTTTATAGAGTAACATACTCAATAATGTAACAATTAGCTGCTGTTTTAATGGTGAACATGATCTGGCTTTTTGATGTTGTTTCTGTACGTATGGGAACGTGAGGCTTCATTAACTGTGTAACGGGAGGAGCTACCACATGCTGTCAATCACTGACTCATACAGAATGAACAAACAAAAACACTTTTCTCACCACAGCAAGAACACCATGATTGGTTCAAATTGGCGAGTTATTAACGGAACCTGGTAGTTCCACCCTTTGTGGGGTTCATGGAGCCTTGCTTTTCTATTTCTGCCAAAAAGAGAACCAAATCTCTAAAACAGGCCTTTGTTCCTGTTGTAAACATGTCACAGAAATGTTCCATGATTAAAGGGTCTACAAAGGTATTTGCATACACTGAGTCATCAGGCAAAGGGATTTTACTGCCTGTGGAGGGATGCTGAGGACCTTTCGGTGCTGAAATGGTATGGTGATACTCCTGTGTAGCTCTATGGATGGCAGTTGTGATTGATTCATTCTTTTGAGTTACTTGTTGTTTTGTTGCATTATTATAGGATTTTAGTAACTTGCTTACCAAGGTATTGCACACTTGAATGATCACCCTGTGTACTTTTAAAGCACAAAACAAGCCCTGTTTATTGTGCCCCTCCTGGTATCTGTTATTGTAATCAGTTGCCAAAAACTCTGCATTGATGTTTGTGCATTGCTCCGTCTTACAGTTCAGAAACACCTCCACTGAAATATCTCTCTCTCCCTCTCGTCTCCAGGTCTGAGTGCATTTCCCATGTCTTCTGGAGGAGGGTCGTCTTCTCGCTGTGACCAGGTTCGAGGCGTGGCCCGCTATGACCAGGTTCGCGCGCAGAGGGACGATGACCCTCTCCCCCAGCGGCAGCAGCAGCAAGGGGGCGGCAGGCTGGCATTGAGCCCCGACCCCCTGCCGCCGCCCCCTCTCCCGGAGCACTCCCCAGTGGGGCCGGAGTTTGACCCCAGCGGCAGCGAGGACAGCCTCGGCGCCGTCGACCTCAAGCCCGTCCACCGCTTCATCCCCGACTCCTGGAAGAACTTTTTCCGGGGGAGCAGAGGGAGCAGGAAGGAGTGGTTCCCCCCACCACCGGACAACAACAACAGCAGCAGCGAGGGGGCGCGCTGCTCCCCTCCCTACTCCCCCTCCGTCCCAGGGTCCTACCGGGACCCGTACGGGGGCTCGGGGGGCAGCTACAACTCCCACAAGGAGCGAACGGCCAAGCTGCTGGGCGGCCAGCGCAACCCTGCCGACGAGCGCGCCCAAAGCATGGCCCTGACCCATGCTGAGAGGATGGAGGCTTACCGCCAGCGGCATGGCAACATGAGGTCGTGGGCGGGGCTGCTGAGGGTCCTGGGCTGCGCGGAGCTGCTGCTGGGCGCGGCCGTCTTTGCCTGCGTCTGCGCATACATCCACAAGGATAATGAGTGGTACAACATGTTTGGCTACTCGCAGTCGCAGATGTATGGGTACATGGGCCCCGGGATGGCCGGCGGGGGCGCCGGGGTGTACTACACAGGGCCCAAAACGCCCTTCGTCCTGGTGGTGGCGGGGCTGACCTGGCTGGTGACGGTCATCCTGCTGGTCCTGGGCATGACCATGTACTACCGCACCATCCTGCTGGACTCCGGCTGGTGGCCGATCACCGAGTTCATCATCAACCTGGTGCTGGCTGTCCTCTACATGGCGGCAGGAATCGTGTATGTGACGGACACCACCCGGGGGGGCCTGTGCTACTACCCCATGTTCAACAATGGCATGAGCGGGAATTTCTGCCAAACCGAGCCAGGCCAAACGGCCGCCATCTTCTTCCTCTTCATCATCATGATATTGTACCTGATCGGTGCCATCTTGTGCCTTAAGGTGTGGAGGCATGAGATGGCCCGCAAGCGCAGGGAGGCTCTGGGCCAGGAGGTGAGGACTGCTTGCACTCTGTCACCCATATGCGCACACACATGCACACCATTTTAAGGTCACCTGGTACAAGTCTCTGAAACATCAGCCTTTTAAATGAATGTGAAGCTCTTTAAGTGTTTGAAATCAAGCTGGCGGAAAATGTTTGGACACACACAGCACAACCTGAGCCAATGTCTCTTGCGATCTGATTCATGAAAACTTGGTACATCCGGCTGAATGTACTCGTGTTTAGGTTTCTCACTTCCTTTAATACCATTCAAGTGTGCATGCCCCTACATACCAGAATACAGCAATGCCTCCTGTTGTCCAGTCATGGTGATCATTTTTCAAGTGTCCACTGAGTGTGGGATCATGTTGAGTAAATTTACACCGGCTGCCGGCTTGTAGAAAGTTCCATTATTTATATTCTGCTGATGCTTACCATTGTCAGTTGGAATGCTATAGCTAAAGGGTAAGCAGCTTAGGAGGCACAAGAAATCTGCCTGTGGTTTAACTCTCTGGAGAATCTGAGTCATTAAAGAAAGTTCTTTAATACTCGCTTTACAAATACAATAGGAAAGTGACAGTCTATTTTTGTGTATTTGTACTCCAAAAGGTCTGAATGTAAATTGTATATTGAAGCATTTATCAGCTTCCTAGATGTATCTTGTTAATAACTGATATATAGTTAGCAGAACACATTCATACTTACTAACCATTGCTCTTTCTTCTTCCCATGGCTTTGTGAGTTTAGATGAAGACAACAGAACTTTCTGCCCCAAGGCTCATAGTAATACATGTAGTCTTTAGGCTTTTTCTCCCATAGCTGTATGCCTCCATGTCTTCCATGTTTGAGGCAGATACTCAATAGATGTTTCATTTGAATTCATTTTGATTATATTTATAATATTGCCAGTTACATTTAAGATGTCCCATATTTGTTAGGTATAGCTGGGATGAAAATATCAGTTTAACAGATAGCATTTCAAGCAATTCTGTGTTTTAGCCAGTTAGTGTGTTGAATGGATGAAAGGTCACTTTGTATGCTAGCCTGGTTCTAGTAAGATCTACAGTGGCTACAGCTGCTGCACCCTGGGAGTGATATTTCTATCCCTGCATAGAAAAAGGGTTCTTCAATTACTATCTGTAGTATTCAACATATGTAATACAAATACAAGCTGAAGATATATTCTGACTGCTGTGTGAAATGGCAGTGAAAAGTGTAATTTGGGCCTGCACCACTAAGTAACCCTTAAATCTTATCTGAATGCTCATTGTTCTTGTGTCACGTGCTTTTATGAACCATCATTGAGTCAGAGTTTATTGTAATGCTAACATGGGTTATTCATCCAGTAAAGCAATGTGTTTCTCTTCTTAGGCAGTTTCCTTTTTGGATCAATAAGGTATTATCTTGTTGACAAGTAATTTCAGTCAATGTCAGTGTTTTATGGATCCTGGCTGTTGTTTATTTTTGCTCTGATCATTTTCGGTAATGGTTAATGATGTGCTCCTTTCACCCCACTCCTCATGGTGTCTGTAGCCTGTCAGCACTGTTGCTGGTTTGAGGGCTCCAGAGCTTGTCCAGGCCGCCCCCGTGGTGATGCAGCCGGAGGTCTTGAGAGGACACATCCCGCCAACTGGGTACAAGCCCAAACCTCTCATCATGCCGGACTACATTGCGTGAGTATTTATTTCCATGAAAAAGTGGTCTCTGTCATCAGCAGGGTTTTGCGTTCCTGTTGGTACATGCCCTCGTGTAAGCTGAATCCCCGTATCAGCAAATGGTCCCATTAACCAGGCCGGACCCAAATACTAACCTTGAGTCAACTCATCATCATTCTGATTGGCTGCCTTTGTCTCGGGTTGGGCTTGGAGGTTTTTGTCTAGAGACTGAACCCGAGTTCAGATGTGCTTTCTACGCTGAGGAGTGTGGATGTGAACTTTGGGCTTGCTCTCCATCCACAGGAAGTACCCCAGCATTCGCACCCGAGAAGAGTGGGACCAGTACAGGGCGGTGTTCAAAGACCAGCACGCTGAGTACAAGGAGCTGCACGCCGAGGTGCAGGCGGCGATGAGGAAGTTCGACGAGATGGACGGCCTAATGCGCAGCCTGCCACAGCACCCGTCCAGCCAGATGGTCAGAAAGTCTACCTCCCTCTTCCTCCTCTTCCCTTTAGGTTTTATACCCTTCTACCTAACACTAAGATAGAGAGTATCTATATAGAGTGAATTACGTCTGTGTCTCCTCCAGCCTCTGGTCAAGTGTCTGATACCTTGTGTATTTTTTGTCTCATAAACTTTGTGACGCTATTCTCAAGTAAGCTCATGAAGCTGTCCTTTTTGTTTTCCAGGAACGTGATAGAATCAACAGAATCCTGCAGGAGTATCAGAGGAAAAAAAAACGTGAGTCTCCAGCTTGCTCCTCTCCCTCGCCGTCTTTTTCTCCATTGTTTTATTTTTTTCTTGTGAGAGGATTTGACGTATCGGGGCCAACCAGGGCAGGGTTATCCATTGTCCCGCGGGCTGATGCAGCGTTGTTCGGCTTGGAAGGACCAGCAGGCCATGCTTCGACACTGTTGCCTACTTTATACACACGAACAATGGGCCAGGCCAGGAGGGGTGAATGGGGAGGTGGGGGAGACCCATTGATGCGGCCCTGAGTGTTTCAGCAGAGCTCCTCGCTGGAATCAATCTATTGTGTGTCTGTGAAAACACGCTCAGAAAGCGGGGGAAATACCATTAGCCACTGCAGGCCCTGGCCTTCTTTTCCCATACTGACAATTATGCTGACAAAGAGAGCAAAGCATAGGAGTCAAACTGTGTGGCCTTTTGGTGCACAGATGAAGCCTTAACCTGGATCTGAATTGCAGGATATTAAGCTGCGACCAACTGTTGCCATGTACTTTACTGAAAAGCTGATTGGTTATTGCATGTTGCATGTTTGTAACGAAGTTTGTCAGGTGACTTATTTCAGTCAGATGACCTCATGTCTCGTATCAGTGCTGCGCCATTTGTTTAGCTTTTTGATACTTCCACCTTTGCTTCCTGCTTTCGTTGTTGCCTTGGTAATGGAAGAACCTGTTTGCAGCTGCTGGTAGTTGCCCTTGTGAAGCTTATTCTTGCGTGACTACATGAGCAGGCTTATCAACCACAGAGATTCAGAGCACTGATCACCACACATTCCCCTGGCTTTCTGTTATGGCTTATCTCTGTTCCCGAGGCAGAATTATGTTAGTGTGAACAGCCCGTGGGAAAGGAACACATTTTTGACCTGCTAATAAATTTAAGATTTTAGCTGTTTAGTTGTAACTGTTAAGAGTCAGAACACACTCTCTGATAATGAGGCTAGGAGCAGGGAGATCCCCGAATCGCTGAATCTCTCCATCTCCTCACATTGTGCAACAGAAACAATTGATGTTTCAGGCAGGGTGACCACAATGTCAATTGTTCTTGTTGCCCAATGACTGTAAACAGTTGAAAATACCTCGCCCCCATTCTTTTCTGTTGCTAAACCCAATGTTAGCATTACTTTACATTCCCTGTCCTCCTCTGGGTTTTCTACCCGTGAGTGGTAATTAATGTTCATTTAGTGATTTGTTGTGTATGTATGCAAGAATTAGGTAAACACCCTGACCTAATATTTCAACTCCCTTTATTTCTACCTTTTTTGAGAACCACTTAACCACGTTATATTCACATTTTAATTCCCCTTTGCATATTTTTCTGCGAAACAGAGGGGGGGCTTTAACAAAGTACCCCTGTGGCTTTGTTGCTATAGTATGGCTATAATGGGCATTGCAGACTGCTTTACTGTGTAAAGACTCTTCATTAAACTCTAAAGAGTTTTGGGTACATTTCACAGGTTTTCGCCCATCTTCTTGCTTTGACAGGACCCAGCCTTTCTGGAGAAGAAGGAGCGCTGCGAGTATCTGAAAAGCAAGCTCTCCCACATCAAACTGAAGATCCAGGAGTACAACAAAGTGGCGGATTGGAAAGAGGGGTTCAGCTAAACGCAGCCAGCCAGCCAACCTCCACTGTCTGTGGGGACATTTTATTTCTTAGGACTGGTCCTCGAACTTTCAGTTTTTTATTAAGATCATCGTATAAGATGACCACAGGAGTCCATCACATTCTCCTCCTACACACACACACACACACACACACACACACAAACACACTCCAGTTCCCAAAAGAATGGCTGGGAGTGGCTGTGTCTTGTGCAGGCAGTGGGATGAAGAAAAAGGGTGTGAAATGGTTCTCCCCCCTTCACCGAAGACACTCTCCACATGTGAACAAAAACTGGCATTTTTCCAATGATAATATCAGCTGAGACTTGGCGGCGTAGCTTCTGTTTTTATCGCTTGCAAAACTGGACATACTATCCGATGCAGTTCACATCAAGATGAACCCAACGACCATCTGAGGTACTGTATGGAAAAAGTATTATTTGTGTTGGAATTATTTTTAAATGCCATCATAAATGTAGAATTAGCCCGGATGATACCTTTTTATGCAGAGTGAAATGATCACTGATTTGCCTTAACTGTTACCTTTTCATATTCAGTAATTTTTCTTGTGGTTTGAATGTGACCTGCCTGTAATTCCCTCCATTGTTTTTGGGTGAATCTCTATGAATAGATTGTGGGGCACTGTAGTCCTGCACACGTTTTCTATTAAATTATTTGTCGTTCAGGTGACTAGATATTAATTGAGCAGTTCAGGTTCAGTTCTCAACCCAAGGGTGCCACAGTAGTGCACTACCAGGGACTGGAACCCACAACCTAGCTGCTGGTCTACTCTGCTGCCCCATGACCATACTGGACACATGGTTTGCTCTACACTGAATCATAATTTGAAAGGAGCAAAGAAAGAAAACAGGGAAGTGTAGTTCTCCAACATCCAAGAGCTTCAGGCCCGTGTTCCTGTCTGTTACAGTCCTGTGAATGTGCCGGTTCTGTCTTTTTGTAATAGCGAATGAATGGCTAATTAGATTTAGCGTAGATGTGTCATTGCATAAAGTACTGTAAAAAGTCAATCGCAGAATGATCCAAAATATCAGCTTTGTTTCAAAATGATGTATTTGTATCTCTACCATATCAGCCACAGTTATACCAGCCAATAAAATATGATGTTATATCAGGTGGTGTCCCTTTTCATCGTTTTGAAGGAGCTTTTCTTCTCAACAGTTTTTTGACTCTGCAAGGAGGTAAACTCTAGAAATAGATAGCAGTTGTGCAATGCCCTTAAACAGCTTTGTGATTCTTGCAGGGTTTGTATCTCGCAGCTTCTGTAGCACTTCACTACAGCTAACACTGTACCTCAGTTCATTTTGCTTTTCTGTACTTGAATCATTTAGGCAAGAGGGATCTGTCAGCCTTCTGCAATGCACTGTCTCTTATTGTCTACATCTATGTTGATGATGCATGAATAGATTAACTCATCTTGATTTACTGTATCTTTGTTTTTACTAAGACGTACGTTAAAATACCAGACAGGCACATGCATGTATTTCACAGCTGCCAGATGAGCACTGTTAGCACAACATGTAGGAGAAAAATAGAAGAAAGATAGAGACTTAGCACTGCTTTGTGCTTCTGATAGTCTTCTTTTATTTAAAGTAGCGTCGGCTACGTTTCTACCATTCTGGTTTTTGTCTGCTTCTCTGAAATACCGCTCAGGTCTGGGCCCAGTAGGTCTTTGATGGAGGTGCATACGGTCAATATGAGCGTTGCAGTTGTGTTTCCATTGCACACACTGGCCGACGGGAATGGAATCTTAATCCACCTACTGCTTTGTTTGGGATCCTCTTGCCCCCTCTATCAACTGTGAACATCTTCAGGTGCTACGTCTGTGTCAGGTGGTACAAGGTGTCATCTTTCAGCTGGTGAACAGTTCCAGGAATTAAGCAGGAACATTAAACTTAATTCATTATTCACGAGGTACCTGTAGTTGTGAATTTTGTCTCATTATTGTTCAAAAGGTCAGGTTAGAATAAGGTACCACTTCACTGCTCAAGGGGTAACGCTGGTTACACTAAAAAGTAAAGTAACAATTACACTGAAATTGCGGCACCACACTAACCTAAGTTCTACTGATTACATGGGTGGCATTTTAGAAATCACTTCATGTACTAATAATAAGTTTCAAAATTCATTGCTTAAACATGTATTCATTGGTGAAGAAAACAACCATCTGGTATCAGAAAGTCTTCCTATCCTAGTCTCTTATGCACATAAGTGCAACAGAACCAATTATGGTCTGTGTGTCATGTCTGGAATAACTGTGGCTGAACCACAAAAACTGTTGATGTGTATCACTTCACTCACCTCACTCTTGAAAACACCTTTCATTCTCCTTGGAGAATCACTGAGCTGTGAACAGTATTTTCTTTTTTCCACAAAATCTTATTAGTGCATCTCCTCCTACCTTTTGCACCCCTATAGACACAGAGCCTTCATTGGGCATCTCAGACTCTATTCGCAATTCATTTATTTCAGGCAAGTTGTAGTTTTAGCCAGAGGCTCATTTATGCTGCATAGAGAGAAAAGAAACTATAATTACCCTTATCTACACTAAGAGGAACAGAGGTGATATGGTTGCCCCTGTATGTCAAGTCTGAATTGAACAGAGCAACTATAGAAGTGGTGAGTGTATCTGGAGGCAGCTTGGGTAAAATGATTAATTACAGGGCAAGCAGGGAATGATGCATTTGAGAGCTGATGCAACTGAGGTGTACAGTCTATGGCATGGCATGCTATTCTACAACAGTACAACTTATGTGCTGGGGTTGAAAGTAAGGGTGCTTTGCTGAAAGCCAAAAAAGACAATTTTTGTTATAAAATGATTATTTAAAAATACATTTACAAAAGGACAAAGGTACAAAAGAAAGTAGTTCTTTGAATGAAGACATTTATTGGTTTCTCAATTCAATTTCCAAATCCTCATTCTCTACAGTTTTTTCTATACCTTCTCAATTTTCTATAAAAGAAAAAAAAAACCACTTGATCAGACACCGATTTACTCTACATATATAAATAATAGATTTACAGTTAGTACTGTACATTATATCACCAAAAATTGGTATAATTAACTGAACTGAGAAACTATTTGTAAACATCAGCCTATTCAAGGTAACCTCAGAGGGAAATGCTCTTGGCTGTAAAATTAAAAAGAAAAAAAAAAAACAAAAAAAACATCTGTACATTATTTAGAGTACACTCATTTTCTTTACATTTAGTACATGCGTAAATAAGGCTTCTCAAAACTTGAGCAGTCTGTATCGATGACCAAATGTGGCAACCTGTCTGGCCTTCTGTTTCTAACACCCATCTGCAGCTCTGAATCCCAGTGGTTCGGCTAACATTTCAGAGGAAATGCAAAACTATCAGGGGCTTTAAAAACAAAAAAAAACAAAAAAAAAAACCTCAAGTATATAATGATATTTTAAAAATCCCTCCCATAATGTTCCTGGACAGCTGCAGTGTCCACTGCTTTTTCCCCTCCGAGCACGTACCGTTTGTCTAAAGATAACCCTGGAGGCGCAAAACAAACCACCCCTTATGATTCAGCCACCGTCAGTGGTTTAATAGCAGTAGAAAACCTGTGGACACCACGGCACTCCAGGAACACGTTTGGAAACCCTGGTTTTAAAATACAGAGAAGTGTTATTGTGAAAACACAGGACATTTCGCTTCCCCAGTATATTTCTATATACAAATAAAGCTAATTTGTCACACTTGTTATTTCTGAAAATATAACCCCTTTACACCAAATATAACTCGTAAGCCCTTAGAGTTTAAGGCCCTAAGTCAACATACTAGTTGCCTTTTCCCACTTATTTCACAGTTCTCAAATGGATATAAAAAGGCAAAAAAAAACATACTTTTTTTTGGAATCTTGGAGTAAAACTACAAAGGTACAGTCAGTCTTTGCCTTAACCTCCACAACAGTCTCTACCAGTGTGCTGAGTCCTCCTCAGCAATTTGGCACAACTAAAGGGGAGGGGAACACCAACTACAGCAATGTCAAATCTTACTTAGGCCCAGTTTCCTTAGCACTGTTGGACTGCAGATTGCCAAGTCATCAAAGCATAACATTTGCATAAGGGGTTGTCCTAGTTTTCACATTTTCATATTTGTGAGAGTCCAAGGTTGGTACACAGACAGTTAAGTCACCCTGCTTTCTTTACTTAAAGTGAAAGCATGTTGATGGTTGATAAAGAAAGGTTTTCCCTTAGTTTCACTAAGTTACTTTTCAGACAGTATGCCAACAAGACACATACATTAGTTACTTGCTTATTTCATTTTGCCTACATCTATAAACTCGGTCTACACTACTAATTTGACCATGTTAATTTAGCACTGGCGCGTTTACCTGCGAGATTCTCTCTTTGAAGTCTCACATGGACAGTCAACTTTAAGTACTATAAGTGTTACCCCCCCCCCCTCATATATTTTGCCATTTATCGTTTCAAAGTCTGATAGATAATGCAGTCAGTCTACAAAGTTAGGAAAAAAATTCTCTCTATTGAAATTTTAAGACAACCATCATCCCCAAAAACACTAATTGCCCGATTTAAATAAACTCAGTTCTGTAATAATATTAGGAATGGCTTAGTCTCATGTACCATTCTTCTGTCATTGGTCACGCCTATAGCTCGCTGGTGTCAAAACAGTTACCAAAACGTGTCACAATCTGTAGTGTTAGCTACGCCATCTAGTGGTAAGAGTAGCCTATGCCCATGCCCTGACTAAAGTTAACACCCTACAGCACAGAAACAGGAATGCAGCATCAGCAACAGCAGCATTTAATGAAATAAACAGGGTGGGAAGAGACCCACTTCCCTTTATGTCCCCGGACGCTTGCGGCCATATTCCCAAAGCTGACTCCATGTAGGACCCATTTCTCCATTAACAATGGAGACACTGTGTCAAAAGTGCAGACAAACTTAATGAAAAAACTATGAAAATATGAAACACATTTCATACATTGTATTCTCAGAAGGGGCCACTAACCAGCTGGTTAAAACATTTTTTAAACGTTTTAAAGACGTCTTCAATATAGATACATACATACATACATACACAAAATACATCTTTAGAAACCAGCCAGACAAAGGAGTAACTGCTTGTGTGTCAACGCTAAAGCAGTATGAAGCTTGGGGAATATGGCCAATAGAAGAATGTGCAGGAGTGTCTGCCATCTCCGAATCCGTCAGTTAGCTCTGTCCTTGCTGTTAGGCTATGTTTTGTTCAGTGCTGTGCCACTGAGCAAATGAGGAAAGGTGGGTGGGGTCCTGTTTTGCATTCCTTTGTCTCGTTTTCGGGTGTCTCAGTGACCTCTCGGCGCGTGTGCCTGCAGCTTGCTGACATCAGTGCTCTCCGTTGGTTATGGTCACGGCTTCATCTTTGCCGGACTGTGGGTGCACTGGAAAAGAGGACGAGACCAGCCATGACCGATGTGAGAGAGACGAGGGAGCCTTCAGGGACAAGGCCCCGCCTTGTGGCGCTCCCAGTTACAAAGCCAGCAAGTGACATCGGGTGTTGCTTGATTTGCACTACAGCACACTGGGGGGGGGCTTGCTTACCTCTGTCACCATGGTGGAACTGGCCAATCCAGGGAGCCCGTCTGGCATACTGCCTGCGGTGCTTCTCATCGACGTGCGTCAGGTACCATGTCCCCGGAAACAAATCCTCCACGCTGCCTTGAGGGGTGTAGTTTGCTGTACGAGAGAAGGGAATTGATTAAAAGGCTGATATTTTTATTGTCAAATGCCCACTTAAGCATGCCAAAGGTCTACATCAAAGCAGAATATGGTATGTGAAGTCAGAAATGAAACACAGCAGAATCTAGAAATGCCAAGATTTACACAAAGGAGGGCAACATTGTTTTCAGTTTCTCTCAGAACAAACATTTAATGGACTCTTTTCTGGCTTTATTGCTGATATTACTCAAAAAACACATTCCAGGATTGGTTGGAATAAAGTCCAATGAATGAAGAAAAAAAAAAAAAAAACACTTTCACTGAGGGCACAGGAGAACAAAATTAGAATTGGGCAACTGGGCACTACAAAAGAGCTGCCTCTACAGAACAGACACAGTTGAACTGGTGCTGCCCTATGCATTTTATTTATATTTGGATAACTGTGCTCTCAATTTTCTTTGACAGTGTATTATTTTCTTGTAGAAGATGGGGTGGGCAGAAATATGTATTTCGGAAATGTCATGATTTTAAAATCTGAGAGGTATTAAAGATGCTAAAGATGCATTTACAGCTGCAAAGAGACGGAAAAAAATGTTCTACAGAAAGCATGAGACATGAATGGTGAAAATGGATATGAAGTTAAGCGATCACTTAAAGAATTGCCTGGGTCTTCCAATTGCATCAACCATTTAACAATACTGATATTATTCATTGCTGTATATGACCATTTGGAACACAGCTGAAGGGCCTTCTCTTAAACTGGTTTTATGTAAAAGAATCTCTGGCAGTAATTTATTGCTGTTTTACTTGCAGTTCTGTCTGTTCACTCTCCTGATTAGAAGGTGCTTCATTATTTGTTGAGATTACTGCTACTCTTATGATAACTCTCAAAATAGCTCGTATAACCTACAATGTTTACACAGTAGTCACGTTACTAAGTGATCTGCGGTCATGATAACTAATGACCTGTCACTGACATGTCATGAGGTCTTTATGACCACTAACAGCAAGAACGCCCCACTGAGGGTTGGTCAGGAAGACCATTTTTTTTGGTCTGTTTTGTTTTTTTTTTTAAGGTTGACCTACAAAGCTGCAGCCTGTGACTATGAGCGGGCCATTTTTGAAGCGGACAGAGGCGTGTAACACGCACCCAGGTGGTGAGTCTCCTCTCTCAGCTTCATGTTCTCAGCAAACACGGCTGGGGAAACCTTCTTCCTGGAGTCCAACCGGGCCAGGAGGTCAGAAAGACTGGCCACCAGGTTGTCCAGCGCTGACCCTTAAAGGGAGCAAGGTAAGAGAGGAGGTAAGGGTCAGTGAATGCCTAGACAGCACAGCAAGCGTCCCGGTGTGTGTGTCTGCGCACGTGTGTGCGGGCTCACCTGGCGTGGCATCCTGCGTGACCCTGATGGAGTAGAGTGTGGCAGCAAATCCCGACCCATAGGAAAACACACCGATCCTCTGCCCTGCCAGCTCCTGAGGGGTATGTCTGCAGAGAGAACCACAGCACACACTCCATTCACACAGTGCTTTTCTCATCTTATAGTCCCAGGTCCAATCACCATAATATGGTAATTACTCTAACATCCACTGGTTCATATATATGAGTATATGGGGATTTTTCATGCTCCCATAATCCTACTTGAGCATTGGAGGCTGTTGAAAGAAACCAACATGACCTCTGAGAAGGTAACGGTTGCTCTGTTCTCCTGTTACACAAAATCATTAACAAAATGGACACCTCTCTCCATTTGACACCACAGCTTTACATAGGACAGAATTCAGTCCTCCACCTTCAGTTTCACCTATACATTAAATATCGAATTTAAACTAGTGCTCAGCAGCACAACCCTCTCCAAGACTAGTTTGCCTTTTTTTTTTTTTATTTCAAACATGAAACAGCAGTGCTTCCTTAAAAATTCTGAAGTGAAACTCAAGATCAAACCACAAAGCTGTACAATTAAGTTCCATCTGTTCAGAACGTTTCCTTTTCAAAACAGAGAAAATTACAGAACTTCGCAATAGGAGGCTGATGTGCCAAGGAGCAGATAATGCAATATTGACCAGAAGCTAACTTACACTGCGATGACAGAGGCCAGGCAGCCATAGACTGAGGGAGTATACATGTTTCCGTTCTGGTTGGACAGCAGGAGGGAGGCCTTGGTCTTCTGCACAAACATCTCTGTGCTCGCCTTCATGAAGGCCTTCTCCACATCTCGATCAAAGTATGTCTCCTCTGGCTTCACCTCCCTGATTCCATCCCAAAACAGAGAGAGGAGTTAAGATTCTTACCGCAATGACAGCCTGTATTAGTTGATACGGTATCAACAGATATATGCAATATTATATTTGAGGGAATATGAAAGCAAAGTTGTAAGCAACCAAATGTGGCAAGCAAAACCTTTTCATTCCATTGTTTGTATTTACATGCTTTGCTCATTAGAATAAACCCAAGTGAGACTTTTCTGTCTAAGCAACAGATTAAACAGCTAAGCAACTGATCCTTCAGGGTTCTACAGGTATTTTTAACTACAAGCTCACAGCCCCTATAGTAATATGTTCAGAACGCTCTTGGATTCTTCTCACAGGACAAAACAGGCATTCTTAGCAATAAGAACGTTTTACGACAGATGCTACTGATGCAATATTCTCACAATGCATGGACTTTACAACAGTGGAAAAAACATGACTGTCGCTCTACGCGCACTTCGCCCAGCTCACCTGAAGGCCTCCAGGCCACTGAATAACCCACTCTCTGTGTTGGGGTTGGGGTCATTGAGGAAGTCGTTGAGTACCAGCCGGGCCAGGGACTTCTGGACCAGCTTACAGTAGGGAGAGTGGAAGACCATGTAGCCAAAGTCTTCCAGACTGAAACGTTTATCAATGCCCTCTGGGAAAAGAAAAAAAAAAAAAAAAACGTTGTCATTCAGTATGCACCAAATACAGAAAACCATGGATACAATCCGCTAACAGATTTTATTTGTTGAAACTGCTCATAAAGACTGAAGAACACTGCATAAAAATGTTAATCACATCACCATATTTTTGGAATTTCTAACCAAATAAGTGGATCCCTTGTTATACCCCCCCCACCTTTTGTAATGTAGGAAACCTGACACAGAGGGCATGTGCTTCGCATTTATCTGGTACACATTCTTGTGAACTTTTCTCCAATTACAGCATGTGCCAAATATTAAAAGACACCTCCTGCCCACCTTTCTGCCACTGTGCATGGATCTTGTTGCGGTACACCGAGTAGCACCTGTCCAACGCGCTGAGGTAGCACTGGATAGACAGCTTGCCGTCTACCACAGGGTACTCTGAGACCATGTCCGGTTTGTAGAAGTCATAGGCATGCTGCATGTGGGTACCACGCAGACCTGCAAGGCCACAAAGTGTATGGGATCAACACCAGACAACTCGCTACACAATTACTACACTGAAGTGTAGGTGAGGGAAATGTACTGGATGTTCCTTTGTTAAGCAGACTAGTAACAATATAAACAAAACCCATTCGTTTGCCAAGGTGGTGCAATCGCAGGGCGCTTCCGGGCTGACTTTGAACGGGCATTTGGCAAACAAAGCAGGAATTTGAAAACAGAGCCTTTTCAAGGCTGTTGCTTTTTGTAACGATAGTCTTTCACTCTGTCCATAGTGACCCACCTCTGTCGAAAGCCAGGGGTGCGTTGGGCCCAACCAGCATGGCCACTGCTCCTGCACCCCCCGTGGGTCTCGCACTTCCTGTGGCGTAAACAGCAATGTCCCCTGCCACCACCAGAGCATAGCGACCTGTGGGAAAACAAGTGATTTAAGGATACTCGAGGCCTATCGCAATAAAAAAAAATTATAAAAAAAAAAGTGACAACTACTTTTCATTCAGTTCTCAAAGTACTGGGACAAATCCCTTTAATTTGATCTTTCCATTCTGGGTGATTGTAAAACGAAATGTAAATTTTGTACAGATGGGAAGAAATGTTTACAAGGTTCATAGTTACAGAGACATTCAGTACATTTGTCAGCCAACATGGCAACATGTTCCCACATCCTGCAGCAGGTGAGAGTCTTACCATCCCAGGAGCTGGACTCCACCCAGTTGACGGCATTGAAGAGGGCGGCGGTGCCCCCGTAGCAGGCATTGGTGGTGTCAATGCCCTCCACGTCTGTGTTCCCGGACTCCTCGAAGAGCTGCATCAGCACCGTCTTCACCGACTTGGACTTGTCGATGATGGTCTCCGTGCCCACCTCCAGCCGGCCCACGCTGTCGTAGGAGAGGCCGTTCCTCTCCATCAGCCTCTGCACCACCGTCAGGCACAGCGAGTTGATGTCCTCCCGGTCGGAGCAGAAGCCCATCTGGGCCTGGCCCAGCCCGATGGTGTACTTCCCTGCCGCCACGCCGTCGAACTGCTCCAGCTCCGCCTGGTCCACGTACTGCGACGGGATGTACACCTCCAGGGCGATGATCCCCACGTCTTTGGGCCACGTGGCCTCGCCACTTGCAGGAACCGATCCAGGCATCTTAACGGAGCTGGGGGGTGGGAGGCAGAGGGTCCGATTCATGAGAGGCTGCATTAACAGCGACATCAAAGTTTCGATGCTGTCAGACACCCCGGAGCTGATTCCCACAAAACATGAGAAAGCTTGAACGGCTGCAAACACAACCGGCCCCTTTCGCATTTTCAGCCACATGCAAGTGTTAGATGCACAATTTTCCTCAGTGAGGTTTAGGACTTTATTCCAATTCACCCAATCAAATAGTGCTTGTTCTGCAGCCAAATAGTTGCTATCTGGCAGAACCTAACCGAGCATATCTGCCTCCGTTTCTGGCCATATCTCAAACTAATAAAATGCAAAGTGAAATTACAGGTGGCATATTTAAATAGGTGGGCCGGCCAGCTGTGGCTGTCAAAATGAATTGGGGCAAGCCAAATCAGGACCTACACGTGGTCACCATGACACTGCACATCATCTGTAGGTTTACTGTTAACCAACCCTTATTAGCACATAAAATGTCTGTAACGTACTCACTGAAACTCTGCAAAATGTCCTCTGAAGGTTACAAAACGAACTATATCTAAGTGTCAAGCGAATATATTAAACGTCCTCTCATTAATATTATCATTCTTTTCATGCTAACAACAAAGCAAAGTTCAGCTTCACTGAAATGATACTGACACTTGATAACTACTGCTCCAAAGAAATCCGCTATCCGTTCACGGTCAATAGTATAGCTCTCCTTCCCACAACAATTCACTCTCCTACTGACAAGTTACTCACGGACAAGCTAAATGTTAACTAGGGTAAAGGGCATGTATCTAGTGGCCGATGCCCTTTTGCCTACTTAGCCAACAAACCGGCGAGCAGCACAACACAGACGTGTCCCTTTAGAAGTTTTACTTGAAGGGGCTCGGAGGAAGAACGTTTGGCACCGGGACACAGTCAGCATTTATACGTGGCGAAGTTGTGGTTGGGGTAAAGATACCGGATTTGCAAGTATTTTGCTGTGGTCCGAAATAAATAATACCGAGCATGCGGCACTATGGAATTGTGCGCGTGATACCGGCTCGAATGACATATTGAAAGGACCTTAAGTCTGCAATTCTGGCGTCTAAGGACGGGTTCCCAATGATAATATAGAGGAATCGGGCAAGGGGTTGACATTAGAGTGTAAGTTTAGCTAACAATACAGAATTTCTTTGTCGAATACATCATTTAAAACTACTCCAAAGTTCTAGGTACTTTGAATCCATATCCTACGAGTTAGCACTAACACATGCACTATACAATGTGTTTGGAGGCGACTTTAAGAGTTCCAGAGTAGCTAATTCCCCGTGTTAGCTAGTTAGCTAATTGGTTTAGCTCCTTCTTTACCCGTGTTTTTTCGGTGGCTTGCAAACTAACAAGAATATGTACTACTGACAAGCACCATTATTATAACATTGATTAGCTACTCTCTAACATCTCTGTGAAACTTGCCGGATAACTAGATAGCTAAAGTTAGCTATTTGAAATGGAAAGTAGCTACGCTGGCAACTATTACAGGGTGCAAAGAGGACAACAGCCTATTTTGAGCTGACATCGACCCATTCAACAAGATTAGCCATCTATCTAGCCACCTAACTTATGTTTCACAAATCTTATCAGCACAGTGACTACCTTAGCTAACTAGTATTGTACAAGACTACTTGAAACCAGTACACCAAATACCCATAACAAAGACATATTCCCACTTACCTTAAAATCATATAGCTAGTTACTTAGCCAGCTGTGTGTTAGTTTCGAAGACAGAAAGCTGTCCTTTCCTAAGATCATAAGGTCAGCTTTCGATGTTACTGCACGGACAAAACAGAAAAGACGGACCGACTTCCGTTTCAAAGCCAAAAGTACAGAAGTAGCTGAAGAAAAAAATGTCTATTTGAGTTCCTCTTAATTTTAACAAGCAAAATAGCTAGCTTCCAGTGTAAATCATTAGTGCTCAAGCAAGATCAACATCTGCTGCTTGAATGGATACTGAATGTACTTAGCCAGTTACTTTCACAAAAATATGAAGCTAGCTCACCAATTAAAATTGAGAAACACGTGCCAATTTTTCTTTACTTTGAATTTCGAAACTACCTCGTTTTCCATCCACTGGTTTTTACAAATTGCTAACTAACTACATGTATCCATCTCAATACCTTCAGCCAGTTTCGTAGAGCGATGCCGAACGTGTTTTTTAGATATCATAGTCATGTAACGTTATCATTACACGACAGATTATACTCGCTTGATTATCCAAAAAGATGTAAAACGAGGAGAGACAGGCACACGAAAATGATCTGGAGGAAGAGTTGGGTATCCAGCCAGTCTTCATTTTCCAGTCATAACATAGCTAGACTAGCTAATGTTAAATCAAGGGTTTGGAATCTAAAATCTGATACCAATCCGCAGCGATTAATACATGGTGTTAAATAAGTCGCTGTTATGTCTGTGAATGAAAATGAATGCAAGATAATAAGGTACCTCGATTGTCAGATGTATTTCAGGGACATTCATACACCGGTAGCTAGCTAACACAACAGCCACCGTTTTATCACTCGTCTTGTCAATAGCTACCTGACTGGCTAACGACAGTTAGCTGTGTCAAATGTGAGACAGACAGAAAACCATGCCAGAATGAATGAAAAAATTAATTGTGTTTACTTACCGTATAAGCCAAGTGTGAAGTTACGACAGGGAGATTAGGCTAACTGGCCAGTATTCCAACTTTTTGTTGACAATTCTTTTACCGTTTCTCCCCCGTTAGCTAGCTATTTATATGTGGAGAATACTGCATTTGTGGACTACGCCCTGCTTCCTGCAAATGACGGCGTCGTAACCAATCACAGTGAGTAAACCACCGTTCTGAAGTTTAGAAACGTCCCACCCCGTTTAGTCACCAACCAATCGTAAACTGGGTAGGCGGTACCAGAGTGAACACCGCTCTGAGTCGCCGAATGGTGTGAGTGAATGACGGTATATGGTGAGAGTACCGAGGCCAATCACAGAAGACGTCCGACTCCTGGCGAGGTAGTCAGAGCCGTTTTCGCTCGAATCCGCGAAGAAGCTGGGGATGGTCTCCTTGACAACGAGAGGCTGGATATTCAAATTCGTCATATCAGAGGATCTGCGCATCTCGCCTTGCCCATGAACTTTTTTTAAGAAAAGAAAAAAAAAAAAGCGGCACGCCAGGTCTAACAAAATACCAAATTTCTATGCCTATAGATAAATCGCGTTTTATAAGATAATGATGTGAAGATTCTTTGCTGCCTGACCAATTAATTAGCTATGCATTTACTGCTTACGTTAGATAGGAGGCTTGTTAGCTGGATTGTGAGCTTAATCAGAAAAAGTTCCTTTTCATATCAGCAAAGCTTGATCCCTCTTGTTGTTATTTTATGCCGCCTAACAGCCGATCCAGGATCAAGTGATTCATGCTTAATCCACATCCAAGCCCATTTTGTGTACACGATCTATACTGATTCAGGAGCGGTGCAGGGGGCAGAATGTCGAAATCTGATTTTGCTAATGTTAGCTAAAACAAATTAGATGAATAAAAAGGACATGCATTGACAGACTCGAAATGCACTTGCATTGACCCCTGAATACTGATACCAGCTAAATTCGATATTTGACGTTACCTCATACGTGGCCACAGCTCTGTTCACTAATCTTAGCACATGATTACAAACAGGACCAAGAGCGCGTGCTACATGTAATTCAACAACTTTGTGTAAATGTAGTTTACGGTCAATTTGTCAGTATGGACTGATTTCAATCAAACATAGCATTTTAAGCGTCAAGAAAAACTGTGAAATGAAAAACTAGTTCTACAGGATAATACACTGGGGATAGATACAAAAGGACTTAAATTGGTTAACTAAATAACCCAATGACTACTGACTGACTAATGACTATTTTAATTTACATACACGGTTCATGCAACTTACCCTAAGACGTGCTGGCCATAACTGAACCGATTTAACAGGAATGGTCCGCAAGTCCCATTAAAGTTATGTGTGAACATGTACCCTATGAATATTACAGAAAGGCCAGATATTCTCTGCTCTTGATTAATAACTGTGAATAGATGTAAATGGGATATATTTATGAGAGAAAGTCTAAAAACGGTACAGTTAATGTATTTAATTTCACTGTGTAACAGGAAGCATCAGGGGATTTTTTTTTTAGCTGAGATCATTTGTAGTTTTAGACACTAATAATGTAGGCCTACAGTACAAACCGCAGGCAAGTAACCTCTACTGTAAATTAAATCGATCAGTGTACTGCAGGGGCATCTAGTGGCGAAAGTTGTAATTACAACATTCAACAGAACAATTATTTTTCGAGGGGAACTATTAAAAGCCAGGCGAATTTAGTGTTGCCTGAAATGATGTTGGTTGTTTTGTCAGAAAAAATGAAGACATTGCGTCTACGCAGGCGCACGTAGAGTAAGAAGTTCGCGGAATGACATCTGTAAATTGTGAGTGTAGCCCTGTCCTGCGTAGGAAATGATAATCTATAACGACGAGTTAGAACATGAATAAAATGAATGAAACGGGACAGAATTTTCAAATACCTCCAAAATAACAAAACCAACATATAATATACGGTAAGACATCTTGAAGTGCAAAATTTCTGAAACACAGTCGTGTAGAAAATAATTGCAGCATCAACGGTCAATGTGCGAGAGGGCCACCTACAATAGTAAAGCAGCAAAAAATCGCCTTCCTGCATGGGCCCCTGACAGCGTCTGGGCCCCAGTGCGCTGCACCAGTTGCACCATCGATATTTACGCCAAAGATCTGTTTACCACCTCAATGCCCTGGGACCTCACACAGATTATTTGCATTAGGTGATTTTGGGGCAGAATTACTAGATTTACCCTTTTTTCACCTGTCCTGGCATTCAGCTATAATTCAGTGGTTTTGCCCATGTAGACAAGGCCCTATGCTATTTCAGCATACAGGCAACAATGACCAGACAGTGAATTATCCCTACAATGCACACTTTTTCATCATTGAGTTGGAACAGTTTTCTTCTTGTTTATAATGATGTTGTAATGCCCATGATTATGGAAAGGAACATTTCCCAGTGGCATGGCTGAAGGAAATGCTGAGGTAGATGTGATTGTCTGTTCTCTCAAAATGTTCCTTCACATTTTTTTCTCTTAATATTGAATACTGTTGCTAATAATAATTCTTATTTTAATGATCAGTAGTTAATTGCTGTTAATAACAATAAGCATACTATAGAGTTTATGGTTTGGTGTCAGTATTATTCTTGTATTTACATTTAGTCATTTAGATGCAAGAGGAAGTTTGATTATATAGCGAAGTGTTTTAGGATATAGCATGAATATTTGGAATTTAGTGTTAGTTGTGTCAAGATGCAGTTTGAACAGATAAGTTTTAATTCTGCAGTGGAAGATGGACAGTGACTTGGCAGTTCTGACTGTTGCGGGGAGCTCATTCCACCACTGGGGGGCCAGAGAAGAGAACAGACATGACCGAGAAGATGGATCCTTTAAGAGAGGGTTAACAAGGTGACCAGAGGTTGTGGAGTGGAGTAGTCTAGCAGAAGTGTATGGTTTGGTGATGTATTGGAGGCCATAGATTTTATTTTATTCTGGCCCCAAATAGTAACCAG
Source organism: Megalops cyprinoides (assembly GCF_013368585.1). Lineage (NCBI taxonomy): Eukaryota > Metazoa > Chordata > Actinopteri > Elopiformes > Megalopidae > Megalops > Megalops cyprinoides. The sequence continues at coordinate 19,118,369 of NC_050587.1, read as the reverse complement.
TGGAGGGAGATGAGGAAAGGCATGACATGCAAGTATTTTGGCTGGTTATAGATACGTACCAGCATTTTGTGTGAGGTGGAAGGGACTGATGCCCCATGTAGTGACACCGGCAAGGAGAGAGCTGCAGTAGTGCAGTCAGGACAGCACGAGTGCCTGGACAATGATCTGGGCAGTATAAGTAGTGAGGGTGGACGGATTTTGCGGATATTGTAAAGACAGAATCAACATCTCCGGGTAATTGATTGTGTAATATTGATGACGTTCTGAAATGTACCTTTGGACCAAGGGTGATGGTAACCTCTATAGCTTACTGTGATAGCGGTGTATTAGTAGTAATAGGGAATTACATTTGCATAGTGATCTAACAGATCTTAAGATGTTTTAGGGTGGAGGGTGGACAACAGTGTGTAGCACCCACTTGGGTGATGCACAATTTTTGGTGGTTCACCATGCCAGTTTAGGTGGAGAGGGAAGGGTTTATTTTACAGATTAAACTGAGAAATGAGTAGGTGACTAGACAGAGAGATCCAGAATGGGAATCTGACAAGGCCACCACAGAAAATACTACTCTTTGTGATAGAGAGATCCCATGGCATTTAACAGCTTGTCTGCTATAGCACAATTTCATCATTACTGGACTGGGGTGTTGGATTTTGCTTGGTCCACTGGAAAGATTTCCTCCTGCTGGATTACCAACACCACTGCTCACTTCCAGGAACGATCTATTTTTTCCCCAGGGTCTCCCACCCAAACACTAACCAAGCACAGAAGCCAACAGGAATGTCCAAGGTGAAAGCAAAGAAGACCACACATTCTTTTTTCCCAACTTTTTTATTTACTAGAAAGACAAAACACCAAAATAAGTCCAAATTATGCTATAAAATGCTTCAAATGGGGTAAAAACTTTTAATAATTAAAATATCTTGATATATTTAAAATTACAAAGGATACAGCTTAAGCCAATCTTATTTTTCTTAACCCAGAGATTTCATGAGTTTATTTGCACAATAAAGGCGCTAATAGAAGTTAGCCCTTAAGCCCTGGAAATCTTTGAAGAAGAAAAAAAAATCAAAAACAAATTACAGTCAAATAGAATATATATTGAGAAAGTGAACTTTGGTAGAAGAAAACTCTATAGGACACCTGAGGTAGTAGAGACTGGAATAAAACAGCAATAGACGTTCTTTACACAAAAAAGTACCACCAAGTGACACAGGAAACAGCACAAAACAATTGACAATTTCAGTCCAGCTCCGATCCAAAAAAGGAAATAAGATTACATCACATCTGCATTTAAAATAAGAAAAATCAAATACATAAAACAGACCAGCAAGCTGGCAGAGACAGGCAGACGAGAAGAGAACTCAAAAGGCATTGAGAAATTGGTAAGAATTACAGGCATAACATGTTGAAGTAATACTGATTAGCTTTTATGAATCTGACAGAAACAGAATATTTCCAGTATATAAAAAAGACAAGAGTGCATAAATTTAAAGCTCTTAAAAAAGACATTGAAAGTAGGATAAGAAAAATAACCCAAAGCAGGAACAAAAAAAATAATTTCTGTATTTATGGAAAAAGTGTGGTATAAAAATACAGGTCAAGTACAATAAATTTAGCTACCAAACTTCACATTTATTTACATTTTAACTCTTCAAGCTTTGTCAAGCTTGCACTCCACATAAAGAAATAGAGCTTTGTATTAAATAAAGTTTCAATTTTGTTTAAATTTTCTTTCTGAAATTGTCACAATGTCAGCATTGACCTCCCACGTCCAATCATTTCTGTGTCTGGGATTCCAAATGAAAAAGATAGCAATAAACTTGCGTATTCTGTTTAAAAATATATATTTTTGTTCGTATTTCACATTTAACAGAGATTAGCAACCATTTTCTCTGTTTTACTTTTCTTGACTCATTATAGCCAGAACAACAATACTTGAAGAGTTACAATTCTTACAGTTCATACAATTACAATGATTTAGGAACATGCTCTAGAATTCTTACAAAAAAACGCTCATTGAAAGAAAAATCTGCCACTTGTCCAGAAATTTTGCAATGCATCCCTCCACCGAAATAAATTGTACAGCATTGAAATATTACTACATGGAAAATCCCTGGTGGAAAAGATGTATAAAATCTCATTACATTTATCCTCTTTTTTTTAAAAATATATACTTCCTAAATCAAAAGGAATTGACAATTTACTATTACAATGTATGAAGGAACAGCACCAAAAGAAGAAGGCAGATTAATAATCAACAGCGGGAGAAATATTCCTCTCCAATGAAATATAACACAGCTTGATTTGAAAGATAATGAAATGACAACGGCTAAATGACACATTTTCCTTAGATCTGAAAGGCTCAAACAGTGAGAAACCAGTAGGATGTTTACTGTGATCTGATTTCAAAACCTTCACCAGAAACCTCTTAGAAACACATTAAAAAGGTCGCAAAATCAATGGTTAGGTTTGACTTGATCTCAGTTACACACACAACCAAGTTTTATATATATATATATATGTATGGGATTTTCATGATAAAAAAAGACATCCAGATGAATCTTTGAAATACCGGTATCATGTGTTCACATTCAGCATTGTGTCTACTAGCAATGTTTCTGTTAGATTTCACCTTTCCCTGAAACACTTAAAATATCTTTCTGATAACTAAACCAAGTTAAATGGCCCAACAGTAAAATGCACAAATCGGAGGCATCTTTATATACTTGCATGTAGAAACGTGGCATACACAAAAATCAACTGATTAAAAAAATAGAGCCATTTAACTCCTCTTCTAGGCATAACAGATTTTTGACAATGATTGACACTGACGTACTCTGGAACATACAACAAGACGTTATATCCAAAGCAGTAATATAAGTATCTTATTCCATTGTCAAATGTTTGCCTTTTTATTTATTTATTCTTTTTATTTTTGACATGCGGGGTTTTGCAAAATAGAAATCTTATTCAAACCTCGCTGCACTGAAAATGGCTACAAAAGTGCTGAGCAAATAACCGTTTACCACAGAACTGCCTTTACAGAGCAAAACATTGTAGTCGATTAAAAACAAAAAGACAGGACTATAATTAAAGCTGGTCAAAAGAGGACCAGCATCGCACTTCTAAAAAAGGCACCATTTAGAAGCAAAAACCTGTGACTCGTGTTGCATTATGTGCTAAGGTACAGCAGTTTGTGGCCATTGCATGAGGACACACGGGCCTAAGACGGGCCCTACACTTGTCGTCGGGTGTCGTGTGCCTTGCCTGACGCTGAGGAAACGCTCTATGGCGCGAGCAGGCGGGCCCGCGGGGGGCCCTCAGTAGTATGTCGATGCGGAAGTGCGACGCGAGGTCTACCAATTGAGGCGGAAGACGGGGTGCTTGAGGAGTTCGCGGGACGGGGGGCGGTCCGTGGGCTGCAGCTCCAGGCAGCGCAGGGTCACGTCCCGCAGGCCGGGGGAGAGGTGTGCCGGGATTGTCGGTGCCGTCGTGGCGCTGGCGATCTGGGGGGACGACAGCACTGGTAAGACTGGTGCAAAACTTTTCGTGAAAGCTTAAGACAAAGGCAACCGTGGACATGAATTCACCCCCCCCCCCCCCACCCCCCTCCTCAAACCACACACTACTACCCGTACAGTTTGGATTTCTCCAAGCACGGCCTTCACGCAGTGCTCCAAGCATGAGAATCATGATGCACAATGAAAACTATTAGCAGAAAAAACAGTAATGTCTTCTTTTCCACCTCATCAAAAGGACTCTTTCACTGGCTACATAGATTAGCTTGAGTAGTAGCTTCCACATTAAGCATGAAATAATAAAAAAACAGTCTACTGCTCAGACTGAAAAACCAAGAAACACAAAGGTAATTAATGAAACAGAAGTAATGATTTACAATTTAATACAGCCACTATATTCTAATCTATAGGCACAAATTATAATTTTATAAAATACAAGGTGAACTTATAAGGGAATTTTCTAAATGGGACAATACAAACACTGAGCTGCTGTCAATAATGTGGAGGGGCATTAAGGCAGGTATGGGAGGGGCATTAAGCTATCGGAGGGGCATTAAAACAGCTAAGGGAGCATAAGACAGCTATGAGCTGAAGGGAGGAAACCCACAATTAAGCCTAAACCATGCCTACAACATGGCCTATGCCTGCGTTCAACTCTGCCCACCTTGAATATGAGAGCCAGGTGGTTGGAGTGTTTCTCCGCATTCCAGGGTGGCTTGGCGCAGGACATCTCGATGATGGCACAACCCACGCTCCACACGTCACAGCTGCGGCCATACTGCTGTCCCCTGAGCACCTGCCACACACAGGCCGGTCACAGATAAGGTATTACTGTATTACATTTCTCAAGGGCATCTACTGTTGTGTACACGCTCTCTGCCTTTATTAAGGACATTTACTGATGCGACTGCACGTACGATAAACATCCTGGACATACACACACATGGACGCACATACAAACGCACACAAACAAACACGCTTGGCTGGTTTCAACAGTAACAGTTTCATCAGTGCTTCTTGCATCACTGTCTCCAGGCACAAGCACAAACCTCAAGCACATGTACTTCACAATTCGCAAAACAATAATTTGCAGTACAGTGCCAAACACCTACATGAAAAAAGAAACTCTCAATGGGTAAATACATTTGCTGGAACAAACCAGATGCAATCATGCCACTTGATTAGCTGTAATTAGAAATATCAGAGTACGCAATCACAGGCGTACGTACACGCGCCCACACATGAAATGGGAATGCTGATAATGGATTAAAAGTGCTTTCTGGCAGCCGGGTTTGAATTCAGTCTCTTCAGTTAAAGATTGGAAACCACAGGCTTGTGGTGCGCTGGTAAGTCGGGGGCTAGAGAACAGAATCGGGCAGCGCTATTTCGAGGGACCGACATAATGAAGTGCAGGGGCCGCGGGCGGCGCAGCCAGCTGAAGTCCCTCCTAATTAAACATGGTTCGGACCACAAAGATAACAAGGCATTAAGAGGCCAGCCATTGTTGCAGCCTCAAAAGGATTACAATTTTCTTTCATTTGGGGGGTTCGCCGAGAAATCCAAATCCACTTTGCCCACTTCTGCGGCGGGCACGTGAGGACGAACGCCTCACATTACGGTCGCCGCGTTTCTCCCGAGCTTTGTCTGAGGCCATTGACATTTAAATCACCACAGACGAATGGTTTAGCCCACAAGCTTATCCAACAGACTGCAATGTGCACGAAGGAACAACAAAAAAGCCATCCTGATCCAGCACCCCTTCAGCCATCAAGCTCGGCAGCCTGCTCAGTAAGTGAGGCAGATTTTTGGCCTGAACCTCAAATAAGGTTCTTAAGTAACGTTACAGAATGTCACGAGCTTGGCCATAAGAGAACTTAACCACACTGTGCGGGAAACAAAAGAGTGAGACCTTCTTGAACGCTCTCCAATGTTAAGACTGTTTAACCACTCCAACTGGTTTAACCGAATCGGTCCGTAAGGATTCTACAGCTCTCAAGAAAGACAACGGGTTAAAACTACATATCTGGGCACATTCTCAGCTGAGAGTGGCAGGTAGCCTGGGTGTAATGCATGCGTCCGCACATGAACAGAAAGCTCCCAGGACTTGTGTGGAAACCTGGTCTAAAAATCATTTAATCTCTGCATCCGTCTTTACCTCGGGGGCCATGAAGGCGATGGTGCCCAGGAGCTGCCCCTGAAACTCCCCCGCGCCCGTGCCCTTGGAGGCCAGCCTGGCAGCTGCTCCGAAGTCCGCTATCCTCAGCCTCTGCCCTGTGCTGTCAATCAACAGGTTGGCACCTATACCAAGAGGGGGAAAAAGAGACAGAGAGAGAAACAAAGAGGGACTGGGGGTTAGTGCAGGGCACAGCAGGTGCACAAGAATGCCTTCCCTCATAGTGACAACACCCCCCCCCCCCCCCCCCCCCAACAAGTTCCCACACAAACGGCTGCCCGCATATGTTGCTTGGAACACCTCGAGAGGGGGCCAGGCTTTCTGAGGGTTGCCGGCAGACCATTGGCCGGGCCACAGCAGGCCACATCAGGTTTCGGTTGGCCCCTCGTGAGCAGCACAATGGCGGGGACGTTCCTAGGCACGGCCTGGCCAGAGCGCCTTCTGATCCCTCACCTTTGATGTCTCTGTGGATGATCTGGTTCTCATGGAGGTAGGCCAGGCCCCGCAGCAGCTGCTCCGTGTAGTTGATGATCACGGCCTCCTTGAACGCCCCGTACTTGTTCAGCAGATGGGACACAGAGCCACCTGAGGAGGGCAGGGAAGAGGACTTCAGAGGGGGGATTCACTGTGGAGGACCCGCTTTGATCCTCCAACAGCCTTGGTTCAACTACAATTACTGTTATTATGACACATATAATCACACAACAACAATACTAATGCTAATTATAATTCTTATTATTATTACTGTTATACAGACAACTTCTGATGCATGTACAATGAATAATGACAAACAGAATATCTATTAAAAATAATAATACATGAATACACTTGAGCTGCTTCCCTGTAGACGTGTGGCTCCACAGTGAAACAGTAATGTGGCTGTGGACTCACCTGCCATCCACTCCACAAACAGGTTGTAGTTGTTCTTCTCGCAGGTGGCGCCCAGCATGCGGATGATGTTGGGGTGGTTCAGGTGGCCCATCATTCGGATCTCCTCCCGCAAGGCCTCCACCACCTCCTCCTGCTCCGACGACGTGTTCCGCACGTAGGTCACCTGAAGGAGGGGAGGGTCAGAGACACAAGCGGTGAGAGGTGGTTTTTTCGGTGACCAGTACAATCAATTTAGAGTTCAAAATGCACTGTTTAAGTCTTAATAGTGCAGAGCTAAACTAAGCTACGGGTAAACTACTGGAGCTACAGCTCACCTTCAGGGAGGGCAGTTGGGAAACATTTCTGTGCACTTGGGGTAAGATCTAAAATAAGATGCTGTTTTTTGACAACATATCTAGTGATTCTAAATGTCTCTTGGTCTGTTTGCAAAACCTTTCAGTGGGGTGTGAATAATACCCCCACTCTCCAGCAGGGGGAGCCAGCATCTCCTTACCTGCTTGACGGCCATCAGTGTGCCGGTGCCCACGTCCTGGGCCTGGTAGCAAGATGAGAATGCGCCGAGGCCGATCTGCTGGCCCTTCAACCACTCCACCCCTTCCCTGTAGGGCTGCTTTGCTTTGGTATGGCCAGGTAGAGTCTCTGGGGTCTGGAAAGGACAACCAACATGGGAAATTATCTAACAGCACACCTGTACACATGATGGTGTTACTGTCACCATAAATACTGCTTTACATAGTATTGTTCTCATCCATGGATGTTTCAGTAAGGCTGAGGTGATAAACACTGATGTACATTATCAATGATCTGCTCACATGACATTTTATCAGTGCCACCTAGCTGAAAAGAGGCCACACTTACATCCACCTGGATGATGATGACATCGTCTCCCTTGTCCACCTGCAGCTGGGGGATGGCGGGCAGGGCGTCCTGCGACTCTGACATCGCCATGACGATGGCCAGCGCCTCCTCCTCCTCGGCCTCCATCTTCTCCTTGCACTTCTGGTTCTGGGTGACGTCGTCGGTGTAGGTGCCGTCCTCGGCGCCGGCCTGCTCCGGGGACAGCACGGCCACCTCCGACTTGAAGGTGACGGTGCTGTCACCGGCGGGGACCGAGCCCTCGAGGAGGTCCTCCATGCTGGAGTTGAGCTCGGCCGAGGCGTCCAGGCCGCGGAACTTGTCCTCCACGGGGGTGAAGACCGTGTCCTCGCTGGGGATGAGGGCCGTGCCCCCCGTCCGGCCGCAGGCGCTGTCGCAGTGCGGGACGTCGGGCAGGTCCAGCTTCATGCTGCTCTTGGTCGCCTGACAGACTGCCTTGCCCTGCCCCTCGCCGGGGGAGGGCCGGGAAGGTTTTGGTCTGTGGATCTGGCTGCTGGGGAGGGGGCGGGCCTGGGTGAAGACGGGCGACAGCTTCTCGCAGTCTTTGCCGGCACCGGCGGCTTTCTGCAGGGGGAACTTTCGCTGGGCTCCGGGGGAGGAGGCAGCGAGCTTGCCGGGGGCGAACCCCTGGGGCCGGGTCTTGGGGCTGTCCGGCCCGGGGAACGGAGAGGGGTGGGACCCGGAGGGGGAGGGGAGGGTCTGAGGGTGGCTGGAAGAGGAAGGCGAGTTCAGACACTGACTCAGCGGCCTGCTCCGGGCCTGAACCGGGGGCTTTGGGATTTCGGGGAGCGGCCCCGGGGGCGGGGGCCCGGGCGCGACGGCCGCCAGCCGCTCCGTAACGTCCTCGGGGCTGCCGCCGGGCTTGGCGTGGCCGTGCGTGCGGGCCGCCTTCCCGGGCAGTTGCACGGTGGGCGTGGGGGTGTTGTTCTCGGTGCCGCTGGGCGAGTTGTTGGGGGCGGAGGGCTCCAGGAAGTCCTCGCGCTGCCCCTCCCCGACGTGCATGTCCTCCAGGCCCAGGTGGATGGCCTCCAGGATGTCCATCTCCTCTGCGATGGCCAGCAGGCGGCGCCGCATACGCGCGTAGTGCGTGGAGCTGGTGACGCTCAGCATGTCCAGCAGTTTGACGAAGACGTGGGGCACCCGGGCCACCATGCGGGCGGCACTCAGGAACACGCGCCGTGACAGCTTGCCCACCATGGAGTGGGAGTTGTCTATGGACTGCAGTGCAAAACTCAGGAGGGGCATCAGTTTCTGATACCTGTGAATGATAGCCGCACTTTAATAAAGACATTACAGAACGGTTAACTCAGACAGACAGCATGCTGCACAAATACAGATTTCTGAACAGGAATTAAGGTGTGAAAATCACGCTGTATGATATCTTTCCAACTAACATAGGTAGAATAAAACTAGCAGTCCAGCCAGTCAGAAAGGTTGCTTGAGTTTTAAGCCTTGGACCCATTTCATATGAAGTGGCCTTCCCTTCTGCTGTGGAGCTGTCACACTGTGATTGGTTTTGTCAATTAACTAAATCTGAAAAGCTTCTGCTTCACAGCAACAATGCAGTTGTATTTTCTCAGTGTTTACTGGCCTACTTAAAGACCACCTAGGGTTGGCCTCTCGAAAATTGGCAGTAGCTTAGCTAACAATGGTTTGTTTACTTCTACACTATACTAGAATATGAAATTAATCTGCAGTTCATTTCTGAAAACATTTTAAAATAAACACCTCGGAAAATGTTAAACGCAGCAAATGTGCCAAGTCAACAACTCTAAGATAGCAAGTTGCTAAAGTTTGCTGCTCTAATAATTGTGTATAGATACAATTTTTATTTGCTAGGAAAATCACAAAACATGGAAGAGGAAAGGCAGTCTCACTACTGGTACCCTGAAAAAAAAAAACTGATCAATTTTAATGCAATTACACTGAATGAGTCAAGCTAAACAAGGCCATTTTTATTACAGACCACGTCTGTGGAACTACGCTCGCCTGCTGTTGTGGAACACACTTGCTGAAATCAGATTAACTCAGCCAATCCTGGCTCTCAGGCCATATCCCCAAACAGCACCCACATCTCGACATGCACGTTATGTTCAAACTCCGCAGTACCTCTGAGCCAGCGTGGCACTCAAAGATTTCTCATCCTGATCACAAATTTAAATCGCCCACTGCGGTCCAATCTACAAAAAGAAGGGCATCTGAGTCCCCCTCCCCGTACCTCTCGACCAGAGTTTGGGACTGGTGGCAGTCCCCGCTGGAGACGATGTGGGGGTAGAACTCGGCGGGAAACTCCAGCAGGAGGCGGTCGATGAGGCACAGGCGTCCCAGCAGGGCCTGCCAGTTGGTGGCCTCCGTCTGAGATCCCAGAATGCAGTTCAGGACGTAGTCCACCCCGCCGATACCAATAGACCCTGTCAACAGAGAGAAAAAGAGAGGGCTCCATCAGTGTCAAAAGTCCTGTCTGTCTGATATCATTCTGCAAACACACTCTGACCCTGATCGCCTGGGCCACAATTCAAATATTGTGTGCACAGTGGGAGTTTAATGACTACATCGAACTTTTCATGAGAAACAGCCCAAAAGGACTGACTGACAAACAAATGCAAATGTACTTTTTGAAAGACTAATGTTAAGGAAGAACGCTGATTGAGACAGTACCTGCTTTGAGGATCTCCCTGCCCACTGCGAGCTCTCCAACCTGCCCCTTACATAGTTCCAGTAGGGTGGACACAGACAGCTGGCTGGTGCGACTGTCAGGAAGTACAGGGAGACATGAGCTTCAGCTGAGAGAGTGGAGATAACACTGCAAGCAGGACATCACACATCTACCTGGCAGCCAGAGCAACCGCTAACACAGTCCCTACATTCATATGATGTTACTTTCTTTCTGTATCTCAGCATATCACTGATTAAAAGCCTTGCATCTGCAAAGTATCGCCCCCCCAGATGGGAAAACAAAAGGTCTAATAAACTGAAAGAAAAGAACATTAATTTACATATTGTATAAATAGAATTTGTATATATTGTCTTCATCTGACTGGCATATCTATCAGCAACACACTTCTCTGCATGTAATATCACCTTTCAGCACTAGATGGCGCTCGCTAACTGTCAACGCATCGGAGACTTGCTGCACTCAGCTCACCTGTGCAGGTGGCTCAGTCGGCTTGCGTCCGACAGTCGCGGGCGAAGTTACCTGTTAGCGTCCGCACACTTGACGAGTATGGTCTCCACCACGGGCCGGAGCAGCTGCTGCAGACGCGTCCGCTCGGCAATCGTGTGGCAGGGCGTGTACACCAGCATGGCCCGCAACGTTTTCTGTGCAAAGGGACAGAGCAGCAATCACTTCAGAGGGGAACTCTACAGCTCAGACACATCAAAACCGTTCCTACCTCCCCGAGCATTAGGACAGCCGACATTATTCGGGGGGAACGATCCCCTGTCGGGTCAACTTGCAACACAGCTCCAGATTCAAAATGATCAAGCATCGGGTCCCAAAACGACCTCCCCGGCTGGTCTCTTCCGCGACTTTCTCGACAGACAGTCTGCGGCTGGAGCCGAATCCGGCCGGACGCCGTGTCTTTTAGCGGACGCGTATTTACCAGCGGGCAGGCCTGGATCAGAGACGCGGGGCAGAGGCATTCCAGCAATGTCCTGAGCAACTGCTGCTCCGAGACGGAGGAATGCGGCCCCGTCCCCAGGCCTGACGCCTCCGCGCCGCACTGAGAAACCATCAGAGGCGCCGCGTGAAAACCACCACAGCCGCCGACGACCAGAGAAGACCCCCGCGGCCGAGATAGCTACTGCGAAAAACAACGGTGCCTACGTCCACACACAGCGCGGCGGACTCTGCCCCTGTCTCAAAGGTTGGAGCGGGAGGGGTGGGTGGCGGCACGCTGCACTGTAACAGTGTTTTCCTAGGCGCGGTGCATAACAGTACACCACACTGTAACGGTGCATGCTGTCTTTGTCTTGCACTGCCTAAATGTAGCACCATGGGTCCCAGGGGAACGTTATTTCAACCATACTGTATACTTGCATATGGATGGGCTGACAATAAAGCTCTCTTGACTTGACTTGGTGCAGCAGTAGTCTGCCTCCCCTTCAGCCAGGAGGCAAGAGGGGGACTGACATACAGGCTATATGGCACTAGGCCATGCCAAGCCAAAGAGAGCAGGCCCTACACTTTACTCTGAAGCACATCCACAGGGTCTGTTCATAATGTTATTTATTAATTACTAATTATTAAAATTTTTTCTTCATAATATTGTTATCATTGTCAATAGCATTATCATTATAAGCAGTAGCAGCAATAACAGTAGTATTAATAGCAGTATTTAATTGTAGTTACATATATCCTCTTATACCCAACGTCATGTACATTAAAAATTTTTAGTGCATGACATGAAACTAATAATCACATACAATATCACCCATACCATACAGTTATCTCATAGATAACATGGAGACAAAGTTCAGAAATCCTATAAAAAACCACAATCAGATGTGTGACATGTGTTTGGTTAATTGGCAGATTGCAGCAGATCTGAGTCAGTAGAACCCAGATACAGTCTTTAGAGTTGAGAGCAGTGACTGAGCGCAGTATGAAGAATTCACTGCATCTCTAACAAAGCCATCTTGTCACCTCCCTGCTGCTGTTTTAAACTGTCGAGCAATGGGAGAAACGCAACTTTCGCACCCGAGCACAGCTTCGGGAGACAGTGATCTTACAAGGAGGGCATGCACTTTTGCCTTTGTCGTTTTACAAACCTGCCGTAGGCACAGACGTGCAGGCATTGACCCTGGCTTAACGCGCTGCAGCTTTTGATGTGTGCACGCCGTAGACACGGTCTTAGCCTTGAAGACTTAATCGCTGAGGTGTACGTGTGAAATGGTTCCTCTATGGGTTTACGGAGTTCTGCTAGGCGGCCTACACACGGAGTGGAGCTCCTCAAAGCCGTGATTAAACTGGCTTGGGCCCTCCCCCTAACAATGATGGCCATGGTATTTTTAGCCCAAACCCCCCCCCCCCCCCCCCCCCCCCTGTCTTTGTAGAGGAGTACAACCACACTGAACCCTGTCTGTACTAAATATGCTGGAAACCCCCCGAGCAGACAGAACTTTGTTGTTTTCATAAATGCCGCTCACTGAAGCAAAGAGCCAGGGGCAGGAAGGGTGGGGGGGGGGTGTATGTCGAGCTCTTAGAAGCCTGAATTTAAAACACATCAAGTGGTATTGTTCTTTATTTAAAGAAGAATAAATAGGTTTGTGTGTGTGTGGGGGGGGAAATGAACTCGACAGTCTGCCTCAAGATTGTGGGCCGCTTTGCGGTCGCCCTGGTGGAAATGAGCTTTAGAGCCAGTCAGGAAGCCATCTCCAAGACTAAACTTTAGCACAGTTCCGGTAACTCCACCGCTGAGCTCTAGTGAGAGTGGCTCAAAAAGAAAACATCGAAAAAAAAAAACAACAATGTGTGTTGTATTAGGATTACACAAGACCAACTCCTCTGGGTCAGCCACTCGGTGCAGCGTTTCAACATAAGCCTGACTCTCAACGCCGGGCTGAGTCATATGAAGCCACCCACCTCCTCGAAGATTATTATCTGGAGTCTTGTGACTAGAGTGTGCCCTTGTCGCTTAAAACGCTGTAGCCGAGTGACAACACACTTAAGATAAACAGTAATCTCTGGAGTTGTGAGCCAGTCACTACATACTCTGGCTGCGTAGGTTTAACACCATGTAGATTGTTTAAAACAAACATATAAGCTCAGCCACAACATATACCTTCATTACAAAATATAAAATTTATCAGAACTTTTACATGTTCTTAATTATAAACTCTCAAGTTATTACATTAAAAAACTGGATGTGAGAGAAGCAAGAGCTTGTTTTCAAGCCAGAAAAAACACATTATGAGGCCATGGATAGTTGCTTGTGAGAGATCATTTTGATGAGCGTGGTGAAATGTTTAGGCACAAATTTGTTCAAAATGTGCTCATGTGACAGACTGTCCCATCATGCACATGAACAGAGACAAATGTCCTGCTTTCGTTGGGACGGGGGAACTTACCAGCGCAGCCACGTAGACTTTGTAGACGGGGTCTGCGCAGACCATGGACAGGACACTGCAGCAGGACTCCACCACCACATCCCCGGACGCCTCCCGGCTGCCTGCTGCCGCCCCTAGCCCCGCCCCGAGACAGGAGCGCTCTCCATTGGCCAGCAGCAGCGCCCCGCTCACGTCATGGGACAACCTCCGCAGGGCCATCTCCCGGATGTTCCAGTTCCTGGAGAAGAGGCACCCCACCAGCTCCATCCCAAACACCTGAACAAACACACACCGTATACACGTTATTGGCATGAAACCCCCCTCCCTCGCACGCACACACACACAAGCAAACACACACTTTATTAGCTTTATTAGCACACACACATTCAGCAGAGGAGCCAATGCATGTATGCACGCATGGACACACTCACGCACAGAGGTCGCTCCTAAGAGAATAGCACATGCTTCACATACTTCACCGTCACCGACAAGAAGAGGATCTCACCTTGATCCAGGGCTCAGCCAGCTCCTTGTAGGTCTGGGGGATTTGCTGGACCCCATAGTGGGGGAGGGTGAAGTCACCCTCCTGCGCTGGTCTCGGTCCCTCGATTTGTGACGATGCCTGGTTCTGGGAACGACCCACTGCACTGTCTGCCGGTGTGGCTGGCTCATGGCTGCTCACACACACACACACACACACACACACACACACACAAATCAGTCAGGCACCTACACAGCAGCAACTGTCACAACCTCTGACTTTTGCCTCGCTCTTGTGAGGCGTAAGCCCCACACATACCTCTAAATACAGATACACATGTGCAAGTGACCAACAAATTTTGTTCCCCTTTGTGTTTAACAACTTTACAAACAACGCAAGAAAAGCTTAGCAACACAGAGATGTGAAGTAGAGTAACATAACCGTGTGTGAAAATGTTTTTATGTGCATCACAGCAGGTCAGAGCTGGATGCAAAGCACCCCACTCTTTAAGGAAGCAAGTCACACTATTCTTTGTCTAAAAGTTGCTTTTTTAAGGAAGAAGTTGTCAGCAGTAGGGATGGGTGTTAACCAAAGTCTTCCAACATCTACATGAATTTGCTATGATAGACAAATTGTGTGTTTTTGGTGTGATGACCCAGTGAAAAAAAATAAGGGATACATAGTGACTTCTGTATATCAATGCAGGCTGGCTTCTGCAAATGTCTCTTTTCTGGACAGCCACATTTTTTTTTTTTCATCTGGCAACAGTAGAATACCAAGCCTTGTCATTTAGCAAACTGGCACAATGGATTTGAATAATTACACTGGAAAAATTATTCAGGGAAAAAAAAATGAATGGGGTGGGGGATTTCTCACTTTTAATGCGGGAGAGGAAAAACAACACCACCGCCGTGACTAGCTGCTGTCACCTACGTCCAAAGCAGACACACACAAAACATATACTGGTGCCTGGTTGTCTAGGTCACGTAACCATGTGGAGGAGATCCAGCAGACGACTAAACTCTTGAGTGCTGATGGATGTCCTACCGCGGTGCCAGTTGATGCATTGTGGGAAAGCACTCACCTACAGTACTGACAAGACTGCTGTTGCACTTTTTCTTTTGGCCACCAGACTGTTGTAAAAGCCTTTTATGAACAGGATGTTGCCCTCGCGCAGGTAATACCCAAAACCAACTTTTCGTGAAAAGTTGAAAATGAAAAGGCGGCTTAACATGCGACATCTTTTGATGTGCACGTTACAGATATGACTTCAGCATAACTTTATAACTGTCTGCATGCCCTAACACGATCTCTAAAGCTGTGAATAGCTTAAGTCTCATGTGATACAAGGCAGAAAAAAAAAACTCAGCTTAAGCCTGTCTATTGCAGCTTGGTAATGCTACAATATCACTTTTCACTCTTGATACTCCCAAAAAAACAAAACAAAACAAAAAAAGCTGCCATAAAACAGTTGGGTTTGACCTGGTGGAGTCTTGTAAAATAAAAAAAAACAGTATATTGAATACAGACGAACTTAGAGCAGTGCAGACATGGGACGCCTCGGATACGGATGAAGTCACTCTTTTTACATGCATTTTGGCTGCCAATCCTATTTTGCGTCTGCATGTTTGATTGACGTGTGCATTTTCGATGCTGCCCAGCCAGGAGTAGAGTGGGGGCGTAATTAATTTGGGTCAGCTTGTGCGATGGCCAGGAGCTTATAGGGAAGAGGTCTAATTTGGTCCTGTTGACTCTGGCATTCCTAAGGTCCCACCGAGGGCTCAGTTGGTGGGTCAAATTAATCTCAATATGGGTGTCTTAGCACACTGCATTAGCCCTGTAGCGGTTAGTGCATAGCATGTCTGGCCCACATCCTCATGATCAGAGCCCTTTCCTTTCAATGGTCTTCTGTGCATCAAATGGTACAATTCTAACGTATCTTGCCATTTAATGGCTAAGTCCATCATTTAAAAGCTTATAGAAACTAACCTGGTCAGGACCATTGATCTGGGGTTTTCCCAGCAATGCTAACTAACCTCTTTCCCATACGCTAATAACTAAATTCCAGCTTGTTCACAAAAAAAAAAAATATTAATCAAAAGTTTCAGTTCTGCATACGTTCAGGCAGTCTACAAATTTAGGCCCCACAAACTGGGCAACAGTGTGCCATAGTGATAACAGGGCTCATAGCCCAAAGGCTGCTGGACTGATTCCCAGATGGGGCACTGCTGCTGTACCCTTACCCACTGCTGCTTAAACCAAATTGCCTCAGTAAAATATTCAGCTGTATAAATGGATAAGTCAGTCTGGCTAAGAGTATCAGGAAAGCAAATGTAAAGTAAATGTAATCTATACAACCTTGAAATGAAGTTAAGTAAACTGAAGCTATGTTTTTAGCCTCGGTCCTGCCATCTTTCAACAGCCCTAGGCCTCCTCAAGCAGTGCAGCTGGAGAGCCAGCACTGCAGTGAGCTCAGACCAAGCCAGCTGCTTCCTGAGGTTATGACTGAGAGCAGCACGGTGTTCGCTGCCATTGTGTCTGGCTTTCCAAGAGGACATATTTGAGATCGACACCTCAGTTTAAACAAAGAGAGTATCGTTACCTGTAAAAGTCATGTGACTTCCACTTGGCTCTGCAGAGGGGGCAGATTAAGGTCTCCTGGTTTCTCCTGCACTCCTCCGCCCCTGTAATGCCAAGAAGACACGGACGGTGAGATCGTT
Source organism: Megalops cyprinoides (assembly GCF_013368585.1). Lineage (NCBI taxonomy): Eukaryota > Metazoa > Chordata > Actinopteri > Elopiformes > Megalopidae > Megalops > Megalops cyprinoides. Next base: position 19,101,659 of record NC_050587.1, on the reverse strand, counting down.
TTCCCAAGAGGAAAAAAAAAAAAAACCTTTCTGACTGCCCGTCAGAGGAGATGCAGACTGAAGCAACTTTCACGCTCCAATCAGACAGCCTTGCGAGTGGTCACGCATGAACAACTCACTTCCACCATGTCTCAATTCCAGCTTCCGCCACAGAGTCCAGAGTGGGGTAATAGCGCAGAACAACGTCAGATGACATGGGATAGAGAGACCTATTCAACTGTAAAAATTTTCATGGCCGATTACTGCAGCTCACTAAATGTCTATGGTCCACCGTCCGAAGTGGCCTCACGCAAGGTCGAATAATCCAATATTTCCCTCGTCAAAATACCATGAAGCCTATGGATTTTCCACTTTCATTTCTTTCCCCCAATCTGAGGACACGTCTGTGTTTATGCAACATCAGCAAAAATGTGTGAGGAAGATTGGTTTGCTTTGGTGAAGCATGAGGCGCAGTACGCACATGAACGCTTTGATAAACTGATATGGTTGGTGGCTTGCAGAAACAGAATTCCACTGCAAGCTACGAAAAGCAACTGAAAGCTCCTGACTTGGTAAAAGCGATTCCACTGAAACTGCCTTCATCCCTCTTTACTTTCTCTTAAAGGCTGATGGGGTTCCAGTGTTCAAACTACAAATTCCCTCAGACTGGAGGTAAAACGACCATCTAGGCAGGCTTTAGCAGTTACTGGCTTTATATATCTTATTGTTGTCTATCATTGTATGGTTGTCTATTATTGCATGGTGATATACTTTATGGTTGCCCACCACTGTATGTCATTTCTGCCTCCAGAACATTCTAGCAAGGGAAATGCACTTTGTCTTTGTCACTTCCTGAGATTATACAGCCCCTGCTTTTTTCAGAATGATTTGCAATGAGGAAGACAAATCACAAATGACAGTAAACCATGTTTACTAATGCCATTGTGGATTCCTTCGTGATTTCATCCTAATTTTATTTTCTGCAGCATTAACATTGGTTCATGTCGTCTGTTAGCCATTTGAACAAAACTCCTGTAACCCATAATAATATTTTACTAAACAAAACCTACTTTAATAGAAAGAGAAAGTTACATAAAAAGTAAGATCGTCAAATTTCATAGCTATTAATTCTTGCAGGTAAAGATGGCTTACTGCTTTGTACCGAACAGACTGTGTCAAAGTTACTGCAAGAGTAGGATCCTGGGGCCTGGACTTGTGTGTTGAGCACAGGGGTAGCTAGTGTGGGTAGGATTCGGGCAAAGCAGGGGGGTGGGACTCACAGATGGACATGCAGTGGTGGTGCAGCTTATTCCTGCAGCCCTCCTCGCACACGGTCAGACTCTCCTCGTCCAGCATGTCCAGCAGACAGATCGGACACATCTGCTCCTCCTCATCCTTCATGCTGCTGCTCCAGAGCAGAGACAGAGAGGGAGAGAGTGTGTGAGAGAGAGAGAGAGAGAGAGAGAGAGAGAGAGAGAGAGAGAGAGAGAGAGAGAGAGAGAGAGAGTGTGTGTGTGTGTGTGTGTATGTGAGAAAGAGAAAATGTGTCAGAGAGAGAGGGTGTGTGGGAGAGAATGTGTACAGCAGAGAGCGTGAGTGGGGGAGAAAGCATGTAACAAAGAAAATGTGTTTTCACACCTCTGTGCAGGAGTAAAAAGAATACTAGTTCACTTAGTGTCATTTGACACAGTAACGATGTTAAGAGTGAACAGCAAAGACAATATATTCTATTGCATCAGATGCTACAATAGCAAACATGCTTACATACAAAGATATCACGATTTAACAGCAAATGTGATTCACAGAGGAACTGCACAGAGAGGCTCTCACTGTGAAGCGATGTTACATTTTAAAGTGAAAGTGGAACTGCTGTCATTAGGAGGCTGCGTGTTCCCTCGAGGTCCTGAGTGAGGGCCTACCTGTTCTCATTGCTGGAGGAGGAGGTGCTGGACGCACAGGATGTGTGAGAGTTGGACATGCGCGAGACAAACTTCTGAATGGTGTTGCGAGAGGGAGCTTTGATTCGTGAGCTGCGGCGATTGTGGTACTTCTGAAACAAGCTCTCCACCTGTACGGATGTGAGGGGAATGAGACACATACATTTAGCTTTCATGCATATAGCCCATCCTTTGGAGTCGGCAAACAATTAGCTACCGTGTCGTACACTGTTTGTTACCTGACTTTTAATTCGCCCTACAATTAAACACATAGTGCTGGGTCTATTAGGAAACCTAGTCACCTAAGCATTGCCCATGCCTTTTGAAAAGACCATGAGTCTGAGGAGTGAAATTATCTTGCGGATTGAATGAATACAGGGTGACGGGATGCACTCTGGAGTGGCTTGATTAGATGCTAGGTGATGGGAGGGACATGGATGTGATTTGATTCAACACTTGCTTCTGGAACAGAGGGGGCGTAATTTTAATGGACACTCTGTGATGGGACAAATTGGGGTGTCATTTTATTGGCTAGGTGCTGGAACAGGGTGGATGTGGTTTCCTAGAATTCTGGATGTTGTGCAGGTTACCTCAAAGTTCTTGAGGGTTTTTCTCCAGAGCAGGGGGTCAGAGGGCTCCAGCTGGAAAACTCTCAGCATGACGAAGAGGACGTGGATACAGAAGGTGCCTCTGCCACAGCTGCAAGTCTAGGGAGTAAATAGGGAGAGATGTGTTAGGGCCACAGGCTGTAACACTACAAAGCACCAGCACACTTCCACCAAACAGAACCCAGTCCTAGTCAGGGAGGACTGTAGTACTGGCTGGATTTCAAGCCCCACCACTGTCATAAACAATCTCAGAATCTGAGACAAAGCTCCCACCAAGACAAATGATTGACAACAATATATTATAATATACAACCTGCTCACTTCAAGGACAATGCCAACACCTGGCTATGATGACACAGTCCTTTCAGTCCTTTCGGTGCTCCTTCTGAGATGCTAAGTCCACTTAGTCATCATCTAATAGACTACTTGGAGATGTACCGTGAACATAAATATTTATTTGCAAAACTTTACGTCAGCTTCTGGCAGTAAGTGTAAATACAATGAATCATGATACGATCAAGCCTAGCCCCCCATCAAAGTAGCAGAGACAAAGCTACACTCTGTATTGGTGGGTGGTTGCACCATAGGGCAGCCAACTGTGTCAGTCGTGTTTCGTCACCAGATGAACACTGTAGCCATTTAAAGCTGAAGAAAATACAAGCATTAAGCTTTTAAAACAACATGAAAAAGATTTCATAGTACATGTCCAAGAGCTAACTAGCTATCCAAATGGTTAATGGTGCATTCACCACCAAGTAGCTATCCAGTCACCTACTGTAGATAGGATGGCTTGCCAGACAGCTTGCCAGGCAATTTTGGCTCAAGGGCTGTTGTCAAATCAAGCAAGGGTGGCATAAAACAGGAAGCCCAGAGGGGGAAGTACATGCGCTTGAAAACTTTCTTCAGCTACTCTATGGTTGCCATGACTGCCGAGCCATTTCCTTGGCAGTCATTTCAAATGCAGTGAACAGCAGTAAGCAAATCTATTGAGGCAGTGCACTCTGAGGACAGATTTACTTGACTGTGCACAACAGCCATTCTTACCTGCGGCCCAATGAACACCCTGTATTTGTTGTCAGGGCTGTCTCCTCCAATCAGGAAGGAGTTGGGCCCTATCTGCTGCAGCAGGTAGAGGCGGGCCCTCATGACTTTGTTCACCCTGCGGTTGGTCTCTTCGGGACTGTAGGGGGAGAAGCCGTCCGGGGAGGGCGCACGTCGAGGCGGGGTGACTCGCCCGCTCTGAAACTACAACACAACAACGCTGATGTCAGGGCAAGTCACAGAGGATGCAAGGGCATCTCATTTATACTTCTGGTGTAATGATGGAGTTTGCACTTACAGTTTTAGCTGCACTGTGTTTGTATATGTAACCACAGAAACACAGTAAACACAGTTTGGTTATGTAGTCTGCCCACCTGTTGTTGTTTTTTACTACCAGAAAGTGAATGTTGTGAAGGCAGTGGAAATGCCCCTTTGTGTTGATGTAAAGGCAGTGGAAACGCTCCTTAGTGACGGACTCACCGGAACTGGGGACGCCCTCTTCCTGCGCACCCCCGGAGACTCGGGCTTCCCGCCGGTCTTGCCAGAGGAAGACGAGGAAGAGGAGGGGCCAGGGGAGGGGCTTCGCCGGCCGCGGGACTGGGGGGAAGTGGGCGTCTGCGGGTCTCCCCCGGGCTCGCCCCCCTGCCGGCCCGCCTCGCTCCCATCTGGCCTTAGGGGGATGGGCTTCACCACCTGAGGGAGGACAGGGACGGGGGCGTTACCGCTGGCACGGCCGGAGGACAGACTTCTCCTTACTGCTGTCACAGGGCTCAAGAGCAGGAAGTCCCTCATCACACACTGAACACTTCCAATCACTCCTCATGTGATAATCACACTTCTCCTTTTCCTTCCAAGGCAAATATGTTCATAAAAAGGAAGTGGCCAGAAGCACAGACTTTTCATTCATTCATTACAGATTAGTAAGGTTTTAACATATCCATCCGCCAATTCGGGCTTCTCTAAGCAACTCATGTTTAGCTCAGATGCAGGTCAGACCTTTTGCTGATGCATTTTCAAATACGTGCTGTATGTAAATAAACTGTCACATGCACATCTGTGACCACTTCAGCAATTGTTTCATGAAATGATAAAACATGTTTTTTTGGCAAGTGTGAGTAGGATCTGGCTCCTCTCTTTCCGAGACAACAAGCATGTCTCAGTCCAATCATTTGATGGCCAGTGGTGTCCCTCAGACTGTGAGCTTTGTGGAGTTCTGTGAGTTTTTTTTGGAGTTCTGTTCTGTCTGTTCACAGGCAGCACTTTGAAGCAGTTGCTGCGCTTTAAAGTCTTGAGGTGATGCTGTTGAAGAAGCGGTGTGTGTCACATGCGTGTGTGTCATATGCGTGTGTGTGTGTGTGTGTGTGTGAGTGCGTGCTGCGGCTCTCGCTCACCACAGGGCCCCTCCGGTTGCGCCGCTCCAGCCACTCATGCTTCCAGGTGGGCATGCAGGTGGCCTTCAGCTTCTCCCGGATCATCCGCTCCTCCGGACGGTCCTCCATCTTCTGCAGGCCCCGCAGGGTGTCCTTGCTGTCCATCTCACGGCTACGGCGGGGAAGGGGGGGAGAGAGACAGTAAGACCGGGGTCCGTCAGAGGGGCAGGGAACACCCTCGGCCATCGCCATGGACACCATACCACCCGGCGCATCCATCCCGCCGCTCTCGTTAGCCCGCCTCATATGTTTCTATTCAAGGCGCCAGCTCCACGCCAACCGACGACAAAGGGGTCGCCCTCAAACTATGCCGTTTTTGCCACGCATTTGGGGGGAAAGGGCTACCAGTGGTGTGCGCACGTTTGGCTGCTGTTGCAAACTCAGTGCAGCTGAAAACACTGCTGGAAACAGATGGGTTGAAAGCTAGACTTCCACACAGCCTTTAACCTTTTATATGCCTTTTCTTCACAAGTTGCACAAGAACAATAAATAACAATCACAATCATGAATGTAACTGTATAAAATAACTAAGTGTACACTAAAGTAAAGTCTCCCCCCCCCCCCCCCCCCCCCCTTTACTGGTTTGTCTAACAACAAAAAGCCAAATGCACTGTGAGCACACAGGCCTGAAGACCTGAGGCAAACATTCTGAAAGTCCTTCACATTATTTATTTTTTCCCCACCCCCCCAATATTCCGGATACTTGACATAAAGGACAGAGAAAACACCCCTCCTCCCCGGCGGAGTTTAAGGCTGCCGTAGCGCTCCGGAGCGAACATCCCGCCTCGGACGACAGAGGATGTTATGATAAGGAGCCACAGCGGTCTGAGTCTGTTAGATTTACAGTACATCATACAAATGAGTGCTGACAGCATTGTTCGCCGTGCTCCCACTCTGCTACGTGAATGAGCCCTTTCAGGGCAGGGCACTTAGTCTGCCTTTAAAAACCGGCCCCCTCGATCCCCCAATTACACAAGTGTTCCCTGACCGGGCTGCAAGCTTAAAAGGACACTTTGCGCTTCGTTTTAAGCGACTTAGCCACGTAGGGAAAGAGAACGTGGGCCCTGTATTTGGGTCAACCCTGACACCAGAATCAAGGAGCTCGCCCTGTCCCATTTAAACCAAGGCAACCAAATGCATGCTATTAAAAACATGTGAGTGGTGCAAAAAAGCCAAGAAAGTCACCTAGAGTGCGCAGCCAATGCGGATTTAATGTAGCTCACAAGATCTGTTCACAAGAATAAAATATCTTGATAGAGTAATACACAGACTGCTCTACTCACCGTGTGAGAGTTATGAAAATCAGAGTGCCGTCTCTAAGCGCTGAGCCATAAAGTCAGACCTTACTCAAAGTTCATCCTCACATGATAGGAACTACCTCTGGTGCTCACTGCCAAGTGAAACCAAAGCATAGCCAAGACTGATAAAGTAATGCACAGCCAAATATTTCACAAGGGCACCTCACTGCAAGTACAAAAAACAGCAGAAAAAACTGTTTCAAAGTAGTATTTGAGTATTTGAGTCTTTCTACAGGTGTTCGTTTCAGTTTGACTTACAACTGAACATATCAGCGTCACCACGACAACATCACCTCAGTCACAACAGCAACAAAGAACTTCACCGCCACAACAACAACCCCTTTACCCTGATGCTGTCCAACTGAAAACATCCACAAGTTCAATCTTTGTCAGCAAGAAAGTGGCATCATAGGGAAATGAAACAATTCATACGGTCTATGAATGCGATCAGTAGTTCTTCTGATCACAAAAGCATTTCGGTATGACTTGCTTTTGAGAGTCACAGGTTATCAGCTATAAACCCAAACCATTCTCGATCTGCTGCATTGGCTTCTCTCTATGGGAGACAGAAACTGTCAACTTCAAACCACTGCATCAATATTACCCAGGACCTCACTTCAAGACGTTTGAGCCTCAAGCCATCGGCAATCAACTGGACATGAAAAAGACTTACCAGCTTGGCTCGACATGCCTCAAAGTGTGTGGGGAGCCGTGGCCTGAGCTGTGGGCGCCACTGTAACCGTCCGTCCAGAAATATGACATCTTCGGTCAAAAGCAGCCTCCGCACAGGCCTCTTTGATCGCCCGGCTTGACTGCCTTTCGATACAGCTAAAGGAAGATGCCTCTAAACAAAAAATGAAATGTAGAGGAAAGAGGCACTTCCTGTTCACAAGAGCACCGCTTTCAGCGGACTTAAAAATGCACCCACCAGGAAGTGCGCCTACAGCATGACTCTAGGACAGCACGCCAAATCTCAGGAGGAGAGTCTTATAATCCATGAGTCATATCACTAATCAATCGAGTATTCTTTTAATAAATGAGCTGGAATACATTGGTATTTACAAATCTTGGTCCATTCCATAAATAAAATCAGTTACACAAATACTGACATGGGGGGCATGTTCAACAAAGATGAACATATCACAGAACTATCACAAAAGCAACTAAAATGGACCACAAAACTGAATTTTTCAAGAAAATGAAAGTATGCATTATTGCTGAAATCAGATAGGAAAAACTTTCATTCTTCAGCTACTGCAATACAGGGAAGCTTTTTTCCAGAATCATTGCTCAATTCAAAGAGAAAGGATGCTCTACACATACTTGAATTTTCTTTGTATTAACTGTGCATTTTTCTCATCGTTATCAGTAAGCAAGTAGAGCACCTGGACTAATGAACAGAGAGAGGGAGAGTTCTTCAATCGCCACTCCAAACAAAAAGAAAAAAAAAAAAATCAACTCTTGAACAAAAAGTTGGCGACGGCGATCCCCGGCTTCTCGTATGACAGCTATCCCAGAGTGCCGTGGGCCTGGGAACAAAGGGTTTATTGTGGACGGCGCAGGTGGGACGTGGAAGAGCCGGCGGGCGGGAGTCGAACCTCCAGCGTAAGAGGAGACCGCGTCACTCCGAACGGGGCCCCGTGCACGCCCTTTCTCATGGGCCACAACGGTCCCAGCGCTCGGGTTACTGCCGGAGGGGACAGGGGACACTGCACGCCCAGGATAATGGCGGCCCCGCCACTGCTGGTGCGGCGGAGACGGACTCACCAGCTGCCACACGGAGCTGACAAGGATAAAACTGTCCCTGGCCCTAGGAGAAGCACGGTCAGGAAAATAAGCGCCATTTTAGCAGACAAAAATCAAAGACAAGTTTATATATGACAGGAATGAGGGCCTAAAACAAGTAAAGAGACCCAATGGTAAGTTGTTCTGACTGTAAAATATGATAGGAAAACAGGACACTGGAGGAAGGGATTGGGGACGGTTTGCTGCGAGCCACCTGACAAAAGACTGTCTGTAAATACAAATGGGACTTTGTGTTTTATGGACAACTAAACAGGGCAGATTAAAAAGAGATGAAACGGAAAGATTTTATAACACCACTTAAACTGCATGTGACAAATGCCAGCGTTTAAGTACCTTACCCCCTCACAACTTTTGTCACTGCATATAGCTCTATATATAGCAGCCTGCTCTCAGCCAAGCAAAGAGCTGCTGGTGTCCTGACTAGGGGCTGTGTGCAAAGACTAAGTGATTACAGCTGCATTGCATCATGGCTGTCCTGCAAGTACCGTACCACCAAGCACTTTGTTTTCAGCTCCAAGACCACAGACCCACTGGACAAATATCAACGTAAGGTCAAGTGCATCCCATGAGATAACCCGCAAAACCACAACTAAAAGCCGTTTTTAGGCATAAAAGGCATTTTTTCAAGCAAACTTCACAAAGGATAGGCTGACGCTGCAGAAACGGAAAAAAAAGTTAAAAAGTTAAAAAAAAGTTATGTAAAGGACATACCTCACCAACAATATAGTTATAGCCACTGAGACATAATATACGATTCAGTACTTACATACATTTGATATCAATGAAGCCATTTGACTATCGGTATTTGATGTCAGTAACAAGCCTATGTTAGTATCAATTCTATGTAAGAATTAAGCTTGCTTTCTGAGCTCACAGACCCATTTGATAATGGAAGCCAGCATTACAATGAATAAGTTATGGGCTGTCAACCAGAGAGCACCCACTGGATGTTGTGTCGCAGTGCACCATGGGAAGGGAATGCTGCGCCACTGAATGTTATCTTCAGCATCAGGTAACCAGAGATATTTCCCTCTATCTGAAGTGGGTGGGGGGGGTCATGTGAAAGTGGGCATTTACAATCCATTACAAACCCCTCTTTCTCAAGGGAAACACAGGCCCTGAACATTCGCCACACTTTTGGAATGTCTCTGTAAAATGGGAAGAAGTACATTTCTGGCTGACGAACCACACATCCTAAGACTGAATGAGAAATTATGAGAATTCATGAGAAATTATTATTCCTTATTCTAAAAATAATTTTTTAAAAAAGAAGGGAGGCTGTTAACTACTGAATTCTGAGAAACGGAGCTTCGATCTTTTGCACAGTGCCCGAGCTCTCCAGCTCCGACGGCAGCTTCCTCTTTCAAACGCAAACACACCAGAAACAAACACTGGCTGCTGACAGGAAGCCTGAGCCGCTGCACACATCCTGCCGCGCGGCCGCACCGCCGAGCGCGCCGCATCCGAAAACAACAGAGGAGCCCTTTAAATCTTCCGGCGACTGGGCCGAGTGGAACATTCCAAAAAGCGTAAAAGGGTTTCGGGGGCCCTTTTTCGAGAGGCAACAACATTGCCCGTTTCACAACATGTTGACTGGAAACTGGCAGCGCCGCGCTGCCAACTCCGACGAAGGGGCAGAGCAGGGCAAAAGACACCATCTCTGCCCTGCCGTTAATCATCGAGCGTCCGTCGACAGAGAACGAGAGAGCAGCGCAGGTTCACCTGTCTGAAAACGGTGTCAACAGCGGCACGAACTTAGCGCAACACATGCCGCCATAAATAACATGGAGTTGGCTGCTTCCTTATGAGATGAGCGGACACGACACTCGGTGTAAAAAACCGGCTCCAGAGACTTGTGTTCCATGTATTCAGGTCACAGTTTGAGGAAGCACAAACTAATAGTGTCGAGTCTCCTGTATATTATGCAACCGGCGAAACACGACCTGAACACACCTTTCAGCGTTTCCGTTCCGGGGGGCGGTCAACATTACGCGGTGTAAGGTAACTAGCATTGGCGATAATTCACACCATATTGCCCCCGTTTCCGGGAGAATGGCAGGTAACAGGTGATAATAATGTAACATGTCTGCAAGAACAGTGCACAAGAACAAGCCATTCAGCCCATCCAGCAAATGTAATAAAATCATCAGTAAAAATACTGAGAATGCATGTTATTTTACAGTGATTATCACATAGCGTAACGATGGTCCTGAAGTGGAAGCTCACTGGCCTTAAAAGGAACACCCGCCAGTCCTTCACGTCAAGGGACTAGCCACACATCCATTTCTTAATCTCCTAGATGAAAGCATTGTCAATCAGGATCGTTAGAGTAGTCATTCTTAGTTTTGACCCACAAATGGTTGAATCATAATGACTAACAGTACATATGTATTATCTATAAACTGAAGAGGAATTTTGCATATACAACATCACTGCATGACCACAATGTCTCCACTGGGGGGGATCAATTCCAGTGAACTTACACATTAACCTCTTCTGGTGTAGGCCTGCATAAATCTTTCCCACTGCTGAAGACTATATAAAAAAAATCAAACGCATCAGATAACACAGTTGTTCACCACACCTACAAGTCCCAGCAACTGTTTACAGACTTGTATTTCATTGCCATGGATGAAACTTTTGTTGTGTCGACAGCGTATCACTTTGTGTTGTCGCGTGTGAAAGCCATTGCTGAAATGCGTTTGTCCTTTTCTACACACTGTCCATATATTTGTTCTTTGCACAAGTTGCCACCTGCCAAGTTGTTGACCTATGAAAACGCACCACAGACATAAAGCTAATGCTAATTCTTACGGTAGCAGTTTTTTTTTTTTAAACATCAACCCGAAATGACTCAAAGCAGTGCACAGCTACTGTCTGGGTGAATCCTGACACCGCAAGTCCGTCGCCTCTGAAAATGGGACTTGCCACGTTAGTGGTCCGGATGGAGCTTTTATTTTTGGACGTAATATGAAACTTCTATCTTACTACAAATAGCCCAGCTTCTGATTTTAGTGCTGGCAAAGATCGTTCGCCCCGCGTAACACAAAGTCTCATACCGCAGTTATTGTGGTGCTAAACCTCATCAACACATCACTGCCCAGAACTGTCAATCAGCAGATGGGTTCAATATAACCTTGCGTGTTCCTGCTCTACATTCTAAATCATGATTACATGTGCTCACACTTATTAATGAAGTCTAGAAAATATGATCCATGTGTGCACATTAAGTCTGTTGTTCCCACTATTTGCTAATATTATATGAAAGCACATGTCTCAATGCTGTATGCTGGGAAATTGATCCATGAGAGGCATTTTCCAGGATGCCACACTTTTAATGCATAAACTCAGTGTGACTGGTGAGTCAGGGGTGAATGCTCTAGGGTTTGGGACAGCTTTAAAGAGCACCTCGGGCTGTTGGAAAAATCGGTATTTTACATTACGATGTCCTGTTCCAGTGTAATTCTAATTGAATCCCGTCTCTGGAAAAGGCCTAACATGATTTGAAAATGAACGCCCCGGGGGAAGCGTTCAGCTGGACGCGCCAAACACGCAGCAGGCAGATTGCCAGTTTGCAAATGCCTGGAACGTCCGTCCAAACACTTGCCCTGGGTTTTATTTTCCCAAGCTTGTGATGCACTTATTCACACAAGCAACACGTTGCCGCCCCAAAGGTCAGCCAGTCGTAGTTTACAGGCAGCAAGTGGGAGACTGAGCACACTGTAGTGCACGTGTATGTGTGTGTGTTTGTGCGTGCGTGTGAGTGCGTGTGTGTGTGTGTGTGTGTGTGTGTGTGTGTGTGTGTGTGTGTGGCTCTGCCTCCACCCAGGGCCCAGTGTTTGGCTGTGGAATGCGGCTGGAATGCAGAGGAATTCCTCCCACCCAGAGCCATTCGCAGCGCCCGGCCCCCATGAGAGGCGAGAGATCGCGACCCCAGCAGCTCCGCACCGTCCCCTCTCAGCATGGGCAGACCTGCGAGCCTCCTCCCCAGCGGAGCGCGAGTCAGTCTTTCAAACAAGGCGGCCGGAGAAGGACTGCAGCGGGGCCTCCCCCGTTCGGACGCACACCCAAGAAGGGGGGGGGGGGACTGCATTTTTGTTGAACGGCCTCGCTGCTGTCCTTGACATTCCGTTTCAAAACCAAAAAAGTGAAATAACCTCTCCCCTCTGAAAGCAGCGCAGGAGAGTCTCGTTGTCTTGCACACACGCAGTACTGTGAGTTTCGGACCGCAGAAGTGGACGCAAACTCTGACGAGGTGTCCCTCATAACCCCCCAACCCCCCCACCCCACCTCCCTCGCTTGGAGCGTACTCCCCCAGCATGTCAGGGCGATTGGTGTGGAGGCCATTAATGGCCTGCTAGCCAGCAGAATGGAACTAGAGCATGGCCTCTGGGGGGAGGGGGTGGGGGGTCGAAAACAAGGGCCCATGAGGAGGGGAAGGGGGAGGGGAGCACTCCACCACTGAACGCAGGCAGCCCTAAAACACATGGCACAGGCAGGTAACAAGCACCACGCTGTTACTTTTTCAGAAGTTTTCAGGAGCTAATGTGCGCTGAGGGGGCAACGCCTCAACTTACAACAGCTTCTCTATTCGCTCCCAGCACACACACACACACACAAATTCTCATCCCCCAATACTGAGAAAAAATAATCCGCTAAATGAGAGAAGTAGAGAGAAAGATGTGATTCCCTACAGAAAATCACACATTAAAGACCAATCATCCAAGTTTGCCACGATATCTGGAGGTATGGAAGAAAAAAACTGGCAGAAGTGACAATGTACAATGACGTCTCCTCAAGAGTAATACGCAGAAGAAACACTGTAATGTATTACATTTCATTTTGTTTCTGAAACAAAATAACACCTTGCTTTCCTCAAGTTTCTTTAACAATTAACAACTCCATTGATCAATTCCCCACAGAACAGAACTGCAGATGCAGTGCAATGGAAGCACTGGAAAAAACGTAACACCGCGCTGTAATATTTTAATTGACGCTCCACACGCTTCCTGAAAATGAGATAAGAAAACCCACAGGCAACACCTGTTACCTGAATGTCAAACGCCTGACAATAACCTGAGTGTCACATCACACATCATGGTTTAAATAATAAAGGATCCCCCCCCCCCCAACCCCCCAACACCAAATGCTTTGTTGAGCCATTCAGGCCAGGCAACTCTTGTGGATCTGGGGTTCAGTGAAAATTTGGAATCCACTTGCATAAAATTCAGCATTTGTAAACTCAAGACTAAAATGTGATTTCTTCCAAAGACGTACAATTCAAAAACACCCATACACCCCATACATTGCTGCATGAAGAAAAATTTCTGACTAGCACTGGACTCTACCAGCCTGAGGGATCTCAGTCTTTTGACTTGATATTTACTTTGAGCAGCTTCACTGGTGCAACTGGTTTAAGAGAATACACACTGAAACCTGAAATGCATCCAACTGCACACTGCCCCTGTGAATAAGCATGTTACGTTTTCTAAACCAGTCTCTGCCTCAGCATTTGTGTCATGCAATCCCCGGAAAACAAAGGTTTTAGTTTGTAATTTTGCACAAACTATTCCCACCCAGCATTTTCATCAATTTCCCATGTTTAATTCTCTGCACCCCAACACGCCCACCAAGTATCCAGCTGCTGGACTGTCTGAAAACTGTAATAACCCTGCCATGGAATTGACTTAAGCAGTTTATTATGGCAAATTTGTCATACCACAAGACGTACTCGGGAGCCAGAGTTTAAAATGCTCACATTTGCACGTTCCACCAGTTTTTGCGGCAGCTGAAGCATTAACTAGCTGCCAGCAAGCTGCGGTTTTGTTCGCTGCCTCTGTGCAGCACGGAGCGAACAGGCGATCTGGGGACCGCATGAACTCCGAGCGCTGTTCCGGCCCATGGGCGGGCAGAATGCTGCCCGCTTGCCACGTTCCCTGCTGGGGTGAACACTGTGGCCCGGCGTGGGCGGGTCTGAGCAGGTGATGTCATCTGCCGCTGCCCTCCGTGTGTCCATCAGGCTCCTCGGTGGCGATGCGAGCTGACAGGGGGAAAACAATTGCCCTCACAGGCCCAGGGGGACTCGCACAAAAGGCCCAGCACCTCTCTCATGGCCCACCAGCAAAGAAAAAAAAAAAAAAAAAAAAAAACCCTTCGGCTGCCATGGTGCCCCTGTCAGGGGAGAGGCGTGGCCTATGCAAGAGGGAGTGGAGGTCACCTGGGTGGTGGGGGGAGTGGTCACCCCCTCAACACTCCAGCAGGCTGGAATCCTGGGCTCAGTCTCTACGCACACCCCCCAACCCCCTGCTCCCACAGCAGCACACTGTCCGGGGTGTCACTGGCCCTTCAAATCACATGCAAGAAAGGCCTCGGCTCATGCAAGAATGCGGGCCAGTTCTGCGCTGGCAATCACATGCACGGCCTCCCTGTCTCTCAGCAGCACGCTGCTTGGGTGGGAATTCACTGCTGGAGTTTAAGCAGCAAAGTTTTCCTGCCACCTCAACCTGCTTTGTAAACTTCAGAGATCTACAAGTGTGGCCAATCATGACGGCTGGGTTTTTTGCAAGGACAAGAAGTTAACCGACTAAATGCGTGCAACACAACTGGTCTACTGGCCAATTTACTGTGTTGTAGTCTTAGTGGCCTTGGCCTGCTCTGCCAATAAAACCTCATAACAGCTCTAATGTGTGGCTGGCAGATGCAACATCAAGTTCTATGGGGCACGACAGAGCCTCTCTCAACATCATGAAGGAAGTGTTTGGAGAAGCACAGGTGAAAAATAGTGTCTGCTGTGCGCAGTGAGATGCTTTTTATACTCATTTGTTCACGATCAGTCTGATTGACAAATTATTTTTTGCGACTGCTTCACCTGAGACCAGGGTTCTTCCAGCAGCCACATCAAGAGAGAACAAGCGCCCAGTAACTTGTGGAGAACACTTTCCAGAAAACCTAAAAACAACTTAAAATTTCTTTATTCAACTTCGCCATGTAAAGTAGCCCCAGAAGGAGATGAATGAACAGCTCTCTCAATGGGGCCAGCATTCTTCCAGTGAAAATATTCATGCCCAATGTCCAAGCGCATGACATACCGAGTTACTTGCACAAACAGCAGTAGAGGAAAGCCAACAGGCAAAGCTGTCCTAGGGGATGAAAAAGAGGCTTTTTCATGCATTTAAAAAAAAAAGCCACCAAAGTTGTTTTCGACAAAAGTTTAAGGGCAATGCTTTTAGCAAAAGGTCTCTGTCCCGCAATGTTATCCTTTTCACATGCCAATTTATACTGCAATAAAACAACTGTCAGAGATGGGAGCCATTAAAACAACAACAGAAACATTGTATCAATCTAAAGCCCCCATGTGACCGAGCTGAAATCTGGACCAGCTGCTTAGACTGAAGAGTTAACAGCCCCATTTGGAAAAAGGCTGGTGAGACAGCAGCCAGGTAACTGCTGAAGCAGGTAGGTGGACACACAGAGGCTGCAAATTCAATGGGAGTTTTGGGAGTGTCAGCAGGGTATGCACACGGGCTGCTACACTTCCCAGCCCCCACCTCCCCCGAGGAGCAGAGCCAATTCAAAGCCTTTCTCCCCTCATTGTCGTTGCTGCCGGATCGAGTTCCCGTCTCCGGAACAATTGTACCTCGAAAAAGTACCAAGCCGGCTTCAACGAGGAGAAAACGAGAAACGAGGTCGTGGAGAGCTTGAGCTCTCCTCAGACAACTGTCTTGAGGAGAAGTCCATTAAAAGGAAACCTTAACCTCAAAAGCGCAGGGCGAGACAAGGACGCAAGGAAAACAACTGCCTGAGCAGTGACCCCCTGGGACTCCGGGCCAGCTGCCCGGACGAGCCGACCGTGGAAGAAAGGCGTGGCTAAGTAAACATTTCCAAGCCCTTCCAAAAACAGATCCTACTGTAGCTAATGAGGGCAGCGGGACCCGAGGGCGGCCTGTGGGATAGTCCACCGTTCCCTTTGTTGCCTTTTTGTTTCTGTGTTAAACTGTGTCAAGGGATCCTTCTCGCTGTGACACTGGAGATAGAAACCGAACCACGCTGTTTCTGTCAGGGACTCACAAAGCAGGCTTTTGTGCGGCCCTTGATCTGTCATTTTCCCATGTTCGCTCATACACGGCGCGAGTGCCTCTCGAGGAGGCCTCACAGCCTGGAGAAAGGCTCGGGCAGGAGGCGATGTCGTGAGCACGCCACAGACTGTACTTCTGGGGGGACTGAAGACAATGCATCTTCCCCTCTCAATGAACACTGTACCTGCAATTCCTATGAAACACAGATCCACACAACATTGCATGATATGATTCATAGGGCTGCTATAAACAGGTAGGGAGGATAACGCCACCAAGAATATCCAATTATTCTGGTTGTCTCCTGTAGTTTTGATTCCCCCACTGGGGGGTGCAGTAACCTGAACAGATTCTTCCACTGAATGCACAATAAAGGAGGGAATTGCCCCACTGCATCACCTGGTAAGGAACACACTGCCCTTGCACGCTAGTCTGTGGTTGTTGTACAGTCAGAGGAACGGGGGAAGGAGTAGACTGAGGGCTGAATTGCATTCCATCCATTTCCACCCATTTAATCCAATTAATTAATCTCACCTTTATGGAGGGGAATTTTTTGTAGGCTTTTCTTCTGTGTTACTCATCACACAACCCGTTCCAATTTTTAAGTTTTCTCTAAGTCTCTTCCCATTCATTTTCATAACATCAATGGAGTCTTGCAGGATAAGTGTGTCAGGAAAAAAGAGAACTCACAACACAATCGGAATGCTCCAAGTACCAAAACTGTTCCAGTGTTTAGCCTAAATGCAGGAAATGCACACTTCCTTTTACAATTCGGTCCTACATAAGTTTAAGGGCCTTTCCTACTGAACACATGGCACAATCTATTGTTGATACTCAATTATAATACATTAATCCAACATCTCAGCCATTGACCCGAATGTGTCTAAAATGCGTTCAGTACTTGACCTTACAATTATCATTTAATAACTACATTTACCTGCAGCAGGCAATAAATTTTTGAAAACGGACTCCTGAAAACAAACACAAAGGAAATTGTTTAATGACACATACCAGGCCAGTAGGGAGTCACGCCTTGTAAGACAGTAAATTAATAATGCAAGGGATGTTCAACCAAGCACTTTACCTGGGTTTTAATTTCAAAATGCCTTTACTTTCAAGACTCTCAATTTTTCTAAAGGTCCTTTTCTGAGCTGACCCACTTCACTTCAGCCAGCAATGATACTCCCCCTTACCCTCCCCTCCCAACATAAGCCCCCCCGGCAGAGGGGCTGGTACAGTCCACAGGATAGCCCCCATAGCCATTTTACAATGATATTCCTTTGGTCTACACTGCATTGTTTGTTTTGTCTCCCAAAATTCCTGTAGTGCGTCAGCAAATTTCCAAGATTAAAAAAGCATTAGAAAACAATGCTGTAACCAAGATAACAGAGCAGGTCACAGGAGGAGCCAAAAAGCTTCCTACGCTGTGAGCCACGCCGAGAGCGGCAAGCTAGCCAAGCAACACCAAGTCAACAGTCAAGAGTCCTTGAGATGGCCCTATCTGTCTTGCTGGGTTATCAGCCGTCCTTTCACTAGTCAGAAACAGCTGTGGAAAGTGCAGGACTCTCATCCCTTCATTTCCAACAAGGTTTTATAGTAGGGATTGTGCAATAGAACACTGAATAATGCCCGTCTCCACTCCCGTGCCACTTTCAACCTCTACTGCCTAAAGCGATATGAAAGCGGAGTACAACAGTCAGTTTGTTCACAATGTCCTTCCTTCTGCTGTTATCAGTTGCCATATTTTGTGTGTTTATGCCTCTTTACTCTGCCCTCTACATGAACATGATGTGGGTCTCCAGTTGTGTTTCAAGGAAATACATTTCCCAGGTTACCAAGAGTGAGGTTTGGACCGTCTGCGCACACTGCATCCGTAAGAGTGCATTCTGCGCGTTGAGTGTGCACGTTACGTGTGAAACGCATCTGCCCCAAGTCCTGCGCAAGACACGTTGTTTTAACTAGTAATCTGGGCCTGATTAAGCAGGGACCCCTGTGTTTACTTTTCACATGTAATCTCCAGCTTGCCCCGTCCTGCCACTAACTAAACAGTAACCGGGGGGGTAGGGACCCCTACGCCTGCCGACACGGCTAATGGGTATGGAAATATCCGGGCCTTTGTTGGCGATGTCCAGCCATGAGCAATCAGCTCACCCGGGGCTTTAAACAGCCAGTTCTGGTGACCGTGGGGAGGCCCAGGCAGACTGGTTAGACAAAACACTGGATGCCCCTCCCCATGCCTCAGGAACGCCGTGCTCTCACAGATTTTTTTTTTTTTTTTTTTTAGGGACGGGGGCTTTAAAACATGCAAAATTTTGATCGCATGGAGACAGCAAGAAATGGACACAAAAAATGAATGAAAAGACATGATGCAACCTGGCATGAGCCCTCTTCTTCCCACTTACTTCTTATTTCTGACTTTCCATTAACCCTCTATTTTTAAATATGCGGATTTCCTTCTGCTTTTGACCTTCTATTTTAACATATTTGCTTTGAGCTTTATTCACCTGGAACAACTGTTAATCTGTCTTAATCCAGTGTTATATTCTCATCACAGTATATGAGAAAAGACTACCAATGAGGGAAGAAACATGTTAGCCAGCTAATTAACTAACGTAGCCATCAGATACATACCTTGAGCTATGAATAAGCTAGCTAAAGATAGCTGACAGTTAGCCGGGTGAACTTACTGCCTTAAAATGTCAGTTTCTGAATGTTTAGCTATATAGAAGACTAGCTACACAGCTTCCTTTCTAGTTAATATGCCCATTAGCTATATAGCACATGGTCCACATCCTCTGAGCTGCAAGTATGTGATCTAGCTAGGTAGCTTGATTACATTAATTCAGTAGAGAAAACCACTGCCATGTAGTGAGCTCAAAGCTAACTACACTGGAGGCCAGCACACAAATTTTTGATTGCAGTATATTGCCATATTTCACAGTACTTGATCTAGTGAAGGATTTTATTAAACTTTAGCTAGCAACATTAAGTGTATCATACCAACTATGCACATGTGGTTAAACAATGCACTGGTCAATAGCATAACTCTAGGTAAGCACAACTAAGGCTTAAAGCACCTCTTTCAATTACTTCAATTGAATCGATTACCAAAACATTGTGAAATTAGCAATTTAAGTCAAACCAATCTTCCACATCTAAAACAAAGTGGCACTACATTTTAAATTGTTATACAAGATAACACAATTATAAAATATATTTTTTCTTCAATAATGTTCTTTCCCCTCTACTGCAGCCATTTTATATTCAATTGCCTCCATTCACACAAACATTTTACTTAGGTCTATGTATGTAATCAAGAAAAAAAATTATGGTGTGGCTCAAAGAAACAAAGGGACCAGTTAATTCCATGTAGATTCTACCCCGTTAGCCATGAACCAATTACCACATAGAGCATTTAGTTCTTTTTCTAAAACTAGGTGGAGAGCGGTGAGAGACAAAGAGGGTGGCTTTTGACCTCAGTGTGAGGAATTCCATTTGAGAGCATTCTTCCCCCTGCCTGCCTAGCAACCGGGCATTTCAAAATACTTCAAACTCAGGCAACCCTAAGCAACTGCTCATTATAAACATTAGCCTCTTACCTTCTTCATAATACTTTCAAAGGATTACAGCTCCCCCCCTTGTCCCCTAAAATACGTTTTTTTTTTTTTTTAAATCATCCAAGGATTTGTGTGGTATGAGAAAAACAAAAGCAATTTTTACTAGGCCTAGCCTATTGAAGGCACACAGGATAATAAATGGGCACTGTGATTTTGGTGGTAACCATGCTATGGGAAAGACAGGTCATCTGGCAAAACCTGAGCATTTGAATGGTTCCTGTGGCAAAGTCAAACCTGTGCTATTATCCAGGCAACACTCCTGCATGACAAGCAAATCATAAAATATCAACTTTTGTAATATTAGAGAGCTAAATTCAGTTTTTGTGCTTGGGCAGGCTAACTTACATTTTGCTAACATTTTTTATATCCATTTAGACAGCTGAACATTCATTGATGCAATTCAGGGACCTTTCTCAAGGGTACAGCAGCAGTACACCGCACGGGAAATAAACATGCAGTGGTTGACCAGACCATTAACAACTAT
The DNA here is from genome assembly GCF_013368585.1 of Megalops cyprinoides. NCBI lineage: Eukaryota > Metazoa > Chordata > Actinopteri > Elopiformes > Megalopidae > Megalops > Megalops cyprinoides. Next base: position 19,081,387 of record NC_050587.1, on the reverse strand, counting down.
GCTAAAACAGCACTTTGCACATTTGCTGGGTCATGGAGAAATAAATGGACCAGAGGACAACACTGGCACCCTATTCTAATCCAGCAGAGCTTACCTGGACTTCAGTGTATCTCAGTACAGCACAGCTGAAAGCATGCAGCCATGCAAGTTCTTGAAATGGACAAAAATATCTGCTAAATATCTTTTTTTTTTTTTACCAACAGCAATGTAAATCACGCACCAAGCCAACAATAAGTCGGTGCTCATCACGGCACTACCATAATACATAAATGGAAACAACGATACAAGATATCCCAACATCTGTTTCATGCTTGCTTAAGCCAGGGGAGGGTTTGCGCACACACGCATACATACACACACACACACGCCAGTTAAAGTCAAAACACGTTTTATGGGGGGCACCTGAACACGAGAACCTGTAAAACATGGCCTTCACCGAGCGCGGCCTGGTCATGTGACCCTACATGGGGGGGCAATGAGACAAACGGCTCACACCGCCTCCGCTCTCCGAGGGGGGGGGGATCCGTTTTATCCCCGCCAGCCTGAATGTCACATTCCGCACTGACACACCAGCTCGCCCCCACCCACACCTCGCGCCGCTTACAGAGCACGTACGGCAGGGACCCGACACCCAGGCATGGGACAGCGCCGCTCTCTGAAGTCCTCTCACGGCTACACCCGCGCATTTGAGCGCCGGATGAGGTTTCACGTGCCGCAACCTGCAACAGCCACCCGCCATACGTAGAGGCGAGCCTCAGGAGCATGAGAGCCGCAGTGCCGAGCCCGTATTTGTGCCAGCAGAGTTTTTAATGAGGCAGGACATACCTGAGCAACACCACTTGTCCCTGCTCACCTCGCCAAAGTCAACTGTGACACGCCCTCGTTCTCGCGCTGCGTTACTTTCTCAGGTGTCACAGTTCCATCCTGGTACTTTCCCATTTCTGAACATACTCACCACCAACATTCTTAGAGTCTGCTTTTGTTGTAAACAGACTGGACAGTCATTTACAGAGGAAATGAACCACTACAGTTTGAAGAGGTAGTTTAACAATATTAGAGAGACATGCATGTTCTGACTAATTGACGTGAGGATAACACTACCACTGCACCAACAAATACTAGTAAAACAGAACGGGACTAATGAATATATGGGGGCACAATAAACTTTGAACATAACAGAAATTTGTGTGGAGTCCTTTCATGACAAGACCACAGATGTCAGATTGGTTTGATAGCTAGCTTTTTAAAGTATTTGTTCAATTTGACATCCTCAATACAGTGAGACAATGAGAGTTTCTCAGTATCACCATTTTGTGTGAACCCTAATAGCCAATGAACTACACAACTGCAACCTATGAAGAAAAGCAATCTAGGCGCAACATAAATAAATAACAACCAATAAAGTTTTTCGATTATTCAACTATTTCCGTTAGTCCTCCACAGACACAGATAACAATTCAAACCAATCGTGATAAATGGAAGAACTTTCCATTAGGAATATCCACTTTTTAAAATCACTACACTTTCATCTATATAAATCAACTCAAGAATAAATAAGGCTACTCATTCTGGTTTAACATGACATCAAAGCCTAAACCAACAGTAAAAAGGGAATTTAGGAGTTTCAGGATTAAAATGTAGGATCTACTCCAAAATAATGAAAGTCAAAGAACATGTTTTACAAAGGTGAATCAAACATACACATTATGCTGGGGCTTTTTCTTCTTGCTTCCAAAAACAAACCGGTAATTCACATTTTGCTATTAGTGGGTGGGTACAGTTCCAGGGAAGTGAGTTAACACAAATAAAGTCTAATCTGATCATAGTGCCAAAATTAGCTGTAATAAGAGGACAAGGATGGGGGACTGGTCAGAACCGAGTAAGGTTCAGTGAAGGGTTCCTGCAGCCTGAAGCTAAGCAAATGATACCTGCTGAGAAAGAACAATGCAAGGGCCACTCAGACAGAGCTATAAAGATGAAGGTCCAGATAAGACAAAGCAGACATGTATTTTAACACCACCAGATGAAAAGGTGGATAAACTACACCACACATCTGTTTGACAAACCAAAACATGACTTGAACTACATGAACTACAAACACAGTCTCAAAAATTATGTACAGCTAATTGGCCGTCTTGTCCCTGAACGTCCATCCAATGCACTGTTGAAAGGGGCAACAGACAAAATTTCCCCTTCATGAACACCCCAAACCCAAACCAACTTTAACCTCACTGACCATACACTGCACTTCCTCTAACTTCTCTTTTCCTGCTTGGGTGTGCAGAGCAGCTACTGTTTGAACATGGACATCCAAAAATAACCTCCATACGTGCATAAGCATCCTCACAGTTGTGACAGTCATGAAAAAAAATATCACAAAGTACTCCATCAAGAGGCCGTCTTTGAATAGATAAGAAATCCTAAATGGCTCAAGAGAAGTCACTGAATAACTAGGCATAAGTGGATTCACTGAACATTTTTCTGAACGGGCACATCAATCTCCCTTTCAACCATAGCTTTTGGATCTTAACATTTGTGCCAAAAAAGTGCTTCAGATGCAACCACAGTCCCATTTAGATGATAAGCTGATATTGTTAATGGCACTGGAATGACACCTACGCACTTAAATTCATGAGCCCCTAAACCGCACAATATATCGGTCCAGCCTCCAGGCCCACCACTCAATCAAATATCTGACATTCCTAGTGCAGTCTGGCGAAACATACTGCGCTCATGTGGAAAATGCATTGAACAGACAGATGGCCCAGTGCTGTGCTTATTCATTTATTGATTGGTTACCCATATATACAATATGGTAAAAAATAAATCACTTCAAGCAATGCTAAAAACACTGTTTTAGCTGCTTAATGTGCCCCCATTCCCTCTTGACAAACAGGCTGGGCACATACCCCTCCTGGAAAATGCTCTTATCATGCATCAGGACCAACGGCGCACTTCAAACCCAAATGTCAGAACTCCCGCCACATCCGCTGGAAATGCAAACACAAATTAAGTGCAGCCCTGTGGGCCGGGGAACACCCACTGGAGACGTCCCACGCTTCTTCTGTTTCAAAGGAAACTTCTGTCCACATAGCCTAGCGCACAATAGCAGGTACACCGCAGAATTGCCGCTAACATTATCAGTTTCCACAGCTAGCCAGTAATTATCCATTTTGGGTTGACAAACAGGTACAAGAATTTAGTCTAATTTAAGGATGAACTTTCTGTTATGCATCATAAGAGTCTTTAGAAAACTATGCTTTAATGCAGGTAAACAATCCAAAAATAACCGCCTGTGAAAGTAAGAGCACATAATATGACAAACGGACAACTGAGCAACACCAACACCAACTAAAAAGTTTTAGTGACTTCAACCAACAACCAATCAGAATGCAACCCTAATTTCTAACTGTATTTCTGTGTGAAGAACTCTGTCACTCTAGTATGGGTCCTGTAAATTTTCCCACGTCTTAGCCATGGAGAAAATGCTGTTTGTGTTAATTACACGCTAGGTCTCTGAGTAGAGAAATGAAACACAATAATGGTGTACTGATGTGACAAGACATGGTGAAACTCCAAGAAGTCACTGACAAGTCAAAAAAAGAGCTGGACAGGAAATACTGATTATTATCGTTTGGCTCTGCACCACAACAGGCCAGCTGGCAGCTGATCACAAATATAACAAAGTAAATAAAAACTCAGAATGTTTACACGGCATACTTTTGATATAGGCCCAAGTCTCCAAACTTACTTTACCCTTATTACCAGAATGCATTTCAGCTGTTTAAACTGACAACTCCTCAATTTAATCTAACAAGGAGGACATTCTGAGATGTTAAAGAGGCAACCTTATGCGAATTGATTCAGAAAACCAATGTGTAGCAGTGGAATGATCACACTTTACATAAATGACACAATGTCACTGGACAGAAAATTCACACATCTTCTGGTAAAGCAGATGGTTGCTAAAAAACAAGGAGGTCAAGAGCTTAACAAAGCAAAGAAAGTGTACCATAAAAGGGTTACAATCTCATTATTAGAGAACCTTGATACCCAGATTTACTCGTGCCACTGTTCAAGCTTATGATCCAAAGGTAATGCAAATGCCATGGCATAGAGCAAACACAAGGAAAAAATACTGTAGCCATACACAATAAAAACCCATTTAACCCCAGACCCATATAAATGTACATTTCAAGAGGCATGGATCACTTAGCACTGCAATACTGCAGAACCAACTCAAAAATATTTTTTGCTCTGATAAAATTACCTATAGCAGCAAGTTTAATAAAGAAAAACAGTGAAACATATGAAACCATAATATTTGAAGAATCAATCTTCCTTTTAAGAGACTTAATGCAAACACTGAGATTAAAGAATCCCCTGACCTCAATGTGTAACCATTACTCTGTAGATAAAGGAGACAGCCTTGGAAAAAAAATGTAACAAAGTGCCAGCACACTGAATAAGTTAACCCCTGAAAAACTGCAGCTGCCAAGGGAAACATCTGATTTTGCACATTTCCTTTTGATCTTTCATCAGGTGGACAACAGCGGATTTACCTTTAGGTGAGGTTGTGAACACCTACAAAAAAAGAACATCTGCTTTCTGCATGTCTTCAACATTTGTCAGCTGGCATTACCTGTGATGTAGTAATATTTGTGGGAAAACAGTCATCAACAACAGCAAAAAAAAGAAAGGCTACAAAAGTGCGTGATGATCTTTGCTTCACACCTGAGGGGACAGTTCATCCAGTGATTCAGGTTACTGACGTAAAAGAGGCGTTTGCTATGTTTGATTCAATAACCCTATGTAACTGTAAAACTATGGTAGGTGGTAGAATAAAGAGTAACCATTCCTTCTAATCCATAATACCCCAGCCATTTCAGTCTAGAGCACCACAATGAGGACATCTTGAGAAATCAAACGAGTAGAATGCTCTGCCACAAAGTGCATGTCAGTCTGAGATACACAGATAAGGTACTGGCCTTAGAGGTCTGTTGGACTGACCTCTGCAGAAGTGTCTATGGAACAGTTTATTTCGATTATGGAAATTTTTGGAAATCCAACAGTGAGGTAATTATTTTTGAGCTCAGTTACACTGAGAAGACATTTCACTCCTGAGTACTGCACCATGACTGGCATGCTATGGTTTGGCTGAGGTAATCAATCCCTCAGGTAAAAAAATCTCAAGCACAAATTTGCAATGGTATAGCACCATTTACAATCATACTGTCATGGAGCACTTTATAAATAAACTGTCTTTGGTGCACAGGCACTGGTGAAGCATAAACCATGTTTTCACCGACCAACCTTACCTGCAGGTAAGATTTACCTAAGGTGAGCTGGAGGCGTTTCCACAGCAAACTGACCTTGAGTGGCAGTACACTGGGCAAGCCCAGATACAATAACTGGTTGGCCTGAGGCCCAGATGAATCAAGAAGCAGTGGGCGTGCTTATCCTGAGTAAAATACCACAGCCCCAAAGAATTTTTTAAGTGTCTACTCTTTGTTAGATTACATGGTCTTGTTCACATACTATTGACAGCCCTTGCTAGAAAATGAACAAAAACATCTGACTTCCCAAACTGTGTCCCAGATATGCATGTAATCAGCTTTATTCATAGTGATTTTTATGATCTCTCCAAAACAGCGATAAAACAGCACATGCAGCAGAACATCTTCTTACCTCATGAACTAGCAAGCAATCTCATATATTTTACAAGAGATCCCATTCAGTTAGTCATAAAATGCGGGAAATGCAATACCAGAAAAGTTTGAATGCAAAGACACTCTGGGGTCAGCAGCACCTGGACAATATGTGAGACTCCATCACTTCAAATTCACACTGCCATATAATCATGCACATACATCTGAAACCTGGCTATAACAAGCTAAACAAAAAAATAATGTTTGTGACAGGTCAATCTAGAACATCTATACATGCTACCAAACTTAATTTTAGACTAGCGTACATGACAAAAAAGCTCAGTAATGAGGAAAATACAGGAACGTTTTAGCCCCAGATTCATTGTTCAACTTGTGCTTTTTACTTTATGAAGTTATACGATGGAAGATAGGTAGGAAACATCTATACTAATGACAGCTAGCCAGCAAAAGACAAGTATGTTGCTGGTAGATAGCTAAAATATGCTACATGTTACTGTGCAAAACAGACTTTTACACACATCCCTCATTTAAGTCCATAGCTCCCACTGAAAGTATCTGCTGTAATGACATTTTACCACTAGAGGGCATAACGCCACCCAATAAGTCATAGCTGCTGTTATATGCTCTTTTTTTAAATATAATTTAACACCATAACACCAGTAGCCTGTTTATAATGGACTTTTCTAAAAAAAAAAATAAGGAAACAATCTGTGTTGCCTATGTTATTAAGAAAAATTGGTAAGCTACTGCGTATAGAAGGACTTTGGGTCTGGAAAGTTTACTGCCATAACTGCTCATGTGTGAAGTAGGGTCAGTTGTTCGCTACCTTTGTGCTGAGAGGGGACACTGGTGATTTGCCTTATGCCATTTATCCAGGACAAGTAACACCACAATGGAATGCAGCTCTTTTTCCCTTCAACCCTTTCTCTTTCAACAGCCTATTCACCATTCATTATCTGTACAGTTCTAAAGCCAACATCTCATATTGCAACGAATTATCTGATTGCAGTCTTTCTTTTCTTAAAGATGTCACTCATGCCAACTGACTCTGTACTTTCTCACATAATGATGTTTGGTTATCTCTTCACTATACCCCAGTATACTGGCTTAGGAGGTGTTCTTTATGTAGAAGCTGAAATTGAGTCTGAGCATGTAACATTCCAGCAAATCTTGTTCTTGCTGATGACTGAGCATAAAAATACAATTGCCATTTGAATGCTACATCTGTCAACATTTACTGACTTCTGTTCATAAAGGCAAATAATTTCTGTCCCATCAATTTAAATCACCTACTCTTTCGAAACTAATAAAAAAGTATACAGTGAACATGTGTAAACATTGAAAGCCATTTTGAAGTTATTTAATAAACATACAAGGCATCAATAAATCAATTTCTCTTAATGATAACTGCAAACATTTGTTTCTTTCAAGCCTCTTAAAAATATTTTTCACAACACTATAGTAGTCTTATTTCAGCCAAAGGCACTGTGAAAACTCATCATTTGATGCCACAGTGTAGATCTCTGAACACATAAACTACATTATAGAAAATCAAACCAAAGTTTAACGGCTCTAATTGTTAAAATGGAGTAATGGAAGCTTAATTTCATGGACTAAGTTTGAAGACTCCTTCACTACTGCAGCTGTTTAGGCATATAAAAGTTCATGTAAATAAATATTCAAAATCTAGTCCTTTGTGGGGGGCTTAAATCAGGTGGATGTTTTAAAAGATGTTGTGAGCCTTTATTTTTGAAGAAGATTAATCATTCTGTAATCACAGACACGCTTAAGAAAGAGAGGAAGACTCACACTAGACAGCAGTGATCTCAGATACTATAATAATACATGCATGATCACCCTCGAAATTGAATCTCACAGAGTACCCAACGCGTATATTTGGTCTCCAAAGACTTGAAAAAACTCCCAGGGAATTTCGATAGGCACACACAAAAAGTGTAAACGTTCCACTCAGTTTCTAATACCTAGCAGTATGACTAGTAACGGCAAGGAAAGTCGCAGTCGACTTAATAATATCTGATATACACAATTGACATTTACGTGCCATCACATAACTGCCCAGATTAAACCATGAAATAATACAAACGATCAACGTGTTAACATGCAATTTCCCTGCCTTCCTTTCCTTTTATTGCCGCATAATCCATAGGAATCTTAAACACGACACCATTTTGATCCAAGATTTTTTTTTTTACAGTTTTGCCTGCTTTATTTTCCGACGCTATAATCTAGAAGCAGCCAAACTAAGCAGTTCAGGGAAATGGCCCTGAGAGAGTTCATGTAAGTGACCAGTTTTAAATGTAAACATGGTTTTAATAAAAGCAGTGCGTTTGATCTTGTAAAAGGCCAGTGAAAGCAAAAATTATGTACAAAACTCATCTAATAACAAAAACGTTATTGGACTGATTATGATAAGGCATGATATTTAAATGTCATGGAAGGTTATTCGTTTTTACTCATATAGCAACTGTTTTCCATAAATGTATTAACTGACGCAGTAACTCCTAATCTTATTTATAACGATAAATCAGATAAATTATATACCGGACGATCCACTTCTGAGCACAAAATCTCGTTCATGATTATTTTAAGAATAATATTTTCACGCCTGCATGGCTCCGTTTTTTGTAGAAGCTGAAGCTATAGGGAAATCGTTTTAAAAGCAAGACACTTCACTGCATTTCAGTTTAAACCACCACACAGTTAGACACCAACTGCTCCAACAGTTCTCCACATTTTGGAAGTTGGAGAAAGTTTGCATTACTGGGAATGAAATGTATAATCCACTTCTCTCACCCGTTTTCAAAGATCGACTGTTAACCATGATACTAATACTACATAGTTATCAAGCTGCTGCAGCTGCAAAGTTACTAGTAGATAACAAGTTAGAAGTAACAAATCCAAATCAATTTCGGAAAGACACAAAATGCGTGATCAAAGGGCAACAGTCTAACAGCGCCAAAAAATTGATTACTGCAAAGTAATCTTACCTATTTTGTGTGGCGATTACTTCCACAGAAGTTCCGCTGGCACCATAATCGACACCGAGATGGTCGCTGCTGTTTTTAAAAGTATTCAACAATTCCTGAGCGGCTATAGATAAACTATTACTCGTATTGTCTGAAAGCGGGTGATCGGTTATTGAGTTGCTCTGTTGAATGTGGCGAGATTGTTGCAGCAGGGTCGCCGGAACTGCACCAGGCGATGAAACGGACAAGAAGTGCAGCTGCGCTGATATCGGAGGCGTCCCGGTCTCTGGCGATAGGAGCAGCGACTCAGGTTTATCCAGATCCACACTTCTCACTTTCCGCAGGTCTTTACGTCTCCATTGCGCGTTTTCCCCGCTCCTGCTCTTCGCCGTGCCGGGACTGCTAGGAAGACCAGGGGAACCTGAATTGCCCTGAGAAGCGCTTCCAACATTTATGCCGTTATTCGACTCGGATATTCCCGACGACGAGGTCCGGCTCCCCGCCGTCGCCATTTTCTGTCCCGGAGTTTATCACTTATTAGCCTCTATGGAGGAGGGAGTGGATGGAATTGGGGGAGGGGCAGAGGGGAGGAGCGAGAGAGCCTGGTAGTGTTTACATATGACCGCAAACAGCGCAAATTAAGACACGTGTTTTGCGTAGATTTTTCATAAGTGACTGATCGAAAGGGGGACTGTTGTAAGTTATGTTATAAATGATCAGATGTCACCTCACAGCAGTACACCATTAGTACGTTAAAAAGTTACTTTGTCTCCCCACAGCTAAAGATGGATGTTAACAGTCATTCATTTTGCATTTTTATTTTGCAGCTATTCTGCAGGTATTTTGCCGGTAGTCAGTCGAAAAATACATCTGAACTATCACTAGTTCGCAAACCTGAGCAAATAAAAGTTGGCATATAAAGAGTATTGCTCTGGAAGGTTCTGCTGTTACAATGTGTAAAATCACAGGAGACCCACAATCATTCTGCGTATTGCCATATAGGTTTAATATGTAAGAGGCAGCGGTGTTGCATAGTGGCAAACAGCAGGTCTCATAACTGAAAGGGCGCTGGTTTGATTCCCCGCTGAGGTGCTGTTGCTGTACCCTTGGGAAAGGTTGCCTCAGTAAATACCCAGCAGTATGGATAACATGTAAAAACTCTAACTTCTTTAACTTACTCCAGATATGAGCACCTGCATAAATTTTATGTAAAAGAAACACCAGAAAAGAAAACAGAACTTCATGATTGCTGATTTTTAAGTTTAAGGCATTATTGAGAGCATGTAATACACAGGAGCTGATTTGTCTGTGTCTGGATCAAGATGGAGTTTGGATGCAAGTTGTTCTCACATACAGTCAAAATGCTGCTTCTTGAAAATAGGGAGGTGTGTGTTGAGTTGTGCAGCTGTCATTTTGTCCACATGACACTGTTGGTGCTGTACTGATGGAAGCTCATTTCAAAGACAAAGAGAGTAAAATAACTTGTGATTGTAACCATGGGATTCTGAGAGGAATAAAGGTTCTACCTTCCATATTACTCTTTAAGTAGCCTTTGATATACAGCTCTGCAATCCACTGTGACCTTCCAAAGCAGGAAAGTTTCAGCCATAGTTCATTCTTATGGCCATGTGTAAGTTAGTTTTGCTTCCATAAATGGCTATTCGTTTCTTCTGAAATATAAGGAATGTTGTGTTTCATCATTAACATGTGTTGACCCCCCCACCCCCCAGGATTGTAATAATTACAGTAATTAGTTTATTAAAGCAAAATACTAAATTTTGGCTCAAGCCAAGCCCCCCTCCCCAAAGTTAGTCCTCATGCCCAGTTCAGTGTGTTCCCCTTTTTCTGGGACAGCCGTTGGTCTGGGCAGAATGTCAGCTTTGTGAACCTGCAAATTACATGTTCCCCTGAATAGATCAATCTTTTGTTATTCACGTTATATAATGGGTCTTAATGTCCTGAAAAGACCTGAAGAGAATATGCAACTGTATTAAAAACAATAAGGAATAAACCATGGATGCATGAATACATATGCCAGAATCTTTCTGGGTAAAACAATGCCAGAGAAAACACTGTATTGTTGCACTTGTTATTAATAGTGGCTTATACAATTGAGTCAACAAGTCTGAAAATATGGGGAAATGGATATCAACATTCAAAACAGAAGCGTGCTTAATTTCTGTGTTTTGAAATTGCTTGCTATCAGATTTGACACAGATAAGAAATTAATTGCAGTAGAGCAGCAGTAACTGAAAGTTGGTTTGACAGTGGACTCAATGTTGTTGTAAGGATGTTACAGTTATTCATAGATTACTGATGGTTTATACAATTACAGTATGTGCCACATGATATACCTTGTACCTGTATTTGTCCTAGTGGGTTTGAAAGAGTAATCTCTAGGGCTCAGCCCAAAACTAGTTCATATTACCCCAGAAGGGATGGCAACTCTTCACTCGTTATGACAGATGAATTTCACTCTATCACAAAGACTTGAAAACACGGACTTTCAGAAGTTACAAACCTGTTGGACAAGTTAGAGGGCTGTATTGATTCGTAAGTGGTGCCTTTGTCAAGTTTGTGTTTTGTGTGGAGAACTAAATACCCAGGAGGGAAGTTACCTGAGCTCAGGTATTGATGAGGCAAAAGCTTTGACACACCAAAGAGCTGTCTGCACTGTCCATCAGACCCTACAGGAGTTAGGATAGAGCTCCCATTGGAGCTCCATTACCACATTTTTCTGTGCTTTGAAATGTATACTTCTAAAGGCACTGTTCTCTACCACCACCTCAGCAATACATTTTGAAGGATCTTATGTACATTGCGCTGGATATCCAGGTAATGAAAACTGCCTTTTTCAAAGACAACACAAATGATGAATACACCAAGATGATACTGCCCAGTTTATTTCTTGACCAAATATGACAAATAAGCAAACATTAAATTGTAATTCATCAGTCAATTAAAAAAGAATCATAACTCAGAGATTTTTTGCAACACAATACAGAGAAATGTCTGTAACTAATATATTAATTGCATTTTTCATTTCCAGTTTTTTATATTTTAGTGTCAAATAAGAACTCCTGCAATAAAATCAGCACACATCAGTGGCGTCGTTGGGTCCAATCATTCGGGGCTATATCCCTGAATATTTTAAGCCTAGCCCCGAATATTTTGGGTCTGAAAAAGGAGGTGTTTATAGCAACACAACAGACAGACTGTGTAACAGAGCAGAACTTGACTTGCAGCGTCCGAAGGTGTGATAATATTTATTTATTATAAAGGCAGATATAACGTCCCCAACCTACCAATGCGGATCTCCCTTCAAAAAAAAAAAGACAAGCCCCAGGCAAACTTGACTTAGCCCCGGATCTTTTCAATAGCAAGAAACGTCCCTGGCACATATATATTACTAATAATACTACCAGCTAATAATACCAGCTTAGCATTCTGTGTGGTCAACTTTGTGGTCTTTCGCAAATGTATGAACTAAAGTACCAAGAACAGTTAGTGTAGAATATACATCTCTTCAAGGCACTTTCAACAGTAACAAGCAATAGAAATATCTTATTTCTAAATGTTTATGTTGCCTCGTGAAAATAGAACACTATTAAGTTTAGCAATGTCCCAATTCAGAAAAGTTATATGTCGTTTGTGAGACAGGATTGTTTACCATTCCTAATGAAACATTGGACCTTTTAATCCAAGTCACCTGCAGTATTTTAAAATAAACATTAGGACTGTAAAACATCTTCATGTGCTTCAGCACACTCCAGCTATACCGCAAACTGCTGTAAAACTATCTACAGCAGATAATATATGATAAACAAATGACAGTATTAGTATAATGCCTTTTTAATGTATTACATCCCATAAACAACATTTTACTTCATGTTTAAGGGCCTGGTGGTCTATGTGATTTGCACACACAGGGTGTTATGCACACACATGTGTATGCATGTGTCTGTGTCTTTGTGCCTGAGAACTCTTAGGACTAGAGTCTGGTAAACTGAGACCTACAAAGTACAAAATCCAGGCCAAAATTAATTACCCTACCTCAGCTAAGTGTGACCACACATTAATACAGAAAAGTACAGAGTATCATGCCTTTAGATAAAAAGTCAGTTAAAAGTCAATATTCTGCTTAATTTTCTACCATCTATCACATAGCTTTGGGAGATTTTGATGCAAGACTGAGATAATATTTGAGCCCTGAGATGCCAATTCAGCAAAAAAAGTGGACTTGCATAGAAAACAGCAGTGGAACAAGCCCTTCATTTACTTCAAGCTAATGAATAGAAAACAGCAGAAGGAGAGCCTACAGCCCAGGGCCACCAGAAAACCCAATTTCCTGTCAATGTGGATCCAATCTATCACTAAGCGCTATTCTTAGCCATGCAAGCTTCCTGGAGCTTCCTTCTTACGTGGAGCTGTATGTGTTACTTGTGCTTCCTTCCTCATGACACTTTAGATTAGGAGCAAAGAGCTTTTTGTCCAGTCGATACATAAATGAACTCATCACATTATCAAATCACTTTCCGTGTTTTAATTTTCTGATAAGAAAAGTATATACTTTTTTGTTATTTCTTGCTGTATTAAAAGAGAAGTAAATGTGATGAGTCATTCGTTTGTTGATTTTCTTTTGATAAATAATTCTATTCTTAATTCCCTTTTAGATTAGAATGCAAACGTACAAACTCCAGAAAGGTACTAAAGAGGATTACTGAAGGATCACTTGGCTTGCCCGAACCAGAGGACTGGAGTCCTTGCTCTTATTGTCAGGAGATGAATTGCCAAGCCAACGACACTGAAAAAAGGTCAATGACAGACTGCGAAGAATTCACAAGGTTGACAGTGTTACAGGAATGCCACGCATTACTGCAATCCGCTGTTGAAAATAAGTCCTGGCCTTTTACATGTCTCCCAGCTACATGAGGCTTTTAAGTGGCTCTAACACAGGTTGAGAAATGGGTGGCACTGTAACCCCCTTACGGTCACCTCCACACTCTCTACTACGCACACCCAACGAACAATAGAAAAGCCTCAACAAAAGACATAATTCTCTTGAATGACCTTCCCCTTTCCCTGCAAAATGTTTATGCGTTCATATACACAATTTCCTCTATTTAAAAGGTTCAACTGCAATGTACAATTGTTAGCGCAAGGCAAAGCTGGATCAAAGGTGTCATATTGCAAACAGCGAAATCCACATAGTGTGGTGATTGGAGGTGGAGCTCGGCCCCAATTCCAGCAGCATAGCTGACATTTAATGGGCGGGCTTGTTGACCCGTCTGCAATTCTGTTGTCTGGATTCCTTTGTCAGGTTTGTTTCCTGTGACAAGTATATCATCAAGCTTTGAGGCTGCTGAAACAGTACGGAAGATGTGGGTCACAATTTGCAATATGGGTTCGCTCCTCAGTTAGAACTTTTATGCAGTCATCAGGCTTGACAACTTTGACAATTTTTGCATGCAATAAAGATACAAACATTTCTCTCATCTTGCTCTTTCCCAGCTCATCTGCACTCAGATTAATCACAAATTCATCTTGGACAGGCATCCCAGAAAACAGTTTGTCTGTTATAGATCAGCCAGAAGAAAGAATTAAATAAAACAGACAGGGAAAACATACTGAAATAAACACTGTTCCATTTTCCTTTGTAGGAGCTGACACATGGTGTTTATATATAGCAAAACGCCAAGAATAAACTCTGGAATATGACTTGAATATCACTTGATTTGCATAGGTTTCAAAGTGAGGATATTTAAAAGTATTTTAATCAAGCAATGTCCTTTGTGTATCAGAACAAGTTGTGATTTCCTTTATTATTTCTAAACTCTTCCAGTGTAAGTGGACAAGTTCTTTGTAAGTAATATTGTGCCAATAATATCTTTAGTTTAGCATACCATTCTAATAAACAAATAGCACATGCTCATAGTAGAAAGTAACAGTCGGCATAAGAATATTTGTTTTGGTACATTCCATGTCTTTCTAGGGGTTATAAGGCTAATTCTCTGCCTTTACTTTCTGCATCATAATGTCAGAGATCTTGTCCTTCATGGCTTTCCCTAAGTTGATCTATGTCCTTCTAAAATATGTAAATAAAAGTTAACACACAAAAACATCAACTGTAGTTCTTGAAAAAATTGTCCACATTATTGAGCCTATATTTAACACCATGGGATGCATTTAGTATCAACAAGCATAAGCTGGTGCGTAATTTTGGGCCTCAAAACTCATGCAAAAGGGCAACGTACCCAAGATCAGAGAACAGACTTCAAAGGTGACTCAGCAGACCTCAGTTGAGATTGTTGAGTTTTCCATCACAATCAGCGACACTGATGACACGCTGCACTAACCATGTGGCATCAGCATTAGCATGAGGAAGGCATAAGCAAAATGGGGAGGAAGCAGAAGTTGTAAAAAGATACTGAAACCTTAAAGGCCATAAGCAGTATGTGAAAATTGTTACAGACCATGAAAATCTTAAATAAGACACCACCATCATATTTTATGTTAAAGACACAGAAACCTTCTAAAACATTTGAACAATGTTTGTGTGGACAATATAACAATAGTAACTATTCAATCAAAATCTTAAGTAATACTCCACCATCCTAGCCTTTGCATCATTTATGTATTAAATTAATCTTCTGGGCGGGAAAAACCCCAGGGGTCTCTTTGGGCAGCAAAAACCAGTACATTTTGGCATTTCAGATATGTTTTATAATTTTCATAGACTCCTCTAGAGGCCCCCTCTTCTCAAGAGGCTTTCCATGTGATTTGGCATTAATTTCACACTCTCACACTGCCTGACAACCATACAAATGCCATACCATCTGTGTATCCTATACATTCAATTTTCATGATGGCCTCTTGGTGATTGCTTTATGATGGCATTTAACTATGCACTGATTCTCCATAAAATTCAAACACCAAGTCTTCCATCCTATAAGAAACACACGCTGGGAACATTAAGCTCTTGCATGTGGGCACCAGCATCTGTAAGAATTGTTTTGGACCCCCGCCCAGAATGTGACAAGCACTCAGTTGAAAGCTGCTTTCTTGACCCCCCCCGCCAAACCCAGACACACATACACCCCCACAGAGCCTGGTAGGTGAATATCTCCAATAGTAACATTCCATAAGTCTAGGATTCTTGTTATTCACTTGTGATTCACTTATTCTATTTGGAATTTCATCTAAATGCTATGATGCTTTATTGTGATGGGACAGTAAGGCTTCATGAACACAAAAATAGTGGAGCTATCAAGTGCAACTCAGTGATTTGAAAGAATCATAGTGCCTTAGTACCAAAAGTCTTCTGATTGGTCCAAACAATGAGACTGACAGCAGATGGTAGCTCCACCCATTATTGCATTCATGATGCCTCACTCCCCCATCATTAGCACATTGCCCTCAACTTAAAATGAAGCTGTTATTTCATTTTATAGACTCTAACAAATCATTGTAAGTTTGGCGGACACCAAAATGCAATTCTTAAAAATTCACTTGCTTAAATTCATCAATCAACATTAATGACAACATGCCATAGTCAAATTGAGGACTTATCTCCAGAATAGTCACTCATCCTCTTCTACTTCATTGTTGGAATGGAGACCTGAAATGAAATGTACACTGCTCTGTAAGACCTTTCATCAAATGCCCACTGAATAATTCTAGTTTTAGAACATACTTGACTCTCATATGCACTTGGAGGGGCATGAGCTGACAGTGACAACATATTATTAACAAGTTATTCTGGTGACAAGACAACATTGCTGATTCCCAGATTCATACCGCTTAAAGCTGGGAAGCAGTATGATCAGTTTGATTATAACAAAAATAAAAATGCAGCAGTTAAGATCTGCCAATAAACTGATTATGAATGATGGTGGTGTGCTTTGTATTTGGTAAAAAAAAATCAAGATTTCCTGTGTAATGCTCTGTTGCTTTGATAGGTGTTCATCACAGAGTTTTCTGTCACCTTTCTCCTCTGTTCTCAAACATTCTGCTTGTGAGTTCCTTATCAACAAGGGTTCCATTGTGCCTTATAAAGGGTGCCACAGTTGCTGACATGCTGAACACCATGTGCAGTCTTGAGAGTAACCCAATGCATACCTTGAGACCACTCTGAAGCTCTTATGAGTAATCTGCTTGCTGCTCTCAAAAGTCACCTTCATCGAACTGCTTTTCCCCAACCAGCTGAGAGATCCGCTCTGAACCTCATCTGCCAAAAGGCCTCTGGCCTCAGTCCTCTATATAGGGCTGGGACTAAGCCCTATGGAGACAGCGACACTTCACGTGGCTGTGGGATCAGATTATCAAGTTTCATTGCCTATTTTTGGCCGCTGCTGTAATATAAAAACCCATGCCAAGTGGCAAGTACTTGGATCCGATAATTAAACTACAGTTAATAGAGGCGGGATGCCTCTGAGCCCGTATCTGGTGTAGGGTCTGGGCTGTGGGGTTCATGTTGTCTCCCGGAACTCTGGTGACGTTAAAAATCCACAGGACCTGGGACTCTCTGATAATGTTTGTGACCACTTTGCTCTCCTGTTTCAAAATTTGCAATAACCCATGCCTGTATTTCACACAATGACACAACAGCCAGTGGACAAAATGACCCCCTTCTCATAGACAGTTATGGTACATAGGGTTAACAATTAATGGTGATTCTATCTGAATGAGGTCTCTTTTAACACATGCAGGCCTATTTCCAAATTGGAATCCTCGTTCATGAGACTCAGATAGCATATCGCATTACTCTCTCCAGCACTTTCACTTCCAGAAAGGGGGGTCTCTGTAGGTCAAAGTTTACAGGGATAACTTCCCTTTTTTATCCTCTCTAAATGCTGGCATGTTTTCGCCACTAGTTAAAAGGCTCAGATGAAGCTGATGCCGAAACAAAGCTGGTAACTGAGGATACTGAATGTTTTCAGTTTGTGTTCATGCCGCTGGCTATCACTCGGGTCACCTCAGCGTGACAGTGATTTAATTCCAGAGCTTAATATTTAATTTAATACATCAAACAAGAAAGTAACATCCACTACTTCTTCCAATCCTATACTTTCCTGTCCCAGCTAACAAACACAGACAAGTCCAATTTTTCTTAATTACTAAAACAACATACCACTAATTTCAGTCATTTTTAGCTAATGTCAGATAATTATAATTGCATTACAGTATTTGTATAGTATGCTTTTTAAGACAGGATCATATTTTATCTGTGTGTGTGTGTGTGTGTGTTTGTGTTTGTGTGTGCGTTTTTGCGCATGTGTCTGAGAGAGAGAGGTTATTTTTGCAGCAAACGAACATGACCTCATGAGTTTATAACTGTCTAAACTCCACCCAGATGAAATGGGAGGCAAATTAGCCATTATATTACCTGAGTTTGAAAAGCAAACCTTACACTATATTTTCACAACACAGAATGCTGAAACATCACAGATAAACAATGCAAAAACTCATTTCCACAAAATGGTGAGGATACGTCAAGGGCTGGCACAAGACTGCGATGAGGAATACGTGATCCGTGCAGCAACACAGGGGGTCTTTAATCATTTATGGACCCAATTACCATGGAAACAGCACACCCACATATACAGCGAACATGTTGCAACCATACTTTACTGTTTATCTCTGGGGTTGAAGTTTGATTTTCTTGAAAATCATAGATTGTTTTACAACTGGTATGTAAAAGAAGAAAAAATAGATCCACATGTATATTTAAATGTATATCAATATAGTTAACAAAACATTGTGGTTTAGCTGTCAATAATCATAACCTCACAGATCAAGATGGCCCAAACACACTTCACTGCATCCCTACAAGTATTGCTGCGATCCAGATAATATAAAGGAGTCACACAAAGAAACAGGACTTTTTCAACTCAGCAGTGGGGAACAGAGCTAACGTCCATAATAGCATATTGTGTAGTCTGCACCACGCCACAGGAAACTGCAGAGATTCCTAAGAGTTCAAGAGGATTCATACGTCTGAGTCTGCAGAGGCCAAATGTTTTCGTCCTGACCTTTTTGGAAAGATATTCAAAACAATAAGAATAGCCTCCTTCATCCTGTCAGAGTTCCTCTGATTAAAGCCAAGCGTATTCAATGCTGGTATTGAATGTCTGATTTGCTGCAGAACTGTCTCTGGGCTGTCTCTGTAATGTGCACGAGCTGGATCACCTTTATCAGCTATTGTGTCCGAGCGGTCTTCCAGCCCTCGCCCTCGAGAGCAACTGCAGCAGTGGTTCACCACAATTGCAGTAGTGTATAAAATGACACTGGAGACATTTAACACCTCGTTTTAATTTTATACTGCTTACGCTGTTTGATATTGAATGGCTTATCACTGGAGCATGCTCAGCAGCATTTTATTGTAAGCACCTACTGTATGCATACTGGCTCTGTTCAAACATTAAACAAACAAGGGCCAAATCCAACAGGAAGAACAGAGTAGCATTTTTAAGATACTCATCACTGGCATTTGATTTGGCCAGTCTCAGCTGTAGTTTATATGATGTGTCCAGACTTCCCAGAACAATCACACATGGGTAGATGAAGGAAATAAAAACAAATCACTAAACCAAGGCAGTATGCATTCTCTCATCATCCTACGTCACAGGACGTCACCTCTGCGAAGAGAGTGGGACCTTTAGCTAACCCTGCTGCCTGATACAGACCACATCGATGACTTAGCTGGTTTGCACTGGAAACATAGAGATAAATACTGTAGGAATTATAAATAAAAAGACCGGTGCAGATCTTCCACTGTTAGCGATAGCATTCAACACTGAGTTAAACATCAGCTCGCACACTGCAATGTGTGTATATGTGCTACAGAATGTAAATGAAAACTGCTGTGCTATGAACCACTGCTTCAACCGGCTTCAAAAGACAGAGGAGTGCTCTTGGGCCAGTGTCGGTACCAGTCCTGCCTAATTCATGTTAAATAATCTGTACTTACTTACATTGTTTACCCAACTAAACAGTGCAGCAGGGTGAATGAAGAGTTGAAAAGCTATACTATGTACCAACATATAAGCAGGCCTTTACTTCACAGCCTCACAGCTTCAGTGAATTCATATTGAATATAATCTTTCACTGAAATAACAGAGACACTTGAATAAATGAATTTGGTTTTCTGTTATCTGAAAACAATGCTATTTCAGAAAATCCCAGCTGTTTTTAGTCTAACATTAGATGCTTGTTGATAGGGCAACACCATGAGGTTAACTACTGACATAGAAACATGAAATAAGACCCAACATTTAATATTTCACTTATTAATTTCAGGGGAGGAATGTGGTCAACTTGATTCATAATGCATCTCAATCTGATTATACAACTTTGCAGAAACACGCGATGTAGGTTTTCTTCTCCTGGCTGTGTGTCCATGTACATGTGTGAATACATGGATGTGTGTCCATGTGTATGTGTGTGTGCTTGAGTGTGTGCGTATTGGTTGAAAAGACTTCCTTCATTGTCAGCTGCAGGCGTGGATGCAACAACACCAAAAGCTGTACAGGAAACAATAGACTTATTCAAAAGAAGCTGTGCTAGGATGCCACCATAAACATGCATATTCCCTTATGGACTGTTAGTGCCATTGTAAGCTGGCTTTTTAAGCAGCAAGAGGGGAGGAAGCCAACACCATCTTCATCAGAAAATCAAAGAACGGGAGCTTCCATTCAAAAACATCTGAACTGATATCAAGAAATGAAAGGTATGGAGCTCAGAGTAATTCACAGTGACAGGATGCATATATTGCATGAACATATAGGCAAAAAAAATCCATTTAAAAAAATATTAATCTGATGTTATGTGATAAAACGAGAATGATAATATGTATCCAATGTGATTCACACCCCTAATTCACTCATTACTTGTCAGCAGTTTTTCTTCGAAAGACACTCTCCCTCCCCAAAATTTTTGCACTCCAGAAATCCGACAGTCAACGGGAGCTCATTGAGGGCCTCGAATACACCTTTCCAGAGGATCTGCACGGGTACAATAACTCCATTTAATCCAGGGAGAGATTAGATCGCAGCTCTCCCGCTCAGACTTTTCCTCTCATTGAATGTGAACAATGGAATCTCTCCACCAAGTCGTTTCCTGTCTTTACTCTGACATGGAAGTGGATATTTTTCTCTGATTTTTTTTCCAAAACACAGCTTCAAAAACATATCTGCCTTTAATGCACGTGTTTTGCTGTGGCTTCTTTCCCTTTTTACACACAGCACCAGAGGAAAAACTTGAAGAGCCCTTAAATCTTGTTGAGCGCTGTCTCTCGGGGAGACCCCTTTACCCCGCTCTAAAACACAAAATTCTTACAGCGCAAATTCTCTCACTCCTGATTTTACAGCCACACTCGCCTTCTGCATATTAAATGAGAGCACTACGTCCACACTTTTAGCACACAATGTCAACGAGGTTCCCACTAGAATGATGCTGTAATAACAGCCCCATAGATCAGAGCAGGAGAGTCTCAGCTCCACCACGAGAGACCCAACCATGTTGAATGGTGACTCCACCATTAAATTAAGGACATATAAACCATATAATATAATATAATTTGGGTTGTATAGATGCTGTTCTTCAATTGAGAGTAAGGGGAGAGTTCATGTTTAATATTTGTTCCATAATGTTTTGCATTTTTTGGAAAATTTGTATTTTTCTGGAAAGGGCTGCCAACCTTTTGAGGTGTGTTTTTGTGACAATGGTTTTATAAAGTAAGTTTGGGCACATTGCTGTTATGTTCATTGTGGTAGGAAGCCGGTCAGTTCAAAGCAATTGTGACTTTAAGCAAAAATCGATCAGTGGCATTAAATACATCAAATGAATGTGACAAATTGTAGTAAGCCAATTAAAATGACTTTTTTCTTTTCTACAAGAAGCAGCACTCCCCATATAACGTGTGCCATCTTTGCCTCTATAAAAGTTTTGGAGAGAAAGCTGAACTGAGATAATAAACATAAAGTTTGTCTTCTCAAATGGTCACACCTGTATTTCCACTGCTGAACATCCTCCTGAAAATATGAATACTTCCTTTTCCTGGACTTTGTTTCCAGACCAAAGAGTAACTGTGCTTCTAATCTGCTCATCAAATGGTCTGTAACAGTTTCCTCCTCCCTTTTTTTCAAAAATTCATTTGGTTGTTCTCTTACTTGTATACACAACAGTTTTATTGCTGCTTGAAATTCATTTGAAGATTTTGGAAGAATGGTCCTTACAAGTCCAATCAAGCACTTCCCTTGTATTTTATTTTCTGATATAACAACCCGAGATGCTTTATTATTCTAGTGTATCATTATAGGATAGCAAGACATATTTTATAAAGAAAAGCAGAAGTAACATAAACGGCGTTATTGTAATATCTTTGAAAATCAGAAACTATTTATTGAAACATTAATGAACGCCATCTCTTACATCAGCAGTCCACCCTATCAATTGACAATAAATCCTTAAGTAGCAAAACAAACATACAAACACGCAGACACTTTTGGACATTTTCACAATAGCAATGATCATGAAAAAGAGCGATGCATCGCTCCGATCAATCGTTTTCTTTCAGGGAGGCTCAGCCTGCCTTTGTAGCTGTGAAGAGCTTTCCGGGCAGTTGCTTCCTGTTTCAGCTCTCCCCAGGGTCAGAGGTCAGAACGATGGCAGACAGTGCCTACTGCTTCACTCCGAAAACAATACCTTCTTTATATGTGCCAACTGCTGGAGCCAAAATGCACTGGCAAAAAAAGAAAAATCTGGAAATGTCCTGTCAGCAAAAATTGAAGAATACTGTCGAGTTCAGCTGGGGAACAAGTCAACAGATGGCACTTCACATACAATACTAAAAAGCATAACATTAATTCCTTATCATACTGCTGAAGGTACTTGACTGTAAAATACTAAAAAATGACTGTGCAAATGGTTAATCCGTACAGACATGGGAGTGTAAGTTAAACCAAATGTAGACATCTGCAAAACAATGAAATAATGTACTGATGTAATTCCAGGAAGCTGGGGGAATCATCTGCCAGTGCAGGCATTGTTGGGGTCCAGTGTCTCCCTCCAGGCAGTAATGTTCCCCTGTGGTAGGCAGGATGTGTGCAGAGTGACTTCTGGCTTTGCACAATCACCAAGTTCATTGATTGTAAAACTGTGGCCTGGGCAAGGTCTGTGGATCGTCTGCAGGCACCATCTGTTACGTTGAACATCCACTAACGAACGTGAGAAAAAGAACCATTTGAATTTATTACAGATGGCAGGCTTCCTTTCCATGTCCCTTGCATCCCCTCTCTGTCTGTAACTTCCTAGTGAAGCACCCTTAGTTATGTAAAAATAAAGCCCTTATCAAAAATGTTAATTGTAGTCAAATGTGCCGGTGAGAAGAGTCTTAGAATGTCTAATTAAAGTTTTGGCTGTGTACTCTTGACATTTGAGGCCATTGGTAAGTGTCATCTACTGATGTGTTTCGTTGAGATCCAATTGTTCAATCTATACAGAGTTATAACATCTGCTATAACATGTCACGTCAACATTTCACTTTATTGTACTCTCATATATGTACATATCTTGCCTTGATAACTGCCTTGCATGAATCATACTTACTTCACACATCAAGAGTACACCATGCATAAAGTATTGCACAATGATATAGCACTGCCACTATATTTCATTATTTAATCCTATCACTGCTGTTCTTTTGAAAGGAATATATCTGCTGTTGTTAACTTTTGCTCAAATATATAAAGATTAATTGTTCCAAGGATCAAAACACGGGAAAATCCCACCCATCTCTGATGAGAGGAAGGAGGGGGTTTCTCTGCAGCTAAAATAACACCTCTGATCACCACGGTTGCCAAGAAAAACTGCAAAGCCTTCTCTTCACAGCAGAACAATACAGGAAGAATGTGTTAACTGGCTTTTCTTTTTCCACACACTCGCACTTTCCCAATCTCACCTCTTGGGAGTCAGATTTCCTTCTCAAAATTCTCGGTCCCATGGATGCGATCTTAATCGCTGACTTTGGAAGAAAAACAATGACTGCTGTGTATGATCGCTGCTTATGGCAAACGGACTATCTCAGGAGCTCAACACCAAGCCCTGGTAGACCTCCCAAAACCCTGTGTACCCCTGCTGGTGTTTGGCTCTGCTATGTCCTGTCTTGGTTGTATGCGTGTCAACATCACAAGGGGTGTAAATGCATTACGAGATGTAGCATGCAAATTGTACCTATGGTTCAACAAAATAGGTAAAACAGAGATGCCATAGCAGGCATACTAGTGATCCTTGTACTGGGGCTACACCCCCACCCACCCTTACAGAGTAAGAGACCCCACTAGGCCAAGGTAGGTGCAATGTTATGAGGTGAAATGTTATACGACATGAGTCAGGCATTTTGCATGCTGCAGTATACGTGAGAAAGAGTGTGAACATTGCAATGCTAATGCACAATACCAGACTGTCGCATCATGGGCCTTGCACACTACCAGAGTCTAGACTTAAGACCTGGGAAGGGTCATAGCTGCTCATGCAATAAGTTTCAGCTGAACTGTTTTAAAAATATGCCATTGCAACACAATATAATACAAAACAGATTTATGTAACATCTTTATTCTCTGTAGCACCTCTAGGGAATTTTCATGCATGAGTCAAATGCTGGCCTGAAAAGATGGGCCTTGAGCCAAGATTTAAAAAAAAACATCTCTAGAGTCTGACTGACCGTGGCAAAGACTAGCAGCATTCCTCAGGTGAGGTCTGAGGATTAGTTAATAGGCTGGTGTCCCCACCATGCATAATACAAACCTGTAATTGATGTAAGTGGCTCTGGATGAGAGTGTCTGCTAAACGCCAATAATGTAATAATGTAATGTGATGTAATGTAATGTACAAGAAATGGTATAAGATAGGAATGAAAAGTTTCTGAGCTTGTGAAAGATATATAAAATAAATCTGTGCATGGGTATGCATGTGTACAAGGAAAGTAAGTGCATTTACTAGTGAGGCCAAAGTGGTTGGATTGAGCCTGTTTTTGTGCACAACTAGTACGTCTTTAAATGTACAGAACAAAGAGAGCTGGCATTGGTGCAAATGAAGTCTGTCAGCAGGATCTTTTTCTATCTATTTTCTGAAGCATTTCCTGGCAGAGGGAGCAGGTAGGAGGCAGAGCTGCGTCAGCTCTTGTTGCCCCCTGAGTCTTGCGGACACAGGCCTCATCTTGTCTGCTGCTGCGGTTTCTCTGCGCAGCCCGGTGCCAGAGGGAGGGCAAAATGGCATGCGTTTCAAAACAAAGCCCTGTTCTCTTATCAAGATGGCAAACAAGGAGCAGCTGCAGGTTGTTTAACTGCACACTCAAGGGTCTGCTTCTTCAATTCCCCACCCCACCAAACATTTCACCCAAGGGACATCAGACTGGTATCAAATCACTTGTATTTACAAATAATATCAATCAGGCTATTGGGACCTTCCAGTGGGAGACTTGTGGTTAGGAATGTGATCAGAATACCATGGGTCCTATGCCCAGGTAAAACACTCTTGTCCTACCCTTGGTTAATATCAATGCTCAACATGCAATGCTTTCACACAGTACTGTAAGTCACTCCGGACAAAGGACAGTGTATAGCAAAAAAAAAAAAGAAAAAGTGAGACGTGATAACGATGACATCTGACTCTATCGAGTCACGCATCTAGAGCTTAGCTGCTTACCAAGTGCTGAAAGCAGGCACTGTGTGCTCTGATTTTATGCGGACGAACCCCTGCGTTTTTAAGACTCACGGAGCCCAATGAATGTTTCATCGAGGCCCCGCTGAGATTTAAAATAAGGGCACGGTGAAAGACGAGGGGAGACACTCCCACGAAAGCCGCTCTCCGTGGGGAGGTGCAGCTGCTTGCCCTCATCACACTAAGTGGATAGGGGCGCCAACAGATAGATGAAAAACGATCTGCCTCCTGGTCTGATTCCAAGAATAATGATTATAAAGAACACAGTGCAATTAGTGAGACAACAACCAGGTTAAGCTACACACAGATATCGGGCCTGCTGGCATTAGTCTATTAACTCACAGATTAATTGCTCCCCTTTAGCACTGAATTCACACTAAGCCATTAGATTCATGCTTATGGACTGTCAGCATGAAATATGCAGTAAGACAGATTTTTTTTTAAGTATGATCACACCAGTACCTTGCAGAGGTGAGAGATGGATCCTCTTTTTTGATCACTCATTGGCTTGCTGCAGAGAGAGTTCAGAGTTGAGCTAATGAGCATTACACTGATACATGTGAGAGAGACTGTTATAATGACTCTGGACTGGTTTGTTTCACCTCCCACCTCAGTTTTGGTGAAATGCAGTGCCCGGTACGGCAAGATGCCTCAGTCCAGCAAAACAATGACTAAGCCCCAGTCTCCTGAGCTGCACCGGCACTCACTCTTTTTCTCATTCTCTCTCTTTCTCCATTTCACTCTTTATATCTTTTCCTGTGCTTTTACTCTGTCACACTCCTCTTTCTCTGTTTCTCTCTTAAGCTCTCACTGTCACCCTCTTTCTTTGTCCCTCTCTCCCTCTTTTTCTCTTGTTTCTTCCCTCTGCCTCTCTCTTCCTCTTTGTTGATCTCTCTTTCTCTGTCTGTCTGTCTGTCTCTCTCTCAGAAGGTAGATTTAGCATGGGGCCGGCCGTCTGACACAGTTTACCAAAAACATCCAGGGTGTGGCTGTACCTACTGTAAATTCATGTCCCTACCTTTGCGTCTGAACTTGACATTGATGTACATAAAATACACAAAATGCTGTGAAAAAAGTATAAACATGAATAAACTCCGAATAATCATTATCTGATAGACTGGTCTCTTGTGAGAGCTGTACTTTCACGAGAAAGCCAACTAGCAGAATTATTTTCCCTCAAGGTGATCACATACTGTTTTCAAACACCTTACATATAGTTACATAAATATATAAAGATTAATTGTTCCAAGGATAAATAAATGTGTCTAGTATCTCTGTGGATTTACTGCCTGGCACAGTCCACGGTCCATGATGTGGCATCAGTCTTGCCCCTTTGGCTTAGTACCATGTCCCCCTCACCACAACAGCAGAGTTGCAGAGTAAGTCTGCAGTGTCAGCTGACTCATTTGATCAAGATTTCTGCAGACTTGCAGTATCTGTACAATTTGCATCCATAGTGTATCAGCAGAATTGAGAGCTTGAATCCTGAGACCTGTGTGAGGCTGTAGCTGAGCCTCTTGATGCCATTCAAGCCTCCATAATGTTTTCATCAATGGTTCAGGTTTTCGAACGATTTTCTGTCAACGCTGTCAGCTGGAATGTACAGTGGTAAGTGCTAAGTTTGCAATATCAGTACTGCAAATGAATGTCATCACAAAAATCAAGGTATTTTAACTCCTTATAGGGCACCCATGGTTGAATACAAATTGATTCTTATTGATTGCCTTCATCTATTTTAACAGGTGTATTAATAAAACCAACATTATGATGATGATGATGAGTATTGTTTGTTTCTGATGCTGTTGTATATGAAAATTTTTAACTTGTTAGTACAATTCAATATTAAAATATTAAAGAAACTTACATGTCAGTCTGCCAGATTTTTAATAAGTGACTGACCCTAGGGGTAATGTCAGCCATTGGGGGTTATCGCTGCACACTATTTCACTGGTTGTCATCACACACTGTGCTTGCTGTGAGAGAAACATTATGTATTCATACTTACACATTGACAGGGAATAGTCTGATTGTAAACAATTTAGCACAGTTATGAAACAATTGGCTATAGTTTTGAAAAGCTCATTATCCAATCATCTATATAAACCATACCACTGTTATCTTCAAGAAAATAAACAGGGTCCTTTGTTGTTGAGTATATCTTCAGTTTCATTATTTGAACCTCAAGCCCTCTGCTCATGGACCTATTGTTGAGCCCCAACCAATACTGACACTGTGTTGTACAGTATATTAAATTAAGTCTCACTCTAGACTGAGGCAACTAAACCCATGACAAATACAGATGTAAATGGGATTAGACAAAAAAGATTAATCCTCTAAAAAGCGGTGCTTATTCTGCAAAAAAAGTAGTTTACATCACATGTCTATGGTGTTTCCTGAGCCAGGGACAAAATGAAAGCCAATTCCCAGAAGAACAATTAATCGGATTTAATTCCCCCAGTCGAGTCCAGCTCCCTCCTCAGACACACGCCCACAGACAGACACCATGTTGTTCTACCCCCGGGGTCCTGGCGATTTGTCTGTGCACTAATCTCATCCAACAGGACCAGAAGGGGCTTCAACAACAGCCATATGACTTTCTTGGGTCACAAGGAAATGGAATTTACAGTTGATTTACTATGTACATTACAGCACATTATCTGATCGTTTACTACAGGTTGTTTTCCAGGGAAAATTGCAGGGTTTTACTGATCTCCCACTTTACAGTTTATCCTTGGCTTATTCAAAATGTATAATGTTGCATCTTTCACTATAAAAAAACAATCCTGTTTGAATGAATTCGTAAAAGTTGAGGGCAAACTGCTACACATAAAGACTGAAAAAACCCTTCTATTTTACAATGCACTATGTTCTCCATCCAAGTAGTACAGTCAACCAATGTAGCAGCTCAGATACTGTAAAGTGCCATATTCATCAGGATAACAATGTCTCAATAGCTTTCAGGTCATAAATCCTGTCCCCTAACCATTACCTCTGACTGCTTGCCATCCAAAGTTGAACTATTGCACTCTGGGTATGAAAGTACAGTTATTTATTATGAAGATGCCCACGAGAGAAGAGTGTTTGGCTTTTTTCTACCTCTGCTACTCTTGTTTTGAAAGCATCTCTGATTGCCAGTATGCTCATAAGAGATTAAGACATTTCAGATCTAATTGGACCACCCATCATACTGAAACTGTGCAGATAAAAGCCCAACAGCTTTACGCTCATCCACCAGCCAATTCTCGATTAAGGCAAAGGAGGAAGTTATTTCCATGAGAGCAATGTAAAACAGCAGAGGTAGACATTACAATGTGTTTTGATGGTATTTGTTGCATTATACCTGTAATTTAAAGTATTCAAATGATCAAATTCTTTCACTAAGGAGGCTCCCAAGTACCTCAGTAGTTAAAGAGCTCATCTTGAGTAGCTCAGCAGGGAAAGCATTCACCTTGAGGGTTGCTTGTCTCACCTCTCTCAAGCACTGTGTGAACTGTGGTGTTACAGTCATCCATTGGCTGTTTGTGAGTTAATTGGGGGTTTTCATTCTCTTCACTTCAGCTCAGCTGTACAAGTGTGAGATTGTCTATCCAAACTTGCTCATCATGTTGAGACGAGCCTACTGTTGTGTACAATTGCCAATGACAAAAAAGGGTAGCGTTAGCATTAAAAAATATTTGACTATTTACAGGAGCCATACAGAGAACCTTCATCCTGAACTCTCTGTCCTTTCCTTTTGATTTTTATGTACATTTACATTTTTATGTGCTTGTATAGACATCTGAAATCAAGATGAAGTGGGCACAATAATAAGAAACCCCTTCATAAAATTAGGGTGGTTTGGGGAGGGGCATGACAATGGTTGCGGCAGTAGCCATGATGATAATAATGATGATGATGGTGGCTGTGGTGGTGAAAATTATGATGATAAGGGTGATGAGGGTAATTGTGATGATGACTATCGCATGTGGTGACGTTGATGATGACAATGATGATGGTGGCTATTAAGATGTTAAGGATGATGACAGTGGTTATGATCATGATGATGTGGAAGAAGCCGATGTAAGAGACCTGATAAGCAGTCTGAAAAGAGATGTGGTTTGGATGGAGACCCAGGCTGCAGGTCAAAGAGATATGGTGGGCCAAAGTATACCACTTCCTATGTTCCTTGAAATGAACTGCTAAGCCCAGTCACAGAGACATGATGGAAATACTGCAATACAATGCTGGAATCACTTTCAGGGAGTTTATTTGGTAATGCTCCTACAGCATTTATGACGAAGAGCAGATTTATAGTTGTATTTTTCTCTGTCTACACTTCTGTCCAACCCACACCTTCCCACACCTCTGTGATGTCAATAACAAATATAAACAGCTTCTCAACTAATTAGCAGGGTTAATGTTGGAGTTTTGATGTTTATTTTAGGTGTTTCTGGATCTAACAAGAAGTTTTATCAATACGTAATTACAGTGATTAGTCAAGAACATGGCAATGAACCAGAGAAAAAGGTACTGAGAATACTGTTGACAATAAAGATTGAGAAGCTGTTTCCTCCTTCGTTGTTCTAATGTAAGATAAACCACCCGCGATGGAATATTTCCTGTAATTTAATGGAGAAACAATCTTTTTTTTCCACAGAGAAAGCTAAAATGAAAAGCTCCAAAAGCTGGGAATGCAGGATGTTTTTTTCCCTCTCAAAACCCAGATAAGAGATTCTTTTTCCATATTTCCATACTCCGCTGTACCAGAGAGGGGTGTACAATTTGTGCGTCACACATTGTTGATCTGAATGTTCCAGTTTCCTTGGACAATACCACCTATATTCCCACTCCCTCAAAACAATCGGTAGTCATTGAGGCAAGGCCTTGTTTATTTTTTTTTTTCAGCTAAGGCCATGGACCATTAGGACATGTTTACAGTGAAAACATGCACACATGCTTGGTGACATGCAAATGCTGCTTTGTGATGGTATACATCACAGTTAGGAGTGTGGGATACAGTCAGGAGTGTTTCTCTGTTGTCCTATCAAGTCATATCATTTTTCTTTAAATTTTTCCTAATCCCTCAGTTTTATATGGACATCAATCTGTAATTATTCTACCTATAATTTCAAGTTTAAAAACACTAACCCTCCACAAACGGAAGAATTCACATTTTACAGAGATACAAACCTCCAATTCTATTATCAGCAGACAGATTTTGAAGTCTCTTGGGGTTATTCTGTAACAAAGTAAAATGGGAGCTATTTGTAAATGTGTCCCATGTTCAACTAAACAATTTACACCAGGTTAAGTTTCAAATATTTTTTGCCTTTATCTCCCCAAAAGAAAAGGCAGTGAACCTTTGATTTTGATACACCACTAATTTCAAGAGGCAATTAAATTTATGCATGTTAAATGCCTATTATAAGGTAAACTTATAATTGTCAGTATATACTTATAAACTTTCTTCCACAGGGCAGGGCTGGGTTCCCTTTAAATTATGTGTTCTTGAGGAAGAGGGAATGATGGCGTCAAGCAATGGATTATGTCCCAGCTCTGTGACTCAGTCATTGAGGTTAATGTTGGCAAAGATGATCAAAAGAAAGCCCACGAAAATACAAGATGAACACTGTCAAAAAGCTTGACCTCATGACTTGTGTTGTACTCTAGGTACAACAGCACTTTAATAATCAGTTAGTCATGTAATGCCCTGGCTGCTCTAGCTCTGCAAAACTTAACACTGAGAGGAAACCTCTTTACATGCAAGCTGAAACTCTGTGTTGCTTCTGCTTTGAGTCTGTATGTTGAATAGATGGTATTATATCCATTGATGGGCTTGTTGGTTAGTATATCCAGGTGATGACTGACATTTGGGACTTATTATTTCTGTAGTGAAACTAAAGTGTACATTGAACTGAGTTAGCCTGCATCATCCTGGGTAGTTTGTGATAGTGGGATGAATTAAATCTTGCCAGCATAAGTGTGTTCACAGACTGATAATACTCTCTGCAGGGTGCAGCTGTGCATGGCCGTAGAATGTCTGTGATTTACCGCATTGAGACCCACGGAAAGCTTTAAAGCATGTCCCTCCACCCAGGCTTGTGATAAATCACTGACTAATGCACATAAAAACCACAAGGAATGGACAGAAAGACAGTGTTGACTTCCCTGATATAAACAGACACCCAGTGCATTTTCATTTAGGTAGTACTGCTCCATAAAACATTTGTGTGTGTGTATATATATATATATATATATATATATATGCACAGATATAGTGAGAAAAAGAACTGACTGATTCCTTTATGTTATGACCATGGTTTTCATTTCACTCATGTTTATACGGATTTATGATAGTGGATGGATCCTTTGTCTTTAACCTTTTTAATTTAATCAGGATGGCTAAGACTCATTGTAGTCCATATATAAGCCAGTGAAACACTTGAGTTTTTAGCTATAAATTCAAGCTTGAGGGAATATTTAGCCCCCCCCCCATGGTCCCAGGACCGTTAATTCCAGATGCATTCAACAAACATTCCTCTCTGCCAGGAGTGTCCTGGTGTGGTATGTGTTGATAGTGTCCCAGAATGCAAAGCAGTTCTGCCAGAGAATGGCAAGTGGATGTGTATTGTACAGGCACGGTCTTGTAAGTTTCCTGTTATCAAGGCCAGGACAACTTTGGTGTCTAACTCAAAGCCATTTTCTGGAGCTGTGCTGCCATGAAACTTGCGTGCCATGAAGTATATCTCCAAGTCCAGATGATTGTACGATACAGCACATAGCTCATTTTTAGCTAAGAGCAAAGCTAGTATTTTGGAGAGCTGAAAGTAAACAACCTGACCCACGCATGATTGAAACACATTTTAAAATCTCCAGCAGCAGTGGGCTGTTGTGAGGAGGGTACTGAACTAACCAGAGGGTCGTAGATTTGCCTTTGAACTGGGACACTGCTGCTGCACCCCTGAGCTGGGTACTAAATTGCTTGAGTGACCATCCAGCCGTATAAATGGGGAGAAAAAAATGTAAGCTACTGTATGTAAGATGACCCAGATAAGGATGCCTGCTAAGAAAATAAATTAATAATACTGAAATAACAGATAATTTTACATTTAATGCATCATATAATTGCGCATATAAAATATAAAATACATATAAAAATGTATTTATATGGCCAACGCTAAAAACAGATGGATGGTTTGAAGGGAAATTGCATGGTATCTGTTGTGGTTCCAGGCCAAGTGTCTGTGTGTGTTCTGCTTGGCAATGTAGTAGGAGGCTGTGAGTGCAGTGTGCCAGTCCGAGGGGCACTCACAGTCTGGTGATTATGAAGGCCAGGGAAGAGCAGCACTGCTTCTACAGTCCTGGAGCCTTCAAATACAGTCATCCAGCATGAAACAAGACGTAAAAGGAAATTTAAAAAGGTGTAATAATGGTAGTTATAACAATGCCATAATAATAAAAGTCTGAGGTTTAAACCCTAGCTGAGTTGGCTTTTGCAATTGCCCCCCCCTCTCCCCCCCCAAGGGTTTAGAACCATTCATGTCAATATGAAACTGGAGTCTGGTCCAACTTATGCAAGAATGTACCTGTATTTGTAACTCAAATGTGAATGCACATTAGAGGTGGTGCAAGCTAAGAAAATAAGTTTACTTTTAACCATGGCTTTATGAGAGGGCTACATCTCTCAACCACAATGTGAGTAGCCGATGACTACCACAATGCTTAGCAAAATAGATAATCCCATAAAGTGAATACAGATGAAAAGGAATGCTACTGTACATTGGTTTGATGACAATCATTCCTTAAAGCCACAGCGGGTGGCTTTAAGCCTAAATGGCTACATTGCGGAAGCCAGACAGAGATCATGTTAAAAAGTACCAGAAACTCAAAACTGAGCATCCAGATTGCCAATCTGTCCCATTGCCAGGGCAACTGTTATTCCCTAGAGCTCAGCTGTCCAGAGCAATGGCAAGAATGTCAGATGAAAACATTTCCAGTCCATGTTGAAAGCCATAATATCATAATATCATAACATCTGTGAAGCATACCAGCTACTGCTATTCTGAATGCAAGCAACTGCTACCAGAACCTGCAGCAGCATCTTTTGTAGTGAGCTTATTTGCCTCTGCTTGATGTCACAGACTCTAATCATAATATTCACCAAGGAGTATCTACTACTCAAGTGTAGACAGTTGTGGCAAATGCCTAATAGCACGAAGCATGATGGCATTGCTCCACAATTACACACATTTATATTTAATGGAAAGGTGTGTGATTTTTTTCTCAGCAGGGAATTGTGGAATTGTGGAATTTTGGAAACATTTCAGATCAAAGTTTTCATTGGAATGGGGCACAATGTGTGGTTGTTTAGAAGTGTGCTCTGTGGCCTGTGTCTTTGTATATATTTGCATTCATCTCTGTGGGCTATCATTCCAAAACAAAGGCATTTCTCTAAGAATGATGATTATGCCCAAAATTCCCACCACATTTATTTAATGAGAGTGCATCACTTGTTTACTTATTGAGCTCTCTTGGCTGTTTGATTTCTGCTCTTTTCAGAGAGAAGAGCTGCTGATTCCCAGTGACACCCCAAAGCCACCAAGACATAGATAGAGAGATATCCCAGCACTAGAAAAATTACATATGTGCTTTTTGTGTAAGTAAAGTTAAAAGATGCTTTTATTGGACGATTCAAATAGAATAATGGAAATGACGATTGTCATAACAGACAATTACTCATCACAATTTACTTATTGCATCTAATGTGGTTGTCTTCCCTTTATGTACCTTATATTCTATAATTATGTGTTATATGAACCTCCATACCACCTTCACTGCATTCTACAAGTCGGTATGTAATTATTCTCTAGTTTGTTTTGGGTCCACTTATGGGCGTAAATATCATCTTTGGGAACATTTATGTCTTACATTTTGAGGTCATCTGCTTCAGTCTACTTCATTTTTTAACATATGTTGATAATTGCAAATATTTTCAAATACAGGCCATCATGCACCACACCTATTAAAAAGCAATCTTGAAATGATACTTGATACTTAAAGGATCTGTTTGTCTCTTTAAGCACAGAATTCTAGCTTTACATGATTTGACAGAAAATGATTTAAAGTGCCTGTCACAAAGGGCATTTAAAAAAAAGAATCCTGGAAAATTCATTGTTATGTCCTGACCAGTGTTTTTGCTGTCACTCGGGGTAGGGGAAAAGTCTCGTGGAAAATTCATTGTTATGTCCTGACTAGTGTTTTCACCATCACTGGAGGTAGGGCAGCCATGTCAGGAGAAAGGGCAAAGACATTTTACGTCACATTATAAGGTCACAAAAATAAAGATATGTGCGTGTGTGTGTGTGTGTGTGTGTGTGTGCGTGTGCGTGCTTTCCGCTTGCCCTGAACTAAGGGCTGTCCTTCACTTTGCCCTCACTTTGTTCCAGGGATACATTTTGGCCATGATTTGAGAGGAAATGAATCCCCTGCAGACTGAGGAGACCTGCTGCTCTGATCCCACAGGAAATGATGTGCCACTGTGCCAAGAGGAGCCCAGATCAACAGTCACAGAGGAGGAGAACTGGGAAGGAGGTACCGCTGAAAGTGGTTAGCGGTGTCCTCGCTATCATTATAGAATATATATATTTTAAACAAACTGAAATAAATCTAAAGCATTAAACAAACAGCACAGTTTCTTCATGCATATTGTGTACTACCATAATCCACAAGGTCATTTTTGAGCTCCGGGTATTATTGTGTGTGTGTGTGTGTGTGTGTACCAAGTCATTCTGAAAGACATTCACAGTATTAGTATTATGATAATGTTAACAATGCTATCACAGTATTAATCCCAGTAAATATCACAATGTTGCTGTCTGAGTTTAGGCATGGGTGTGAAAGTATTCTCAGGATGAAATAAGTAGATTTCAGTGGAAATGATGAATGGTTTTTTGTTGGCAAAAACAACAGAAGGCTATTTTTCCACAAAGCATCACATTGACCGCCAGCATTTTGGTTCCCTTTATGTGAAGGGCAAGTGTCATGTTTCCTGTGCTTCTGTATTCACAGGTGTGAGGGGCAGCAACAGAGCATTCAGACTGTACTTCAGGTTAGCATTGCCATCACATACCCAGGGATAACAAAATGACACCACAGAGTGTAATAACATATGATATATAACAAATATCTACATTTATTATATATTCTCTGCTCCCCTGTGTAGTTACATTGTACATTTGTTCCATGGTTTGCTCTAAACTTTTGACAGTAAATTTGCAGGAGGCATCACACTATTAGCAATTTCTGAGAAGGTCCTTGGTTTCATCAACATTAAGAGTGACAGAGGACATCAATGGACTCTTTTAAAAGCTGTTATCACCTGCTCATTCAGTCGTCATTTTTATACACCTCACACTCTATTAAAAATAAGTTAGGGGACTGCCACTGCAGGATTGACGTGTTTATATGAACTATGCTTTCATAGTAAAATGAAAACCCTAGAGTTGCCCTTCAGCCTGAAACACAACACCTGCCCTTCTTTTATGGTATTTGGATGAATAATGGCAAAACTCTAGTTCCCACACCACACAAAAAAGCTTTTATTTGTCCAGCTGTGAAGCAAGCCACCGCTGCAGAAGAATATTAGAAGAAAACAAAACAATCTGAAGGGGGGGGGGGGGGGGGGGGGGGGGGGGGGGGGGGGGGGGGGGGGGGGGGGGAATTCAAGTTACATATTTTTCTGGCTTCGGATTTCACAACATAAGTGGGTCAAGAGAGGCCTTAATGAAAGGTCAAGGTTTCAGAGCTCTTTTTAATTAAATCAAGCCTTCAAACTCAAGGGCCCTGCTCCACACAGGGGGAGAAAGGAAAAAAGGTTAGGAGTAATTGTCGCTCAAAAGAGATTAAACATATCTCTAAATCCTTTTTTAATAACTCATCTGACATTTGGATTATCCAAGCATTCACACAAAAGAATAATTAGTAAATGGTATTTATACCCAAGTTATTCTCAGTACAATATAGAATACTTGATAATACACACATAATAATCAAAAGGAAGGATTTCTGTATGTCCAAGAACGTGTTTGTGGCTACATTGTGTTCCTCTGTTCTTTTCTTGAATAGTCATTTGTCATTGTCATAACTAAGAATCTTAGTTGCTCCTCATACTGACTCAATATTGTACTGAGAGAGCTCAGCCTTTTTGCAGGATTATCACTGTAATTATGTACAAAACTAAATACTTCAGTATCCTAATGTGAGACTTTAAGGAAGACCATACATTGTGTGTGTGTGTGTGTGTGTGTGTGTGTGTGTGTGTGTGTGTGTGTGTGTGTTCTGTGTTTTGGCAAGTAAGCACATTTTGTCAAGTGAGCAGCCGTGCTCCCTTCATTTAATTGGGTCAGCGTGATGTTCATCGGGCACCAATTATACGCCCTCAGACTTCATCTCTGGGTGGGGGTCTCCACATACACCAATGCTGTCTGTTTACAGAGTGCACCCAACCGCCTATTTACTCTGCTGCCCATTCATAACAGTGGGCTATCTGGAGAGAGTAGAGATTGAGAATGAAAATGATAAATGGGCTATGATGAGGTTTTTCTTATAATGACAGAGACCACACTCTATAAAACATGCCCCTCTTGGACCCTTCATGGACCACTCTGGGCCACAGCACCAGTCAGCTAATACAAAACACTCTCCCGGAAGTCATTAGATTAATCTATTGTTAAACTATGTGGCTGTCACAAATCATATAAAATATTACTAAATAATGCTTAAATAATGCTTGGCATATGCATGCGTGAAACTGCAGTCTAACAGCAAGAATGTGTTTAGATATTTTGTTTCAAAGATCTGCACAGGAAGGGCTCAGCTGCAGAATGCACATGTTTGATTCAGCGTGAAATTTGGTTGATAAGGAGAACTTCCCAGCTTCCTGTATAGATCAAATGCTGGTGAGCCCGAGCCTGGACCTTAACAGCTTTCCCGATCATTTCGCATTCAGATACCCTCTAGTGTCGGAATGATCTCTGTTGCTGGAGCTCTTTGTTCTCTGTTTGGCTGCCTTTGTCCACCTCTCTGATGGCGGCAAATCACCTCGTGGCCGGCAAAGTTTACTGCAGAGGGAAAGGGGGCCCCTTTTCAAAGCCCCCTTTTGTGTTTTCCTTTCTTTCTCCACCCCGCCAAACCCCCCCCCCCCCCCCCCCCACCCCCTTTTTTTTTCTTCTGGCTTTCTCTGGCACACAAATCACAAAAAAATGGCAGCTTCAGGTCAGGTCATGTAAAACGAGCATACATCAGTTTCTTCTTTGTCTTGGCAGAGAATACGGAAAGGCCAGGGTACAGCTGCATTTGTTAGATAATTACCCTTAAGATTGCCAGGGGGTGCCTGTTTTAAAAAATGGTGACTGGTGCTGTCAACTGTATTTCTATACAACCTTTGAAGCCCACAGAAAAATGACTACATTCAACCTGCTGGCAGGAGTGGTCCAATGGGGGATGTTTATTTTGGTTTATTTTTGAACTTTTCCTCTCTGCAGCACCCCCCCTCTGCTATTGTACCTTAAACGTGATCGTCAAGCCTTGCTTTTTTTTTCCTCTGCTGCTTTAAACAGGAACAGTGCACCATAGAGGAAATGCTGAAAACACTTGGTTCTGTCGATTTATGTGTCATTCTTTCCCTGAATGCCCCTAGCTTAGCCTTTATTTTTAGGAAGGGCCTGACCTTATGTACACGCATACCACTCAGTGGACTCTAAAAACACATTTCTATTAAACATTCAACATTTCATTGCAAAATATTACAATTATTGACTGCCTTTTTTTCTGCAAATTTGAGATTTTTATCATACAGGAAACAACTGCCAGAGGAATGCTTTCTGAGTTTTTTTGTGTCAATACTAAGGCCTGAATTCAACAAAGCACAACTTTAGAAATCCAATATGTAGTGCAGAAATAAGCAGATCTAAACCAGTAACCACAGTAATGCTGAAAATATTTAGGCGTCAGTACAAATACCATGGTACTGGTGGTGATGGAAGGAGAACAAAAATGTAGTACACTTCAATTAAAATAAGACTCCAGCAGTCAACCAATTAACAAGGCACAAGTGCACAGGTGAGCGGGCCAGAGCTGAAGGATGAAAGGCCCCGGAGAGGGAGACAGGGCACAAAGGAACAGAGAGAAACGCTCCCTTGGTTTTTTTGCCAAGTGGAACGTTCAGGCTCAGCCAAATCTTCAGTAATTCCATTAACTTGAACCTCTGCGTGTCTCTGACTGAATTAACAAAGTGGAGGGAGGGGCGGGACTGGCAGGGGCAAGCAGAGCTCCGGGGGGAGGGAGAGCCCAAGGAATTCGCCAGACCCGTCGAGTGCCGCCTTCCCATGGGGCTTAATAACCCCCGACCACTGCCAAACACTTGTTGCACAAAGTCACACAAAACACCATTACTCCAATGTTGTTCCAAAAAAAAAATTTTGTTCAAGAATGTATTTCAGTTGTGATGCTTGAGATTTATCTGTGCACATACACACTCATATTTTTTTCTTTGATTGATTTAACAGGACCATATGTACCAGGTAATATTTTCATTTTCATGTTTTCAAATCTCAGACTTATGATACAGGACATGCACAACATGTTACTTTCGCAAATGCACCTTGATTAGCTCCAATAATTACTTATTACCAGACAACATCATGTGCTAATGGTTTATAATCCTTCAGTTAAAAACTAGAAAAACATGCAATATGTCAAAAAAATTCAGATATGTTTAATCATGATCTGGTTCTCTACAGAGCACAGGAGGAGCGTATTAATGATGGATAGCAGTGCTAATACAGCACACATATGTTAAACAATTACACCAGCCTCCGAGCACGTGGTGGCAGGTCAATTGTTCCACATGACAAGCCGATTGTCCCTTTGATATCAAGCGCACCGCGGGGCGCAACGTGCATGATCGCAGTGACATTTCAGAGCTCATTTGCCGCACGGAGCACTCCTCCACACCAGCAAAAGGCTCAGCCTATAATGCTCCTAGAAGTGGGTAAACTACGTCTTTGTTCCTGGGGGAATAGTGGAAACACCAGCCACAAACCTCAACTGTCTTAAAGATCGAATCAATATTGTATCATTCTGGGAAGTTCTCACGCATGGAGAGCATATGCGTCCTAACAAGCATGATTGGTGATGGAGTCATGAGACGGCCTCCTTAAAGCTAAACCAACTATATCATTTATTTGTGCAAAGTGCAAAGTGCAAAACAAGGCTAGTGCTGCTGGTTCATTTTCATAAATGAGCACTGGTCAGACACAGGGAAAGTTTTCCCGAATTTGATTTAAAAACGCTGTTGGAAATTCTTCCTGCTTTTTCCATAATCGATCAGGGCAGGGACATCAACAGTGTCTTGGACTCATGGGGCATGAACTTCATTGGGTGGCTGGTATCCAATGAAGTCTCAACAATGGTGTCTGGCTTGAATATTTGGTAAATTTCAACAAACGTATTCATTTAGCATCAATCTTAAAGAGGTGGTCAGGTGCACAGCAAACTGAGAACAGAGCCATATCAGAATTCTGATGGGGCCTGAATGTGAAACAGGATGTTTCAGTTTGCCTCCCTGTACAGTAACAGTCACAGATGACCCTTTAAACTAAACGACAGGATGTGTCGCAAACGCCTGTGGAAAAATATTGCGTAAGGACTGTCTGTCTCAGCAATCAGTGGAGTGTAACTAGAAGTCTTCTCCTTATTCAACCTTCATGGAAGGATTCCATAACACTTGTTCCATGTAACAGCATGTATCAGCATTTCCCAGGCCTTTCACATCATCCATCAACATTTTATCATACCCCCGTCATGCTCTATAAGGCTCTCAATATGTTTGGCCATGCATTTTTACCATGACAGAAAAGGCCCATATTGTGGGGGTGGTCAAGCACGGAAAATTACAAACTGAACCACACCGCCTCCGTAGTGCGGAAGTGCTGCACGCAGGCCACCTCTGGTAAAGTGTGTGAGAGCGGGAGAGGAAAAGGTGAGCCCCCACCAGGGGAGGGGGGTCTGCAGGTTCATCCCCACAGCACACCTATCCTGTCTGGCCCTGTGAGAAGGCAGACGTCTCCCACACAACTGACTCTCTCATTTAAAATTCCAAGGCACAAAGGAGACTGCCCACAGGGCATCTCAGACAAACAACCGGCCTACAGTGTTTCGGTGGGCTGAAGGTCCTTGGCAGACAGCCACTAACTGTAAAAAAATAAAAAAACTCCATTTTAGCTTTTTTTTTTTTTTTTTTTTATAAAAAAGGCCTTGGCCAGCACCCACCCCCACCTCTTCAATGGAATGTGTTAATAATTCACTTCATGGAGATGAAAGGGCCTTTGATAAAAATTGCATAAACACATCTCTTTGGCTCAAAGGTCTTGCTCTTACAATGCAGACTACAGTTGCTCCAATGCTAGCAGACATGGCGGAAACAGATAGCTGCTATATTCATTTTTGCTCTGTATGTCTCTCCAAAGTGCCTTGGGTTGCCATGCGTAGGATCTGTGAAGGCAGATCCATGAAGTAGGTCAGAGATATTTGGGACTCATAAGAGAGGATTCCCTACACACATGTGGTGGTTTTACAACCCTAATTTATAAACGCATAACTCATACAGCTAAGGGCCTTCTACACAAAAAACATGAAAAATTCTGAAAAACAATTGCTGGACGCTGGAGTTCATAGCAATGATACTGGATATCAATAACATCTTACCAAAGAAAATACACGTATTAAGGGTGACAACAAAGAACAATATTATCTATACTAGCGCTAACAACACAGAGTAGGATCAATGTGCTTATGTTGTTAACATGTAAATGTTCTAATATGCACCCCAAAGACTTCTGTAACCCTCTAAAACAGCTGGGCCACACCTTGAGAGTTCTGAGTTTGGTGAAAAAGTGGTGCTTTAACAAAGATGCAAACCTGCAGCCACCTTGGTCTGGAATCAAGGATGCAGTTATTGTGTGGTATTTTGGGAACAAATTCTGAAGCTCAGTGAAAACAGCACTGTAGCTGGTGCAACTGCTACTAAAAACCTTACCACTACTGTTCTCATACATTCTTGTTTATCCATCCATTTTTGGCAACAAAATAAAACAGTCAGCAGTGGGGACGGGAGTACATTTTAGGTGTTAATTAAACCTCTAGGGATCAGCAGATCTTGAGGTTGCAAGAGACAGTTGTATTATTACACTACATTTCATTGCACTCATTGCACTCTGAACTTTCGATCAGAGTCAGTATTTCTTACACCTGCGACTAAACTTGACCCAGCAAAAATGCCTTTCCGCCTCAGTTCAAGGCTGTGTTAATAATTACATTAGCACCCCTGCACAAAACAGCCTGGGGCTCATAAAACATTAAAAAGGAATGTAAATCATTTAGCAGCGTTACTTGTAATGCAAACATATGCAAAAATTGGCATCTGTATTTCCTTGCTTTGCAGTGCATGAAAATACAGTTGGTCAAAACTTAAAGAAACACTCCTTTGAACTGGTGACAATGAGAAATTTGGAGATATATGGGAGCACAAAGATACTGTTTTCCACCCAAAAACATTGTTTGCGGGTTTCAACATCCACTATCTAGAATGTCAGGGGGCTGAATTAGAATGTTTATATGGTGATCATCGTGTACACCAGTATGTGCATTCCTCACCATGCACTTCATTTCAATGTAAATTCTATAATCCCTCTATGGAGCAAAAAGTCCAGTGAGAAAAAAAAATGATGGAACACACACAGGTGCAATGTGTTCATTTCAGAACTCATTTCAGGACTCCCGTATTGTTACATATGAATAGTTCGTCAAACAAAATGGAAAACCCCTCTAAGGAATCAGGGGCAGCAGTTCTACGATAGGGCCAGGTGAATCGAATGACGTGCTTTAGCGTATACATTTTGAAATACGATAGCCCTTGTTTTTCAAACCAGCAGGACAAAGGAAAATGAAAGATGCCGGAACGTGAGTTGTGTTACAGAGAACATTATGTTCATCCACATGGAAGATCAGATGTAGCATTGCTTTCGTGACATGCTTGTGTGAAAATCCCTAGATTATTAAAGTAAGTATTAATAGTATCAGTTACAGCACTTACTATTGATATTGCATGTTGTAGAATGCTGAAGTATTTGTACTTACTTTCCCTGTAATTGTATCTAACTGTACTAAATATTTATGCAACCCTGAGCTTGTACTGTACGGCTGTGTGTTTACACAAAAAAGAAACACGCTGGCATAACCAAATGGATTTTAAATCTGCCTTTGGCCTAAATTACAAATAGTAAATTATCTGCTTTCTGTCCAGTTCTCGTGGTCTCCTTTCATCTCATTCTCCATAATTTAGCCTCCCCATGTAATTTACTCCTCTCTCGCTCACACTTGTCTTTAGCCATGAACTTACGATATATACGTATGGCTGAGATGTAAAGTCTTGCCCATAGTAATTCCCCTTTTAGCAGTGGGAGTAAGTGAAGGATCAGCCTGACAGAAAACAGGAGTTCCCCTACAGAGTGTTCTGGGCTCTGCGCAGCACTGCTATCTCAACAAGTGTTTTTGCCACATACTCCAATGGTCCTGATTATCTGACCCTCACCCCCACATCATTTTTTCATTGCTTACTTTTAATTCCCAAGAGAAGAACCCTGTATTCAATCAAATTTTCTTGTCACACGCCCAACCCTACCTCCTCTAACTGGTTGCTGCCATCCGGAGCCAACTCCTAAAAAAGTGAAAATATTCGAATATGAGGGCAAAAAAAAAGTTTTTCAGCTCTCAAAACATCTTCATTTAACAAACAGATGATAGTGAAAAAGGAGTCAGGCAGAAATGTATCAGAAAAAAAAATTCCATAAATATGTGCTTGAGTTGTATATTATTGCAGAAATCACTGCAGTGACCCCTGGAGAACCCCCTTTTTGAATCCAAACACACAGACACACTCAAAATAACTTTCCCCCACAGGGACTGTCCAGTCTGAATCCATCAATCAATCCGACATTGTCTCAAAGCCTTTTGCGTGGTCCATAGCTAGCGGTCATAGTTTTCTTTGGAAAATGAACCCATTCTCAACCACAATTTTGCCCTGAGATATCTCTGCCAAGGCCAGTTGAAAACTTGTGTTTTGTACTTCCTGAAGTTAACATGAGAAGCGCTATCATTAACCTGACATAATCTTGAACTATGTTTGCCTGTGACAGGAAACAAGGAACACCGGCGAAGCCCTTGCAGCAGTACCAACACGCTTCAGTTAAACACGTCAGGAGAAGGACAGTAATAAAAAGGCCACTTTTGTATTTCCTCTGCTTCCCCCTCCTTTGGCTCATCTCACACTGACAACCACTGCGCTCATCCAGGAGCCTTGAAGTGAGACGAATGTAACCCTCTGATATACTTGCATGCAGCCAATGGCTAACTTTTGCACCGCAAGTCGCAACGTACACCACAGAGGAGTGGGCGCCCAGCGGAGGAAGCATGCCGTTACACCAACACCATCTGAACAACTCACAGACCGCTGACTACCTACATCGAGACAGGGGGACCTTGACTGACCTACCAACCCCTATCCCCAGTGGAATGAAGCCCATCTGCGCTACCGTTGTGGGCTCCTGCTCATCATCGGCTGGTAACACGGCTGAGATTGAACCTGGGCAACGGAGCTCAGCATGCACTCGAAGTGAACACTTCAACCACGGAGCTACTGAGGAGCCACTTTCAATTTGGTATACACAACCTTTACAATAGACATTATTATGTTGTAACCAGGGCAAGTTTAAAAAAAAGCCAGCTACAGACCAAGCAAATTTGATTTTGGTTTCATGCAATTGCAGGAATATGCACCTATTTATATCAAAATAGATGAAAAAAATATATGTAATGTTATACTCTATATCATGACTAAGGAAATACTGTGCAACCAAAAAGCAGACTTCAATGACTCAGAGTAGACAGTTCACACAAAGAGCTGTGATTTTATATG
Organism: Megalops cyprinoides; assembly: GCF_013368585.1. Classification (NCBI taxonomy): domain Eukaryota; kingdom Metazoa; phylum Chordata; class Actinopteri; order Elopiformes; family Megalopidae; genus Megalops; species Megalops cyprinoides. Next base: position 19,037,000 of record NC_050587.1, on the reverse strand, counting down.
CACTTCACATTAAATTCTTTCAGCTTTCAGCTTTTTGGGTATGTTTCAATATAACAAATGATAAACATTCAGTCTGAAACGTGTACATGTTTAATTGATTCAATATGTCATGGTTGGACAGAAAACAATGACACGCTTCCCATTGCCATTGAGTCATATTTTCAGCTTTATCCCACACTAAGACTGTAAATCCTTATTTTGACTATTTTGGTGGTCTCTCACAATGTTTTGATATGTTCATCCATCCACAAAGAGATATCCTGCCCTGGAACACACAAGATGTTGGTGAAAGATAGGATCTAGCAGACGATTCTGAGAAAGAAAAAAAAAAAAACATGCACATGGTAATTATATTCCCTGTACACACGCACACACACATTTCAAAAGAGAAAGTTCTAAACACCTTTTATTTAAACACTCTCCTGATCATTACAGGCTACCCTAATAATAAAGATTTCAAGGTGGTCACACAATTGGAAGCCTTATGTCGCATTCTGTCTTTGCTTTCTATTCTTTGTCTATTTTATATCTGTCTTCCCAGGTAACTTTTTCTTGCTTATCAGCACCATTTCCATACAGTAAATGGAAGAACAGCGGGACTGCATGTTGTCCAAGGATTTTCTTGTATTTATGGATGTTGTTACTCTTGTCTGTTTGCCCGGGGCTTGTTTATCCCCCATAATTACACACAAACCCTCTCTGTCTAGACATGCTGAATCTCCTCTTTTTTTAGTTTGAGGATAGCAATAAGACTACAAAGAAAGTATTCTCTAGTGGTCAACTGAAGATAAACTGACACTGGTGTTGCTATGTTCTGATAGAGCACGCTTTCTGATATTGTGTCCATACACAGATACCCAGGTCCTGAATGTCAATTAGACTAGTCGTAATCCATATGAATGGGGGATGTGTACTCTGCAGAAAATGCACATTCAGCTGAATTCTCAGGACACAGTGTACTTATAATGAACATACATTACTGCAGCTGAGCTAGGAAGTATTACACAATAAAATATATGTACCTCATGGTGTTTCTTTAAAATGTACTTAACATGTGACACCACCATTGGTTACATGATATGTGAGGCTGGCTGTAATACCATGGGGATAAAGGAATCCGAGTAAGTGCATCATCCATCATGAATTCAGAGGGAACTGCAACGGAAAGGTATTTAATTAGATATAATGGATTGCATGCACTTTTTAAGCATGTACACATTTGAACGTCTTATACTATATGGCAAGTAAGTCCATACATATCAAAACGTTGCCTGTGGTGATAAACATGTATTGGTGTGCACGAGTATGTAAGGTGGTGGTGGTGGTGGTGGTGTGTGTGTGTGTGTGTGTGTGTGTGTGTGTGTGTGTGTGTGTGTGTGTGTATGTGTGTGTGTGTGTTGTGTTCTAGCTTAACCGAAGTCTCATGAATGATATCCTCAACATTTCTGAAGAGTTTCCCTGTAGTCCCTTTTCCTTAAGTCCGGGGGGGGGGGGGGGGGGGGGGGTGAATGTGCCTGGCAAGGCAGAGGCAGTGCTGTGGCAAGCAGCCCCTGCTACCCAGACTGAGCACTTAGGCCTGAACTGTCTGCATCCGCTTATTATTCTTTATTAAAACGGAGTCCAGCCCAGAGTGCAGGGAGCTCACGGCTGGCTCTATGTGGGACAGCCTGGCGCAGGCACTTTCTGCTGTCATATCGAATCTGTCAGGAGTTTCAGGGAAGGGACAAACACTCCCAGGGTTTTTCCCAGCGCAGGCTTTAACACTGTGATATCAACATATTATTTTATGTACAGAAAGCAGGAGGGAGAGTGTTAGTTACTTGCTTAGAAAATGTCCTTATGCAGGCCAATTTACAGTTTTGTTTTTTTTTAGATTATCCATGTGTACAGCTGCGGTTACTATAGCAATTCAGGTAACATGAGGTCAAGGTAAGGTGAAGAGCACAGTAGTGGTGCCCACCAGGCAACTGAATCTGCAGTCTTTTGGTTACAAGCTCAGTACCCTACCGGCTACACCACATCACACTCAACTTCCAGCTAATTGGTGGAACAGGCCACCCATTTACTTGCTGCAAGAACTGAACCCTTTCTAACTGCCTAACCTCACACTGCTGCTTTAAACGCACGCCTCTTTAAACAAAGCTTCGCATTTCAGTCCCTATAATCACTCTGCTATTCACACCTCATGTCGCGCCTTCAGCTTTACTCGTCTGTATTGCTCATGTTTCTCTCAGTATCCTCATGATCTTAATTGTTTCCCGAGAACTTAATGCTTTTAAATTGCATCCTGAACAGATATTTTGCTTCAGTAATCTGATTTGAATGTAACGTAATATTAAATGTAACGCAATATTGTGTTCTATGTTTTATTTATTTTGTTTTGTTTCTTGTTTTCTTGAAGGTCTCTATGGATAAATGTGTTTGTTAAGTCGCTAAATAATCATGCTCAACAGTAATGCTAATATTAATAAACATAACCATCAATATCATCACTAATCATATCACTACTAACGCTCTTACGTATATCTAAGTATATCTGATCTGAAAATAGACACATGATGCGGTGAACAGTTTCGTTTTTTCATCTTGTTAAAAAAAAATTAATAAAGCATTTATGAGGTCCATGTAATGTAAGAGACCTGTCTTTATATGTCACCCCTGTTCCTCAAACGTAACCCACTCAAAAGTAGACCAGTTCTTGCTATTCACAAATGAAAATACGAGCTATTCCACTACAACTGTGCCCTCTCTTATCAAGTAGTGACACCTGGTGGACAAAATCTGCACAACAGAATCCATTCCTTTCACCAAAAACGTGTTTAATGACATCTTGTTTCACCTCATAAGTCAATAGATAGTTACAGTTAAGCAGCATATTATTCAGGTTCAGAATGGATTCAGGCAGTACATGTTGCAGGTGTAGGTGACACAAAAATCCAATTTAGAGAATGACAGCAGCAGCTGATTTTAGCTCATGTATCACACATCAGTTAAGGGAACACTCAGTTCTGAATGAATACATGCGTGTTTTTGAACAAGTGCTTTTTCATTATTTCAGTATTTCATCTCCTTTAGAGTCAATCCCTGGCACACACTGCGAACTTGCAGCATATGCACACTGTACTTACACCCAGAGAATGCGTGGAGAGAAGTATATACTTAAATGACTTTGAAGGGAAGTTCGATCCTGAACAAGGTATTTTAAAAGGCTTTATATTACATGGTATCAGGAAAAGATATTTATATTTGATTATAGTAAACTATCATACCAAAAGGTCACCCTATCTGACTACAGGAAAAAGGATGTGACTATAGTTGTAACTGTGGTTTGAAAAGAATAATGCTGGAACATTGCAATGGCCAGCACAAAGCCCTGACCTCAACCCAAAAGAACATCTTACAGATAAATTTAAACACAAATTAGGGAAAGGCCAAGATAACCTACTTCAGTAGTGGAGCTTATTAGTGCTTTAAAAGAGGAGTGGAGCACAGTGCCACTGGCTTTCTGTCAGAAAGTAGTAAACAGTAATGTAGCAGTCATTGAGGCCAAAGGCAGGCTAACATGCTATTAATTTCTTGAAATAAAGACTTTTTTTATTCATAACTACCCACGTTCTATGACTTTCGTTAGACAGTGTGTATATTATTTTATGTTAAAGGAATGCCATGCTGAATAAAATTAAGATTTTTGGAGGGTGGATTGCTGCTTTAAGGGAAGATGCAAGCATTACACAGCCGGTCAATTAAGGGTCGCTACCCTGAGTCAGGATTCTTCCTCTACAAAGAGCAGTGTGAGATTTGTACTGATCGCAGGGAATTGGCAGACCTCTAACATTACAAGTGTTCCCATCACTCCCAACCACTCATTTACATTAATATATTTGCAAGCATTTAACACAATATAACACAGTACTCTGCGATCATTATGATTTGATTTGATCAAAATTTAACCAAGAAGCATAACTGAAAAGAAGAAGCAAAAACATACTACTACTTTATGTATTAGGTTTGGGAAACAGCTAATTGACATGAGGGAAAAATGCAAAATATGTGTGTGCCTATGTACATGAATGCAGGCACATGTGTGTGAGTCCACACATGTATGGATAATTAAAAAGAAAACATATTAAAAGGCATTGAAAAAGGGAATGCAGTACATTTTCTCAGTAATAAAGAAACACATGCTTGTCTGAAATAGAATTATTCCAAAAAAAAGAGAAAACGTACAGAATGACAATGAGAACGAGAGATGTTTTTAATAAATTCAATGTGTTTTCCTCATGTGTAAGAAGTTTCAGGCCTCCGTGACAGCATTTCCATGCTCCTGCCTTGTTTCAGAGCAATCATCCCATTGCAAGCCTCTGGTGATTATTTTTCATAATAAAGCAAGGTCCTCCTGGGTTCCCATGGCAACAGGCCACACAATAAATATGAATGTAGTGAAAATTGCATCTTCTTAGAGTAGTCTCTCATTGTTTTTTTATCTTCCTACAATAGGCTTGCGCGCCCTTATACCTCTGTTGTTGTCCTAAATTGACCAGTTTATACCCTTGAAACAGTCATGCGTTCTTTAAGAAGGTAAGTTAATTTCAGGGGTTTTTTTAGTGTTCAGTTTTTGAAAGTCCCTGTCATTTGGGATGGCAAATGATTTTTTTTCCCCCTTTTCTCATCTGCATATGTCTCTCCCTATTCCCTCTCATTCACCCACCACGACACTCACCGGGTGTTGCTTCCCTTGGACTGATGGGGGCGCACAGAGCCCTCAGTGGATGCTTCCCGAGGTTTGGCATCTGCCAGGCCGAGAGGGACAGAACTTGATTAACAACACCGGCTCCTGCATGCATAGCAGCCCTCAAAATAGCCTCCTCAGGAGCCAAGTGGTTAAGGCGCATACTAATGCATGACTCTGCTCTCTACATGCCCCCCTCCCTCCCCATCCATCACAATGAAAACAACAGCCACCAGGCTGAATCGTGGGGCCGCACATGCTCAGTGGAGTCACGGACACCCATTCATATATATCACACAGGCAGTCCTGCCTAGCACTGCCGGGATCAGCAGCTTCCCTTCACCGCCTCTGGGAATGAATGCGTGATCCGGAACGACAGGGAGCTGGGGAACGATGGTCTAATCCACCACAAAGCCGCATCACCTGCGACAGAGCCACGCTTGATCATCGCGTCGTTCCTGGTTTCCTCCTTTTTTAGTGTGTGTGCTAAAATGGATGGGCTGTGTGGGGGTTTTCCTCAGCCTTGACTGGATTTTTTTTTTCCTCCTTTTTTTATGTAACCCTCTCAATGGAGGGGAAGAGCAAATAAAGCTTGACTGTGTCTATGGTGCAGGGGACACGACACGGAGGAGGCAACCGTGTTCCGCCTCGGCAACGGCGCACGTCTATGGCAAATGATGCTCTAGTCGACCATGGAGTTCAGCTCGTCGTCTGTTTTTGATCAGCATAAAGGTAAGGCGCCGTGCATGTCAAAATCACAATCGAGCGGGGAGGCACCAGGGGAGAAAGGATGTCGCTGCTGCTGTTGCCATGGAAATGCTCTGTTCTTAGCCCTCGGCGACGGAATACACCATCACTCTAGCGTTGCCAACGAAAGAATTACTGTGTGATCAGACCTGATATGTTAGAAATGGGTCAGAAACGAGCACTGCCGCACTGGCCGTTAACCCTTTGAGGGGAGCCACTGGAAAGCAAGCCAAAGTACAAGGTCTGTTAAGACCGCAGCGCAAAAGCATGGGGAATCCCTCCTTAAAATGATGGGAGCCTTGTCTAAGACAATCATACAGTTATATCACAGCAGACTCTGAGATATTGGGTTAAAGTCCTTTGCAGACGCATGTTGAAGCCACAATGAGCTTCATACAGATCTGTGGTGTGGGGATGAATGCTGTTTGGGCTCCTGATGCCACGAACGTGCCTTGTGATTCATCAGTGTTTGAGACATGAAAATAGTATTTCCAAGGTATGGCAGAGTTGTTGTGATCAAGTGATGTTGATATCAACAAGTAACAGTGACGAAAACTTGCACAAAAGGGCTTTATAAGGTTTTTTTTTAGCTCATTGTGTCAGTGTGGAGCATATTGTGGGTGTCTCAACACATTCTTGCATACAAAGTAAGCTGGATAACAACTTCTGGTAGTCTGTTTGAGTGAGAGCTCCTGCTTGAAATCCAAACTCTTGTCTTCTGCCCACCATCCAAGGAGCCAAACAATAGCAGACTATTAGACTACCTATCCTGTTGACTAAGTGGCCTGGTTTCAGGCACCCCCCAACCCCCCCCCCCCCCTCCCCAATTTTTTCTGGCATCATCTAGGACAGCTACTTTGGTCTGGTCCCAAGACTCTGGTGATATGACTGTATACCTTCCTATCGGGCAGTCAGACAAGACCAGTTAACCGTTCCTCGGCAGACTGGGTCACTTTTTTGACCTCATGAAACAGATGTCATTCAAGTTCATCAACTCTTGGTAATTTACTGCATGTAGTGCAGTGCTTTACTCTGCTGGCTATCCAGCTATGCATACAGGTTCCAGTAAATTTTTACAGCTGAATCATAAACTACTAACATGAACAGTAAGCTGACAGCACTTTCAACACACATCTTTCTGTTTTTTTTTTTTTCGCAATTAAGTATAAAAAGAAAGAAATTCTCACCTATTTCCTAAAGGCATTCCTGTCTACAGGTGTATCACATTTATGTTTTATATATATTTTCCTCAAAGCTCCACAGAACAACTGATCCGGGGCTTCTTCTGTCAGCACCCCAAATCCATGCCATGTACGGTCTGTTTCCTCATTAGCTAAAGAGGCGTATTAGATGGTGGTGAGTGTTTAATGGATATCCTCCTCTATAGGCTAGTGGAGTAGTAAGCTAGTAGTCTTGCCTGAGGTGAGACAAAGCTCAGATGAAAAATGTGTGCACTTAAATAATGTTTTACAATTAAACAGTGTTTACAATTACAGCTGTATACAAGTAATACTGGTCATGTTGGCCTTTGTATTCGTAAATCATGGTCAATGCTTAAATCCTTGCTTTTTTGGTTTACCTGTAAATGTTGAATGACTTTAAAGCTATGAATCTGAGAAGCATCTAGTGAATCTAACACAAAGTGAACTGCAGAAAGGAAGACACAAAAACATAATCTCATTCTCATCTGCTGCTAAGTGCAATGTCATGTGTTGCTGTAAGATGATATAAGAAGGGCGTGTGTATGTCAAGGCGTATGTGAAATATAATATGGGAGCCAATATACTTTTTCAACATTATATGACTAGGCCACAGCATAGACAACTAATTTTTTTGTTTTCAAAAATCAAAAGAAATTCTCCTCTAGTTTAATACTCAACATTTATCGTTCACCTCTTCAGTAGTTTAATATTCAACTGGCTTAATTATGAGGCTGTAGCTATTGTGCAAGGGGAGATTAAACAAACGAACCCAATGTAACTCAAACAGCGGATGCAGTGCTAAACTGCATCTATGCAAGTCATCTGTGGCTCACTGTGATACAACAACATCTACAAGACGAGATCACATCTTTAGGGCACGTGCCTGTGAGTACAACCAAGAAAGAAAGACACTGTCTTCTTGTCATTGTTAGTACTTTTATGCATAGATTCACTCTGTGTGTTTGCCTGAGAGTGGGTGTGTGTGTACTGTCTGTATGAGTACAAGTTTGTGCGAGTATGTGTGATGTGTTGGTGGGGGATACATACTGATTTGACAATGATGGATTTGAATCTACTGAGTCATACAAGTCTGAGTAACACTGGGCCGGAGAGGTACTGTAGATAGCCGCCTCCACTACCATTCTGCACTAGGGTAACCATGTATGCTTCATTTAGGGACATCTGTGGTAGAAATGGGAGGTGTGTAGGCCTACCACTGAAAGTAACAGCCTGTTATTTAATTATTTATAGTTCAATTTGCCAGAATATTTAAGTAGCCCATATTATGAGTTTTTCCCTATAAAAGTTTACGACTTAATAAGAAAAGTAGACTTGGTCTAAAATACATTTTCTCAACTTTTCTTATTTTCTAAATGGTCGCAGCCATTCTTACAGGACACATCAAGTTATTTTGCGAGTTATGTTTTCGGCGATATATATACAGGGCTGCGACCATTTAGTCGCATTTTGCGACCATTTTTGGAGACAGTGCGACTAAATTTTATAATCCGCGCACCAGTGCGACTTGCAAATATGTCCCTCGTTTGTTTTTGTTTTTTAAATCATTATCGTATACAGGGCTCCAGACTGCAACCAAAATACCATTTTTTGAGAGTGTGTGAGTTGAAATTTCACGTGGTCGCATTCGTGAGAACTCCTCAAAGCACACTGTTGCGATGCTGTCCAAAAACATTTCCAGTAAAGGACGGCGCTCAGGGTTATCCGGGAAAAAAGTTATAAACAAATTCTGAATGCGTCCCGACAACACATTTCGCAGCTTCTAAATCTAAACGATCTTAGCTTGGCCGCTGTGAATATGTATGCTTCGAGAGAGAATCGCTAATTTACTGACAATCACGCAGTAAAACACAGTTTGCAATATTTTGAACGTTGACCACTGGATTTCACGCCTACTGGCGCACAAGGGTAGCCTACATCGGTTTGAGCCCACTGCCAGTTGTATCCTTCTCTCATTCCCGTTCCACTTTTTTCTTCCAAGATTCTGCAGAGGAAGTCGACCTGAATGTGGTATATCAGGCAGCAGCCAATGGCGACGTCAATACGTTGACGGCGATCATTCGCGAGGATCCCTCCATTTTGGAATGCTGCGATGGCGAAGGTAGGGGAGGAGGGTCATGGACTGAATGGGTTATTTTTGTGATGTTCTGGGGAAGAAGCAGTCTAATATGTAATGACACACATTTTCCAAAAGTGTGTATCACAGTGTAGTAATCACATATATTCCTATTGATCCCTATGAAATTTCCATAGGCTCCACCCCTCTGATGCACGCCGTGTCCGGCAGGCAGGTGGACACTGTGAAACTGCTGTTGAAGATGGGGGCTTCCATCAACACTCAGGATGCATGTGGTAGAACCTCTCTCTCCCTGGCAACGTACCTGGTATGAAGAACGCCTCTCAGACCACATCTATCACTCGCATCATTAAACAAGCTCTACATTTATTTTGGATATGTGTCATTTTTATGCTATATAGGCCTCTGTAGTGCTGATGTTCATTCTGGTTGTTCATGCAGTGCACTTTGCACAAACTGAGTCCCCACAGTTACCAAGATGTATGTATACTTTTTTCCTTTCAATGCACAATTCCTCATCCTTACTTCTCATAGGATTTCCAGAAAAAAATTATACATCTGGGAAGGTATTTTGTATTTTTTATACAAATTATTATTTAAGAGGCAAATGAGCTCTCACAACATGTACTGTGGCTCACAAACACTTTTGTCAGTTAGAGTGGAATATTTTTTCAATGAAGAATGCATCATGATGACAGTAATCATAGAGCATTTGCACAGAGGTGCAACAGTGATTTTTCCACAAACAGTGCAAAGTGTGTGTTTCTTGCCTTTCAAAGGGATGGCTTGAAGGCTGTGTGTGTTTACTCCGCAACGGAGCTAAACAGAACATCCCAGACAAAAACGGACGTCTGCCACTTCACGCTGCGACTGCCGAGACTGACCTAAGGTGTGTGAACAAGCAAACCACAAACACTTTACAGTCAAAGATTGTATTTATACAGTGTCCCTGTAGCATAATAACAAAATCAGGTAAAGATCCATACAGCAGCAGCATCTGAAATAATTTTCTGAACTAATGTGTGAATGAATGCTGGAAATGATAAATGGGTAAAGGACTCATGGCAGCTTGAGCCCCGTCCGTGGAGCAAAGGAGAGACATGTATGAGAACAAGCACTGGCAAACATGACTGGAGGGAGAAATTTCAGGGTTACATTTGCCCCTGGGTGTTTATCATTCTAACTCAGCTTGGAAATATAGATGTGTTCCCATTAGCGGTGCCAGCTTGCCCTCTGTTGAGGAGGAGAAGATTTGTGTACAGTAAAGAGTGCTGATGGTGCACAGATTGATGCTGCAGATTCAGTGGATAATTTACTCTGACAGGAAGACCTGGATCACCTGGGGGGGGGGGGGGGGGGGGGGGGGGGCTGGTACTGCTTGGTCCCCATAGAGACCCCAGACCTTTGCGCTGCTCAGTAGAGCAACAGCTGCTCCAGCGTGTTTCCTCTCCTTTACTTAGAGTGTGGGAGGACCTACATCCGTTTGGTAGTTAACAAGAGTGGCACACTACTGTATAGAGCTGCTTATCTCTCCCTGTTCCATTCCGCAGAACGCTAACATTAACATAGTCAGGTCACCAGGAAACAGATGGAGCTCATCACTAGGAAACAGGAGATGGAGCCTTGCAGGGTTTCCATTCTGCTTTCCCTCACCCTCCCCTTCATAGAGAGATGCGAAAGCCCGCCTCGCTTAATTTCAAGCCCCCTTTCATGTAGCGCTGCCGTTCAGGTGCGCTGAGCACTGAGGGGTGAGAGTGTGAGTGTTTGCGCGGCAGCATGTGTGTTTGTGTGGAAATTGTGGGTGTGTGTGAGCGTGTGTGCATGTGCGTGTGCACGTGTCTGTAGGTGGGTGGCGTTCTGGGGGGTGTGCATGCTGCATATTGACATGCTGCTGATGTTGTAAGTGTGAAACAATAAGCAGGATTTCTTTGAAGCTGCTAATATTTACCCTAACAACAGCGCCGACCTCTGTGTGCCACAGGCTCATGGCTGTCCTGCTCCAGCAATCAACACTGTGCGAAATAAATCACCAAGACAACGAGGTGAGAAACCAGTGGCAGCATCAGCTTAGTGTCTGGCGTGGTTTCTCCCATGGCACGGTAATGCAAGGCAACTAACTTGCATTGTCCATATGGGGCTAGGTGCAAGTGGATGATTGCTCTGCCTCCCACACTGTCTTACTTAGAGAGGCATGACCAATCTGGCCTGGATACTTTACTCAGGGGGGGGGATAAAAGGAACAAGACATGAGAGCATTCCTACGGCAACATGAAAAAGACACTTGAGAGTGAAGCATTGTACTGTATTGAACAAACAAGTCCCCTTTCTCCTGGTCACATGTCCACGCGATTGAAGAATTTAGAGATTTGGAACAGTCAACTTTTTCAGCCTCATCTGCTGATTTTAGAAGTGGAATATTTATGACACATTCGGTCATTGCCATTTAGCATAAACCCCGGTATTAGGCATATATTAGCATATTTACATTTCAGTGGAGACAATACCTTGGTTGGACACATTGTAGTCAAGCACCACAGGAAGGAAAATGTTTTTTTTTTTTTCTTTTGGCATGGTCCATCAGCAGCTCATTTTTAGGCGTCTCTTTCCCCCCGGGTGCGTGTGCTCATGTAACATGGCTGTGGTTTTGTCATCGGCAGGGCATGACGGCTCTTCATTGGGCGTCCTTCCACAACCGGCCTCAACACGTCCAAGCCCTTCTGCAGAAGGGGGCAGACCCCACCCTGGTGGACAAAGACTTCAAAACCGCCCTTCACTGGGCTGTGCAGGTCTGGAACGGCAGGTGCACCTAAATCAGAGGTCGCATATTCAGATGGTGTAGGCGTCTGGGTTTTTTTTTTCTGTCACGCTGTTTTGACCTGCGTGTGCTCACAGTCACAAAAAGCTACCAAAGTGACTTGAGAGAAATACACCTGAATTGTACATTCAGTAGATAAAAATCCATTTGCTAATCTGGTTACACTCGAGTTGTTGAATGTTTGAAGATGATTGGGGAAATACATGATGATAATAATCTACCTGAGAACTGAAAGGAAAACCAAGCCTTGCAAAAACTGAATCTGCGACTTCTGTCTCTCACCAGTGTACACAGAAAGGGAGAGGTAGACCCTCATAAAACCTTAACTAAAAGGCTCCATCTCACAAATTAATTAGCATGGGTTTGTTTGTAGGCTGACAAAGTGCTTTACTCCACAGGCTGACTGTGCCATATTAGTGGTCCCTTGGCATCTTAGCACGCACACAAATTAATTTCAGGGAGAAGTCTGCCACACTCTTCCCCTTAGCAACATGAATTTGGTTGGTTAATTCCCAAGTTGCCATGTGGAAGAAAGCTGAAAAAAACATAATTTCCTATGGCATTCCAGTGATATTGAACATGATGCTCCATTAAGCACTTCACACACATTTAATGTGGATTTTTTTGGCCTGTGATGAATGATTCAAATTATTTTGATTTCCAAGAAATGTCAAAATTGTCTTTGGAAACTAATGTTTTAAGCAAGATATCAGTGTTGACTGTTGTCTTATTTGTTGATACGAGTAAATTAACAAACCTTCCTTTATTTTTTGTCCTCACTTTATGTACTTTACAAACAAAGCATCAAAATGTGACCGATATCTCTCCCGTAACTAACTAACTAATAACTAGGAGACATTTGCAATCATAAGACCTTTCCCATTCATGCTCTGTGCACAGCCAAAAAGCTGTGTCCAGAAGATGGTGGTTACATGAAAATTCTGTGGTAGCAAAGAGGAATCATGCACTATGCTTAACAGAGCTCTACTTCCTGTTATATAGTTTCATTTTGATGTTCTGCTCAAGTGAAACGTGCCACCCCCTTGCGGCTTTGTAACCACTGACAATTGAAATGGCTGGTGCTTCAACCTAAAATGATCCCTAGCCCACCTGTGATTTTTTTTTTGTTCTTTTTTGTTTTGCTTATCAATTTTGTTTTCACCCAGAATTTTACTACTGTCAATGTACAACATATTGAAATCTTTATTCACACACACAATAGTAACTTCTGCGCATGTTTAAGATTGTATTTTTGATAGATGTCAAGTGCAGTATTTACGCGCATTATTGAGAATTTCTATTAGCACGCTATGAGTATGCTACTGGAACTCCAGCTGATGTTGCAAGCCAAACACACTACCAGCCAGAGCTTTTCATTATAATGAAATGAGATATGCAAAATAAAAAGATGCTTTTCCGTGGATCTTTCTTTGATCATTCAAAGACACAGAGGATAGAGTAAAAAAAAAACCCTTTGTTCCTGTATTTATGTGCAATTTGCACATGGTCATTTTTGGTCATTTCGGACAACGCTCACAGATCCTTTCAGTAGAGCATAACCAGCTGAGAGAAAACCCCACTTTGGTTCCCCATTGAACAGAGATATGTTCCATGTGGGCCCTGATTTCACCCAGGGAAACAAACAGCGGAGAAAAGGGAGCACAAAGGGGTAGTGCAAACATACGGTGAGTGAGCAGCTGTATATACAAGGAAAAATTGATCACAGTTAGAACAAACACACTGTGATAAAATAGGCCATGCTCCCCTACACAAATAGAACTGAACAGAGTAAAGGGTTACGGCTTACGGCTGCATCTGTGCGAGAGTGCATGCAGTGTACTTTGCCTTTTTCAGCGCAGCACACTTTATCAATTTGTTTGATTGATGTCATGGTGCACTTGGTCCTTACCTTTGTGCAACACTGTAAGCATGTTTTACTTTTGTCTTTATTAAAAAAATTGAGAATTTATAATGTCAGCAACTTGCAATGCTATACACAGTATTTGCTCAAATCCATTGCTAAAAGGAAAGGACAGTGTACACTTACACTGCATTGGGGCCAGTGTTTTCTGTTATTTAGAGTTTTACAGTATTTGGAGAAATTGATGTATCTACTACTGCAATAGTGGTCACTTCAGATATTTGATATTAAATGATCTCTCTGTCCAATACAACGCCAACTGTAATGTATTTGGTAATGATTGACTAAACACTTTTTAAGCTGCTCTGTGCGAACACAAGGAAACTTCACTATTTTCTTTTTGTTGTCCATTTCTTTCTGTTACATCTTCCTGTGTTTTTTACCAAGAACCAGTATTCTCAGGAACAGGAAATGATAAATCAGTTTTCTCAGTTCAGAACAATTAGAAACTCGATACAATGCGGATGCAGACCTTAGCAGAACCAAAACCAGCAGGCAGAACTAGCTGCCTTCCAGATCAGTACTTTGGGAGCTCAGACATTTTCTTCTTTTCTCTGTCCAATAGAGTGGGAGCAGGTTTATGTGCTCACTCATCCTGGACCACCACCTGGGCTCCTCCGTCATCAACTACGACGATGAGAATGGCAAGACCTGTGTGCACATCGCCGCTGCCGCCGGCTATAGTGACATCATCTATGAGCTGGCACGTGTCCCAGAGACCAACCTGCAGGCGCTGGATGTGGACGAGAGGTAAACCATTGATCCCTCAACCACCCCGTGGAATAAAAACCTGGGACATGGGGAGCACTTGTGTCACAGTCAAGCAGAAAACTAGATTACAGCCTCAAGATGTGATGATCCTTATAGTTGCCTACGTTCCAGTAAAGGCCATGACTCCAAACAAAAGAATTGCAGCCCGCACCCAATGTGGAGTTCTGTGTAATGGAGTAGGCGTGTGTGTCTCATTCACCAGAATTGATCCATGCAGCTGTTGTGGTTCTCTCACTAAAAAACTAAAAAATTGCTCAAGGCAGCATTTAAAAAAAAAAAAATTACTATCATGATTCATTCATTGTTGCTGTCATCCAGAGGGTTTTCACAAGCCTAATGTGGTGTGATACATAAAAGACAGTACAAGAGTAAAAGGCGCAACATTGATGTATTGTAGGTACAGAGCAATCAGGTTTGATAACTTAACAGGCACTAAATTAAAAGCGCATAACAATAAAAACATTGTGCCTAACAAGCATATGGGTCCATTTTTAGGTGGCATCAGAAGATGTTGATAAGGATCTATAGCTCTGACAGTTCTAGTTAGGTCTTTACACCATGCACTTTTCCATAGACTGTAACCAGTATGAATGCCTCTCCATTGTGCTAATATGCTGGGCCTGATGCCTGTGGTTATGTTGCCATTATAGAGCAACTTACTGTAAGAGAAACAGTAGTTCAGTATAATGATAGATATCTATTCTGTATATAACTAAAATACATGACTTCACTTTAGAATAGAGAATATGGCTGTTGCCGCATTTTATAGAGATATTGAATTAGAATAACCACATCACTGGTAAGAGAGAGGGTGACTGAACTGAAGTATGTTTTTGACTCTTATTCATTTCCTTTCCATATACAATGGATGGCATGTATTTTTCCATAAGTCACCCATGACTACACTGCATTTTATTTACTGACTTTAACCGTCTGAATTATTTCAAATAATGGATATGAAAACAGTAAATGCAGAAGTACAGGAATAACAAAAAAAACTTATAGGTGTCAAGTAAAGAGATGGAGGCCCAGTTGCAGGTTATCTGGCCCTTTCAGAAAACGACATCTCACTGCAATGCGTTCCCTCTTCCTCCATACCGACGCTGTGCCGGACTGAAACTGGCAGGACCCCTCTCCACTGGGCAGCGGCGGCAGGGAAGGCGGACTGCGTCCAGGCCTTACTGCAGCTGGGCGTGGACCCCGGGCCGCGGGACATCAACGAGAACACGCCCCTCACTTATGCAATGTACTGCGGCCACACAGCCTGCATCAAGCTCCTCTCCACAGAGAGCAGGTTCGGAGCGCTGAACACTGTTGCTCACATTCAACAAACTAAAACTGAAATTGTTAACAGCAAGATAAAAGACGTTGTCAAAAAATGCAATGAAACAGAGCTATGTTTCATATTTGATGCAAGAGTCTCAGAGCACTTATCCTGAGGGAAGGGACAATAGGGAAAAACTTGTATGGCATAGCCACTGATGCAATGTAATAGTCTGTTGTTGATTCAGTGTGTATGTACTGTATATGTCAAAACTTTCTCCCAGCTGGACTTACAAAAGCAAAAATCAACCACAATGAAAACCTTTCAAGTAATAATGCTGAAGCTGGCAATTGCTTTGATTAATATCAAATCCTTTGCAATTTGAAACTGATAGTAAATTTCAGACATCAAATACTTCATTAACGATTGCGTCGGCTATAAGTCAGTTAACCATGTTTCTTTGCTGGTCATTGGCTGTATCTCCACAGATCTGAATCAGCCAGGCAGCTGCATTCCCAGAACAGCGACCAGACTCAGAAAAAGGAGGGGAAGTTCAGCGTGCTCAACCAGATATTCTCCTGCAAAAAGAAGAAGGAGCACCAGGCAGCAAGGCAGAAGGACAAGAGCCGAGACCGCCACCTGAGGGAGGAGACGTCCGAGGTGGATGACATCATCACCATGTTCGACTGCATCATGGACTCCTCCGGAAGCGAGCAGTCTGAGGACAGTTCCGATGTCAGGAAGAGGCCCGGCGAAAATCAGAAGCACCACCTCAAGCAGAATCACACAGCGAAGGAATACAAGGGGCTCCCACCCATAAGGACGCAAAGTCTTCCTCCCATCACTCTGGGAAACTCTTTGTTGGCCAGCTCCCAGAATGCAGTGCAAGGCAGCACCCCAGGGCAAATGGCCTACCACTTTGCCCACAGGTCTCAGAAGAGCAGGAGTGAACACGACTTGTTTGACAACAGACCCAAGGGCCAGGCGCTGCTCAGTAATTCGTGGAGGTCGGAGTCCAATCAGGTGCTGTCACACAAAGCGTGGACAGCCCCTCCGTCTGAGAAGTTGCTGGATGAACTTCTAGATGCCAAATCCAACCCTTTGGATGTACTGTACCCCAACCACATCCCTTACATGCAGAAAAACGATCAAGGTAAGACAGGTTCATTCCTCAAAGGTAAATCAATGGGGCAGCAGTGTAGCATAGTGGTTAAGGAGGAGAACTCGTAACTAAAAGGCTGCCATTACCCTTGGGCGAGGTACTTAACCTACGATTGCCTCAGTTAATATCCAGCTGTATAAATGGATAACTTTGTTAAAAAAACTGTAACCGATGTAAGTCGCTCTGGGTAAGAGCGTCTGCTAAATGCCAATAATGTAATGTACAAAAATCATGGAGATTGCAGACCAAATGCTTTTAGCGATACGATGGGATTTATTCCTTTCCATAGACAACACTGTTACAGCCCTGTTCATGGCCCACCATGCCATACCCTAAACCAAACCTGAGTGTAATCCTGCCTTGCTGGGACACAAAGTGTGTGAGGAGTGTAACCTAATGGTGTGATTATGGTGAAGACAGATGAAATTAAAGGAATGAAAAAGAACTTTGTCAAGAGGCTGTTGCCCAAGTGGCATTGGATGGGAAATATCCAGAACTATCACATTGCTTTTTTATGGTTGTGGATAATTTGTGGTCCTCTTTCCACAACCAAGATCCAACCAGGTGCAACCCACTCCTGTGCTTTTTTGGCTTCAGTTGTTAAACAATTACGCAGCCAAGAAAAATGTAGTCCAACGCCATAAAGAAAATGGTGAGAAAATGCCTCTTATCTTTCGTAGCTTCTTAAAGAGCAAAAGCATGTGGCTGTGTGATTTAATCAGTTTCTGTATCTTATCACATGTTCTAAACTAAACACATGGGAGTGTGTACCAAACAGCCTTAGTCAGCACAGTAGGCACACCCCAAAGGCTGCACACAAGGAGATATTATCACAATATGTCTCAAACACTCCTTCCAAAACACGGGTTTACCAGCCAATGACATGGTAACCACCAACAATGGTTTGTTCACCATTTAAAAAATGGCTGGTGCCATGACATGATCATCACTGGTGATATTCCATGCAAAAAGGGGACTGCCTCCAGCCACATGAACTTGATGTAAGGGGGGCATAAAAAACCAAGATGTGTGCCTTTGTTTTTGTGTAACGTATGTGTTATGTGTTTGTGAGTGGGTGTCCACAAATTCTGATGCCACACTCTAACCCCCAGAAAATAAATCTGTTCTTTTATACACAGTAGTCTATACATAATTGAAGTTTCAGGTTCCTCATATAATGCTAGTTGATTGCATAGCCCACTGTTCGGTTTGAAGAACAAGATGCAGTTTCACTTACTGTGCCCACTCTTCCTGTGATGTGCTGAATGTTTAAGTTGTTAAACATTGATGGAATAGATGGCACTTCTTGGCTTTGAAGATCTCTCCAAAGACCAAGGTGTGGTAACTTGTACAAACATTGAGCTTGTAGTCAACTCAAAGCATAAACCTCAACGATCTGCACAGGCAACACAAGCACTAAGGTTTCATTTTCGGTGATAGAGTAAGTTTTTTGGTAGCGATTAAGATTCTTGAAGGTGAACTTACTCATCTCAAAAAAAAAAGAGGCACAGTGCCACAGTGCTCTATCCTCCTCAGTTGTTACTTAACAACCAGACTCTGGGGATAAAAAGGATCACCAGTCCAGTTGACATGCACTTTTGAACCTTACCATGATACAACACAACTGCTGTGGTCGGACCAAACTGAAACCCCTCACTGCAGTGTGAAGCACTACCTGTGTGTTTATCTGTAATCGGCGCTGTCACTTTGTCATTGTCTGCTCCTTGTTGTATGTGCAGTGTGTGTGTCTTCTCTTCAGTGTTCTGCGGTTGTATTACCGTAAGGTTCAAAAGTGCATATTCTCACACATTTGTCTGTATGTTACAACCAAGTCTTTCATGTGTACCTGGCAGCTGGAGGAGGAGGGCTGGGGATTAATGCTGAAGGAACTTGTAGCAAGGGTAAGAGGGATGGGGGTTGATACAAAAAACTCTGAGAGGTGAGAGGGAGAAATTCAGAGAATAAGGGAGGGAGGAATGGAGTGCTTCTGGAGAGAGGAGGTTTACCACAGAATAAGGAATTGGGAATTTTTGTTCTTGTCAAAAATCTGTATAGTTAGGTTGTTTACTTTAGTATTACACAATGTCCTCTAAAGTTGGGGGTGGGCGAGAGAGAGAGAAGTACAATGCCTGTATCTGCATCACCAGAATCCTCAGCCAAATTAAAAGGCATATACAAATTTGGTGTGGTGAAAAAGATAAACAAGTAAACAGCATAGGTAGGACATCGTAAGATGCCTGCTGACAGTTCTCAGTCTATTGAAAAATGACCAGTTTTCAAAAGACATTTTAATGGTAATGGCCAAAAAACTGGCACAAATGTGTGGTAAAACCATACATTGCAATGACAAACATGGTAGTCTAAACTGGATGTTGACAATTGACATATAGATTTTGTGAAGCTCTTGGTATAAACTTTGTATGAACATGAAATATATAAAATACATAGCTGTGTTTGTTTTAGTGATGTTGTGTCACAAAAAATGGTAAAATGGTATTTTTGACTATACAGATATATGTGAACAAATATGCTTAATGATGGCATAGTTCACCAGACCAGAAAGTCCGTCAAAGGAGTCCATCAAGAGAGCTCTGCAAATGATGATGTCAGTGGAGGTGATGATGATAATGATGATGACAATGATGACTGGGACTATACTGATTTCAGGATTAGACAAAGAAATGGAAGTGAGGGAGATTTGTGTTTATGTGGAGTTTCCCCTCATGTTTGTAGGGGGTCTCAGTTACCTGTGTTTTCCTCCCTCGTCCCACATCTGAAGACCCATGTCTTCAGACTGCACCTTAGCTCCACTACCCAAACATAAACTCTCCTTCCCCTTTTGTGTAATTTTACTGTATGCTGAAGTTTTAATGCAGGGTGTGTCATTTTAGTACAGGGTATGATGCTTTACTTTTGCAGTCTATATATAGAGTATCTTGCCCTGCGTTTCTATATCAACGTATGTATGCACAAGTCATCTCTGCACTGTTTTGAGAGTTGATGCACATTCACAAATAGTCAGTGGTGCCTTGTATGTACAGTCATTCATGCCACAATACCTACAGCTTTCTACTAGAAATTGGTAGACAGCCTTCCACAATGTCACTGTGGCTAACGACAAGCCAGCACACTATTAACATCTTGGAATACAGATGTTGTGAAAATGTTTTATTTATAATTATGTGTGTCCCACCACTTTTAGCAGGATAGTGTATTTAACAATACTTGAATACTCCCAGCTCTTCAAATGATGCAAGGATAGAGGATGTATGATCTTGGCATATAGTTTATAAAGATTTCTAAGATCAAGGTGTGGAAAGGGCTGTTACTCTGTTTCACAGTTAAGGCTCCATTTAATGGAAAAGGCGAGGTGCAAGCAGAACTCTGTTTTACATAAGTAAATGCCAGTTCTCAGTTTTCACACCATTACAGTTGTGATGTGTTGAAAAGAACAGCAAACAGATAGGCAGCTTGGTGCGTGCCTTCCCCTTAGCGGTAGCTTCCTGTCTGGTGACAGCATGAAAACCACAAGCTGCAAATGTCAGGGTGGACTGATACATGCAATGGGTGTCCACATGTCCTCAGTCACTTATTATACAATACTTGTTCAGCACAATATCATTTACTGTTTAAATACAGGTACTTATACATGAAACCAGCATAAACCCAGCATAGCCAGCATAAACTGTTCAACAACAAGAAATAAAAGGCCCAATTAATTCCAATGAAACAGAAATGTCTTCAGTTGAAACAGAAATGACAAAGACAGGTGGGTCCAACACGGGATTTGTAATGTAAATGACAATGTGTAAACGGAAGGAAAATATATATTCAAATTATATATAAAATGAAAATGACATATATTTAAAATGAGTCATATACTGTATATGGAGAGAGAAGGCTTGACACTGCATTTAGCTGAAAGCTGTGGAAGTGCATTGCGTTTATTAAAAATGTAGAACGACACATAAAATACACAAAAATGATGACTTCAGCAAATTTAGGTTAAAGGTAGAAAACAAAATCACAACATTTACTTTCTATTTTATATAATATTTCACAAAATCTGAGAGGAAGCATTTGTCTAGCATTTGGTGAGGAAGAACTTTTTTTTTTTGCTTTTCCCAAAGTGATGGTCATTTAGGTTCAAATTTCACACAGCTTGCAGTACTCCCATAGACAAATATTTGTGTAGCTTATGATTAGAGGGGGAATCTCAAATAGGCTTTGAGAGAAAAGAACACTGAGAATATCGGTGTTGTTTAAAAAACTCGATAGCAATCATCAGAAGTGGAAGCAAGAGGCACTGAAACTTTGACAATTTGAGGCATATTTCTTAGAACTTGTGCCACATCCTGACAAACATCACTTAAGAGAATATCACATATTATCTTTGGACAGAAGATGTAAATTTGTACTTGGAGCTTTTGTGAACTGGCATTGTTAAACCTCTTTGAACCCAGTGGATTTTGTTGAAAGTGTTCTTTAAAATAATGAACTGTCTCATTTAGTGTATTTTTTTACCGTAATAATAGTGTTTTGTCTCATGTTTCAAATCGATCCTGGTACCCAGGAACCAAAGCATGTTATAGGATTGGCATTGCACAGTGTTCAGATTTAAGAAGACACCCAGCTGATTATATTGAATTTACATGAAAATGATGAGGATAATGAGTGTGTAGTAAAGACACATCGTTGAGAATTGCTTTTACTCTGTTTTTGTTGTCAGCTCCAAATACACACCTGCTTCCACTGGACAGGTTGAAAATCAGGGAGACGGCCCTGACACGCAACAGCTTGGCTCCCATACGTGACCACTGCACTCATAGGTGTAAGTCTAACTCTTCCCTCCTCTTTTTCCAGTTGACGGTGAAAACCCTTTCAGCTAAGAATTCCCCCAACTTTGTGTATGTGTGTGTGTGTGTGTTTTGGGGGTGGGGGGTTGGGGAGGTTGTCAGAAGCCAGTAAAATGATGGAAGCTTTATTTACAATGTTTCAGGATCCAAGTCTATCTGTTGACGTTTGTATTGTATAGCATACTCCAACACGTATTTAAATACTAATTGTTTGGGGGCTCCCGAGTGGCTCAGTTGGTAAAAGTACTCTTTCCGAGTGTAGACTGAACGATACGGCCCGGGTTCGATCCCAGCCGTGTCACTAGCTGACAGTGACCGGGAGCTCACAGGCGGAGCACATTGGCTTTGTTCCGCCAGGGATAGGGGTGGGTAGCTTAGCTTGTGGACCAGGGCAAAAAGAAGCAGCGGCTGACATCATGTGTCTCAGAGGAGGGCACGTGCTTGTTCATGCTCTCCCGGATTGGCAGTGTGGGTTGAGCAATGGCACCAAACATCAATGACAAATTTGGGGAGAAAATGGGAAAAAAAAATACCAATTGCTTTAAAAACCACATGGTGACCAGTTGAGCTGATTCAAGGAATCTTGGAAAATGTGCTGAACTGTAGCCCCCTGTTTCATCAGCAGCCCCTGGTCATTGTTTAAAGCATGCATCAGTAGAACAAGTGCTCATGTATTTGGCAGCTGAAACTGTATTTACACCCACAGTCTCCTTGCCACCGGACCAAGTGTCTCAGGGAGTGAAAAAATCCAAATCTCTGCCTCTCAGTTCGCTGAGTCGGACACGGACAGGCCTCCCTCCGCCCATGACCTCCAAGCCTCACAGGCTGGGGATGCCCCAGAGCCAGTCTCTCTGCTCCTTCATGCATGTCCAGGCGGGGGACCCCCTGCGAAATGTCCACGTACTCCCCGCCATCCCATCCCAGAAGAAACACAGCCCGTCCCCGCCCGAGCCTCAAAGTACCCACAGTAACGACAACAGAACCTGATGCCTCCTGAGACCTCATTGGGTGGACTGGGAAGTGATTAAAGATTGAGCGGTATGCTTTTTTCTCCTGTGAGCTAGCAGTTCATCACAGGACAGCTTTAATCAGCTGAAAGGGAGCATAGACCAGGACCACAAACTGTCTTTTTCTCAACTGTCTGTTGCTAACGGAGTACACATGTCTCCTTTGTAAATTTAGCTTGTATAAATTGCTTGGACTCAACAAATATATTTGTTTTTGGATTGCCCAAATCTTTGCAAACTTTGTTAAGAATGAAGCCTATTTTTACACATTTTTACATGGGTGATGGATATTCCATGTCTAAAGGCATGTACTGTTTACTGTTTGGGCTCTCTTGCACCCCCTGTACTTGAAATTCATGTTTAGGTTTGTCATGTGGATATTTTGCAGAATCAATAAAGAGTATGATGTAATACTGACTTGTTGTTTCTATGACTTCAATTGCACAAACAATCCCATTGCTGCATGGCAAGAGCTCTATCCAGTACTTGTGATTGGGGCTATTACTCAACACGTTTAGAAATGAGATTTATGTGTAAGAGCAACTGTCTGGGGATTATTTTCCATTTAAGCAAATGAGAGCCAACAAATGAGTACAGTGACAGTATGTTAGCTGGCAAAAAGGCTGAGAGTTTACTCATCCACAAAGCCCTGTCGCACTAAGACAGGGCACGGGAAGTCTTTTACTGCATATGTAACACACTACACAGAAACACAGACCTCATTTCCTTTTCTGTAATATTGCATTAAACTGAGTTTTCCCGTATTTTTCATTTTTGTGTTGCTTAAATGTGGTCACTGGGGTAGGTTCTATTTCCTGCTGATCATTTTTTTCCCTCTTCTTTTTGTCATTCACCACACTTCGCACTAAAGCACTGCTTCTCCTTGGGGGAGACTTCTTTGTTTCATTATTGTGTTTTTTTCTTATTTGTATTTTTAATATTACCCAAAAAAGCTGTGCATATTATGCTCATATTAAGCCGAAATGTGCAACAGGGAATACATGCCTTGCATGCCACATTTAAATATGATACAATAACCGATACAACACATGCTGCATGTCGAAATCATTTGGTTTTGACTTCATGTCCTAATAAACAAAATAACAAAGCAAACAATGACTTTGTCCTTAGGAAGGGAAGAGTAATGTCCACTCATTTCCTCAAGTAAAGAATTGGAATACAGCCAAGGCAATCATTCATGCCTTGGTCTGGCCTGGTTTCCATACACAGAATTTCATATTCTCTTATGAAGAGAATTTTGATATATTAAAATTAGTATTTTCCCAAGATGGAAGTAGATTAGTATTTAGATTAAGAAATAGTAACTTGACCCAAACATCCTATGGAAAGGTCACTGTTTTATGTGACCTATACACAAGCAGGGCTGGTTGTGGAAACATACTGCATTAGAGGAAAACAATACTGTCTCAAAAAATTGTTAATTCACATTGTACTTAGTGCTGCTATGTCACTGGGAGGACATATCCCACACCATTACAACTTCCCACAGTTTAAAATAAAAACAAGCGCATCAGAACCATATTAAAATGTGCTTTGGTATAGACCCAATTAAAATGGAAGTTCACATGAAATGCAAATATGTTTATATAAAAGATCATATTCTGATGGTAATTGCCCTTCATTGTCACAAATTTTACATCAAAGCAGCCTTTCATCATTTATTTTAATTCCTTAAAAACTACAGAAGATGAAGAACTTTGAAGAGAAGTATTAGTGACTCACTGTGAATGAAGGAATCTTGCAGTGACTGTTGATATATAGCACACAACTTCAGAAAACATTTCTTCCATTTACATACAAATACCAGTTTGACAATGTAAAGTCTCAAACCTCAAGTTTTTGGACTTCAAGTAATTTAGAAGCTAATAAGTTAGTTTAAGTAAAATGCATGACCCAACTGATTGTGAGGACAATTGTACATATTATTAACCAGAAGGGCTTACTTTCTCTGTGCTCGTCATCTTTTTTGAAGGGGGGCAGTTTTTTAATCAAGCAGGAATGCCTAACATTTTCCACCAATAAAACAGTATCAATAATAACACATTCTTAAGATATGCATAGCTGTTTTTATGTTCAAAAGCAAAAGCATTACCTTATATATTTCAGGTCCACAATCAATTCAAAAAGCAAAGTAACAGAAATAACAGAATATATATACTGGATAGGATAATATGAAGCCAGTTCCCTGGACATATAAAATGCTGGTATGCTGAAGTTCCAAGTAGTTGCAGTATCTGAAAAGGAAATCTGCCTTTTCCCCTTGCCCCTTATCCACTGCCCTTCTCTGTAGGTAAAAGCAAGGAAGGAAAGCCTCTTCAACCTGTCATTTGTTGAATAGCTGATTTAATTTTCATAGGACGACAAAGATCCGGGTATTCTGTCTATAAACTGTCTCCAGTCGTTCTATTTTTGCCCTGCGCTGTACAGACTACCCTGCCTGTACAGACAGGGTCATTCATGTAAAACAGGCTGCGGAGTTTCCAAGCAACACTGTTCCTGTAAAATGACTCATCTCGAGCACTGGCTTGTGTTCAGACTTGTGAAGAAGCGGGAGGGGCTTGCTGCAATCAATTGATGGCCAATTCCTCGTGAATGGTTTCCCAAAAAAAAACTCCTCAGAATTCTCCTCTGGGACGGACAACTTAACATGTAGTCTACTGCCGTAAACAGTGAAGTTTACACAAGCAAAATTAATACAAAGTTAGACACTCACATGTCTAACCTGGAAAAGGAATTAATGTTTTGCCCTTAATAATTTTATTTAACATTTTTAAATTATATTAGTGAGTGATATTACTTTATTCCTCATACTGTGTGAACAGAAATATACATGTGCACTTGAATGAATACACTTGCAAACCATGGATTTCTACAAAACACAAAAAAGAGAAGAACCAATTAATCAATGAAGTGATAACGGCGTAGGCGCATATGTTCATTTTGGGTATACCTGGGTTAGCTCTTCGACGACGCCACATGGGGGTTCGCGGCGTACACTAAAAGGAATTCAATAACATTTCAAGCAAACAGGGAGGAGAGTTAACGGGAATTTTCGTCGTTCAGCCGTGATGCAGAGGCCTAAGTCACGATTGACAGCTGGAACAACGAATCGTTAGCTCCTCCGTGGTGCGTCACTTCTTGAATGACCTACCATGATCACAGAGTGCGCACAAGCACGCACATTCTCAGACATGGTGGCACAGCAGGGGAGACGTACAGATGTCACACAGTAAGGATAACTGATGAGTGAGATATGGTCGATTAAAACATGAGGTCAACGCAGACAGGTCTGAAGATATAAAAGCAGCGATTCAATGTCTTAAATGTGAGTACGGGGTGTTTTGTAAGCTTTAAAAGAGAATTAACTTGTTAGCATGTTGGCGGCCAGCGACCTAGACGGGGTAGTGGTTGTGACGCGTATGATGTGCTGTGTAGTTGTCCAGTTAGCTAGCTAGCTTGCTTAACGTCCCGTAGCTAACTCTAGCCTGCAGGCCTATTCAGGTTAAAGCAGTCGAGATTTACGTAGGCTAGCTAGTTAGCTTGCAGATTAAAGAATTTAACCAACGTAAATATGTTCTTTTAGAACCGAAGTGCAGGTCAAGTGGCTACATAGGTTGCCAAAACAATATAGTTTGGAGTAACTGGTTATCCATCGTAGCTGTTCCATGAAACTGTAACGAGCTAGCTAGGCAGCCAGCGTACCGTACGCAGCATCGATAGCTATCATTATCGACGCAGTCTAACCTGTTTGCGCAGTTGGCAGTGGAGCGATACAAACTACCATAGTTAGACTTGATAACTAGCAAAAACGTAAACGAAACCGAACAGAGAACATGAAAATAAACATTGCTGTGATCCAGATTCATCCAAGGAGGCCTAACGCTAGCTGGCTAGCTGTAAATCCCACTGCTTTACTGTGAAATTTATGAGCTCTTGATTTTAACTAATATTTTTTGCTAGCTGTAGCTGCGAAAATTTTTACTTTTTCTAGGACTGGCCATTTTTACTAGGTTAAATAGCGAGCGAATTGGGTAAGAATCGACAATATCTATTAAGGTACAGCAGAGTGTTATTTAGCATTTTCTTAGTAACGTTAATATTGGTAAGATACGATAGTCACTATTCTCAAGAATTTTGATACTAGCAATACAATGTTATCACGTTATTTAGTAACTTGTAACTGGTGACTTTGTGCGTCTTATTTTAGGACTGTGTTGTGTTCTAGGCCGAGGCAGCTGTTGTACTGAACAGTTTGGTGAAACGTACTGAAACCTGTTCTTGTGCTTTTACATGAGCGTGTGCTGTGCTACTTGGAAAAATATGCTTTTTTATTTTGCAAAGTATGTGAGGTCATTTAAATATCTGACATTCGGAACGGAAGCGTTGTCTCGTTCATTTGAATGAAACCTTTGCGCAAGACCACATAATAAAAAATCAGCATACTGAAAGTGATAGATCCACAGAAACTGGAGAGAGATGTACAGCGATAGTTTTTTTTGTGCAAAATACCGTGACGTGAAATGACAACAAAATACTCGCAGTGGAATACGAAATTTTGCATTCCTCTGATTTATGAGCACCAGTGAACTTAGAAATTTGATTGGGAATTATCGCGGATGTTTCTGTGCTGATAGTATGAGCGTGTTAAATCAGGTGTAGGATCCATGCACGAACTGCATCAAGTATAGTGCTTATTAGTCTAGGTCCCTTCATAGTGACACAGCCATTGTGGCCACACACACGTGTAGAGAGCATAAGATTGCAGAAGTATAAAAATGAAAAAGTAAGAATAGGGGAACACCAATAGAAGGTTTGTGGGTCAATACCGATTGCGACCAGCCAGTTCTTCTGATTCCAATACTGATAAATCAGGAGGTTTCACATGCAGATGCTGTATAGGTTTTGTCTTTAATAGATGTAAATATGTTACGTCTGGAAAAATATACTGACACTGAACTCCTGGGAATGTGTAGTAACTGCCATCTACGATTTCGGGAAAAAGAAATCCACTTTGTGGTTAATCTGAACATGGGTGTGAGAGACTCATGAGGTCCAGGTGTGTAATGTGAAGCTAGGCTCATTGCTGAAATGTTATCAAGGTCATTCACATATCCATAATAGGCTCCTGTTCAGTTTTCATTAACTTATATTGTGGCTTCACTGTAGTTGTATAGTATATATAATATATAGTATATTTTATGCTTTTACAGCATGCCTTTTTATTTTTTCAAAAATTTTCAGTTTGTGCTCACTGCATTTACACAAGTACCAGTATCAATTAACCGATCAATCAGTTGATTGATAAATATATATAGTCAAACATAAATGAATGCACAGTCTGCTTCCAGAACAAGATACATAACAAGTTGTTATCAGCTGGCTGAGAGTAATGTAGTGCTGAAAACATGAGTAAAAGGTGGAAACACGTTTAAAATGCAGTTTATTTTATGTGTAGTATTGAGTTTGATTATTTGATCTAGTGACTCATGTGTAGTTGTATACTTGGCTTCCCTTGTCTAGTCAGGTTGCACAAATTAACTTGTGGTAGGGCTTGAATAGTGTTTATGCTCACACTCACTGGTCTGGGAGTGTTGTTAGCCTGGTCTGACACTGTTGCTCTTTCAGCATGAATGGATACATTTATGTTCTGCTATGCTGGAAGTTACTCTAAGTAGGAGTGTCTGCTAAATGAATGGAATGGAATGTAAAATGGAATATTTACAAATTCGCTCTCCTAGTTAGCTACAGCTCCCACCACTAAATTTTATGGATATATGAATAAACCATAACACTAGCATCTTTGACATGGAAAACGAGTAAGTAAATTGTGTAAGGATTTTATTAGGACAGTATGTTCTGAAGACAAGAATTTCATGTGTAACTGAAACCATGGCAAGCTATCATTTCATTGCAGTACTGAAAACGGCACTAACCCTTGATAGGGGAGGGCTGGTGTGTGGTTCTGCAGTACAGGGGTAGTAGTAATATTTAGGAGTTGTGACAAAGGGGACTTTCTGCCAATATTATGCATGCAACAGCAGAGACTAAACAGACAATTGGTTGTCCCCATTTTCGTCGTCTTTGTCAACTTATGTAGAACTTTTAGAATATCATCAAGATCCTTAAAAATGGAAAATGGAGTCTTGCAAAGGTCCTGAATCTGCTGTGTATGGTTTTCATCTAGGAGGTTTCACAAATGTTTGCAGTTCACCTGCATTCACCTGAAAGGTGTGAGAGGGCTGTTTCTTCCCTGCCTGTGGAATAGCAGCACCATTGCGCATTGCAAATGGATAAATTGCTCCTACAGTTGCAAGAAATTAAATTTGGCCAATTTTATGCCATCTTTACAGTAGCCAGGATTAAGGCGTACCTCAGCATGGCCATTGTTTTGGTCATGGTTTCAATATTTTGAGCCAGACTGAGTGTCTTGGCTTAGGCCATCCTCTGATATGATGTCTGGTTACAAGAGGGGCCGGATTCACACATACTTGGGCTACTTGTGCTCACATTTCACTTTGTTCAAAGGTGTTCTGCATGTTGCGTTTTTACACAGTTCATGGCACTCGCCCTCTCAGCACTGCATGAAAGACAGCAGTGGAGGACAGCTTGAGAAGGTGAATGTGGATATGTCAGTGTTTGGTACAGCTTGCCTCCAAAAAAAAAGACACCAGACACGAGTCTGTTCCATCTGGCAGCTTTTTGGCACAGTACTGAGTAATAACAGACCTGAGCAAGACGTCAACGTTGTGACATTAATAGTTGGAGTCCTTCATGTGTACTGTTTTTTTTTTTTTTTTTTAAATTGGTTTTGCAAAGCGGTTCGGAAATCCTATGTAGTGGTCTGTGTGCAAATAACCTTTTTGAAATCATAAAAATGCACATGCATTTGCACATAGTAGATTGTCGCACGTATTCAGCGATAAGGGAAGCTTGTTCTCTGATGGGAAAAAATTGAATTGAAATCATATTAATTTCCACAGTAATAATAAAGCAGACATCTGGCCCTCAGAAACACCCCAGCATGTTGACAAAAGGAGAAGTTGAATTTATAAATAGATGCAATTTCAGCCATTGTCATGCAAAGTATGTAATAGTGGTTTTAAATTTGCTTTGCTTAGTTAATCTTGTAGTTATACTTCCTTTACATCTGTTGCTTACTGTGAGGGGACATTAAGCCATCTTTGCACTTGCTTGCCTTGAAGACATATGAAAGTGCTTGTGAAATAAGGAAGTAACAAAGCTAATGTGTGAGACCAACAGCAAGGTTATGGATGCTCTGAAAGAATGCATGTTATTCAGCATGCAGCGCAGCCTACATATTGAATTGAGGAGTCTCACTCATGACCAGCTATCCATAAGCAGAACTTCACCTGTCAAATCTGTGTTCCTCAAACATCAGACTATATTTTATTGAAATTTTACTTCGTTATTACTAAGTCATACTAAATTAATAATTATTACTATTTTAATTTTTACTTTTTTACTGTTTACTTGCTATTGAAATTGTGCAGGACAAATTAAGATTTCAGATTTAGTGTGCACTTATAGCTGGAAAAATCAAAATGGTCAAGTGGTGTAGGCTTTTTCCCCAGTGATAAAAGAGCAGATAATACATGGAATAGGCCAGCAACTTAGGTGTGAAAAGTCAGGGATTTCTTTCTAATATTAAATGGTCCAATGCGTAACAAATACTTTTAGTCTGAATAGTATGCAACAGTGAGCCAGTCAGTCATCAGTCAGGTCTTCAGCCAGAAGTGAGTCTGAGCTGTTAAACTGTCTTTAAAGGTCACTGTGGTGATTAACCGCACGATCGCTGTGGGCAGAAAACATGGAACAGATAACGGTGAATATGAACTCTCAAAAACTATATAAAAACCAAGGCTATGCAGATATAGGATGATATCAGTATAAACCACTGCTGTATAACACGGAGATCAAGACCAGCATTGGCGTTCATTAGGAACATGATAAAAGCCAGAACACCATTAGTGGTAACTGTTGACATAATGGAACCATTTTCATCCATTGTTTTGGGAGAGGGATTCTATTAAATTCACTGTCCCGTTTACTTCTAAGTGTAAAATGTAAATTAAAAAATCTAAAGCTAAAAACTAGTGTTAACTCCTGCTGCAGTCATTCATAATTTTCTCATTGGCGTCCTAAAGTTGCAGGGTCATCAGCCCCTTTGCAAGG
Source organism: Megalops cyprinoides (assembly GCF_013368585.1). NCBI lineage: Eukaryota > Metazoa > Chordata > Actinopteri > Elopiformes > Megalopidae > Megalops > Megalops cyprinoides. The sequence goes on along the minus strand of NC_050587.1, from coordinate 19,006,217 downwards.
TGCTTTTTGCACAAATAAATAAACCAAATTATCACATCCTACTATGTCATTCAAGGAACCCTTGTAAAATAAAATGCAAGATGCCAGAATGCACACCCCTTTCAGTCAGGTTCCTATGGTGTTTTCTTTTTTGGGGGGGGGGTAATGTCATCTTTCCCTTGTCCCTCTGTCATCTTCCATTGTCGAAGTCTCGTGTTGGTCTTCTCTGTACAGTCTGTGGTTGTCCTATCACAAGTTACATATGACAGTGCAAAGCACATGCTTCTACTGTGGCAAGATTCTGCTTGATTTAACCCCTCGTTTGCCAGTTTAAGTCTAAAAGGTAGTTAGCCACCCTTTACTGTGTCTGTCACATCACATATTTTGACAGCCTTCTCTAGTGTTTATTTAAAAATGTGGAGACATATTCTGGGGTCATGAGGCGGAAAATGACAAAATTCAGGTATTTTTGCAGCTGGTTAATTTGAGAAAGCTTTAGGAATTTTAGATTGCCAGTAATTGTCCTGATAAGTTCACAATCTAAAGTCATTCACTAAACTAACTACTATGTAAAGAATAATGTAAATTATCAACAGTTTGAATCAAATTGATAACTAGGGAATAGCTTAATCTTTGTAGGTCAGATGAAAAGGCATGTCACTGTCCTGTAATTGCAGCACTTACAGGACTGAAGAGCAAAGTTCATTGATTAAGATGTCAGATGTAATGCAAGTATGTCATGGAAAGTTGACACTATAATCCACTATAATTCTGTTCATACGTCTATCATTTTTCTTTAACTTACTGTTTAATGACAAGTTGTCTGTTGAAGAAATGCAAGTGCTTATTTTGCATTAAATGTGTCATTACTTGGATATGAATTAAAGATAATTTAATTAACAGTTGCAGTGTTGCACAACAACTCTGCACAATTATAGTATATTTAAAAATGCAATAAATTATTTTGGCTGGTGAATTATTTTTTAATCTTCCATGGCGAAGAAAAGTTCCCTTTGGGCTATGAATCAATGATTGTGAAGACAACTGGTTTAAAAAAAAAGGCATTTAACTTCTGGCATGTTCATCCAAACTATTGTGGGAATTGGCAAAACTATCAGGTTTTTCAAGGCGGGGGAGGGGGGAGTGTTCCGGGATCCAGCACTGTTAACTCTTGTTTTTTGTCGCCTGGAAACAAGTAACCCTGTAATTCTGGGAATGGGAACTGCCAGATTGCCTTCTTTTTCTGGGAATACAGATTGCCTGGAACAAGGAGGGTGGGCCACGACACATTTCCCAAAATTTGTTTTCTAATGCCATACATATCCACATACATGTTTGCTGTATGGCGGACAATACTCATGACGTTCTAGCACCCTCATGCCCTCAAAACATGAACAAAGTTGCATGGCCCTGTATTTCAGAAAGAAGGCTCATTCACAAAAATGGCTTATGACAGCACAGTGCAACCTTAAGATGGATACACATGCGCGTGTGTGCGCACACACACACACTCACACACACACACACACACACACCAGCCAGTGGGTCGACCTGCTGTGATGGTATAGTCAGGCAGGGTCAGCTGTTAATCTTTAATCTTTAATGTGCTGTAACACACAGCCCAGAGTATGGCTAACAGCATATTTGTTGAGGCTGCTGTTATGCCTTGACTCTGTCTGTGATCACTGTTAGCTGCAAGTGCATATGTAACGGGTGGTATCTTGCGTTGTGTTTTAATATGATGTTACGTGGGTCGGCGAGCGAGCGAGTTTCGAACTGAGGTTCTTACTGCTCGCTGCCATCCCCTTAAAGCCAGCGTCGTTGCCAGTTGAGCTAAAGGCAAATTGCCGTTAGCCTGTCGGCGACAACACTGCTTAACCAGGTCTCAGGGGGAGTGACGTAGCCGCTGCAACCACTCGGCTACCTGCTACCCGCTACCTAAGGCTTTACGCAGGACTCACACGAGCTAATCACTTCAGCTCTGCTACACTCACCCCCCTTTGACCTCCTCTGACTCCTCAGCGACCACTGGCGGCCAAGCTGTGCTTTAGCCAGTGATCCGGGTCACGGCACCAATGTAACGGGTGGTATCTTGCGTTGTGTTTTAATATGATGTTACGTGGGTCGGCGAGCGAGCGAGTTTCGAACTGAGGTTCTTACTGCTCGCTGCCATCCCCTTAAAGCCAGCGTCGTTGCCAGTTGAGCTAAAGGCAAATTGCCGTTAGCCTGTCGGCGACAACACTACTTAACCAGGTCTCAGGGGGAGTGACGTAGCCGCTGCAACCACTCGGCTACCTGCTACCCGCTACCTAAGGCTTTACGCAGGACTCACACGAGCTAATCACTTCAGCTCTGCTACACATAGGCACTAGAGAGAGAAGTCAGCCAGATCAGATCACACACCACAAACATAAGGAAAAGCACCTTACGGAGACTACAAAATTATATATTCTTTTATGTAACTGCTTCTCGTGTTTAAATGCAGACTGACATGTCCATTACTAGATTCTTACAAGTGTTGAGACAGCTGACATCTACTTATTACATCTACTACATATTTACAAATATGTTTGGAGTCTGTACGTGTAAGATGCAGGAGGACCAGAAAAGCCCGGGAGGGCAGCAGTTTCTCTGCAGCTGTAGCTAACCTCTCGTTTACTGGCTAGCTGGTCAACAGACCATGTGAGCTACCGTTTTCATCATAAACATTATCTCCATCCATTTACTGTTTAACTAAATAGTGTCAAATAGAAAAACCAAATAGAGTCAAATAGCTTAGTTAGCTAAACAGTGCTAACTAGGTGATCCCCTTCCAGAGAGTGGATTTCATGAATTTATTATGATTGGCAAGGTAGCGAAGTGCATAGCTACAGCTACAGGATCTCTCTGTGTTTGACCTGGGAGGTCACAGCGGGTCAAGGGCAGCACAGAGGGGCAGGGATATGTAAATGACCGATTAAACATGATTGGTCTCATGAGCTCAAGCCCAGTTGTAACCTGAGGCTAATCCTGAAGCTCTTAAATCACCCCCCCCCCCCCCCCCCCCAAGAACTATAGCAAACCAGCACTGACTGCAGATGTTCTATTTTCACATTGTTTTCTGTATAGATCAATGGGCAAATACCAAGCAAAACACAGGAAATCACATTTTTGACTGTTAAAATATGTTAATGCAAATCAGAAATATATTGGAAATGGCCAAAAGGTACCTATTTTAAATATATTGATTGAGTAAATATTATCTAACGTGCGTGCGTGTGTGTATACATACATACATACATATACATTTTATAGATATGTATATAGACTATATATATATAAAAGATTACTGAGATAAATGTATACATTTTTTTGTGTGGGCGAGTTACAACACAAGGCTTTTGAATTAACATGCATGCATCTCCCCTCAGACGGAGAAAGCAACAGTGAGATGGATGCCTCCCATAGAGCCCTGCTGCTTCTGTCCTGGGCATGTATGGTCCTTGCCTCCAGTAAGTATGGTTTTTAGAGCATGGCCTCAAACCATAACAGTAACTGCAATACTATTCAATCCCCTGAGGACACATACAAGTGATTGTCTTGTCTTTGTTTTAACAGACAGTGTTGAATTTTGCTGTGGGAGAATTTTCCCAGAGTCGCCAGTGTTGGAGGTCGGTAAGGAGTTCACCGCAACTTGCGTTCTGTCAGAAAAGGGAAAGAAAGAGACTGGAGCCACTGCTGATGACATCTACTGGGACTTTAAAAATGTCCCGGTGCCCAAAGAGTATTACACCAAACTTAACGACTCAGCCGCGAGCATGACTGTGAACGTCACCAGTGACCTGGAGAGCCCCTTGAAGTGCAACGTTATAACACGTTTGGCATCACTTCACAGCTCCCCTAGGATTGTGCATGGAGTGTTTTTCAGTGTGGGATGTGAGTATGACTTCCAAGGTTTTCCCAAAATCAAAATAAATACCAATACATGGCTTAGTAATGTAATGCTGTTTTTTTTTTTTCATCATTGGTAGGGATAGTCTTTTTAAGGGCAGAAATCTTACAATATCATTGACAGGATAAAGGCTGTGGCCTACATTATGTACCATTTTATCAAGCAGAACAATTAAAATATCTGTAGCTTAAAATTTGTAAATAAATGTTGATGTAAATGAATGTTTCCATTATTGTGTGTACATCCTTGCTTGGTTTTCTGGTTCCAAAAGCAGTTCTGAGCTCAAGAAAACATCTTTTTTTTTTATTATGGTGTTATCCCAGATCACCTGAAAAGCCAAACTTTTACCGTGCTTCACAGCTACTTTCACATTCCTGAAGCTAAATCTTCCATACAATCAGCATGACATTACCCAATATGTCCAGGAATCTGACAACTTGCTTTGTATAGGATGTACCAGGCATCAGGCCCGTGTTCTGTGATGGTAATGATACTGTTGACTTGTTCACATTACTGATGAAATACAGTGTAGCATTAAATCAACATTTGCTTTCCTTTGTCAGATCCCCCTGAAAAGCCAAGGAATCTGACCTGCATGGTGGTCTTGTCTGTTCATAATCCTTCACGGTCTCCCATGACATGCTGGTGGGACCCTGGGACCAGAGACCCCATTCTGGACACCAGTTATACCTTGATTGTCAGGTAAGTATTCCTTCAACAATGCAGTGTTTATAAATGTAACTTCTGTATGAAAGCAATGCATTAATCAGTAGGTATTGTGATCATGTTGATGAGCGCACTGGGTTTTTGCAACAAACACTATTAATGTTTGCAACGAATCTTCAGCTGGACCCATGATTATTCTTAGTTTGGTCATAAGCTGCATATCAGACACATCTATTCCAAATGACTTATTCATACCCGACGACAAGCAAGCCGTGGCCAACCAAAGAGTATACCTGTGTTTTATCTCTTATTGTTTGCAGGTGTTTAATAAGCGTTGAACCAGGAGTCATAAACTGCGACGGATATGTTATATTCCGGTTCAGAAAGCATAACTCCTGTTTTGTTATTTTAGGCATGACGGTAATGATGGGCTTTATTCTTGTTTCTTCTCAGAGAACCTACAAAGAATCATAGCTTCGCAGCTGAGAGAGACAGAGGGCAGGTACACTTTGAAACCTTGCCAGTTTATGTGAGTGTGGACATATGGGTACAAGCGGAGAACAAACTGGGCAAGGAAAGATCAGATGTGTATACAGTGGATCCAGTAGATATAAGTACGTGTTTATGAGACTCTTAAATCAGTGTAATTTTTAATTAATGGCAATACACGTCACCATACTAATAATGATTGGTCCTGTTTTACAGTAAAACCAAACCCACCGTTGAAAGTACATGTGACTTCTGAACAAGGATTTCCTACATCACTTCTTGTACGTTGGAACCAATCTGTTGAATCTGTCTACCCTAGCCTGAAGTACAACATCCGCTTCTGTGCTGCTGGATCTGACATGTGGTCAGAGGTAAAATTGCATAAAAGCTGGTTTATGGATATTTGCTGTGTGTGTGTGAAAGATAAAGGACTCATTTAATCAACCACATTGTGTATGCAAGCAGACTGAATAAGGAAAAGTTTAGTAAAAAGAATTATAATGATAAATGATTACCATTATAATTTGAAGCAGTGTAACAGATCTTTCATAATTCCTTTGCTGTTAATGTAAGATCCAGACGACATTCATTTTCTATCCTTCCCCAATGTCAACAGCAAGGCTTTTTGTGGTAGCATCCATGGTGGTTTCAACTATTTCACCAGTCTGTTTTGCCCTTAATGTGGTTATCAAAAAAAGCTTCCTCAACACTTCTTAACATCCACTGAAATGTGTGGGAACAGTTTGTTGAGCTCTGTGCTGAGGACCCAGTATGATTAAAAAGGAAACCCTGACCTCTGATTCTTACTACAGCTTGGTTTATTGGTATTTAGTGACCAGTAGGGGTTGTTAGCTGCCAAAGGTACAAGGTTTAATCTCAGAGTTTAAAAACAATTTTTAAAGATGATTACATTCACCTTATTCTGGCTATTCAGAATTGTTATGTTATGTTATGTATGTATATGTTGTTATGACTTTATATTGCAAATTAAGCTATTGATTTTTGTTTTAGATCCCTCCGAATGATACCCTTGGCCCCATAGAATCATTTCGAGTTCAATATCTGGAACCCTATACGGAGTACGTTTTTCAAGTGAGATGCATGAGCCAGAACGGCTATGGCTACTGGAGTGAATGGAGCCAAAACGCCACCGCCAAGACTCCCGAAGCCAGTATGTGACTACTGTTAGAGAATTTTCTATTGCTGAAGCATGTTCTGCCACAGAAATGATCAGATCTTTCCTTTCAAAGCTCAAGATAAGCTTTGCGATTTGCAGACATGGCAGTCTAAAAAACAAGACACCTTGAGTAAATGATTTTGGTGAAGTTGTCACTGTACAAATGTTTTTATCACGTTGCTTTTACTGATTTCCTTTGATTTGTGTAATCATAAGGAAATACTGGTGTCAGTTGTGAGAATGCATGTGTGTTCTCTGTGCCAGGACATTGTGTGTTGTGTCTTTGTGGTCTGCATACTAGCTTCCCTGATATTTACTTTATATGTCCCCTTGTCTTTCTGCCATTACTCAGAACCCTCTAGTAAACCAGATTTATGGAGATACATAACTTCATCTGAAGACTGTGCTGAAACTAGTGTTGAGCTGATGTGGAAGGTAAAACAGAAATTTTGTGCCCTTACCATATTTTGTAATGTACTTTACAAGAGTTGGCAGCTGTGCTGTAAATTAATTGCCATAAATAATTATTTTGATTCAGAAAAAAATAAGCAGTGTTCTTCAGTGAACATATTTTTTGATGAATTGTCATATGTTGTCACCTCTGTAAAGCCAGTTGTTATCTATTTCATTTCCATTGAATAATGTTTTTGTTTACAACCACAGGCTCCCGTTCATTCAAATGGAAGAATTGTGGGATATAACATCACAGTACAAGAAGATGGCAAAGTTAAAAGCTTCCAAGCCAGTGAAGGCGATCAGATGTACAAGACGTCTGTAAAAAGACCTGTTTTAATTACACTCACAGCACACAACTCAGTTGGAGCATCTCCAGCAGCATATTTGATCATCCCTAAAACGAATCGGGGTAGGTCTGCTTCGCGTTTATTTTGCCTATGATTTTTTTTTTGTCATTGTTTTTGTTCTGTGGAGTTTAGCGGGGGGGCGAGGGGGCGGGGGGGACGCAGCGGCGCAAGCACTGATGTGTAATGGTGGCTGTTTCAGACCCCCTGCCAGTGAAAAATGTGACCTGCTTGCCACGGGACGGTACTCTGTGGGTCGAATGGGAGCCGCCGCGCCCCAACCTCACAGAATATGTGCTGGAGTGGGTATCGGTCAGCGACGGAGCCATGGACTGGCAGAGAGAGCCAGGTTCTGCCAGGCAGGCCTCCCTCAAAGGTGAGCGTTCTACCACCCCACTCACGTTGCAGGTTTGACTGTGTCTTTCAGCAAGCAGTACAGCTTGGCCTCGAAACCACCATTGCGCTATACTTTGAGGGGGAGAGAACAGGACCACATGCAGACAGTCCCGCGTAACAGCGTTTTTATGTGGTATATAAAACACAGCTGTTAGGTGTTCCATGGCAAAAAAAAAAAAAAAAATCTTTATTGGGATTTGAGAGAGGCTGGGGAGTAAGAACGAGAGCAAATAAATAGCCATCGAAAGAAGCAAAGAGTCTTAAAAAGGCAACTGAGATTGAGCGAGGTGGAGCCAAAGAACATTTATTTACTCTCTGTGTGCACAATGTCTCACTCACCCTCTAAACAAACACCTGTCTGAAGTCCAGGTCTTGTCCCGCAAATCACGGTGTCACAACGCTTGCACTCCACGCAATGCGCATGTACATTTATACACAAGTTTACACAGCATGTACAGATGCATGAAGTTGTTGGTGATTGTGCACAGTTGCCTGCTGTATCTACAACTAATTTCTGCTCTTTCCTATCAAGGTGATTTTCAACCATTCAAACGTTACAACGTGTCTGTGTACCCAGTACACCAAGGGAAACCTGGGAAACCAGTGACTGTACAAGCGTATCTCCAACAAGGACGTAAGTTTTTTTGACACACACCCCCCCCCCCCCCCCTCCCCCAGCCGTTTGACACTGTTTTTCAGAATTTACAGGATTAGGAGTGTTACTCCTCAAAGCCAATCCAAAATATTCACTTCTAATTTACCCAGTAAATTTAAAATTAGCCACTTAGTGGATTCACCAAACAACTGCAAAAACAAAGCAAATGCATTGTGAAGGTTCGATTTAAAAATGTGAATATTTTCTGTCTCGTCCATCGCTGGAAATGCAGCTCCATCAGTGGGCCCCTCAGTGAGAGAGAAGAGCACGGGGAAGACACACATGGAATTTCAGTGGGATGAGCTTACTCTAGACCAGATGAATGGATTTATCACCAACTACACTGTATTCTACAAAACAGGGGACACTGAAAAATGTAAGACAACAGAGTTTGCAGCTGTTTTAGTTTATTATGAGTTTTTGTGTATTATTTGTAGTGGTTGTAGTAGTAGTAACTGTTGTAAAATAGTTGTAGTTATTTCTGTGAATAGCACGTACGCTTTCATTGAAAAAAATGCAGGAGCATAAACTGTAAATTTAATCTCTCAAGTCTGCATTGCGTGGTTAATATGGCCAGACGTGTGACATTACAGCACTGTTTTATTTCTGCAGTCATAACCCTCCCTGCTAATGCCACCTCGTGCAAACTGCGATCGCTGTCTGCTGAGAGCAAATACGTGGTGTGGGTGATGGCATCCACAGCAGGGGGGTCAACGATCGGCCCTGGCTTTACATTCAACACTCTCAAATACGGTACGTGTTGGCTTTCAACGCAGTAACAGTACCTCCCCCTCTATTGATATTGTACACATTATGTTGTCACATTTGTGTATCCGTTGAGCAGGTTGTTAGCGAGGCTATGCCATTCTGAGCATTACTTTGAAGTTATTTATTTCTTTCCAAAAACTAAACGTTGAGTGAAGCCATTTTTCAGTATGAATGTTGTTTAAAGGAGAAGTCCCTCTGTATTCAGACAGCTTCTGTAAGCTGTCCTGTGTGTTTTTTGAGTGGGGCCGCTTTCACATTAACAAGGACTTAAGATTGTTTAATTTTGTTGGTGTTGAATTGCGTTTGTTGTGCACAGTTGTAAGGACGTTGCGTAGTGTTCTTAATCTTTAAAGATCCCTGATGTACACACACAGTGTTGCCGCATCTTTGAAATTTTTCCCAAAATGCTTCAGTCATTGTCACAGTAAACTCCATAAATCAATTAATTTCACATGCAAAATATTGGCTATTTTGTCCTGCATGAACAACCCTTAACCCCTTTTCACAATTTTTCCCCTTTTCTATCCTTGGCATTAAATCAGTTTGCATCTCTCTTGTTTTGAATTTAGCATCTGGGGAAATTGAAGCGATTGTGGTGCTTGTTTGCATTGGCTTCCTGTTTTTCACTGTGCTGACGGTGCTGGTCTGCATCAACAAGAAGGAAATGTAAGTAAAGTCTCACTATCATTTCTTGAAAAAAAAAAAAAAACTACATTGCATAGTTTCTGATAAATCTGAGCTTCATTTTAAAAAGCAGTAAAAAGAAAATTTTGCTTCCAGTGAGCTTAGATGTAGGTACAGGTGTGAAGTCTGTTAAAACATTTTTATTTTTTAATTGGATATTAAGTTAAGTCATCACTCTGTTCTTGCCTCTGCAGGTGCTCATAGTCAAGGTTTTTGTAAATCCGAGTAACATGAGTTCACTCATTTAAAAGAATTCAAACCGCTGGATGCCATTTGGCTACTTTTTCTTTTGAATTTTGACACCTCCTTCAGCGTGTTCGATGTCTTGTGAAAAGCGTTTCATAGTTTGTGCTATTTTATGACACATGATGCAACACCTGCAAGAAGTGTTGATTTATTTTGCAGAGCGTATTTACCTTGAACTGCTGCCATTATATTGCCCTGTGAAATCGGCAGTGTAAGGAAGTAAAGCCCCTCACAGAAAGGCAAGGTTCTGTAGGGTCAGTAGTAGTAGACAAATCTGCTTAAAAGTAATAAGGGAAAAGAAACACTTGCATGTCTGTCTGATGTGAAATAAGTAAGTTGTAGTCATAAACTGCGACTAGAGGCTCTGCTTTACCAGTGATGACTGGGCCTGGTTTACTGATTCATGCAAAGCCTGGAATGGTTCAGACTGCTACGTGTCAAGAGTGCCGTTACCATTCGGCCATTGGTGTGATTCAAAAGCACAACTTCTCAAGTCGTGGTACAGAACATGAGTGACTTTCAAACATGTGAACTTGAATGTGTGACAAGCGGCTCTTCCCCTCACACCCAGGATTAAGAAACACGTCTGGCCCCAGGTTCCAGACCCGTCCAACAGCACCATCGCTAACTGGTCCCCTGACTTCCCTTCCCGGGTAAGTGCATTTGTGCACGTATGGCACATGAGGATTTTTTTGAGCTGAGCTGTCTACTGAAACTGAAACTTTCAATGACTTATCTGACTGAATTCTGAACACACTGCTTTTTGCACATGTTCCTCTCTTTGAGGTTGCTGCTTTTGATCTAAGTAGCATATTTGGAAATGAAAGTCTGCCAGCCAAATATAAATATAAGTCATCTTATAAGAGTACCCCACCTAAAACAGACTATGTCCCTACGCTAAGAAGACCTGCAGTACCCTCAGCTTGAATCTGTATAGACATACATACATGTGTATTTGGTCTGTGTACATGCAAACATTAGACTGATGTGAGACGGGCAGTTGAAAACATTGGTTATTTATTCGGTAACAGAGTAACAGTTGAGTGATGGGCTGTTCTTTCTTGCTCTCCCTCCCTCTCTGTATCTTGCTCTCCCTCCCTCTCTCTCTCTCCCGCCTTTTCCCTCTCACTCTCTTTTTCTCTTCCTCCCTCTCTGTCTCCCTCCCTCACTCTCTCCTTCTTTTCCTCTTGCTCCCACACCCTCTCTCCCCCTCTCTTTTCCTTACTCTCTCTGTCTTTCCCTTGTTCTGTGTCCCCTGCAGCCTGAAGCTCCTAAAGAAGGAAGCCTGACGGATGTGAGCGTGGTGGAGGTGGACGTGTTCGATAAGAAGTCCCTGGGCGAGGAGGATAAGGCCTCTCTGCCTCTGAAGAAGGACAAGTACCTGTCGGAGGAGCACAGCAGCGGCATCGGCGGCTCATCCTGCATGTCTTCCCCGAGGCAGAGCGTGTCGGACAGCGACGAGGGCGACTCGGGCCAGACCACCGCCAGCACCGTGCAGTACTCCTCCGTGGTGGCCAGCGGGTACAAAGGCCAGACGCCCTCCCAGGTGCCGCCCAGCTTCGCCCGCTCCGAGTCCACCCAGCCGCTCCTGGACAGCGAGGAGCACCACGACGACCCGCAGGGACAGGACAGCGGCGAGCAGCCTCACACCCAGAGGTACCCCAGGACCGGCCATTTCAGAAGGCCCCGGACAGTCGACGAGAGCAGTCCCCTGAAGCTGCACCAGATCGAGATGGCCGAGCACAGCTCCGGCCCCTTAGGGTTCTGCTCCGTGGAGGAGGGGTCCCAGCAAACCACACCCACTGCAGAGGCGGGTATAGATGATGAGAATGTGGGCCCCGCCCCCTCGTACATGCCTCAGCGGAGTGGCTACAGGCCACAGTGAGAGGGGTCTTGTTCATGCCCTGAACATGGGAACCTCAAGACCTCCACTTATGTTTTCCAAAACGTCCACAGTGCCTCTGTTTGACTTTCTACCACCCCCCCCCCCCCCCCCAACACACACACACACACACACACACACAGGTCTCTGAATGACGAAGGCATTTTTATCATTTCAGTTTTATTTTTATATTTTTTTTCTGGAGTGATCATTTATGAAATGCAGACTCATAACTAAAAATTGGTGTCACCAATTTGAATATATAATGGCAACAGGTTTATTTGTTCTGCTGAAACTTGGCCAACATCTAACAAAGAATATCAATAATTTTTGGCCCCTGTAATCTGCAGATTAAGGTGTATAAACCTATAGGTCAGACATTTTCATACTACCGACTATATATGTAACTTGTCAAATATATCAACAAATATATTTATGTAATTGTTTGGCCATATCTCAGCCTTAAAATATGAAATGTATCTTTGGCCAGTGTGATAGTGGAAAATGTAAAATGAAACATGCCTTGAAAAATATGTATAATGTGTTTTACATAATGTTACAAACAACTTGTGTGTACAATCGATTGTAATCAAAATATAACCATTTTTACATATTAGATTTTCCAGTTAAGTCAAGTCAAACTAATACTGCTCTTGACATTAACTTCATCATTTGAGTGGAAAGGAAATATGTGCATTAACTTGCTTATAGTTACCCAACAAAAGGACCTCCCTACCTAATGTGTGTGAGTTCAAACAAAAGCATTTCAGTTATTATCTAATAGTCCTTCTCTTCCATGTTACATATGTGCCCCATAACACTCTTCTAAGATTGTCAGGCACAAAGTAATTTGATGTGGTGATGTGATGACCTGAAACTCGTCCTGACTCATTAGCGTTGTTGTAGTCCTGGCAACTCGGGTCTGAGGTCAGTCACAGCTGTGTAATATGTAATTAATGTAATTCATTTATATATGATTACCTGAGGGGGGGAGTTAGCAGTTGCTGTACATGAAACTCTTGTTAGTCTTTGTGCTGCGCGCTCACTGTGACGACGATGAAGAGTGAACAAATTGAACGAGTGACAAAGAGTTGAAGCGTGATTAAGACTAAAAACCTTCTGTGATGGTGAAATAACTGACCCTTAGTTTGTGGGTAGCATTCTGACTTATCTGCTAACATACTACAAATACTCTAAATGTAAGCCTGCTTGGATTGGCATGAATGTGTTACATTTTCTCACAAAATGGGTTAGAATTACTTAAAGGAATGACAACGTGAGTTAATGATATGCCGTAGACACTTTTTTGCAGTCCTGCTGTGTAAGCTATCATGACAGTCGTGAGTTTTTTCATTTCCAGTCAACACTACCGATTCCACTTAAATCCATACTGTTGCATGTAGGCCGTCTGTGTTGTTCACTGCATGCCTTATGTTACATGTGTAAAAGTTGCTGAGCACCAGTTGTAAATACATGTATTTTTTACACATGTCTGTGGTCTTGTGTGGTTTGTATAAACCTTTGTCTAGACAGATATCGCACAGTGCGCTTGCTCCAAACTTATAACAGTTCCAAACATTTTGCATTGATTCTTCATGCAGGAATGCACACCTGCCTATGAACCTGCAGCTGCATATAGAATTTAGAACGCAGGAGCTTTGCAAGTGTGAGACGCTCATTGCCTCTGCACTGGAACCCTTGGCTCCGCACTGAAAGGTTTTTTTTTTTTTCCCCCAAAGCTAAGTAACGTACCATAGCTGCCATAAGAAGACTACGCATCCACCTTGTGGATTTTTAACATTAAAAAAACAACTAAATGCAGTGTTGTATCTTGGCATCTCCATTCAGATTCTCTATCGCTTCGATCATCGCCTCTTCCTTTTTCTGAGGTTCTTTCAGAAGGGAACCAGCTGTAGGTTGCAACATTTCAGAGATTTTAAACCCTGAAACCATGTCGTGCTTTCACAAATGATAACGCATCTGCTGCATCTTAAGTGTTTGAAATTACTGTCAGGGCAAAAGTCAAACTGCTGACATACAGTAAAAAAAAGTTGGTTTTGTTAAACACGTTTGAACACTTGTATTATTGTATATTACAACAAAAAATGGAGCCCAAAAGCCACATGGACCAGTGCAGAAGTAGCGCTTTCTTTGTGAATTGTGGATTGCAGCCCTGGTTTAATTTTGCATTGAGCTCCATTAATAAGACCTTGTTTGTTCTGGCACCCAGAGTGATTGCATCAGAGTGAGTACATGTCTACCCTCCACATATGTTGATTTTCTCTGTGCCTGGTTTCTGCTGGGGAGAGAACAAATACGTTGTGCCAACATATATCATGTTCAATGTTCTTATCCTTTAATTGACAGTCTTTGTGTAGTTTGTGAAAGGTTCCCAAATTGCAGCTCAAAGTCTCAGTTGATAAAATTCTGTGTCCCACTTTTTACCCTTTATCAAACACTATGTATGTATATCTGAACTATAAGAATATTCCAGCATGTAGAGTTTGTTGCAATGATAAGAGGTATTGGCAATCTGTAAGATACCTTTTGAGAGTTTCAAGCTAACCATGTGTTCAAGTAAAGGTTATTATCTAAGAGGTGTAACACGTACGCTTGTTTGTGAACTTGCACGCATGTAGAGGAACCCCCTGAACTTTTGTCATCGCATGGGTCCTGTGCCCCCAGTTTGGTTCATAGCAGGTTGATGCATTTGTACAAGTCAGTCCCTCCTTATACAGAGAGGTCATCTTAGCATTACAAGGATAAATGTATTGCAAATGTATAATCCACACAAAAGGAAGGCATTGTGCCCTGGCATTTGTCATTTAAAGGAAGAGGGAAGTTTTGTGTCTTCTGAGAAGAGGTTTCAGTTGTGTGAAGTCTGTTAAGACTACTTCCTGCGATACCTGTGTAGAGTATATCTTGGGTGGAATTAAAGCAACTTTCATTTTTGAAATGCAGTTTGGACAGTTGCTGGCAACATCTGTCTCATTGTCACTCTCTGAAACAGATGCTTGTGAATAGTGAACCACCTAAAAGTTTACTCTTTCTGCACTGAAAAATGTGTTTTTATTCCATTAATTCAGACAAGACAGATAAGGGGTAAGACTATGGCTATGGGAAAGGCTACAGAAAGGCTTCAGAAAAGCTATGGTGTTAGAAGATTTTAGTCCGAGCAGGGAAATCATGAAGCAAAAAGAGAGTACACTCTCCAGTACAAATACAACTAAGACAGCATAGTATGCCTCTTCAGCCATGCCTCTTCATCATGAGTTTGCATTTGGTGCCATCTGTTGGTGGATTTTGGAATTGGAAAAAGAAACTGCGAAATAACGTGGTTGTGTGGGGGGGGGACTTTCACAGAATTACAACAGATGTTTTTTCTCCACTGCATAAACAGAATACTTTGTACTTGCTTTTAGTGTGGTCAATGGTATAGCTATGATCCTGAATTGCCCACCAGCTCAATAGGTAACCATACAATACACAGATTTCTAGCATGAAGGATTTAGTATGACATGTATTTTGACGTTTACCATCAGTAGCTTTTTTTCATACAAATACGCTATTAAATGGAAACAGTTAAAGCAGCTACACTGTCCTTGTGACTAAAAGGCAAATCTGCAAAAGTAACACGAGTTCACACATGGTTTCATTTGTACAGTTAGCTTTGTGTAGTATACAAAGCCTATCTAGAATGTCATATAGCAAGATGGCACAAGATTAGCAATAGGAAATGCTTGCGGTATGGTCACATACTGGCATCAGGAATCTTAATGGTGGCATTCTGGCTCCATTCACTCCAGTTACCACAGCAAATCTAGCTTATGCATCTCACCTGAAAAACATACTCCATATTCTATTTTTTACTGCTGCAACATAATGTTTAGATCCAAATAGTATTGGATCAACAGTCACACTGAGGTCTTTGTCATATTGAGCACACTCTTAATACCTCTCATAAAATATCCCTGCCTTAAATTGGTGTCCACATGTGGGGCAGTAAATTTAATTTGCCAGTTTTGCACAAATCTGAAATCTAATTTTCTTCTTTAATTATCTTGAATTATTTCAGGAACTCCCAATCTGCTGAGGAGTTAATGATGAGTTTTGTATCATCAGCAATTTTAATTTTTTTTCACTATTTTCCCACTAGTGTCTTTAAAGTAAATATGGAAAAGTACAAATCCCAGCACTGCTTCCAGGGAGATCAGAACTCCATCATATACTGTAGCTAACCTGATGAGTGGATGCCATCGTCTGATTGTTGATCTTTGTGTTATATTGTGAGGCGAATTCTGAATTCACTCTGAGCATTCTATTAATTCCTAATAAAAATCAAATGGTTCTTGTCTTTCAGTGAACCAGACACTACATTACTGATGAACAATTGAATGAGAGGGCACTGCTAGACTATTTTTCTGACATAATGATATAGTAATAAGTTTGAAACAGTGATCTTCTTGATACTTAATATTTAGGAGCCAAACAACATTTACTTGCAGTCAGTGATGGGTCAGACAAATGTACATATGTGCACAAAATGTTATATAGGAAATAACATTGCTTTACAACACACGTCAAACTGCAGAGAATGTTGTGGATTAAGATTACAAATTCCTTATATGAGGGTTTACTTGCCAATCCTGTGTCTACATGCTCAGTTTGGTTGAAAGTAAAAATGAAGTTTTTTGCCGGGGGGGTGGTTGGGGGGGCTTTTCGGGGCTAAGTGAACCCTGAGCAATTGGGAAGGCACATGCAAGTCTGATTTTCATTTCCTTTTTTGTGTAGGGCCAACTTCTTCAAAGGAAATTGCACAATGTAGTGTGGAGGGGCTAGACTGCACCTCTCAACAACAGCTCAAATTGGTTAAAAGGCTCTGCTCCATTCGTACTTCTCTGAGAGGCATTCGCTAACTGAATTTACTTAAATAAACACACACAGTAACCTACTTCAGATGCCTGTTGTAGTGTGAGGTATTCACTCAATCAGTAAAGAGCTTTATCTTTTAGAATGAAAATGTAGCACAGCTGGAAAACAACTGATAAAGGTTAATTGCATCCAGACTGAAAAGTTTCTGACAATTGATAAACTGTCAGATAAAGGAAAATAAAGGAAATGATTCTATTTTCTATTTGTGTGTACGTGCGTGTGTGTGTGTGTGTGTGCGTGTGTGTGTGTGTGTGTGTGTGTGTGTTTAAAAATGTGCTAAATGTAATATGGTGTTCTGTTCAAATGATGTGTGATTATGATAGCACCCATTGGTTGTTTGTGAAAACATCAGGAGATGTGCAATTCCAGAAACTTTGCTATTTGCTGTGCTGAATATTCTGGCAGGAGTCACTGTTCCTGGGCTGCACAGTGTTGTACCAGCCCACCCTCTCATATACTTATTTTCCACATTACACGTTTACAGCATCATTATATAAAAGTACATAAATCAGTTGTGTATAATATTATTACACTGTGATGATGGTGACAGTCTGCTTGCTTTTTGTCAGGGATAGATAACCTTTTCACATGAGTCATCATTACTGGCATAGTACAGTATTAGCAGACTTCCCTGTTTGAAGCACTCTCTAGAACACATCTCCCATGATGTCATTCAACATACAGTCCTTCATGATATAGCCTGGTAAGCGAGATTACTGATGAACAATGGAATAAGAGGGTACCGCTAGACAATTTATTACATCATTAAATTATTTATTTTTCTGACATAATAATACAGTAATAAGGGTGAAACAGGGACAATACCTCTCCAAACACCACCACTATCTTCCTGATACTTAATATTTAGGAAACAACCAACATTTACATGCAGCCAGTGATCAATACAAAAGATGAAAAAGGGCTCAAATCTGTAATCTGTGAGATGACAAAGGCCATAAAGAAAAATTGTGGTTCTTAGCCCACCACCAGCCAAACCTACCCCTCCCATCCCCTTTGGAGGTCGAATTTATTGAAGCATGGCATAATATCAGCTAATCACCATGCTTCAAACATGTAAAACAATGGAATCCTAGTTTCAGGAAGCACTCCTTTTTAAGGCAGTGTGTTCAGACATGAGTCCAGCCCACTATGACTTCAGCAGCTTGTGTTTATTTCTAGTTCTTGGCAATGGAAAAAAAGAATAAAAGAAGAAGCAGGAGGTTTGCTCGAGTAGGAACAGTGTCTCAGAAAAATAATGTATACATTATTATAATACAAATAATGTCTGATCACTTGAATATAGCAAGCAAACACAATATATGTGCAGCAACATCTCCAACACAGCTGCCAACTTTTTCATACATGTACAATCATTTGCAAACCCAACCACTGCCATGCCCCAGTGGTAGTTTTTTAGGGATAAACTATAGGTGGCAAGTGTGTCACAGGGACTACACAGGGAGCCACTTATATGGCAGTATAAGCCACTTGATATTGGTGGGTCAGGATCTTCCCACGCTCACCACCTCTAACAGGTGCACTCCGCCCCCACGCTCACGCGCTTCTGTTGAAGAGCCCATCCTGGAACATGTCCACCGAGACGTAGGCCTGCAGGGGCAGGGCGCTCCTCTGGGGCTGAGGCTCCAGAAAAGGCGCGCTCTCCGCGGCGAGGCCGGGCCACCTCTCGCCACATACAAAGTTCGTCCCATTCACGGACCTCACACAGTTCTTCAGGTAGGGGTTGATGGGCCTGCACTCGCCCTGGTACTGCCCCTGCGGGACACAGCGGGAGTCCGCGTCTTCCCACGCCTCGGGGGCAGGGAAGTCCCGTGCGGACAACGGGGTCCCACCGGGCTCCGAGGGGCATTCCGCGGAGGACTGACAGAGGACGGGGGCCGGGCCTGGTTGGCCCACCTGGCCATCTTCTGGCCCAAGCTGGTCATCTTCCGTGGGGGTGGGGCTCACCCCTTCACTGCCCGGATCTGGGGTAGATACACAGATGTCAATCTTGTCGGGGGGACTCTCGCACCTGAGGATCAAGAGGTTACTGCACCGGTCCTGCAAAGGGAGACATTATTTGAACAGAGGTGAAGAATATGTCAGGTCAGTCTCAGATGAGACAGGTTTCTCTGGCATGACTGACCATAGCTTCTTAAAAACAAGGCCTTAATTAACAGTTGACAGTCGACTCAATAAACAGCCCTCATGCTTGCTCAAACATGCAGTCAGCTCTTGCAAAGTTTAGTTCTCCCTGCACGTTCTCTGTACAATACTAAAACATGACATACAAAAAAAAATCTACAATATACATACTCTTTTTTATTTTAAAAGGCGTGCTTTCAACCACATGTAAGCACATGTTTACAACTACTCACGCAAGTAAAGAAATGCTTTCAAGGATATTTTCACTCTGCCACTTGACTCCCAAAAATGGGGGCAATGTTCAAAACCTGTAGTGTCATGTTGTGAATGTAAAATGTTTCTCTAGAGGGATTAATGCTGGTGAGAGGCCAAGTATTGCTCATTTTTTTCAATGTGCTTTTATGTGTCTCTATCTATATTAGTTTGTGGCTCATGCCCTTGCTCAGTATTGACATATGGTTGGCAACATGTCCACATTTCCCTCAGGCTGGTATCATTTCAACAGCCACCTTCTGTAATGTTTCACTGGCATCTTTATCTGGACATACTGCCCTGTATGTCTGTACTGCATTCAATAGTTGCTCTACCTTTAAAACGACTTGGATCACAGGTCACTTGGGGCACATTAATGCATTTGGTGCACAATATGTACTTTGTGTTCCATCCCGTCTGCACATGCAGTGCAGCTGTTATTTAAGAATGTGAATATTGTCATTAGCATCTAGCTTTCTCTTCCAACAGCATTGTTTTCACACAAAGCTATACATACAGACATCCGATAAAGACATAATACACAAATGACTCACATTGGCCTGAGTAAAATGTAGCTATTGTTTTCCTATGTAATGTTACAAACAATTAAGTACATAAATAACTAATATACCACATACATTATGTACATTAGCCTTACAAAGAGTTAAACAGAGCTATTTTTACCCAGTTTAATGTTGGTACATAATTCACATTAGCCTCACAAAGAGTAAAACACAGCCCCTGCTATCCTATTTAATGTTTCCAAACATAAAGTTCCAAAGTGACGTGGCTGCTCTTTCTGATGGAAGCTCTGAAAGAAGTCAGAGCCCAGTTCTGGTGGTTCAATAATAATTTCAACACAATGACATCTTCAGATGTCCCCTTTGACAAAACTCTAAAAGTGGTGACAAAGGCATCAGAGAATACACTCTACTGTACCTCTTACTCCCACACATACCTTTTGGCAGTGATGAGGGGGCCACAACGCCACTTTGCTAAGGCTTGGATCAGGCACAGACTGATTGATACGTTTCTTCACCCTGCACAGGAAGTAAAACAGAAAGAGAAGTGAGGAAAGAGATATTTGTTAAGACTCACCAAGGGTGGTTCTGTCTGGTTCCATCAGAAAATAAAAGCCTTGTAAAGCTTTACAAATGTGACCTCTAAACTGAGGTAACAGAAAGTCATACCCACAGCAGATTGCACAACAGCACTCAGTAAAGCCTGGGGGACCGGATACATTTAGTGCAGAGAAAACACTTAAGCTGCATATTCAGAAGCAATGGGAAGTATATTAATGTAATGTCATTAAAAAAACGGGAAGTCTTACAAGATGAAACAAACAAGCCCAGTTGTTAGGAACACCATTACAGCGACTCCACCAATGATACTGAGTGCAATGATGAAGCTGGAACCTAAAAGGCAGAGGTTTAGAGATGAGGTACTGCACCATGAGCTAGCTGAAATAAAAACATAACCTGAAAGGATGAAAAAAGGCCTAATTCAGGATCAGAGTGTAACTAATCTGCATATGTGGGGCATTCAGCTGTTATGTGCACATCCTGTCACGCTGCGCTGACCAATCAGAAAGTGATCTTTTGCTTTGTTACACAGTGCCGTTTACTTGTGTGGATCCGTAATTACAATGTGCAGGGCTTTCCTTCCTGGTTCCCAAAACAAATCACACAAATAAAAGCAGGACGTTAGCATCTGGCCATCACTGATTGTATACTAATGAGTTAGAGACGCACTGCGCTTGACAAACAGCAGAAAAGGCAAATCTTTATTGGCTTTTACCATATATGCGTGTTGTGAAGGTGATGCTGCTGTTTCTTCCCCCGGCAACAGAGTTAGCCATAACATGGATGTTGTACTCTGTGTAGGGCTGCAGGTTATCCAGATACACATGAGTGTTGTTCACCGTGATGCCTGGGGAAGGCAAAGAAGAAAATCAGCAGCTCTCAACAGGGCGCCCTACTGTAGCGGCAGCACGGAGCAACGTCTTGCCAGGACTCACTCAGCTCTGGGCCTGCTTTTGCCTTGTAGAAAACTGTGTAGTTCACCACAAAGCCGCAGCACTCATTACGTGGCACTGCCGGCCAGCTGACACGTGCCCCCGTCAAGGTCACGTCTGAAACAGTCAAGTTTGAAACCTTCCCCGGAGCTAGATTTAAAAAAGGAAAAAGAATTAAAAACGCATGAGAAATTCACATTCACAATCTGTTATTTAGCTGACACTCCTATCTAGAGTGACTTGCAAAAGTGCATGCCAGAGGGTTAGGCAAGATTAGGCAATGATATCAAATCAAGTGTCACAACTGATAGTAGGAGACATTACATAACATAATTACATAACATGCATTCAGAGGAGTTTCACAGGAGTCGCAAGATTTTGAGGACATAAAGCTTTTACTTAGCAAATATATTTGAGGATATCGTATGGATGGTCAGATCGTGGGGTTAGTGAAAACAAGATGCAGACTGGGGATCTTGTTTACAGTCTGTGGCAGAAGATGGACAGTGATTCAGCTGTGCTGACTGCTGTGGGCAGCAGAGTCTGCCCTCAGTCTAAGGAAATGGACATGCATGGACTGAAGCACACCTCCTTCCTTTGAGTAGGCCTGCAGTGTGGTTTCCTTTCCGGTCCCTTTGTCATACAGTGGAGTCACTGTTATGCTGTACAGCTTGAATGGCTGACCTATAAGAATCCATGAAAAAAAAAAAAACGTAATTCAGTCCCTCTTCCATCCCTGGTCCTTTTAAAATACTATTTTTGTAAATTCTCTGGTCATATTTGTACGGGTCCCAATTCACCACAAAAATGCAACCGTGGTGCAAACCCCTGAAAGCAAGATAAAGTAGCTATATCTTTCCACAGCACATCATGAGCTTTGGCTTTAGTGACCTTATTTAGATTAATAGTTTGGCAAGACACAATGCAAAAAAATGTGTAGCATATCAAATAGCTGTGTGGCATAGTGGTAAGAAGCAGGGCTCTTGGGCAAATTACTTAACCCACCATTGCCTCAGCAAACATCTAGCTGTATAAACAGACAAAATTGTCTAGTCTCTCTGAATAGGAGCATCTGCTAAATGACGGTCAACACCTGCTTCTGTGGTTGATATGTTCAAAATTTTGTCCACAACTGTTTGCAAGGCCTTTTTTTAATCTTAGCAGCACTCATTTTTTATCTTTAGCAGCACTCATTTCTCAACCTTAATGGGCATTTTCATGTCCACCTACAGTAACAGAGTGCAATAGGACAATACACCACCGGATGTCAATGAGAAGGGAATATTAACTCAAATGGCCACAGTAGCCCTTGAAGTCTGACATTAATAAGCATTTGCTTTACTAAAGCCATCGGCTGTGCAGTTCTGACTAATGCATCCAGCAACCTAGTTCCTTTTAAGGGCGTGCTTTCAATATAAGAGCCTCAGCAGCAGACGGATTTTAGAAAGCTCTCATGCGAAAGAAGAACCACTGCATCAGACAACAAAACACAACCTAAACATTCAACCCAAGTCCTTGAGAGACAGCAGAAACTTCACATAATGGTGAGTTAGGTAAAACTGTCATGACTAAAACTGGTTTCCAAAAACAGTCATCGTTTTCTTCCTTTTGAATTCAAATGCCAAACATAAATAATAATATTATAGCCCCTCATATTGTAAACGTCCAAGAGTGACATGTGTGTGTACTACAGAGTTAAACGTATTTCCAAATAACCTTTAATAAAGATCAAGCTTTACCATTCAATGTAGCATTTGTGGCTTGAGTTTCTAGCCACATGTAGTCATGAGCATCGGCAGACCAATCTACCATGTAACCATTGACCAAGTCATTTGGGGGGCTCCAGCTGACATGGATTTGGCCATTGCGGGAAAAGGCCTGGGTTTCCCCTACCGGAGGGAGCTCTGAAACAAATCATAATCAAATGGAAAACACATTTGTTTCACTTATTTGAGTAAATGCAGCTTGAAAGGTTGTTACAGCTGTAACATAAACAATACAATACCTTTGCCAATGGCTGGTACAGCAATTGAATCTTCTGAAATATTTTCGTCCATGTAAGCAGCAATACTGACTGTATATGCCCACTTGTCAAGGGTTATGGATGTCTTCAAATCAGTTGGTTTAAACAGCTCAGCTTTGGTTTCGTTGTTCTCATCCTTGATGGTAACTCTGTAGCCCTCTATGATATTGCAAGATTCTGGGAAGCCCTGTACATAGTGGAAAACATCATTTCCGATGAGGGATCTGATCAAACTCATCCATTTTTCTCCTCTACTTACTCACCTCATGTTGTCTCTGTTCAATATTTGTCTGCTTCAATGTTTCCTCCAGTTTGTTGCCCAGAGGTAAAAAAGGCTCAAAATAGAATATGTTTGCAAAATTGAACTAAAAAACTTTTATTTCAACATAAGATAGAATGCTTCACTTCAAAGGCCAGAGATGTATTACTGTGACCTACTACAAGGGGGAGAACAGGGCAGCTCAACGTGATATATCTGTTTGCTTAACTTGCTTACCACACACATGTATTTTAATTTATCCCCCCCAAACTTTAAAATCAGCACGTGTATTCACCTCACCTTACCATATCACCCTCTACATACACATAGGAGCACTATCTTCTGATACACTTGTCTGCAGCCTTCTGTTCTTTTCACACTACAATTCCCACAGTGCACTTCAAGAGAGCAAATGCCACTTGGAGGATAAGTGCGCACTGAAATGACAACAACCAAGCATCTTAAATGCAAAGCCCTCAAGGAATGCTGATGAGATGCAGAGTGGTCAATGTACGCTCACCCTACCCAGAGAGAATTCTCCATGAGTGCCTTTGCCAAGCTACTGTGGGGTCCATGTGCTCATTTCTGTCAGCGTGACCCTCAAAGTGCCTGTCTCTTTTCAGCACATGCTTTGCTCCTCTGCTGCCCCCTTACCTTCCACATCAGCTGTGCTGTCCTGCTTCCCCTCTCATCAGGCGCACCAATCTTTCTCCAAAGATGGAGCTGCACAGTGGCTACTGTTGATGAAATCCGAGAAAAAAAATGAGGGGCAAATTTTGTCAACAAATTTTAATCTTTGTGTGAGAGCATTCAATGTCGCATGTTAATATTAACAGTATGATGGGTGAAACAATATTCTGGGAATGAAAGGTACATTGGGCACTCTGGCATTCAGGAATGAAAGGTACATTGGGCTCACATGGAATATGGCATAGCGTATGTACCAGAATGAAAATAAAAAGTACCTTGGTCATCATTCAGAGGCTTTTAATTGAGACCAAGGGATACGCCAACCCAAGATCCAGACCCACCGCCCTATATTTACTTTTAAGTGGTGCTTCTCTTTTTTTCACCAGTTCTCCCTCCACGCTTTTCATACCTCGTCAGAGATCTAAGAATGGGGACAGACCGCAGTAAGCTTCTCTCCCTTTACCTTCCAGGGAAGACAGGACAGTGACCTCTGGGCTCCAGTCACTCCACTTTGGGCTCCAATCTGGGTCATCCAGAGCACAGCGCACTGAGATGGTGTGATTGGTGCACGGTCTCTCCACCCTAATTCGAAGATTCTGGGAGGAATTATTCTCCATCATGGTGGCATTGATTACATGCTAACAGAAAAATAAATACATACACGGAAAAGTTAAGGATCCGAACTGGAGTAAACTCTGGTTTTAACACACCTTAACATCACTCTGGCATGCAGCATATTTTCACGATCCAACTTAAGTTCTTTACATGTAAAATTGAATAAAATCGGTGACTGAACACATATACTGTTATTTATATACATGGGGCAGCTCAGGCTCTGAATTCATTTGCACTAGTGTGCAGCCAGAAAAGTTAAATGAGTGGAAGAATTATTCATTTATTCAATACCCTAAGCTTTACAGTTTGCAGAGTCTATAAAGTGAATTATTGCGAAAATGGAAAAAAAAAAAAATTCCAATTGTAAGCTTTCTATTAAAAACATTTTATAAAACTACTGTATTTTATTATCATTCAAATAATGTTTTCCTGCCTTTTTTTTAGAACAATACTGTCTCAAATGCAACTGCATTTTCAGCATGAAACATGTAATTTCTAATTTGTTAATAATAGCAAAACAAGAGCAAATGTTACAAGCCTAAAAGAAAAGACTGCCTGCAAACATGTCTTAAACGGGTGATCAGGAAAGGACTGCTTGAGCATACCTTACGGCTAGAGTTTCCGTCACGGTACAAATATTGCACCTCACAGATCAACTGAAACTGCATGTTCTCTGCTCGTTCCCAAGCCACTTCGACATCCAGACTGTCGAAGACAGGCTTCGCCACAAGGTTTTTAGGTGGCCTAATTTTTACTGGAGCACAGAATGACAAACATGAGTAATCAGCACTCCATCAGATTACCAGAAAGGTTAAATTGCTTGAATAACTCCATTTGATATACACTGTTCACCGTTGCACTTACCATTCAGTTCTACCCTCTGCTTTGTCAGTCTAAATTACAGAATATAGAATGTGGTGACACGTAAAACATCACTGGGGATCTACTCTAGTGATATTCAGAAAGCTCAGCTTTCTAGACTTCTCACTGAAATAAGTCTCTTCCTTTGAATACGAGTAAAAATATGAAAAGTCATGGTTAGCTTGAGAGCAAGGTTAGATCCTTAAAAAGAATGCAGGGAAAGTGTTTGTTTGGATATACCAACCAGCCATATAAAATCAATTCCTAACACACATACACATGCGCACTCAGGTGTGCACACAGGCGCATCCATGTAAGTCTACATAAGAACATAAGTCCTTCTTTAGCTTACATAACCAATACTGTTTTAAATCAGGAGAATTTAGCTGCACATAAGTAACCAATGGCTTATTGTCAGTACTTCAGCTTAAAGTTTTGCTTGTGTTGTTTCTCTGTCTTCCTGTCTGTCAGTGTGGGTGTGTCTTTGTTTTTGTTTACAGCCCCATGTGTTCTGTCGTCCCACCTCCTGTCCTGCCTATCTGCCCTTCTGCCACGCCCACCTGCTTAAGCCCGTCCTGCTCACCTGTTCCCAGTTAATTCATTATTAGTCTTTGTATTAATACCCCTTTCTTTGCTTTCTTCTCTGCCAGTTTATCTCGGTGTGTTAGCTTGTCTGGTTCCTGGGGTTTTTTTTTTTTTTCTTTTTTTCTTCTCTCTCCCTTCTTCCTCCAAAGCTTCTACTGTTATGTGCTTGTGTTTAACTTCTGCTTTGCCCCTTGGATTTCTCTTCTTGCCTGCCGATTCGGAATAATTCTCTGTCTGGTTAGTTTGATCACCTCTGCCTGTATTTATCTGATTTGTCTCTGCCTCATGATTTTTGGATTCTACCTGTTTTTGTGGATCTTCTGGTGTTGATTTGGATGGATTTTTTTGATGACTTTTGTAGCTTCTGCCATCTAATAAATACCTAAGCTTGGTCTGTGCCTGGGTCCTTCTACCTGAAGGCCTGACAGCTAATATTTACAGCTCTTCTCTTTTGCCTCAGGAATGGTGAGATGATGAGGATGTTTATTTTGCATTCCTGACTTCAGTGATGTGTACAAGCAGGGCAGCAGGAGCTGGCGTGTTGAGCTGTAGACTTGCAGAGGACTTGCCTGTTGAAAAAGGATGCAAGTCCACACGATCCGACTCTGTTCTGCCCACTGCATTCTTGGCCTCCACCCATATTATGTTAGTGTCAGTCAGCACTTCAAACTCAAATGCGCAAGGGCTGCTTCTTGAAGTACAGTTGTCTAATTCATTCCCGCTACAAATAAGAGAACATGAGGCAAGTAGAAATTAGCATTTTGAGTCCTCTGATACAAAAGTATATGCACACTACCCAGAGACAAAATAATTGTTTGGCATAGTTGGTGTCGTGTATTCTAGACTTATTCTGGACAATCAATCTGCTGTTACACAAGAATTACTATGAGCCTATTGCAACAGGCCATTGCAGTGTGGAAAATGTAATGGAGGGAACTTGAACACTACAAAGCATTAGACAGAACAGGTCTGGCATATATTTGCACCTATTTCATGTAAAAGCCACAGAGGCAAGGAGTAGAAACAATTTTCCAAAAGCTGCTTAGGCTCCATTTTGGCTGGAACGATGCTCTGATATCTGGGACTGTTTGAGTGACACATAAAACCAGACTGGGAAAAAGACAAAACTAGGAATTCTACATTGTGTCTAATACTTACAATTTCCTGTGAACCGTATAGCTTGTGTCTAATGAAGTGTCTCTTCCACTATCCCAGTAACAAGTGAAACCTCGCTTTAAAATTGTTGTGCAGGATATATTTGTTGGTTTCATTGGTGGAACTGTTGGAAAAACACCAATAACCTTTCCTGAGAACATACTTTCATTGCACATGTTTCTACCATAAATGGTACATTTTCATAAATTAAATATAATTATTCAAGCTAATTCCTTGAATCTAGAAACATTTTCCATTACAGCTCCCTGTGTATTATGTACAGCTTGTGTTAGCTATACAGGATTATGTTTAAAAATGGACACACAAGAATGCAAAAAATATATATACAGTGCTACTTGTTGGAAATTTAGTAGGTCGTGGACACTGTTCCCTGCTAAATCATGAGCATTTGTTTCCCTGTCTACAATACCTGAGGTGTCTGTCTATTCAATCTGTCGCCTCACAATTGATTATATGGGATCCAAGAGTCATGACCCTTGATAGAATTACTAAGACCAAGCTGAACATAAACACCACTGTTTTAATGGGCCAGGTGCAACACTCACAGAAAGCCTTGACAGTAGTGCCCCCCAGGACCACATCCTTCCCATCCACATCCATGTGGCATGTCACTGTTCCACTCTGGAGGGTGAAATTCCGAATGGTCACCGCAGAAATGGTAGAATTAATAACCGTGTACAGTGCTTCTGGGATCTTCTTGTCATTCAACATCCAGAACAGCTTCCTGCGACTGTACAAGGGGACGTTGCTGCAGAAGCCACTGTCGGGTACTTTGAACATGATCTGGACGTCCTCACCCATTTTAATGGTTGGATCTTTTGGCAAAACGTCACATTTTTCCTTTTCACTTTGACCTGTTAGCGGATGAAAGCACATGACTGCAACACTTGAGAGCAGTGGCAGTTTGGACCAGTATTTCTTATTAATGGCTAAAACTCAGCTTTGGCCATGCATGTACCATTGAGATCAATACTTAGTTTTTATATTTTTACTCAATTTGAAAGTCCCAGAAAGAGGGAGAGAGAGAGTGAGAGAAAGTTGCATAAATGATATAAGAAGTGGAACAAAAAGATACCAATGACTATATTGAAATAATTATTTTAATTCAGCATTCTCTCAACACCCTCTTAGGATACATCTTATGCTTGCTTTCTAATACAACTGAGAATCCACACTGGACATTGTACTATTCATCTGAAGGGAACCAATTACAGGATAGTATTAGTGGCACAGATAACTGAATTTGAGTCCAGAGAGACTGTGAAGCGTTCACTTCCAGCACAGGCTGAGCCCTATGACCTGGGTTCTGAACTTCACAATTTGATTGCATTGATTGAATCTGTATTCGGTAATCAAATTTGTATTTCACAATATTTTATTACTAAATGTACAAGCTGAATGTATATTAGACTATTTGAAATTTTAGTTCAAAAATGCTTCATTCTGGTTTGCGGATTCAACTTTACATAGATTTTTTCCAAAGTCATTTTTAACCTCTTATGATTTGTCTCTATTCTATAAATATTAAGATACTTTAAAATGAATAACTTTCCCCAGGGGTATGGTACTGTAAGAATAAACTTTCAAACATGAATGTAAAGGCGTGTAAAAAGTTAAATATAGGAGTTATATTAATTTGAATTTAAGGTTTGTAAACCTGATTTACAGGTACACAAATCTATACTGAAACTGAAGGGCGAAACACACCCATGCCCACACATGGTAATATTGCCCACACATAGCTGTGACTCCTCCCTGTTTCGCTTCATTGAAAACCGCACTACCCCCACAATAAAACACACACTTCAACATACACTTCAACAATGCCTTCCAGGAAACACACCATTCCTATCTCCTATTACACTGTAATGTAGACTACATTACAATATCCTGCTCCTCCTTTGGCCTGCGAGTATCCACTCCTGAACCCAGCCAAATGGGCAGACGCATCAGTGTATAACTCAACAACTGATTTTGTGCCATCAACAACTTTGTTATTAATGGTATTGGTGATTTTGTTGTCATGTGCATGCTTTACCTTGTCACAATATACAGTCACAGTATGTTCAGTGTGCATAATATGGTGGAGGATTTGATAAGGGTCAAGGACTGGATATGGTCAATCTCTATACCTAGTATACAACAACACTATTTGTATTTAATACATGGTAAATTACATAATGGGATCGCCTATTAAATGAAGCATTAGAGTATTAACTTACCTTTACACGCCACAGTAATAATTACAAACACACATAGGACTGATGACAGCATCTTGCCTCTTGCCCCTTGAAAAAAAGAAAAAAATATATTGAGTCCTGCAAAGATAAAGTTTCAGCAATAAAAGATACCCTCATTTTCTTTTTGCCAATAAAGTGATGAACTATTTCACTATTTCATTTCAGGTAAGCTAATGTTTCAGCAAACATAAATTACATTTGCTTGTTTTGTTTTCTGTTTTTCCACAATAGATGTTCTCAACACACACAGAGTTAATGCTAAAAACTACTGATAATGATGAATTTAGTAATAAAAATTCACAGAAGTACATATGCCAAAATGAGCTAGATGGAAATATAATTTACAGTAGGTGCTGTATACAGTGATCGCAAACAATGAGTAAGAAAACAGGCTTTTGTGAATCCTGTTGATATAACATTTTATTATTTCTTGCAAACTTCAAATAGTTGTCCCACTGAGAGATGTATGAAAGATGTGTCCGTTTTTCATACTATCAAAGGCAGTATCTGTACACACATATGAAGAGGTAGCAAAGTATTAAAGAAAATAGACAGAAGCCTCTATTTTTGGGTCCTGAAACACTGCTGTCTTCTACCGCATTCTGGAGAAAAATAATGCTATTCAGAACTTTTGAATAATCATTTTAATTCCGTATCATTTGTAGCTTTCCCAAAGCAAAACCCAAGTATATTGTGGCAATTGTTAATCCAGCTAATTTCAAAGAATACAAGCAGTACCAGTCAAAAGTTTGGACATACTTTTTTTTTTTTTTTGCTGTTTTCCAGATTTTAGAATAACAATAAAAATATCACACTATGAAATAACACAAATTAAAAATTGCAGTCGCCAAAAAATGTTGTGACCAAATCAAAATCTTAAAAACTATTTTTTGTGATGTAAGATTTTAAATAGTTTTTAAGATTTTTGGTAAGAAATTTATACATGTGCATCAACGTCACTATTTATATTTGTCTAAGAAACACATTTCAAGCAAACTTTCAAACTTTTTACTGGTACTATACACGAGGCAGAATTTCACTACTAAATCAACTGCACAAACACTGCGTCTGAAAGCTCAAACGTGCACTTTGAAACACAGCCCCGTAGAAGTAGAATCAAATTTTCAGCATTTGTGAAGAATAAAGTTGCTAATACGTCAAGAACATATCAGTAATATCAAACATACCTATGAACCAATGATCTAAATCCAAATGGATCTCTGGTGGAAACGAAACGAAAGAGAAGAAGGAGAACTCCAAGTACTGCACTGTACACCAGACAGACGCGCTCTGAGGCTAGGAGTGGTACGAGCATAGATTAAAGTCTGCGCAAGGAGTTTATCATGCGTCATAGGACAACAGCAAAGCGCTTGTCGTTTTGTTTAATACCTACCTCAACAAAAAATTGTAATACATGGAAATATTTGAAAACATGGAATGACCGCATTACACATATACATGGGCTACTCGTTACAATGGATCTAAAAATGTAACATTTACATTAACATAATGGCACTCTCTTTGTCAGACCACATTGTCACTGTAAAAAATGAAACTAATATAAGCTATAGACCGAAGACAGAACGCAAATCTAATGAAAACCGCTCAATGCTTTGCCATAAACGGTGTAACGCGTTGTAAAAGTGCAGTGTATCTGTAATATGTTGTATTTATGTAACATGGAAATTAACACATGGATGCAACAACTAGAACTACCTAACGGTAGTCACTGAAAACGAAATCGCAGTGCGATTCTTCCGATTTAGCGACACATTGACCTATACGTTTGGAACTGAAAAGCATTCGGAATTTTTAGGTACAACACAATCCTGCATGTCCACGTACAATTCGGAAGTAGCCCACGTTTCAAGAAACGTAGCGTTAGAAGCAGGCTGTGACATACGCCAACTTCAAGTTCATCGTACACTGTGGAACATGAAACCGTAAATGTCACTGCTATGCTGTACGAAATAATTCTATGAAGAGAGTAGGCTATATCCTCTTACCATAGGTGGAGGTGGCACTGAAATGTGGGACATAAATGAACAGCTTCCAATATCCGGCTTTGTATACTATAGAACTGGAATATATCCACTGTTATTGTCCATGGAGATCCATGTTTTACCAAAGCAATAATGTTAATAATAATTCAAGATATTGACCTCCTTGAAGCCACATCATCTAAACTGAAACTTTTGGGGTAAGGCTTCTTCAGTTGTATTTATATCGCGTTCTCATACTACCAGGAAGTGTCGAAACTCTATATAGCTTTTGCAACGGATTTTCTGGGAAGTCTCCAGGGACCTTACCATTAATTAATGTTTTACGAAGACTAATATCAGCAGCATTCTTAGTATTCTTAGTATGTGTGCAACAAAATTACCACGTTGGAAACGTCCAGTTTTGACCTAATTGGGTATGACATTAATCATAATTTAATCGAAGACCTAAGTAGGCTAAAAACTAAACCTTCACGACAAGTTATTTTGCCGGGAACAAATTTAATATTACATATTCAGTTATAGAATTAGGATATTATTTCTTGATTGGAGTATGATAACTCGCAACTTTTGAGACAGCTAGCGCTGCTTAAAATATTCAAATAAAGTTCAACTTGCCCACGAAAAACGGCCATCTGTGCTCAGCACTCTAAAAATTATATTAGCGTACCTTTGTGACTTAAGATAAACGTCTCCTCGTGTCAGAGAAATGAAACATTCTGCTTCGCTACGTAACTATAATGTCAGACAAGCGTCACCCTACCTACATGATGCCTTAGGTGTGATCAATTCTTGTTGTATGGTCGCGTAACGGGTTCGTTTATGGGCGTGGTTGGTTTTCTCTTCATAAAGTACGCGCACTTGGCTATAATTGGTGCGTGAATAAGACACCGGCGTACATATCGACGCCTCGGGCTAGGCCGGGCAGGGAATGTGATACATGCAATCCAACAAAGCACAGTCGATTTACAAAATTGCCTTCAAGTTGGATTTTATTCCGCCATACTCCTCTGTTCCACGACAGCATTAATATCAGTGTGCGCACTCCACAGTAATTCGCAATCTTCAGCAACCGTTAAATGTAATAATGCATTTATTTTCTAGTTCGGTTCAGCATATTTTCAGTACAAGTAAATCACAAACATCCCAATTTTCCAAGCTTTTCAGCTCAGGCAAACACTGATTAAACAACATAACCTGAAAACATAAGGTCAAATATATAATGATTACAGCGAACAGAACAATTAATCATTTGAGCCAATACTGTAGGACAATTCACAAGAAACTAAGTCTGTCTAACTCAAGGGGTGATTTAAAACCCAACTACCTGAGTGCTAAATAAAATCACATCAACAATTAACTTGTATCTCATTTATTTAAACTGATACATGCTATTTGAGATGAAAGAAGTAAGCACGGGGCAGGCACGTCTTGTTAACACCCATGCTGCATTCATGTGTGAAACTGCCCTTAATTTTGCTCCAAGTTAGTGCACCATTTAAAAAGACAATTTCGATTCAAAACAGTTTCAAGGGAAATCTTTCGATCAGTGATAGACATGTAACCTGTGCTAACTTCTAAACATGACAATAAAATACATTTTCCCAAACTCATGTGTCAGGACAGGGGGTTCATCATAGAGAACTGTAAACTAAACACGACCAACCAAATTAAGAACAATTCAAATGAGCTTCTCAAATGACACATTTTTTGCTGTTGTGCCTTTACCAACTAGGTGCAGAAATAAAGCCA
The DNA here is from genome assembly GCF_013368585.1 of Megalops cyprinoides. NCBI lineage: Eukaryota > Metazoa > Chordata > Actinopteri > Elopiformes > Megalopidae > Megalops > Megalops cyprinoides. The sequence goes on along the minus strand of NC_050587.1, from coordinate 18,973,003 downwards.
GCTGGCAGCATAGTGGGGTGTGACCCATTTTATATGTGAAGATTGAGTGCCATCTGCCAAGACTGTGCCCAGAGTACTACCTGGTTACTAACAACCTGATTTGTCAGAGGAAAAAAAATAAAATTGGACAAAACACCTAAAAGAGCTGCCGTTTTATGTTTCACAAGAATTTATGTTCCAGCTGTCAAATGTCAGTTTTTTCTTTGACGGATGGAATGCAACAGTAAGGAAGGTCATACTTTACATGCAAACACCCTCCCATGAGGATGGAACCCTGTGGTACCATGACCACCACTGGCAATTTCCTCCAACCACGTACTTCCTGTTGGGCCTTTGGGGGGGGGGGGGGGGGGGATATATTTAAAACAAGTTAATTCAAAGAGTCAACTTCATTGTGGGAGTGGTTTTTGGCCTTTCCAAAGATGAAACTAAAAATGAGGACAGGCTAGAAGTAATGTGACTTTAAATTAAAGGTCAAATGAAGTTTTATTCATTATTTTTTATTTGTCTTAAGAAAAAAAAATAGCAACACTCATAGAAATTAAGCCAAAATAAACCACAAGATGAGCATTACCCCAGAGAGAACTTTGATCAGAGACCTGGCCAACGGGGTGTCGGTTTCAGGGTTGAAGGTCGTTTCCACAGCGGCCTGTCCTTCTGATGTGATGCACATACACGGGAGGTCAAAGTTCACAACATTTTGGACATTCTCAATGTCCAGCCCTCTGGCAGCAACAGAGGTGGCCACCAGGACAGGGCACTTCCCTGTTCACCAGGTCCTGCTCTTGCTTATATTGGTCACTATGGAAACATATAATTTAGAAATTCTCCTTAGCTAATCACAGCTCTGCTCCTTCTGGTCACTGATAATGGAGTTTACAGTTTAATTATACAGTGAATACATGGAGATGATCCCCCTAGATGTACTACACATTTAGTAAGAAAACTTGCAGCAATATAAATGGTAATAATTTCAGTAATATAAGAAAACGATTCCGCATAACATGCAGTCAGCTGCGTCTAGCACCAGGTACCAAAGCTTGCTCAGCCCCACCTGGGAGGGTTTCACCAACTGAGACTTAACCGCCATGCAGCATGTTAAAACATTTATGAAGCAGATTCCCAGGATCACTGCAAAAGGCGTAGAGTCACCAAACCATTTTGTTTTCCATTTGTGGTTAATACGATTAACCAAACACTTTTTAACAGCTTTGCAAGCTAATTTATTCTGAGTTACATCATCTTAGAAGGCACTAAACTTTCCATTTAAGATGTTTAGTCCAACCCAAGCAACAAAACGCTAGCATCAAATAAGCACCAGATGTCATCGATAGCAAAAGTACTGTCCCCTCTGGCAACTGCACCTTCTGTCTGCAATTGTTTCGGCATACACATCAACTGTGTGAATGCACGTTGTACAGGAGGACGGACACAAAATAAAATAGACACTGCTGTTGTGACTCACTGGCCCAATATTCTGGGAGGATGTGAATTTATTTGAAATTTTCAATAAAATAAAACAAGAGCATAAATCAAGAGCATAAAGCATAAAAACAAACAGATCAAATCATAAGTTCAAGGAGGGGTTCAAAACTATAGTGCTTGGTGAACCAATATGCTGTATTTCCACAAACACCAGCATGTCATTATCAAGAAATTAGGATATTAATAGTACTGGGCTTACATGTAATGGGGGCGGGGCAAAAATGCTTCTAATGGAAACAAATCTGAGATAAGACTCTTCAAGAAAATGAATGGCGTCCTGGAAAAACAGAGTATAATTGTTTAATGGCTACTGTTGATTTGAACTGCGAATGTTGCATTTTATAAGAAATGGCAAACAGGATTCTCTTCCTCCACAGATAATGCTGACAGAGACAAGCACAAAATGGATGTGGATCAGAACCTCGCACAAATGATCCTGTGCTTCACTTCTAAACTCCTGCTCCTGTCATTGCCAGTGTGAGCTAACATGATGCTTAAGTGAGACAAAAAGAGGACAGGCTTTCACAACATTATTTGTATAAAGGAACAGAAGTGCATCCAAATTCTTTCTATTTTCATCAACAATCTGCTGATCTGCCCCGCCTTTCTAAACATATCGTTAACCCCACCATCAACAGCTCAAAGAAAATCAAATGAATCATTAGACAACACATGAGGACATAAGACATAAATCAAGCTAACTGCATTTCATACAAGTTTAAGCATGAATTGCAACAGTAACGAAGGAAAAAACTCCAGAACATCATGAGCACGAAAAGTGAAGTCATGATTCTACAAGATACAATTATCAAAGGGAAATGGCACAATAACCCATACCAGCTGGCAGCCTATTGTGTGCTCGATAAACAAGCAAAGCAAATAGAAACAAGTTGAGAGCAATGAATCACTCAAACATGAGATTTCAATTACCACAGATCCATGCGACAGTTGCAATTTGCATGAACCGTGGCTTCAACAAAATGGTGTGGAAAAAGATGACCAGTTAAAAAAGAAGGAATTTAGGAGGTGAGATATTATTCTGTTCTTGACAACAAAAATTATACAGGCATTTACCTGTTGTGCTACAAAAAATATGGTGTAACTTAATGACGACAATGGTGATGTGTGAGATGTGGCCATTTTACAAGACAGGCATAAAAAAAACCCAAATTACACAAGCCTTTAGCTGTTTTTCATGTCTACAATAAATGTGAATATTACTTCGGCACTCCTGGGTCTCCAGTTCAGTCAGACTCATTAGAAGCATTTCAAACACCGCAGCTGTTAAAAAGCCCAAAGCTACTAGATGATTCACCATTTTTCCAGATCCCGTCTACACGCAGGCCATTAAGTCCTGCCCAGAGGTGATGACGGGAATCCTCATGTAGCCAGACTTCCATACATTTCTTCTCACACAGACCTGCCTCTGCAAATGTCTATAGCATGGAGGAACCATAATGGCCTGTGGAGGGTTGATGCCACTGATGTCAACCACGATGCTGTCATACTTTTTGAAATTGATCCCAGTTGTATAGTGGTCAATTATCAAGCTCTCCTGCTGAGGGAGCAATGGGGGCACGTAGATCACCTTTGGGGCCAGAGAGGGGGAAACAGAGAGGCTACGTGAATGCTAAGATGACAGTAATCTTTACCCTCACATCAGACCAAACTAATCAAACTGGAGGAACTCTGTCTGAAAGGGATACCACATTTGCTTCACACTTGAAGTTCCGTCTTCTGACAGCCCTGCTCTGCAACCGCTCCTAAAACTGAAACCAGTCGGCTTACCTGCATTTTCACCTTCGCCTCTGCCTTCATCATTCATGAATGAGCCTATAAGATATTGAAAATCACAGCTGAAAAGGTCCAATTACAAACTTTAAAGCTGCTCTCACCTATCTTTACTAACATGTAAAATGATAGTTGAATGATGGCATGATCTGTGTGTGCAGGCTGTGGCCATCATGAGAAGCATCCATGTTCATAACTGATTCAGCTCACTCTGGAGGCCAGCTATGGATGTTAAATTCTGCCAACTATGGATTCTAACACTTCTAGAAAATGTCTCTATTAATTGGTAAAGCTAATAGCCTTTTTTGCATCAAAAACAATCAATACAATTTATCACAGTCATCTGTTGACCTCTAAATACAGCCTCTGTTGCCCAGCAGAGGGTATCCTTGGACATCCATAACTCACCTTTCAGTTTGCATAGCAAACCAAAGCTGGCCATGATTCTAAACATGGCCAGAGAGAGGTTGGCAGAGACTTGGATTCAAACAAGAAACATTAACCTATCCAACAAGCACTCAGTAGAGTACACTATGAGCCCAATGAAATACCTAATATAACCAACCTTGCAACAGGGGAAAACAATCTCTAAAAAACATCTGGAAACCAAACTGAAGATACCTTCAATACAAGTCAGTTCATACTTTGATTTTCTTTTGTTTTAACAGTCAAACACTTCACAGCTAAAGTAAACCACTGGTCAAGTCTTCAATTGACTAAATGAATTATTTCTTCACTGTCAGAAATCAGACAAGAAATAGAAGGAATTACCTGAGAAACAGGAGTTCCAGAATTCTTTGTCGGCCACATCTGGACCTTTGCCCACCTGTCGGAGATCACCACCATACCGGGAAGCAAACAAGCAAACTGAGACACAGCAGGTACTGTTCTGCTTGGTAGAGTACATTCTATCTTAAGTTTTCAACAGGATAAGAGTATTATAATAGGTGTAAATATATAAGTATAGGCATGCATATATATGTATGTGTGTGTATATGTATTCGTACCCCAGAAGAAATTTAATTAATATAATTTGAAAACTGTAGATAGCATGTCAGTAAAGGAAAGAAAGACAGGGTAACCCAGTCAGGTTACTGTACTTATTGTCTACATACTGTCACACACACACAAAAAAGAGACTTTTCAATTATACTTTAACCACTTCATATTACTTCAATTAAAACATCATTTCCAAGAACTGGATACTTTCCTGTCACACAATTAGTTAGTTAGAAAGACCTGGTTCTCTTAAGATGGCAAAACTGAAGAACCATCATAGGTGTCATGTGATTTGTTTGATCCATCCCTTCAGAACTGAATGACCCATCCCTTCAGAACTGAATGACAACCTGATATGCAGCCAGTTCAGTTCAACTGTTTTTTCCCAGCATCTTCCATTTCACACAATGATGAACATGTCAAAAATGAAGATTCAAAAAATGTGAGACAATAACAATCCAAGAATAACCCTTCATGCAACAATCTTAGATGCATTAAGCAATTATCTTACTCATTTTGCGAGTTGACATCTTAGCAGGAACTAATTTTGGTTGATTAATGGCACAGATAGGGGGGCGCCCTCTGTTGTCAGGTGCCACGCATACCTACCCTGGCAAGGGTCGTCGTGGCCCCCTCTTGGACCAAAGTCACCTCTGAACCCTTTTGATTTAAGAACAATTCATTAAAACAAAACAAAAAAAAAACACAAGCATCCAAATTCCATGTGCGTTTGAAAATCCCTCATGTAAACAGACAAATGTTTGATTTTAGGCAGCTGCTTATGGTTCAAGCTGTAGAAACACGGAGATACCATAAACTTTCAGCTTCAAGTATACTACATCTGTAGAGACAGCAACCACAGGCAGCTATGTATGTATGCATGTATTTACATTACCTCTTCCTCTCCCTCTCCCTCCAAACCTTGCACTATCCCCATCATTCCAAGATCCTCCTTCCTTGACTGAAAAATAATAAAACACAAACGCACAGCTTCATTTTGAGGCTTTTAAAGTACTATGAACAGCTTCAAGACAATACCTGCCTGATTTCTGCACATGGAAACACGCCAGGGACAGTATCACTGGTATCCAATGGTCATTGGAATAAAGCACTTACATGCATGTCATAATTGGAATACTCAAATATAACACCAGAACATTAATGTGCATGTAAAAAGATTTTGATATAATCAACCAGCAAGTCCTTTCTGTGCTATGATTACAAGATCTGTGTAGAAATTTCTTGGAAGGAATAACACATCTTTCACAGAAAACTTGTTAGAGCTATTGAAATACACAGGCCAAGACAAGAGAAAATGAGCCATGAATGAAAATGATTAAACTAAATAAAACTATTCATCAGACCAGATCAGATCAAATCATGCATAAGATGCGTAAAAATGCGGAGGATGTTCTGGCAAGTAAAAAAGTTCCAAAACCGCTCCATAAACTGAAAGCTTTGTTTATGTTTTTAAGGGATGGTTTTAAGTGGTTTAGACATTAACCTTGACAACAGTGTGAAATCCTGATTACATCTGCACATTGCTGGTGGTTTAGGTTTCACAACATCAGTGACTTATCAAAATTATCTACAGTGTGCTGGCCTTGTCTGTAATCAGACAAAAACACTAACCATCTTTGTTGCCACTAACATTTCCTGTTGTGATGAAAAACAAACACACGACAATCAGTTTCATTCAGCTTTCCATCACTGCATAAAAAAGTCTCAAGGATCAGATACTGATATGAAGGCAAAAGGACAAAGAGTAGGTTACAAATTCTAACGGCATGACAAATTCACTGCCTCAACGGCGGGAAACAAAAACCTGAAAAATCCTCCTCTGCCCCTCACTCTTCACCCTTCATCCTTCAACACACCAACACAAAAAGATTGGACATCATTCAAGTGTTCAGTCAGTCTTTATTTCTTTGTTTTTCATTTCTTTATTTCTCAACACACTGGTACTGCTATACTTGATAACTTGGTAAATGACAATGTAAGAATCAATTTTATTTTTTTACACTGGGAATTTTTCAAGAGCAATGTGAAGGAACATTTAATCACTTCCCATTAATTTCTAGAATGGAAACATTCTGAAATTTTTGAGGTTCATGAGGACACTGATGAATATAGATCAGCACACTAAACCAATGTCCTCAGGTCAAAGAAGCTTACATTTAATGGAATGTGTTAAAATCTACTGCAAAATGGCTGTATGGCCGGGCCTGCATAACTAACTGCATGTACAGAAAATTGAGTCAGAAAGAAAAGTTCCTTTAAACAATTTCTGCACACAAAGAGAACAACAATTTTAAATATTTCAGAAACACATTTCAGGCTTCAGTGCTCAACTTCTACATGTACTCTGGGTAAACCAGTTGTTTGCTCCGAACCCCATATTAGGGGGAAATTTGCATACAGACAGCAAAAAGTACAGTGAGACTATGTAGTAATGCAGAAGCCACCATCTTATTGTACTTAAATCGTGTTCTTAAAACTCTGCACAAGTGCTGTGGTTGCCACAGTGAGATGGACCCAATGTACAACTACTAGTTCCAAACTGGGTCGCATAAAAGAGAATTTGCCTTGTTGGCTCTCCAAAGGATTAAAACATTCCCTTTATGTGAGAAAGGTTTGTGAAGATGATTGATCATTGTAGGGCATACCTGTGATTTCCACCTGATTTGATTCAACACTGACACAAATTATCAAAAGCCCACCGTTTAAGCTCCCCGCCATAAACAATACTCTGTGGGCCTCTCATGTTTGACACCCCCTGTTTGCTGAGGAAAGGGAACAGCCCACAACACCTTATAATTACAAGACTTCCAGAGAAAGGTGTCCATGTCCAGAAAACAATACACAATTCTTCTGAATCGTCTGTCCCCACTGGTTAGTGTTTTAACACCAATGCAGAGCTGTGACCTAGTTAAATTAGGAAACCCCGTTTATGTCACTGCATGTACACAACCTGCATGCTATGGACAACCTGCGGGTGGAACTGAACTTACCATTATTAGACCTGCAAAAAAGTGTAAAATTAAAGTCTACTTTTAATGTTACGCACAGCAATGAAAGCACCACTGTCAAAACCAGCAGCTCTTAGCTAATTTTCTAACTCACTGAACTTGATTCCAGAACATGCTATGTTTACCAGATCAATAGGAATAGCAATACAATTTTATGGCCAAACCTATAGTATCATAAAGCTTAACAGACATTTAATGATATGCAAACTTTACATTCATTTCAGCAAATGAAATATAAGCTTCAGTATAAAAACTCCACTCCAGTATAAACCTCACCATGCCACCTCGGAAGCTAGCAAGCTACCTGCTAACATTCAGCTACCTGTTCACACTAACTGCCAGCTACCTACCTCACCATCCCAGTCCTCCATGGTTTCTGGTGAAATAAAGAATGAACATAGATTATTGAACTGAAATATTCAATGACATATTGGACAAGATGACAGATTAGTCCATAAGACAGGAAATTCATCAAAAGTTAATCAACAGTTCAAAAAATGCTTTCAAAGGCAGAATCAGTAGCACAAGGTAAAACAGTTTTTAAAGCATTACTCACATTTTCACCTGTCTGCCTTCACCTGCCAGGCTTATGACCTCCACCTCTGTTTACACACCCTACAAAAGTCAATGTTCCATAAAACACAGAGATCCGGGTCTCTGGAATAGCCTCAATTAAAGAGTTGTCCTTCCCTATATAACTAATAGAAATGGACTTATGTAGCGTTTAAGTAAAGCTATATAGCCATTGGGGTGGAAGGATGACACACAACTGGGATATTTGTATGCTGTAACCCAAGATCACAGACAATTTATCAATGACTTTTTTCCATAATTGGTGGGGTTTGGAATATATTTCAAGGTGATGTGAAAATAATTGTGTGGTTTACTGAAAGTGCAGCCAGAACAAATGTCTGGCTTTCCAGATCCCAGAACTGGGCATGTTATGCTGAGTAATGCGTGTTCTGTGAACAACATAATGTTGAATGGTTACATTTATGGGTTCTTGTCCATGGAGCAGCTTTTTTATTATTATTATTTTACAATATTGTGTATGTGTGTGGATATTGATGTCAGTTTTCCAATATGATATCCCAATATGATTTCATTACAGACTACTAGTTGTCCATTGTGGTTGAGAGAATATAGTCTTGATCAGGGGTTTATGGAGTGAGGTATCATAAGGAGAAGGTTGTAGATTGGAGTTTGTCGGATTGACATCACAGAGGAAATAATGACTGATTTAGTATTTCGGAATCAACTCTTCAGATCTTAATAATGTGTTTTTGAATACGTTCTTTGGTGGGAAATTACGAAGAAAGTCCGTGTCAGATCAGATGGTGCTAAGGTGCTTAGGTGAAATTTGGTTGATTTCCCAAAGCCCCTCTGAGTCACAGAGATTGCAGGATTGTTAAAATAGCTGTGCTTTTTGTGATATGTTGAGAAAACGCAGATCTTTAAAAGAGAACAATTGCATCAATTTAAAAACTACACATTTCATACATGTCGAATGCGCGATAGTGGGTAAAGTATACATCATTAGCCAGATGATGAAACCACAAATATTTTTCCCACGGGCGCAATTTATAGCAGGCACTGTACATACGAACTAATCTGCGTAGTACATGGATACTACAACATAAGTGCAAGTATTTTATTGTTATTGTTTTATTGTTATTATCGTTTCTAAAGCAATGCAAAGATATGCATCTGCGCGCGCCTGCTTTGCTGCCCAGGGTAAAAGTAGATTGTAGGGGCCATCGCGCTCAGCCTGATTATTCTGTGTTGCGTCTTCGCAGATACACTACTTGCCGTTACATTTAGAGATAACTGTATCACGTGATACACTTCATTTGTAAATCAGTGGGTCTGCGTGAAGGCATTCGTACATTATGCCTGTTGACGAACAAGATTGCAAAGTCTAGTTAAACTCAGCTGATTCTTGAATGTGTATTGTGGGCATTGTAGTTCTGATTCGACTTAACCACATGGGTCTAGACCTTCGAGTAAACTACAGGCCCCACAAGACATCTGGTTTGTAAGCATGTGCCGTTCACGTTCGCATTGTTTCCATTTTCAAAACATTGCTACTTGAGAATAGGGAGCTTCCTGACCTGAGGCTGTGGCCAACCGGTAGGTAGTTACATGTAATGTAATTAACAATGTTTTTGACAAATTGCTAACTTTACATTCTGCGACACCAAAGCAAACTGTGATTAAATTAATTAACCTTTTAATTTCAAATATTTATAATTTGCTTTCTCATCCACCTAGCCGGCTAGCTGTTCTCCACCGGTGGTAGTTAGCTGGCTGGCTACTTAAAAACCCATCTAGCTAAAAGCCAACTAGTACATGGGGCAAATTCATTTTTAATGGTAACAAGCTAGATACCTGGTACTGTGTGAGTTATCTTAAGGTCAAATCTGTTAGAAAGCTGCCAACTACCAACTTTCAATGTCGAGTGCTGGATACCTACATTCATTTGCCAGAAGTTAGCAAGCTAGCTGGCTAGCTAACTTAGCTAACTCCTGGCAAATGATCTACTACAGTCGTGGTTTTAAAACTGCAATGTGTAAAACTTTTCAACACGTACGCACATTGCTTATTAATTTGATGGCATAACACAGAGAACGCGTCTTTGTTTGCTAAACCAAATTTAGGCTGGTAGAAGGAAAAGCAAGGATAACTTGTTAACTGACATTTTCAGGGGATATGCGACAATGAACTTATAAAGACAGCTAACGTTAGGCTGCTAGGAAGCGGATAACCATGGCTAATCAATAAACCCCAGTGAGACAGAGACGTTGCAACAGTTGCTAACCTTACAATTAGCCTTGTGGAAGACATTGGTAGGTCGCTAAATTGTACCATCACAAAAGAATAAGTGTAGAGCATTATTTGTGTGCGGGCGTATTGCTCAGGTAAGTATAATTATTTGTGCAGGTCAAGCAAAGGTGGCGGGTGCAAAGAATAACGTTAAGGTTACCATCGATCACTTTTGAATGTTCTGGGATCAGCGAACGGCCTATGCTTAAGTAATACCAGTCTGGCTCCCAAACAAACCATTATCGCTCTGCCTTAGGTAAAAACTGATTGAAATAGCAGGAAAACACCCGACGAGAGTTTAAACCGACGGTAGCACTTCTGTAGAGAGCAAAGTGCTTCTGTTGTTTCTGTTTTGTCAATCTTTAATGAAACAGTCACATGTGGTGGATATACTCCTTCTTGTCGTTGTGCGCCACTGGTTTTATTTTATAAAAAAAAAAAAAACACACATCACCAGCATCTTGTATTGGCTTCAGGAGGAATACCAGTTGAAGAAGAAAAAAAAAATTATTACATGCAAAATCATATTTGTGGACCAACATCATAATTAAATGCTTGAACGCGGCTCAAGAATCGTGGGGTTAACGCCTTGTCTGAAGATCGTTTGTTTTAGAGTCCGGAGGAATTGTGAGCACAATCATGCTCAGTAATGCAGTTTGTTTGATAATGACAATGTCATTGACATGGACTGTTTCTCCCACTTGGGGAACTTAGGGAGGTGCTGTGAATTCTAGCGGCCGTTTCTTGGAAGTGGCAAAGATGTTCCACACGTTTCCTCACCCTTGTTTACCAAGAGTTTATGTACAGTGTCCTGAGATGAACATTTGTTTTGAAGCGTGTGGCATTTGGGTCTAGGCTATGCAAAAACCAACAGGGAGGAGTAGAGGGGGTATAAGTGCCTTTTGATAATGCTTTTGTTGCCGTTTTATTGTGTGATCAGAGTAGCCTTGACTGTCTTGGGTAAACCATGATGCATATCTGGGTCTTATACAGGACATTTGTTATTGCCAGTTCCTTCATGAGTTGTATTTTTAGTTGTATGGGCTGAACACTGAATTGTAATTCGTCTGTTTTTATTTCTCTTGCAGCTATTAATTTATCACGTATCTAAATAGTATAACTAAAAAAAGAGGAAATGGACTATACACTCAAAAGTTTCATGCAGCAGCTCAAGAGATCTATTGTTTGCAGAGATGTTGCGTGTGAGGTCTGGAGTACCCCATACACTGCAAGGGAAACAAGGCTTGAATAGAGCCTGTAGAGACTGATGTGGAAGTATCAAATAAGTGATTGGCAATCAGTTTATATGATTTATTGAGACACTTGTCTGGAACAGAGATAATATATTACAGTCCATTTGGACTGGGTGCTTATAGGATTTACAGATTATAGTGTCTTTACCATGTAAGCACCTATGATGTGTGATTGTGTCACTGCTGTTTAGGTTACTGTAAGGGAGTCCCACCCTACTGCCCCTGTCAGTGTTGTTTCTCTTCCCTGTAGGAACATAAGCACTTGATTCTGCTCAGCTGCTACTGGAAGCAGGCTGATTTAAGCACTCTTCCAGCCTTGAGATTGTTGGACACTGAAAGTAAGCTGGAAAACCTGACCTTCCATTACTTGGTTGTTGTTGTTGGGTGAAGGAGTGACTTTTTGACCAGTGTGTTTGTTTAAAAAAAAATACCCCAACATTTGTTCGTTATCCACTTTCTCCCATTCGTAATACACACAAAGAAAGAAGATAGCACAGGTTGATACAAAATATCCATCTTTCTATGCATAGAAGTTTCAATCAATATCTAATCACGCGTTACATTTTTGAGGCATAAGTGAACAATGCTTCATATTTAACCCATATGGGGGAGGTGGGGTGGAGAAGAAAGCAAGCCAGTTGTCTTGCATTTAAAAATCAACAAGCATTATAGTACGTGCTCTAGGAAATCACTTCATTCTGTTATATGTGCACTTATGTTTGACAAAAAAAAAATTCAGAAAGTAGTTACCCCAAATAGTTTTACTCAGCACTGGTGTTCTTTGGCAGAAGTTTTTTAGGGTCCGGTTTTCTCTTAGAAACTAACCCTGTGACTGAGCTGACTGAAGCCATTTGGCTGTCCGTGGTTGTTTTCCATTTGTTTGTTTGTTGAGAGCTTCTCCTTAGTTGACAGTGCTTCACAGATAAGGCCATCCACCAACGGCAAGCAGATGTCAGAACATAAAAAAAAACAAGCACTGTGAGTGTCTTCTCTTCAGTTCACTCCTTTCTATATCCGTGTAATGGACTTTGGCTGAAGATGTAATCAGATATTTGCTGGGCATTTGAAATTTCATTTTCCAGTGTTACTTATTTTAACACGTTTCTTCAGAAACAAGCCTCTACGGACTGCAAGCATTTTAATCCACTTAGATGGTTTGCAACAAAGGTTTCCTTTCAGTTAGTGTTCTGCGTGTTTTGCAGTTTGAAGTTTACAGTTGGTTCAAACTGCCTCCTTTATTACCATCAAGAAAGTGATAGACCCATATAGTTGAGATAAAAATGAAAAATTCACAAGTGATTGGACATCTTATTTACTTAATGATTTCTTAATTATGAGTAAATCAGTATCATTTTAATCCATCAACAGCACTTTGAGTGGATTGGAGTGCTGTAGTGTTACTTTTTACTCTCAACCAATGAGATTGTCTTTTGAGCCATAGAGTTAGCCTGGAGTAACAATTTAGGATTGTTTCCTTTAGCACTCCTAGTCTTATTTCACAAGCAGCACGAGTGTGATTCTGATAATCCTGTACGTGCAGATCTGGGAAATTCGGATGGTAGTTTAGAACATTGTTGAGGGAAACCTGGAGTACAAAGGCTGCCTGTATGGACAATGGAGGCACATTTAACAGTGTTTAACTCAGTCTGTGGGAAAGAATCTTACTGCTGCTGTTTTCCCCTACTTCAAAGATCAGGTCACTGTTAGAACATAGGTACAAGTTGACCTTGAACCCTTTCTGCAATAAATCAAGGCCATTGATGGATCATCTCTCATAAAGAACCTTTATTTCTGTGGTGCCCCGGAGAATGATTGTCTTTGATCCCTGAGGTTGTCAAAGTGAAGGACATCCCCAGAGGATAGCAGCCATTGAGTTTCATCATTGACACAGCCTATTTGATCTGACTGTCCTAGCTTTTGATTATGGATGGTTAAGCCAAACACAGTCATAGCCAGAGAAGCCATTACCCCCCATTCAGCAGGTGGCCTGCAACAATACTACATCACTTTCATTAGTTAGGTAGCCTTTGAATGGTGTCATTGTGTAACTGAATGTTGTCTGTACACACAGGTAATGATTTGTACATAAGGCGCTGACCCAGACCATTAAGAATCATGGATGATGAATGGAAACCACTGCTGGCCTCAGAGAGAGCTGGAGACAGCTACACAGATCGTGGTGTTACAGATTCTTTGGACCCAAAGTCAAAAAGGTACCACAGGGTCTCCCTGTTTTTCATACACATTAAAGATCAAAATTAATATGGTTGACATATTGCTTTATTCTGCAATAGAAACATCTAGGTCCAAGAAGGCAATGTGCTGCCTTATTTAAAAATTTCAAAATAGTGTTCAGTGTTAAGTATTTAAAATGATTTTATCTTTAATTTGTGATTGTCTTTTCTTGGTTTGTTTTTACCAGACAGCTTTGATTTTGGTAAGAATGTCTAGGGGTTTTGCAGACAAAACATGTTTGTTGACATGGTAATGATCTTATTTCAAATGGCTCATTTTGGAATAGCCCCACTATTAGAAAACAAATGATATAGAATATGCTGATTCAATTCAATTTAATTTTATTTATATAGCGCTTTTTACAACACAAGTTGTCACAAAGCAGCTTTACATTGTTCCCAGGCCTGAGACCCCCTGAGAGCAAGCCTAAGGCAACAGTGGCAAGGAAAAACTCCCTAATTAACAGGAAGAAACCTTGAGCAGAACCCAGCTCAGAGGGGGAGCTCATCTGCTTCTGGCCAACACTGGGCAGATAGAATGAGAGAGAAGCTGAAAGTTGTACAATGTAAGACATTTGAGTTTGATTGACAGCAGTAATTAACAACAGAGTATTTATAAAATCTATCCTAGGATGTCCGGTTCTTGGCACGCAGTTGGCTTGATGGGCAGGGCAGCAAGGTAGCAGGACTGGAAATTGAGATGTGGCACTTGGGCTGCAGCTTCAGGCAGGAGCCCGGAGCAGGGATAGGAAACAAATAGAAAAAAGTGATTAGTGGATGTTAAGGGCAGGAATGGAAACAATGATGTTGGTGTGTGAAGTGTAACAAGTCGTTACATGTAAAAAATAAATGCTGTTTTTCATCTCTGCATACATAAGACAAATTCCAAACAAAGCCAAATAAAGTTCCATTTAGCTATGTCTTCAGTTTTGGGACAATAAAAGTTAATCTCTAACAGTCCTTGTTGCCAATAAAAAGAATGCTGACATTTTATAATGTGGTAAAATTGTTTCTTTGATATGCAAACTCAGCATTTTATCTGAGTTTTCCTAATGTTGTTTATGAATAAATGGAAAGGCTGTTTATTGCAGAGGTCAGTGTATTCTCTCTGGATTAATATTAAATATATTAATGCGGAGGCATTGTAAGGACATAGGATAGAGGATGATTCGACTTGTCTTAATTTTTGCTGGCTGAACAAAGTGCTTCAGCTGAATGACAGTAACTAAGACAGCCTGTGTCAGAAAGCATAATCTCTGCAGTGAAAGTTGACCGGGCTTCTAGGTAAATTTGTTATACAGAAATGAATTGGTTAATAGGCACTTGAGGCATGATCATTATCTACAGTGCCCCTATATCCTCCAAATGAAAGTGGTTTGAGTGAGCTGGGCTTCCTGGCCCAGACTGTGTCCCAGCTGACGGAAACCCCATCCCACCAGATACTAATGCATACTGCTTCAGAAGGAAAGTAATTATCAGCTGCTGTAGAGGGTCACAGCCTTATAAGTCCCCAACACTCCACAACTAACATTGTTCAAAGCTCCGTCACTAACAAGTCGTTATGAATTAATCCTGTTTGGCATTTCACAAACTCTAAACAGGAGCCAAGATTATTGGAAGAAACACTTAGAGGCTACTTTTCCCAAAAGTGATGCCGCCACCCACTTCAAGCTTTTGTTACAGGAAATCGGAGGTTTATTTTTAGCTGGGGAAATTTCTTTAGTCAACCAGCAGTGTTGGGGCTGAATGATGGAGGGAGTCTGTTGGGCTGTTATCAATACTCCTGCTATCAACAGACACATACACATATGTAAAGAGTTTAACCCTCATTTTACAGTTCACTCCTGTACAAGACTATAATTGTGGTCTAATTGTGGCTTGAGTAATTCTAATAACAGCATTATTACAGTTGAACAACTTTGTGGGGCATGTTGACATTTATGAGTGGGGGAAAAAGTAGGATGAACTAATGATCAGTAAATGTTGTCAGAAACCTGATGTGTGAATAGCAGATTTTACATCACCTGTTTTAAAATGTATTGGTCGCTGTAACAATTATGCAACACATGTCTTGAAAGATATAGGGCCATTTTAAGATTTAGGAAAGTTGTCTGTCAGAAAATAGTGCTGTGAATTAGAGTTTATTAAACAAAAACACAAGCACAAACATTGTTGCTGTGGATTATACCAGATGCATATATGTGGACTGACGTACTTCCATTGTGCCATGATATTCCAGGCCCTTTTATTGGCCCGAACTGCATTTTCTTTTTCCTTCACATGTTTTCCTGTGTTTTACATATCTGTGTTTTCTTAATACAGAGCAGGTGGTGGCTAAATCTCACAATGAACCAGTGTAACTGTGAAGATGCAAAGAGTGAAGTTGTGTGTCTGCTCGAACATCATTTAAGTGCTTCAGTAGTTAGTTGACTTGTTACATGTGTTCTGTCTCACCTGATGAGCTGTAGTGTAGCCATTACATGTCTGTGATGCAGGGTGAAACAAAAAATGTATCACTGCTAATCTATTGTCAGGAGCGGTTGACCTGAGACAGCCTTTGTGTTCTTGAACTTGAAAAACAAGTTGAGTCCTCAGGGCATCCGGATGATAATATTTACTCTCTTGGCTGCCCCCATTTCAGATTGAACGGTAAGTGTTTGAAGTGGAAGGGAATTTACTTTCCTTTTTTCCAGACTTGTTGGTGCAGGAGGAGGTCAGATGTATCATGCTTTGTCATCCCACCGTGGAATGCCTCTGGGAGCAGGGTTGGGAAACACTGCCTGAGAATTATGTCTCATACAGTAGTGTTGAGATTATGTGAACCTCATGTGTGCCAAGTTTCCTTTATTCCTCACACTGGCATCGGGGCATTGCTGGCATTACTGTAAATGGCGTGACAAACTCACTCACGGCCACGCCTCACCTACAGTTGGCTTTAGGTGTAAATGGTGTTTTTAGCATAGCAGCTGGATGCCTGTGTCTGCAAAGGAGGTGTTTAGGTCAAAGTCTCTTAAGGTGGCTAGACTCCACCATTCTGGCCGGGTATACGACCTGCAGATCTGAAAGTGTAGACGAGATCACTTACCCACAGCGGTCAGACAGGATGTGCAGCGGATTTCATTTTGTTTGTTTTGTGGCCGTTAACTTCATTTTGTGTTTGTACCCCCACCCCCGAATGGGCCAAGTATGTTTGCACCAACAGGCCCCTGTGTCTCCCTGCATGAATGAATTGGTGGCAGTGGCGTACTCCTATCCGTTTTACACTGTGACATCAGATTAAGCAGGATTGTGTGAAACGGACTCCTTTCGCTGCTCCTCTTCCCTCAAGGCCTTTCCACGTGGAGCCACGGAACATCGTGGAGGAGGACGCGCAGGAGAGGGTTTCCGCGGAGGCCTCCGTGATGAACAGCAGAGTGCACTACTACAGCCGTCTGACCGGCTCCTCCGACAGATTACTGGTAGGCCCCAAACCACACGCGCCCATCATACTGTTCATGCCACCGGTGAGTTAAGCAAAGCCAGACGCAGCTTACACAGCATGCATTTAACATTCCAACCATTTGTACAGCAAGGCAGCAATGCATTCAGCAAAGCAGTACAGGGTGACCACTTTGCACTTTGAGCACAACAGCAGTGCCTCTACCAGCACTCTAACCCTCTGGCTGCAGGTGGAGTTCCCTGATCCTGCCACTTCCACCTGTGTAACCATACAGTGTGTATGTACATCAGTAAATACCTATAGAAGATGATGACCTGCTCTCACGGCCCTGGTGTAGTTTTTCATGAGCAGCCCGGAGAGTCAAAGCACGCCGCACCACCCCAGCAGCATCCCGGCGTGCATCCAGCACTGATCAATGGCGTCTTTATGACGCTAACATCCAGAGGAGATGATTTAGTTTTGCCTCATTTCGCAGGGTGATGGCTCATTGTGTGCATCGTTGAGCTCTCCCACAGTCCGTGCCTCTTAGTCACAGAGGGTTATCCTGTTCTGCGGTTTTCATTCCCCCTTTCCGCTCAGCCGCTGCGTTCAGTTCGGGTTTAACGTCTACATGTGGCGCTTCGGGAAAAGCCTCAGCATAACACTGGCAAATGTCCATCTGGAGGTTGAATGAAGATCTCACTCCCACATTACACCAGTGTCTTTTTCCAGAGTAGTCTGAGTCATAGCTTTATCTTGCGTTGCTAGTTCAGATCGAGGTCAGTAAACTCTTTGGGCCAATCATGGATTTGCTGTCTTGGTGACTTCACTCAGTCCAGAGCTTAATCTTATTCGTGTGGTTTCCTTACTAGAAACCGTGTTCGGGATTTCTTTGCCAGGTTCCTCCTGATCACGTGATCCCTGCTCCAGAGGAGATCTATGTTTACAGCCCACTGGGAACGGCGTACAAAGTCCAGGGAGGCGAGGGCTCAGTCAAAAACCCCAGCATCGTCACCATGTACGTACCCCTACCCAATGCACAGCTGTGGAATTTGTGAGCTGCACTGATTTTGTTTTGACATTTGCATTGATGGTTTCATAGCAGACTATAAAGTGGTTCATTTTGGATGTTACCTCATTTTACATTTTTTGCATTTTTTTTTCCCATTTTATCGGCTATAAGACATGATTAGGTAAAAAAAAAAAAAAAATGCAGTTAATAAAAAGGCAATATTTACCCAGTTACTCAAAGCACTAAACAGAATCGCTGTTAGATCACACAACATCACATCCTGTGTCTAAGATATAAAACGTATAGATAAATAAAACGTGAATATTTTCCTTCCAGTTTTGCGATATGGAACACAATGATGGGAACCGCTATACTAAGCATACCATGGAGCATAAAGCAGGTGAGGTGCATACGCGTGATGTGTGTACAGGATGATGCCGAGGCCGGCAGCGTCACTCAGCAGCACCGTGTCATTTCCGCTTTCAGGCAGGGTTTACCTGCGGCGTCATCATTCTGGTCACCATGGGGCTGTTGACTCTTTACTGCTGCTACCGGGTGCTGAAGTCTCCCAAGGCGATACGTAAGAAAGCTTCCTTCCGCCATCGTTGCCCCAGTGTCTACACGTTTTCTGTTCGGTTCATGGGATTTTCACCCTTAACTTTTTAAAGCTCATAAATTGGCTGTTGCTGTGTAACGTGTTTGCAGGGAGGTTAGTACTGTGTTTTTGTGTGTTGTACAGTTATCACTTAAGACAGCTGTGGTACACTTTGATTCATTGGAACGTCACCACAGGGTCCGGGTTTCTCTCTTCATGTCTTTGCTTTTATGATTTCTCTGTTTTAATGTTGTTTAGCCATAGCTTTGGCAACTTTCGCTGCCCATACTTGCCTTTTCACTTACGCTTTGTGAAGAGACCCCCACCTGCAGATACCTATCATTTTTGTTACTGCTGTGGAAAAGAACACCGCCAGTGTTGGCATGCATGAACTGTGAACGGCAGATGCCATCAAAGTTGTTGCATCTGTGAGTTGCACGCGCCCAGAGAAGAAAAGTTGCCCTGCTAACATCTGCATGCCACAGTTCACGCCTCATAGCGGAGCAGAGGGAGTGAGACACAGCTGCTGTTTACCTCTCTCTGTGTGTGGCTTTTAGCGGTGAGGTCATTGGGACTGCATTGATTTCTGTTTGGGTTGGTGGCGGTGGATGTGAAGAAGGGAAACAGACAAGCAAATTCTTAAACGCAGCCAAAGCTTACAATGATGAAATTATCGCTCCTTTCGCCTCAGCTTCCAGTTCTGAGCACCTGCCACAAATTGTACTTTGATAGGTATGGTAATTGGGTTAGTTACTTGTACACACACTACTGTAACCTTTGGGTTTTGACATGCAAACTGAATGGTGGTACTTGTTCTGTGTTGCATCAAAGCAAAAGCACATCTCTGCCGGATGTTAGGGAATGTTAAGTAAACCTGTTCAGAACAATACTTTCAGTCTTAAAGCAGATTCCTGGACCTTCATCTCAGTGTGTTTATCCCTGTTCACCCCATCTCTGCATGATCAGAAGGAAGTCATAATGATAGGTCTGACAAGAAAAAAACATTCCAATGATTTTTAATGCACCATGAAAAGATTAGAAGGAAATAAACATCTCTGTAGATCATCTGCTCTCATTGCAATAATAGGCTTATTTTTACATTCCTACATTATGCCTTATGATGCACCCTCCTGCCCTCCATTATTTTAGAAAGCTTCTTGGTTGAGAGAGTTTTTAATAACAGCCATATGTATCTATTGTAATGGATGTGCATTGCATCAGTAATGGTCTGGGGTAAGCATTCAGACTTGCATGTTTTTCTGAGGGCTGTTTTCACATCAGTGTCCATTTTGTCCTCTTCCAGAATACGCAGATACCTCAGATTGGGAGTTTCCAGATGTGTGTAAATATTACTTTGGGACTTTCGGCCAATGGTCCAGTCTGGTGTTTTCCATGGTGTCACTGGTTGGTGCCATGGTGGTTTACTGGGTCCTTATGTCTAACTTCCTATTCAACTCGGGAAAATTCATTTACAGTAAGTTATCAGCTATTACAGAGACCAAGAATGTCCCCTTTGTGTCCTGTTATATAATGGGAAACGTGGAGAAACTCTCCAAACTGGTACATTCATTTGTATGTAGAATTCCTTTTTCCGGATGTGAAGCTGACCCTGAATTGCTGTTTTTTTTTTTTTTTTTTGTCTGAAATTTTGTCTCTTTTACAGACTATGTTCACAATGTCAGCATGACAGATGATGAGTTTGGAACAAATGGAACTGAAAGAGGTAAAAGCCATGTTAAAAAGCGTCCAACCTGAAGGCCGGCACACACACCAGCAACCAATCAGTTAATCACAGTTGCACGTAACACAGGGGTGTCACACAGCCCCGTCATAGCAGTGTAAACGTGCATCAGATTAACCTGAACCTGACTGAAAAAAGCAAAAGGGATAAAGTGGCATATAGTGGAGAGAACTACACAAACAGGATTACACTGACACATCCATTCAAATTAAAGTCTTTGTTAAAGTGGTACTACACCACAAAAATACCCACCACCAGACCCTAAAACAAAACTTTACTGTTCAGAAGATGAAAAGGAATGAGAAGGAGGTGTTTTTGGTGGGCAGGCATGCCGGTTGCTCGGGTAGCTGAGACTGTCGCTCATCTTCAGTCGGTTGCAAGTTAAAAAAAACCTGTGGTGTGACATTTGGAAAGTCACGACTTGATGAGTGTGCGTATTATTTGATGAGTGTGCATACTTTTGGACTTGGTCTCTGCGTCGTAACCTTCAGTAACTTTGCATGAATGCGCAATGCAGCAGGTGTGGGTAGTCTGTCAGGCTCTGGGACTGGGAGGGTGGAGGCAGGTGGAGGTGCTTGGTGGTAGAGAGAGACGTGCCTATCTGAAGGTGGAGTGACCTCAGCTTTACACCCTCACTGCTGCTCTGGGGAATGTGCACAGTTAGTGTGACAGTGTAGCATAGTGGTTACGGAGCAGGACTCGTAACCGAAAGGTTGCCGGTTCGATTCCCTGCTGGGGCACTGCTGCTGTACACTTGGGCAAGGTACTTGCCTCAGTAAATATTTCAGGCAGGGTTTAATTTATTAAAAAAAACTGATAACTGATGTAAGTCAGTCTGGATAAGAGCATCTGCTAAATGCCAATACTGTAATGTAATGTGGATTGGATGCCCCCCTTCCCCCTGGGCACGTTGTCACGGCTCCCTCATTCCCTCGCCATTCATTCCAGTGATCTGCCCGTTCCCCAACACCGACCACAAGGACAACAGCAGCCTGAGCATGTACTACGTGAGTGACAACGGCACAGGGACGTCGCAGTTCGACCGCTGGTGGAGCAAGACCAACACGGTCCCCTTCTACCTCATCATCCTGCTCCTCCCCCTCCTCAACTTCCGCTCCGCCTCCTTCTTTGCCAGGTTCACTTTCCTTGGTACGGCGTCCACCTTCTAGGAGAACCGATTCTCCTCGCGTTAATCAATTGTCTGCACTGCCTTCTGGCGGTAATTTTAAGGACTCTGTTATAATTGGCAAATTTATTTCAAAAATTATGTAAGCAGTGTTTGTATTTCAGGGATGTGCATGAAGTGTTTTGAAAAACTTGTTGGTCTTTAAATCTTAAATTATTGTGACATCTTTAAAATTTTAAGATTAGATTAGTGTCATGTACATACCATTTTGTGGAGAGGTAGTTAGGAATTGATAAACTGTAATTTTTGTGCATCATTCCCTGACTTTACCCTGTACACATGGACCAGTTGTAGACTTGGATTCCACTTTTACCTCTGTAGGTACGATATCTGTGATCTACCTGATATTTCTGGTCACACTGAAGGCAATTCGTCTGGGCTTTCACCTGGAGTTCCACTGGTTCGACTCCACCAAATTCTTCATGCCAGGTACGCCCGTCACCCTTGACACACAGTGCTGTCACTTGCCGTCAGCTGATGTTGAGATGACGCTGTCTCAGTTCTGTCTCCCCTGACCTCACACGCGGTCAGGCTGCAACCTCATCTCTTTTGCTCTACGCTGTCTGCGCCTTTGAGTTTTTGTAACAATTTCCTCATTCTTTACACAGACTTTGAAATGACTTGGAATGAACCCAGTCTTATTTAGATGTTATAAAGAATGTTATAAAAAATGTTATGAACTTGCATTGAAGCAATAGCAAGAATGAGCTGTGGTGTGATATAATTCATGGTATTATATCTAATGACCTCAAAACTGTCAAAATAAGATCATTATTTCTACTGCTATTAATAATAATTATCGTAATAATTACGATTGGAATAGGATAGGAATGGCTAATACTAGTCGACAACAGTCTTCATATTTTGTATTTCACATTTACATCATAATTTCATCTGTAGATGCTGTAATGACCAGCTGCTTTATACAACTGTTTTCCATGTCTGTGCCAGAGTTCAGACTGCTGTTCCCACAGCTGACAGGAGTTCTTACTCTGGCCTTCTTCATACACAACTGTATCATCACTCTGATGAAAAGCAACAAAAATCAGCAAAACAACGTAAGTATAGATCCTCCCACAGGGTTACTGTTGCCGTTCAGACAGCTGTGTCATCACTGTCAGGAAAAGCAGTGAGCTGAGACCACATTTTTAAAAATACTAATGGACTACCTGCCATTACATACAATTAATGGAGCCTGCCGTTTCATTTGTGATGTAACAACACGCTACTTATGAGCTGCCTTTCTGAATTAGTGGCGTGCACTGACCCAAGCAGGTAGTGTCAGTTTGTGAAGTGTAGATGGTCTAGTGAACAAAGCAAGCTGTTTACATAGGTTGCCCTGGATTATTATGTGTGCTAGACGTTTGCAGGAAAAGGGAAAAGTAGCTAGAGTCAGTGAACCTATGAATAGTTTTGTACAGCATTGTGATTTATTTTGCTGATGAAACCGTTTTCAGCGACCTAGTGCGGATTCCTCGGCTGTTTCCTCCTTTAGTCTCATTGCTTCCTGTTATGTAACTGTTCCAACAGTCAAACCATTCCAGCCACAGCAGATCACACTTGTGTTAACTACTGCCCATTTTTCACTCAGCTCAGCAGATTCCATCAGTGGAATAAAGGAATGCTGAATGGCTTGAAAATGCAAACCTGTTACAATTTTATGATGTATCAAAAGAGATGTACCGTGTAATATAGACTAATGTTTAACCAGCCATATTTCACTGGAGGATGGGAAGATACTCATCATTGTCTTTTTTGAGTGTAAAATGCTCACCTCTGTAATACAATCTGTGTTTGGAATGACTGCAGGTTTATAATGTCATTTCAGGTGCGGGACCTGTCTGTGGCGTACCTGCTGGTGGGGCTGACCTACCTTTATGTGGGAGTTATGATCTTCGCTTCCTTCCCCTCCCCTCCACTGCCTAAAGACTGCATTGAGCCGGTAATATGGTGCATGCAATGCCTAATATTATGCATGAGAGAGACAGCAGCATAATCCTGAACATAGGACATTTTTATACTTTTGGTGTTGATCTTGGCAATAATGAGTGCACAGCAGTTCATCCAACTTTCAAATCATCCAGTGACTTGCCTGAGAAGATTAGGTACATGCAAGTGCAAGATTAGTTACATGCAAGTGTATTTTATTATATGTGATATAAGATATAAAATACCACTTGCTTCACAGAGGCTTACGCACAGTAGCCTTTAGTGAAGCAAAATGACTCAAACTGCTGTGGAATGAGTTTTGCTTGGAAGGGAAGTTGTGGTTGTTACAGGCAGTATCTGCATTCAGGGTCTCGTCTTTTCTGTAGAACTTCTTGGACAACTTCCCCAGCAACGATATCATGGTGTTTGTGGCACGGACATTCCTGCTGTTCCAAATGACCACGGTGTACCCGCTGCTGGGGTACCTGGTACGCGTGCAGATGATGGGCCAGATCTTTGGCAAGCACTACCCTGGGTACGAACTCATTTTCCAACACAGGAGGGCTTTTAGAACGACCAGCCCAAGCTCAGCTGAGGTTGTGGAGAGATTAGAATGAGCTCACGTGATCTTCAACAGAGACTGTAATGATGTTAGGTAAGCTTTTAGAGAGAGGGATGAGCTCACTTGTGCTAGCGGAGAGAAAATCCCAAGCACAGGTGAGCTGTAACATAATCAAATGAACTTCTGCCTTACCATTTTAGTAATCTGTTGAAAACCAACCCCCCGATCCACCATCATTCTGCATTATTCTGGTATTGACACGTAATGCCACAATCACAGGCACCATAAACAAATTGTCTCAGGTGAACAGTGGTTTAACAGACGCTTTCTCTGCTTATCAGCATTAGTTTTCATTTAAGAGTACAAGGAGGAGTTTTGGGAAAAGCTATTTCAGGACTTCAGGACACCCCTCTCTTCTCCTCTCAGCTTCTTCCACGTCTTCACCCTGAACGTCATCATTGTTGGTGCAGGGGTCCTCATGGCAAAGTTCTACCCCAACATTGGTTCCATTATCAGGTAAGAGCACACTTTAAGGGACTTCAGAACAAATATGTCTGTCAGGGAGAATGTGCTTATCTGCAAAAGAATGTTTTGTTTTCATGTTTTCGTCTATGGAAGTAAAGGGTAAAATGGAGTTTTGCTATCAAGATTTCTCCCAGCCTTCATAAATGAGAGCACGAGTGGATTACGAGTAGGAAGATACCGATTTTGCATATGTACTGGTCGCTTAGCGGTACTAGTAGCATTATTTCTGTTTGTCAGAGTTGATATAAACATTATGCTCATGACATAAGGAACAAATGCTCTCTGGTGTCTGTTTCTAATACTTTGTTTTATGTTCATGTACATCCTGTTTATTTGTGCAGGTACTCAGGGGCGTTATGTGGCCTCGCCCTGGTCTTTGTGTTTCCTTCTCTCATCCACATGATGGCCCTTCATCGCACGGGGACGCTCCGCTGGCCCTCCGCCCTCTTCCATAGCTTTATAATCCTGCTCGGAGTGGCCAATTTGGTTGGGCAGTTCCTCATGTAACTCCATATTCTCACACTGTCTGCTGCCAGGACTGACCCATACTGGTGGTTCAGTCAGGAGTCTACCTTCCACCACTCCCAGGGGAATTCTGCAAACAGAATGGGCGTAGGATTTCCGATTTCGGCAACAGCCAAGACAGCAAAACTGAAAAAGACATTTTCTGCCATTTTTGCAGAAGCATGGTTTTGTAGATATACATTACAAACTCATTTCTAGCTCAGATATGACTAACCGAGCTATGTTTACTTCAGCTTTGAGGGCCTTGACTCTTGACTTGTGACCTTAGTGTCACAAATCGTACAGCATTCTGCAGCTGTTCTAGATATTTCAGTATCTCCATAAGAACAGTCTGTTCAGAGATGGAAGGAAATGATGAATTGAACCATTGTGTAGCAGTGTAGCATTCAGACACCCTAACATTCATGTATTGCTGAAAGCCTGCCACAAACAGCGCTTATTCAAGTTCTCAGCATATTTCCCAAACTTCAGGAACAGCTACATTTTTTTCCAATGTGAAGTTTTGTTCGTGTATGGCTAAGTATTGGGAGTCTGAAATCAGTCCATCTTTTGTGAACTCTGTGGAGAGGTAGAATTATGGAGAACCGCTGGAACGGACACACGAATCCATGAAATCAGTCGAAGGTTCACTGATTGTTAAAGCTGGCATGGCCAAATGAATTTGTTGTTAAACAAACCGGTTTGAATTTGGACGATTCGCTAGTAAATGGGTAATTCAACCATTTATCACAGAATTCCCCAGGGAGTGTTGCACAGCACTCTGTCATCCTTGGGGAGGAAGCTGTGTGACCTTTGTGTCTGCTTTTATACTTTGTTTACATTTGGGCAGTGGACAGTTGGCTCTCCCACATTACCACAGACATTCTGTTTCTTATTACGAGTTATTCAGGTCCCTTATTCCTTACATTCTCCATCTAGGAGGAACAGTTAGTATCAGGAGGCTCTGGTGCTGTCTGCCTTTGTATACTAGCTATGGATGTTCTGTTTGAACAGTGCTCCTTCAAAAATTGGCAATAACAAATCACCACAGTTAAAGCTTCAACAATGTCTCAGACAACTTTCAGTTTGAAGCACACAGATATGACTGTTCAGTATATACGTCTGTGCTTTAACTGTGCTTTTTTCTGTCTCACAGTTCTCAGAAGTGGTCATGGGTGCGTGAAGCATGATTACTTCGTAATGGGTGGAGATGTATGTTATCAGTGACTCAGTGATTTGAATCAATCAGTGTTCTGCTATAGACATTTTTTTTTATTGGTGATATGAGTCGGTGATTGACAGCAGGCAGTATCTCTACCCATGACAGGGGTCATGAGGAGTCACTCTTCCAGTACTAGTTGTTAGTTCGGTTCCACATTCTAATTTTGGGCAGGTCAGTGTAACGGTCTGCTTTTTTTTTTATAGCGACACCATTCTAATGGGGATAGTAAATTAAGCCAACTGGTTTGCTGCACTTTCTCCTCATTCAGACTCCTCCACTGGGAGTGGGCAGTTGGTCCTCTTAACCCAGATCTGCCCACTTCTCTGATGGCTTTATGGGGAGTAGTTAAGTATGTTGGCTGGTTCTCCATAGAATGCACATCATTGCCTGAACTTACAAGCCAAGGGACAGTCATGCCATATATCTGTTATACATTATTACGTCTAAGTGGCAAGTGCAATTGAAATGAATCAAAAAGCCATGATAGTTTGAGGACAATGGAGTGATGCATTTTACAGCTTATGTGAGCAGGAGGCCACCCCCACTGGAAGTTATGGGTGAATCTAAGGGTATAATGGGTCTCCAGTCCTCTTTATCTTATATAGTAAAGCATTATTCTCAGTCACTTCTGAAATGCAATATGGAGAGATGATGCACCTTAGTATTACAGTTGGATTAAAGGGATTTTACGATGCTAGTCACCATGTACAAGTTACTGAATGATGACTGTGACACTGGTGTCCTATGATGTTTTTACTGGACAGGTTGGTTTCCATACACTAAATTCCACTTGAGAATTCCATTCGTGTTCCCCAGAATTTTTCACGCAGTTTGACTGCTAAGTATTTGAAAGGGGTTCAATTATGCACAAAACATGCCAAAATTAATTTCAATAGGATTTGTGACAAGAGCTGAATTTTTCGGGCCCATTTGTTCACAGCAGGGATTTTTTTGATAGAACAATTTTAAATGCTACACAAACAAACACGCTCACATGTTGACCTAGCTCAAGCTGGAAAACACTTATGGAAACTCCCCTTTGTTGAATCGTGTGAATCATTGTAAATATGTTTTGTGCAAGCAGTGTGTTTTATCCCGGCATGTTCGCTTTTAGAATATCTAAACTAAAATTTACCATGGTGTTTGTGCCTTTTATTTCCTGGGGAAAGCTGCAATGTATCCATATACAGCAGAATGCTTTTAAAATGGCAGACCTTCATAAGAACAGTTTCATTCTGCCATGTGAGGACTGCTACCTGGACAGGCACTCGCTTTTGAAAGAGGACCTCCTTCACATAAATACGCACACCACCAGTTTCCCACTATACCACAATCTGTTACAGCTTTAACTCCATCCTGGTTCAGTAATGGGAGACAATATTATGACATTAGTCCATCTTGGATATACAGTGTCAGATGCCACAAATAAATGTGTGTTTGGGTGCATAAACAGATCCAGAGCAATAGGAACTTTAAGCAACGAGGGACCACTCACTTTTTACAGGCTGATGAAATGGCATTTTATCAATTTCCCTGCATATCAAATCAGAGCAAGTACCTGTAATGTTAACAGCTGGTAAATGTAGCACTTAGGTTCTCTGAAATAAGAGTGTTATCAATTCATACTATATAATACTTCTGAGGTGTTTTAGTAATTTAATAAGTGTTGCATATATTGGTAAATATACCGAAACTTAATTGTCATTTCTGCTGAAAACCATAGTGGAAGTTAAGGCATTCACCATTCCCAAAACAGGTTTTCACTGAAGTCATTACTGAGGTCAGTTCCTTGCATACAAGCAATTACAGAGGAGAACCTTGTACTGTGAATTCACTTTCATCAAACAGCCACGTGAGGTCCAGGAATCAGTATTCACAGGAACATGACAGCTGCAGTTGACTGTAAATGAGGTACTGTGTGGGAAAACCCATATGGAATGAGTTCCAGCACTGAAGATATGGCCTAAATAATCCCTCTTTTTGCTGCTGAGTGACTCCTCCTTAATGGAAAACTGCCACTGCCACTTGTCTCTGGTGTCTCATTGGCCGTCACAGTGGGACCTGAAGTCAAGTGAAAAGGTCAGAGTAATCCACGCAGCCCGGCCTCTGTCCACATGGCTTCAGCAGCCGCTCCCCTCCTGACATGGTAAGGGGCTCCCCCTAGTGGCAAGGAATGGAAAAACAAAAAACGCTACATAATACACCATGACTGAAATCTGGAGCCAGTAATTGTGCTTAGAAATTACTTGGCAACAATCTGTTGCATCTGTATGAGAGGAAACAATTTATATAAAAGAGATTTGTGCATGGGACAGCAGAGATGACATATTGCCTTTTTAGATTTATATTTTCCAATGGGAATCACATCAACAATTGAGTTTTTCCTCATACTGCAGGACAGCTACAAATATAACAATACCTCATGGTACTCCACCAGGTCAGTCAGTGTAGGAAATTTGATCTGGTCTCCTAGCAGCATGTAGCAGTTCTCTGTGGCATCGATGAGAAAGTGCTTGTATTCATCTTGGCATCGATAGGAGAGAACGTATCCCTTTATTCTCTCGCTAACACGAACAAGGAAGGACCCAGGTTCCCCCTGACTGAGCAGGGCCTCTGCTTCCTGTCTCGTGATTATTCCTAAAGGAAACACACCTCGTTACCTCCAGGTCTCACATTACAGGCTTGCTGTGGAATGAACATTCCTTAAACAGCCACAACAAGGGTCAGAGGAACTGCAACTACAGAGAAAGGAAGTTAAAAATCACTCTGAATTTGATACATCTTACTAACTAGACATCAGCCCGCGTTCTTTCAACGTGACACGTCTGTCTGGAAGCATCCAAAGATGTTTTACCCAGACATTTGAAACATTTTGTCCTTTTGTTCCTTCTTTTTTGAAATACGGACAGCTTTGCTAATGCATTTCAGAACTTTGCTGTCTTTCTCCTAAAGGAGACAGCCCTGAGCATTTCACATAGCCGTCAGTCAATGCTGACTCGCCTGCCCTCATACAACATTGCAGATAGACTTAATGTGAAAGAATGTACTGTAAAGATCTGCAGATACACTAATGCATCTCTGAAAAATTCACAATGCAGAACTGTCTGACTGATAAGCCTGATAATAGTACTGAGACATACAAGTGCTGAGTAATGGGTAGAACAGGTTGTGAAAATAATCCAGCTTTGGGAGGCAACTTTCAGATAAGATCAGATTTTTTTTTTTTTTTGCTATTGATGTTGGCTCTTTGTGTGTGTGTATATATATATATATATATATATATATATATATATATATATATATATATATATATATATATATATATATAACAGGCAGTTTTTATACAGAACACCATAGGTTGTTCTTACTAACAAAATACAACTAGACGACATCTGCAATGTGTCAAATGTTTAACTGTGCACATGGATATCTACCACATTTCTTTTTTGAGATTTTCAAAAAGGTTTTTCCTCAAAGAGGAGAGTTAAGATGAAATATCACAATGATAGATATAAAACTAAGGAGACTAACTTCATAAAGGAGTATTGGTGTTAAATCCTTTACCTGAAAAGGCTGCAATTTCTGAGTAGGATCAAAAACTTGTTTTTTGTAATGTGGACATTTCACCACTAGATGGCAGCAGAGGATATGCAAAAGTTTTGCACTGACACCAAATCGCCCTCAAGTGACTTATATTCAATAATGCCATTATTTTGTGTTCACTCACCATGGAACCACAGAGCGATGCCACTCTGATCCCTTAGGAAACCAGCTCGCAGGGGTAACTGTTCCTCCCGGAACCAATGGACAATGTGGTCTCTGCTGGAGGAAGACAGAGTCCTACGTACACCTGGCTTGCTCTCAATCACACTGTAGGGGGAAGGGAGAGAGGATGTTAGTCAGCCCGTGAACAAACACACTGACATTGCAAGTCATGCATGTAAGCTGCCTGCTTTGATTGGGGTGCCTCTGCTTTGTCTAATAGAAAATCCAATGGATTAAATTGTAGTATCTCCTTTGCAGGAATGAAGTTCATGAAGTTCAGCATGGGCCAAGACTAGAGAAATATCAGAGGCAATGCTGTTGTGGTTGTGATCGCTCACACATGAGAAGCCCGTACTGTTCAAAAGTAAAGCTTCACACATGCTTCAATGCTCAAAATCAGGCTGGAACTCAAACTTTTTTAATATACAGATATATAGATTTATAGATATGGATTCAAGTCTGGTCACCTGCACATTCTCAAGATTTGAGGCTCAACAAAAACTTATTTACTTCAAACTTTGACACTTGACTTGACATCTAACCTGAGTCCAGCTCATTTTTACTTGCATGGTATTCAGTTCAGAAATTGGAGCTACCAACAATCTTTGCTTTTGTCAATAAA
Source organism: Megalops cyprinoides (assembly GCF_013368585.1). NCBI lineage: Eukaryota > Metazoa > Chordata > Actinopteri > Elopiformes > Megalopidae > Megalops > Megalops cyprinoides. Next base: position 18,942,308 of record NC_050587.1, on the reverse strand, counting down.
AATATATATCATATCATGTTCAATTGTGTTGTCTACCTAACAGATTCCTACCCTTTTAGCAAAGCAACAAGACAGAAACTGCATGAAACGGAATTTCTCTGAATGTTGCACGGCGACAGTGAAGGCACTACTGAAAGCACCACTTGCAAACAGCAAAATAAGTCATGGCATTTATTTAAACCCAAAAATAAAGGAGGGGACCGAATTCTTTTGTGATTCACAGTGGGAGACTCACCGACTCAGCGTCTCGGTGTTCACAGTTATGGTCCTGGGTTTCGGTTTTGGAGGCAGGGCTGGCTTGGCACCCCCGAAGGCCTTGGACATGGCGGCCACGCGGCCTTGCTCGAGAGCCTTCAGCGAGCGCCTCCTGTGGTCCTCCCGCATCTGTTTGGCTATGGAGCGTCTGCGCAGGTCTGCAGCTTTGGACTTGCGCACTGACGAAGCAAACGTGCACACACACTTGGGTCACTTCCAGCGTTTTCGCAACCAAATTAATCGTTTTTTTCCCCCCGCAGTAGATTTATCGCATGATTTTTGACATTTTGCTACCTTGAGAAATGTAGATTACACCACTTCCTGTCCAGAATATATTCATCGCAGTATTTACTTGTCTGCTTCTTTGTGAGGGGGCTTTACATTTACATTTATTCATTTGCAGATGCTTTTTATCCAAAGTGACTTACAAGTGAGGCAGAGTACAAGACAAGCAAAAGTCATACAAGGAGTCACAATATTAAAAGTGCTGCATGTCTCAACAGTTGGCCAGGCAAGGTACAAGTTGGCTGGTAGAGTCACAAGTACATTAAACCATTAAATGTTAAGTTTTTTTAAGGAAATCAGAGTTTAGAACATAAGAATTTGCTTTAGGTGGTAGTGATTCGGCTATTGAGTTTAGCCCCGTTCAATTCTGAGGTCAAAAGCGGAGGCCCATTCAAATGTTCACAGTATGTGTGAAAACCCAGTGAATCATCGATTGAGAGAGATACAGCCAGTGTAATGCTGTTCTCCTGGCCAACTAACTTTGTGTGTTAAAAGTTGCAACACCCCTGATTTCAAAAACATGAACCATCCTGTTTATCATGACATTCTATATGTGACATATTCCCTGCCTGTTGTGAAATTCCCTTTACAAGGCACAGCGGCCGGCTCTGGGAGGATTAAAAAACAAAGTGAACAGACCAAGCAGTTATATAAAATGCCCCCCAAGGAAGTGTGTGATTGCACCATTCATTTCACACCTTCACAGGGGTTTGTTTTATGCTGACACAGCTTATAAATAAATACATATTAACTCCCCCCCGAAAATGAAAATTGATATGCAGTACATGTGAAATAGCGGCTGTAATGTAAGCCATTTATTTGCAGTGGGAAATGGCAAATGGGAAAATGGGAGTACTGCTGCATGCCAGCGCTCACTGGCAGGCTATGAATTTAAACACTTCCGAAGGTCTTCGAAAGTTACACTGTGGACAGACTGCAACTGAAGGTCAGTTATGATCTCTGGAAAACACTGTGGTTAAAGATTAACCTGCCGTTTGATGCTGAACTATTTCATGTGGAGGAGAACACAGCATCGCGGAAATCAAACACAACCAGACTTCGTGGAACCAGGAAATGGCTGGTTTGAAACAAGCAGTAAGTGAACAGCCAGGTCTCTTCACAGAGCTCCACTGCAGTTCAACTGATTAGGCATCCAGCATTCCAGATAATGAAGAGAATTCCAGGAATGATGATAAATTAATGTGTTTCATATAAGCAAACTGTTTTTAATTGCTCCTCCTTAAAGCCTCTAGTCTTTTTGTGTCAGGTAACACCACGAGAATTTAGGACCATGACAAATATCTGACTCACTGAAACAACACATACCATATTCAAACGGTCATTCCTGTGCCTGTTCAAAGTCCACAGGGTTTTTCCCACTTATCTTTAAATGATTCCACATACTTAATATGGGGCGTGTCTATCTGAAGGGTTTATCTACGGTAAAAACTATGGTAGACGGATTGTCAAGATTGTCAAAGAACTTAAGGTCACCACTACAACAATCCACCCAGTGTGATGTAGTGGGTTGGTAACCCAAAATTTGCAAGATTGATTCCGAGATAGGGCCCCGATACTGCACTTTTGAACATGGTCCTTCTTGACTTGACTATTTAGGTGTATATACAGAGAGAATGTAAAAAAGCAGTGCAAGTCATTCTGCATAAGATGGTCTGCTGAAGAAATAAAGTCTTGTAACCTGGCTGTGACATGGATCAGCATATGACAGGTGCTATTTTGTTCTTACGGTGTGCAAAGCCCATTAAAACCCCTTATGGGTCTGGAACACAAGAGTTACCAGGCCTTGACTGAGGGCGTTTGAATCAAACCATAGTGTGTTTGACCCCTTGGTTCGGTTCATTTGCGTAGGTCAGAACGTAGTAATCGCACTCAGGTCCGCGCCAAAATAATCAGCCCGAGACCCCCAAAGAGAGGTGGTCTCGATCCGCATCATCTGGCAAACTCTGGTGCGTTAATCTATTTCCGGAACATAAACAACAAAGTGACCAATGAGGGAGCAGCCTGCTCTTCTTTTACAAATTTTGGTCCGTTTAGAAATAATGCCATGTGAAACCGAAACAAACCTACGTCATTATGCAACATTGTAACAATTTATTCCCTGCTGCGCACCAAAGCAATTGAACTATAGGTCTGAAAATGCCCTGAGAGTCATGCCTCTGATAAGGCCAGTAAGTAGGGGGTGCTTACAGGTCTCCTGCCACTCTTTGTCCTCCCTCTCCTGGACCTGTACGCTGCGCTGCACCTCCTTCAGGTCCATGTAGATCTGCTGCGTCCGCTCCTCCGCCAGCCTCCGCACCTCCTCCTCCGCCTTGCGCCGCTCTTCTGCCTCCCTCTTCTGGGCAACGAGAGAGAAAGAGAGAGCGGTCAAAGCACAGTGCATTATGGGTGCACTTTAGGCGTTAGGCTACACTTGGTCTGCATGTGAAACATGGCGAGTCTATTTAAATCTGTCAGGATATTTATGTCAGGATCTTTCTACTTCACATTTGCCAAAAGAACAATTAAATGCCAGTTCCTCATAATCTACAATCTATACAATCTATATCCAACTTGGTATTGTATTCATGAGTTTCATATGCTTTGTGTCATGTGTATATAATGGTAGACCTTTCACGAGAGGAAGGTAAGTAAAACCACAATCGACAGTGAACTGAATCAAATTCAAATGACTCTTGTACTAATTCCTGTCTGAATGCATTAGCACAGCAAATATCAAGTAACACACAGGAAGCAGTTCCTATCATTTGCGTGGATTGCACCCTTGATCCATTCCAAATGAAACTTGTATTTTCTCACCATTTTGTTTCTCTGCAAATGATTCTGGTAAACACTGAAAATAAATCAATATTTAACCTTTATTGTGCATTTCCCACTTTTTTACTCAACATTTAGTAACTGGCCATTGTAATTTAGGCTTGTCTTACCCTGACTCATGCAGAAGTGTATATCAGCCTCTGATAGACACCCACACCTATGCAACTATTTTTCACAGCGTACCAGGAAGCAGGTGCCATTTAGAACACAAGCATACCACCCCAATGTCATATGAGTAACTCATGGTTTCCCAAGCAATTTGCAGGGTATGAAGAGATAAGCAATGAGGGGACCCTGGCCAACCTTCGCACCACGATCCTCCATTGACCAAAGCCAATTCGCTGTGAGCTTCCAGTCATTGTCAGCAGATCAGGCCCAGGTTCAAACCCCAGCTGCAGGGCTCAGCATGCACTTGGAACAAATGCCTTAACTGTCTGAGCCACTTGGGAGCCCTAATATTTAACACTTTTGGGCCAAGGACATTCATTTCTGTGAAGGTCACAGACTAAAACCCATTTCTACACAAGGAGTTACCAATACACACATAGCTCAACAGAACACAAGTCCTTTACTAATACCTCTTACTGTATTCTAACAAGGGATTTTAAAACATTGATGAATGTAACAATGGACAATGGACAGAAGTCTTTGTTCCGCATAGCCGATTAAACTGAGTACAAGAAGCACCCATACAAGAGGGCAAGGCAGTGACTTCCTCAGACAATCAAATTCCTCAAAACCTTTTTTCCAGCCTTCTGATTGGTTGACAGTGGGCGTGAAGCACTACCTTTAACTCCTCCTCCCTCCTTCTCTGCTCCTCAGCGGCTGCCTGCCTGGCCTGGGCCTGCCTCTTCTCCTCCTCCCTCCAGGATTCCAGCTCCGGATCCACATAAATGCCTGAGAACCTCTTCACCAGCTCCGCCTCCTTCTTGGCCCTGCCCCCACAGACATGACATGTTAGCCGCCATATATGCATATGGGAGATGGGAGCTGCAAATGCGTATATTTAATGATGTATTTGTGTTCTCTCTCCACCGTCAAAGACCTGAATATGTGTGTGCAGCTGCCGTTCCATCAGCACTGGATTTTTTTTCTTCGTCTAATCTCTTACAGTTTGTTAGCAATAGACAAGGGTGCCAAGTAGACTAAGACTTGAATACTCAAATCCCTAATCTTCATGACCTGTTTTTGTTATTTATTGGATCAGGAGATGAAACACATGTGCTTTTCTTCAGCCAGCTGCTCAATGAGACCAAATTCCAGCAGGTTTTTAAAGAACCTGATTTTACCAGTTATGCATGAGCCACACCTTTGCATGCCTGTGTGGGTGGCCAAGTCACAATGTGTCTATGAAAGCAGAGTGAAGGAACTCTTTCAAGATGCAGTCCAACAAAAACACACTGATATGATGTATCAAATCACCAAATCAGTAGATTAAAGAGTCTTGCTTTGGGAGTAACAATATCACCTGAAGGAGGTCTTACATATTGTGTCACTTTTGCAGGGTTTCACTGGATGTGTAGTTTTTAAATGATTTTTGACATAATACATATTTTGATGTACAAAAGTGAACTATATTCCTCTTCGAAGGTTACGCATTTTACAGAAGCCCTACTGCTGACTTAGACACAATTGTTCTTCAAGACAAAAAAAAAACAGCATTTCTGATAGAATCAATGGAAGATGATGTCTTAAAAATTCAGCTCACACCAAAAGTGCTGTCAAAATTGCTGTACATAAGTCAAAACAGGTTTAAAGTCTGAAGCATTAAATTTCAATGGAGTAAGATTCACATCAAAGAAGACACAAAGACTGATAAAGGCACCGGGGAAATCTGGATTCAGGAAGTACATTGTTATACCTTTGCGTCAAGAGACGCATGTTTCAGAAACAATGTCAGTGTCACTGGGGCTGGGGCAATGGCAGGTCCCACTGCTAGGAGGTCGGGAGGCTAGCTGTGTTGTGGAAAAGTACACACCACAGGGAGTGCCTGCAGCCGATAACGCAAGTAGCAGCTGAGGAAATATTTAACCCAAGCACTTCCTGCCTGCGAGAGCAACGTGCACATTTGCTGTGACCTCAGGGTATTACTGAAGAACGCCTGAGACTGCAAGTGAAATTCACACTGCTGATACGACAAGCTCAAAGCCCATCCTCAGAATGGGAGAGATGTACTGCGTATTCATTTTCGCACATCGCCTCGGCTTAGCTCACCTGTGGTCAATATGGTCCGATCTGTGACTGGAAACCACGACCACTCGGTTCAAAGTTCAATGCCCTGACTACCCGTCCCCAGCCCGAGCAGAAGCATTCCCTCCACAGTCACACAGCTGCTTTTCTATTCAGTGAAGTTATTTTGGTGACAACTGCCATTAATGCAAACAAAAAAAAATCATGGCTCTATGCCAGTGAAGAATAATAATAACAAACAAAGGACAGTTACAATCCTGCCATGGAACTACATTGCTTCATGAAACACCATGAGGTAATGTAGAGTTGTTCACTGCAATTCCTACTTCGATCAACATGACCAAACTATGACGGCACCTGAATTGTTTACAGAACTGATGAGTGACAAGGGGCTGTAATTAACAGTCAGCGTACTTACAGTGGTCTTGTGTAACCTCTTAGTTACCGGGAACATGGCAGTGACCCTGAACTGATTGCTGCATTACAGTCTAAGACGAGATATGACTAATGGGAAAACTGACTACACTGTCTTTAATGTGTCAGGGCTGTAAAAGGGTTGTACATGCCAACACGAGGGTTCAGATCGTGTCATCGGTTCCAATTTATTTCAATTCCAGTTCAAATTAGTTTTTTTCTTGCAGTTAAGCTGACAATTAAACATTTATAAACTGAGTTGTGAACTTGAGAGATTATGACAAATAAGTTTAGCACTGTATGTCTCTCATATACTTAGTCACCTACTATAATAACCAATCCCTTCTTGGTTCACAGACTGCCTAACAGTGACACTGTTCTATGAATTCTACTTTAACAGGAAATAACATTTGTTTTTCCAGGTAATGCATTGCTTTGAGAGGTCACCAATTACATAAGCTGTTAAACCAGACATTTTACATATTTCATGTAATTGTAGGCATTTCTTTCTTTGTCTAGCAAAACTGAAAGAGTTTCTAGGTCACTGCTTATGGTGGTCACACCCTGCATGCTTAGCTATTATGCATTTTCATGTTGGTAGCACAGGCGTTTGACATTTACTAACAATAAGTAATGGTCAGATACATTGGAACAGAAGAACAGCTATTTGGTTTGGCTGCTTTACTCCCTATCATTGTAGTGTATGATGAATATACAGTATTTCAGTTCACAATAAAGCAAGGCCTTCCTCCTTAATTATAAACATTGTATGACCTGTACACATCTTGCCCTTGTGCCTGTTTGCCCACTATATGCACTTTTGTACGTCGCTTTGGATAAAAGCATCTGCTAAATGAATAAATGTAAATGTAAACGTCGATATTGCAACTGGCTAGGTGACATCTGGATTATTACTCTGTATGGCGAATACACCATGTGAATACAAAAGTATATAGGCCAAAACACTTTGGCAGCTTTGCTACATGCTCTAATCCTTAACATGCTCAGCTGTATCTAGTTTAATCAATTATGAGAAACTCTGCAATGTAACAAGAACCAGATGACAGTTTCGTTCTTGGGGAAAGAAGAACTACGGGCCTCGCACATCCTCATGATCATTAATTAGTACCTTCTGAACTGAAGTGTAGGGTGTGCTTCATCACAATTGGCACTGTGGGTTTGCACTGTGTAACACAGCCCTGCCTACAAAGGCCAGCAGCCGTGATGATGTCACCTCCCATACCTGAGCTCCTCAGCCTCTCTCTGGGCCTGCTGCGCCGCCCTCTCCGCCATGATTTCGTCACATATCTGCTCATAAGGCTTGTCCGCAGAGTGCTCCCCCATCACCCAGACCCACACGTCACTGTCTGCTCCCATCAGCCAGGAGATGCACTTCCCTCCAACTGTGGGCGACACACATTCTTTCAAACCAAGGCCAGGACCTGGAGCATTCAAACCACTTTTTTTTTTTCAATCCATCACACAACCCAACTGAGAGGGTACAGAGGGTCTACTGTAAACAAAACATATTCAGAAAAGCTACATGTTGGTTACAGCTCCCAAGTGCATTTTTCTCATAGGCCTGGACTTGAACAAATAAGCCTGAAATGATGCAAACATCCAAACTGATCCAAAAATCAATTAAACACAAATGGTGATGTTGCGGAAGGAGCCCCCAAACAGACTGCTGGTCCAACAAATTTCCAGCTTTGTTTGAGCAGTCACTCCCAGCAGCTGTGTGGAGTTGAAATGGATTTGAAATATGGACTGAAATATGACTTCACTTCCAAAACATCTACTCCACATGAGGTACTGAATATGAAATCACCCACAGCTAAAAGGGTCAAGGTTATCAGTGGGGGGCAAGAGGGTGAGAAGGGGGAGGGGGCTGTGCAGTACCTTTCTTGGGTCTCTGTGGCACCTCCATCTTCTCTAGTCCTGCCTCTCTCTCTTTCCACCTCCGAACCTGTTCCTCCCTCATTTTGAGGAAGAGGATCTGTTTCTGCTCCTCGTTCAGTTCCACGAGGAGCTCAGGTTCGATGTACATGTCATTTAGGATCTGCTGAAGCATGGTGTTGCTTGGGGGGGGGGGCTGAGTGGTGTTGGGAAGGGTAGATCTGGGCAACACGCAGTTCAGGAGTCTAAGTGGGAAACTGAGGAGTGGGGCCAGGGGGGTGACACCACCACCAGAACAATAACACACAGCAATTACAGTCCTTGTGAGGGGTTGTCCATTGCAGGTTCTCCAAGATCACTGAAAACAAATAAAGCACACTTTAGGCAATTCTATACCAAATGTAAACCACTGGAATTCACAGGAGTTGCTTATTGGTGGGTTCCTACGTGATATACCTTACTATTTTACATTGAATACCTGTAATTGACAAACTTTGCTAAGAACTATTTTGGGGGTTTGGGCACACTATGAATGCTACTTGCTTTTGTTATTGAGCCTGAGTAGAACCTGAAAAAATATTACTTCCTGATTGAGCTGATGTCAGACCAACAATGGTCCAGGGCACTGAAGGAAAAAGGAAGTGAGTGAAACAGGACTGTCAAGATCTTATCTCTGCATTTCTCTCTATGAATACTGATTCCTAAATGTGGGTTTACTTTGACACACAAGTAAATGTAATACTAAGCACGCAAGTAAATGTCTCCGACAAGGCAGATTTCTAAATTATTGGCACATTCCTTGGTTGTATTCGGCATCACGTTTTTGACTTTTGGCAAAAACCTGACGCTCAATGTAAACTGACAGAACAATATAAGCCTTTATATCAGTATGGGATCCCACTTTCTCTGGAAAACCTTAATATGGTATGAACATTCAAGGATATATTATTACACTAAAATACAAGTTGAATACAAAATGGCAGAAACACATCAATTAACATACTGCTTGCACCCCCCATACATACACTTAACTAAACACACGTACTCCAAGATGGACCATTCCACAATGCCTCTCCCGCAATTTACATATTTTGATAGTGAGATCAATGCTAAATCTGCAGTGCAGCCGACACCTAACATCTACCTATTTATATGTGTAAACATTATGTTTTAAAACGCTCTTAACTGTATTCAGGACAGAATGCTAATCACCCTGTTTGTCTTCTATATTATGTTTATCTTTTTAAAACCAATAAAGCCTTTGTTCATTCATGGGTCTTTAGTTGCAGTATAACATGGCGCTAAATGAAACAATAACAAACGGTTAACTGTAGAATTCTTCACAGCACTGGATTACCGAGACGTAACTTTCATGCAGTAACCGTGTGAATGGGCGTGGGCACGTGTGGTATAGCAATTAATTAAAATAACAACAAGTCAACTGAACACAAATGAAGATCTGTTAGTTGTCTGGATTATTTTAAAAGTCCTTCAAATAAAACTTGCCTAACACACGCCAAAGCATACGATAAGATGCATCCTTACCTCCTTGGTACGGCGGAAGAAGATCAAGATAGCTAAACGCTACTCCCAAAAACGTTGCCTTTTTTCACCAATCCCAAAATAAAATAGTGTAGCTACCAACCAGGAAAGCACTTTCCTCTAAGCAGGCAGCGGCTAGGATATAAACTCGATCAGAGCAACAACTGCAAATGAGAGTTGATAACGAACTTCTCCGTGATGACGTTGTATTTACTTCGGAATGTTTCACGCTCCCCCGGGCTAGGTGCACTCATTTTATTTGGGTCAGACCGGCATGAATCACAGTATCTGCTGTGACTTCTGCCCTTCCCCTGCGCGTGGTCTTCCAATCTTATGATCACTGTTTTATAATCCTTCCACTGATATCATTTTTTGTAGGAAAGGTGCTTTCCGGCGTTGCACTAAAAACCAAGCGACCAGTTTATAGCCTGTCTTCCGCAAACGGAAAGATTTCGACACCCCTACCGACATCAGCCTGACGCTCTAAGGCTAAGTCCTACCCTAGACCTAGGAGCCATCCTTTACTTTACAAGTGTAGGTACTTACATGAATGACTTCGGCGCTGTGGTTCATTTTAAACAAGGCACATTCCTGTAAATTGTGACTTTGAAGTTTTAGCACGCTGTACGCGTTGTTGGTCTCTTTCATTAATTTCAGTGTACCGTTTAGGCAAATGGACAACATTCATGCGCATATTATAATTTAAACGTTAACAACATAAAATCGTGTATATCTTACAGGCTGAAAATGGACTGCGTAAAATGAAAAGTACAGACTACACCAGTAAACCCGCAAATGCGTCTGTGCGATATGCCAGGATCGTCAGAGGAAGAGATGGAAATGCTCATGTACAAGTAGAAGGAAGAATCTGGATGCAAAAGGATTGTAAACAGGAAGCGTGCATGTCCTGTTTCAGGTGAAGGACTTCCACTTTGGGAGCTCAGATAGAGAAAGCAGCCTCACCCACAGGGCTATGTGGAAATGAAGGCCACTGTATACAACAAGGATGCAAAGGGGTGTAATGTTTCACAATGGAGGTTAACCATAGTAATGGCAAGTAAATTGTGTTGTTAGCACACCGGTAACGAAAGTTTTAAAGTTATCACTGGAGAAAAGACATGCATGTGTTTCTCTGCAAGACGCCAATACAGATTTGGTACAGACAGCTTTTCATGAATGAAGAACACGTTTTTAAACAATCCATATATGGTGCAAATGTGAGTAAGGATAAAATAGCAAAATTGGTGTCTTCTGGGGAAAAAAAATTAGATTCAGTGATAAACGCATGGATGTTCTTTCTCGATATGACCACTAGATGGCGCCTTTGTCAAAGGTTACTCTTGAATTGCCCATTTCTTTTAATTGTAGTAAAAAGTTAATGTAGTTTTTTTTTTTTTTTTTTTACGAAAAAATGAAAACAGAAATGTAGTTCATATTATACACACATAATGTATCAATACATGCCAATTTTCAATAATGTAATCAATGTTAAATAAACTGATATGGTCCATAAAATATGATAGACATCTCAAACATCTCAAAACCAGATTATGCCAGTTTCCAAATACAAGCACATTTTGCTGAAGCCAGAAAGTTATTCATTGAGCAGAAGTTATTGCAGGTGCATCTGAGAATGGAAGCGTATGAAGGAAAAAAAAAAACTCAAGTTATTCAGCAAAATAGGATTTGAATGATGGTTATCCTAATCTGGTTAAATAGAGGTGCCTTCAACACAAATTCAGATTCATTTAATGTAAAACCAGCTTGTTAGAGGAGCTGATACTACTGTGTCATTTTCAGGGTTGTACTTGCGAGCCTTATAAAAGGATACATTTTTTAATCACAAATCCTTGCCAAGCACCACAACTCCAAACAATTAGTCACAGGTTAATGCTGTTTCCTTCAAGGCCAATCAGTACTGCAGGAAGGGGCCAAGGAGAGGAATTAGGTTCCATTCACAAAAGACAGTTTTGGTTGGACTGTAGAGGTTATCCTACTTAGCAAAGGGCATGCTCAGTGCTTATCAGATGAAGTCCGTGTATATCACTGCATAGGCACTAGATCCATATTTTATATACTATAGCACCTCTCTGAATTTCTGTCATAATTTAGTTTTTTTTTTTTCTTGCAAGGATCACCTATATTTCAGAACTATAGAACTAAGAGGAGGTAAAACAGTAGCGCTCTGGTATGGAGACATAGGAGTGCTGATTTTTTTAAAAAATAACAGGAATAAAAAATCTTGGCTCAACAAGTTCCATTCTTTTTAAATGTTAGACAGTATTAACTGGTGTAAATTTCTGGTTCTGTCTGCAGGTTTTTCAGGCTGTTGCAGTTGTAGGTTTTGGCAAACAAAACATTTGTGAATCAGTGGATTAGGGGTTTCTGAAATGGGTTCCCTGGGGTCACAGGCTGTGATGAAAATTACATTATAATCTATAACACACATAGGTATACAGCCAATACAGTTTATCACCAGGAAATAGTGTTTGAAAATGGCTGATATTTTGGTATCACATTATCCATCCTCTCAGCAGAATTACAATGTGATGAATTTTGTGTTATAAACAGTGTAAGGTCATTTTTACAATTGGATCATTCGCTAAAATAATATAGATAAATTACCCAAACTCAAGGGTAAAACACCTGTGTAACCTCCTATGTTCCAGTGCTGAAACCAGTCCCAAAACCCGCTACCCCACCCTTTCAAAATACATCCTGAAGGGAATGCCAGTTTAGACTGTATGATCTTGTAATAAATTAACTTGTCGTACTGGACGTTTTTGTAAGAAAATACTCCAAAAGGCTGCAACCTCAGAAAGATCTCCTGGTGTTTATGTCACTAATATTTATTCTCCTACCAGTAAGTAGCTAGTCCCAGATCCCATTCCACATTAATGTGTCTCTTTTTAAATGAAACACACCCGAGCCAATTCAGTGTAGACTTAATAGGGATGTGTGTTGCATTAACATTTACAGAGTAGAACCTGAGTGGTCCCATTTAGGTCCCTCATTATTTCTGGTGGCCCTTGGAGTAGGTTTCCTAATAAAGTACATCAAAAAAGGCTGCACCTGGAATATTAAAATATTATTCCTTATTACAGGTTCATAATATATGACACAGGCGCTCAGAAACCCAAATGAGATGACGAATAGCTCCGGGTGCACAGTTCAACAAGAAACAGATGGTTTTCCCTTAATGTGCTGTGCATCTATAAGACTGCTAATGGCTTTAACTTTTCATATTTCCTTGGTGTATTATCTAAGTAACCATTCAAGGGGAAAACATATGGGTCTGTATGAATACAATAGCAGGGGGATCTAGAAGCACTTTTTATCCATTATGATTGTTATAAAAATGCATTTTTATGTTGCATACTCATATTTGACTGATGTGGATGACCTACTGTACATGTTTCCTTTTAATTGTAGTGTTAAGGTCTTTACACATACAGGGCGATGCGAAAAATGAAACAATGCGAAAAAAACATAATGATAAATCGCGCTGTATGTGTTAAGACCTTTAGTCTGCTAATCAATAAAAGGAAATCACACACAAGTGGCCCTGTAACATTGGAGGCGCTAAGTGTTTTAAGCATAAACCTTCTGTCCTCCCAGGGTTAGGGGGACTACTTGAAAAGAGAGAGCAGGGAACTGTTGATGTACAAGAATTTAACTTAGGCTTTGAATCTAAACAGGATAACACAATGCCACATTTCAAGGTACAGGACAAAAATGGTTCCATTTTATTTGCCACATTTGCGTTAGCTTCACAGGGGAAAATGCCTTTGATTCTTGAATTAGCATTCTGGACTCTGTCCAAACATATCTGTTTTGTTTCATGTGGCCTTTCATTGTGTGTACATCTCTTGTTTATTCTTTTACTCCTTTCTTCTAGACCTCAAAAGCTTTGAAAACATATATATAAGAGAGCAGAATTCATATTCATAAACATCAGGACTTCAAAAGCTTTAAAATGCCCTCCATATGATATTTTCATCAGCTGAAGAATTCAGACTAAGGGCCGCAAGACCACTAGTAAATACATGGGGAGCAAGTTGGCACTGACGTCACCAAACTACCGGTTTCCTAATACATAACATATGCCCATTTCTAGAGGGACACGGTATCAAGTTGCTGTGCAATTTGCTTTTGATTTTCAGTTTGGTTTGCTGAGCCAACCTTTACGTTCGAGAGTGAACCAGAGTGCAACATCTGCTCGCAGAGCAGGAATTCTGAGGCCTAGATGTTCATTTGCCTTTTTGTTTACAAAACATATAGTTGGGAATAGCACTGGGCATCAGCTCAAAGGCAGTAACTGTTTCCTGGTCCTTCTTTGAACGGAACTCTATAATTTTTCGATGTTTATGCGACCGCCGATCTTATCATTTCAGTGCGTGAGACTATTTTGGAACTGGTATCAGAAGTGTAATTAGAAGTGACCCATGTGTTTGATGTGAAAAAGTTGGGCGTTGTGCAGACGTTGTTAAGACGTTCCTTCCATAATGCCCGTGAGAGGGAAGATTTGGCTAAGAGATGGACGGGGCAGATGTATTTTGCCACAAGGGAAGGAGAAGGCCCATTATCGATAATGGCCCTCTCTGTGGAGATCTGCAGGAGACAGTGCGACGTGCCTCAACACAGAAGCTGAGCTGTTAAAGAGTGCATCTCTTAATCTACCACATAGCTGGAGAGCTTCTTTTATATTTTTGCATTTTCACTTTTAAGACCCTCTTTAGAAGGTGCCAGTTATACACATTACTTCATCATCACTGTGACGGCAACAACTGAACCCACTCAGGAGAGCATGGTGAGGCGCATGCACTCTGATACACACACACATGCCTACAGCAAATATTTTCCATACTACATATCCCACTGTGCTCCAGGAGGCGAATGCCATTGAGTCTGCTTAAGTCTTGAGTTTTGAGACATGCTATCTGAGTCCCAGGATGCCAAGAGCAGAGTCACAAGGGGACCCTGGCCAGCCTGCCCTACCCTATCCCCAGCAGAACAAAGCCAATTTGTTCCACCCATGCGGGCTCCCAGTCATTGTCAGCAGATGACACTGCTGGCTTCAAACCTGGGCTGTAGGGCTCAACCTGTGGTTGGAACAAGGTTTCCAGTTTTCCTAGTCTCACCATATGATCTTTTCTGTATACTTGGATCACATACTTGTCAGGAGTAATTGTGTTTCCCATTAGAATAAGTTTTGTGAGTTAATGTGAATTAAAACCTGTTAATTAAAAAATAGCGGTAAAGTACCTTGGGTGCATTTCAGCCTATGACAATATCCAGTCAGTTGCCAAGTTTGTAAGACTGCAAAAGACACTCATTTTGTTGTCATAGTTTAAACATGTACAAAGCTGTCCAAGTCTGGCAACAGTTTGGAGTAACAGTGCCTCTCAAAATGGTGTCTTGAAAATGCATGTTACTGTTGCAGTTGGGCTTGATAAACCTAATACTCTACACTTCCCTATTTCACCATTAGATACAGATAAAAAAAAGCATCTGAGAGAATGTTTTTGAGTCAAATACCAAACAAAACAAAATATTAAAATATTTACATGATGTTTAATATTTTTCTCAAAAAGTAAAATATATTCTATGCGCAGATAGATTATGTGGGGAATCCTCAGACTACCAATTTTATCTTAAATATTATACACATTTTTTTAAAAATTGCCCTGATTTGTGGCATCAGTGAATTAGGCCAAATTACTTTAGAATCTCTCAAATTCCTTTCATTTTCCCACTGAGACTGGAGGAACAAACATTGAGAAAATTGTGAAATAGAATCAAATGGTATGACTCATCTCTTTAAGAGGTAAGAGTACTGTAAAGGAAATAAACTCACAGGACAGGTGCATGATGGGACAGTATAGGCTTACAGTATTCTGGACACTGAAATAAAGCCATATCATTCCTGGCATACACTGCATTGTGGGAGTCACCCACGGGTCACTTCCAAATGTGTACCATCTGTGTCTCCTCACAGTAAATTACCGTGGGGATTCTCTTTTGTGTGTTATCAAAGAGGGAACGTGAAGGAGTGAATATGCAGGCTGAGAGGATTTCCAGGTTTATTACAAATCTACTTCACAATGTAATTAAATTCAAAGATAATCTGATACCCATGATTGCAATATAGTCCTTCTAGTTGCAATAATGTCATTGTATGGGAGACTGCCAACTGTCAGACAGGACTGGGAAGTAATATATATATGTCCCTTTTTAGCAATGGGAGCATGATGTACAAAACTGTTTAATATGTCAATGTGAAAAGACAAGATAAGAATGTAAACTCAAATTGACATTAACACAAACTGTGGGAAACCTTTTGTATCATTCCCAAAAAGCAGAACCAGGAATTAAATCAGGGTAGTAAAATGTAGAAATGACTCAGAGGTATTCTGCAACACATTTTCCAGTTTCAATTGTTGTGAAATATTATGTTTACTATGGTGGTTATTATAGTAAAAGTCAGGTTAAACTAGGGCTTCTGTGACAAAGGCTGTTGGAACAGTTCTTATAACTGCAGAGTAGGAGGGGCTCAGTCCACCTGTGCTGACAGGGGTGAGGTCATCACAACTGATGAGTGAAAGGAAGTGAAAGTGGACAGGATGTGGCCCCAGCTGTGCTGGGTGGGACTGCAGTTCAGCTCAGGACCTCAGTTTGAGATCCCTCATAGCATTTCAACAGAGACAGGTACCCTGAGTTAGCACAGATGGAGACCTGGAGAGGGATCTGGTGTTCCAGAACTGCATAAGAATAATGTTACAGAATACAACAGATCACCATCTGAGAATATGTAAATCCATTACACGATGCTAACATACCTAGCCCAGTTATGATCCGTCTGCATACATGCTAAGTTTGAGAGTCCTTGACCGTGGGAGAAAAAAATTAGAAGGGGCAAGACTGTGACAAGAGTTAGCTTCTGTTAGCTACTGTTTAACTGGAATTGTTGCTCATTTATGGCTTAAGGGTATGGCTGAACTTTAACCTTCTTTGAAATGGCACAGAATATGAATGGACACATTTAATGGATTACCATTTCTCCATTGGCAGGGCTGTAGCTGAGCATTGGCATAATGGCCAATCAGGGGTGAAGTGATGTTATTATGTGGCCCTGTCAGTCTTCCTTGTGCAAGCTATTTTGAGATGTTGACACTGGCAGTAATAATAGCACTTATGGCTGCATAGATTGTTAGATACGTTACTTTCTCATTGTACCATTTAAATGGAACCTATGTACTGAATTTGCAATATGGTGTCGTATGTGAAGCCTTTGATCATCAGCAATACTCAGCTTTCACATACATTCCTGTTGAAATTGATATTGCCTACAAGGAGAAACCCTTGATTTTATGAAGGGAAACAGCAATGAAATGACCTTCTGACACCAATGTGTGCCACATGATAGTAGTCGTTCCAGGTTCCAGCCAACAGCTCAATCAGTGGGGAGGTAGGACCTATTTGACACACCTCAAAGAGAATGAAATGGCTGTCCAGGCTGAACCAGTCAGAGGGAAAACAATGTCTTATTGTATGAATACAGAAACATCCTTACATGAGACAGTGACTGTTTTGAGAGTAGTGGGTGTGGCCTATGTGCTGTACTCTGGGTCTTACCTGAGTTTAATTTAGGAAATGGGGTGAGATTGGGGTTACTGTCTAAAAATCAAATTATATGGTCCTGCAGAGTTCCAAATGAAATTCGATTTTTTTGTCCATGCACTCTTGAATTTATACATGGATTTTTTATATGACTTTCCAGTGGAAAATGAATAATTCATAAATTATTACTAAATTATTATTACTTGCCATAAAACACTGATATTGTTATTTCTCAGAAGTAACACTTTTCAATTAAACTTTGTGTTACTACCTAGCTGCAGTTTCAGATTCCCCAATAAAAGGGTTTATAGTTTAGGATCACTGTTGCTATATGCAAGAAATGAACAAAAAAACCCTACTTTTTCAGCGGATTGATTTTTGAAAACAGCGTTGTGAAGTGGTGCTTCGGTTTGTTAGCTCTGGTCATCTTCATGCCAAGTTCAAGTGTCAGGGATGAGGGTCATGGCAACTGGCAGTGAGAAAAGTTGTTTCAGGCCCTTATTGCTAAGCAGAAACCACAGAAATAAAGGGTTGCCTCCACCCCCCCCCCCCCCCCCCCCCCCATTGCCTGACAAACTCTTTCCCCTCACTGTCACACTGAATGGAGTCTCTGTTTCTACCTCTTGCTGGTCGTGGGGTCCAAGGGATCCTGTGTCCACTGCTGTCTGTGCCAAAGAGCTGTGAATTTGACTGCATTCTGACTATTTCCACAAGTTTAGATTGCGTGCCACAGATCCTACAGCCGAGACACAGCTGTGAACAGAGAAACTGACATGGTTTAAGTTATGCCCCCTCTGTAAGTGGTGTTGCTAATGGACCCGAAACAGTTCCATTCTTACCTCATACTTATCCCTGTAGCAGACATATTTTTTTCCAGTGAGTCAGTAAGTGAGGCAAATACTACTTTTGACAACCACAGCCATACTTGATGTAAGTCACTTTTTCCGGTTTAGTTTAGCTGCTGTTGCAAAAAGTTGGGCCTGATGTTCATTTATGTGTGTGCGTGTTGGAATTCTGAAAGGCAGGTTGTTGAGGCAGCTGTGTTTCATAAAATATAGTGACTTTTACTGTTTTGCAGTCAGATGTCACAACTTTTAAACCTGTAAACCTGGGTCTATGCATGCTCAGGGGTATGAAGACAGTTTGTGTTTACTAGCACAGCATGATGCATTGCCATGAGGTGAAATGTTGCTATGGTTTTAGACCAAGCTTGCTATCACCAGCATTAAATAGCCTTTTGGCCTTTGTTGACTACTGTCAATATGGCCTTTGTTTACAAAGTGCATAGCAATCAAATTGGAAGCACAGCTTTAAAAAGGGGGTTATGTGAGTGGGACCTAGTACAAAATAATGGGCTTCTCATTCAGGAAGTGTTAGAAATTCCTTTCACACGGATGATTTTCATGTGACCTGAGGCTGACCAGAAGCGAAACTCACGAGGAACAGAGAAGTTCAATAGAAGTTCTACTTGTGGTAAGCTATTTCTTGACCACATTTGTCCATTTTTGTCACCTGTATATTTGACCCCTTTTGCTTTCTCTTTTCAGCAAAACCATCAATAAAAATTATGATTAACATCCAATTTAAAAAAAAAAAGTTTTGATTTCAGCAAAAATACTTACTGTGTATATTTTATTGTTTGAGCATTTGCTCTCTTACTAAAATCTATTACAGCCGGGGCTAATACTGCATTTCCAGTTGGTAATTGCAGGGCTTGAATACAGGAACTATTCCCAGGCATGTCTCCAGTTATACACTTTTTATTTAAGCACATTCTCACACCTGTGGAGCTGCTGCTGTCAGTGCCTTCATTTTCACAATAACCACATACAACCAAGTCATATGATGTGGAGGTCATATTTTATTTTGTGTAAAACCCTCATGTCAAACCCTCATTAACTTTTCCGCCAGCGGGAGTGAAGCACAGTACATTTGGTGATGTCTTCTTGCGCTCAATTTGAACTGGATGGAAAGGTTATTAATGCATGCCTGCCAGGAGCCAATTAAGTCTCAACTTTTCCAGAATTTGCACATATTTGCTATAAATGGAAATATTTCTACCTTTTTAGAATGTTTTACTTTTGTCCAGTCTGACCCCATTAATTCATGTATCTTTTGTATAAAACAATACATGGTCTTACTCTTGTTAAACGGCCTTGCTGATTGCAATTGTCTGCTTTCTCATACTAGCAGATTTTTTTCTTGTTTTGTCTTGCCTTGTGTTTATTAATATGAACCGTATTTTAAGACATTTTTTTCCAACTTCCAGACTGAAATTCCTGTAGAAAACCTGCACATACCCATTTTAAAGCTTAACCCTGTCTGAGGTCTGTAGAGACTTTGTAAAATTACAGTTGATTTCAAAAACACTTAAGTGCATTTTACACACATGTAGGTCAAATCCTGATAGGTCATTCTGCAAAATAATGATCTTCAAGATTCCTCTCATTAAAACATCGACACATCTGATAATGGAACCATACTTTTGGGACAAAGCTAAGAGTGAAAAAATGCTGAATTGCTTAATCAAAATGGCATTACTGGTCTAAAACACACTCTCTCCCCTTGATCTACATTCTAGGAGAAGAATATTTTGCAGTTAAAAAGTCAGGCTCTGGTTTATGGTTAGCTTGCTCTGAATACGCTCCATATCAGGTAATTTTTGACAGAGCAGATTCACCCAAAAGCAGACCACTCTCTGAGGATGTGTTACAATGTGTGCCTCAGCCATTGTGTGCTGCCAGTGTGCTTAAAGCAGAAGTGCAAAGCCCTAATGGCCAAGAGCATTAGCATTAAGAACATATCTGCTTTTTTCTCTCTATCTTCACGCAGTCCCTATATGCAATGGATGGCGTGTATGTCCCCCCATGCACTGCTCCAGTGTGCTTCTCCATTGATTGGTCAGAACACCTTTCTCCCACACCCCTACGAGTGCTCAGTGTTTGATCCTAAAGGTAAAGGTCTGCAGTGCTTACTATTTTTAACACTGAAAAGGTGACTATTACGACTATTATGATTAGTTTTTGAATAGCAGTGTAGGGGCCGCCCCTGCAAGGAATCTGGCCTGAACCCAAATATAATCTGCTACTACAGTGTGCCTCACGTGCGGGGCACAATGGCCCTTTCAGACCCCGCTCTATTTTGACTGGAATTCCTCCTCAAACACCCTGCGCTGCAATTAGGCCAACCTCTGGCAGGGGGTCAACATCTGGGTCTCCCCTTGCCCATCAGAACCGGCTGAAATGATTGTTTTAATGCAATTCCTGTATATCACATTCCATAAATCATCTAGCTCAACTCATTAACCATCCCCCTTTCCCCCCTCCTCCCAGATCCAGTTACCGCAGAGCAACGGCCATCGAAGGCCGAGGCTTTTTTTTGCCCTGTGTGATTTATGTCCTCGTGGCCGCAGACCACTCTGAGATTGCGCGGATTGGATGTGTCATGTACACAAGGCTTAATGATTTTCTCTTGCACCCTGTGCTTCACGCTTCACGCTGCATCAGTGTAATTGTTTCACTGTTTAGCAGACACCCAAATGCAGGGTGACGTGCTGCTCTGCTACTGCTGGTAAGAACTTAGGGAAACTTCTTAACTGTGTAGGATATCCCTGATGAAGCAGAGGGGTTTGCCTAAGACAGCTCTTTGGGTATCAAGCGTAAAGGCACATTCTAGAAGAAATGCCTCCTGTCTTCATTATGATGCTACAACATGGCCTTTCTCCCTCCAAACACACTGCAGGCTCTATCCCAACCCAACACACTGCAGCCTCTCTCCCAACCCACTCCAAAACACACTGCAGCCTTTCTCCCAACCCAACACACTACAGCCTCTCTCCCAACCCACTCTAAAACACACTGCAGCCTCTCTCCTGCCTAACACACTACAACCTCTCTCCACATTCAAAACACTACAGCCTCTCTTTCTCTTCAACATTGTACAGCGGTGACCTCACTGCCATCCAGGAATTCATCCCACATGCACCTCTAGTGACCCGTAACCCCAGGAACCTGTTACTGGAATTTCTCCCAGCAGGACCCCTGCTACAGCACTACAGACATCACCCAAACAGGACCTGACTGCTACATGAAAAGCAGGAGGGTGTGTATATATAATCCCACATTTAACCCCCCACAGTGCCCATTTTGTCTGTGTAAGATAAATCACTTCCTATAACATTTTCTCACAGTGTATGGTGATACTGTAGTTGACGATAAATCCTTGAAAAGTTATGTAAGAAATCAAGACAGTTTTTAGAATGTCCTTTTTAAACTGTCATGATTTCCTCTGACTAAATTGTCATCTCATACAAGCAGAAAATACTTGTATTTTTTCCCCATTAGGTTTCCCTCAGACCACCTCTCTTGACAGTCACACTTTGAGACAAGCTTTTTCACTCTTGTGGGGACATGTTACTAATTTGTTTAACCCTGTGGCTTGTTTGGACTCCCATTATCATTATTTATTATCTTAACGTTTTGTTTGTGGTCTGGAACTAATTTACATTGTTTGAGAGAGCACCCTTTATTTTCACATAGCTCAAGCATAGAACCGTTTTGCCAGATTTGACTTGAGGAAATCTGAATTGAGGTCCACCCAAGAAGAAGCTGTGCAGTGTGGTACATTCATATGACACGAGGTGACCCATTTCTTTATTTTTAGGAACACTGTATCTAATTAGCTTTGACCTTGCATGAGTAGAAAATTCATTTTGAAGCATCATGTCCTGGTTTTCAAAACCTCTAAAGAAAAAGATGTCCTTATCCCTGTACTCCATGCAGAGCAAAGCATTTGAAATGCTTGGACTGAAGAAGTTTCAGAGTAAAGCAAACGTATTATAAAAATAATGATTTACATTTATATAGCCCTTTTCAGCCTTTCAAGGTTCTGAAAGTGCTTTACAGTAAAGGGAGGACTCACCTTAACCACCACCAATATGTAGTACCCACTTGGGTGATACGCAGCAGGCATTTTGCATGAGAATACTCATCAAACACCATCTGCAGTAGAGAGGGAGGGAATGATTAAATTTAGGGATTATTAGATGGCCGGATTGAAAGAGGCTGACTAGAAATTTACCCAGGACACTGGGGAATCCCCTACTCTTTTGTGAGAAGTGCCATGGGATATTGCGTGACCTCAGAGTCAGGACCTTGGTTTAACATCTCATGTAGTTTCCATGGGGGCTCCAGGAGAAAGACTGCCTCCTACTGGCCCACCAGCACCACTTCCAGCTGCAACCTAGTTTTTCCAGAGGGTCTCCCAACCAAGTACTAATCAATCCCAACCTTACTTAGCTGTAGCCATCAGGTAGGAGAGAATAGCACAGAGGTGTTGTCGCTGAGTGAAATGTGTATGTAAATACACTCTTCTGAATATTAACTCTATCGTACCATTATTCCAGGTGATCAGTCAAATGTTGTTGCTTTGTATTGTGGTCAACAGTTCTGGTTATGATCCTGACACAGCCAGTGAATGATAGGTAAAGAATGCCTTCAGACACTTCTTGCTAGTCCAGAGCAAGCAAACCAGGCTTTCACAGTCAGATATGTAGTAAGAGAAAACGGTTTCCAGAGGAGCGACCACTGACCGCCTTATTCACTCATCAAAAATGATCATCTGCCAAAACACTTTCAACAAACAAATTGTCTGAGATAGGAGTCCATCTAAAGATCAAATAATGCTTATTACACATATAACATAATAACATAATAAGGCAGTACTCTGTTACACACTGTCTGGGCTGGCTGAAAAAATAACAGACAAATGCATAACATGATCATCATTTGCTGATGTATTCTAGGAAGTGAAGGCTGGGGGTATTCAATACAGATCATTTACATTGGTGATCTTCTCTTTGTTTCAAGAAATAGCAGAAATGAAACATGCACAACTTTAATGAAGTGGTCTGTGCTAAGTGTGTATGACTTAAAAAGCATTCAGTGTCTATTATGCATCACTTTTGAAACCTTTGGCCCATAATGTATAAATATTGCTTATTCAAGTTTTAATATCATTCTGGTAAATGAAGTTACTAAATTGAGTATTTTAGTTACCACATGGAAGATTTTATATGACACATGAGTTAAAGTGCAGAATACATATTTTGTTTTCTATGTACTTTCAGAAGCCAATATATCAATAGTGGACATAACTGGGCAGTGAAATAACTTGAATGGAGAGTATGTATTGCATCTTCAGTGTGGTTGGTTGTAGGAGTATTCATCATTTCAGCTGGAGTTACACCTTGATGGTAATATGAAATTCTGTTTATGTTGTTTGATTCCTTACACATCTTGGAAGAAAGAAACTGGATTGAGCGCAGATATTATGCTTACTGATTGAGGGCTCCCTTCTTCAGCAGGAAGTTTGGCTGCAGACAGAAGTGCAATGGTTAATAAACTTAGGCTGGCCTGCCAGTATGGCTGAATAGTTTCTAGGGAAACAAACCCAGGAAAGAGATCCTTTCTAATTTCTCCAACTGGGGCTGTAAGTGGAAACTTTTTTAAAGGTACAGTGCACACTTAGGCTCTCCTCATACACAAAAACATCAGACATGGAACATTTGAAGAAAACCAGAGAGAAGCAGTGGACATTACTGTTCACATCAACTCTTTATCGACAGTTGAAAATCATCTGAAATGGTCTAGCATGTGCATGGACTCCTGTATGCACACATGCACGTGTGTGTGCACGCACACAAAAGTGCCTCTGTAAGTGTGCTTACTAAATTACTTAAATTGAATGGTTGTGATTGCTGGGTATTTCAGTGGTGTTGTTGTTGCAGACTTGCAGTCAGTTTTTAACAATTACTGACAGTATTGAAACTATTTGTGCATTTTGCAAAACACAAACACTAAAACGTAGTTTTAGTAAAACGTAGTTCTAAAATGTTAGGCTTTCTAAAACTTGTAGTGCTTTCATGTTAAAAATACAAAATTCTGAATTCAAAGTCAAACAAACATTTATGCAAATACAATTCAAATGTTACTTCAGCAAGACAATCCATTATTTCAGCTTTATTTCCAGCTGCTGCTCACCAAATAGCCCTCTCAAAATTAAAAAAGAATGTTTATTAATCATTGTCTTCATATGATCATTTTGTATAAGAGGGGAATATTGATGAATGTAATTATATATAACACTATAATAACATACAAGGACCATCTCCATGATTCTTGAAGTAAAGGTAAATTGTTAACATATCAAACACCAAACACCAAAAGAGCAGTGCCCAATCACAGTATGATAAATCTCTCAATAATATTTGGCAAAGCCCTGTACAATTATGGAGGTACAGTCAGAGGGTGTACATATAGAATCATTTACACTGAGCACACAATGTGAATTTGCATTCAACTAACACAAGTACACACTGTGATGGTGGCAGAAAGAGACAGGAAAGAGAGGCCAGACAGTAAAAAACAGCAGTACAATGCAGTGCCACATTCTGAGTTTGTGTGTTCCGCTGTGATAGTATGTCGTCTCTAACCATCTACTCTATTGCCTTTATGCTGATATGGCATGCCTCTGCCCCCATTGTTTTCCACCACAATGGTGGGTGTTGATTTTTGGCAGCGTGGGGCCAGTGGGTCACTCCACAGTGTAGAACTTGAAAAGTACAGTCCAGATGCACCACCGGTTCAGTGGCCAATTGAGGTGAGAGTTTACCCCTTGACATCTGAATTCACAGTGTTACGTGTCTGTCTGAGACACACCAAAGGCTTTAAAAAAGTTGTGATTGTCCCTTGGCTGGATGGTTGCTGTTGTGGAGATGGATTGTAGTTCTGGCCCAGGGACTGACAGGTGTTCTACCCACGTGTCATAGCGTGCACACCAAATGGAGCTACAGTAAGCTGCAGTACAGTAAGCTACAGTATGTGTTTTGGAGTCCATCAGCCTATACCCCTGCATGTTGTTTTCTTCCAATTAATTAAGGTATTTTTGTTGAGCATGTTGCTACAACAAAATAATTTTATCTTCATCCCTGGAAAAAAAAAAACTCTCAACATCCCTTTACAGCAGCTTATTCAAATTATGTAGCAGCACTGCATTATGATTACCGCTCACCAATATATACCATGGATTCAAATGCAATTATATATTTTTAAATGTTTTCATTTAAAATCAACAATTTAAGTCAGCCAATGGGATTATACAAGCATGAACAGCTATGTCTAGAGTAGGTCACTTACGCACACCATGTATGCTCATGCATTCAGTAATGTAATGTGATGATATTTCCAGGGGCAATCTGCTGGAACCAAGTCCCATCATCAGAATCATCTGGTTCATTGCTGCAGTGGAACTCAAGCAAACATGGGCTCTTTTTTAACACTCAGAGGGGTGGAAAAAATGCATGATGTCAACAAGATTGTGGGGCCATACCGTGTAATATAAACTGACATCATTCAAAGCAGAGAACGGTAAAATAAAGACAAACATGACAGAGAAACTTAAAATGTTAAATCAACTTGAACACTCAGTTGACCCCTTTGGCGTTCAATTAAGTGCTGCAAGAGGTACAAACATGTTTTGCCTTGGGAAAGACCGAACACAAAAAAGGAAGGGAAGAGGCTGACCATTTGACTTGCTCGCCCACAATTCGTATAAGGTCACCGACACTATATAACTGGAGACAGAGGGTGTTTGTGTACTCCCACTCAAGGTATCTCTTCCTGTTATGGACAGGGCTGCAATGCTAACTAAGGGTTCTCTGTGAGACCCCCCAGTTCAGGGCAAGCCAGAAAAGCGCTTGGCTCGAGGCGCATGTGGAACGAATGAATGAGGAAATGGCAAAGGACCGGGAGCCGTTAATGAACAACGGCGGGGACCCCTGCGCGCGTCCGCTGCTTTCCAAGCGGCGAAAGGAACCCCAGCAACATCACGGGCTTGGAAGCGTTCGGAATTAATTTATCTCTCGCACACGTGCAAACGAACCACCGGCTGGAAGTGTATGCCTGCGTTTGCACATTTATACAGCATGTCTCGTTGCGGGGAGCTGCCGGGAAAGAACTGGATAGCGCTTCCCAAGCGCATTTTATTAATTTAAGTAAACTCAGACGGTGTACAATGATAAATAACATCTGTGGATGCGAACAAGGCATTTTCTCCACCATGGTAAGTGCTTAATTCACTGACCTGTGCATACAGCAGATGTATTTTTAAAGGAGGACTGAAAAAGTGTTTTATTAGCAGAGCACCGTGCCTGTGTTTGGGGAGTCGTTAGTATTCTAAATATCTTTTCTTATGGACTGGCTCACATAGTTCCGAGATACGCGGTCCAAATCTTATTCGAATATCGCTCCAGAGGTGTTAATGGAAGTATGACAGTTGACCAAAAATGCAACTAAAATGCATTTACAGGTGCAGTGAACCGCGTTATAGGCTGTTTGTGACTTTTAAAAACCATACGGCACCTACGTCCTGAAATATTTTCATTTACATTACAATTGGTTATGGGTCAGAAATGGGTACCTGCATCATTATTTTGCATAATGAAATATAGTTACAGCTTCACCTTTAGTCCACCGATTAGTTCTTAATTTCTTCAATACAAATTGTCTTTGTTAGCCTAATGATAATCACATAAAGCGCATATTAAAACCTCATATTCAAATTAACACTCATATATATGTATTTAGAAGGCTTTATAATGTTTACTTTGATCCCCAGTTTCCGGAATAATCATTCTAACCTATGCACACATGAACACATGTGCAAAGAAATAACTCTGTTTAATGTCTGTTTTTTGTGGAAAATAGAGGCACGGTTTCCCTGACCCATAAAGCACCGCCATGTGTAACACACTGAGTGTGCTGCTCCGCACCGCCGTGCAAGCAAATAAAACGCCCATCACTTTCTGACAGCAGGAACTATCTGACTCCCAGTAGAAAGGCTCCAATAAAGGGACTGTTGTTTGGGACAGAAACTCAGCCCTGCTGGACAGGGCCAAGAGCTGTAGGCTGGATTGTGAAAAGGCTTCCCACTCTTTCCTTTCATCCTCCCTGTACTGTACCAGCTTGGTTGGCAGTCCATGCATGGTATCACCGCCTGCCTCATTTTATCTCCATCAGCATCAGAAGTGATTCTATTTCACCTTACCACTTGGCATGCAAGGTATTAATATTGTGCTTAAATGCTGAAAGCACTGGCGTTTTATGATTAACATGGTCATAATCATTATCAGCTACATTGAGTTTGTTGTGACTGGATTATCAGATAGAGAGCAGTGAACCAACTGTAGAATCATATAAAATATTATTGCAGTGTCTACAGAATCATGTTATTACATTCTTTATTATATTAGTTATTCATTTTCTAGACTCAAAGAAGAGGTTTGTGAGATTTTTTTACGTAAAGGTTTATGTTGTACTTTGTGTCTTAATTTTTGGATTTAGCAGGTTCAATTATAAGTTGCAATTACACATTATAAATCACTTCCCACCTTTTTCAAGGACAGTTGTTCAACTTCTTGCAGTGAGAAAGGAGGGACTTTAAACCTTATAGAGGATGGTCCCTTTTTATTACTGCTGGTCTCCTTTGCTTGTTCAAGGTCATGCAGCCAACATCGTTGGTTTGACAATGCTTTTATTGCAAGTTGAACTATCGTCTCTGCTTTTTTCATAGGTTAAATGAACAAGGGGTGACTGAAACTGCAAAATAAAACAGAATTCCTGCGCAGAGACTTGTGATGACATAATTTCCTACATGTTTGGCTTCAGCAAACAGGCCCAGTCAAACTTGACTTTTTTACTGTAAACATTCAGCTAATCAAAATGTTTACAAGCACTTTTAACATGTTTCAGATCTGTGCTTGTAATCTTGATAAGGGGGGTTTGGCAATATGAGGCTCTGGTGAGTGATTGATGAGAGTAGAATCAGAATCAGCAGAATCAGTTTTAACATGGTTAAATGGTTTTGTTGGATGTGGTTGCGAAAATAGGCTGTAATGCATATTCAGCATGATTGTGTGGTATTTGCATGTCCTACAGTTCGTTCAGTAGATCTCAGCCGTGCAGTGTAGTTTTGCTGAGAGTTTGCGACACAGAGGATCCGTGATAATAGAGCGTTACATATGAAACTGAGGGAAATGCCACCACTCTGGCCTGTCCAAAATACAACTACCATGAAAATCGAAGTCTGGAGTCCTCAAATGCTTTGAATACATTTGGCTGGTGAAGAATGTTAAAGACAGCCCATTACCACCGACTCTATCATCAGATGTTTTTCAACATGTGCTGGGACGCTGTCATCGAGCGCCACATGAAGCCGCAAGGGCGAGACCATCCGTCAAACTCCACGGTCCCTTCTCCCGTGCTCCGTCTTCGCATTTCACTATGTGGGTCGCAGTGCTTGACCACCGAATCAGACGGATCCCACTTCAGACTGGTATTAAGCACGTTCCCCTAAGCCTCGGCTCCAGAGTAATAACGGCGCTGAAGATTGAGCTGGCCGTCTGCCACGCACGTCAGTGCTATTCTGCTGAGCGAAACACTATTCTGCGGCTTTCGTCCGAGCATCAGACCTACGGAACAGCGGCGTGCCAGGCTGGCCTCAAAGCCCCCCGCTGCCAAGCGAGCTGGTCTAACATTGAAAACAACTGCGCGGCCGCCGACTGGTAAATTGCGTGGTCTCCTGTTTCAGCCGTGAGCATGTTCTGCCGTGTCAGTGCGGCAGAAACGTGCTTGCTTTAGATCTTTATCATGGAAGAAGTTTGAATATAGGTAAACTGATACAAATCATGGATGCGTTTTGCCCCAGATGTGGTCAAGGTGAATCCACGGTTGAGGAATTTTTCCCTTTTTGTGTTTTAAAGCTGTGGTAGGGATTTTTTTTGACTCACTTAGGAGTTTAACGGAGTTGTTCTCTTCTGAGGATCTGCTCTTCTTTGGAAGGACCAACAAACATATGCAGCAATAATATCTGAAGGTTAAGCACAGTTATGGTTACTCTTGCTTCCTGCATTTACAGTTTGTGAACTTTACATTTGGATGATATAATCTCTGGTCAACGGCACTGGGTTACTTTCTCTAATTTTGCTGTGACATTAATGTAACCAAACGATATGTATCCACTGTTCATGTGGATTGGACCATTACTCGCTTCATACTTGAGTGGTGTACATCTGTTACTTCAGATGAGGACATTATCTGTAATTTCTGTCCAAGGTAATCCATGCTCAGCGTCATATCCTCTTGATATCCTGTTTCACCTCTCTGCTTTGTATTACGAGAAATGGATGGGGGGGCATCACGAGCACGGGAGAGTCCTGTTCCACAAATATCGACCTCCCAGTGCATTAGCCTAAAGGAGACTGAGAGCTTTTCTGGTCCAATGCTGTAACAAGGAGCACATGAAAGCCAAGGGAATCAGAGCTCTGTGCTTGACTCACAGTGAGGAAACGCTGCGTCTGAGTGGGGGTTGGGGTAGAATGCTAATCTGACCAGATGTAACACACTGTACTGTGACGTCACAGTGAGCTGTGCTGCCTGGGCCACGGCACCTTCTGCTTCTAGGTTACTGAGATTCAGCCAGGGCTACAGAATCACATCTGTGTGAACTTGTGGGGGTGAGTGAAGAATGGGGGTTATGATGCCTCCATTTCCAAAGGGGAGCAGTATAAAATAAGTGAACCTATAAATCAGTTTGCTCATCAATGTTTCCCTGTATCTATTTACCCATCCACATACCAGCTTATCTCATCAACCTTCCCTTCATCTATCTCTCCCATTCACCCAGCAGTGTATGCATCTATTGTCTCTTCTCCTGTTCACCCATCAATTTATAAATAATATTGATTTGCCCATCCACCCAGGCAGGTTGGCAGAAACTATACCATTTAACAGTCTTTTCTCATAATCCAAGATTGAATTCAAGAACTGTCTCGCTAACAAAATCATTGTCAGAATAAATCAAATCAGAATAAATCTGGGAGTGGGTACGTGGTTGTCAGGTTCTGAAACGTACGCCTGGACAGCTGTGTCTTCAGTATTCTAGACAAGCTGCACAGGATAACAGGATAACTTTCATCAAATGAAACTTTTTGTGTATGCCTACATTAGTGTGTGTTCAATAAGAGTGCAGAGAAAAATAATGGATTCAGATTGTCCTTAAATACACTGCACATATGCCCCTGTGTGCTAACATTCCTCCCTCTTACCCATCAGCTCTGTGGTGACGGTGCCAGTGATGGATTCTGGAACCTCTCCCCTCTGTGTGCTCTGTTAGCGTTCCCCTGTCCTTCCCCTGCGGTGCTCTGAAAGATTATCCTCCCGTAGAGGAAATGGGCGATCATCATCAGGTCAAGACTTCCTTCCTCTTTATCCAACTGCAGTCACCCTCCAAGGGCCGTGGGCCACCGCGTCCTGCCGACACTGCCTGCCCAGACGCTGGAGAGGAAGGACTGTCTCCCAGTCCGGCAAGAGACACAGAGCTGCTCGACCATGGTGAACCAGAGGGTTTGCAACTAAGTGCCCCAGGAGCAGACGCTGAGACCAGCAACGAAGGGAGCAAAGAGGGAACCACCGAGTCTTCTGTTAACTTCTCTCCTGGTCTTGTTTGTGATGCTTCACCGATTGCAGCGGACCCCGAGGACCAGGAAAGCTTGCACTTGAACACAGACAGATCAGAACCTGATTCTGAAGCCAGAGGGAACACCCCAGAGTCTCCCGTTTGGATCCTGCGTCAAGACGCCACCATAGCCATGAGTGCGGAGAGCCAGCCAGTGCCAGCGGGGGGCCACTCCCAAGCCAGCACTCGTGGAAGAGTCAGCTTCCTACACCCAGCTGGGGGACCCAACATTTCCAACAAAACTTCCAGTCCTGGGTTAAAGAAAGAAGAGGCTGCTAAGCCCTTAGGCTGTGTTTACCCAGCAACTGCCCAGCCTCCTGTGGGCAAAGCTATTAGTGCGTGGTGCCCCCCTGCCCACAGTGCCGGGACGGACGGGGTGCACCGGAGCGTGGAGGGCAGCAAGCAGAGCGGGGTGAAGGCGCCAGTCCTCACCAAGAGCCCGGAGAGTAAGACCTTTCTATCTGCTGTGATCGAGAGATCCTCCAAATTACCAGAGGATACGTACAAAAAGACGGTGGACAGAAGCCCTGGCATGGCTGGCCTTCAACACTCTGCCACGGCTAAACCTGCTTCTCAGCCTTCTGTCATGGGTCCAGCTGCTCCTCCATCCTCTGCTGACATTATTCCCTCAATTCTTCTCAACCCTGCCACAGCTCAGAAGGTAAGCCTCTGGTCCAGCTGCTCTGTGTGTGGGTATGCGGTATCCTATGATATGTGATTCCCAATCTCAGGCTTTGGTGGAATGGGAGCTTGTTGCTCATTAGCCAGTGAAAATATTTGAGCCTCCGTTTCCTTCCAAAAGAGTTTTTGGGACGTTAATGTTAGCACATGTTGGATGTGTTGTTGTTATGCATTTGGATATGTTTTGTTCTCCTTTAACTGTAGAGTTATTGAAAAGCACTCTTTTGTTTTTATTAGGACATGATAGAATAGTATCGCCTACAGTGTTTTAGTCTGAAGAATTGAGGCTTTTATGTTTCCTTTATTTAGTTAAAATACATAATCTGTTTTTAAGATGTTATATTTTAGAATACACACAGAGTAGAATATGGATAAACAGACATGTGATACCTTTGATAAGAAGCACCAAGTAATTCTTCACATGAAAACAGAGGAGACTGTTAAATACACAGTATGTTGTTTAATGTTTGCAGTTCGCAGTTAGATTGACTCAAGAGTTTAGAGATTGTCTTGCCAGGGTTTGTGCAGATAAACAAATCCCTCCGTCAGAAGTGACCACACAGGGTGGGCGAAGCTTGCAGCTCCCCACCCAGATGGAGCGATTGCTGATGGGAGTTGTCCGGAGCTCGTCCGTCATTCCTCTGACTAAATGGACCAGAGAGAATTTCATCCACAGCGTCTGTTCTAGTGTTACTCCCGTTCTGACCAATCACAGGTCTCTTTCCTAGCTCCAGAATTCCACTTACTGAGGACAGATTTCAATAACCTATCTATGTTCAATGACAGAATTACCCCATAGATATCACCTATAATATCAAAGCCCAGGTGGAATAGCATTAGCCCGCCCCTAGTCTACATTGCACTGGATGGTGCCTGCTGTTCCGAGTCTCTATTAATTTTAGTCTTCAATTAACTATATTGAGAAGTACTTTTGGGTGCAGAGAAAGCATGGGAGTCACAGTGGCATTTTTCCTCCTCAAAAAATGACCTACATACCTCATTTAACCATAGCACTGGGAGATTCTTTCACCACACTAATCATTAACAGCGCACATACTTCTACAGCATATAAGCATATACAGTATGGTCAGAGTTGAAAAAGAAGGCTGACTGCAAATTCACAGGAATGGACTTAATGATTTGAAGTGACTGCAATTCTGACAGAGCGGAACTTGACACTTCATGAAACATCAAAAGCTCACAAGCTGCTCTGATCTGAACGTCATGTTCTATTTTAGAACTTGTTTCAAGAAGAAATTTCAAGAGTACTCTGCATGTGGCATTTGCTCCAGTTCTCTCTTCAATGCGACTGATAGAGTCACCACTGCGATTCAGTGAATATGCTCTACAGTAGTGTTGTTTCCTAATATTGCTATTTTGATGCCTGTCATTCTGTGTTACTTTGATCTCAACAGGCCTGCTTACATGTTCATTTTAGTGCAGTTTAATGAAATAAAGAGCTTTATGATTTAAATTAAGATGACTAAAGTGATGTGATACGGAATTGTGTAATGTTTGCAGGGCTACTGTACAAGGATGCATCCACCTAAAGAAGTTAGTTGGTGCATGGACTGGGATATTTCAAAGGTTTCTTAACTCAGTGTTTATGCATTGGTACATGGATAATATATTTTTCATGGTGAGATTTTTCTCCATTGTGTAATAAACATCTCAAATGTACTTAGCTGCATTTGTGGATAAATACACGTATTACTGAGCATAGTTATGTTTTAAGATTAGCTGTGTAGAGTTTTGCATAAGGTAGAGGACTCTGGACCATGGAATTATGAAAAATTGTGGGTGGGACATGTTGTAACATTGAGCAAAGTGCATCCAATGTAACTGAGCAATAAAATTCTCACCAAGTAATGATGTGTCCAAATAAACAAAAATATAAAAAAGACACAAGTCTTGTAAAACAGGGCACAATATATTTGATCAGAGGATATCTTTAAGTGTGTCTTATAATGAAATTGTAAAAAGGAGAAAGAACCACAAAGAATGCTCAGCATAATACTCTATGTCTGGATGTTTCCTTGAAAATAACAAACATTCTCTTCAACTCAGATACTGTTTGAGTAGTTCTCTGTGTAATGTTAAATTTGATGTAAAATAATTAGGCTAGTTCAGCTTTTGTGATTGACTGGATGTGACATTATTCTGGTAATGGGGAAGGGAAATACCTTCTACATGAGAGAGAGAGAGGGTTTGGGGGGGTGACTCAGACTAGAATTGGATCACCCCCTAGTGTCAGACTCTCAAAATCACTGTCAGAAAAACTGTTAAAAAGCTCGATTTAACCCTATTCATGCAAAGCTGCACAAAACCATACAAAGAAGTAGGGCCTCTATGTGCTTCAGTATGGCATCCTCTTATATTCATAATTGTACCACCATCTGTTACCTCAGTATATTGAACTAGATTTAAAAACACATGTCAGATAAATTTATAGCATTTTGATTATGAACATATGAAACTAAGCAAAAATATCTGGACAGTTTGTCTATTTTAATCACATTTCTTCTATTTATTTTTTGTCTCCAATATTAATTTTCTCGGGAATATTGTGTTGGATTATATTTTCGGTAATATTTCCATATCTATAGTATGAAAACAACTGAACTGAATTCCCATATATTTGTTTTTCTGCCAGTTTCTGGTTAGAGAACTCAGCTTGTAGAAATACATATAACTTTTTCATGCTGCTATTAAAAGCATTGGGATGATTCCCCTGGTTTCAAGTTTTATTTCCAAAAAGAAACTCTTTCCAGGAATTCCCTATCATAAGAGATTATAAATTAGTTGTGTGGATTAAACGGTCATATAAAGTCCTCCAAGCTGCTGCTTGGGTTTGTATAAAGTTCTTATTCAGCACATTATGAATGAGGTACATGCATACAGGACTCATGTTTGCATTGGCCTTGCCCCAGAACATCCACCTTCTAGTCCAATAACCCCTTATGTTTTTTTTTCTTTCCCAGGCTAGCAAACAGTAACAGACCTCTTTCACATTAATCCCAGTGTAGCTGCTATAGAGTCCTTCCTGAGCAAAGGCATTTCGGTAATCACACACATGGATTGGTTGAGCTGTGCTTGAATTGAAATCCTCAGCTAAAAGGTGCTGCATGTCTATACATCTGCAATGGTAATGGAAGTTCCGTTATTTGTACTGAAAAACCAAGTGTTTCTCAGATGACGTACTGTTACCCTACGCATATGCTCATTAAGGGATATTTCTTGTTAACTACCATTTAACTTTCTGGTTTTCAGACCATATACATGACCTATTGATCCTCCTTTTCAGCAGCTCAGCTTTAAACTTTTGCCGACCTTTTCACCGCGACAGGCTGAAATTATCGATTTGCACATGCCTCACTGACTAAAAAACTGCCAAAACCCATGACTGGTTACACTTTTTTCATCAGCTGATTTCTGGATTTTTTTTAGGAGATCAGTTGAAAAAATTAAAAACATACACACTTTGAAAAAAAATGGTAGAAAGAAACAAATTCATAAAAAATCATTTTAAATCGCAGCTCACATGCTCGTCCCCAGCCGTGAAGCACATAGAACAGCTTTGTCTGAAAATTAAGGGGGGATTTCTGTTTTCCATAGTGTTTGGAGTAATCTAACACTATAATTTGTTGTAAATATCTAATTAAGGTTTACTTGTGGTGGTGTAAAAATAAAGCAGTTTAGGGGATCAGCATAATAACAGTGTTTAGCTTGAATTTGCCCTGGAGGTCCATACTGGCATGTACTGCAGGGAGCAATGAGAGATGCGGTACTAAATCATTGTGCAGTGCATGCTGTTAAGATGGGTTCCTGCAGGTAGGGCAATACAGAAGATTCCATGACATTATATGTATTTGCTTAGCGAACAAGCTCATCCAAATGATCCAGATTTTAGAAAATTACATATTACATGTCATGCTTACATGTCTCACAGTATGGTTTCACAGCTGCAATTCACCTACCTTTGTACCTTATCAAAGGATGCAATAGCAGTGATCAACTAGGGGATGTGAACCAAAACCCAAAACTTTTAGCACTCACTGGGTGGATGTGAGCACCCCATGAATGCCTAAAACCCTTTGGGTTGATTCAAGTCATTCAACCACTTGATTCCAAATGTTAACATGTTGATTTATGCAGAAAATCCATTAATCCATCTGTCTATTAAAAAGAGAACATTTGACGCATGTGGCTGTGTAACAATATAAAGTTATCTACATGTAAGACTCTTCACATTAATCAGTCATATAGCTACAATTACATTGTCGAGACAAAAGTTTTATGTGTCTCACTGATGCTGTATTTGTTTAATATTTAAGATTATGCATCATCTAAATACTGTGGTGCACTGTCCATTAGAGTTTAGCCAGTTATCATGCAGATCTTTGTAGAACATTTGTGTTAACAGGATCATGCTGGTGAGCACAGATACATTTTGGAAGCTATGTTAACATAATCCAAACAGAATCAAATTTCTCTAAAGCAAGGAAAAACGAAACTCTGTCCCTCCCTCATGGATTCCACAATTACATTAATCATGTAGCACCCGCAATTGTTTCAAGATGATGGTCTTTTGAACATACTGCTGTCAAGCCAAAAATATGGGTTTCATAACAACAGTGGCCATCATATGGACAGAAATGAGACTGTTCAGCAGAAATCATGCCAGAATGTATAACAAATGTATTTTTAGATTGGTGCTTTAGTTCCTTTCATTTGCTACAGTGTCAAAAAAACAGTGGTGACTTGATTGACTAAGTGAAATGTATTGTATATGAACTGATGTCACACATTTCCTGGAAATATAAAAGATGGCATTGTCATTTCTGCACTTAGCTTTGGTAGAAGTTCCATGAATCAGCTCCTAATAGTAGTTTGCGTATACACTGATGATCCTTTCTTTTTAAAATATTGAAAGGGGAGTAAATTATCCTAAATGACACTGACTGGAATAATGTAAGAAGCGGTACTTCTACTGGCGATTCTGAGGACTGACCTTTCCAGCGTTGCTTCTTAAGCTGTAACTGAGGGTAGAAATATCATGCACAGAACTTTGTGTTGATTCAATACAAAGTAAAATACCTTACTGATATCAGTCCTACGGAAATGTTCATTTTGCACCCGTCATAAACTAGCTATTTAAGATCAAAAGCAATAATACTGCAGATGTAACCGGATTTCTTGAAATCTGATTCGGAGACCTTTAATTGTCTCAGTAGACTGATAATGCTTATAGCTCCACAATGATGCCTTTGCCCACACGTTGTTTATACAGGGTAATAAGGCGATTTTGGGAGCAAATAAATAAAAAAATTTAAAATTAGACAGATTTCGTTTACCCGTCTGTAATGTTTTCCATTAGCAAATTATTACAACGCATATTTCAACAACAGCTGGGAGGTAGACAGTATATGCTTAAAGAGAACAGCGTAAAATAAGTGTTAACAGACTAGATCTCTTACACATTCTTTCAGCCAAGTACACACAGGCGGAAAGAGAGCTAGCTGCTGATTTTGCAACACAGCATTCGGAGAGGAATAACTCTTTGCCATTCTAGTTTTCTCCGTTTTGGCTTCAGGAATAAAACTCGCATTCTTCAACTATCATCCAACCGCAATTTGGCGTGCAGGCAGTGATATGCTTTTCCGTGCATTCAGCAAATATTTCGTCTCGTTCCGTGTTAGGACTGCTTCACTGGGATCACTCACAGTACGGGTCTGCGGGCTAAGGTACAAATAGGAAGCGTTTTTAATGAGGAATGTACCATGTGTCACGGCGTCTGAGGGGGAGG
Organism: Megalops cyprinoides; assembly: GCF_013368585.1. Classification (NCBI taxonomy): domain Eukaryota; kingdom Metazoa; phylum Chordata; class Actinopteri; order Elopiformes; family Megalopidae; genus Megalops; species Megalops cyprinoides. The sequence continues at coordinate 18,905,212 of NC_050587.1, read as the reverse complement.
TGCTGGAAAACAGAAAACAAAAGTCATGATAAACGCGGAGGTCAAAGTGTAGCGAATGAAGGTAGGAAAATTCCCGGTTAAGGAGTGAAAGAAGGGCGCTGCTGGTGAGTATGTTTTCTTTACACGCGAGAGCAGGCTTTCCGTTGTGGCTATAGCTGGTTGTTGCAGTAAGAAACGATGCTCAGATATTTGTCTACTCTTTCGCTCTCTCCGTCTCAGTCCCTCTGATTTCCCAGGACTGAAGCTAAACTGTCACGCCTTCATCCCCAAGCCATTCGCCTCCGCACGCTTGACAGTGCTGGAGGTAGAGTGTGTCGCGATGTCTCGCATGTCAGTATTACATTTAGGCCAGCGCTGTCTTGACGAAGGGTATCTGGGTTCCTGAGTGTTTCGTGGCAAATGGAGCTTCCAATACAGAGTGATGAGGGAGAAAAATTAAGTGACATCATTGAAAAAACTGTCTGACAACGCGAAAAGGCGCTAGCTAGCTACTGCCGGTCACATACAAACATTCCAGACGAGAGGGATATGGAAGAGAGTGATGGGGTAAGATGCTCTCTATTGCTGTTCACTGAACGAGCGGGCTGTTAAAGAGACAGTATGCATGATTACACTAATTCACATTGTGTTTAATAACGGCAAGTTGCTAAGCTTTGTAACTGTTACCAAAAAACCAATAATAGTGCTGGCTCAACCAGATTGTCGTTAATGTTAGCTGGCGAGCTAGACAGTAGCTATAGTGACCGATTGCATATGAGTAAGACCCTGTGTTCTGAAAAAAAAAAAAAAAAAAAAACTCAGCAAGCAAGCTACCTAAGTAGTACACAAAGTGTCAGATGACCCGCCTACTTTATAGTCTATTTCTTATATAGGCAGCATGGTAAAATATTTAATTAATGCCATCGTAAACAGCCTGGGACAACAAGCTGGGCAGCTATGCTAGCCAGCGAGGACAGACCTGGTTAGCGAGCTATCTGATATCTACCACAGACCAATATTTTACCGTTATGTAACGTGATCTACATCAAGTAACGTTATATGTATTTTTGTTAAAAATGGTCATCAACCATTATATAGCCAAGATCAGCAACTAACTAAATTACTTTCAAACCATACAGCCATTTGTTTGCGAATTCAGACAATGACGTTTTGATATGCACATATGGCGCTTGCTTTATAGAAAATAAAGAACACCAATTTGATCTTGCTTGGCTAAATCCCTGGCACAGATTCCCAGTATCTGGGTTAGAGCTCGAGCTGACTGTGTTTTACCCCAGCACATGGATCCACTTCAGCATTGTCCTCTTCCCTGTGCAATCACAATGACGTTATCTAACTTAGTTGAAGCGATTACTCGCTTTGTCCACTTCAGAGATCTATTGTGATGTGATTATGGTAAGGTGGATAACCATCGGAGATGGGGATACACATTTCATCCATACAGCTAACGTTGTTAGCGACGTGTCGGAGTGCAAAGGGTTTAGTTCATAAGGTGTCACAACTTAAGGCTACAGCACAGTTCTGCTAATAATTAATAGCAAGCAGGCGCTTTTATTGAAGTTATGAACTGAAACACCCTGACATTTTGTAGTTTTGACATCATATATCTAATGGCAATCTCCTTGTGCCCTTGGGATTTTAAGTTCAATAGTTGGCTTTATTGACTTTCTTTACAGAAATGAAAACGTGAACACTTGGTATTTGATTCAAAAATTACATTTTCCATCGTATTTACATCCATGTAGTTCTGCATGTTTGTGTAAGTAACTTTTTGAATGAATGCTTCGCCAAATTAATTGCAGGTCGGAGCTGTATTCAATTGTGCTCTGTGGGATAAACAGTTGAGGCTTATTTTTTCAGATAACACCACACTAATTCCGTAGGATTCACCTTCTGTGCTACCTTAATTTTTTACAGCCCAAATCTTTGCCGGGAGAATGCTGGCAGACTTTCCCCCAAAAGTCACGAAGTTGGTACATTCTTTAACGTAAACAATAATTGAGCCAAACTGGAAAAAATGTGGGCTGTGAGCAGAAATGCATTTAATCTCAATGTAAAAACAAATCTATGAGATGGAAATACCGAACGTGAATTTTCATAAACAATGAACGGATTTTTTAAAATAAACCTTTTAGTTTTGTCAGTTTTTGTTAAATGTTTTATACAAGAAATGGGGGTCTGAGTAAAGGTTTATCTTTATAAATTAATGGGCATACAGATGACGGTACAGGCAACATTCAGGATGGGGTTAGGGGTTTATTCTGTGGTTAGGGCACTACAGTCTCCAGTGCAGTATCAAGCATGGCTTTATCCTCGATCTCTGACAACAGATAAACACATAGGATAGTGAAGGGTTTGTGAAAAACTAAGCTTCCCTGGGTCTGGGTGTCTGCCAGGCAGATAAATATTTAAATATTATGATATAGGTTCTGCCAGGAAAAAAAGCTGTCAGTGCAGGGGGTGCAGTGAGGTGTCTGTAATCGCAGTGGCAGGAGATTCTCTCTATTCAGGCCGACAGTCACATTTGTCATTAATTGTACATTGCTGTTTCAAGTGGCTGTGGCATGATTTATTCATTGTAACCCTCAGCTTCCAATCGGCAGGCAGGGATGCGACTTCCTGTAGCAGCCTCGTGTTTGACTGGGCCTGCACCTCCCCCTGCTTTTACCTGCCTCTTGGCCCGGTCTGATAGGGGAGTGGCGTGGGTAGGCATGCCGCTGGGCAGGTCTGTTAGCTTTTTGGGGTTCTTTTGTGTTTTAGGTGACAGGCACGAAACAAAGAGCAGAGAGTGGCGGTGCCGATGTTTGTTTTATAGTTTTCATTCCTGCTTACCGCTATTTATTCTGTTTTATCAGACAACAGGATAGATTTGAAGTGTCCTTTATTGAATTAAGTTGGTGAAGAAAGCCTGTACGTCAGTTTTATATCTCTGTATGCATGCTTTTTTCCCTTTCAGTCCACCCTTCTAAGATTTTAACTGACTCTTAATTTGGTATTGTGGCTTAATTATCTGAACAAATGATGATTTTTTTTCTGAAATATGGTATTTTTGAAAAGATTATATTTACACCTCATAAATAACCATGTATATGTGAGTAAATGTGGTTGTTTTCAGGTGAATATGCGATGTTTCTTTTTTAAAAATGTTATATCTGAAAATTAGAGTTTCTTGACCTGGTCATTACTGCTTACCAGGTGGTGGAGTTTGTTCAGACAGGAACAAAGAGCGCAGAGGTTCAGAATGTTGTGACAGGCAGAAGTGGTATGTCCTGGTTGAGATGCTGAGTTACTTCTAAAGGAAGCTTTTGTTTGTTTTACAAGCATGGTTTAGTTATGCCTCTGTATTAAGAGGGAAGTTAGTCATTGTGTTTTGTCAGTGATTACTACAGCGTGGAGCTATAGTACATTTAACTGTACTGAAAATAATTGATATAAAATAAAATTTAAAACTAGGCCTGTTCTGCTCTTATGCTCCTGGTGGTGACTATCAAGTGTTCAGAGACCAAAAAGGACTTTTTAGTCCACCAGCTAGAGGAGCAGGTAGATGAAAAAATTCACCAACCAGTTGAATATTTCACAGGTAAAAATAATTTTTGGGAGGCATCTGTGTGGCAGCAAAATCATGTATTATTAACGTTAGCTAAAACAGTCTAGCTACCTAGCCAGCAAGATAATGTTAGCCTACATCTAAAGCTGACAGCTTAACTACAGTAATATTTGCTAATACTACTATCTAGTTACTTAACTAGCTAGACAGACATTATCTAAATACATAATGAATTGATGAAGTTGGAAACAAACTCGCACAGCTACTCAGAATCAGAGAGGGGTCTCTTCTTTTTTCCAGTGGCATGTACCATTTCGAACATGGTCCTCATTTTTCTGCCATCTGCTCTCAGTGTGGTGAGTGTCCACTTTTAAATTGATAGTTCAGCAAGCTATCAACATATGTCATGTGACACATGATAAGAGGTGACTTTTAAGTTGTTACATTGAGCTGAAGCTTCCTGCCGTGGAAGAATTTGCAATGCGCTGTCAAATGTAGCTCGTGTTTGGACAAGCAGAGACTGTCAGAACCATAGATAACCAACATGAATTTTCACTACTGGAAAATGATAGAGAGGTCCTGCCATTGACTTACGGTAGCATAGTGGTAAGGATAAGGACACATAACCAAGGAGGTTCAGTTCGTTGCTGGGGCACTGCTGTTGTACCCTCGGGCAAGGTGCTTAACCCAAAATTGTCTCAGAAAATATCCAGCTGTATAAATGGGTAACATGAAAAAAATTTGTGAACATGTAAGTTGCTCTGGATAAGAGCTTCTGCTAAATGCAAAAAAAAAAAAAAAAAAATAGGAACCTGGCTGAAAGGTGGATATATTTCGGCATCCTGCATTTTACAAGGGTTTTTTGGCTAACTTTTTTTTCCCTCACGCAAAAAGTACTTGCCTGAGTGACCCTGCAGCTTTAACTTACCAAAGAGAAAAGCTGGCGGGTGTTAATTTTGGCCACTGCATTTAAAAGTGAAGAAACCTTGCGGTATTTATTTATTTGGGTTATTTTTCCCAGGAGTTGAATGATTTATTAAAATATTAATGATTGTATTAATTGGTACAATACTGTAACATTATGTCAGGATATTTTTTTGAAGAATTGCCTAGTTGGAAATGTTGAGCTGTACAGAAAAGCACCACCAAATTTAGCTCCCAAGTTACTGTGGTTATGTGGATACTGTGTGATTCTAATGCAGTCTCTGACTGTGCTGTGTTCGTGGTTGGAAGTGGCTACACATTAATGCGAATTGTTCCCAGATTGCCTTCCCCTGTCTCCTTACCACGAAGCTTCTATGTGTTCACTTAACTCTTGTGTGGAAACGGTTGCCGTGACGTCTCTGTGGCAGCCTCTGTGTGATCGGTTCCTCCACCTCTTTGAGGGCGCGTGTTGCCCCCGGTTACCCCACAGGTTCCCTTGGGGAAGGGCTCACAGATGGAGGACTGTTTTTCACATCGCCTCAAAATTTTTCTCACAGCGTTTCAATGTGGAGCATTTTGAAAATAAAAACTTTATTTATAGAAAATAAGAATGTTATTTTTAAAGTATTCCACAATGTTTTACAAATAATTTTAAGCCTAGACTTAGAGAAGGGCACGTAGTGTTAACCCCACACAGAAAGGTATGTTTCCTCTTTTCATGGAATGGCAGAAAGCTGAGCACTCCTCTAGCTCCATCCGGAGTGATTTGCACGGAAACAACATTATTACAACGTTGTTCTTGGATGTGGTATTCCACCAGAGATGCAGGGAAGCGTGCTTTGCTTTAATTCTGTTGCAAAATGTCTTCTAACATTTGTCTTCCCTCCCCAACTCCCTCGGCGCAGATTAGGCAAACACACTTGTCTTTTATACTGGTAAACAAAGAGTCGTTTTCCCTCTGGTGGTGGAAATAGTGTGTGTTTTGTGTCTGTTTTTTTGGACGGATTTGCTTCGGTCTCCGTGAGTCAGGCTAAACCAATGACACGCGGTTGTGGCTGCTTCTCTTACTTTCCATTACTCTGATAAAGATGACAGCATGTGCACTCCCTCCTAGCAGCTAGTCACAAGGCTCCAAAATGCCCATGAAAAGGCCGTTATTTCTCTTTCAAGTAACATGTTTTGACACTGTCTGCGCACTGTAGCTTTATATAGGCCTAAGTTTGGCCAGGACAGATTCTCAAATTGCAGCGAAAAGCAAAGCTGAGCTATTGATTGTTTGCTTTACAGATGACAGTATGAATACCTCCTTAAATTGTCCTTGGTTTTCGTTTTTCTGAGTGTTACGATTTTTAAGTTAATGCGAGTGTTTGCTGCTCATAAAGTAAATTGCAGGCTGCTGTATGTTTGCCTGCAGCAAATTACTTCAGCTGCTATGAAGTGGAAAACGTATTTCCATCCCTCAGTGATGATATTCCAACATGTTCCATTCTTGTCCAACCCCCCACTGCCCCCCCCGCCCCCCCCGCCCCATCATGCACTGCTTGAACCAGGTCATAATGGATCTCTCAAGATCCTGAGACGGACTGCAGCTGGGTATTGTGTGATTTCCTGCCTGGAGGATCAGCCGGGGCTCTTATTAACCGTGGGTGAGCCACAAGATGTGATCCACCACCGGCGTGTACCGGACTTGTCGGTGCCTCCAAAATAGACCGGAAGCATGTGTACTGTTGTGGGGACGTGTGTTTTCATTAAAGGGCGCCCCTGGCTCTGGACCAGACGCTCCTAAATCGATCATCCCTGATTCACGGGCTGCGCTCCCTGCGTCCTCCCGCCAGTGTGTGCTACAGAAGCATCCGTCTCGCCTCGTTAAGCAAATTCACTATCGCTGTTCACATTATCTCTGCAAATCACCCCTTGTTGTTAATGCCTCCCTCCCCCAGGCTCTCCCAGTTAAGCTGAAAGGGCACTTTCTGTAATGTAAGCACTGTATGATCTTTGTAATATATGTACTGTATGACCTGCTATCATTGCTCCCATAGAGCAGTAACACCACTGCGGGTCTCATTACATGCCTGCTAGGAGGTTGTGCGGTTGAAAGACGGTGCTGTTTGCAGAGACCTGGGCGGGCTAATGAACAGCCTCATGGTGTTAGGGTGTGTAAAAGGGTGTGAGGGGCCAGTGGAGGAGAACCACACTCCTGCCATGATCATCCGCCTGCTTTGAAAGTAAGACGTCTCCATTTGGATAGGGATCACCATGGAACAAGACCACAGTGCTCCAGTCACCTTTGATGGCTAGACAGAGTATACAGGTGGGGGATGAGCCAAAAGCTTTGCACAATCATTTCTATTGTACGTATAGTGTTTTGTACAGTGATCTTTTTGCTGAAAAATATTTTGTATTTATGTTTAGTTGTAATGATCAAAAACGCTACTGGAATTAAAATCTTGTTTATTCCTTGTATTTCCTGAGAAAAAATGATTAGTAAGAATAGTTTTGCTTACTTTGCTCCACAAGAATCAACTAACCAAATTTGAGAAATCATTCACTTGTGCCTTTTGATGCATCATATATCATGCAGCAGTTAGAGGATGTGAAAATGTAGATGTGGTTTTTCTGTACCTGTTTCTGTGGGTACAAATAGCCTGAGCAAGTTAAATATGACAAAATGGAGTAATTGTCAGAAGGTGGGTGGAGACAGGCCACTGTGATGCTGAGGCAGGAAACGGCAAGCTTTTCAATACTGGCACATACTTCAGTAAAGATAACAACAACAACAAATAAACCAGTGATTTTCCGTGAAGATATCCTTTAAAAGATCAAGATAGACATGTAGATATACTGTACAGCCGAATCTTTGGTGATTTCCGTTTGGCTAAAACAAAAAATTCCAAGGGGAAGGCCAAGATGGGGCTGTGAAAAAAAAGCAAAACAGACAAACAGACTTCCACACAGTCACCTTGTAAACATGCACAAAAATAGACGCTGTCGCAACGCTCCCATTAAAATGATGACAGTAATACATGTAAAAAGAGCACGGACTGTCCTCCTGTTTGGCTTTAATTGGGAGCATTAACACTACCACTGGAGGCAAAAACACAGCAACGCTGAAACATCGCACGTCAATGCACAATGACAGGGTGACTGTTCTTTTTGTTGTTTTGGGTTTTGGGAAGGGGTGGGGGCGTGTTGGTTTGGCGAGGAACAGCTCGCTCAGTGGTGCATGTGTCTGACTGCTGTAGCGAGTGAGTTACACAGGTTTTCACCTTTGATCTCCACTCGAACCCTCCCAGAAAGCAGACTCGGAGCAGATTACAGTGTCGCTTGTGTTGCTGTGTTTGTTTTCCAGATTTCGTTTGACGCGATCTCGTCTCAGGGGTGAGGTTACTTGGGAGGTTACTTGTAGATAGATGGGACCAGGTTTGTGTTTTTTTTTTTTTTTTTTTTCCCCCAAACTTTTGCAACTTTAACCAGGAATGCGAGCTGAGAATTCGATTGTCTTTCACAGTGGGAGCCAGGGTGGGTAAGGAAGGTAGGGGATTGTGTAGCCGGTAAAGAGCCAGTTACAGAACCTGATCAGGACCAGTATACAAGGCAAACTCCTTCAATATGTGCCTTGGGATCTCGATGACCACAGTGAGTCAGATGTTTGTGTCACAATGGAGACGCTGACTTAAAACTGGGGAAGCTGATGCTGCAGCTTCGAGCGGGAAACCATCTGCACTCCCTGTGTGTTATTAACTTAAGACCTTTTTATGAGTGACTTCTATACAACAAGATCGATTCACACCTTGCTGTCCAGTGACCTGGGAAATGGCAAACAACCATTCTGAAGATGCACCACATCTGCGTTCATCTCCCTGTATTTAGCTGTGACTGTTACAATAATGGTGCCATCCCCATTTTCAGCACCTTTTATTACCAAGCAAAGCTGTCAGGATCAAAATGGGTCCTGTACCAGTGCTAGTCACATCATTAGTAGTGGTGTTCTGTCTGAACTGAAGGCTTGTACTGCTTTGTTGCAGGGAAATCAACTTTGACTCAAACAGAAATCAAGCATTTGTATCTCTGAACAAAGCAAGGATGAATCTACTTGAGGAGGTGTTGATTTTCTGTGGAACAGAAGTTCCTGAGTGCTCCTTAAGATCTTAAACAAGAAGAGAACACAAGGGGATTCCTTTCTAGTGTTTTTTTTTATTCCAGCACAATGAAAGAGGACTTGCGTGTGTAGTTTTTGATGAGTAGGCCTGCTTTTTTTTTGGTCCTCAGAGTTATGATTTGTCTGACGCTCGTATGTTCTTTGATGTACAGGGAGAGCGGGAGAGCCTCTTTCCTTAAATGAAAAAATAGAACCCTGACAGTCGCCCACAAACACAGCTAGAAAATCTGCTGCCACGTGCTCGGCTGCTGCGAGATCAGCAGCGTGTGGCAAGAGGGCAGAGAGCAGGCTGATTAAGAGGAGGGAGGTACAGCAGAACAGGCCTCGCCGAGGAGGCGTATGAAGAATCCCGTTCTGCTGGAGGAACGCTCGTTATTGCTCCTTACGCACTCTGTGATACGCTTTAGTGCCGTCTCCAGAAAATGCGAGCTAAGTGTCATCGGGCTAGATTTACAGCAGTAGAAAATCGCTCAGAGATAATGCTGAGGTCTGGCCAGACCTGCTAGCTCTCCAGACGCCGACAGACAGACCGAGAGTTTTTACAACCTCACAAAAGGAAATGCCGACTGCCAGGACAGAAATGTGGAAGAAGTGGGCAAACCAGATGAAGATGGCCAGTTTTGTAAACGGCATGCTTGCTTATTAGAGCATCCTTTATGGTAAAAGCGGTGGTCTGCTTGATTACAGATTTATTTCCTTTGAGGTTGTTCGCAGCTTTTGAAGTGGCTGCGAAGCGATTGCACTTGTGGCACTCAATACTCAGCCTGTGAAACACAAACGAAATCCAAACGCTTCCTGTTCTGGCGGTGTGTGCTCTGAGCACATCCGACACAAGCGATACTCTGATCTTCTGATGTTCTGGCAGGCTCACAAGTGAAAGATCTTACAGCCAGCTGCATTCCGCAAAAGCGAATGATATTTCTTGTCATGACGATAATCGCAAAACTAAAAAGTCGAAAGACTATTTAAAGCGAATGACGCTTGCTGCTAATGCTCAAAGGTCAGTGACGTTTGCATTGTATTAAAGGACTGCAGAACTGTGGCAGTATCGACATTGTTCATTGACTCTGAAATTGCTTACAAACTGTAAAGTTACTTCTGGATTTCCTTGGCCTGCAGTCATGGCAGACTTGGATTCATGGGAGTGAAGCAATTGGATGAACCGCAGAGGCAACTGCCCAAATTTGTCATGGGTTTTGAGGGTTTGCTTATTTGAGCAGTTATGTTAAAGTTATGAGATATTTGATTAAGCAAGTAGGGATATAAAAGCTCCAAATAGCATATTGCTGCCTTAAATTGCTTTTTTATAGTGTCTCTCCTAGTGACAGCTATGTCCTGTGTTAGATGTATCTAGTTCATTAAAACTAAATGGAATTGAAATTGACTTGAGGGATGGTTTTAGAATAAAGCCTAAATGTTGTGTGATGACTTCATCTGGGTAAGGGTTATTTTTAATCACTTGTATGCCTTTCTTTCAGCGTTGTTGCAGTGTTGAGCTAAACCAATATTTTGAGTCAAACAGTCTTTAGAAGAGTGGGATATAAGAGGTGATGATTGTCAAAACCCAATTTATATGCCAGCAAGTCATGTTTTATCCACTGCTGACAAATGGCACCATCACAGTTGTAAATCATGTGCACACACATGTCATGTGTAAAAATGTTGTATTTTTTTTTTTTTTACTTTTTGGCATTGTGTCAAAATGTTGTAGTAATGGTTCATATTTTTCTTCAGCTTAGGCAAAGTGAGAAAACCATAGTAACACGCTTAGGCCATTGTGAAATAATATTTTTGGCATTCGTTATCTTTTTAGCACATTTGGGGTCCGATAGCACCAAAATCTCAAGATTGTGAGATAAACAATTCAGGATTTCAAATTAAAAGCTAAAACTTTTGGTGTTTTCAAAATCCCAAGCTATGTACCTCCTGATCTCAAGGTAACCATTTTGGTTGCGTCAACAACCTGAAATCTCAAGGTAACAATCCCCCAAATATAATTCTACAGCAGTAAGTTACCAGATCTGTATACCTACAGTGACTCTCTCTGTACTGGGAGGTCTGTACTGTTCAGGGCTGAAACTTTGGTTGGAAAAGACCTCAGAGTGGGGAGTGAGCTTCTGTGGAGTCTATCAGTGCTAATCCCAGATCCTTATATGAGAGCGGCACTTTATAAGGTCTATGTGCAGCTCAGCGCACAGAGAACTGAGCCCACAATTTGGAGAGGGAAGACTGAGAACTACCAGCATTCTCTGCTTCACCATGACCTTCATCGGAAAGCTGATTGACTGCTCACCTCCCTTGACCATAGAATTTGATTCAGTTAATTAGCTGATTCATTAAACCAGCTGACTAATCAAGATGCTGCCTCAGAGGAGACACAAATCCGTTGCTAAGCTCTTAGTCTTGGTCTGGGCAGTGGTGCTCTCCCAGATACTGTGCAGTAAAGGTAGCAATTTATTGGAGTGTATTCAGAGCAGCATCGAGGCTGTAATGAGTACTCCATCATTGTAGTAATGCTGAGTCCAGATTTCTTCTTTTTGTGACTCTTTTGTATATTGTCCTTTAGCAAAAGGCGAGGTCTTCCTTGATTTGGATTGTCTGAAGTGTAGGTTCAGTAAAATGGCTATAATATGGGTAAAGTGATACAGTTAGATTTAAAGGGTGTGTGGCATTTCAAAGCTCTTTTCCTGCTTAATTTACTGTGTTCTTCCCTTATGTGCCGTTTTCTGCTAGTCCTGTAAGTAGAAAAGTTAAACCTGGAACCCCACCCTCAAAAAAGGAAGAACGTAAACAGGATGCCTGTTGGAACGTATACATGTGAGCTATCTGAAATGTTTACACCATGTAGGATTTAAATGTTTGTAGCCTGTTTGTGCCTGTGGTAAACTAACTGTCTGCATGAGTCTAAAATAGCAATGTCCTATGTGAAATTTTTTGCCAGACATTGCAGATAGGGTCAGTCAGTGCAATTTGTGCCAGCACAGAACTTTAGTGGAGCTTAACAGTACTCTAAGCCTTAAATTGATTAATTTCAAGATGACATTAATAATGAAGTAATCATTAACAGTAATGTATTTCAGAGAACAGGTACTAAGGTCAATAGGGGAAATAGCAACTGCCTCTTTAGTTGTAGGGTTTAATATGATGCAGTACACGGTAATATTATCTGTCATTGACATTATATTCCTTTCCGGATCTTTTACTTTTTAAATGTTTTTTTGTGATTTTATGTTTATTCTAGAGAAAAAAGATAAAAAGTGTCATTAGATATCCTGCTTCCAGTAACAGACTGTCATCATGCTTGCTGGCAAAGGAGTTATTACTAAGAATATGGTGGGATTAGACCAAAAAAACTCCAGACCTCCATAATTCAGATTCATTACCCCCATGCCTTTCTGTACATCAGTATGTTTCTCTCTCTCTCTCTCTCTCTCTCTCTCTCCCTCTTTCTCTCTCTCTCCCTCCCTCCCTCCTGAGAGGTTCATCCTCAATGGAATAAATCAGATTGGATTTGATATAGAACATCTTTACAAGGGATTTATCATATTAGACATAGCATATTTTAACAAGAAAAGAAAAAGAAAGGAAAGGATCAAATAATCAAGCACTGATGAATGAATCATAACATGGGACAGATTTGTGAATCTGTGTAAGTGAGTCACAGGTTAAACATGGCTGGAGGAGCAGCGAAAGCTAAAGAGAATGTGACAATCTGAGAGTGCTCACAAAGCAAATCCAGGGCTGCCTTCAGGAGAAGAGTAAGGAAGAGGCCGTAAACAGAAACTGACGTAGTGCGAGGGTTTGTCCCCCTGGAGAATGTTTTTATCTTGTAATGGTGGCCACGAAAACTGTTAACCAACTGATAATGGGATCTAATAGTAGGTGTAACAGGTCCAAAGGGAAAAGGGACAGAGGACAATGTAGTGTTTTAGGGATAATCTCAACCAGGGTCAGGGTCCAGGGTGGCATCTCCGGTTAACTGATGGTCATGGGAGGGTAGTTCCTTGGGGTGTGAGTGGGACGGGTAGTACACAGAGCGGTGTTCATTAGTGTGTTAAGTAAGCCCTTTTATGGTCAAATCCTCATCCACCACAGAATCTCACACTTATGGAACAGCTGACTAGAAGAGCTACAAATTGGTCGTTTTGGGGAAACATTATTACATCTTTAAGTGGAACGTCTTTTACTTTATGGTGTGCTGTGGTCATTTGGTAGGATTTTTGATCTGTTTTCACGAAGACCAGCTCCCAAACCCTCACCAAGCCCTTAGGAACAAAAACAGGAAACAGACCTGCTTTTCACGCTTTGAACAACCGCTTTCAGCGAAGAGACTGAACGTTCAGTTTCCAAGTGTGGGGACTGAACCTTCAGTATTTGCCTATCAATTACCCTGCAACAAAGGCTCTGATTAATAAAGGGAGAAGGGGACCACTGGGGTAGCCTGCCTCAGACTGATTCTGGGAAGCGGGTCCCGCATTCCCTGGCCCCCTTGGAGCAACCATAGCAACTGCCGTTCCCACGGAAGCTGGAGAGCCATCATGGATCTTCATACAAATTAACCTCCCGCTTCAGTGTTGGAACTCCACACACAAAAAGCCGTTGATTGAGATTTATGTGAGGAGAATGCAAGTGAAGATGTTTGTTTTAAAGATTTATTGGAGGCTACTGTTATACTGGGCTAAAATAATTAAATAACGCCGAAGAGCCCACTTAACAGCGCATTATGTATTTATGTTTTGATTTATGTGCCATACTTATGTGAGTGTAGAGCTTTCACTGGGGCTCATCGTTCAGACGTAGACTTAGTGGCGGAATTGAATCTCCTCGTTTTGTGCAAGTTTACACATGAATGGTAATCAACCCTTGGCGTAAGGTCACAAGGGAAGGCAGTCCTTTCAGTATAATGCTCATAATGGTAGCACTCTTGCTTATAGGGCCGTGAGTGATGTCATTTTGATACTGCATTGAGAAGAGCTTTTCCAAAGTTGTAACAACCATTTTTCCTCTGAAGACTGTCAGAAAGATGCCTGTGTTGCCCCCTTTTTGAGAAAATATTTAAAATGTGTTTGCTTGAGTGAATAATTTTGGATAACGATGGCATTCTGTTTGACTTCACGATAAATGTGGTTAATTTATTCAACAGCTGCAAGTCAGTGTACTGCAGACTGTTCATGGTAGCTACATATTGACTCTACCAGGTGAAGTAATGACAAAAAGATGCAAAGCATTCCTAGACTTTTGCTGCAGTGAAATTGGTTAGACTTGGTAAGATTGACTTGAGAAGTTTTGTCTATTGTTTTATGTTGATAGTAATACAATGTCTTCATTCTTTTGGAACTATGTTTTTTTCTTAAGTACAGAATGTATATACACAGAAAATGCCAAAGTGAACATTACATTTAATCTCATTGGTTCTTTCTTGTCTTTCTTTTTTCATGCAAACCTGTGGATTTTCACTTTTCAAGGTAAGTACTGCTTTAATCCAGACTTCTGTAGTTCAAAACCTTGTATCATAATTGTCAGCAGTTTTACGAAAAAGTATTACATTAAAATGTGCAATTGAAAATATACATTTAAAGTATGCCATGTATATAACACATGCACCATGTATTAAAAATGTACCATCTGTTGCCACTTGCATACAGTATTATGTGTATATGTTGGTATGTGTTGTACATTATTGTCATTATTTTTATTGTGTTACTTAATAGATGAGTAATGATTGCTGCTGGGTTGTTAGCTGATAGCATTAGTAAAGAGGGTCAAGCCCTTCATTCATAAAGGGTCAGGGAGTCCACTTATAGAAGACCATGCTAGAAAGTACTGAGATGGATCCTCATAGCCTCAGAGCCTTTTTGTGGCTGTGGTAATTGCCATAATTGTGTCAGAACTGTGTAGGAATTGTTTTACTGATCAGTGTAGTTTTATGTCAGTGTTAATGGTCTATGCTAGTATTCATGTAGCCTGTGTGTTAATGTTACCATGCTTTACGTCACCCTGGATAAAGGTGTCTGCTGAGTGAGTCCTATTAGGTGTATAACACATGCATGTGCTCCATTGTATACACAGGAATTGCACACATTCATTTATGATTATTTATAATGCATGTTTTGTCATGTATTACCTATAAGGCTTTGTGTTTTGCTTTCATATTTTATCATTTGTTGACATACATTAATTTCTCATAAGGGTAACAGCTTGTAAGCCTTCAGCATTGATTTAAAAGCTGCCTGGTTCTTGGTGCTGGATTCACTTTCACTGCATTGGTAATGGTAAAAATACAATGCATTACATAAAAACAGCATGTCCACAGAGTCTGCTCTGATGTGGGCTGTGGAACTGACTGAGGTAGTCTAATACACCCATGTGAAGTTTTATTGTATTTGTGTAAGTGTACAGTCTGGAGAGCTTGCTTTAGTGTGTTTTACATTCACTGGTATTCATTTCTATTGAAAATAACTAGAAGCACAATATTAACATTGTTTCCAGGGCTATCACCCAGAAAAGTAAGATTTGAATCATCTTATGTTAAAAGTTCTGTTGTTAGATAAGAGTTCTTTGTCTTCGGTTTTTCCACCTCCTAGACTAATTATAAAAGTGTATTTTATGTGGAAATGTTTATATTTTCAGGCATAGCAATTGTTTTTTTCCCTAAATTCCCTCTGATATACACTATATTTGTAGATGTGCAGGTGGAAGCACAGCTGCCATTGCAAATAACTGAAGTGTGTTCGGTTTACATCAGGATGTAAGCTGTAGATATAGGCTAGACCAGCGTTTCCCAACCCTGCTCCTGAAGGCACACCGTCCTGCATATCTTCTATCTATCCCTGCTCTACCTACCTGACTGAACTCATCAGTGGCACTTTTGATTAGCTGAGCACACCTGATTTAGTCAAGCAGGAAGGATACATAGAAGATATGCAGGACAGTGTGCCTCCAGGAGCAGGGTTGGGAAACACGGGGCTAGACGCTTACCAGGTTTATAGTTGAACACTTCTGTGACAATGCATATGTCAACACACGTCTATAGACTCCCTCTTCTCCCTGTAACTCGCTGTTTTTGCTGTTAAATGTATTACCGCAATGTCAAAACTGGCAGTGTTTTCTGATTTGATAACTCAGGGCTGTAACTCAAATTGCCATCAGTATGGTACGATTTACTTTTATGGTGCAAATCTGATACTAAATATACAAGTCTAGGCATAGTCAATTCTGATCAAAGATGTTGATTTATTGTTTTTTTGATTTTCAATGAACACGTGTGTCCATGATTTCCAGCCTAAGCACTGTAGTTTCAAAGCATGCTTTAATCCTTCCAAGTAAATGCATTGGAAATCATTGGGGGTATTTAAAAGGCTCAGGAGAGGCATTTCTCTGTTGACTTCCACACTCCCCTCTGATTGATATTGCTCTCAGTGGATTGCTCTCCTTCATTAGCCCCACTTTGCATGTCTGTAAATCACCTTGGAGTAACATCACCGTCTGGGAAAACCCACAGCAGTTCATATTCGCATAGAATCCCATACATTAAGTGATTCACCAGGCTAAGATTTAGTGCATTGAGTATTAAGGTTCTCTTTAAGGTACACCTTCACCTTAGGACCATAGTAAGCAGAGTTGGGGTCAATTCCATTTCAATTCAGTCAGTGCAGTGAAATTAATGTGATTAATGAATTGAAAATTTCCGATCCATTTTCTGTGAAGATTTTCAAATTTCCTGAATTGACTGAACTGAAATGGAATTGACCCCAGCTCATAATGAGAGGAAGAACCTAGTCTGCATGGATAAAGGACTCTGGTAGCATGAGCAACAGTATTACACCGCAGGTTCAATCATGACGTGGATTAGTCTGGTTTGTAGGAAACCAAACACAAGAGAGAAAGAGTGTTTAAAATGAAGATAATCCTCTGAGTGCACTTCTGGTTCTGGTCTTTACAGGCGGAAACATTCGTCTGGGTCAACAGTACTTCTCCGCATGCTCAAAGTGTCGCCAAGGCCAAGTACGAGTTTCTCTTCGGGAAGGTAGAGGAGTCAAGCTCTTCAGACTGTGGTATGAAGCTTTTCATATTCTTTGTCTGTGTTGTACTATACTGTTCTTGCTGTCACTGTCCCATGAGAAAACACTCCGTCATAGACCAAAGCACATTTAGGTGGAGGCAATGCTTTCTCGAAAATGTGATTTGCCTGAAATGAATGGAAAAGCCTGTCTATGCCATCATCTGTGAACACAATTTGTTGTATAAAATGTTGTGTTAAATTGTTGCAAGAAATGTATGTAATACCCTTTCACAAAGAGAGCCCTACTTTAAAATCAAAATCAGAATAGCCATGGATTTCATATTTTCTTAAATGTGTGACTGGATTGAGTGAACTGAATCCTGTGTCTTCAGTTAGATGTAACAACAGTGCACTTTGTCTTAAAACTTGAGTAGGAGTTTGGATTCAGGGGTGGTGAAATTACCAAAAAATGCTGTCAGAAAAAAACATTGCACTTACTCAAATTTTTATGATGAAGCACTTGATGGTTAGGTTAAACAGAAGCCTGTGTGATCAGTCCTGGTCTGTTAGATCACCCCACATTCCTGCCCCATATACTGATGGGATATGTACATGGTTCAGGGAAAGGGTTTCTGGAACAGTGTAAGTATAGCTTACAGTGTGTCTAACTACTTTAGCCTGTAATATTTATGCAGTTTACAAAATGTGTTAATACATGTGGATTGCACACATTAAACTGCATGCATTAGAAAAAGAAATGAAAACGAGTGATGTATGTCATTGTGCTGTTAATAAGATTTTTGTTAGCACTCTGTGTTCATATTGACTCATTGCATCTGAAATCTCTGTCAGTTTTCTGTGGTTTTGATGTAGGACTGGGATCCATTACCGTGTGAAGGAAATTGTGCCGTGACTCATTATTTCTCCTGAGTCTTGTATGGCAGCCTTGAGATGATTCTGATACACAAATAAAAGCTCCTTCTATCTGCTGGTGTTAGTTTTCTTTTCCTCATACGATTCTCTGTTCATTTAACTGCATTGCAATGCCTTGGTGCAGTGTTGTAAATCTGGAAGACCTGCCGTACTGAGTCACTTGAGAGAAAATATTTACCCGTTTAAGTAGTGCAAATAGCATCAAACATTCCCTTACCCTTGCTATATGGACATTATTAAACATATCACAAATAATCCCATACAAAGACTATATTATTTCAATAACATGGAAATCCTGAATCATAAGCTTCAGATTTTACAGCGTTGCATATCCCGCATCCCACAAGGAAGAGTTGTGTCATATACATGTGGTAATTTCAGTAAATAAATGTTGGCATATACTCTATGCCCTGTACTGCTGGGTACCACATTCTGAATTAGAGGCTTTATTTTGGACGTGCCTGTCAGGCTGCTTTTACCAGACTGGATATTTATTCCGCTTCCCCACATCAGGGAGTCGTCACTGACCATCACGGCTAAAGCTCCACCAGTCTTTTATGAGAGATTTTCTCCAGGATTATGTTCTTTCTCTCTCTCTCTCTCTCTCTCTCGACCTCCACGTTTTCCAGTGGCCTCGCCCACATTCGCCAGCCCCGTCTCCCAGCTGGCGGAAACGGCCAAATGGCGAGGGCCTCCGCGGTAAGCTGTGGGAATCCACCAGCTGCCGCCCCGCTCGCTTTGTTGAAAAGCCGAGATCCTGTAAATAAAGACCATTCCTGCGTTACAGTCAAGAGGAATGCTACGCGCAGTCTATAATTAGATGAGCTACTCTATCCCCTGGCCCAAGTGCTCTACATCCTGAGTGGTGAAATTGAAGTAAATGTTATTATCCCCAGAATGATGGCTGTGGCTCCATAGGTAATGAGGGGCCTTTCCTGTAGTGCATTTAAAGAAAAAAAATCTTTGGCTCTTCCTGGTTTCGTAAATGACTTCTGCTTGTGGTTCACATGTAAGTGGGACTTTTTACAAATGAGATGCTGTTCTGTAACCTCATTTCCTTTTGATACTGTGCATCCCAGCATGTCCAGATGATAAAGCCCCCCCCTTCCCCCTAGCGGGCTGATGCTCTTTCTGAAGCTCGAGGGACAGCATGCAGTATCGTGAAGGACGCATTCACTGCTGTAGTTCCTTCTCTGAGGCCTGCTTTTTTTCTACGGCATTGAAACCGGTCTCAAAGCACCGTTTGTCGCTGTGATATCTGGACAGGCTTTCTGTCAGCTCATTCAATTGCCAGTGTAGCCTGGGAAACGTGCTTCCGGAATGGAAATGGAAAATTAAGGCTTCCAATTGAAAGATGCTCTTCATGTTTAAATTCAGCATTCAGGGCCGCTGATAAAACTCACACACATGTTCAGGTGAAAGATCTACCTAATTTTGGACTTAACTTTAATCATCTGGCTGACGTGCAGCCAGAAGTGAAATCAAACTGCAGTCACCTCCTCATGCGGTGTTTTGACCCAGTTCAGGGGAACTTTGGGTATTTCGCCGCATAACATGGGTGGCAGTGTCTCATAGAGGGAAGGAACAGGGCTTGTAACTGAAAGGTTGTTAGATCGATTCCCTGCTGGGGCACTGTTGTTGTACCCTTGATCAAGGTACTTAGCTCTCAATTGCCTAAGTAAAAAAAGCTGTATACATGGATAGCATGTAAAAATTGTAATCTGTGTAAGTTGCTCTGGATAAGAGCATCTGCTAAATGACACAAATGTAATGTAATAATGATAATGCAACAGTGGTGAAGAGGTGGAATCTGAACCCACAGTCCTATGATTGCATCATTTAGCCGGATTTACTTTTAAAAACTGTTGCTACATCCGAAAAAGATCTTGCATCATGCATCATGTGAACACTGAAATAAGAATTAATATCTTATAATCCTGAAATATTTAAAATATTTGCATTTCCCAGTGAGACCAAGTGCGATGATCATGCTTGTGTCCGTAGGCACTATCATTAATATGTTTTGCAACATTTTTATGGGGGTTTAAAAGGTCTTTGGGAGTTGTCTATGAGATTAAACATACAGGCTGTGTTGTCTGGAGGCTATTCAGTCAAAGAACACACTGCTCTTTCCTTTGGCACTTCGATTTTTAATAGTAATCCTTTTCTCCGTGCAGGACGCACAAGGCTTTCCTTTGACTACATGTGGAAAATTATGTTAGCCGAAGTGTGAATTAATCCTCTGGCAGTGAGGATATATAGTTCATAGTTAATATATCATAGTTTTAAGCAATTTGCGCCTCTCACCTTAGAGCAGTGCTTTTCTTTCCGATTTTGCACAGCGGGTAAAACATTCCAGTGCTGCGGCCAGATTGCGTTCCACTTCTGGTAATTCGGTAAACGAGTTCTCTGGAGGTAGGGTTTTCCCCTCGGTTGCGCCACGTGAAACAGGTTCTGCTTGGTGTTACTGTCACAGCTTTTGATGACATGCTCCTTGACGACAGACTTTAGATGAAACCCTGCCCCCCTGTAATTTGTGTTTGTGGAGACATGCGGGCCAGGGGAAGGGTGGTGCCTTTAATGTCAGCAGTGAACCGTACGGCGGCGCGGTCAGTATTTCCCATGTAATGCAACACCGCGGAGGACACAGTGGTTCTGTTAACCCCTCGTTTTCAGTACCTGACGTGGGGCCAGTTTCAACAAGTATTTGATGCTTAAATTTAGTTTCTATTCCAAGTCAATGACAACCTGTTTTCCCTGTTGGACTGAATATCTAGTTTGTCATGCCTGTTGTGGGCCAGTCTGTGTGTTAAATAAAGGCACTACATTACCATAGTGTTAGGATTAGTTTAGGAGGATTGAGCTTGAGGCGGACAGAGCTGTTCTGTGTCACTTCTTGACAGCTCATTGGCTTAACAAGCAGAAGAACGAGGAGTCATTTTGCACTCCCTGATACATGGCAGTTAAAAATGCAAAAAAAGACTATTCAAGAATTCAAGTATCACACTAAAGGGTACTGTGCTGGTCCCCAGCTGCTATTCAGGCTGGCCACCTTTGGGTTTCAAATTCTGCTCCTTCAGTATGCTGCCGCCCACATGCATACCTGCAATGAAACAAAAACAATAATGCCCATATTTACATCTGTGATTTTTACTGGATTGGAATTCTGGTGCCGGGTCCAGAGAAGTACTGCCATCTAGTGGCTAGTGTGTGTCCAGTACATCATGGGGAGTAAGAACTCTTGGTGTGAGGTAGAACATTTGATTATTTGAGGAGCATACAACATGTGTTAATCTGTCTAATCAGTGTCTACATCTCATGAATATTACTGAACTAATGGATGAAAGTTTGACTCTTCATGAAGTCAGTATTTACAGAGAAAGAATTTTTATACATTACTTCACGATAAATTACAGTATTAAAAATCAAGCCTCAGTTGTTAGAGAATCACATCACTGGAAAGAAGGGTCCACAGTCTTGTTCTTTTAAAACTAATACAATTGAGAAACTTCACAAATATGAGTTGTAATTACATTCCCTTGAATTTTAACAGCCAGACCTCCTTTAATTCAGGATAGTGTTATGATTCATGTTCTCAGCAGACAGTGTAAACCTCTGTCTTAACAAAGACGTGATACAATATATAGCAATGATACAAGCTGTAGCAAGGGTACAATATATCAGAAAATATCCTAAGAATTCACTGTGATAAAGTGTGATTTGATGCTAGACAATTTGATACAAAAACTTTCGATACAATATTATTCAGCACACCGTTAAAACTATCCTGTGCTTTGAAAGAAACATAGGGTATATTAGCTTTAGTTTGGGCAGTGTACTGTAGTGGTAAGGGGCAGGGCTCATAACTGAAAGGTTGCTGGCTTTCCTGCTGGGGCACGGCTGCTGTACTCTTGGTAAGGTACTTAACCCACAATTGCCTCAGTGAATATCCAGATGCATAAATATATAACATGTAAAAACTGTGGCCCATGTAAGTCACTCCGGATAAGAGTGTCTGCTAAATGAGAACAATGTAATTATAAGCCATGGAAATAACATTAAGTGTTCAGAGTTAATTAGGATTGTCTCAAGTGCTCTTGTTTCACCTGTTTTGCTGCATTGATCATTCAATTGCATGCACAGCTGATACAGTTGTATCATTGCTTTTACATCGATGCATTGGTTACAAACTGATGTATCGTTACACTCCGATGTGCACAGATGCTGTTTTACACATTTGCAATGCTAGGTTCAGTATTAAGGTATGCTACATTACCTTGACTAAAAATATTATTATTATCCTCTTAATAGATTTCGCTTGAATTGAGGTGTCACATAATTTATTCAAATGGTCTAACTGTGAAGACAACCCGATGCAGCAGGAGTCTGTAATAGCTGCTTCCGGACAAGGAGACACACTTCCTGTTTTAATTATGGCATAAAAGGATTCTCTGATACCTTTCTGTTTCCAATAGGCTGCTAGAGATACGGGGTGGCATGGGATAACAGACCGCTAAAAACAGGATTCAAATGCTGGATTAATTATATTATCAATAATATTGATTATTGGTAATTAAATTATGTTTTAAAATGTAAGCGTGGATAATAATGCACACTAAGTTTTGGTTAAATTCACTTAAAGACAGCAATGAAAGTGAAGTCATATTTACGTATCTGTAATTTGGTGTGTGCCCTTTGGTGTGTGGGTATTTGACAGCCAGTAAGTAAAATATC
Source organism: Megalops cyprinoides (assembly GCF_013368585.1). Taxonomy (NCBI): domain Eukaryota; kingdom Metazoa; phylum Chordata; class Actinopteri; order Elopiformes; family Megalopidae; genus Megalops; species Megalops cyprinoides. The sequence continues at coordinate 18,882,913 of NC_050587.1, read as the reverse complement.
GCCACCTACAGCATTGGTTGTGCATTGCACTGTTCCTAGTACTGACTCTCTCCACTCTTTTCGTGAAGTGTACACAGTACTCCAGTGTTCCCTTGACTACATAAGAGCTATTCATGATGAGCTCTCTGGCAAGAGAGTGACCTTAGTTCATTCTTGCATGCTTCTCTCAAACATACACGAGGCAGTGTTTTGAAATCACAAAGATTCACTGGTGATAGAAAAGCCTATTCACTATCTGTTAATCAAACTGTTTTTCTAATTATGTGATACAGTGATAAATCTTTTTTTAAATTAACCATAAGAACAGTGATAATGTAGGTCAACTGAGAGTTTCAGACTGGAAAAATAAACTACTAAAATCAGTCAGGAGGCTATGTATTAAAAAACCCTTTAGTAAAGTTATTTCATGACATATCATTACAGTTAATTCTAAGGAGGTCTTTTAACTTTTCTTACATATTGATTTTCATACTAGTGCCCTATGTTTGTAACCCCAGATATGGTTTTGCTGGAATCATTTTTATTAACATGACTCTCTCCCTTGTTGGTCCTTTATGCAGTTTCTACAGAAAACTCCCACATTCTACCACAAGAGGGCAGCAGAGCCAGCTTTGACCCCTCTCTACAGCATGGAATGGTTGGCAGCGGGGGAGACGACGACTTTGACGAGGCCTCGCTCTTCCTAGAGATCGACAGGGAGCTGGCACACCTGCTGAGCGGCCTGGGGGGCGGGGCTCAGGATGCCCCCGCGGGCCGCGAGGCCGAGGACAGACGCGCGCCCACCGACAGCACCCCAGCCATGATCCCCTGCAACGGGCAGGGCGGGACCCAGGCCGACGCGCCTGCCCGCGGGCCGGAACGGCAGGGCGGGGCCGCTGGAGCCTCCGAATTGGAAACATCTGGAGAGTCGCTCCTCATGTCCGGCCTCGTCCTGGACCCCTGGACCGAGGCCCTGCTGCAGGGGTCGCTTTCCCCGGGCTCAGCGGAGGACAGGATCAACGGAGACGGCAGGAGCGCTCTCGCCGGTCAAGACAAACCCGCCGAGATCCCGGCCCCGGCTGTGCTGACGTCTGCGCCGGAGACGGACCCCGGCGAGGGCGAGGGGAGGACGGGAGGGGCGGCCGACGCGCCCTTCGCCGAGGACGAGGGGGCGCTCCTGCTGGAGTCTCTGGAGGAGTCCACTCGGATCCTCGCCGAAATCCCGGGCATCCTCACGGCCTTCCTTGACGGGGCTCAGGCCAAGGAGAAGCCCCCCAAGAAAATCCGCTTTGCGGATAGCCGCCCGCAGAGCGCACACGACCCCGGGAAAGCCCTGCTGGAGTGGGGCCTGGACGGGCAGGTGGATGGACAGGCGGCGGAACGGGAAGGGGAGCAGGCAGCTGAGGAAACCCTGGCCCTCAAAACGGACAGATCCACAGGGGGTGCGGAGGCTCGGGAGAGTCCCCCTCAGAGCACAGACTCCGGGCCCTCTCCTCTTCCCCTGCAGGGCCCTATGGAGGACGAGGTGTTCCGCGCCCTTCCGGAAGTGTGTGTGGAGAGCCCAGAGAGCGAGGTCACATCTGAGCAGACCTCATCCAGGTAAACCTCCTACCTGTCTCCTTACCTGTGGAGTTATGTAAAAATCCCTTAGTCTGGGTAAAATTTAAACACACTGAACTATTTATTATTGATCAAGTGAAGAGGGAGGATAATCATCAAAATCCAGAATTAAGGATAATACACATTACATTAATTTTACATACATTTTCAAAGCATAGATACTCGCCAATCCGAAAAACAAATCAGTAAAGACAGAACATCTGTAGATGTAGATATCAAAACATATGCATATATAATATAGGACATGCGCTGAAATAAAATGAATGAGCTCATGTGAGAGTCGTCTGAAGACGTCCTTGAATGTACATTTAAAGAAGTGACACGAACGCAATGCTTACCGTGATCCACAAATGAAGATCTCCTTCCTAAACAGCTGAACGCAGTGGGAGTGGATGGTGTGGGCTCAATAACAGTGAGCTGTAAGCCGCGCAGTTCAGTGCGCAGGTTGACCAAAGGCTGTGCCCCCTGGCACTGTGCGGTTATTAATCTGCGGCCTGACATGCAGTTGATAAAAAACATCCTAGAGGAAGCCGGGTGTGGAGGCTGTTTGAGCGGAGGCCAGCTGGCATGCCCACAGTGAACATCTAAAAGCACCGCGCAACCCTTCCCTTCTCTCATCTGCCAAGCTCAAACAATCATTTTTCCTGGACACGCAGTCATTAACGGAGCGATGTGTTTTTTTTTTGAGTGTGTGTGTCTGCATTAGTGGTGACACAGAATGCATTAAGAGACAAATAATCAGTCAGGCTGGATCCGTTGGGGCACTTTTAAGGATGAAAGTAGTAGTTGGGTTGTTTTTGCTGGACCAGATTTACAAGCTATTGTAAGTAGCAAATTGGCTTGGTTGTGGTGGAATGAAGGGACATTCAGATGTTTATGAGGTGTATGAGGAAAACTAGAGGGAAAGGCCAGGACTGGTTTAAGTGTTTGGTGGATGTAATTATTTTTACATGTGTATCAAAATGGCTAAAAGTGGTCTGCTAAAAACTAACAAAACGACTGAATTTGGAAGTGTGAGGGCCCTCGATGGTAGCTCTCAGAGACGAACTGCCCTGAGATGTCAGGAAGAAACAACAGGCTTTTGCTTGGGATTATTTTATCTCCCCAAAACACTGTTTCTTTTTTCAAAGGGGCGCCCTGATTTTTTTGCTCTCAGTAGGACTGGGAACAGAATAAATGTGATTGTTTGGCTGATTCTCAGTGGGGGGATTTTTGAATTATTTAGCCCTCAGACACAGCAGATTCCTCAGACTACTGGGCTGGAATGAAAATCTCAGCTACTAAATGTGTGGTGTAGTGGTGAGGAGCAGGCCCTGTAACCCACAGGCTGTCGGTCAAATTCTCAGGTGGGGAACTGCTGTTCCACCTTTGGAGAAGGTACTACCTACCCAAGTGCTCAAGTAAATATATAGAGTGTAAGTGGATTATGTGAGCTATATTAGATGCTCTGGATTTGTGCATCAGATAAATGTGCAATGTGGTGCACACTTGTGTCCCTCCAGCTTGATGACTCAGTGAAATTGGCAGCTAAATTCATATATTTCAGTAATACTAACCACTCAAATGACCTTTGAGATACTGTGCCTTTTCTGAGAAACCCCATAGATGTAGCCTGCTTTTTTCTTTTTAAGAGCCGTTAATGTCGGGCCCGTTCTGCACCATCACAGATATGACTATAACACAATAACGGAAACATGTTTGTTTTTGCTCGAGTTTCCGTATCAGGAAGCGAGCGGTGCCAGATCGCACCATTAATAATGGAATAGTGTGTGTACAACTTCCTCTGGGCAAATGTGTGTTCCGCCATCCCAGCATGCTCTTTGCTCCCTGCTGTTTCTGCCGCACAGATTAGGGCTGTGTCACTCCGCTGGATTTGGAAGACGTTGCAGACTGTAGTCTGGTTGAGTTATCGGGCTGGCCAAGGGGACCAGGAAAGCTTCGGTGTCTGTCTGTTCCTTTGTTTTTTGTGCTGTCGCTTTTTGTTTCAGTCGTTTTACAAGTGTGATAATCTGCTTCTGTGTGGATAAGAGATTAAGCTGTAGTAGTCAACATTGTAGGATTAAATCATCTGATGAATTAAATCTGTTTTGCTTCCCTCTCTATCAAAGTATAAAAGATTCTTCTGCCTGTTTTAGCAGAAATTAGACAAACTGTTCAAATGATTTATCCCGAGGGCATTTTTCTGATAATTTGCCAGTTTCTCCCACACCAACAGGATCCGACAAGTAAAAAGAAGCTGCAGTGACAAGTCCTCTAAAAAGGAGGCCTATGAAAAGCATTAAAAATGATTGCATTTAAGTGATAGCTGTAAAAAATGCCCTTTGTGTCAGTGACCGAAAAGCTCTTGGCCCAGTGAATATGCTGTCTCAAGACTCCCTAAGGCTTGTGTCTTTGGCAACAGAGGTGACAGCATGACATTGCGCCTCTCACGGATTCTGAAAGCCATTCTTATTTAGAGAGTCACTCCTCCTGTGTGCTGATGTTGTTGAAGACATGTGGTCCCCCCGACTGCTTTTTAATAGAACTCCAGCTGCTCAGTAAACATACTGTGAAAGGTTTCACCTTGAGGTGTGGGGGCCTGTTTTCTTGAAGGGTACCCGGGGTCTCTGGGAAAAAAAACCCAGGCAAAGTTATTGATAGGATGTTCCAGTCATGTCAGTCAGCATTGTGTCCGCTTGGTGTACCTCAGTATGCACTTGTCAGAGCTATAATTTGAAATACATGTGCACTTTTTGAGGGAATTTAGCATTTATTTGATGCTTCAGTTACGTGTGAACTGGTAGTTATAACATCAGGAAATATCATGAGGTGACCCTGAAAGGTCAAATACTTGACCTTTAAGTTCCATAAAAAAAAAAACATCTTTGTATATAGTGGGAAGTTTTCCCAAGTAGCATTTCCAAGTAGCTTTGACCAGTTCTAAAGAAGACGAGAGGCATGAGAGAGTGTGATTGTAGCTTTATAATCACACCCTCTTATGGGTCCTGCCTTTGCTGAGTATGAGGCACTTGACAATCACATGGTGTCGGTTATCATTATTACATATCATCACACAGACACAGATACCGTGCAGTGTGTTAGTGTGTGAACATCCCATCAAAGCCTTTACTGTTGGAGATACAGTCTCTCGGCTGCGTGTTTCACTGGGTCTGTCCTTTCTCCGTCGACCCACCAGGAGCACAGAGGCCCGGGGCAGCGACGAGGACGCGAGGGCGGAGCTGGAGAGCGAGGAGGCGACCGACGTGTTCAGCTCGCAGTTCGAGAGCATCCTGGAGTCGGAGCGCCTGCGCAGCACGCTGTATAGCAGCCTGGACTCGCTGGACGCCCTGTCGTCCGCCGACGAGTCGGACACCTGCTTCAGCTTCGACATGCCCCTCACGCCCATGATCCAGCAGCGGCTCAAGGAGAGCGGCCACTTCCTGGAGGGCGGGGCCGAGGCGGGCCGGCAGGAGGTGCTGAGCGTGACCGCCACGGGGAAGAGCGGCAAGGCCGCCCTGGAGGTGACGTCGTCCTACCTGGACGTGCCCGACGGGGACCCTTCCACCAGCGGGCGGCCCGGACAGCTCTCTGACAAACATTCCGCTGGATCTTTAGCCAATGGAGTCCTGGAGAACACAGAGGGGGACCCACGCGATTGGCTGCAAGGCTGCTTAAGGTAAGGGGTGTGGCCTTGCTGTTTACATTTACATTTACATTTATTTATTTAGCAAACGCTTTTATCTAAAGCAACGTACAAAAGTGCATACAGTAAGTATAGCGACAGTACGGGGACAGGATGTGTACAGTTCCACAATGAGACAGTAGTTCTCAGCTGAGAGCAAGGTCTGTTTGAGGACACAGTACTATCAGATTTGTACAACTACAGCGTATAGGGCAACTAACTAATTTGCTTGCTGTTTGCTTTCAAGCGGTGATTTGTGATGTGAATTTGATTGTCTACTGGTTTTTGGACCTTGGTTAATGATCAGACTATATTGCATTTTGCACTGTAAAACATTAATTTTGACAACCCACTCAACCAGAGGCCACAGACCTCCTCATGCCAGGATTTCTGTCTAGTAATTAGAATACAAAGGATTCATGTGAGTCTACTAATCTAGCATTGAGAGGACACCTGCTGCATATCTGGACTTGATAATGGCATGATAAAAATGAACTATGAAACGGGAGAGTTGCTACCCTGGTTGTAACCAGCCACAAATCTTCGAGTAGACATTCCTAAAGTCATCAGCTTGCATGTGTTTAATTGTCATGAATGAGGGAGCAACAGAAATAGTAAAGATCCAATGTTGCACGCACATGCCGCTTAGCTTCAACTAACAGTAAAGATTCAAGCATGATCTTCCACTCACAGCTCTGTTGAGAATGATGGCAGTGCAAAACGTAGCATTTCTTTCCAGCAAGCAAAGACTTATCCTTAAAGTGCAGTGAGCTACTCTCGGTGTCTTTCTAAAAGGAGCTGTCCTCACAGCACAGGCGGAACTGTAAGTGTGTTTCCATCCGCAGGGCTCTTTGATTTTGCCCATGGAGCACTGCTGCCTGTTCCCTCAGTCAGAGAGAGAGCAGCCAGGCCTGGCCCTGCCGATAAACTGATGGCAGGCAGACGGCAGGGAATGGGAGTACATGGCAGGGGAGTGAAGGGTACCTGTTGCATATGAAATCAATACAAAGCCGAGTGTGAGCGAGGGATGGTGATTTGGATCTCCATCGCCTGTCTAGCTCTCCCTGGGAGTGCCTGGGCCTGTGATTCTTATTGCAGTCTCATCATGTTAAACAGCAGTCTTACAATGTTTTTTCCTCTAATTATAAATGAATCTTGTCACAAATTCTTTTGTCCACTCTGAAGCTGGTATTGTACAGCATTATGTGCCCTGTGTAGAAGGAGCAAGATTGTTTTTTTTTAAATAGAGACTTGCTGAAAATGTTACAGTAACAATGCATCTTAGTCAACTACTCATGATTGTAAAGTTGAACAGATAGCAGAATGTAGTAGAATGGGAGGATCACATTTATTTAGATTACGAACCCAAGTGGCGTACCTCATTGCATGAAGTCCTTTTTTGTAATTGCGTGCAGTGCAGTTGACATAAGAAATAAATGTAAGAGCTCCCTCTGCTGGACAGAAGCAGTTATGGCACAGGACAGTATGAACAAAATTGAGAATGGCCCTAACCCTACGGTCACACGGACGGCACAGGAGAGAGACTCACTTGTCGCTTATGGGTGTTCCTGGCTTGTGGTTACTAGGTTACAGAACTAAACAAGTAGCCTAGACATCACTCCCATTGGTAGTCGCCGTGTCGCATCGCTCAGTATTTGCATAAAATAGACCTCTAGTCTATTTTAGCCCCGCCTAGTTGGTTTTGCAACGGCCACTTGTCTCTCGTTGCTGTAAATCGGCAACTCTCATTGAGAATTAATGGCAGCCGGTTGCTTTGTCTCTCTCCTGTGTCGTCCGTGTGACCGTAGGGTAACACAGCAGTAAATTTTGGTGGGAGCATTTGCATGTATGGATTTGAGTGGTGCTCGGCCTGAGGCCTTATGGATAGTTTTAGCTCTGTAAGTTTGTAGTGCTAGTTTGTGGAGAAACTCTGAGGCGGTAAAAATGGTTAATTGCATCTGAAACTCATTTTTTGTCAAGTAACATCAAACCCACAGCACATTTTGATGTGTGAAGTGTTTTATGTCATTGATGTGTAAATCTGCCATTATCTGACACGCAGTTGATGAAATGCTCACATCCTGTCAGCACTGATATGTACTGTTTTCAATCACAATGCTTTACTGTGGCATGTTGTACACCGTGAGGCCATAATCACATACTGCAGTCTCTGTACTTAATCGCCTGAAGCAACTCAAGTGGAGTTGTTCCCCTGTCTTATTAGTGGACTCGTTGACTCTTTAGTAGGATATTAGTCAAGGCAGCCTTTTTTGCTTTTTGCACAAAGTGACATATAATCTGGACTCAAATTGGCCAAATATGTAATAATGATCAGATTTACATGTTTTTAAGTATTTTCTGAGTAGTTCTGTGAGTCTGCTCTTGTATTTCCTGTTCTTATGTGAGAAGGGTAGAATTACACAGGGAAGACTGGAGACCGTGAAATGGAGCAAAATTAGGAAAACTGGTACAAATAAACTCACAAGTTAAATGCTCATCGTTCCCAATTAGGGAATGTAAATAATTATTAGTTAAGTTAAGTGATCCATTTCAAATGTTATGAATTAGTGAATTACATAATAACAAGTCTGAATTCACTAAGTCAAACATAATTAACTTAAACACAAGTCACCTCATACTGAGCACCTTATGCAATTATAGTGATAGTTGTCTTCACTAAAAGCATGTAAAATATATTATTTTGTAAAAAATCAAAAAAGGAGTTTGTTATTCGCTAATGATTAACAATATTTTGCCTGCAAATTAAAGCAGTCAATTATACCCTAAATCCCAGAGTGCTGGGAATCACAGCTTTGTGAAGTTTACTGCGGTTGTCTAATTTACACGTTTAATGCCTCTTTATGCAGGATTTATGGTGTTCATTATCACTTCTGCAAGTTTACTTAAAGTGCAACATAAAACTCATATTAGCAGCTTTTTTTTTAAATTTCACCTCTTGTCACAGCACCGATAATTAAAAAGCTCACAATGAATCATTAAACTCTCAATATTCCAAGTGTTCTGTCTTGTAGGCCTGATTAGTGTACATTAGGATTTTTAAAGCCGATGATTATTAGAAGGTTTGACAGCAGCTTCGTCAAACCTCTGTTCATGGTTCTCACCTATTTCCCCCTGCCCCCAGATGCTTGTAACTGACGAGGCATGGATCGTACGTGAACAGCTGTGGTGGGCCAATTAAATGAAAGTGCTTATCGGGCTGCGGAGGCGTAGGTGTCAGGATCAGTATGCATTTTTTTGGAGGACTGAGTACAGGATCGCCAAACGGTCCCTAAGAGGTGACACTCCTGCACGGGCAGGTCATAACCCGAGCCAAGCGCCTGTCATATCATTAAGCGCTCCTCTTTCGGTAGTTGTGTGGCCTTTCCCCAGGCGAACTGTTTTGCACTTGACAAGAGACCATGGTGTTCGCTGGTGACAAAGCGGTTTCCAGAAGTCCCGACATAATACTGAGCACCGGCCATCTGCAGCTCTCGGAATGGGCAAGGACCACAAAACAGGCTTAAACGCCTCACCCCAGAGGGTCATAAGCTAAGAGAGGTTTGTCTGATGCAGCTCCTAAACTAGTGATTCTGTCATGTTTTAACACTAAAACACAGAATGTATTTTACTAATCTGTTAATTTAAAAAATTTCATATTAAGTTTTAAAAAAAACAACACCTATGGTACCAATGTTCAATAACCCCCTGATACACTGTTCTCACATACCATTGGTGTCATTGCTAGCATGGTTTGTAAGAGCACACTGCAAATTGACATACAAAGGGAATTTGCAGATTCCAGTGTAGAATGAAGTAGGTTTAGGCTGCATTATTCATACACTGACCTTCACGAAGGAATTCATGAACTGTGAGCAATATACATTCCAAGCAGATCAGACGGCTTTAACAGGATTCGACTCAAATACCGCGCGTAATGAGTTGCAGTGCTGGTGAACTTTGAACAGGATGGTGTGGTTAGCTCCTCTAAATGCAAAAATTTTGAGTCCTTACAAACAAAAGAAAATGTCCTTTTTTAAAGCTCTTTGGGGGCAGATTGATTTGAGCGTGTGTGTGGCAACTGATGAAGGAGACTTGTGGTACCTCGTGTGCACCGTTCTCACAGCTGTGACATGTTTTATCAGTAACGGTTATGTTAATCATGTCAAGTGAACACAACCAATCTACATATCCCTCAGCGCAGTGCAGTTAGATGTCTCCATCAATAACAGAGAGGGCCTGTATGTTGGGGCCAGGTAAATGAGAATAGACAGTGGAAAAACAGCCAAGTAGGGATTGTATTTGTACAGTAGGAAAAAAAAGAAAAAATACAACTGAACTGAAGGTTTCAACTGACCTGATAAACAGTTAGTTTGCAGCCTGCTGTTAAGGCACGGTAGTACTCCACTACATATACAAGAACTGTAGATGAATTATCCAGACCTATGGGTGTAAGCAAAAGAGTGCAAAAAGTTTGTGCAGATTCATTACTCCCTGTGTGAGAGCACATGCTGCCTAAATTGTAATGTAAATGGTGAAATTGAAATTAAAAAGATTTCAATTTCAATGAAAATTGAATTAATAACGGATGGCAAGACTTGTAAGAATGGTATCAAAAGTAGACTAAATGATATTAAGAATAAAATATAAAGATATAAAAATGGAATCAGACCAAATAAGGCTGGATTTACAACTCACTACCATATTATTTTGTATATGAAAAATCTTGTTCATAAAATGTAAAAACCAAATTAATGGTGTCAATAATTGGAATTTCCACTAGTAAAAATTCATGCTGATTGGAAAATGAACATGCATGGATGAAAAACAGTCATTGATTGGCCACTGTGAAAGTGGTTTTCAATATGGAGGCAATACAATTAGCATGTAGAATGTGAGCTTATCAGAATGAATTGTTAATAACAAAGATGTCATTGTAACTACTAAGAATAAAATGATTGATGGCACAAATGCTGACTAATAAGGACAGAATTGCTGATTTCTGAATTAACTGAATTGATTGATGTCAACCATAATGTTCTTAGTAGTCACTTCTGTAATTCCACTGTAATCAGAGACACTCAAGATATTCTTGATTTCTTGATAGAATGACTTGCCTTTTGAACTAATGAATTTAAATTACATAGAAAGAGTGTAATTTTCACATTTTAACTGAATTTCAAATAGCTATTCAGGAGGAAAAACCTGAAATGGTTTTCCATCCAAATGTCCCTCGCCACATAGAATCTTAGTAAAATGGCTGCATCATCTCGAGTTGACATTCAGCTATCCTAGTGCGTTTGCCAGTCACATCTTGACCCTGACCTTGAGAGTCCTGGGTTTAACGTACTAGACCAGGTTAAACTTCCCGGTCCCATAACCCACTTAATGAATGACATGCCCTATCTGAAAATATAACCATATTGTGTTAGCTGGTCCTGTTTCTGTCTGTATTTTTTAATGTGCCTACATGACAGCTTGTGCACTAGCATACATACAATGTGTGTATCATTACTATCTTCTTATGCTCATCCATAATTTGATGTAAATTAACTTTTAATTAGTTGATAAACTTGCAACGCTTAGCAAGAAACTGTTTGCCCTTGACTTAAGACACGTTACTGATAATAGATAGGTGTCCTGGGAGAACCTGCTAACCCACATACTCATTTTATTTTAGATAAGTGCGTTTTGACATAATTTTGATAAAATAGCAGCCATTTTGAAATGTCCGGGTGCTGTTCAACCTAACTGCTGGAAGGCTTTGTGCTTATGTTTGAGTAACAAACAAATGCAAGTAATGCATTTTTTCTGATTCATACCCAGAAATTCATTGCAGTTCATTCATTTCAGTGACCACAAGCTGCAGACAATGGGCAAGAGATGTAGACATGTAATTTGTAATAGGTACTAAAATCCCTTACTTTGGGAAAATGCCATTGATTGAATACCTTCCTTCCATTTCACACAACAGAAACCCAAAACACAACAGAAAGCATGACAAACCATGCTCTTGAAGGGAGTCTGTTTGCCTTTCAGGAATAAACCCTTTGCTCTGAATTAGAATAATCTGCTTGTTGCCTTACAAAAAAGTGAATCACCTCAGATGTCTCATGTATGACAGTGCAGTTGTTTATCACCTACCTACCTTGTAAGGTAAATCATCGGCATGACAGACAGAAGTTGCAAAGTTGATTCTCTTATTTTTTATTATGAATGTAAAAATAACTGCACCATATTTTAGCTTTGACCACTGTAGCTAAATATAATACATCTCTACATGCATTTCCTGCACAGATTTAAAGCTGACTGCATCTCGCTTTTTGCTGCAAACAGTATTTTTCAGCACAGCTCAGCTCTTAGGGGCTGGAAGAGACTTAGGCTTAAATTAAGCAGAAGGTTATTCATAGCCACAGAGTTTGAAACCCTGAACCCCAGCCACCCTGCACCCCCCCCCCCCCCCCCCCCCCCCAACCCCAGCACCCTTCCGGAACAACAAGGAACATCAATAAATGCACGCTGACATCACGTCCAGCACGGAGCAAAATCCCCTCTCATCCATTCACTCGTTCACTCGTTCATTCATGCGTGCGCCGGGAGCGGATCGGCGCGCGGGGGGGACTTGCTCCCAGAGCGGACGGAGTTAAAAGTAGGAGTCAGGGGGCATTTTCCGGCAGGATGTCAGGCGTGCCGTGCGGGTGCGACCGCTCACACGTCCCTCCCTGCCGCACCACTCTGTTTTAATGAATAAGCAGAATCCGGTACCTGTGTCCTGCCACGCCAAAAAAAAAAAAAAAAGGGAAACAAGCGCTCCTCTGTCTTCATGTAGGTCAGTTCAGTCACCGAGGGGCTGGTCACATGGCTCAGGGAAAAGGGAGAGTTTATTATTAGTGACTTTCCAGTTCGCAGGCTCCTATGGGCTCCTTTGTGTCCGGGTGCTTCTCCCATCCCGGCCCATCCGACGGCGAGCGCGACTCCATTCAGTAAGTCTCGACCTTCAGTGTGCATGGCATGCTCGTTTATCGTCATGACGATGGCAGTTAGAGCTTTTTCATACGCTGGGTGGGGGGGGGGGGGTGAGGGAGGGAGGGAAGGAGGAGGAGTAGGAGAAGGAGGAGGAGGGATGGAGGGATGGAGGCAGACTCTTGCCCGGCTCGTCCGCTCCGCGGCGTCTCCCGCCAGCGGCTCCCGGTGCAGCTTCTCGCTGGCGTCTTTTTAAAAAGTGAACGCTGTGTGTGGAGAGGCTAGGCTCCTGCTGCCTTCATTCTGCGGATGTTGTTTCTGCTTCCCCCACCCCCCCTGCTTCTCTCCCAGGAAGTGGGTGGTTCTTAATGCCAACAGGAAGCGTGTAATAGATGGAGCAGGAGTCTGAGGGGAATACTGATAAACAAACACGCCGATGTCACGCTCTCTAATCCCGTCCTCTGTCCCGACGAGACGGTGCACTGAGTCCAGGGAAAGCGCTTAGCTTTTGTGTCTGATCAGCAGCTGTGTGATGCGCGGAGCCGATTCAGGACCAGGTCATTTGTCAATACGGGCAAAGGAAAGTCATTGCAGAGTTATGACATGTTAAAAAAGTAAACCGGAGAGGAAGATAAGTCACTCTCAGAGAAGCCATAGGCGTGCACCTGTAAAGCACGCAAATATCGGTGCCGATTTCCTCTCAGATATTTTTTTTTGTGATGGAGCATATAACTTTGATTTCTGCTACACTGTTCCCCCAGGTAGCTTCGCTTTCTCAAACCAGCATGTTTGCCTCGGCTTCTTCCGCACTCTTGTTTTTTTTGTCAAACAAAAAAATCATAAATATTGTTGTGCTTGGCATCACATTGCCCGGTGATGTAATTTTTCCCTACTTCGTGCTCTTTCAAAGCACAAGGACCAAACAGAGCGGGTCTATCATTATGCTAAGTGAAGCACTGAGTGTCCCTTTGATGTGGTGTGTGTGTGTGTGTGTGTGTGTGTGTGTGTGTGTGTGTGTGTGTGTGTCACACAAATACAGTAATCCTGAGGAAGATATCGCATTCATAATGACTTGGATAGAATATTAAAAGATGGACTTCAACTATAACTAAAAAAAAAAAAAAAACTAAAAGTAACAGTCAGCAGTAAAGTTATAACAGCATTTACAGTAATCTTTGTTAAAGACCTAAGAGTGCACGTCTTTTAGTTTCTGAAGTCTTAAACACTTTATGACATGTGTCAGTCAAGGATGTCACTTCAACCAGGGAACCTTGTTCACATTATCTGAGTGTGGATAAAGAATTGAGTTCAGTGTTTTTGTAACACAGTTATTTCTAAAGTACATACATTTTGAAAATTAAATGAAGACAAACCTGCTTTAAGTATGAGCGCAAGTATTTCCAACTTTTGCAGTGTACCAGATCACCACTTGGTGTCATTCATTTCTTTGTATCGTCTGCCATTCAAAAACATTATGCTTTTTAGCGCACCTTCTGTTGATATTGCATAGTCAGTTATTAATTTAAGCTCCATTTATGTGTAGCCTGTATGAAAACAAATTTGTAACTGGAGTTCTTTGGTTATAAATAGACGTACCTGTACAAGATCTGCTGTAATTTTTGATATCATGTTTAGCTGAACAGCACAATAATTGTATAAACAAATTCTTTATATTCAAAACTTAAGTATGAGCCAGCCACCAGCTTGGATCAGGTCTGAGGAACACAGAAACACAACACAGAAATTAATATTGTTCTTTTCTTTAAAAAGAGTAATTATTTGCCTCAAATCAGTTCTGTTATCATGAAACTTGCTCACCTCTTCAAAGTTACCCACCTTGTTGGCCACATCCCTAAAGGATTGGTTAAGGCCATTCAGCATACCCTCTCAGAGTTAAACTGTAGTGATCCCTACAGATACATTCATATAGTCCATGTATCTCACAATCAACGTGCAGCAATTCCCATATATCCTGCAGATCCCCATATATGTTACCTTATCATCTAAACTATGTTAAAAGGTGATGTAAAATAAGGATATATGTTTACAGACTTTCTGCCAGAATTCCTGTTTAAGAGTCATAATGCTATGAGCAGCTCAACAGCTGGTATTCAATGTACTCTGTTTAATGTACTTAGTTGAACTGCTGTATACAGATATCCTTAATATGTTGATATATGATTTGGTGGCAAATGTCTGAATTTCCTCTAACAATAATTGTAAGAAGGGTAAGGTTTTACAAATAACCCACAATTTACCTGACTTTGGTAGTCATTAGTGAGGACAAATGTACTCAAATAAATAATTTACATTTTAATACACATTTTTGACAAAAGAAAAATATTGCAAACCTTTTCTTTATTCTACCTTTCCCTTATGAAACGGACAAGAAAACTGTAATAAACCAAATGCAAGGCAATCAATGAATTGACCCGCTAAAATCCAGTCCCATATATGTCCAGTAAAATCGCCATTTCCTCATGCACATCACACTAGCCAAAATAAAAAGCAGTCATTTTTGATCCTAACAATGAAAGGTGTGACTGCATCGTCCCGTTTCAGATATTATCACGTTCTCTGCTTTCGGCAGCGCTCGTTTTTCACTGAGGAGATTAAGCAGCAAGTATTCCAGAAATGTGGGTTGGGTGGGTTTTTTGTTACCGTGTGAAAGATCATCAGTGAACATGCTTAATTTCACTAATGCTTCTGCCAGCATGGCAGGCCAGTTTTCATACGTGGAAGGAGAGGTAGGTGGGCGTGGGGTTGGGGTGGGGGTGGTTTGGGGGTAGGGGGGGTCATGTGACCGATTTCTGATTGGCAGCTCCCACCGAGTCCCCGGTTGCCTCCTGAAAGCTGTCACGTCCTCACTGTGGGCCCCAGCAGCACCGCCAGCACAGTGACTCAGCTCATGAGCTCTGCCAGCCGGCTGAGATTACCTCTTGCACAAGTGAAAGAAATATGCACATATTGTTGGGGGTCATTATTCTTGATGCTGTTACAGTGCCATTACTGAATAGCTGATTTGGCAAGTTCGTAGCTTCTCAAAGCAGAATCATCCCGTTTTTTTTTTTTGTTTTTTTTTTTAGGTGGGGCAGTGTCTGAAGTATTTGCACTTACGTATATTTTCACTGCCTAAAATATATTCCAAGTATGAATTAAAAGTAGATAATGGGTGGAAAAAAATCACAAGAATATCTGGTTTTTAATGTTTGTGTGATTTTTGTTTGAGTGTCAGTACTGGCTCTCTAAAGCCAGAGGTCAGTAATGTGCAGGAGATCTGGAGTGAGTGAGGTCAGGGTGGCAGCTGGTTTCAATCAGCCCCAGTGAGGGAGTGGAGGCACCGCCCTGTGATAGCCGATTAAACAGATAGAAAAGACCTTTGCGGTTACATGCTGCATGGCCGAACCCAGCAGAGAAAGCTCTCTGAATTTCTGAGGACGTAATGGAAAGCATGGAAAAAATGCTCTGCTGATGTGGATAAAACATTGATAAAATGTGACATACTGATCTACGGAAAGGCCTCTTGAAACGTAACATTGGAGTCTCTAATCGTATGGATGTTTGTGGAACAGTAGATGCAACAAAGTCTTTGCTGTCATAAAATGAATGAGACGATAACTCACATAGGGAGCTACATAAAACTTACATGTTTTGATGTAAAGTCCAGTGTTAGTAATACTTATAATTGGAATCCAAGAGGACAATTTTGCCAATGACCTCAACTGACATACTGTACATCCTCAAAAACACCAGAACCTATGCAAATCTGCTTTAATGCAATCAACAGCTGGACCTGAACCCCTTGAGATTGAATCTGAACTCAGCTGAAAACCCAATAAATGCCCACAGAAGTTTCTACATCAGGCTGCTTTGTGCTGCCCCAGCAAAAGATACCCAGGAACTACGTCTGCAAACTTTCTGAAATGTAGCACTGCAATTTGCATTTAGACTACCTAACACCTTCATCTCTGGAGTGCACACCGTTTATTGTTACCTGTACTGGGTGCCAAATATACAGCGAGTGACCTCATTAAACAAGAGGGTCCAAGACTATTTCCCCAAGTTCCCCCGGTTTTTCAAGCCAGAAGTCTGCTTTCCACTTCGTGAAAGAATTAAATGAAATTTGCAACACGTTTTATGTCATGTCTTATCTACCTTTTACACCAAGTATGCAACCTAAACACAGGATTAACTAGTTAAATTTGGTTTAATAAAAGTAAGTTCTCTCCAAGCGTGTCAAGCACAGTCTTGTGTAGAGGTGTATCAGGATGGCTCTGGTTAATTGATAGTTGACTTTTTGGCTTGCCCAACCCCTGGCTGACTGCAGACTGGACTAGACAGGCTCCACAGATGAAAGGGAAGGAATAAAAAGACATGAAAATGAGTTTTAAAAAAAAGCCTCTTGTTCTTCACTGGGATCAAGGGGGTCACAGGGGGTGCTGAGTCACTCTTCGTCATTCTGAATGCTGCCCCCCCCCCCCCCCCCCCCCCCGCCCTGCCCCAGAGGCTATGAGAGCAGCGTGATATGATCCGCCACCCCATCCCTTCTTTATCTCCCGACCAGAGGGAGGAGAGGACAGAGGTGAGCGGCTCCGTTCTTCCGGTCTGGTCCTCTCTTTCTCTCAGATTCTGACTGTGTGCTTCCTTCTCTCGCTGCGTCTGAGTCACAGCTGTAATCCCTGCCCTTCTCTTCAGGGCTGATTTGGTGTGTGGAATCTCTGTACATTCCTCGATCTTATGATGAAAGCTGTGGAGGGAGAAGAAAGCAACAGCATAGCCTTGCCCTCAGAAGGTCCACTGCATACAGGATCAGCTGCTCATCAAAGAAATGCAGTTTTGTAACAGACCAAGATGAATCCCCTGAGCAGATATATATTTAATGTTTTGGTGCTCATTTGGTCTGTGAATAGACTAAATATTTTGACTAACTCACATTCATAGAAAATGTGAGTGTCTCTGAATTGAGTTATTTCTTATTGTCCAGCTTTCCATCTGACATTCTAATGGAATAGTGGAAGTTCAGATGGTGGTCAGGGTGTGTGTGGTATTTCCTGTGCCGCAGGGCGCAGCAGCGGGAGAACCTTCCCATGATCCTTTTCTGTTTTCAGCGTCTGGTCTGTAGAAGGCAGATGTTATGGGAAGAAATGATGCTTGGTGCATGTGACTCACACACACACACACACACACACACACACACACACACACACACACGCACAAAGACATGAACGCAATGAGTTAAGCTGTCAAACACAGATACACTGTGTTAAAATCCCTTTGCCTCAATACTGTGAAATGTGCTATGTACATAAAAAACACCATAGATTTATATTGTTTAATCTTTCCTAGTGATGATGTTACATTTTGCATGTTGTATTGCTGAGGTATACTGTTATATACAATAATTAGGGAAAGTATTTCTGGGAATTCAATATGTAGTTGTGAACATGAATTGATAACAAAAATACGCAGTTCATTCTCAATATCTCTGATACGGTGCAAAGTAGGTGCAACTGTCGCTTCCAAAGCCTCACAGTCAGACAGACTGCAGACACCAAGGAGTCCAGCTGAGAATGTCAGTAATCTCTGGAAGGTGTTGTTTTCTTTTTCTTCTTGCGAGATTAACATTTGAGGCCAGTGCACCATGCCTTTAACAGTGCTGCACAGCACATAACCACAACCTTGCAGTGAAAGAACTTTCTCTTGAGTGTCAATTTACAGTTTCATTGTCAGGTTTACAGCGTTACAGCACTAGCCAAACATCTATTTTTCTACACTACAGTATTTTACAGCATTGTACAGTATACAATAGTACAGTATTATTCAGCAGTCTACGCACACAGTGTGTACAGAGTATGTTTTTTTCAGTCGTTGGCGGCTTTCATGTCATTTTTTCAATCAAGATTTCAGTGTGTTTTCATTTAAGACTATTGCATGGTCCTAAACAAGACAACAAGATGTTGTTCTCAAGATGAGAGCAAAAACACACTTAAAAGACAGGCTGCATCTGATCAGAGAAAAAAACTCGGGGCCATTTGATGTAGGATTATACTGGTGTTATTTATTTGTTTAAATATCCAGGGAGACCAAACAAAGGGTGGGTGTTCAATTCGAGCTCCTCCGCATATAGACCGAATCTCTTTTTTTTCATGGAACTTCCCCTTTCATTGTGGTCAGTGTATGTCGTACTTGATTTCTATCCTTGTTGCTGTTTTTTTTTTACAGACTTTCTGTGAAAACTGTAGAGAAACGGGCTAAAGTCTGTATTTGTCCCTGCAACCTAAATGATGCAGACAACTTAAAACTTTAACAAGGCTTATAAGACCTGCAAATGTCAATTTACATGTGTGGGTGTTGTGTTTGTTTATGCCTGCAGTTGCCTTTTCCCCCATAAGCTGCAATCATCTTAGGACTGCATGCCGTGCCTACACCAATGAGCCAAAACATTACGACCACCTGCCTAATATGCTGTTGGGGCGCAGTGGGGCAGTACTTGTTGTTTTGTGGTGCTAACACAGAATTTCACATTGTCTTCTTCTGTGGTGAATGCACGTCTCAAGTACAACTGTCACACAAACATTTCTACACCACTAAGGGAAATAGCCTAAATGGAAGACTGTGACATGTAATTTTAAAAGCCAGATCATTTTTGGCAGTGTTATTACAATGTTATCCTGCAGGTTTCTGGACTAACTCTTTGAAACTTTCTTCTGTTTTGTAGTTTTCTCATGCAACAAGGATGTGTTAACAAGTGGCAGTGCATGCCACATTTGGCTTTTGTTCCTGTCGCCATTGAAAGCCTCATTATTATTCTGTGTTATGGTCTAATGGTGAAGTCTGTCCACGATATGAAGTAGAACTGAAAGGTTGTAGGTGTTAGGGCTGTGGTTTCACTAATGAGTCACAGTGAGAGAATTGCTTCCTGATTTTGACAAGTTCCTCTATGACTTCCTCTCTGAGCTTTGTGTACTTTAGAGGAAACACAGTAATGCAGAGGGATGACATCACCACGGCAGGAGATGTCAATGTTTAATATATGATGGTTATTATATATATAGGAAATCCCATAAATCCAGCATATAACTATCTTGTCTTCAGATGAAATTTGAAGTAAATTAAATTTCCTTGCTGTTTAGGACATACTGACTCAATGTCCCATACTGAAACACTCTGGTGCCAAAGTTTCTGGTGTGATTTGGGCCCAGTAATTGCACTGTCTCCAATGGCACATGGACGTTGACCACAACAGAGCTGAAGATGACCAGTTCTGAATTTTGTGAAAGTCTCTTCTATGTTAGCCTTTGCATGCTGTACGGATACATTATGTTTTCCTGTGAAGCTGGCTCTGACAGACACCATGTATAACTGGAAGTCTTTTCAGGGCCTGGATGACTCACACTCTGCCTAAGCTGGCCCCACTCGGTATGAAGCGGCTAGACACGCAAAAAGCCAGACTCTCCAGAGTATGTGGAATACTTAAGGTGTACCAGTAAAATTAAGTTCCCACAGTTAAATGACCAAATGATTTAGTGTCTCAAAAAAAGTCCCATTAAAAAAAATGAATAGTTCAACGAGTGGTTTAAAGTTGATGAATTTAATAATTTATGGCGATGGTCGTTCAAAACCCATCAGTAATTAGGGAATGGCACTGTGATCTCTACAACCGGACTGTTATGATGGCATGATTAAAGATGATTTAATTTCCAGAAATCAGACGTATGCGCTGTCAAGGGCTAAACGATCTTCACCGCTGGAAGTCATTAAATGAAAAAAAAAAATCATTTTATCCCTGTGAGTTCATTCAAATGTAATATTAACAAGGTTTCGTTTGTCAAAGAGACAGTTCTTTGCTGCCGCTCTGTATAAATGTTCCGCACACTCAAGAGAGGCACAGTGGGAGACGAAGAAACGGTCGGCTGTGATAAGCTGCACAAAGAGTCAAAATGTGTAATGTTTTCTTTTTGAGAGTGCCTTCTATTGCTTAAACCCTAAACTGCTATGAACCACCGTTACGCCATGACTCACGAGTAGTAAATACCAAGACAAATGGTGACGCCGCAGAAAAATATTAATTAGAAGCGCGTTATCGCTGCAAGCGAACAGCCAGACTGCGTCACCCTCAGCTGGCCTTTGCTCTCGAATCCCCGGCGCCCTCAGCCTCCAGCAGAGCTTCCCCTGCAGTCTTGGTGGAGAAGGCCTCCCTGACGTGTCCTGATCCCAGGTCAGCCAGTACAGTGAGTCACTGCTGGGAAGTGTTTGCACAGCTGTTCGGGCACACCCTCCTGGACTGCAGGAATACCAGGCACCGCAGATGCGGTCTGTCTGTGGTGCCGTTTGATGGGCAGGAAGGGGGGGGGGGGGGGGGCGTATGTGTCTGCTCGCTGGCAAGATGGAAGTTCCTACTCATAGCAGGGGCTGAGGGTTACGCTCAGCGATGCTGGGATTGGTCCGTTTGTCTCAGTACTGTATATGCGGTATCAGGCATGTTGAGCATTTGCTTCGTATGGATTTTGTTATTAAATTTGCTTGTAACCGAAAGAGGAACTTTTTCATGAATACCACACAATTTCTTCAACTTTTCCACATCTTTCCCCCACAGGTGATCAGGACTTCAGACAAATACAAATGATAAAAGTCATCTTGTATCTACCTTGTTTTATTATGTATCTTTTGCCTACCGAGACTTTCTTTATGTGTGTAATATGCAAACACAAAGTTACACATTGAAGATCTGGTTTGGCCAATATCCCTAAAAACTTAAATATCCAACCCTGTAATGAGGGTGGGTCTGAAAAAGAAGAGCATGCACCCTAATTTAGAAAAAAACAAAAAAAAAAACAAATGGAGAAAATGCAGAAACAGAAAAGTGTTTCTTCACTGCAGCAGCTAGAATAGCTAAACGTCACTGAAACCAGTGCTTGTGACAGATAAATATACCCACTAACCGTGCAATGCTATATCCTTCTCTTAAAGGTTATAATTTAAGTGTCCTTGTATTGTAAAGCTCTTATGAAATCTGATACCTTGTTGGGTGCATTCAAAGCGTTTCAGTCTGTTTTTGGAAACTCATTTTGTTGAGCTTACACTTTTGGTCAGCAGTTCCTTTTGTATTGCCTAGCAAATGAAGCTCTGTGCATTTATTTTTAGCCACGTGCCCTGTTGTTGCCAGATAAGGCACTGTACAGTCAAAAACATTATTGCACATTTTCTTTTTTTCCAACTTTTCAAGTTGCTCAGATTACAAAAATGATTTAACAGTGTGAGGATCCATTTGCTAGTTTACATTTCTTTTCAATATTTCCCTTAAATGCTTTGGCTTGTCAAGCTGTAAAACATGCAGCAACGTTCCTGTAAGTGGGTGACCTGGATTCTTCTGTTAGAGAAGTTCAGTAGTTGGGTCAGTGTTCCAAAGCTAGAGGGGTTTACATCAGAGGAAACGAAAATGACCACACCTTACATGCCATCCATTCATAGTTAGAAGCTGCTGCATTAAGCAAGAATTTCACTTGTTTGTGTCTGTGGCTCCATCTGTCCAGTTATGGCAAATGTAGCCAGGCAAGGACATCAAATGGCAGCGTCCGAAATGAACTTCTTGGTCCACCAGCCGAATTTTTCACCAGCCAAATGAATTTATGGAGAAGCAAGCTTCATCTTAACTGGATCCTGCAAGACACATGTCTTAATGGTAGCAACATTATACATTATTAACTAAAACAGTTATCCAGCAAAATAGCATTACAGTTTAAGCTGACAGCTAAATCACAGTAGTGTTTACTGCCACTACCAATTACCTAGTTAGCTGGGCATACATTAACTAAGTACATAAAGAATCAATGAAGTTTTAGTCTTTGTACATATCTAACAGTAGCTACCATTTTTGAAAAAAGGTGTAATGTAAAGCTGATATGAATACACTTTGCAGTTTTTTGCTCATCAAAGCATTGATAAATTGTTCAAATCTACCTCATTCAGGAGAAGAATAATGAGCATTTTGAAACAAAGCACATGCGGACTTCATAGATCATTGTTAGGCTGGTCATTATGATGTGTTTATTTTGATCATAATGATAACTGTAAGCTATATTTGCATGCCAAAATAGTGATTACTGCACACTTATATTTTCGTATGCACTGTTTTTCACCTGATATTTGTGTGATATTTTTCCATCTTAAATGCTCATTTACTGTATGCACTGTAGCACATGTGAATATGTACTTTTTTCCTGAGATGCGGATTTTAATGTACCTTATAATGATGGTCATTTGTAAAAGCATCTGCCGAGGATTTAAGTAGATCAATAACACATCTAAAAATGTGACTAGATAAGCTTCGTGACACGCAGACTTGTAAAACAAGAGCAGGCCAACAGTTTCTGTCTGTTTATTATTAAACATCCCAAAGAATAACAGTGAATGTGCTGTTAGCCCTCGAAACAGACGGAGAACTGGACAAACAGCTCATTGGTTGCTGCCTGCTGAAGGTGTAAGTGGTCAATGTGTGTCGCTGTGTACTGCTCTGTGTGCAGGAAACTGACCTGTGAATCTGTTTATCCCTCTATTTTTAGTGCTGATTCCGCATTTCATTGTTACGCTGATCAATGAGCAGACAGAAACGACTGATTGCTTTGCGAGGTTGCCGGACTCCTCTCTCCAGTTTTTGGACCATACATTGGTCCGTTTGGTGCAGCCCAGTGCTTAGGTTGGCTGTGGAGAACCCTAGGCTGTGAAGGGAGTGTGAAAAGGAGTGTGCTTTAAACTGTTGGTTAGCTTGCTTATTTTGACCTCTGATTTGATCTCATAAACATGGTCTTCTTTATCTGTTTCCTTAGCTGCAAAAAACAGTCCTATTTACAGTGGCAACTGAGTCCCCTTGTGATGCACAGGAAGTAGGACAGAGGTGTATGGGCAGTTAAAAGTGCATATACATTCAGGTGACATACATGCACTATAATATTTTGTGGTAATGGCTACCACATCCATAACACAAGGCTGGATACATGACAAGGATTTCAATTTATTTACTTAAATTTCCCTTAAAATAAGAGGGAAATGAAGGATTTTAGCACTCAGGAAAACACACATTCTTTATTTCTGGAAAAGGTGGTTAAAAAGAGTGATGCCATTGTCACAGCTCCTGCATTCCCCAGAGACATGGACAAACTCGAGACAGAGGTCAAATCCGGTTATTGGACATAGTGACCCCTGACGACCACAAGACTTACATGGCCTTGGGCCATGGATCAAAAGTGTTCATAGTCTTTCTTCTTTTTAATCAATGGACAAAGATATATATTACTTTGTTGCACTGCGTTATGCATTTTCAATTAAGTCCGAAATATTGTATTCATTCGGGAATTGTAGGGGTTAAAAAAGATAACGGTTAATTTCGTACCTTCGAGTGCTGTGCATTAACACATGAAGCGCAATCCTGTGCAGCGTGAAGTACTGTAGTAATGCGAGGCGGTTTCAAGCGTAATAGGTTTATGGCACACACGATGCTTTTGTCAGATGTTCGTTATTTTCCTTTAGATGTGCAAAGAAAATCCATTTAAAAACATGCTCCTAAAGAAATGGCTTTTCATAACTCGCTCCACCGAGGGGGAAGTTATGTGGCGAGGTAGGGGTGGGAGGCAGGATGTTAAAAACTTTCTCTTTTGATGTTCCAAGGCACGGAGCTCTCTTCCTCGGGTACTGCTGCCTGGATGCAATGGTTTGTGGGAAATGCCTCCACATTTCAGCATTAGAGATGAGCTGAGATTCACCCAGGCAAACTTTTCCTCATAGTTTTTTTTTTTCTGCCCTTCGCTGTACGGAATGCGGCGAAGTGGCGTTTCCTTAGTTGGCATTTCAGTATTTAATGCATGTTTGACTTAAAATGTGATCTGAATGTGTTCACGGACACCTCTTTAAGGAGCAACTGGAAACAAACTGAACACAATGTTGGGCTTTGTGCGCTTTGCGATGGTTTTCTGTGAAGAGAATACAGGTAAACAAAATATTCATTTTATGATGAAAGCATGCTGTTGTTAAACTTTCTTAAGTCCCGCAACAGACGAGTGACGTTTATTTAGATGGCTAGTTAATGAAGGTAACTAATTTCGCTCGCATTTTAATTGAGATGAGTCGATGCATAAAAACATTTCTTGGATGATTTGCGGCGCGTTATTCTTTTTCGTGGAGGGCGGGGCGTCCGATCCGTTATGTGTTTGAGAGATGCCGTTTCATTTTAAGTTTTACGTCTCTGAGAAACTTCTTTGTAAAGTTTACATCAGAAATTCCACGGAGTCGAATAAACCTAAAGTAGTAGCAGCTCTATTTGTACTATCTGAAAATACCCTTTAATACTGGGATGAAAAAATAAAGCAGCGAAACGTAGTATTTGTCGCTGGATGTATCAGTCGCGTAGGTCCACACCGTTTCTGTGTTGTCGTTACCATATATAGACTTACGTAAAGACGGAATTATTTTTTCCCAGATATATTGATCGATTCATAAGGCGAATCAGCTAATCAGCTAAAAGATATAGCACGTGATGCGTGAGTGAACCAGCTGTCCGTGTTTATCATGGCTGCAAGGCTTAAACAATAACTTTATATTCAGTCTCCGCTCGCATTGAATTGCTTTTGTCCTCTTCCTTTGTAGAGTAAAATCAGCACACAACTCTTCAGTCAGTTTAATGGTCTTGGATGGTGTAAGCTGCAGAGTACTCCTATTTGCTGAAGTGTCTTTCTACACACACACACACACACACACACACACACATAAAACTAGATGCTTGGATAATGTACTAAGCCACACGTGAACAGATGTGGACAGTACGGTTTGCTATTTAAGTATTTTAATTGAACGTTTTTCAAAACCATCACATCTCAAGCCAATTCTAAATAACAGAACTAACCTGCAAACGTGCAGTTAGTCTTCAGTCCTTATTACATACAGCAGTGGTTATAATTAAAGGGGTTGATATAGTTGGATGTCAACACATGTCTCTGCATTGGTAAGAATCACAACGATCTACTCAGTTAAAGCAAAAGTAAAAGATGACAGCAGTTAGGTTGCCTGTTTCTGGACACACTCAGTGGTCACATTGCAGATCATTAGTCAGTGATCTTGTGTGTGTGTCCTGAATTTGTATTGTTGTACACCTCTTTTACTAATATCTTGAGCCTCTCATGGTTATCGTAGACTGCTTCATTCCGATGCCTCTCACATACAAGTAGAAATCTATAATTCAGGCATTGAGCTCTTGTCAGACGTGTGTGTGTGTGTGTGTGGTGTTTGTGTATGAGCATGCACACCTTCACAAAATAGTGTAAATATTCCTTTTAAATTGCAGGACACAAGACTGCTGTTTGTTTATCTAGGTATACCTATATGCAGTGAATGAAACTACCTCATTGTTGCAGCACTGGGTGTTGTGGACTGTGGGGCCTTGGAGTTGCAGAATCTTTCATGTACTTCCTCTGTCACCAGAAAAGACAGACACTTTAGGGAACAGTACTACTTTGGTATCTAGAATCAATTGTATTGTGATGACATGTTGTCCATTGTGGTCATAATGCAATTGTTTTTTTGTTTTTTTTTGGAATACGAGTGGGATTGTCTCAACGTTTTCATGTCATTGTAGGATCATACAGAAAACTTTGGGCAGTGCTCATGGCTTACCTTATAGTTTGGCTGGCCTGTAGTAGTTGTGGGCTGTCATGTAGCCCAGAGCGGAGGCTCATGGTGGAGTTGCTACAGAGTTTGCAGGACATTTTTATAAAATGGAGCAGTGGTTTGACCCTCATTAGTGGCATAGTTTTCATTCAAGAGGGAGAGACACTCCCAGGGACTTTTGTTGGTGTCAGAATTACTTCATGAGGCAAACATATAAGAGTACACATGCTATGCTCAGAAATAATACTAGAAATGCTGTTTCACTGCAGTTTGCCTGTCTTACAGTGCTTTTTCTCTAGATCTAGTGATAAATTGCATTGTTGCAAAGGAGGAAGCCATGCATGTTGCAAGACCAGGGCTCTGATGACGTTGACATACAGTAAAGTTACAGTTTTTTACAAGCAGTATTGCTGTGATTAAACATCTCAGTGTAGGGATAGGGCAAACAAACAGGGTTGTTATGTAGGCTAATGTATGCATGCTAGCTAGCTGTGAATGTTAATGTTCCTGTGAAAGCTTGCTAGCTATCAGCATGCTATGCTGTTGTTTCGCCCCTCCAAATAGGCTTAAACTGCATTTCATTTTCAAAAATAATTTATATTACTTTTAAAATTGTAAGTACATGAGAAATCTTTTGACTAACTGGCTACATTTTTGGGACTATGTGGCCAATGAATGAATGAATATTAATTCATACATTTCAGACATTTTCATTTAGATGTTCAATTTACATAAGGCTATACCTCATAAAAAGGTCAAAGAGGTAAAATGATACAAAACAAGTGAAAATGTTAAGGAAGTGTTCAAGCAATATTAGAAAGTTCAATTTGACTTCATTATAATTCAAAGCAAAAACCTAGAAAAAGCATTTTTTTCTAGGTTAAAACTGCTTTTATTTGTCCTTATGGAAAAGAGAATAAAAGGCTCAGAGGGAATACACAGTCAGTGTGTAAAAGTCTTTGAATCCCTACAAATTCTTGAAAACTTCCATTAATTCCTGCTAGTTCTCAAGTCCCATTAATTGGTCAATTTTCCCATCTTGGAAAATTGACCAGAATTGTCCAGGATTTTCCAACCCCAATTGCAAGGGTTTGTCAATATTCAGTGTAACTAACTGTAACTAGAGTTAGTTGTAAATGCTTATTGTAATTAGAGGAATCTGTCTTGTGTTTGAAAAAACCCTCCCCTGCATTGTGCTTCAGGTGGCATAGCTAGTTATCTAAATAAGTAGCTCGGAGCTGTGTTGCCTTACACTTGTTTCATGGATGAGGTATTACACATTACTGGATCATAGATGGATAACTACCATCTACAGTGGCATACTGCTAACACATAGCTGACACTTAGTTACACTCTCCGCTAATAAATAATATTTTATTTGTCTTAATGAATTAGTGTGAAAGATGATTGAAAAATGAACAAACTACGTTAAAGCTTGACTTTGATATAATGGCTGCTCACCACAGACAGTGTTGGCACCACAGGCAGCAAGACTTCCCTGATCCAGCAATGCAAGAACAGGTGCATCAAATTGAGATTGATCAGTTTGTCACAGGAGAATAGACAAATATAGATTTCTTTCTGGTTTCTGCTCTCATTATGGTCCCATTATGCAAGCTATGCAGGCAAAACACAACAACATTTTCAAGCAGAAATATCTTATGTTGTTTGAGATGACTTTGCTGTATGACTTCTGCGAGATGGGTGAGTTTCAAATGGTGTAGAGCATTTCCATGGTGTGAGTCATGCGGCTCGCAGAAGCAAAATAGATTTTCGCATGGCAGCATTACCCGGGTCAATACGCATGAGTGTGCATCAATACAAATGGGCATAGCCAAGTGTCTTGCATGATATGATGAGTCACGACAACATGGTGTGGTAGTGGTTTTGTTTTTTCTCAGACATTTTCATACTTATAAAGGTTACAAAACATGTCATACTCTAAAAACGGTCCCATACTTCCAGAAAAGATAACATAATTTGTAAGTATTTTTAAAAAACATATTGTTAATTACAGACCATGACACAAACCTATATTCAGAATAATTAGTGCTAGATGTACATTTTATCATTGGTCTCAGGGTATGCCATATGTATGATCCTGACAAATACACCTGTGGACAAAATAACTATTCATTACAGTTTCATTTTATTAATGATGATTCATCAGTGAAAATATTGCTGAAATGGTCCTCTTGGAAAAAGTGGATGCGTTTTCTGCTATGCGAACAGATGTGGAACATGTGCATGGTTTCTGATGTACCCAAGCAATAAAATTTGTTTTTCTTGTGTGTGTGTGTGTGTGTGTGTGTGTATGTGTGTAAGCCTTACCTTTCCCACTTCTCCCCATGTTTCCTAGCTTCTTCTAATTCCACAATGAAGCAGAGAATACATAGATTAAATTGCATAGTTCTCGTGGTGGTGCACAACTGCCTAAATGGGGTCTTTCTCTAGTATAATTTAGCCAGAGCCTGTCCAGTCTCCCCTTTGGTTTGTACTGAGTTCAGGTTTGGCGGTCCTAATCCTATTGTGTGTAGAGTGGAACAGAGAGTATGTTTGGTTGAAGTTTTGATTGAATTATGTGTTTGTTGCAGTAGTCTTTTTTTGACTAAGTTTACTTCATGGATACATGTGTTATGGTTTCACAAAACCCAGCCACCTGGTAGCCTGGGATTCAGAGCACATGGTTCGGTTTTGTGAAGCAGACAATCTTATCCATGTGTAGGTATTGGCCATGTGATATTTTTGTTGATTTCAGGATCAGAATATTTTTGCTTCTTAAGAGTGAACACATTTTCCAGCATTTACATATTAAACCAGGTCTGTGAAAAATATCTAACCAGCTCACAAGCAGCAGAGTATAACAGTAACTGCAAACAAATGGAATGTCAATTCAGTTACTGAACTGTTATTTTCAGTGATAATCAACAGGTGGCACTATAGTGTAATCTTAGGGGTTTATCTGCCTCTGTGGCCAAATGCTGTCGAACTTCAAAGTTAACAACAGATGTCAGACTTTTGGATAGAGAAAATGTGTTCTGCATTGCCCTTGTCAGCAACACTTTTTAAATTTGAACATTGTTAGTCGCTAATGCTATTTAGTGACAGCAGAATGGCGTTTGTTAAAGGCCTTAGCAGTTTGAACTGCTGTGCTAACAATGACTCAGTAATGTAATTTTCATTCACAAAGCCTACTGCTCTGCTTTTTTGTATAATTTTACTATATGTTCGAAAAGAAAAGCACATTTTTTACTGCCGATAATTAAAGCAGACGTGAATGTTGTGTTACAGTGTTTCTCATTTTGTGACAGAATAGCATTTGGGTAACAGGTAGGAGGTAAAGGCCTGTTCATACAATATGAAGAAGGCAAAGGATTTGATATGTTACAGGTCTAATTAGCTGCAGATTAAGCTGCGACATGATGCTAGTGGCTAATGAAGGTCTCATTTTTGTGCTGTTTGTCAACTTATTTTAAGCACATTTGCAGACATTCTTATGCTTGTTTTTATGTTTGCATTGCTTTGTTTATACCATTTTTGTTTAAGAGCGTGTGCCTCTGAAATATGAGACCGTGTCATGAGAGAGATTTTCACTGTGCACGTAAATCATTTTAATTCCTCATCATTATGCATGTGTGCCAAAGCAGAGGCCAGAAATGGATTGGGATGTGCTCAGACGCTCCTCCTTGGGATAATTGCTCTTCTTTGGTCTTATATCGCATGACCCATAGAGGGGAAAAAAAGCTATTGGTTACTCTAACCAGTTGTTATTGTGTAGTTTGGTCTGCCCTCTGCACAAGCATTTGCCTAAGTCGAATGAGGCAGGATTCACAGTCTAACATCTCCTCAGAGTCTGGCCTGCATGTACCCTGCTATATAACACAACACGGCTGGTTGCATTCCCCCCCCACCAAGTTTCGTGATGGACATTGATGTACGTAAGATTGAGTCCAGCCACTTGCAAATTGGGGAGAAAACAGAAGAGAGAAACCATTTGAAAAATTGGCTAAGATGTTAAGAGGTGTTCCATGCTTGATTTGAGGTACTTAATCAACCAAGGCCCAAAAGCACGCCAACTGAAAAGTCCAAAAATTCACTGAGAATTACTGTCGGTGCCACATCCTCTGAAGGCCATAAATGAGGTAGTGAAAAAAATTTGATTGCTAAAATGTTTTTTCTTTTGTGTTTTCCAGTATCTTTTTTAAGATTGTTTCTATGCATTGATTTTATTATCATTATTTTTTTAAAGAACCAGGGGTGTGTCCCACTGTGTCCTTTCACCTGGTGCCCACTTTAATGGCAGTGTCCTGTTCACAGTGTGTAGAGTATGTGCTCTGGCTTTGCTTTGGTTGTGGAGTGGAAGGGGTGAAAGCTGTTTTAATTGCCTCTTAGTCAGGCTGTCAAACCCAAAGGGTTTACGTTCTCTCCACGTGCAGCTGTTGAACAGCTTTAGGCAAATGGCAGGCAGTTGTATGTAGTTGAACCAAACAGTGGGGGGAAAAAATTATAAAAGTAGTAAACAGCCGCTTGTGTTGCTGACGTCGGTCAAGTGCTTGCCTTTTCAAACGGTAAAATATACAGAAGAGCAGCATTTAAAAGATTGGTTTCAGTGCTGTGTTTGACATGCTGTATTCCTTTGTAAAAGATTCTTTTAAAAGGTTCAAAACAGTTCTGTGCAGTGGGACACATGTTTCAAGGCAAAATGTTCCTTTCAGACTACCCTCAAACAATCCGTTGCAACAAAAATATATTTCTTTGTGTGTGTGTGTGTGTGTGTGTGTGTGTGTGTTTGTGTGTCTGTAAGAAGAGAAAATCTAGCACACAAACAGCTATGAAATAAGAGTAAATTGAGCATTACCAGCCCATCAATGTCCTGCCTCACCTCTTTATTCATGCCACCATTTTCACCTCTTATGGCTTGAAAGCACAGGCAGAACTTGAATCGCTGATCGAGATACCCTTGGATGGATAGAACATAGACATGCCTTAAGGGTCGACTGTGAGTGGCAGTTTTCAAGCGATTTCATCGGGTGTCCTCAACCCTGCGAAATTCAAGATGCGTTCTCACAGGGTTGTAAATTGCCCTCATTTTGTAAATCACCCTAAACAATGAATGTATGTGCTTGGTTGACGGCGTCTTGTGTATGTTATCCTTAATATGTTTTCCAGCTGGAAGTGTATTGAGGCAGTTTAGGTTATGTGCCTTGCTCCGGTTCAATGGTAGTGTGACACCTTGAAGGCGGCCGTCCAGCTACGAGCCCCACCCCCCAAACACTGCCCCACCCGACTGTCCCTTTTCTCACCCCTCTCATTCAGAAAAAAAACTTGACATTAAGTAAAGGGCTACGGCTGTGTGGTTAGATGTTTGAGGCTAATGCTCTGTCATTTAACCATAAAACCATGCTGCCGCTCCGTACTGTCAGTCTGCCAACCTTTATACTTGGACGCAGCGTAGAGTTGGCATCCAAGCTCTGACAATGCAGTGACACTTGATCCTCAAAGGTCACTTGGATCACTTACAAATTACCTCAGGAACAA
Organism: Megalops cyprinoides; assembly: GCF_013368585.1. Lineage (NCBI taxonomy): Eukaryota > Metazoa > Chordata > Actinopteri > Elopiformes > Megalopidae > Megalops > Megalops cyprinoides. Next base: position 18,851,499 of record NC_050587.1, on the reverse strand, counting down.
CTTAAATGAGAACAAATGAATATGTTTTTATTGAGCTGATATGTGTTTGAAAAATGGGTGGTGTGGTTGGGGGGGGGGGTAACTGTGAAACACTCGCTCACCCGGGGCAGTGCTGTGTTAACACACCCCTTGCGCCTCCCTGTCTGCCCCCCCCTCCGCAGTGATGCAGGGCTGAAGGACGTGCTGTCGGACTGGGACTCGGACATGGGCAGCACAGAGAGGCTGAAGGACAGCACCGACACGCTCCACAACGGCAGCAAGAGCGACCAGGAGGCCGCCCGCCGCCTGGCGCGCCGCCTCTTCCACCTGGAGGGCTTCCGTCGCTCGGATGTGGCCAAGCACCTGGGCAAAAAGTAAGGAAACAAAAACCCCACACTGAACCAAACACGGTTTCTCCCCCTGCTGTTAAAGATGGTGTGCTGAAACAGCATGCAGTACACTACATCACAAGAAAACATACATCTGTACATGCATATATATGTATGTGTGTGTGTGTGTACGCGCACATGTATAAACACACATATATGTGTGTGTGTGTGTGTGTGTTTGTACACATGTATAGGTAGATGCATTAATACACTTATATTATTCATGTGCATATATTATAAAAACTAAGGAGTCAGTTCAATTGGTTACCTTTTAAAAGTAGCGGTACCAAAGACAAATAAAATGATTGAAGTCATTTTTTTCCAACTAGCACAATCCTTTTCATTTTTTTCAGTGTAGAAAAAATGAAGACATGTTTTCTGGATGTTTCATGTTGGATGACCAGGCTGCGTAGATAGGTCCTGACAGACTTCGGGAAAGTCGTGGGCTTGAATCCCACGTGTTTGGATGAGTAATACAGCTTTCCTCTATTGCTCGCAGAAAGAAAAGGCAAATAGGCAAATAAACACCTGGAAGAACAATGCCGAACCAATGCAAGTTCTGAAAGAGAAAAAAAAGACGGCTGCCGTGTCTGAGAAATAGGGGTGAAAGATATGACTTATAAGTGCACATATTCATAAAGCATCACCCACGCCTACTTTGCAGTGGAATTATTTTTAAACTGACAGGGTTCCTCCATGCACTGTAACAGCGCAAAATAAACTTTATACATGTGAATAGACAGAATTGATATGAAAAGCAGTCACTTTCCACCAGTCACTTTTTCATTTAAACTTTAAATTTAAAGATAGGTGTTCACTTTGGTAATGCATAACATAGGAAGTGAGTAATTCCTTTGAAAAAAAAAATCCTTCTGGGGTATACCAGAGTGACGCAGCCTTGGCACTGGGTGGGCACTTAACACTAAAAGCCCCTTTTCAATTAGAGCAGGAAAGGGACCAGCTGAAAAGACCCTGCCTGGCTGGAAAGGGGTGTTCCATGACCTTGCACATTTAGGCATTGCACTTTTGGTTGTCACCTTTTTTGCCCTGTCACAGTGGATGACAGCTTGGTTTCTAGCAAAGCAGCCAATCTCCTAATGCTACAGGTCAGCTCCCCTCCACAGGAGCCCAGCCCCAGCACCACTCTGCCCAGCGCCTGCCCCAAACCCTTTGTATTTGACCGAACGCGTACACTCTGGGGAAATAAGAAGCACTCCTGTAATATTGTGTCTGTCACCCGCCCCCCTCCTCCCTGCAACAAAGCCGATGGCACACCTACAGCCTCCACCGAAAATGACAAAGTACACCAAAGTGGACCTTCCCTGGTTCTGCTTTGTGTCTGTTCCGTGTGGAGCACGACAGCAGAGTTTTTACATGGGGTCTGTCTTACAGAGGCCGCTCCCCTAGCTTGACTGCATCCCAGTTCTATTCTGTGTTTGGCTGTCTCGGCGAGAGCGGAGAAAACAAAGCAAAAAGACATGTACATGCACTGTAGGGCCATGCTGAGGCCAGGCAGAAGCCATTGGGGAAAAAAATCGTTTCGCCGTTCAGTCCCCTCCTGGAGTGCACCTTGTTACCCTCGTTTTGATCATTACGCTCTGACAGGCACTAGAAAGACATCGCCATGAGGTAATTTAATTAACTCTGATGTTCGCGGTATAAGACTCGTCTCTGCTGAAGGCATTCAGTTCTGTAGTATTACGGGGCTCGCCACTGACCTCATCAATTTGAGAGTGTGGAACAAAGGTGGAGGAATCAAATTCGGGAGCCAGCAATCTGACCGAAAATAGAGCAGTAGCAATTCTGTTCGATGTGAAAAATCATTCAAGATCAACCTTTCTCATTGTTTTTGTTGTCACACTCAATGACTCAATTCTCTTGCACAGACATAAGAAATAACGTGACAATAGAAGTAGAATGTGGATCTTCTAAGCAACAAAACATTAAAGGGTGATTTGACTTGTTTCCCTGTTTTATTGTTTTGTAGTAATGTACCATCTTGTCCAATGCAGTAAATCAGTGTTTCACAACTGAACAAAAGGGGCGCGGCCTGATTTTAGTTAAGGTAGATCATCCTGTTTTCCATCATATGTTGGGACAGATGTTACAGAACATGAGACTTTGCAGAGTACATGTTCTGAAATGTATATTTAGTTTTTTTTTTTTCCTACAGAAGATTGAAATGGTCTGCACTTAAACCAGGAATAGTGTCCCATTTTATTTCATTTCACAGCACTCTTTTCATTGAACTGATTAGCTCACCATCGTATTTAAACCGGCGGAACATCCACAGCATGAAGTGTCACAGGCATTTAAAAGCATTACATACCAGGGAACATCAATTACTCAATCAAAACATTGAGACACCGTTTTATTTAGTCACTTCCATGCAAAAAGGACCAATGGATTTATATAACAGGGACAGGTACTTCATACATTTTTCTTGTATCTTTTTTTTTTCTAGCCTTATTATTTTTTTCCCTTTCTTGGCCAAGTTATTACATTGACTCGTTGCTAAGAAACTGATACCTGCCTTTAACAGATCATTGGAGGACCTTCAGAATAGATCTGCATCTTTGTATTTGTAATGGACCAGTAAGATCCAGAAGCAAGACTTGTACTGTACGTCATTTAAAGCATTTGGCATAATAACAAGGGTACCTTCCTCTAGCTGGAACTATACTATACTTCACTGCACATTAGATAAAGGCGTCTGACCTCCTTGCATGTAGATAATGGGCCGAATAGGCTGTGAGGCATTCGAGCGTGCCGAAAATAGGTTGATGTAACACAAATCTATATTAACAGTCATTTTAGTGGTAGTGGAGGTATGTATGGCAGCTGACTCAGGCTGTGTGTACTGGGTTATGAATCTGTTAGCAGTGATATCTGTAAAAGAATAGCATCTCCATCTGTTATCAAGGAGAATGTTAGACAGTTGCAGTTGACTTCAGAACTGCGGAGCAGGCAGTTATGTAGTTCCACCCATTTTTTTTTTTTTGTTATCGCTGTAATATCAGTCGTTCTCAGACAAGCGCCACTTTTCTCTGAAACGAAGACGAAACACGTGCCAGTCATTGTGTCCACCCTTCCCTTCCCTTCCTTTATCAGTGTTTCCTTTATCACTTCCCTTATCAGCGTTTGACACAGGCAGTTATGAAAGCCCAGGCTCCTGATGAGATGCGGTTCTATGGTGGAAAGCCGCACAGCAATCTACCATCCTCCATCCTTCTGTGTATCATTTGTTGATTTGGAATGGGGAGTTGTGTGAGTATATGTGTGGGTGTTTATATAAACGGAGCTTTTCTCTCTCTATCTCTCTCTCTCTCTCTCTCTCTCTCTCTCTGTTTCTCTCCCTCGGACCTGCAATGAATGAAAAGCCATGTAGAAGTCACGGCCCGCTACATTATGCATGAGTGTAATATCTAGTGTGTGCAAAGCACACAGGGGCTGAACACACACAAATAAAACCCCCACTGACCCCTGGCCTCCGAAGAAATATGTGTAGGTTTTCCGTTTAACTCTTTGAGAGAGAGTGGTGTTTATGTGGTGGTAATCACTCTGTTCCATGACATCTTGGCTGGTGGTTTTGAGACCTTTAGCTGAATCTAAGTGGGGTTATTTTTTTTTTTTTTTGCCCACAGCAACGAGTTCAGCAAGATGGTTGCCGAAGAGTACCTCACCTTTTTTGAATTTACAGGGATGACATTGGACCAATCTCTCAGGTAAAGTTTTTCCTCTTATGCTACAGATTTAGCCAGCCAAATATTACTTGTATAACTTTTCTGCTCCTTGCAGTATCACTGTTTTCCAGTATAACTTGTAAAAGGTCTTCAGACAGTGTTGTTACCAATACATCTTGACAAGGCCAGCGTTGGGAAAATTGCTGAAACAAAGAACCACGTATGAAACGAATGGTTCCAGAGTTCTTTACCTTCCTATTAAAAAAAGCAAACGCGAAGCCTAAGGTGTGCGAACTTTAAAGAGGATATATACATTGCGTTTGTCGAGCGCTCTCCCCTGAGCTCTGAAAGCTGCGGCTCAGGCTCTGCCTCTGAGACGCGGGGAGTGGGGGTGGGCGGGCTGGTGGAGCCGTGGCCCTGCTGTTAAGAGATGACGTGTGGGCGGCCCTTGGCTGACTCAGGCCTCACATCCAGAAGCACCTTACAGGGCCCTCAGATGTTCCTGTTCTCTGTCTCACGCACGCTCATTCACCAGCCAGCACAGTGCCCTTCACTGCGGAGTCGCGATGACTAGGACATTTAACAGGCTGCTACCACTTCGCTGTACTTGGGAGTAGGATAGGGAGCTCGCATCACTGATACCCCTACTGTTACCAGGAATACTGCCCCTGCAACTGCTACTGTTACTTCTGTTTATGCTGTTTTCCATTTAAGTTATGGAGCTGATACTCAGAGGTTGGGGGGAAAGCACCATAAAATGTTTTTTGATGATGTTAGTCTTTTAAGAAGTTGTTGTTTAACATACCTGTGAAGTTGTTGTTGTCCATTCACTCATGTTGACAGTTTGTCAGAACCGTCATAGTGTTGAATTAGGGCAAGCTTACAGGGGGTTATGCAATATACCACATCATGTTGGTTCTGAGGAGCCTGTATTGTGTTGGCAGTGTCTTCCTGAGTGACGTCACATTACATTATTAGCATTTAGCAGATGCTCTTATCCAGGGTGACTTACACATGTTACAATTGTGTATATTATAGGGCTCTTCTACACTTTGGGGGTAATACAGTCTTCTTTGAAATTATGCTGTCAATTTAAGATTGCTGCACATTATGTTGGTAATGTGGATTTCTGCCACATTATGTCGGTAATTTTTATATTATGTCAGTAATGTAGAGCTCTTGTACATAATGTTGCTCGGATTCTTTTATGTTGCTTCTTCTCTCAAAATTTGCATAATTTGGTGATTCACATAAATTAGGTGTTTATCCCACAATGCGGTGCCCCGGGTGAGTGTGGCATTTGAATATTTCTCAGACAACAGACATGCCTGATCTGTTGAGTGCTGTGGACCTCTACATAGGTTGATTAGTAAAGGAGCAGCAGTTTCTCTGTTCACACACTGAAGATGGATATCTTTAGAAGAAGCTGCTCTGCCACAGCCCAGCAGGGCGTTCAGGCGTCAGAGACATGACCACAGGAAAAATTAGAAGATCAGAAGTGAACAGTGATTTGTGTGATTAATTTCACTGTTTTGAATTTCTTGTTTGGCTCAGGAGGATGATATTGAAACTGCTATAGACACTAGCATAGTAAATTAAACACCTTTGATCATTAATTCCAATGTTTTTGTTCCACATGGACAGCCGTAAATGGGAATGATGCACAAATAAAATCTGCATTTCAAGCATTGCTCTGTGTGCTTCATTACTAGCATGTATTTGCAGGTCAGGTGATGGGAAGTTTACCTCTGACAATGCTGGTAGGTTTACCCACAATGCAATAGTAGGTTTACCCACAGGAGTTTAACAAAAGTTTGAAACACCATCCTGAACAGCCCAAGGTCAGACAGTACGCTCCACATACACCTGAATGTGGCCAATGAGAACAAGACATATGGTGCTCTTCTGGGGGATTATTGTTCTTCCAGAAGCTACTAGTGCACGGTTCTTTCATGTGTATATTCTGTTGTGGTTCTCCATGAGGTTGTTGGAAGAAACTGGAACCCTGGGAGTGAGTGAGTGAGTGAGTGAGAGAGAGCGAGAGAGAGAGAGAGAGAGGGGGGGGGAGTGAGTGAGTGAGAGAGAGCAAGAGAGAGAGAAGCTGTGTGGGAGTTTTAGGCACAAATTATCTGGAAGCAACTGAACAACACAGACATGTTAAAAAAAATTCAAATATGTATTCTGACTGAACAAAACATGGCATCAGTATTTCTGTTGTCATCTTGTTAAAACAGTCCAATCTGTTCCCTTGCTTTAACGTGAATTCTCTGGCCTGTTGATTGGCCGTGTTGACGAGCAGGAGCCCGTTGACAAGAGCAGTGACTTTCCTCTGCAGCTGGGAGATGCAAAGAGGCAAGCGCTGGATGCAGTCCGCGAGCTACATTTTCTGTTCTCTCTTAAAAGCTCTTCCATGGAATGGCAACTTGGAAACGGCATTTTTACATGCCGTTGCACATCATTGACTGTTTGATGTCACTGCGATAGGTATCCCTTTGCATTTATTCATTTTTGAACAGTTTGCTCTCTTTGACAGTAGGTGTGACCTCAAATTTTCCATAAATATTTATCCTCATGTTTTTTTTCCCCCTTTCTCTTTTCCTCCAGATCCTTCTTAAAAGCTTTTGCACTAATGGGCGAAACCCAGGAGAGAGAGCGGGTTTTGATCCACTTCTCCAATAGGTACTATCAGTGTAACCCCACCACCATTTCTTCGCAAGGTATTGATTTCACTACTGTGTCCCTCATTGCATTGTCTCACTGAACTGTTACTGCAAGGAGCTTTGCTAGTGTTTTGCCCACTCCATTACAGCCAAATGCCATGTACGGTTTAAAGTCAAGGAGTTGATTTATTAAAAAAAAATGAGATGCATAACATTTCTGTGCATTTCTACAAGTTTAATTTTGTGTGAATCCTTAAAAGGATCTGCATCTGTTATATGTTTGCTTGTTATTGTCGGGGAGCACACTGACATGTGGATTTTATTTTCTACCCCTGTTGCATTGTGGGGGATTCATAGTAGTGTAGGATGGTGTCAGGGTGTTACAGCTTGACTTGGCAATTCAGCTTTTCTTCCACACCTCATATTCGCACCCACTCTGTGGCCTTTTCACAAGACAGTACTGCTGGGATATTTACTCAACATGCGGCAGAGGGATGGTCTTCAGCTGATTACCATGTCCTTTAAATGACGTTTACATGCAAAAAGAATAACAGTAATAGGGACAAGCAGCTTTTGGAAAGGGTTAGGTAGTGTAATTTTGTTCTTGTCACCAAAAAATATTTCAAAACTCAATCATAGGACAATCTTTAAAAATGCATAGGGATGGAAGTGTATATTCATTTGATAAATGAAAACTGATACATTTGCCTAAATGATCTGCGATAAAGGCTGCCTTAGTTCACTACCGTCTCCTCCATAGCAACAGTCTTAGTAACAACAAGTCTGTCTGACCAGCAAATTGGTAAAAGCTAAAACTGTCTCCTCGTTGCTAAGACTGTTGCCATGGAAGTGATATTACTCTTTGGCCCTGTGCAGAGATAGACGTCTGTATCAATGTATACATACAGATGCCTCTGTAGAGGTCCCTTATCACGCAATATGAATGTGAATGCTTTTGAATAGTATTAAACATGAGCCTTACATACCATTTTGCAAGCAATCTTTACCCATGCAGTTCATTCACTGCAGCGTAAAAACATTTTGTTTTCTTTAGAAGCAACAGCGTGTGACCTTTAAGTGGCCTCTTGATTAGATGGGCCTTAACTAAATTAAACTATGACAAGTGTTAGTGTTTTTTTTTAAAGATGGCCTGCTTAGCTGATTTTCTCCTCATGCCTTAAATCAATCTCATTATGTAGATGGAGTTCATTGCCTTACGTGCGCTCTGATGCTGCTGAACACCGACCTTCACGGCCATGTAAGTACTTTCCCATGTGCTGCTCCTCCAGATCCCCACCCAAAAGCACATGCACAGCTCTGTGTGATTGCTCAAAAATGGCAAAATGTTTTAAAAACATCTCTCCTCCCATTTTCTTCATGCGCTTTCAAGTCCTCCGCCACTAGGTGGGGCTGTTTTTGTGGCCCTCCTTCCTAAGGAGTAAAATGAAAGAAAGAGAAAAACGGCTATCTATGAAAAAGGGTTAAAAATGGCCAAGTGCAAAATGACAGACTAGCACACTAGTGTGAATAGCAAATATGCGTGGCCATCTAGTATGTTCACACATTGATTGTATGAGCAGTGTAGTAAGCTTCAACCTGATGCATGCTGTGTATTTACATACCTACTGACATGTTTTGTACATATTGTAGAGAGTACAGTTATATGGTGAATGCACAATTATTTGCCATTACTTTTTGTAAATCCAGAAACCACATATTTATTATTACATTCAAAATTTTATTTTACAGTATGATACTTCCACAGTCAAGAAGTTTTTTCTTTGTTGATTATCTCCATGACTCTCCTGCATTTTGATTACTTTTAGATTGGAAGCATCTTTTTTCCAAGTCAAACATTCAAGTGAAATAATAAAGATTATGATAATGACAACAATTATTCTAATCACCCGGATGCACCTCCAAGTACCTCCAAGATTAATTCTGATCATCTTAAACATGACTTCATAAACGATGTCAACGAAATTCTTTGCCATACAGTAGCTCTCATTTGCTTCAGTTGTTTTTCAAAGGCTTTATGGAAGGATCAGTTAAAATAAATGAATAACATCCCCCCCAGGGCTCCCACTTGTTTTAGTACAGCTGAATACTTTGACATGGGCACAGCGTTTGATGAAAGGATCTAGCTGCCCCCTATAGATGATAGCCCTGCTGCAGAATAGAAGAAAATACATTTTTGACTTTATCAGAGAAAAATTGAAAGCAGAGGGACCGCATTCAGTGCATCCATTGATACTCCAATGCTGCAAACCCTTAAGTGGGGTCCCTTGAGTAGACGTCTGCCTTTCATGATCAAAGACCCTTCTATAAATGATTTAGCTGTTGCTTTGATTTGTGTGTTCTGAGGGAAATGCATGCTCTGTCTCTCTTTGGAATGCACTTGCATGTAAGCTGCATGCATACATACTATGAACTCACTCTTTTGCCTATTTGCTTCCTTTGGATATCTCTTTGTTTCCCTCCCTGGACCACGTGCTTGTGCCTGTTTTACTCACTAGGTGGTAAGTTGGGCTTCTTTTATGTGGCTCCATTTGTTTAACACTGTTACTTCCTTATTTCAAAGGCCCTGTTCACACCTGCCATTAACATGTGTCTTGGGTGATCCAATGACAAGTGTCCTGGGCCACATCGAAAGACTACTCACAGGGATTAAAGTTCTCCGTTGCTTTGACGGATTTCCGTCAGTTGGATTCCAGAGAGGTCATGTATGAGATCAGTCTAGATCCAAAGGGATAAAAAAGTGGGGGTGTTGTTACGGGACTTTTAGAATCGCGCTACCAGGTGATAGGTAGCTGATCTGTATAGGCAAATAATATAATATAATAGATAGTAGTATTATAATGTTTTCTATTACATACTATAGTATGTAATAGATAATATAGCCCCGTGGTGTATTAAAGTAGGCTAATCAATTAATCACGTCTCGGCGGATGCGCGCATATTCAACTTTAGTCTACACACAAGCCGACGTTAGATTAACACCAAAATATACATTTATAAACGTGACAGAATACCCCAAAAACCCAAAATTACGAGAGTCTTAATGTCCAGCAAGAAATGGAAACAGTTCAAATACGAATAAAGTTAATCATTGCAATCAAAGTCAAAGTTTGTGATTAAACACTGTCAGGTCAGCAAAGATTTGTGTATGTAGATAAAGCTTAGTATCTTGTCTTTTCGATGAAGGTACACCTTGGATTTACTGACAGTGCTTAATCTTTTCTGAAGCAAGGCTGTATTCGTGGCACAGTCATGTAAAATAAGATGAAAATACATTGGGGGGAAGTGAGATCCGATCACAAGTGGTCATTCGAGATGCATGTGGAGACGCATTCTAATGCCAGATGTGAGTTGTCCACTTGTGGTCGGATCACCAAAGACGCATGTTAATGCCAGGTATGAACAGGGCCAAAAAGCAGGTGTCTGCCCTGAAGCACATTCAGAACCATCGCTGCCAAGTCTGGTGTTAATTGCTTAAGGAAAGGAAATTTAAATTGGTTTCCACAACAACTAATATTGTAACTGGTTAGGCTACATGCAGTGCATTTAATCTAGTCAGACAAATCTAAATATTTTAAGGAAGACAATGGTAGTAATGTTAGATGTTGCACTATAAACAGATCTTACTTTAGCGTTAAAGGCTCATGAGCTCAAAGTACCAAAGTACGTTCTCAGTCAGTGGTAGCTCTGAATGTGCTCACAGCGTAACGCCTTTAAAAATACTCAACCTCCCCTCTTTCCACCCCAGAAAAATAACCACCTCAGTATGCATCCATTTCCAGTAATCAAAGTCAAAAGCTGTCCTAGCACTCTCACATTGCCCCATCTATGTCCTGTGTTGTTTTGCCCAAAATTAGCTTGTGCATTCAAGTGTGTAAAGGCCCCACCATGGAGTGATTTAGTGTGTTCACTCGTGTTGAGGACACTTGAGCGTTGGTAAGCATCTATAGACTGTGAAAAACGCAACCATAGCCCCGCACTTTGCCCAGTGTTTTTCCTCCGCGTAAGCAGTGCACAGGGCTTGCCCTCTACCAGCAGGCTATATAACCAGACTGTTGTTTGTCCATTTCTTTTCATCGGAAAAACCCACATTAGTTCTAAATCACATCGATCCTTTATTCAATAAACGTTTTCCAATCCTTGCGAGATAGGGGATGAGCTTAGAGTAGCAGCGCGCCCAGCAATGGTCGTTTACGACTCACGCCATTTGAGCCAGATATCACACAGCACAAATAAAAAATGACATTCAGCATTTATCTTTACTGTCAAAACAATTAAGTAACAGAACAAAATTAGATTTTGTGAAGCCAATCTCTTGATCTGGTATACCATGTATTATAACAGAGTTGTTAGCAACATGCTGTCTTTCTTGTCTATTTTTTTATTGTTCTGGAGATTAAAATCAGCCCTGTGTCGCATTTTGAAATCCCGTGCCAGTCTGAACATTTGTCAGAGCTGCCCACCTACTAACTCGGCTGGTGTTGGCAGGAACTGTAAAGTCATTGGAACAAACACCGTCTGCTCATGATTTTGGTTTTTGCTGCAACCATTTGTTCCGTCCTTTGTCCCTGACATTATGAATAGGATTTAAAAGTGCTCGTTGATGGTTTTGGTACTTTAAAGGTGAATCAATGTAGTTTTTCAGTCTCGCCAAGAATGAATTCGTAATGAAATATCGAGGGTGCTAAGTGTTTAATTGTGCCACGAGTACCGTGTTTTCAATTTTGAACAGACCTAAAAAAAATGTCAAGCATTAATGTGTACTTAAAGAATGGGATTAAATAGGAATTTTGACCCCTCTGCTTCACGTAAATTACAGCCCTGCTTTGGTTACAAGCAAGAGGGCCCTTAGCTATATGGCAGAGGGATTTTGACAGTGACTGTAGGCTCGTAATTGTTTTTATTAGAGGTTAGTGTTCAGGTTTTATTATTTAATCACATCAATCTCAAGAGGCTATCTTCAAATGATAAGTTAGTGCTGTGGCCAGATCCACTAAAGGATAGTGCATATATTGAGCAAGAGAACTGGGAGTGAATCGGAACAGATGGTATGAGAGAGCCCTTACAGAATCCACGACAGCCTGAGCTGATAGACCGAACAAGCCTCGAACTCGAGGAATCGCACCGTGTGCCGCCACCTCTGGATTTGGCGACAGTACCAGAGCCACAGGATGCCGCCACTCAGTCGCTGATTCGGGCCTCTTGAGTTATAAAGCACCAGTCGTAACTCCAGGATGCACGAAGCCAACAATCGTTCCCATCAGGCTACCTGGCTGTTTCCTTCCACTCGCCGTGCTTCCGTTGTATGTAGCGGTTGCTAAGTGTGTGCATTAAGTTAGCCACCCTGCTCTTGCCACAGCTCAGTAAGTTCCTCATCTGTCCGGTGTGTTTTTGCATTTTACAACTTTTGCATTTTATTCTTCTAATTCAACTGATGTCATGTGTTGCACATTACATTATGATACGTGACATCATTAAATGGTGATTTTTTTCATCCCTCTCCACATCCCTCTTTCACCCCTCACGTCAGACTTTTTGAAGTGTGTACTGTAAACTTCAACAGACCATGTTGGATAAAACAACCTATTCTTAACATATAGCTTTATTAAGAATATTTTTTAACATCATATGTTCAAAAATGAATTTTTTGAAACTTCTGTCATGGAAACACTTTTAACAGAATTACCTTAATTTAAGATCACTAGCCCAAGAGGTGCTTCATGTCCATTTGACATTAGTATTGTGTGAATATCAATGCACATGGTGATTACCAATTACCTCATTATCACTGACCTGTTCATCATATTTTTAATGTAAAAATTTGTTTAGCTTCAGTACCAGTGTTTCTGTCTCCTCAGTTTCCCATTGATTCCCAGTGGTGTTATGTTCAGTTTCCAGTGAAAACCTGAGACCAGAACTTGAAAATGACCCTTCTTCACTGGTATTGTTCAGGAATAGCTAGCTGGAATCTCATAAATAACCTGAAAACTCACAAATTCAACTTTTTAAAAAATCTGTTCATGTTATTACCATTGTCTCTACTTTCAAACTGTAAATAGTTTCAGTTTTGAGAAAGGAGATGTTATTTATGCATTTTAAATGTAATTTTAAATGAATGTTTTTAATAACTGATGCTTATAATACACACTATCATATGAACACATGAGATCTTACACACACTTGTATAATGTTGTATGTACAGTTGCATAAAGTCACAGAGTTTGAAAATAATTTTGTCTGAGAACTGCAGGAAGAATTAAAACATTCAACCTAGGGTGTGTTATCTGTTGGACAAAGAAGTATGGAGTGAAGTCCATGGGTTTTCCATCCAGCTAAAAACTGTTAGATGGTGTTTTTTCTTTTTAAAGATGATGGATGATGCTGAATTTCATGCGCACACTGAAGGTGTTTAATGATGGTGGTATGGGTTTAAAGTGCTGGCATGGAATGATATACGTGCTGAGGGCACTATTGAACAGAGCAGAAAAATGGTCTACTGTATGGATACGCTCCACAAGAGCTTCAATAATAATGACGGAGCGATCGCCAGACGCAATCTGTCAATTTAATTAGCGGTTAAATATTCCCATAATCAAACATTACAGTAGTGGATCAATCTGTTTCTTGTTGATCTCTTGCATTTGTATTCTGCCGGGATTCTTCACATCTCTGCACTGTGGCGTGATCAATTTGGATCCTGTTATGCTGCTCCGCTACATTGCCAAAACCCATAGATATATTGGCTCTCAATACTGGAGCCAAGTTGCATATATAACATTTTCGGAGCAATTTTTTTTTTTTTTTTTTTTTTTTGCTTAGCCGTGAGTTTGGTATATGATTCAATTTAGGCCTGAGTACAAAGGCTACAAATTGTTATGTGAGAATCAATTCTGAAACATTAATGTTGATGTGCATCCAGCAGTGAATTCATGAATGAGAAATCAGCACATATTTTAGGAACCTGGAGAAGTTGCCATTAAAAAGGAGGTACTAACACACTAACTTCACTCCGCTCAAGCACTCTGCATTAAAATTAAAGTCGATGTTGGGGTCGTCCACCTGTCCGTCAGCACACGTGCCATCACGCCAATGGGGTGTAGCCAGGCCTTGGATGTGTGATTCATAGATGTCCTTTCACATTAACTGGGTAATAAATGCTTCTGACTCCTCATAGAATATTGGGAAGAAGATGACTTGCCAGGAATTCATCAATAACCTAGACGGCCTAAATGGAGGACAAGATTTCCCCAGAGAGCTGCTGAAGGTAGGTACCGGTGCTTTACTTCATAAGCTAATCGGCCAAAGCTTGTCTTCTCTGGGTTATTGAAGTTCACGTCTGAATGAGACAAATGTAAAGTAAGGAGGGCTCTGTTGGTGCGGAAAGAAATAACACGGGGATACAGTGGTCCACGGCTTGCCATTTGAAAGGAGAGACCTCTATTGGACAAGGTAACACAAAAGGCTATTTCGGTTCGCTGTGTCCACAAGACAATCTGATCCCTGAAGCTGCGCGAGTTTACTTATCTGCGCTATTCAGCTTACATTAACCTGATATTTGTACACCCGATATTCTGTATGACTTACAAACGAAGGACACATATTAATTAGCATTAGCTGGATCTTGCCATTGGAGACTAAAAGGCTAAAGGTCTTTTGGGAGTCCTCTGGAGGTGGGGGTTAGGGACTATGAAAGCTTGGTAGTATCAGTTACACAGCATCACACATATTTTGGCAGTGCGTTTGCGGTGTGGCACGCAGTCCCGATGCACATTAATGAAGATGTAGAGCTTGAATTAATGTTGTGAGCCTAATATACTCATGTAGGTAAATCCAGGGCTTAGTTTTGCTATTGATACCACTGTCCTAGTATTCTTGTAATGTCATGCCTCGCTAGCGGTTTCATCAGTGAAATTGCAGGTATTTTAAGTAGTGGGAACAATTTCAACACACAGATGGGTACAGTGTAGTGATTATGCACGTAATGGAAAAAAGTATTCATTCAGCAACACTTCATGTGCACAGCATATGAAATCCTAAACCTGGTAGCATAGCTTTTCTGATTTTCGCAGAGCAGCTCACAGCAGTTGCACAGCTTGTTTCTTTAAGCTAAGAGTAATTTCACCAAGCTTTAGGACGTCAGCGGTTTATTCATTAAGAGCAATGGTAGGTGATAATGCTGGGCCAGTGCGCACACGTCTTCTTCAGCAAAACAGCCGTCCTCCTGCCAACGGAAGGCAAACAGCAAGCAAGGTTCCCCCCCCCGCTCATCTCCGCTCATCTCCGCTCGGGGCCATCCGTGGACGTCCGGTGCTGGCACGCAGGAGCCGGAGGTGGGGTCAGTCTTCCGCCGCGGATTGAAAGCGATTCCCCACAGGGCGTTAGCTTCAGAGCCTGAGAAAAAGGAAGCGGCCTCTCGGGACCCTTCTCGTCACGCAGAAATAATGAAACGCTCAATCCCCTCCTCCTGTCTAATAAAATGAGCGCACCTCGCGCCTGTGACAAATTCTCGCCGTGACGAGCTCCTGGCGCCAGTGATGGTTGGCATACAGCATGACCAAATGGTGGGCGCAGTGACGCTCTCCAGCAAAGCGAAGTGCATTTACCATAGCCGGTGCCCGCTTGGTTCTGCTCACTGTCAGCTCGTTTCTTTAGGCTGCCTCTGTGAGACGGTCGTTCACCTCAGCATTGCCAGCTTCTGGGAGAAGCAAGCGGCCCGATTGCCCTCTAAAGGTCACTTTTTGTAGGCTGAAATCATGATAGTGGTAAAGCGCTGGCGTTTGTGAAATTTGCCTTGTTATCTGTATGATCCCTTCACTTATGAGTATTCCAGTATGCCATGTGCATATACGCATAAGTGACATGAGATTTTTCCTTATGATTCGGTAAAGAATAAACTCTTCTCTAGGGATTTCTCTAGGGAAAACCACCAAGTTGGCCAGACTGGTTCATTATAACCCTGTGGATTTAATGAAAACCTCTTTTTTTTGATGGTGCTGTCATTTTACACTTTGACATGTTTTCCTGAATGCATTTCATTGACATGCTGCCTGAATGCAACGCCTGTCAGATTAACATATTGATGTATTTATAATGCAGGGTAATTACACCATCATGTTTAAAGGATTCATTATATAAGAATGATCTATGGTGTATGATCTTAATGTGCAGGCCTGAATTTTACTTGAAGAAATAATGAGCACTCCAGTTCTTGTCTGTTTCTGGCTGAACGCCTCGCTGGGGACAATTTGTTGTGCAAGGTTAAGTTCTCTCAGGATGTGAGGTTCTGGGCGAGTTGTTGTCTGCCATTTTGCACAGAGAAGTATGCAGAGTCATGTTCAAAGTATAATGATAGATGACTTTGTCCTTTTAAGTACTTCACAGTTGGCAGCTGCTGCAGCTCCTGGAAATTGGTGACAAATGTGCTTGCATTGAAAGCATATTACCAAACTAAGGACAAGAACAGTGAAGCTAGACCTTAGTAAAGTTAAGTCTGTTGAAGAGCTTTTGATGCTCCTCTTGGTAGTGTGTTGGAAGAGTTACTGATATTAACAGCTCTTATCCTCTTCCTGGTATTATGGACTGCCAGTGCTGTCTCACACATCTGACACTCACAGATTTCTCAGTCATTAATATTTAAGATTCAGAATATGATGTTGGAAACACACATTCACAAATGGCACAAGGTTTCTATAGTAATGAGGAAAAGGACAGTGTTTTATTTATTTATTCTATCAATAATTGTTTATTTCTTTATCTGTACAATTTTGGGTATGAGGTATATAGCTCTTCCCATCCATGTATCACTGCTAATATTAGTACAGAATTAATATTCAACAGCGTTTCACTAAAAGCATGAATGAGATGAGTACTCTGAGAACTGAGAACTCTGGCGGTGTGGTCAAGGTGACGGAGCTCAAGGTGATTTCACACTCCTGCAGTTGCACCTGTCATTGTGCAGGTGCTCCATCATGTCCGACATCAGAGCGTCCTGCCTCCCCGACATTTCCACACGACTGCCAAAACCAGCAGCCCAAAATAAAAACAGCCCCTCTTCATAACTCGAGGCTTAGCAACAGTCCTTTACGTGCCTCAGATTCAAATCCTGCCTCATAAAAAAAAAACAGACGAACAACAAAACGGATACAGGAACACGAGATGCAGTGTCCCAGAGCAACCCTGGATATTAGGCTGTTGAATGTATCCACAGGTGAGGTCTACCTGCCTCCTCTAGGTGCCTTCCTGCTTTGACCACTGGAGCTTGAGACCTGATTCAGGGCATATTCACAACACACTTTATCAAGGGAGAGTGTCAGTTACGTCTGCAGCTAATTTACTAGCTTTCAAGATACATGTGTATTGGACTTCATGTCGGTCTTCAGTGGATTAAGATAAATCCTCACTGAGTAAAACTATCCATCCTCAGCCCTTCAATGGTGGACTGTTGGTCAGATAGGTGGACCCATCAGAGAAATGGCATTCTCTCTGGGAGTGTGGCGTAGATTTACAGATTAATTAATTAAGGACAAAGAGAACGTAATTAAAGTCTTAAGAGGACTTTCCAGGCACGACCATTAACTGTAATCCGAGATTATTCACGTTATATTGGTTTGTTGGATTTATCATGAAAGGTAAACGAATAAGATAGGCAAAGGTACCAACGCTTAAACATGGACCATGGCTTAATTGACTGCGGTAGTGTGGAATAACTTGGAATGTTATGAGAGGGGTCTACTATTGGAGTGGTGAAGTTTGACGACCTTCAGCTTGGAATGTTTTTACAACAAATGCAGAAGTGGTGTGTGCCCAGGCCTAAGCCTGTTTGTACGCTGGCCTGTTGGCATGGAGGATCTGGTTTCCCAGGCCAGCTGGCAGCCCGCTCCCACTGGCGTCGTTTACGCAGTTAATGAATGCAAGACCGGGAGCCGCTGGCTGTACCTTATTGTGGCCCACTGATCCACAGTGACAAGACACCAGCAGTCTGTCACTGCCCTGATGCTGCGAACAAGCATCCTAGCGCAAGCGGTGCTGCCAGTACCAAAGTGCAGTAACCTGAACTTTTGGTGTTGCGTGTTCGTGTCCGCTACTGTCTGCCCCCATCAGGGGCTGTGGTTCATTTCAAACACTGCCGTTGTAGATCAAAGCAGATGGATGAATACCTGTGTCCAAGATCACCACTGACCCAACACCAACCATCACTATGATCCAAGCAATGGCAGTGTCAGACATTTTTGGTGTTTTGGTGTTTTATCAGTATTGTTGTGTGAAGGGTTCTTTGAAGCAGCTATTACATCATATATTAGTGGTTGTTCTCCCTTTGTTCAGTTTGGATGAATGCCCGGGATGTGGTTATCAAGTCTCCTCTTCTCTCACCATGTCCCCCTTGTAATTCCTTCCTGTTGCTCTTTTCTGAAGGGATCTGTATCCCTGTTTATTTCCTGTGGAGTAATCTGTAGTCTCCTCAGCTCGTCTGATTCATGCAACAGAGGGCTCCTCCTCTCACCAGACACCATGGGCTCAGGCAGCCTTTTCTTTTCAGCTCTCTAAATGTTACATTTTAAATGCACTTTATCGCAGGTACATTTCTGGCTCCCACTTTGCACCTGAACGATAAAAATGCTTTGAAACTTGCCATGCATATCATTCTTTCCTCACCCAGTTGCAATAAAAATGCAGTGCGCCCATCAGTCAACCACCGCATCATCAGTTTCATAGATGTAGCACATTTCTGAATATCTGAAAGGTAGATTTTCACATCAAGAGAGGTTCTGTATTGGTTGGGATACTATTACATTACATTAATACTAATACGTGGACTTAATTACATCACTTGATACTGGCACTGTCTGGACTATACTGTGGATCTCATACTTTTAGGTGTTATTCATACAGTTGCATGTCATTCCTTGAAAAAATGAAAGCTTCTAGAAAGATTCTGGTTGTCATCATAAATGTCACAGTATTTCATATAACATCTGTCCATAGCACAGTCATTAAACACACTGGGGCTAGGACCTAACTTCAGATCAGAGTATCAATATGTGCCCAACGTCTGTGCCCGTTTGGAAGAGAAAAGAAACCATGCACAATCAGCTGCTTCTTTGGCTGTTGACCTTGGCAGAGGGCATTTTTTTCCATGGAATCACAGTGTTGGCATAATCCCTTCACAAGAACCCAGTTGGCCAGCCAGTATAAGGTTTTCTGAGGTCTCAGCAAGGCACGAGCATTGCTTAACTGTGGCCCACTGATAAAATCAGAACCAGTAAGAAGTGGAAGGTACAAACACTCTAGTAACACAGTCATATTTTGTTCGAGATACATGGACTTGTGTTTTTGTATATCGGTACTTCCAGGCTGAGTGTGATAGGAATTTTTAAGAGATGAATTTGGCACGGTCGTCCCTGATAGAGTGAGTCTAGGTGATATAAAGGTGAGTGTGTGTCCAGATCAGGTGCATTAATTAAAAACTGTGGTCTTGGCAGAAGAGTGTGAATTATATTGCCTCCGCCTCGGCCAAAATCTCTAGCTTTTTGTTTCTTAGAGGTTGTCAAGACTGCTTCAAAGGACACTTGCTAACACATTCCATTTTTTAAAGTATTAAAATCCTCCTGTTAAAATACTCAGTGATTTCCATACCCCCTTTGCTAACATGTAGTAAATAAAGTCAAAAATCAAAAGTCTCCGGCAATGTAGGTTTTCTCATTCTTGAGATGTTATTGGTAAAAACATAACAATTATTATGTACTCTTTGGGTTGTGCACAGCTGCACAAAAGTGTTGAATTATTAGAGCAGAGTTCTGCTGGATGGAACCAATGCCCAGCATGCTGTGAGCCTGGGAGAAATTCATTTCAGAATGGCTGAGTTATTCCTGTCCACACGGCTGATTCTTTCATCTGTTGCTGCCTCAGTAAGTCACTGGAACAAAGGCATTACAGACACCACTGAAACTGATAGGCATCAAGATCTGACGCCCAGAAAAGCACAACATGCTCTCACAAACTATTGCTGGATCAAATCCTAGATCTTTCAGGTCAAAGTTTCTGTTCATCTGCCAAAAAAAGAAAAAAAATTATATAAATATAATATGGAAACTATGTTACCCTGCTCCTGAAATATTGAGTGTCTATGATGCTGATGTATCACGTATCACATAGCAAGATGCGATCCGGTTACACACTATATTACATACTATATTTTCATTCCAAGGTATGCGTGTACTGTGCCTCATGGATGCATTTCATTTGGCAATCTAAATGACTGAATGTTGGTGCTAATATCCTTAACTTCTGTTCATTCGTCAAAAGTGGCGATGGTTGCCGTCGTAAGCAAGTATGAAGATGAATATAGCAAGAGATTTTACACGGTGACAGTTGAATCCATCACCAGCCCATAGTAAAAGTTTAATGCTCTCAGTCACTGGTTGGATTACTGCATGCCTTCAGTAGCTCAGTGGAATGACCTTGTAAAGCTAAGCATGTGAACCTAAAGCAGAGAGCCATTTTCCCCCTACCAGCACAAGCTCTGCTAAATCTTCTCTGCCTGGTTTTTCTTCAGCCCGTTTGAGGAAATCCTGTGTAGGCTTAGAAATGCCATGCAGTGACCATCAACTGGATGAGGGAGGGCTTTTATTTCTTGGCGCAGATGAGTTCGGTCACCCTGTCTTAACCCGGCCTCAGATCATTGATTGGTTGAATGAGTTGAGGTATTAATTGGAAGATTGGAGATTCTTTTAAATGTAATTTTAATGGAGATATCCATTTTTACTACTGCCATTGAAAATTAGAGGTAAGATGTAAATTCACATTATTTGGTGATCAGGTAATTTTAGCAAGATAATGATGATATAGCTACATAATCAGTGCATATATGTACCATTGTAGTGCATTTAACAGTGATATTATTTTAACACTGATGTGGCTGGTCAATATCCACTTGCTGAATATCCCAGTACCTAGTACAGTAAAAATACCTTGCCATGCCCAAGGGAATACATGTTATTAAATTAATACATTTATTGTCACATTGAGACCATCATTATCCTTTTTTGCAGTACTTGTCAAAACTGCTTACATTTTCATTGTGTTTTTGCAAAATAAACCCTTGTTCTTATTGAAGAATGTCAGTGGATGTTTGGTATTTGAAACTTTAAACTTATGCAGATGAAGCTGGAAGGACAAGCTCCTTTCATTCCTTGTCTCACAGACAGACCAAAGGTCTGGTTACACCCCGCAAAGCTGAACATGGAATCAGATTAGGAGACACATTGCTAGTGGTGCATCACGTCACCTGTATCAGTACATTTAATGATTGTAGCTAGCTGGCATTTAACCTGGAACAGTCTAAGGTTTAGTCCTTCAAGCACCCAAACAATCAAAGGTCATTCAGGTGCAGTGCTTTTGTTTCTCATAGTGCTATTTTAAAAACCATTTCTGCAGTTGATGTGATTGTTGTCAGAGGATTGGTGATATAGCATTGTTACCTGTTGAGCATTCCTGATTTGCTGAATACACTGCTGTGTAATGTTTAACTGTAAGAATGGAAAATATATATTTTATGTCTGGGCATGCTGTAATCCAAACTTGGTCTCTAAATTATACTGTAGTGGCATGTAATAAATTGTCTTGATGTTGAGAAACTGATGAGATTTTGGGTGGGTAATGACACATTAAGGTAGTGTCACACTTCATTAGTCTTCGGTGAGCCCTTGTCATTGAGGTGACTTGTGTTTTTAAAACTCAAATAACTATGAAAAGTGGAAATCAAACAACCAGTGATGAAACACCGTAGATGTTGTAGAACACTTAACAAGCATTGAAAAGTATCATTTTTATTCTTTTCATACTTCCTCAGTTCATTTTAATTCCTGTATTGCTGAGGAGAGCTAATCTTGCGGTGGGTTACACACTTTTAGTGTTTGAATAATGTCCTTAGATGTAAACCTATTACTGCAGGTACCTCAAGGAATCAGCAGCATTACTTTATCACTTACTTAATCACTTAGCAGCTCCACTCTTCATTTTGGCAAAGCGATTTACCAATATGGAACAATACACCTCTTCTACAAACGCAAAATAAATAAGTCCCTGGCAGCCTATAAAAATGTCATGAATACAATCCAATATCTTCCCCATTTAAAAAACGTGCCCTGCTTTGTCTCTCGCAGTTGCTGGTTTAAGGCTTGATGGATGTGAGCCTGAGAGTTTGCACTGCAGTATGAATTAAGCATTAAGAATGATTTCAGGCCTTTACCGCATTGTCTGTATGTACAAGAAGCAGAGACACATCCAATATATATGTCCCTCGTTATGATATAAGGGCCTCTTGATATGTGATCTCTGCAAGTCTCATAACATGTTTGGCATTTTTCCGATAAATTGTTGGTGCTGAACAGGTCGTTACCGGTTGGAATCAGTTGTGGGATTGATACTGCCCTCTATTCCAGCCTCTAGCCACTCGGTTTTATCGGCCGTGGGACCAGGGGAAATGAGATGAACAGCCCTCTTTCAAGAGCCAAAGTGCGAGGAAAAACAAACCAACTGGATTACCAACATTTAAAGTCCTGCATTTCTCCGGGGTGCCTGTTGGGCTGAAATATCCTCCTGCATTATCTGGACGGAGAATACCCCGATCGACCACCGGGTGATTAAACGGCAGCCCTTCAAAGACATCGGGGTTGGCGCTGGCCCTGAGCACACACAGCTAGCGTTTCAATGGATTAAAGTGACAGGCTTTACCGCGGCGCTGGAGTTTTATGGCTCCCTATGTGTTTTTCACGAGAGCGCATTCTTGACCTGCGTTGCTGCGTAGTCCTCCCTCATCCTCTCCCTCTCCCCCTCCCTGTTTGGGGAGCAGGCCCCGCTGTTTATTTCCATGAACAATGCCGTCTCCGGACTCCTGACCTTTAAAGCCGGAGAGTGGCGAGTGCCGGTTCCCCCCCGTAATCAGACACGCAGCTCAACAAAAACCCGCGGTGACATTTTCTATTTTGATCCGACTTACTTAACAGCTGTGCGGCGCACCCAGACCTTAAACGGTTACCGTAATGGGGAATTTAACAAGCATCTGGAGACGAGCAGTGATGTTTCACCGCTTTTACTGGCCTGTTTCTGAGAATGAAACCACAACTGTTGCCTCTCGGAATGAGATTAGAAAATCCATTTTAAGGGAAAGGTCAAATCGCCTAAGTACCTATAGTCCAAACTCAGGTTCTGGGCTCTTATGATTCCCCTTTTATGTTAATATCATTGTTGATTTTAAGTCACACATTTGCTGAAACAGAAACATGAAACGGAATGTATTGACATCCGCGTGAGGCTGAGATATAGTGGGAATACAGGAGAGGAAATGATCAGCTTGAAAAATTATTTCATTTGACAACGATTAGCCAATGCTGCTGTAGCAGGCAGCACCTGTTAGACTCCCATAGTTAGGTGGCAACTCTACAATGACACATAGCTGCATTTGTCCTTCACTGTGTAATTATCATTCGTGTACATCCATTATGCTTATGTAACTTAAAAATGATCCTCAGTAATTTCTCATGTGATGTTTCTAAATTACACTGGACCTCGGATACACCGGTGCTCTTAGTGCAGATCTTGAAAGGTTACGGTCCTTAAATAGATTCCAGCGGTTCTGAGTGAGGTTTTCAGGGAAATTACACTTAAGAACAGAATGTGAGTTAGAGGGAGAGGCAAGCACACTGTGCCTTCACACGCTGTCACAGACATACTTATTTCTCACACCATTTGGCAGAAGACCAGTTCTATGAGGAGAACAGGCGCTGGAATCAAGTTCATTACTGAGGCAATTTGGTGCTCACGAGGACAATATCGGGAGTAGCGCGATGGCAACATGTTTATGGATTGGGGCAATAGGAGTACGGTGGGAACTAGATGTTTCATTTTTTTTTCCCCCTCGTCTTGTTTTTCCACCTTTTCGTCATGACGTGCTCTCTCTCTCCGTTCTTGTGACAAATCATGGGGAACCGGCTATTTAATTAAGGTGGCAGGCGAAAGCCATGCGCAAAGGCGACAATCTTAAATTATCCCCAGATGTAGAGAGCTGATGAACCCACCCCTAAATTCACTCTTATACAGCGCCAACTGACAAGCTATATATTTGTTTGTATGGAGGCAGTAATAAATGTTTAATGTTATGCCATCATTTACGCAGTGGAGAGAAATGAATGATCAGTCTTTGTCACATGCATGTTATCTCAGCTATAATGGCAGGACGGAAAGCCCATTTGTTTCGTGGTATGGAGTTGGAAGATGGGGTGGGTTTGGCTGCGAAATAAAAAATGCCTTCCACATTTCACCTCTGGTCAAAAGGAATGCTTTTCTGTGCTTGCATTCTTAGTCTTTCAACATCTTGTTGGGATTTCGCTGTGGTGTAGAGCATTTAATGAGAACTCAGAAACCTCAGAAGCTGATCAGAAACCTGCGATCATGCAAGTCAATCATTTTAAAATCTTGCTGTGAGCCCACAAAGCGTGTTTTCACAGTTGTCTTGGAGCAATTGATTCATGTATATTTTCATGATAGATGGTAAAATTTCCTTTGGAAAGGACAATGGTCCCATCAGCATTGTCCCCAGTCCCCAGCAGGCATAGAGTAGTTTGCAGCCTCTTCTCTATTTGAATGCAAAATGGGTGCAGATGAGACATTCATTACCATAGAGTTACACAAAAAATCACAAAAGAATTTCAGATTAGCTCATTTTATTGCTTAATTAAAGAATAATCTGGGCTCTTCCATGTGGATTCCTACTATAGTAAAGGTGATAGCAACAACATGTACCCTTATATATTTACGGGTGAATTACACTTGAAGAGGAGACATCGGCTTGAAGCTTCCAAGTCCCTTGGCAAGAATAATAGGAATGATGGTTTCGAAAGGCTCCGATTAAGAAGCTTCTGAGCACAAGGCGCGACTCCAAGCACTTCCCAGCGCGGCAGTGCTTAGAAATTATTGCCAGGCGGTCACTTTCACATTCATCTGCCTTGACATCTCTATAAATATGACACCTAAGGTGACCCCCTGGTGACGCCTTTTAGATGAAGTGCACGCAGGTTTAATGCGGGGGAAGAGATGAGCGGCCTGTGGCTGACACGTGAGGCAGGTACAGCAGGTCAAACCATTTATCACGAGGATAAAATCAACGGCACTAGTATTGTCTTCTGTATGTGATGGCTCCCCTCTCTGCATTTGCAGAGAAACGGAGGGTGTGTGTGTGTGTGTGTGTGGGGGGGGGGGGGGGGGGGGGGGGCGTTGATCATTTATCTGAAACGCACTGCTGTGCGTTTCTAGCACTTGTTTTGTCAAGTGCTTGAAATGTATGACTGCGTGTCTCATAATGCATGGAAATGAGTCGAGTGAATTAGCAGTTTCAGTTTGTCGTGTCATTTACTGTTATTCAGTCATTCTTTGCCTCAACTGGAAAATGTATTTCTGGTTTTCTTTCATCTAGATATATTAGAACTATACATTGGCATTTAAATGTTTAGTTCTAATTGTGGGGGCAACCTGTTTTTGCTTTGAAGTTGGAAGCATCTTTCCTCATAGTCTCTTGCATACCTTTGTGGCAACTTTCACCTTGGATTATATTGAAAAGCTTTATTCCAATTAAAATAAGGGTGCAAAAAGTACTCTAAAATTAGATGTTGTGTTTCTATTATTGAATGCATAATACCTAGCATTTTATTTGATTATTTACAAAAATGAAAAGAACATTTTTTCAACAGTATGGTTCTGATAATATGCCAATAGAAAAGAAAAAAAAAAACACTCCTGGTCACCTGGTAAAGTTTAAGAAAAGGATTTGACCAGTTGGTAGCGATGGATAAAATGTCCATGCTGTTAAGGAAATGGCTAGCACAGTGCTAAAAATCAGACAGTGGAGTAGGTGTCATTTGAAATGTAGCTATAGCAGATAAAGTAAGTAGAAAGTCACTCCCGTATAAAAGACAAATTTACTGTTGTGCTGTGATTAGACAACTTTGCAACCAGTGTGTCTTTATCAACCTTTTAATGGACGTCTTAACTGTTTAAACCTGATTTCCATAACAGCACTAGTTACTCCCCAGAATCATATACCCATGTATCTGTATCACATGTGGATGGTTGATAACTTGGAATAGCCATATGATATGAGAACATGCTTTCCCCCCTCATTTGACATCAGAAGATGAACTGCACAGTGCAGCTCCTGCAGCTAAAGCTAAATCACTCTCAGGCATTTGAATTTTTCAACAATTCCTCCAAGCATGCACAGATTGTTTTCTTTTCCCATTATCACCAGGTTGTTTGGTAAGCCGGGTCCTTTCTGTTCTCAGTACACCGTGTAATGACATGCGTGAGGCTGTTGACCTGTGATTGATTTACCTGTATATTTAGCACAGCGAAGCCTGCCTGACACGTCCGGGGTGCGTTTGCAATGCAGATGCCACAGGCCGCGGCCCGCCTTCCAGGAAAGGGGGAGTAAATAACGCGCAGCCCCGCTGTCGCATTTCACCGTTGCCTGCATGTGACATTGGGGGCGTCGTGTCATGGCCTCAGCGGAGCAGGCTGGAGACTGACAGCACGTCAAACACACTGTGCGCTGTAGCCCTGCTGGAGCGCACACACACACACTGCTGCAGTGGCTTCGCCCGGTGTTGCCCGCTCTACGCTCTGAGCGCTGCAGCAGCGGTCGAAGCATTCACGGCGGTGAGTGCGAACGGCGGCGGCTCAGGTTGAGCTGCGCTTGCCGGCTCTTCTCGCTGCGTGTCGTGTGGGCTTCGAGTGGCTTCGCTCGCCTCTCTTCAGATGGTCTCTGCCCACAGAGTCATTTCCTCATCTCACTCTGATAATCCGTCTTCATGTTACGTCATTCATATGCATAAGTGCACACGGACGTTTTTCTTTTCATTTTTACTCCAACTTCGCTCGCAAGAATCCTTGTTCCACCCTCTTTGGTCACATTATAGGAACATTTTTTTTTTTACTTGTATTTAATTTATCGTGATGACATTAGGGGTTATGATGCAGAATATTAAAGTACGTGCCTAGGTTTGTTATCACTTGTGTCACATCTGTGTGTGCGTGTGCATGTGTGTGTGCATATGTGTATGGAAGAGGCGGTCATGTTTGCTTTTGTTTAAATTGGAATGCATAGCCATGTTACTACATTTTGTAAGTACCTCTTTACTTAACGTGGTAAACACTTTGATTCTTCACAGTGTGAAGAATTCACTTAAATGAACTGAGACTTGACATATAGGACATGCTGTTCTGCAGAACAAAAGATTTAAAATCAGGGGGTTTTAATTTGGTGGTAGATTGCAGCATAAACATTTCCTTCAAAGGATTTAATGAATGTCCTGGTACTTAGCAGCTTGTTGAGCTGTAATTCACATGGCTGTAGAGTGGATAAACTAAATCTGCAGAGGAGGCGATTAGTACAGTAACAGTAGGACAGCAAGACCCGAATACCCTAACACTGCCCAACGCCAAAGTTTTCTCTACAGTTTGACATGATGCAGACTGTGCTCGTGTCTGTCATAGACTGATGAAGCGTTGATATCCGGTGAAAAACAGGGTCCAACATTGATCGTACAGTAACCACTTGTCAACATGAAACAGAGATTGAGTTTGTGAATCGTGTTCTTTCATAGTAGCTTAGTCAGCTTGTTTTTATATAAATGTGCCAGTGTGCAAAGGTGTGTTGTAACCCGGAAAAGAACAAGAAAAAAATTACAGGCAGTCTCTGTTTCACAATGGCTTACTGAATTTAGGGCGTTTATAAAAATTAATCAGTTAATTTTTTTCATGTGACGTAAAACTCTTATTTATGGTAAATCATTTTCCCCAAACAAATTGGCAGCGGCTTGGAAGATATTTAACATTTACTTGATGTTGCCGCCACAGGTGTTTCATCATTAAAAATAAAACATAATGTTCAGGTATGTTCTGTACGCAGGAAATGTATTTATAGTACAAAGCGTGAGAGGAACACAGGGGTGTGAGAAAAAGGGCCAGTGAAGGTGACCGTCTGAAAAGGCCACAAAGAGTTCTTTCCTGTTGGGAGTTTTGGTTTTGGTTTGTTGTTTTCATTCAGTTAACCTGTGAGGACCAGATTTATTTTTTCATTTGTGTGCGTGCTCTCTCTTGCCCTTGAATGAACACCTAGCCAAACACTGATTTGTTCGCTACTCTCCTCCGTATCTGGTGATTCCTGAATAATCCACGCCACAACATTGAATATTTACACGGTCATTTACTTGTGTAACTGTATTTAAATGTAGGAAACATTTATTCAGTATTGATCATTTCTGAATATTAATATTAATCCCAAATTTATCTGGTCTTGTTTTCTATGAAAAAATGTATTTCTTGCCATTGTAAAGGAAAGTAAACCCCACTCACAACAATGAATCTATGGGAGAATAGGACTGAGTTCATCACAGTATGGTTTCCAGCGGAGTTTCCAGTGCTGCTTTGTGTTGTGAAAGTGGGGGCCGCCCGCTCCGGTGTCAGATAGCCTAGCTTGGCAGTGGGTCAAATCAATATGTGCTTGATGGTCTTCGTCAATGCTTGCCATTAGTGTTGCTCCATTGTTTGGTGGACTTAAGGGACTTATATTACAGTGACTTATGTCTTACCAGCTGTCAGCACCTTACAAAACTGGGAACCCAGTGAATGTGGACACAAAGGTGATGAGGAACTTTCCGTGTAAGGTCACTGTCATCATTAATTCATCTTTTATTGTCAGTATTAACATTAAAATACAATGAGCAGTGGATGTTCGGCAGCACAATAACTCCATGCAGGAAAACAAAACGAAACGTGCCACATGTTGAGTGTAGGGCATCAGAATACAGTGAACAAAAGCACAGCTTCAGAAAAGATGAGGGTGTCCTGTTCCCACATATTGGGCTAGCTGCCAGAACAATAGAAGCCCAGGTAAAAGCTGAACCCAGGGATAGCCCTTTGACTAACTGTAAATGATCCACTGTGTGGATCATATATGGGTAAAAGATGTGTCACTGTAGGCTAAGATAGTAGCAATAGTAAAAACTCCTTTTTAAACTATATGTTTGTCCTGTCTGGATGCTCTATGCCCACAGCAAACCAACCATGTACAGCTGACCAGCTAATATACCTATAAATGAAGAAAGACCCACCACCAGCTATATTAATACTGATGCATTAATTAGATTACGCTCTGTTGTGACAAGTGGATGTTTTTCACAGGACTGCTCTCTTGTGGAGTCTTTCATAGCCCTAGTATCAAATTCGCTACCTATACTATCCCAAGGTGCATTTATCCACAGCACGGTCTATGCGGAGTGCTGAAGTGAGACAGATGCAGTCCTCTGATACATGTTTTTACATTATAACCCTCACATTGCACTGCAGCAAAGCCAATGATGGTTAGAAGCTTGGTGCATCTCCACTGACGTCATTTGAGCAACCTGCATGTGCCTCACAAGCTGCTAGAACGCACACCAATGGCTGGAAGAGCAAACCCTTGCCAACACATTGGCTCTAGGGACAGTAACACAAATCCAAACTCAGCCAATATAAATACACTCATATTGCACAAATTAATCCACTAGTCCACTAATCCACTGCTCTACTCTACCTTTTTTCTTGGTGCTTTAACTTGGCCCAATGTGTTTTTTTTTTCCCTTACCAGCCGGAGACATGTGGTGTTTCAAACTAGCCAAATGCCACAAACAATGTCCAGCACTAAACAGCAGTAAGGTCCTAGGTTCAATGTCTTTTTCAAAGTAGGTACTATCAGTCAATCAATAAATCCAGGTCCTGGGTGGTAATTTAGTAGCCCTGGTAACACCAGGTAAGAGACAGATGATAAGTGAAGCGTGAGGGGCAAAAATCGCATGATTTTCCCATTAACCTGAAAAATGATCTTTGTTTATATCACTGCCAAAATCTCCTTCTTTTGCTCCTCTGTGGTTTAGAGATGGAAGTTGTGCAGCAGCCTCAGTAAATGTTCCTTAGCTCCCCAGTCAACTGGTATCCATCTTCAGATGTTTTACCAATGCACAAATGTTGCCGGCAATACTAGCTGAATGCTTTCAACATCTGCTGTTAGCTACATAGAGGGAAACAAATATGTGCTTTTTTAACTTTATAAGCTTTATAGAAGCTTTAGAAGCTTTATAAATATTTACAGACCTGTGCAGGGGTATCACAGAATTTCAAATCCCATTTCCATGCGACTGTGCAGTTGATGCTGTGCCTTTACAGACGGCGTCGTATAAACAGAATATGGGCGACGATCTTTTGATCCGAGGTGAAACACACAGATCTAGATAGTACATTCAGCCACTCTCAGTGGAGGATTGAACGAGAAGCAAAATTAGCTGCTATTCACAAAGGTACATTAATGTGTGTCAATTGTCAGCTTTACAATTCCTTCTATTTTCTCTCAGTTTTTGAACCTCACTGAAATATTGATCAAATTATTGTATAGGAATCTGAGAAGATTGCCCCTTCTTTCAGGAAAAAGTTCTTGTTTTATCATGCTCTCAGTCTTTTTCTACATCAGGCTGTAAGTCACAGTTGCCATTTAACAATATGCCTCTCTGCGCTAGAATAACTGTGCTGAAACAAAGAACCCTTTTGAACAAAAGACAACATTTGCCTGAATCACACGCATCTTTTTGTTAGCGTTACACTTCACTGCTAGCTCCATACGACAACAACAAAAAAATGTCATGGCAGCTCAAGCATCTGCCCAAAACAATCAGTGCAAGGCAGGCGAGTCCAGAGCTTTTTATTTATTTTTCCACCGCGGCCGCTGTGAAATTTCTTGAGGGAGCGGGAAGGCTTGACTCGAGTCCCATGGGGGCTGATTTACCGCGGCGACGGATTTCTGAGGTCTGCCACCTGCGTGACCCACCTGCTCGGAAGTGATGAAATGAGACAGTGAGCAGGGTCACAAGGCGTCTTATTACTGGAGTCAAGTGAGACGGAGAGGACTGAGCAACACTGTGTTCCCGTTTTCAGTTTAGCCTCTTCTTTTGAGTGTATTTTACCTATAAAATGCTTTTATTGCAACTCCTTCGCAGGCTGATAATCTTAGGAACCGCAGACTGACCCCAATAAGTGTTGAATTTTAATACGATGGTTTATATGGCAAAACGAAAATGTTGGAATGAAGACACCATGGTGGGATGTCAGGTGTAGAGAGCCCACATTCATGCGCATAAAAAGAAATTCAAGGCCACACCTGAACAGTGTGTGTGTGTGTGTGTGTGTGTGTGTGTGTGTGTGTGTGTGTGCTCTGTTCTGCACCAGGGGAGAAACATTGGCGCAGCTAGTGGTGTGTAAAAAGCTCAGCTCAGCCGAGACATTGTCAATACACCCAACACCCAACGATGGGGGTAAACAGGGGCTGCCAGTCATCTGGATGTTACATTCATAAGCGTCTCAGAAGAAAAGGGGGCCTTAATAAATTAAATCTTCCTCCAGGATTTATTCCCACATGTTGGCCGTGACGGGAGAAATCTGCCATTCTCTTATCAGTATCCCCTCACACCCCTCCATGCTGATAAAATGGTGTAGTCAGTAACATTCCTGTCACACAGGCACACAGTCATGTGACACAATCAGATCTTTCTGTGAATTCGGCTCTCGCCCACTGCCCACATCAGCAGCGCGGCTCTCCGTCCATGGAATTCCTCTCTCGCTTTTCCGGCACGTCGTGCGCGCGGATCCATAACTATTTTTAGAGATCCGTTTCGTTTGGTTGTATCTACACATCTCCGGAGTTTCAGTGTGCTGCGTCACCTGTGTTGTAATCCAGAATTAATTAGCTCTGCACCAATCTGTTGCAGCGTATTTTTTGTGTGAAATGGGCTGGTTTTTTTTTCCCTTCATCTCACGGTTTCAGGGTGTGTTATGCAACGCAGCCAGGGCATATGGTGCGCGCAACGGTGGGTCACTCCGACAGCCGGCGCAATTTTAGTCATGGAGTCTGAGACACACTGGTAACACTTAATTTCAAACGTCAGGTTCCATCTGGGCATGTTGATAGCTGCAATGATGTTTAAACAAAAAAACATGTTAATAGGACTGCACCTCATCTGCATTGTGGGATCGTGTGGTTCCAGATCATGATATTTGTTGTATATAGACACGCACACACATACACATATATATTTGTTTGCATACATATTTTTACATGCAGTTATATACATATTTTTTCCTTACAACAAAAGGGCTTTAGACAGGAGTATCAGTAAAGACTACCCAGTTAATGTATTTAGGAAGTGAAAAGTGTTTTCAAGATGCTTCTAAGTGTTTTAGCTGCTTCAAAAACCTGAAGGTGGATGTATTTCTCATTATGACACTCTCAAGTATAGAATCTGAGATATACATTCAAATACCTTTTGATACTCTTCCAACAGCTTCACAGAAAGCACATGAATTAGCAATGTATGAGCAGTGGGGGTTCTAATTCTTTTTGACTCTAAAACTGCGTTGCTGACTGAAGCCCTAAGACCACACAATTATACATAAATGCCCATTTTCTGAAGCTGATATGGAAGGATTGCTACTCTGTTATTTGGTTATTTTTGTCATACTTTTGAAGGATGATCTCAGGCAGTGAGGCTGACAGGAGAGAGTCCGTCCATTTTGTCCATTGTTGGTGATAATGAGCACTGTTGATACAGACAATGAGTGCCATGTTAGACTGCCTTTGTGGCCTGTATTTGAGAAAACTCTAGGGCTCTTTTACTACATAGAAGCTGTCTTCAAAATGTGGTTCATAAAAACTCATTTGAGAAGATTTAGCACTGTAAAAAGGAGTGAGTGGTTTGTGTAGGATGTAGCACCCATCTTTACAGCTCAGAGCCAAAAAAGTAAATCAGTGTAAACAGTCCAAAATGCTTTGTATTGATTTCACTGAAACAAATGGCTACAATAGTTACAGACTTACATTTACATTGTGAATAGTAGTGCATAGAAGAACCTTTGAATTTGACTGAATACACATACACCCATTACTAACATGCTGGGTCCCGTAAGCAAATTCCATTGGTAAGAATGTAGATGTTGAGTGTGGAGGAGACTCTACTTGGGTATCAGTGGTATTGTGTGGGGTCGGTGGGGGTGAAGCTAAGAGAAATGTCTCTGAATCATATTTTCCTCTTTCTGCAGTAGGGGAACAGATGGGAAATCTGATGCGTCAGGCTGTTGACTCAGTGATTACATGAAAGCGTGCTGTTCAGCACGTGACCAACCTG
Source organism: Megalops cyprinoides (assembly GCF_013368585.1). Classification (NCBI taxonomy): domain Eukaryota; kingdom Metazoa; phylum Chordata; class Actinopteri; order Elopiformes; family Megalopidae; genus Megalops; species Megalops cyprinoides. The sequence goes on along the minus strand of NC_050587.1, from coordinate 18,818,512 downwards.
CCCTGCCCTGCCCCTCTCTGTTAAGTCATTGACAGAGCCAACCTGCGACCTTCTGCATCCACCCATAGACTCCTGAAAACTGAGCGTATTTGCCATGGCTTGATTAGTGAATGTTTTCAGAATTATTGACGGGAAATTCAAAGAACAGCAAACTTGTTTGATTAAAAACATTGCATTTTGTTTTCTTCTTGTGGTTACTGGCTCAACCAGCTATCTGGCCAGCTTGATTTATGCAGAAAATGCCCTTTTTGTTTGAATAATGGCACAAATGTGCTGCCAGATAAAAGTGAATCTGTTAATGCTTTACTTTTCATTGGACTAATATGCATAAAGCAATGCTCAGAGGGGCCAACAGCTTTTGAAATGGTTCAGAAGATTCATAGATTATGCACACGGTTCATTGTTTACAGGGTGCCTTGTAACCAAGCTGTGCAATCACACTCAGTGCTGTATGCAATAACCATGTTCTACACGCTCCATATGCTTTAAATGCTTTAAATGCTTTAAATGCTCTACTTTCTATTTTCCCTTTGCTTGCATGACCCAACCCATAAACCAAACTGGTCACCTCTCAAACAGATCTTCCGCCCTGATTAACAGTAAACACAACCTTTTGCATTGTGAAGAGCTGAAATCTGCATTCAGCGTGAGTGTGCACCAAAGCGGTGCTTTTCGCCTCTGATGAGCGCCCACGCACGGAACCCAGCGTGTCCCGTAATTCCGGAGCGTCCCTGAAGCGCCCCAGACCGGCCGTGGTGTTTGTAACCGTCTGAGCATCTGGGGGTTTTGTAGCTGACGACGCTGAGCGGCGGTCTACAGGAAGCGCTCCTCAGCCCTCAGCCACGCGAGCTCCCCAAACGCGAGAGCAAAGCCGGTTTCCGAGAACCAAACTGCCGAGCCTGCTGTTTTGGATCAGCCTGCCTTTCGGCGTCATTATCAAGATGGTAAACAAACCGTTCTGATTCACATTCGGTGTTTTTAATTCAGGTGAGAGAAATCAAACTTAATTGCGTTTCCTGCAAACATTCAGCCATCAACGGCTTCGTTACATAACTCGCTGAGTGACAGCAGTCTATGTTTCATGTGCACTGTGGAAATAGAAGTAAAAACCGTTAAATACGACGCAGTTCCTGCTCGCAGTGACTAGCCCGGTTCGTTAATTGAACCATTCCTGGTTCAGATTGCAGGGGCAAGGCACCATGATCGTTGCACAGCGCACACAGTGAATCTGATCATCGTGCGGTTTTCATCCTCTGCAGCAGCTTGAAACGTATCTGAGAATTTCGAAGCATTGGTTTGGCACAGAAGCACAACAGTTAAGCTTGACGACTTTACTTTGCTTATGAACAACGATCAGCGCAAACACCATCTAGATAGGTGGCCTCTCCAGCGATGGCAGATGAGGGAACGTAACAAAAGCTTATATGTTTCTCTAGTCAGGTGATTTTCTCTGTCATGCGGCTTGAAAATTATTCCTTCAGGTTTCATATCCAGGGAGTGGAAGTGTAGGGACAGAAACAGCCAGGAGCAATGAGACAACTGCACTAGCCATTTAAAGTGGTGGAATATTTCAAAATTTCTGGTGACTGGGTGTGAAAATGAACCCCGTCTGGGCCAGTTCAGCACCATTAAACAAATGGACCTCTCCGTGCTGCACCATGAACTCAGACCGGCGCCCTCTGCCACATGTTTTCCTCCCAGGCTGTTTTCATGATGTAGCCCATGAAGGCACATAAGCCGCAAGGCTTAATTTCCTTCGTGAAGGTGAGGTGTTTATTGCATTAAGAAGCGCAATTACCAATTTCATCTGCATAGCACTTTTATTCTGATCCGATCCCTTGATATAATTGCATTAAATGGAGACTGGAAAGCCGTTTAGCATCCAGCCAATGGAGGCTTCCCATCCCCCTCCCCCACACTGCTTAAAACACACACTGAAGCATCACTGGCCATTCTTTACCCCAGCACATTCCCATGGAACATGGCAAGCACCCAAATTGATGTTTAATTTCACACAGGGCAGCTTTGAAAGGTCCCTGGAATGAAGCGTATTGAAATTTTGTTCATTCCCCCCAATGCATAGGCTTTATCCTTCCTCCTATAGCCAGTGGAACAATGCATTTACATTTTTATGCCTTGCGTTTCATTCTTTATCATTCCCTTAATAGCGTTTGACGTTTTAGTCACTGCAATAAAGGTGGGACCGGTCCAACTGCGCTGAGGTTTCTGCCTTTGGAATAAGGGATTTTAGTGGGAAACAATCTATAATCATATATAGAGGTGTCTGACTGTAGATTAATTCTAATTGGTAAGTGCTTTTTGATACTCATGTAAGTTATACAATCATCTAATCAGAAAATGGCAGTACATTATATAAATTGCCTTTAACTCCTGTGCAATTTGTGTAACTCTTTCCCTTTCATTTAATATTGCTCTGCTCCGATACCTCTCCCAAAGGTATGGTAAGCTCTATTATTTTTTGTCCACATTGTCCACATTTTTTTGTATTCAAGTACTTCAATTGTTCCAGTGATAAAGGGTTTTCATTTCTTGGAATATAAATGATTGTGACTTTTCAACTTAATCAAAAAAAACAGGCTGCTGTTGTGATGACCTTAGGGAAACACGTAACAGGTATTTGTTTAGAATGTTGACCACTCACGCTTTACAGCCTCATATTGTCTGGTCACCACCTGTCCATCATCTAGCTGCTGCTGTTAAATTATAAATGTGATCCACCTGTGATGTCCTCTCAGTCGTGCTGAGGCACTCATTCTGCACCGGCGGGGACAGACTGCTTGTAATCAGCGGGCTGATTCCATTAAACCATCCTTGAAGTGACTTTGGTCACAAGTAAACAATCACTTGTGAAGTACTTATTTAGTATGCATCATTATGTATTTTCCCCCTACGGGAAGGGAGCGGCATTCAGTTCGAGTAGGGATGTGTTTTCTTTCGCTTGGCTGATTTTCATATGTATTTAAACAGTGGCGTAGCACTCTCTGATGATGTTGGAGTGGATGCGGGATCTTGACAGCAGAGAAAGAGGGAGATATGGGAAAGAAGAGTAGCTGAGCGAAGTTTGGAGGGGGGGCTTGACCCCCTTGTGCGAAGTCGTTGATACCAGGGGTGTGATTAATTCAGTATCATATTTCAACCCACACCAAATTGGCATATAGGAACATCAGCAGTAGTTACTGTGGTGGCATTGTTATGGCTAAATACGGTGCACACCACAGAGAAGAAAATTTTTATAGGTTTTTGTTTAGTTTAGGTTTAAATATTGAGACATTATTTCTGCATACGACATTTTGTAATTTAATGATCTTGCAGCTGACAGCCTTGCCAGCCGTTTTAGCTGCTGAATTTTGTGGGGGTGAGCAGACACCCACCCACCTAGCAGGGTCTAGCAGGATTACATGGAATAATAAGGTCACTCAGGTATGACGGCGCTAACCCGTTCAGTGCTTTGAAGGTAAGGAGTTCAATTTTGAAGTCTACTCGTTAAGGGGAGGAGGCGAGGAGAAGCTGGGGCAGGTGATACATTGTGAAAATTATATTCGGTAAAGTCCTCAGCGCAGCATTCTGGTCTAATTGGAGAGTGGACAAAGTAGTACTCTTAGTGCCAGTCAGAAAGGCACCGCGAAAATCCAGCCTGGAGGACAATGGCGGGAACGACCTTTTCCCTCACCTTCAAGAACTTAGAAACAAGCTGGATTCATAGTGTTTCTAAGGTGAAAAAGGGGTGCTCTGAATATCTGGCTTTGATATTATAGCTGATCTCTACCATGTGCCTTCAGAGTTCAGACAGGCCATCCTCGTTTTGGGTGAACTGTGTCATCTTAACGCAGAGTCACCAGTGATTAAGAGGAGTGACGACCGTTTTGTCAGAGTTTATTTGTAGTTGTCTTCATCTGGTTTGATGTAAAACTGCATATAATCTGCATTGCCGTGGAAACTGACACCATGACTGCACTCACAGGAGCTGGTTCTGTACTATGGTCTGGGTGAAAGCTTCATTGGAATATTGAATAAATATCATGAGAACTCGATATCTGTGAGTATTTGTTGTGTCATCACTTTTTCAACCATTTTTGAATGGAAGGGAAGACTAGAAATAGGTCTGTAACTCTCAAAGGTTGCTTGCATCTCGATTTGGCGTTTCAAGTTACAGCTTCAATTGCAGCCATTTGGAAAGAATCAGGCACATACCCCGTGGAAAATACAGAGTGGGTAGCAGTTCGTACAAGCTTTGTGGGAGTAGGATCAGTTATTTTTGTTATGTCAGACTGATCTGTTAAAGAGAGACTCTAAAGATTGCTTTGGCCTAGCAGAGTGAGAGGTGGTGGTGTCTAGAATGTGTGCTGCATTTACAGTAATAGATGCCTTTGTTTTGTGTTATTTTTAATGCCCTGCAAATGTAGTTGAAAGGGGCATTGATTTCAGACTGTTGCTTTCATGATTCCATCATTCAATTTTGTCATCACAAAAGTGTTCTCTGGTCAATAACATGGCCAAATATGAATCGATTTTGATTAAATTTTACACACGTGCCATCCTCATTGTTCCCCAAATTTCACGTGGATTTCAGGTCACAGGGTCAAAGGGCAAGGTCACATAGGCCTCCGATGCAGTTGTTCAAGTAAGCTGAAGGAACAGCATACCCCTTTTTAGCTAAAGTCTGTCACAGCAAATCCCAGAAATCCCAAAAAATTTAGAAAATTTAGAAATCCCAAAAAAGTCCCACAACCCCTGTTTGAGTGTGTGTGTGAGTGTGAGAGTTTATTCACGAGGGTTTATTCCTCCCCAATCCAGGATTTTGTTTTTTTTCTGTTATAATAGTGGAATTCGGCCACTTCAAAGTGTCGAGCACATGTTGTGTCACCTCATCAATGTGGTATTAACTAAAAGTTAAAAAGCGTTCACATGGTTTGGAGAGGGAAAAAAAGGGGCAAAATCTCATTCCAGGCTCCTCTCCGAAACGAACCGTATGATCTGTTTTGAGAATGCACAATTAAACTGCACCCCGCAGCATTGACAGAGGCTCGTTCCAGGCCGGCTGCTGAAGACGGCGTTCGCGCCGAGGCAGAGCGCGCGCGATGCTCACGGTCCCTGCGAGGTTACCGAGCCACTCTCCAGCACGCTAATCAGAGCTCCGTCCCGCCAGCGCGGGAGCGCTGCGGAGGCAGCTGGTAATCTTCCCGGATCAGGTTGCTCGGAGGGGGAGCGAGCCCATCGGCACCTGCCCTGTGGTAATTCAGCCCCTGTCTGCCCGCATTACGGCGGCCGGCGCTCCTCACCACCCTCAGCCTTGAATTTGTGGCACCTCGCTGCAGACATTAATGAGCGCGGCGCTCGGCATCACAAGAGCGATAGTGTTGCTATTTGGAATATAAATGAACCGGTCCTCGCCATTGGCTCAGTTTTGAGAGGGGAGGGGGGCTTCCTCCTCCTCCTCGCTCTCTCACTCCCCTTCCCTCTGCCTCTTTCTCTCTCTCTCTCTCACTCGCTCTCTCACTCCCCTTCCCTCTGCCTCTCTCTCTGTCTCTCTCTCTCTCTGTCTCTCTCTCTCTCTCTCTCTCTCTCGCTCGCTCTTTGTAACTCACAGTCACTGACGTGTGGCTTCCTCTGGAACTATCAGTCTGAATCAAAATACCAGCGTGGAGATGCTGGAAAAGGCAGCACCGGAGCTTTGAAGGCGAGGACGCTGTCTGTGATCGTCGCCTCCTCTGGTTGCCGTAGCCTCAGCGAGAGCCCCTTCACAAGGCTGTGACAGGCGCAGGAAAGGGTTAGGGCAAGGCTGGGACGGGCGGTACCAACACCTCTCTGATAGTTACCCCCTAGCGTGCTCGGAGCCTTAAGCGCGGAGATGATCGGAGTCAACAGCGTCCAGGGGACCAGCAAGGTCCGGATGCGGGCTAGCGGGTCCGTCAAGTACGGGAGGGAGGAGTCCGTGCGCCGGCAGCCTCAGCACCGCTCCAAGTCTCTCAAAGTGTCCAATTCCTCCGAGTTCTCGTCCGGACAGCCGAAAAAGGACAAGGTAAAGGATCGGTTCTGACAGTCGGTGAATGAAAAACATCAATCCATTACGGGGGCTTTTTGGCTGGAGCCACTGGTTTGAGATTAGATTCTTATCGAATCGGGATCCTGTTTGCAGTGTGCATATGCTGGGATGGAGCTGTTGTCTTAAGAATATACAAACGAAAAAGGGGAGTTTCCTGCCATGTACTTGTAGTCAAGGTGTTCTAAATGACATTGTCTTAATTAGTTTGCAGCATTTTACAACTTGTGTTGCAGTTACTTGGCTGACTGTTTTTGCCTTTTACCAGCAGCATGATGAAAGTGTGGTGATATTTCACCATATTATTTATTTTGGGAGCGCTGTCCAGTGAATAACCACTTGTTAGTGTAGGGAAAATTGCTCATTATCATTACTGAACCCATACATTGTCTGCAGCACCTTCCTATGTAAGTATCACTCTGAACCGAGTGCTGCATTTTGCTCTAGTTTAAGCTGCTTTGTTTTGTGGGAATTTCACTTTGCCAGATGAAGCATGCAGCGTCGGGCTCTTCGATGTGATCTATGGCTTTGATACTTTCCTTTTCCCCCCTCCTTAGCCTGGCTCCTAAAGGGAAGCGTTGCTGTTAGCCTGGGCGCGTCTAATGCCATGCGTTTGAAACATCGATAATGCCGTCACCTCGCCCCCAGCTGTCAATTTCTTTTCTCTTTAATGCACTGGTGATTGAAACCAAAGACCCTGTGGTGCAATTTCTGTCGGCTTCTCCTGCAAACAAGTGAAGCCCTTGCTCCCCCCTCCCCTCTATTAATAGCAATAGCCAGTGTGACTAGTCTCTCTCAAGCTTGGTCCTGCTGTGAAAGTATGCAAGTACGCACACGCTTGTGTGTGTATATGTGTATATATATATATATATATATATATATATATAAATATATATATAGGTATATATATGTGTGTGTGTGTGTGTGTGTGTATACGTACGTGTGTGTGTGTGTGTGTGTGTGTGCTTGTGTGTGAGTGTGTCTGCTGCAGTAAATCTATTTCCTTCTGCCTGAAAACAGCCCATTCATACAGTGGCTGGTTGCTTTTTGTTGGTGTTTTTTTTTTTTTTTTTAATCCGTATTTCTTGCAAAAGGGGATGGAACTGTGTAATTATGCCAGCCAACGGCAAGTATGATCTTTCAGGATGTTGGGGAAGGTGTGAATGGTTATTCGATGGTGTAACGCAGTCAGCTGTGTGTGAACGCTCATCCACCAGTTGGCTTTAAGTTTTAAGGTTGTGTCGTGGAATATTGCGTTTTATACTATGGCCTTGGTTAGGAATCTCTGGCAGGCGTGTGATGTTCGGCTGTGTTCCTGCCACACGCTTTCTTACATTAGTAATTTCAGTGGTGCTGATGTCAGTATGTAAGTCCACTGGACGAGAAAGCACGACAAATGCATGCCTTACTGATTTCCTTTGGCACGTGAAAAAGCTACACCTTCCATTTTTGCTCAAGCACCTGTGCTCTGACTCCTGCAAACAGGTACACCTGCCGTGTTCACTGAACTTGCATTGATCCCAAATTCTTAATTACTATTACATGAATCATTTGGCGCCCTATCTCAAATAGAGCTGATCCACTTGTATTTTCGATTCTTGCTGGAGTTATTTACTCTCAGCCAAACACTGAGTAAGCCACAGCCTACAACTAATAGACTAAGAACTAGCTAAGTAGATTACATTCTGAGGAGTCCATTTTAAAAGCAAGACAGACTGAATGTGGTTTTTAGGAATTATTATACAAGTGTTTATTTTGTGTCTCAGTTTTTTCATTAGGAGATGAAACATTTAGTCTGCAGAGATTGTTCATGACTGCATTTGTAATCATAATGCTTTGTATTTCACAGTTGCAAAGCAACAGCAAATGGCCTCAGATGTTATCTTGCTGCCATTTTTAAGATATATGGGAGTGAGGAAAAAATTTCTCTTCTAGTGTGCAATGATAGGATTTTTCTTTAGAGAAAACAGATGGAACATTGATCTTTAAGTTATATTTAAGATAAATATTTGGGATAGAATGTGGAAGAGTTTGCCCAGTAAGATAGTCAAGGAGGAGCTGCAACAGGCAATAGTGTTCAGTCACGTAGCAAATGGAACAGCAAGGGTGTTGGGCAGCCGTTGCACACTCTAGGAACAGCGTTTTGTGTGAGGGTGGCCTCCTGCTGAAAAAAGAATCAGCTCTCACTGGAGCACTCTGATAATCAATCAATCAGGTGAAAGTGAGATGTGTCACATCTCCTTTGTAAGATGGAAGGCACCCTCTGCCAGCAGGACACAGCTAAGCAGGAACACCAAATGCTTGGGGAAATGTCAAAACACCGAAGATGATTGCAGTATGAAACACGTTATCCTTGATGAATCATGAATTCAGGTAGCTCAAGAGTGTGTACCTACAGTAGCTAGTTAGAACAGAAGCACACGTCAGAATCTTGGGTGTAAATTTGCTACACGATGATGTAATGGAATGCAGTGGACCAATGTGTGAATATTAAGACACAGCACTGCATGTGGTGTATGTGTGTCTCTTCTGGTTTGGTCTGTTGTCCAAATATCTTGCCCTGTGCTAAAATCATCACTCCAGGAGTGCTGTAAATGTGTCAGGAAAGCCCAACCTGCTTTGTACCACGTAGCCCTCATTCTCTTTGTTGACTTCATTTATTAAAAAAGGCCTTTGATATTTAGAACAGAAAGGCAAGCATTAAAAATGTATGCTCTTGCCACTCCTGCCAAATGAAGTAATGACATCAAAGACATGGCAAGTTTAACACGCTACCACTCCTTTCCCAGTACATACAAACTATACCAGTAGAAGCAGTAAACATTGCATTCAGGTTTTCCAGCAGTTCAGATACCATACAAACGTCCCCCTGCTATGTAGTCCACTGTTTTCCTTGCCGCCATGTTTGCGTGTTAATACTTAAATTTCACGACTGAACTTATTTATGCATAATTAATGTTTGTCTGGTAGCACGGGAGAGTCAAACTCATATTCGTTTGATTTGATTTCCATTTCACAAGTGCAAGCAGGCTTTTTCACTGCACTGCTGTGGCACTGCGTTTTGTAAATCTTAAGCCCGAGTATAAAACAGCAATAGCATCTACATGTACATTTGCTTAAGGGCGTTACTTTTTCCTGATTCGTTTTCTTAGTTGCGTTATCATCTTCCAGCCACAGGGTGGTGATCAAGTCAACTTCAAGGCGATGTTTGGTTTGCTTCCTTGTGTAAAGATTGCCTTCGACTTCGGTGTCATGTTTTTCCCATCGCCAGTTGTTCTTTCGTGTTTAGTTTCACCATTTAAATTCCCACTGGTGGGCTGAATTGTGTTTCATTGACCACTCTACCTTCTGTTCTGTACACACAATTAATAACGTTGTGTCAGAAGCACTTCGTTACCCAGAATGCAGTGTATGTCTCGATTTGTATGATTGATAGTGAACCATATGTTGATGTGCAAGGAAGTAATTTAGCTCAAGTGCACCACTTTGACCAATTTAGTGTCAGAATTTGGACTGAAAGATCGAAAAAGGCCTGTAGCCCCTTCTGGTTATTAGGCTTACGGTATGTCGTCACCGTAAGTCACTGATTTATGTCATCTGCACATCTATTCTTAACACATACAGACAGCTAAGAAGTTGGTATGCCAAAATCTTGAATGTTGACAGGAGGAATTCCTGCTTATTTTCCTACAGTATGAAATGCTTACACAAAGATCACGCTTGCATTTAATGATGGTTCCCATGTATGCCTGTGTATATGATATACAAACAGAAATGCTGTTTAACATTTTATTTTTGCCGGCCTACTGTAGGTTTTTATTCACCTTAGCAGCTAGGACTGCTCGCGCTGCTCACTCTGAGTCTTTGCAGGCTCTAAATTCTGACACACCCTTTTGACGTTTCAGCCACAGAACAGAGGCAGCCATAGTGGTGTTTTCTCACAATGGCACCGTCTCCTTTTCCTCTCTCTGGTGGCATTGTCACCAAGGGAGTCTGCTGTAGATCTGCCGACAGCTGGACACCTTCCCTGGCAATGTTGCGCTGTTGTGAGCTTGAGTGTTTGACAGCATGTGTCTGATGTGTCATCAGTATATCAAACAAAGGGGCTGTGTCTTATCAAACCGAAGAAGGGTTCGATACGAGCACATTATGCACATCACATTGACTTGCAGCCAGCTGTTACTTCTTGGATGGGACTGGTAGTTTCTACTGATCAATTGATCAATATTAGCTTTATTTCAAGGGTGTTTATGTGTGCATGATTTCATGTCTGAATAGAATGCCTATTGTTTAGACATAAATCTGTATCTTTGAATAAAAAAAGTATTAGAAGCACAACGGACAATGTGGTACGCTATAATAAATGTCAAATGACAAACCATATGCATTGAATATCTTCACTCCAAGTGTCTTTTGATGTTCAGTGTTTTGACATAAAATTTTTCTTTAGTCTTTTATGGGGTCCAGTGAAGAGGGTACCTTTAATATCCCATACAAGCAGCACTTGAGCATGCTGTCAGTAGCAACCAGTGTATATAGTTGTCAAATGGCAAATTTTAAGGAGTAACATGCACTTACGTCTTTTATTGTCTATGTCTCCACAGGCCTTGTACAATTCAATCAAAAACGAGAAGCTGGAATGGGCAATGTGAGTATACATTTCATTTTGGTTTACTTGTACGTTGTAGGAATAGTAGCAACACGTTTTTTGTTTCGTCGCTTGCTTGTTTGTCTGTTTTGTATTTATGAGTTTATAAATGAAGCAGATTTAACTTGCAGACTTACAGTGAGGCATATTTGTACAAATACAAACAATACTTCTGTAAATGCTGTTGAGTGTTGCTGGCATTTTGGATCTGGCTTAATGTGTATCCTTATCTTCATATTCTTCAGCAGGAAGAATATCGCCTTCAGTTCCCTTGCTTTCTGAGTGATGATGTTAAGCTTCACTGCTGAAACAACCCATTGATTACATCATACTCTAATTAAGATGTTCCTTCCAATACATTAATACTGTTAACACTAATCCAGTACAAGTGCAGATTTTGATGCCTCTTTTCAATATGCTTCTTTTTTACTGCTCTGTGAAAACAGTGCCATCAGTCATTGACGTGTGACACGTGATCGGTATTTTGAAAACAATTTTGATGTCAAAGCCTCAATTTTACTGCCCTGGCAGTCTCATAATGTTATGCAATTTGCTCCATATCGTTACTAGGGATGTAGCATCAGTTTGTATTGATGCATCAATCCAAAAGCAACGATACAGCTGTACTGATGTTGTATGAGCAAATTGATCCATACCATTATTTATTTACTTGTTTTCATTCATATTAATGCAGCAGGATGAAACTAGAGCACTTGCAACAATCTTAGTTATCTTTGAATGTTGTTATTTCAATGGCTTATAATGAACTAATGCTTATATACTACATTTATACATTACATTTACTTAAAACCACAGAATGGCTTTAAAGTTGTGTTGAATCACATTGTATTAAAACGTATCATATGAAATCATATTCCATCATATCAAAAAGAATTCTTACATAAATTTCAATATATCATTTCATTGCTTGGGTGTCAGTATTGCATCATTGTCAAGAGATTTAAAGCCCTAATCGTTATATTGTTTACTTATTGAAAATACACTCTTTTGGCTTTTATAACAAGTTTTAATCTATTAATTTAGTTTAATTATTCCAATTGCTGAGTACCTCCATTCCTGTTGCCAGGGTGGAGTGGCACACTCCCCCAGAGAATGGACCTCCATACACTGAGGTTGAGGTTGAGGTTCTTCATCTCTGCTACAATGCCCCCCAGTATCTCTGTGTCAGGTTCTAAAGATTTAAAACTTCTCTGGAGCACAGTGGCACTGTCCCCTACACACGAGACCTCAGTCCTGATGTGCTCCGCAGAATATCCAGGAGGACGCTGGAAGAGACCAGCCTGAAAACAGTGTTCTACAGCAAAGTATACGCCTCCCCATACGAGAGGGCACGAGGGTCCTCCGCAGTTTGCACGCAACGTTAGTCTCGATCTGCCCTGCGGCATAGCCGAGAACATAGCCCAACATAACCCTCTAACTGACGAAGGAGAGAGACCAGCGCTTCACCCCGCAATCATTTCATTTGCTGTCCTTTCCGCGAAGACAAGTAACCAGAAAAGAGAGGCAGCACATCACAAGACATTCACATGACTGCTTCAGCGTCTCAAAGGGCAGGTCTGAAATATGGAATCTGAGCTTATTAATAATCTCTGGTGCAAACGACTTCCATTTCGTTATCCTTGACGTCCATTGTTTGCCTTGTAGGCAATGAAAAACACATTTCTGCCAATCGGTGCTGAAGTTAATTATCTGGTTGGTGGCAGATGGATTGCAAATGCACTCTGAAAATATCAACTAGTTAAATGGTGCAAAGAAATATGGTGGCAATTATATGCTGATTAAATTATTTTTGCAGCAGCACAGAAGGGCATGCGCTCATGTTTTTTTATTATTATCTATGTTCATTCAATGGATTTCTGTCCTCTCAACAAACTCCTTGTTTGTGTCTTTTGCAGTTTGGTCTAAAAAATGCAAAACCAAAGCTGTACACCTTTGTAACTTCCTTGTAAGACCATAAAACCGTTATATGAATAACAGCTATAGGACTGAATATAGGTACCCTGAAAATTGTACAGTTTGTCACAATCAAAATTGAAGTCTTTTGAAAGGTTATTCTACCTCTGAAATTTGCCTAACGAGATAAATAAATATTCACTGCCAGGTTCACTACTGAAATTGTGAACATTTGTTTTTCTTCCCTGCAAATGACACTGGAGGGAAAAAAAAGTCTACAAGAATGAATAACTAACATATCTGAGAAATGCTCTTTTTGCAATACATGTTTCCTGTGTGTTTCTAAGGGAAGTCCAGCTTTGAAAGACCCACTCCATTTTCGATTTATGCAGTCATAGCTTTTCATAAAAACAACAAATGCAATGTCATTTTTTTGTTGTTACAGCTGCAGAATAATGTTTCAAAAGGGGAAAAAAAGCATGCTTATTTAAAACTCTAATTAGCACTGAGCGTGTGTCCGTGCGTGTGTGCTTTCCGAAGCACAATGATTGGATAGGTGACAGTTTAGGCATGGGCTGTAATTAGCATCAGAAAAGCATCACATTAGAGTGACAATCTGTCGCGCGGATAACGATTATAACGAGAGAGGCTGTCCCATTGTGCTGTAGGTAATCGACAAAATTACAGCCCACAAATGTCACCCCTCTCACTGGGACTACAGGCCAGTCGCGGCGTGAAAGGCCCTGGTCACCCAGTGTCACCACTCGTTTGTTTGGGTCATAATTAGTTTGCGTTTTAACGCGGCTGCGGGACAGGTTGGAATGAAGGGCCTCCTGTATTATTTCGTAACGCATCATGCTTTTGCTTTGCAGAGCAGACTTATCCAGAGCAACTCCAAAAACCTCGCATATCCATTTCTAGAGCTGGATGTTTTCCGAATCATCCGGATTTAATACCAGCGGTGCCAGGGAATTCAGTCAATCAAGTCTTGGAGTTACAAGCCCTGCTCTCTACCACTACACACCATGCTGATAGTTAATTCTTAACAAATACTTAACTGAAGACACTAAACGCACTCAGTCCTACTGAGTGTTTTATGAAAGTGTGTTAACAGACAACATTTGGCGAAAAAAAAAAAAAAAAAATGATTTGATTTTATTGATCTCATCTTTATCCTGTCACTGCATTTATTCCTGCTGTATTACACAAATGACTTTTCTGAATTCCCCAGGGGATTCGGATTGATGCCAGACCAAAAGCCATCGTGAGCTGCAGTGCTGATGGCTGTATCATTCACGGCACAGGCACATTAAGACCCTGAGCATGTTTTTCACAGTACGCCGAGGTTATATGGAACATTAAAGATTTCATGTGGATGAATGCGGGATGGAAAACGGACATGGAAATTGCATTTTGGTAACGAAGTGATAGAAGACATTCATGTTTTTTTTTTTTTTTTTCATCAGAATACTTTGGTTGCTCAAATTTGTTTCCTTTCACAGCCACTAGAATCTGTCATGCCGGGGTTAGAAATGTGACAAGAATAATAACTGTTCTCGGCGAGAGCCATCATGGCTACACAGCAGTCCTAACTATCTTGTAGTCAAAATGGCTGCTGGTTTGTGCACTGCTATTGTATCGTTCCTTGAAATAATAAATCAAGCTCATGCATAAGCAGTGAAATTCAATAGAGGGGTCAGTTACCCTTGTGGGTTGTGTAACTGCTTGGAATGCTTATGACACAGTGAGAACACCAGGAGAGGTGTCTAAATAGAACGCTGCTTCTGCATCTATATGAAATACACAGAAGTCAGGCTTTTCTGCTGGGCATTTGAAAGGAAGGGTTCACTCTCCCATCCCTGGGCAGAGCTGCTGCATAGCAAACTTTAAATACGGAATGCTTCGGTATAAGCATTGCATTTTGTAAGATCTTTCCTATTTGAAGTTTTAGAGATCCATTGCAGAGGGATTGTAGCTCTCGGAGAAGTGCATTAGTTAGCCGTTCTCCACAGAGATTTCTGGATTCCATTAATCTTCATATCTTCAATACTTGATTGAATTCCTTATTCAGCGTGAAGTCTAATCAGCTGTTAATTTCAGATTGCCCATCCCATAAAGACCAGAATTACTCTGCATTGATCTGCAGCATCATCTACAATCATTTTAATTAAGCAGATTCAATTTGAGGTGCTTTTACTGAGGAGGTGACCAGTCTCGTCATTGAGGGCTACAAGCTGGAAGGTGTTCTGGCTGTAAATGATCAGCGGAGGGGCTGATATATCGATTAAATTGCAGTTCATTTCAGATGAGTTCAAGCCACATTCCAATTACTGGAAGTGTGAATGCGGTCATGTGGAAGCAAAACGTGTAGGCACTCAGCCCTGCCACTCTGTGTCTGGAGTGTCAGGGTGCCTTTTGGTGTTTGCTCCATCTAAACCCTTCCCCTGCTGAATGTGATCAATAAGAAGGCTTCCTCAAATTGTTAGGCCATCTGCCCTGTTGTTAAAAATAGGTAGCAAAGTCTCATCATCCCTTTAAAAGTCCATTCCTGCACATTTTTAGGATCGTTAGTCTACTGATGCAAATAATAGATAATGTGACGGTCACCTCACAGTGACAGGGTTCCTGGGACATGAAATTATCAGCAACTGTCATTTGAATTGTGGGTTTGTACATTTACCCTCATGTTACAACTCAATCACAACAAAGTGATGAGTTTCTTTACAGCCAGCAAAGCAGGGCTTACATAAACTGTGAAAAGGAATACATATAACAAAAGGAGTTTTTAAATGGTTTTATTGTTTGAGATAAACCCACTGAATACGCTTTGCCTTTGTGGTCTCTTTTCAGTTGCTGAGAACAATGTAATACGAGCGTATGACAGCAGCGATGCAATTTGAAGCATGCTCATGATAATATACTGTAACAAGGACTGTGTTTCTACAAATTATGTTTAGGATATTTGAATATGATGAGTATATATTCCCAGCGCATCTACACTGACAGTTCCAATGGACTTTGCATCGCATTGCTGTAAGAGGTGTTGGACATTCCCTCCAGTATGCATACTTTATCATGATGTGATAATAGATGGCCATCCTACAGTACCATTTATGAGTCTTGCAGTATGTCCAAAGCCATAACCTACTACCGCATGTAAGAAAAGGCTAACCTTTTAACCTTGTCTTATAAGAGAAAAGGTTGGGGTAGACACTTTGGGCTAAGTCTTCTTATGTCCAGTGAGCAATATGCAGTATGCATCTTTTCTGTAAAATGCTTATACTTTAATGATACGCTTTTAAGGAAAAGTAATTATTTCCAACTAAAGATAGTATAATGCCTCTCAACATGATTACTGTGTGATATATACTAATTATAGTAAAGCAGTGGAGTGGAGCAAGATTAAAGTATTTTTCCACCATACGGTATGGACAAAAATTGCCTGTTCTGTGTGCAACAAGCAGAACATGCTTTGCTAAGGTGTATGCTCCCGCAGGCTAATTTGCTAATTACAAAACACAACTGTAGCATGATGGAAACCAAGATCCTCCTTTTAAAATATGGCTTTCCAGAAACCAGCGCTAATTTGCCTTTTAAATCAAAACATTGTCTTCTTAATAGGGTCTTGAAGTGGAAGGAATATTAGTATAAGCCAAGTTGAGGAAAACAAAATTCTCCTTTAACATACATATGTGTGTGTGTATACAATCCTATACTCTATGATTTTATTATCCTAAACTCTACTACATATAGGCATTGCTTGAAAACCAAAGTCATAATAGTGTCTAGCATTGTTTTCACCACATTGATCAACTGAACAGTATGATACTGATATTGATGTGTGGATATGTACAGTAATGATATGTGGTTAATGTTGTGCTCTTTACTCTTGGGTCTTTGTGAATTACCTGAATGCTGTGCTGTTATGGGGAAAAAAGGCTGTCTGGACTCCTTTCATAGTAATGTCAAAATCCTACCAGTTAATTCTGTTTAGGAATCGGAAAATGTCACAATATGACAGCATCTGCCTCCAGCATTGTGAAAAAAAAACCTAAATGACAGCAAGCATTATGAATACACCCCTTTGTATTCCAGGTGCTCACATCCTGCACATTCATACAGTTTGGTGCAAGGGCATTAGGGTCGACATGAGAGAATGATGCAGACTACTTTTATAGGTTATAGACAATGTCATATATTTTTTGTGAGCTACGCTTTTAACACTTCCCGTTCCTACGGCTGTTAAACAGCTTTACAAGCTTCTCAGCTGCCATTATATTACATTTTCTGATAAGCTGTTCATTTAGGATTTTTACAAGCCACACCAACAGATGGTGGCAGAGTTTGAATGAAGGCATTTATATGTTTACTGGTACAGCTAATCAGCATATGGCTGGATCTGAGACCTGAGGTGTAACAGCACAGCATGTGCACACTGATGGTGAAGAACTGTTTTCATTTAAACCTTTCTGCAGTGGAGTTTTACATTCTCCATTTGTACGCATACAGGGTGCAAAGCACAAAATGGCGCCCCCTGATATCATAAATTACATGTACACAATACTAGCCAAAACCATTTCATCCACGTGTGTGTGTGTGTGTATGTATATTTGAATATATTTTAAATATGTGCTATAGCGCCTCTTAAAAGACCTGTTTCTGAATCAGATATCATTGCCAGTGTCCAGAAATCCATTTTGCTACTGGTTTGAATGAACTGTTTGTTGAAAATAAAGGTAAACTGCCAAGCCAGGAGAAAAAGAAAATAAATTGCAGAGAACATAAAGTTCAGTGAAAACAAAAATGTTGTGTGATTCCTTTCTGAGTGGGAACAAAGGAACAATTGGAAGGTATTTGATTTTATTAGGTGTTTGTTCCTGTGTTCAATCATCCTGTGTTCAATCATCTCTTACTTGGTGGTGCAGGTAGATGTTTCATCTGGCTTGTCTTCTCCTCTGGTCCTATCAGTGTCCAAAGATATATTTGCTTTCATGTTCATTTCATACCAGTCAGTTGCAGCCTCTGTGTTTGAGTTTGCACGCAGTGTTGCAGGCCAGCCATTTAATTCACAGAATTGATCTTCCTTCAAAAGCCCTTGCCTCGCCTTCAATCGCCATGGGGGAAAATTTCCTTTGAAATATTCCCCAGTCTGAGCTCTGGCAGGGGCTTGGTTTCCATTGGTTTCCATATCTTCTGTCTCAATGGACTGATCATTGTGAGGTCACTCCAGGCACAGAATTAAAATGTCACATTCACTATTGTTTACGCCACGCAAATGTGATGGTGGCCTTTAATTTTTAGCTCTTGTGTTTGAAATGGACTTTGCGTTTTCAAGAAGCCCCACACATTGTTTTAAGCCTTTCCCTTTCCTTTCAAGATCTTTAGTTACATCATCAAGCATAATTATTCCACAATGTGAATTTTGAAGGTACATTTTTTGTGTAATGAAGGCATTGATTGTGCTGTTAATGTGCTCAGTAATTTTTGAGCTGTCAGGGTACAGTGCTGAAGGTTACATTAGCACAATCTGTGTTTGTCACTTACTTACGCTGCTTATGTTACTGTGAGATCGAACCAGCTGTATAGTAGCACAGATATTCTCTCCTCACTCATTACTCCTTTCCACACCTAGTCTGTTTGCACAGACGTGGCATGTTTGATCAGAAGATCTGTGCAGCTGCAGTTTGATGCATGTTTTGTTTTGGTGTTTTTGCGTGGACGGTTATTGAATGATAGTTTTGATGCTTTTGTTTGTGTTAGTAGTAGCAGTGCAGTGCCATGGAGAAGAGCATAGTACTCTGGCCCTGAGAGTCTCAGGTTCAAACCTCTGTTTAGGCCGCCGCTGTTGACACCTTACTTACACGTTGTATGATACTGTACCTCAGTTGCTCCAGTCAAAATGCATCCAAATGAATGGGTAGTGGTGTGTAAAATTGCAATCATTGTAAACAAGTTGCTCTGGACATCAGCATCTGCTTGGCAGGTATTTGCTGTTGATAATAATGTTACGCTCTACATAAATGTTGCACAGCTAAATGCTGCAAGCTGCCAAAACACAGCCTTTCTTATCATTTCTGGTGCTCTGCTGGTGCTCATCAAGGCAGACACCTGAGGACCAGCGGTGGATGGTGTCACAGCTGTAGCCTCGAGGCTAGAGCGTCACAAAAATGACCAGAAGCAGCGGAGACGGAGAACTCCCTTGACAGGGTGAAAAGGATATCAGCCGGTGTGCCTTCTTCTCGAAGGTGCCTCTGACAGGAGAATGCCGCGAAATGTGTCCCTCCACTCCTGTTTGGATTAAAGCCAGCGGACACTGAGTGTAAGGAGCCAGTTGACAAAGAGACAGCAGACATGGAGCAAGGCAGGAGAGAGGGTGATCAAGGGAAGGACAAATTTGACTGGACCAATATGGGACATCTTGGTTATGCTAAACTGTAAACAAGTAACCGTTCTGCCCTCTTGGTTTTGATTTAACCAACTGAGCAGTGGCAAATTGAGTATTTGGGGGGGCTTTAGATTGTATTTTTATGTTTTGTTTAGATTTTAAGCATTTTACATTTGCATTTAGTAAATCTCGTCATCTCTCATTAGTTATAATAATGCTTGGTATGACCTGAGAAGACTGCTAACATTTTACCTTGGAGGACAAAGCGTATAGGCCTAATCGGAACCTCAAATAGAACGGTACACATTGTAATAATAATTAAGGATAATGGGTTGCCTTTGTATAGTCACTTTCACGGATAACAAAAGTGCTTTACAGTGAAGGGTAGGAGTGACTCACCTCAAACACCACTTATGAGTAGCACCCATCTAGGTGATGCATGGCAGCCATTTTGCACCACACATCAACTAAAGTAAAGGAGGATGGATATATTTTTGCCATTTAAACCAGGGAATTATGAGAAGGCCTGACTGAAAAGTCAGATTAGAAGTCTGTCTAGGACACAGGGGAGCTCTTAACAATAAGTTGCATAAACAGTCTGTCTATAATGATACAATATTGTACAACATGTTGCACAAGGTCCCGATATATTGTGTTCTTCACACATTTTTTAACATGACTTCACTCTGACCCCAGAGAGAGGCATTGGCGTCTGCTCAGATTCCTTTTTTTTTCTAAAACAGCTGCTGGTCCTTAATAAGGGTTTTGCCTTGTGTACTGTGGATGCTGTTGGCAGACCATCCTCTGCCACCTGCTTTCTGTGTCCTTAGCTGGGAAACTGAAACTGCACATACTAATAACGATTTATTTAATATAGTTTTCAAGCTTTGGTGCATGTAATTTTTCATCATTTTTCTATCATTGTTTTTGCGTTCCAATTTCCCATCACTTAAACATTTTTTCAACAACTGCATGAAATGTCAAAGATTATGGGAATTGTTTCCTTCCAAATCATTTTAAAATCTCTCTCTCTCACACACATACACACACACACACACACACACACACACACGAAAAATCATTTATTTCTGATAACTTCAGCAAATTTGTAGATCTGTCACTGCTTGCCCAAGTTTGACTTGCCATTTAGAAATAGATGTGTTTAGTACTCTCTGTTGAGAGGTGATCTCTAGAAGAGGCAGTTGTTTTTTGTTTCTGTTTGTTTTTTTGCTCACAGATTTAGGCAGCACCCTTAAACATCCTTTACTCGGGCCTGTGGGTAACTAAGCGCAGAGAGGCACAGGCAGAAGCGTTTCCGCCGTAATGGAGTGCCGTAAACATCGCGGCGGCTCCCCCGGCCACGCCTGCCGGCTGCGGCCTCGCGGCGGTACTACATCAAGGTGCCGCACAGGTGCACAACCGGCCCGGCGACGGCGCCGCCATTTATTATCTGCCTCCCTTTGCCATTCGAGCGGGGCAATTCATTCCAGTAACCGCTGAGCAATTTCTGCCGACTGGAAAAAAAAATAAATAAATGAATAAATAAAATGCGAGTGTGCTCCCGGGCAGGCAGAAGCGGATGAGTTCCCAGTGAGAAGTCCCACATGGTCCCGCCGCCATCCGAAGTGCCCGCCATGCACAGACGCGCGTCTCTTTAATGAGGAGTGCGGTCTGTTTGCATAATGAAACCGAACGTTCGCCATGTGGCGGCGAACGACAGCTGTGGGATGCGCATACGCATGCTGTGCTCACTCACAATGAAGGGTGCGCGTTCATTCGCTGTTGACGGATGTCGCCAGCGTGATTGCGGACAGTGATGCTCTGCCTCCCTTTTTGAATGACTGAAACCCCCAAGTGTCCAGAACCTGTCATGTTAGTGGATGTACGCGCTCGTACAGATAGCATGGAGGATGAGGAGGGCTGATCCCGCTTGGATTTAGCTTTCACTTTTTCCTAGCTGTACACCCTTGCATAGCACAGGAGAGACATTAAACTATGTTGTTTGCTTAGCAGAGACTCTTATCCAAAGTAACTTACATAGCTTTCATACTCTTCATTTATTTAGCTGGATATGAACTGCAGTGATTCAGTTTAAGTAACTTGCTCAAGGTTACAACAGTAGGGCCCCATTTGCAAATCAAATTGGCAACATTTAGATTACGAGCCCTGCTCCTTATCGCTACATCATACTCATGTGGAGACTCCATGTTTAAGCACTGTTAACTCAAGATATGACACACATTAAAGGTCATCAAAAGGCTTGCTTGTCTTCGAACGGAACTGACACGCTCTCTTGGCTCTGTGCTCATTCTGTTAATGGGAACGTTCTCTGGCGTCGCTGGACCGCTGGATGCAGTGGTTCATCTCAGTGCAGTGGGGGGAGCGGCATGCCACAGTAATGTAGAGGAGCCTCTGCACTGATTCTAATTTGGCAAGACGGGAGGAGATGGGGGAGGGGGTAATGACGAGAAGTGACCGGGTGACAGTTCAGACTGCAGAAACTTCCGCACGTAGCCCTAGAGCGAGGTCACCGTGGGTAGCTGCAGACATCAAGCAAGCCAGGCCATACTAGCTAGAAACTGGAGGATTCTTGCAGAGAGAAAGGCTTTTCAAATATTAGACATTGCTGTTGGTAAATTTTCAATTCTTCATACTGCAAAGCTTCTGTTTTCTTTCACTTGTAAACATACATGGTTAGCTTTTAGAAGTACGTCATTAAACTTTGCTTTCCCTTTCAGACAACAGTGAAGACTAGAAAAGACTAGCTGTAGTGGGTCTGGGCACGTCTATTGGATTTGTCTACCCATTCAATAAGAGTACTTGAGGAAGGTTGTCTTTGTAGGATTTGAAGTGACTAAGTCTTTGGCAAATGGACAGTGCCTCACTGGAGGTGGATGTTCGAGACTTTGGGGTCGCCATCATCATGGTCAGGCCAGGAGAGTAATACCCATGCACATAGATATTGCTCATTGAAAACAAATATCTTTTGAATGGTTCTGAGAATACTTTTTGAGTACCAAAATGCTTTTCAGACGAATACTTGTCCTTGCCCCCAGACTGAAGAAGTCTGCAATATGCATGTCTCAGTTGTCTGGTGTACCTTGTGGGTAGCTCACCTTCTGCAGGAAGCTGTAGTGTTTACAGGTCTGTGTGCTCATGTAGTGTTTGTTTCACTGCTCAGGGTTGCTTCTGATTTAAGAAAACTGCTGCTAGATCCTTTTCTTTTTTTTTAAGTAAAAGTAGATATCGTACGTTGTGTGCTTTTCTGGTCTGGTAATGTCAAAAGCGTTTGTTTTCCATCTAAAACAAATCCGTTTTGACTTTGTTAAACAACTTTTCACACAACACTGAGTTTTGCTGTCATCATGACAAATTTTTTAGTTTTAAGGCAAAACAAAACACGTTGCTGAAATGATGCTGAGGACTCAGTGCTGTTAGATTGAAAAGATGACATTGTCTTTGTCTTTGCTCTGTAAGCAGTCTTTGTGCTTTTCTGTTTAAATGAATGACTGGCTGCCATTGTGTCCATTTTCTTTACCTTGTGCATAGAAACTTACAAGCTCGGGCACAGACACTCACAGCTGTTTCATTTTTTTACACTCAACACCAGAGTCATTTACCCTCCTCATCTGCAATAAATGCAGCGAGGGGTGACCAGTGTTCCGACCGTTAACTGCGCAGACGGTAAAGTAACCCAGCCGTTTTGTTTGTGTCTGTCACAGAGACGGGGACGAGCTGCAGAAGTCCCTGTCTGAGCTCGCAGATAACAAGACGGAAAATGCGCACCCAAAGAGCATCAGTAGGATTGGCAGCGGCAGTAATCCCTTCCTCGACATCTCCCACGACCCCAATGCCGCCGTCTACAAAACCGGCTTCCTCGCCCGCAAAATCCACGCAGACATGGACGGAAAGAAAAGTAAGTGACCAGGGTCAGTGCTAGAAAACCAATACATTTTACTGTCATTACTTACAAGTATCTGATTAGTGGTTTAATAGATTTCATGCATACGGGATATGTTCATGTCAAAATTACCACTTTGTGAGTGACAATGAATATGACTTGTGGGGAGTGCAGTGACCTATATATTGAAACTAATGTGCAATGTAATGAAACAAAGTGGGTATAATATATTATGTAAGTAAAGAATGACATAACGACACATAACAACATAATGAGATCATTTTACTGTAATAGTTTTCAGCCCTTATCCTTTTGTTGTAGCGCACATTAACATCATTTTGAGAGTGGTTTGTGTGATTTAACACTTCTAAATACACGTGGACACCTTTAACATACCTTGCCAGGCCACCACTGTGGCATTGTGGTCTTTTTCATGTCAAATTTACAACCAGTGAGTCCGTTTCGATGTCCCTTGATGATCTCCAGTCTCTACATGTAAGGCATTTAGTCAGATCTTTTTCCTCTAATGAGTGTTTTCTTTAATACAGCTTTGTGACTTTTTCACTTGTAGTGCCTCAGTTTTTACTTAGTTCATTAAAATTTGTCTCAAATATACCATAGGAACGTAAATAAATCTAGCATATGTAACTGTCATTCATCTAACTAAGTAGACCCATTTGAAAATGAATGTATTTTGATATATTTTCAGCACTGGTACATGTAAATTTCATTGTTCCAAGTCATAACTCTATCATTGAGCATGCAGTGAAAATTGGGAACAAATGCAGGGAGCTGTGACCAAACAGATGACTTTGTAAACTGTGACTATAAAGTTAGGAAAAAAAACATCTGTGGTTATTTTGAAAATGATTCATATCCCTGCTATGTGTATACGTTGACTGCACACAATCTACTGTACAGGAAATTCAGGATTAGCCCTCTGCCTTTTTTCAGGTGTGAGCTTCAGGCAGAGAAGAGCTTATTGCCATCGTTAAAACCAGATATAGGACTTCATCTTTTTTCTTCTTTTTCTTGAAACGCTTATCTACAGTCATGCTTTGGACGGCAGTGTGGAAGCCAATATACCTCTGCTTTCTAGCATCTTCAAAATGGTGGCTCCTAAAAGAAAACACCCCAGCTTGACGATTGCGATAACGTCTATCTGGGGAACGGAAGGATCTAATAGGTCATTAAAATAATTGCTGTGTAATGTGAACTCTAACAGAGCACTTTCAATGCGAGTGCTGCTGGCCAGCGGCAGACGTGAATGAATGGAATTGGCAGCGGGCTCTCGTATTTCACTTCCATTTATCTCCATGGTCTAACGATTTTGAGAAGTTACAAGGGAACCTGCTGACTCGTTAGTACCCACTGCGCTTATGCCTGCTAAAAAAATCTTTAGGCTCAAGACAATGTATGTAGTCCTCATATACTCCTTATGTGGCTTTTTGCTTATGTTGTACACTGCCTGGCTTGTAAGTCGCTTAGGATAAAAGCATCTGAATAGATGAATAAATGTAAATGTAAATGTGATCTCGGATGACCCAGTGCTTTTACAGACTAATGTGTGTCTGTAGTCTGAAGAGTCCTTACCTATAAAAGATATTAATCAAATATTGTAAAAACCTACTGGTTCAGTAGGCTACAGAAATCTAGAGAAATTAATAAGCACTATATTGTAAGTGGCTGTCTCGGCAGCACATTGTAATTTCTGTGCTATGTATTAACACTTTCTCTGCATCATTGCAGTGGTAGACATTTTAAGCCATTTTAAGACCCCGGCGTGTCGGCGAAGTAGTCGTGCGCGATTAAGCACATCCTCAGATCACGCCGTAAATTCCACCATGATGTCAGACCGCGCAGAATGCCAATGCAGGCACCTGCCCTGTGGTTCAGCGCGCACCTAACAGCCTCAGGCCGGCCGTGCTCGGAATTCTTCCCAGGACTGGCGGATCCACGCCCACATGCCCACCACAGTTAAAATCGGCCCTGGACGCGGTTCTCGTCACTGATCCTGTTAAGGACGTGGCGCGTTGTTAGCATGCTGGTCAGTGTCCAGGGTTTGCTGTCGCCAGAATTCATGAGCTAGGCAGGCAGAATAGAGATGGGCTTTTGAGAAAAAGAGAATCTCCCTTTTTTTGGTATGGATTTCAGATTCTTGATCAAACACTCCAGTGTTTGTGATGTGATCTCTAGGCGATTTCTAGTAGAGTCTGAAGTCGTGAGAATAGCATTCTAATGTCTCTCACCCACTGGGGGAGCTTAAAATCCTAACAGAAGGCTCATCTGTCTCACATTGCATTTTTTCATTATACATTTTCACAAGAGGCAACTGCAGTGCTTATGTCACACTGTGCTACACAAACTGGAGTGGTTTTTGATTGGGTTGAGGTGTATAAGTCATAGTCAAGGCTGACTGTTTTTTGGGACACTGAGCTCGGGTGACTTGTACCTGTCCTGAGTGTTGTGAGAATTAGAAGTTAAATTAGTCCCTCTTTTGCACAATCCAAGAACCAAGAAAAGCTAGAGACAAGATACCTCATCTTTGCTTTTAGCATGCTTGACTTGTGTTAACAGCTTTTGTTTCTTACTTCCAAGTGGTCATGTACACTATATGGACAAAAGTATTCGGACGCCTGACCATTACATTGTAATGACATTGTATTCAAATACATATACTTAAATATGGAGTTGGTCCCCCTTTTGCAGCTATAACAGCTTCCACTCTTCTTGGAAGGCTTTCCACAAGATTTTGGAGTGTTTCTGTGGGAATTTGTGTCCATTCATTCTGTAGAGCATTTATGAGGTCAGGCACTGATGTTGGACGAGAAGGCCTGGCTCGCAGTCTCCGTTCCAATTCATCTCAAAGGTGTTCAATGGGGTTGAGGTCAGGGCTCTGTGCGGGCCAGTCAAGTTCTTCCACACCGAACTCATCAAACCATGTCTTTATAGTCCTTGCTTTGTGCACTGGGGCACAGTCATGTTGGAATAGAAATTGGCCTTCCCCGAACTGTTGCCACAAAGTTGGAAGCATAGCATTGTCCAAAATGTCTTGGTATGCTGAAGCATTAAGATGCCCAAATACAGAATACTGAAATACAGGTGTGGCCAAATACTTTTGTCCATATAATGTACATATAGGTGAACTGTGGTCAAACTCAAATGTCATTTTCATCTTTTCCAGCACCAAGAGGGAAGAGAGGGTGGAAGACATTTTATGCTGTTCTCAAAGGAATGATCCTTTACTTACAGAAGGTAAGACCATTCCAGATTGCAAAACATACATTATTTACACACAATAAAAATTCTAAAGTAAATGGCTTGTGGCAAATTTTAGCATTAATAAGTGTTTTATTTTCCATTTTTAACCATGTAATGTTCCGATCTTCAAATTTAATTCAAGCTGCCATTTAGTATTTAATACTTATAGCAAAGCATACTTTGCTTCAACACAGTCATGACAAATGGAGTCTAAGATGTTACAAAGATGCTTTTTATTATTTTTTATTTGGTTCTCTTTCCAAGTTGAATGCAATGGCTAGATTGTCAGTTTTAAAAGTGAAATGTTGACAGTACTCGTATTTAAAAATTTCAAACAAAAAAATTCCTTGAACAAAATATTTATGGTCAGTGGGAGGTGGGCTGGTTTTTAAAATAATTTTTCTGTTATTATTTTGATTTGTTATTCACAAATTGGATGGACAAGAGGCCTTTTAACATTACATGAATTCTAATGTCGGTCTTTATTTACATTTTCAAATTGTGAGTTTAAGTGAGTTTCTGTGCCATTAGAAAAAAAGGCAATTGCTTCCAGCCAGCCCCAGGAATGGAGGATTAGACAGTTGATTGTGTTTAATGAAGGACGTAACAGAGGAGCGTTCAGACAAATTGACACGCTTTATTCATTTGACTTGTCTGTGACACTTAGTTGGTACACATCCAGATTGTCTGGTAATCATCGCAATGTCAGAAGCATTGTATAAATACTGTACAAAAATAAACAGTTTGAGACACTGTGCTTTGCAGACACTACATGTGACTCATGAGTCCTGAAATAAGCACTGAAAATGATCATTCGCACAGAGAGATTTGCAGCATTGCATTCTGGGTTAGATTAAGGTTAGATAGCATGAAGCTGATTAAGAAACCAAGAAAGGATTGCAGATGTCCTCAGTTTTTAGTTTATGAAACGAATAGGTTCTCCGTATCTACAGATTATAATAACATCTTGCATTTGATTTAAACCACCCACCACTGTATATCATGTATGCTTCTAGAAGCCTGTTGAATTGCTGTCATTGTCTGGCTGGCTATATCTCTCAGTGAGTGCTGGTTTCTTGCTAGTGTGATTAATCATAATCATTTGGAGATGCAGAGTCACAAGGGAGTGATGTTTTTGCTTTCCTATTGTATTTATATTCATTTTTAGTAGTTAGCTATCAGTTTGCTCTATTATAAATATATCTTTTCAGTCTCAGCATCATGTTTAGTGTAGGTTGGCTCTCCTTGAAATTACTCAAGAAATTACTCATTTTCCAGAACGTTTCCCTCTCAAAACTCACAATAATACACCATTTAACAGCCATATTGCTGCATATTAAAATGCCTCCCATCTAAAGGGTGGCATCCTGTGAAATTGAAAACAGCCTCTGGATGTACCACTTCTCATGCTCACAGCCAGTCACTGTATTCAACAGCTGTATCTAGTGCTCTCCCTCTCTCTTAATTTCAATTAATGAATGCATTCAGAATCATTTCACTGGCGTGACACACAGGGTTCCATATTACCAAAGCATAAAGAACAATTAACGGAAAAAAATTCAGAAGTCAGGCATGTCTTTAAATTCTGTAAGAACAATTTAACCAGAACTACTAAGGCTTGTACCATATACCACTACAACCACGATCACTATTAATACTGAAAATAGTATTAATTAACCATAATTGTGATAATGATCCCAAACAAAAAGTAATTATAGTGACAATTTTGTTAGCTGTGGCAGGCAGAGATACATTGAGCTGCCAGTGTTACACAGCTCCTTTGTTCTCTCTCAAGGAGAGTTGGGAGTTTTATCCCTTCTGTGTGGTGTAGAAATTAGGGCCAAATTTCACATTTTTGGCATTTCAAAAGAAACCATTTCTTTGTCTCGACCTCTGTGAGTTTGCACAGCCTTTTCTCCTTGGAAGGATTGGACTGCCCGTGTCTGTGGCCAAATTATGCCTCAGATGATTTCTCTCTCTCCCTCTCTCTCTCTCTCTCTCTCTCTCTCTCTCTCTCTCTCTCTCTCTCTCTCTCTCTCACACACATGCACACGTTCTCTGGCCATCGCTCATTTATATACATATGTGTAAACTCCAACACACACAGAGTTCCACAATTTGAATAAGAGGGCGTTAGTACAAGGCCAGTAATTAAATGGAAATATTTCCTTTTTTATAGCTCTTAGAATACTCATATGATTAATCCACTGTGGCGAAAAGCCTCTGTGCCTTTTACTTCAAAAGGGTTCCTATCTTTCTTCAAAAACCGAATGTCAGCAACGATTTATTTCAAAGGCAGTTTCTGTCCGTAATGTATTTCCTGTTCTTTTTTACCCTTGCTGTGAAATGTTTGAATGTGACCTTTCTTTTTAATGGCAATATGTAAGAATTTAAGTCTCATTCGTTGGCCATGTTTGATGCTAAATGAATAAAGAGATGAATGAAAGGAGGTTTTACATGGCTGCCGACAGCTTTACGCTTTTGAAGTAGGCAGTCTGTACAGAAAGATGCACAAGTGTTGCTTGAAACCCGTGTAAAGCGATGAAAGGAAAAGCTGTTTGAAAATAAGATAAGATAAGATGACACTTTATTGATCCCCAGGCGGAGAAATTTGGGAAAATGAGAAAATCGTTAATTTGGGAATGTATATTTGCACTGAATGCCACGTGTAACATAGTGTGAGTGAAGCAAAACAGTGATTCAGAATAAACGCTTACAGAATTGTTTGCACTCGGCAGGCTTTCCATGTAAAGCAAGCATGGCAGCAGCTCTGTGTCACTGGGAAACATGCAGCAGTGTAGCAGGACAACACGCAAGCAGCTCAGCTGATCCAATTTCGCAGTCTTTGTGCCCTTTGCAACGTAATGCTTCGCAGGGAATTGCCAGTCAACAAAGGTGCAATACATTTCATTTGACAGATGCTTAAGATACTGTAGCTCTAGATTAGTTTGGTCCAAGTTTACATTTCAAGGACTAACATGGACTCTTGGCCAAAGGAAGTGTAAGGTTAGATACAGTGGGCTGCCATGTGCTTGCATGTTATTCTACTTCTACTACAGAATGCATGAACCATGGATGCAGTTCGGAAGGTAATCAAATTAGTGAAAATAAAGGTAAACAGCCCACACACGTGAGTATAGCACTAACAGTTGTACCAGGTAAGAGCCTCACACACAACTAAACCCTCTGTAACTGGCAGTGTACCCTAGCGCAGACATTGAAATTAACATCCATTTACCCACATAATATGGCTAAATTTGGCTTGTTGAGGGTTTTCCAGTCTTACTAGCCACATTGGTAGAAGTTTCTGTTAGCAGAAAAGCAGATTTAGTGCTAATATCGGGAATACATGCATGGTACGTAGGATATTTCTTGGCAAGAGCTAATCTAATGAATGCATGACAGAATGTATAGAAATCTCTTTCTCTGTCAAAAGATTTCAGTGCAGGCTTGCCAAGTGTCCTTAAAAGAAGTGTAGTGGGAGGAACCAGTTACTCAAACATGCTTAGTCCCTGTAAATCTGTGTTTGAGTGCTGTTTTGGCTAGTTGCTTTTGAACTGTTTCCATGATAAATCAGGAATTCACCTTTGTGAAAGGTCTACTCCCATTTTCTGTCTGGTTTATGTCTAGTCTCCTTTGAGAATGCTACACTGTCTACTCTGTATGTTTTAATTGAATATTTTAAACATTTCGAGGGTTGTGTATGTGAGAAAATGAATGAATTGAATGAATTCAAAAGAATTCAAAAGAATTGTTTTGATACCCGTACACTAGGTATGTTACCTTGCTTATGATGTGTAGGTGACCAAGACTATACTTCTCATATCCATGACTGGAACATCAGGTAACTTCAATGTGAAGGTTCAGTCTGGAGAGTACTAGCTAGTTTGTACCTTGACTGGCCAACCTCTGGAACTTTGTCATGCAGTGCTTCTAATATTGTTGACTGTATGGTTTTTCGCTTGTGTTGTATTGTACCTCACTTGTAAGTCGCTTTGGATAAAAGTATCTGCCATCTGGTATTAGATTCTTCTGGTGCTGGTTTCATGTCCTCCTTTATAATTGCTCTGATATTGTCACCAGTCTTCCTTTTTGCTCTGTTATATTGTAGAGGCCCAGCTGTTGTTTTATTGTAGTGTAGAGGCCCTGTTTCTCTTTTGCAGGCCTGTTTGCTGTTTTGGTTTCTCAGTGCCTTCTGTTTTCACAATGCCTGCTGTGTCTGGGATAGATGCTTTCTTTGAAGCACCGTCTCATGTGACTTCATACTTGGCTGAACAACCTAACCCACCTTGCCTCACGTAGACCTGTACACCTATGCTGTGAGTCCTGTCTGTACAGCTGGTCTTGCTCCCATATAGGGCCGTAATGTTCCATGCTGAGACCATTCCTCTTTATGATTGCTAGTCCAGAGAGGGAAAAAACTACTTCATATAAGTCATCCTTGATTCCATTTCACCAATCTACTCAACTCCCAAGCCATGAGTTGGTCGTATCTTAGTACGCCTAAGGGGTGAGGTGGTTATTCCTAACTGAGTCTCTTTATCTGGCTTGTCCTCAGTGATATTTTCAGCATGGGTGATCTTGCCAGCATTCTCTACACTCCCTGGCAGAAATTCAGTGGTTCCAAAACAAGGAAAACAAGTGGGCAGTTGTAATGTTACTGTATCACTGGTGGCCTAGGAGCCCGAAGTAGCACAAAGTTTTGTGATTAACTAGCTTAGCGGTTTAGCGGTCACTCTCATCAGATGGACATTGATGTCAAGTGTTATATGAGAGAAATGTGTGGTTAGAAGGGTTAGGGGTTTTCATAATTGTGTCAACAACATATTAAGTGGGATGGTGACAGCAGACTGCCAGTCAATTAGTGATATATATACAACCCAGAAAGTATGCAAATACAAGACTTGTCAAATTGGTGTGCATGGTGACAGTAACGCACTCAGGAGCTTCACCAGAGATGGCAGTAATTGGATTTGGATTAAGAGCTTTATCACATATGTGCCTAAAAGTCACATAAATGGAAGACCAAAAGCCTGTGAACCTTAAACTCCCACCCACCCTCCTCCACTCCCTTATCCGCACCCCCAGATGTGCATAGGCGCTGTGTTATACTGTATTTTATGTTAAATGTATCCCTCTCCTCTCTTTGGCTCTAAGGAAATAGCAAATGGCTCCATGGAAGCATCATGCTAGTCTAAAATCAGATAAATTAAGATGGTTATGCAGGGCAGACACTCAAATTTTTCCTAGGTTGAACTTGCCTAATTTTACAACTACCTTTTTCACTAAAGGTGATTTTATTTCATTTCCTTTTTTCTGTTTAAATTTGTATCAACAGATGAGCAGTCATGAGGCACATCCAAGCGTTAATTAAATATTTCTCAGAAGCTGGCACCATCTTAGGTTGCATTTCTACTTGTGTCTGATTCTGTTGCCAGTGGTTACCGTTGCGTTGCCAGCTAATGATCAAAGTTGCTGGTACATTAACTTGGGCAACAAGGGCTTTAGACTTTGGAGTAGCAATCATGGTGAATCATTCTCAGAGCCTCATCAGCGGGGACAGGGAAGTGGGGGAATTATTTCTAATTCCAATTAAACATGAACCTTGTGGCATGTGTGGAGGCGGCCGGGCCCTCTCAGACTGCGCGTTCACACACGAGTGGCACGGCTAATGTCAAAAGGCATGAAAGGGATTCAAGCTGTGAGGCAGACGAAAACCTCCCTTATCTCCGGTTAATCGCGGCTCCAGACTTTTCTTTTTTGCTTCAGACGTCAGTGTTTATAAGTGTGGGGCACTAGCGTTTTTTTTTTTCTTTTCATTTTGTTTGGCCAACGCCAATCATACAGAAGGAAGTAGAGCCTTCATACTTGATACGGAACACCTTCAGAAGGATTAGGACACTCCCCGATCTATGTATTGGAAGTCCTGTGGAAAGTACTTTTGTTCGTAGGTTATGCTAAAGCTTGCAGGTGTGACACTATCACCGTCCCGTGTGTTTCAGCCAAGTGGTTGTTGACACCATGGTTTTTCCAAATCGTTGCATACATTGAAATGATCGATTTGATTTCTCTGTGGGAGCACAGTTTGGCACTAATCAAGTGAGAACAACATGTAAACGACTGTCTGTGCTCTAGCACTGCTACTGCTTGCTAGTTTTACAACGTCTCAAAAACAAGATTCTGTCCTTCATGATGAAGAGCAGGATCTCCTTAACTCTTCTGCACAGTAGAGGGTTTTTATCGATCAGTAGTTTCACCATGAAGATACTCATAAAATGTACATAACTGTGGATTTCGCTGTCTGGAATTTGTTAGTGGAACCATAAAAAATTAAAATTAGAATCTGTGGCCACACACTGAAGACTTAAGAGTACCAAAGTGGCCTTTTAAAATGGAATTATTCTTCCCTTCCCGGTTACTGGGGAAACATTTCAAGTTCTTCTCGAACACTAGACAAAACAAGGACAAACAAAATGCTTACAATAATGTTGAAATTCCCCCTTAATTACAGCCTTGGTCTTATTGTGAGTGCTGTTTTTTTCCTGTCTGATTCAGATTCTCTGTGGTTTCTCATGTTATTGATCCATACCATCCCTCATGTTTATGATTTGTGGTTTAACGCTCCCCCTCAGTCCCACCGTCTTTCTTGGAATTTAAAAAAGCATGTCTCTTCCGTTTCTTCATCTGAAAAACAAACAGGCTGACTGTAATTCACAACAAGAGAAGCATCTTTGTGGGAAATCCAGCAGCTGAAGTCCCTCTTATGCAGGCAGAACAAGGGAAGAGGATTTATTGGAAAATAGACAGTATTGATATTCCTATCACTGCTCCTGTTTGAACCTACAGTATACCCTTGCCCCTCTTTATGTTGAACTGTAAAGGTCATGAGAAAAATATCAGATCTGTAGTTCATTTAACAGTAGGCATGAAGAGGGAAAACTGGAGACTGTGGAAACAATATTATGGACTTCTTCATAGCCTTTATTAGAAATAAAACGTGATAATTACAGTGCTTGTGTGAAAGTTTATTTTCACAGGTTTACGCATGAAAGTAATTATTTACTTATTTAATACTGGATGAAGCAGTTTGATCATTTGACGCTGAAGGCTTCAGGTGGTTGATGCTGCCCCTGACTGTAAAGCGTGGAGTGGTTAGGAACAGTCATGTAAAAGGTTCGTGAAAGCTTCCAATGAAGATTGTTGTCTCAAATGGAAGGCTTCTTTTATCAGTGAGGGTTCAGTAGCAGTTTCGAAGGAAGCCTCAAACCTTCAAATTAGTAACATATGGCACTACCATGCATCAACCCAGTCGTTGTAATGGATGGAAAACGCTGTTTTGTTCTTTTTTCCCTTGATTGTTTGCTGCAGTAGAGTGTTTATCATGTGCTAAAATGTCCCTTTAATGGACGTAGCTGGGAAAAATGCTAAGGACTAATTCATTTGTCATCCACAGTCAGACACATGGTGCGTTTGAGCATCATAGCGGTACGGCAAGATTTTGAGTTGATCATGTGGTGTTACTCTAGTACTAACAGGTGATGTAACCGTGAATGGTGTTTTCCCTTTGCCTCTCGTCGTGGCTCTATCATCAGCAGTCTGAATTGATACAACTCGGCAGGTACGCGGAGATTATGATCTAGTTATCAACAATGGATTTGAGAAAAGTAAAATATAAATATAAATAAATACGGGGAGCATTCTTCAGCCAGCAGACCGTGATAGCTCTGGTGCATGCAGTGGAAGTAGGCAAGGTAAAGGATATGAAAGACTGAGCCAGAGATAACGTGTTCTGAATGATCCGCATTTCGTACACGGCAGGCATTTTGAAGCCCCGGGATGTTAAATGATAAATGATAACCTTGACATCACACCTGACAGATTTACTCTTATCATCAGCATCCAAGTCAATACTGTTTACCATTCCCTACGCATCCGTCAGTTCAGTAAAGAGCAGTGGTGTGAGGAATTTGCCTTAACTCCATTCTTTTTTCCCCCAGCCTCCCCCATAACTGCATTTTTTTTGGTCCTTGTGGTAATTTTTCCAGGCTACGTTTATTAAACCAAATTAAAAAGCTGCCATGTTTTGTGATAATGCTCTTCTGTTTATTCTTCCATTATTGTGTTGAAGAGGTTAGCTGTGTCAGTAGATTCTATTAATTAAAATATGGTCGTCATTAATGTTTGATTAGAATTATTTTCTACGAGGAAGACTGTGCGGGAAACTTCCATATTCCATCTGGGTATTTATCCAGTAATTAAAAAGGCATCTGAGTTGTAATAGCTTTTGGAAATCATTCAAAATTCCATTTCCTTCCCTCCGCACCAACAAATTATATCTTCTGTAGAGAGGGGAGAGGCTGCAGTAGCTGGTATATGCATGCATAAATAAACACAACGAGGCTTGCACGTGAAGTATATTGATTGTCCGTCCCTCCCTGCCCCCAACAAACACACACAGGATGAGTACAAGCCAGAGAAGGCCCTGTCAGAGGAGGACCTGAAGAACGCGATCAGCGTGCACCACGCGCTGGCCATCAAGGCGGTGGACTACGAGAAGAAACCGAACGTGCTGAAGCTTAAGACGGCCGACTGGAGGGTGTTCCTCTTCCAAGCCCAGTGAGTGGCCCCCGCCTGCGTCTCGGCCGCGGGAGCATGCCGTCTGCCCCGCTGAGAGAGGGCAGAGGGAGGGGGAATTAGAGCCTATTCCCGGAACCGAAACCTAATTTCATGCTCTGGTTCAAGCACAATGAAAACACATTTATCTCGACCATTAGTCTGTCCGCAGTCCATTGTTA
Organism: Megalops cyprinoides; assembly: GCF_013368585.1. Classification (NCBI taxonomy): domain Eukaryota; kingdom Metazoa; phylum Chordata; class Actinopteri; order Elopiformes; family Megalopidae; genus Megalops; species Megalops cyprinoides. The sequence goes on along the minus strand of NC_050587.1, from coordinate 18,783,547 downwards.
GTCCAGAGTGTTTCTTTTTTTTTAACAGCACTCTAGGAAAAACTAATAAAGGTTCTTATCAATGAGAGAGATTGGAGTCCTCCTGAGATCAGTGCACATGTGGGGCTCAGTCTGACCTGTTTACTTTGGAGGGGGGACTGTCGGGGTAATGTCTGCTTTGTTCTGTTTCTAGTTGTGTGTGGTTTGGTTTTTCCCACAAGTTAGCATTTTTGTGTTTGTTTATCCATGTAACAGACAGCGGAAACCTTTTGTGGTTCCATGCAGTGTTAGCTTTTATTATGGCCAAGGCCATGTGTATGTTGGTCAAGGCTATGTGCAACTGAAACAATTTATTGGACTATGGACCAAGAATAAATTGCACCTTAGCTTGTGAAGCTGAATGTAATACACACCAATCATTCTGATTTCCCATGTGTCTTTAGCATGTACATGTTTTCCTCATTTTTATCCATGTGCCATCTCCCAGGAGCCCAGAGGAAATGGAGGCTTGGATCCGAAAGATTAACTCGGTGGCGGCCATGTTCTCCGCCCCTTCATTCCCGGCTGCTATTGGCTCGCAGAAGAAGTTCAGCCGCCCCCTACTGCCTGCGACCACAACACGGATGTCGCAGGTGAGACAGAACCTGTGTCCTGTATCTGAGCGTTGCTAAGCTAAATTATTGACATATTGATACTGTACATATAACTCACTCAATAGTTACTGTTTCTGTTGTAAAAGGAATTATTATGAGTATGAATTATTATGAGTATGACATGTTCAGGTCATGAACAAATTCAAGTCAAATTGTTAAATTGAATCACATGCATTATCATATACACTGTCTGTATATGAAAAAGAACAGCATGGATGGTATAGCATTAAAAACTCAAAATGCTTTTCCAAATGTTTAATTTCCCTAAAGGAGTTCAAGTGGGAAGTTAAATAGTTGGAAATGTTGTGGCCACTGTTATTGTGTGGTGGTGCCCACTTAGAAAATGTACACAAATGTACAATCCAGGGTTTTAGATGAGATTAATCCTCAGATTCAATCCCTGGCAAGAAGTCCCTCCTCTGCTTCAGCTTCAGCTATTCTACTGACATTTAGCTGGCTGTGGGCTGTATACAGTCTAGCCAAGAACTGGAAACACATGGTCTTTTAATGGCTCTCTTTGTGAACACTAAAGCACACATTTTGTTTTTGAGTGATTGCCCCAAACCTGTTTGTAGCTTTTGATTAAACAAATTAGAATTGAAGTCAAGTGGACTGACACCCATAGCCAGGCAATTATTGATTAAAAAACACTGCTGGGGGCAGTCACATCAGAGGTGTAGGAATCTCAAAGGCCGTGAGCACCATCTCCTTGAAGTGTTAGCAGGAAACGTTCATAACTTTTTCATCACCAGGCAGTAAAATGCAGACAGCTGAATCGCTAAATGATGACTGCGAAGCACTGTGATGTGACAATGACAGAGGGAACTTACTGTGATGTCATTAAGGTGTTTGCTTTTAATGAGGAGCAGAAAGTCTCAGAACAGTGTGTCCTGTCTGTGTTGCAGGAGGAGCAGCTGAAGTCTCACGAGGCCAAGCTGAAGCACGTCTCCACGGAGCTGGCTGAGCACAGATCCTACCCTCCGGACAAGAAGGTCAAAGCCAAGGAGATCGATGAGTACAGACTCAAAGAGCACTACCTGGAGTTTGAGGTAAGTTTTACTGCAAATGTGTGCTGGTTGTTGGGGGAAAGGGGGATCAGTGGTACTGTAGTCATAGTTGACCACTCTGGTACACACACACGCACACACACATGCACACACACTCACATCTCTTAGGAGCAAGGCAGCATTTGTATCTGCTTCTCACACTGATCTGTGCTGACATAAGGAGACCTCGACCTCATAGGTTCTGACATCCCTTCACACCGGTCACCAGTAAGGTCTTTGGACAGCATTTGTATAGAAACTGAGCATTTCTCGCTCACTGGCTTAAGGGTGTGTTCTTTCAACCCTGCTTCACATTGTGAGTGCAGGTGACGGAAGAAATCAACTCAACAGATGCATTGCTATGCCCACCACTCAGGAGGCTGTGTAGTGACTGCATGGTGATTTGGAGACTTCTAAGATTTGTGTAAACCTAAAGACAAGCATCTGGTATTAGAACTCATACAGTATTCACAGTCAGAAAGGGTAAGAGAGGGTTGAGTTTATTGACAACCACAAATGCTTTAGGACCGTTATTGACACGTTATTGGGTTGCTTGACAAAAGTATCACACCATAAATGACAAATATACATTTTTTTTTTCTCTCCAAGGTATGTATGAAGACATCTTGCATATAAAAATTGGACACTGTTGTAGGAATTGTATGATAACATAAATGGATTATTTTGTGTTGGCTTTCAGACCTACTGTAGTGATTCTGTACATATTTTGAAAATAAAAATATTGGCTTAAGTTGAGAAAGGAAGAAAGGATGAAAATGGGTGTTTCAACGGGTATTTATTTTTGATTCAATAATGACATTTGCAAATGATGACATTATCCAGAATTCATAGATTTATTCATACAGCGCCAGTGACAGTCACACAAAAAGACATTTGTTCAAACTTACCTTCCCTCAGCACTTGTGGAATATTGGTTGTTAATAAATCTAATTGCATTAATCCAGTGGAACTGGAAAGTGGCATGATGAAACGCTGTCAGGTCAGATGTGTACATCATTTCATATTTGTTCAAAATGTATAAAGGTATATTCAATCCTTCAGATTTCAAACTGAAGCTAATGAATGTCAGCACTTACTTTTAAAATTAACAGATTAAACAAGACCTTTTAAGGAGCATGGCTGTATAAAGGTGATAGTAATGTTAGCCCGCTGTTTATGCAAGCTCCAATAACATTCTTCAGCAGAGGAAACTGATCCACGCAGTAATGCAGTGTGTCTGTCATTCCTTTAAACAGATCCATTTCATTAGCAGATGGTGGGTGGACTATCCACCTGAACGAGGGCATTTGCAATAAAAGTACACGTTTATAATGGCTCTGTGCGTCACACGATGGCACCATGACAAAGAAAAAAGGTGATGAATTATTCCAACTAAAGTTCCACCCCTTGAAAGCTGATTCATGACATTGTGCCCGACCAAGAGTGAAGTTAATATAGTTACAACAGGACACAGTAAAAAGAAATTGGCGCGGTGAAGATACATCATGTCTACAGCTTGAGTTGAAAGCAAAACATTTTAAACATATCTAATTGTTATTAAGAAAAATATGGTTGTATTTTATTTAAATTAGTGGCTATTTTTTGTCATAACATCAGCCATAGACTGAAGGTTGAAATTCTGGGAAAAATTTCCCACTAAATGAAAGATGAGGATCAGCACAGAGCTGTACTCACCAGCGTACTATAGCCTTGTGTAGCTGTCTGATTTCCATTGGTTTGCACTGCAGTGTGTGTTAATAGCTGTTGGCTACATACGGCAGGCCAGCTGATATTTGTGTGCTGCAGCTTTTAAGAGAATTTCATGTGTTTGTTTAGCAGACTCCTTTATTCTGGTTGGCTTTCATGCAGAAGCTTAGTTCCACAGCCACTGTGCAGTCAGGTCAAATAAATCTATCCTGAAACCTTTCCATCACAAGTTCAGTTCTCTAACCACCTCAATCAAAGCGAAGCAAAAGGATTGGAGAGGGCCAGAGCAACACCACCATTGCGGCATTCTCAGCTTTACACAAAGCTTATCAGGCTTTTATATCGTCCGGCAGAGTTTGTGTTTATCAGCTAATATTTCATCACTCTGTGTGCTCTTTCTTCACTGTCAGTTGTGCTCACTCACCAGGGGTATAATAGATGATTTTATTGCTGTTTTTATTTCTGTTTTGTTTCTCTGGTTCGAGGTTATCCGAAAGGCTGGCCTCTATAACTGTTCCTGTTGTAAAGCCCCACCATTATATGGCTGGCAGTTCTCTACACACTCTACACAGTCTCATAAAGTAGAAAAGATGGCCCAAGTTGAGATTACTCGTTTCTGCAACCAGCACATATTTTGTAATTTGTATCTTGAGACACAATAAAGCCCTTGGTTCAAGGGCAGGGAATTAGACGGTCTAATTTGCCTCAGTGCATCAATTACATAATTGAACTGCGTTCTTGTTCAGTGTGCAAACATATTTGGAATACTGATACACGTGTGTATTACGCTGCTGCCTCTTTGCTTTGCTCCGTTGGTGGTCATGTTGTTTTTTATTTCTTTATTTTTCCCCTTTTCACCCAGCTATAGCAGTCTCCAGGTCTGCATTTAGGTTCATCACAACTGTAATGACATCCACTGAACACATGTGTGAGTGCAAAACAAGGCACTTGCAATCCTCCAATACACTCACAGGCCTCCCGTGACTATTTTTCCACACTGCAACACCCCAGTGCACCAGGAGACAAGCACTGCTGGACGATAGGTGCATCCACCTGATGCTGTCCGAGGAACTTGTAGACACCAACACAAGTCGCAGGGTGTTGAAAGCAGAATGAGGGGGGTACCCTGGGTTACCTACCCACCCTGGGTTACCTACCCACCCGGCAGAACGAAGTAAATTCATGCCACCGATGTGAGCTCCCATAGATGACACAACCGGTTTCAAACCCAGGCTGCAGGGCTCCACCTACACTTAAAAAAAAGCGCTTTTACTGTCTGGGCCACTTGGAAGCCATTTGTGTTGGTGGTTTTTAAGTTAAAATAGATGCTTTAATGTCAAATAATCACTACTGAACTATTATGTTGATTGGAACAAACACACCTGTCCCATATTCAAATAATGAAGTTGTCCTCTGAATCAATTAGTGTATTTACTTACATAAAGCTTAAGCAGTAACTGTTTCATTTGAACAAATACAACAAGTAAAGAGATAAAATTTAGGCTTGTTTATGTAGTTAATGAAAGTAACAGTAACAGCTCATGACTATAAACAAACCAATAATTATTGATTCCATGAAGAGTGGACCCCTTGGACTCTAAGACTCTAAGATCAATGCTAGTTATTCCGTGTACTACAGTTGAATGATCAAAGGCTGTCCTGCCCAGAGAGCTTAAATCAATCAACACAAGCAAGATCAAGTTCCATAGTGTTCCTCTGACCAGAATGCATGTCAGATATGCTCCTTTGCTCACACATAGGTATTTGTCCATCGGCCTTGTTCAAGGCCCTCCGTCATTTTTAAAAGAAAAGGCCGTCAGAGTTGAAAGATTTAGGGCCTGTCCACACATGCGATTGGAGGCGGGAAGAACAAAACGTTCTTTGTCCCAGCCTAGCTCTCACAATACTGTCACTGAAATGGAAATGTGGTTGTGTTTTTTTATTTATTTTTTTTCCGCTCAGGAAAAAACACACAGGCCTCTTCAACCACGGTGCACCATGCCATTAGCTTTGAGTGCTGAATTTGAGTGTTCCTTTTTTCTTTTTTTTTTCTTTTCCTTTTTTGCACAGTCATATGAAAAGGGACCTCCTCCATTTGAAAGTAACAGAAAGAGGAGAATCAAGATTGTCAATTACATACAATTAAAAAAAAATTAAGTTAAAATTGCTGCATCACATGCTTTCATGAAGTCATGATTCAGTACCTGGTCAGCTACATATTCTGTTACTACTGATCGTATAAAATATATGAAATACATGCATGAAGCACTTTTATTACAAGGGTGAACATTGCCATTTACAAGAATTGTTCCAATCCATAACTATATTATAGTTACAGTCAACAGCCACTAATGCTACTTTTAATGTTTGTCAAATTTTTTGACCCAAGTCACGCTTCACATATTTTTGGTTTGACTCCAAACTATGCTGAATATATTCACCTGTCTGAAACAGTAGGTTTTTGGGATTTGCTCTGTTTTGTATGGGTGATCTCATCCCAAATTAGCAAAACCCCCGCAGTCTGTGTCAATTAAGCAGACACAGAACAGTCTAACAGAGCCTGTCAGGGGCCAGTTTCACTCTTTTTGGTTATCTCTTGTCATTATGTAGGTTAGTTATGTAGGTTACCAATTTGTGATCCGTTCATTCCAAGTGTTCTGCTTGCAGGGGACTGGGAGATGGCTGTAATGAACTACCTTGGGTTTTTTTGTTATCTTGATCTTCTCATGCTGTTTTTGCTATTGTAGTTACTGTTGTTTTACGATTATGGTGTCTAGTAGCTGTAGATTTGAAGGATCTTAAGAAGGGTTGAAAAAACCCTACCACTCCAGGCCTTATTACTCCATTATCAGAGGAAAGAAACTGCTGAACTGCTGTTCAGGTTTGGGAGCGCTGACATTTTGAATTCTGACAGAGGCTGACAGCGCTTGGGATTGCACATGGTGCTGACCTTTTCTCATTTTCTGTGAAATATACGTTTTGTTCATCACTGTATTAGCTGACACTACAGCTGCTGCCAGAGGCAAGGCTCGAGCAGTTGCTGTAAATATTCCGCTGTATACATCCACGGAAGCCATGCCAAGTCCGCACCACAGTTTCTCTCATTACGTTTGGTTTAACAGTGTGGCACAGCTGTATCTCAAGTCAGCGCTAAATCCATCAGAAGTAAATTAGAGCTGAGTATTAAATAAACGATTTCCAAATGAGGCTTTTAAGACCAGCATGAAGTTTAGACTTAATAGGCAACATTTCTGCCACTGTAAGAACCTTTAAATACAAAGTCATGTTGCAGACATGCACTGTATGAATTGAGTCATCTGTTATGTACTGCAGTATGTTTACAGTCTAAACTTAGGTCATATAGAGAGGCTTTGAGATGTTGTCATTTTAATTTAAACTAGGAATACCATTCCAAGAAGAGAAAATTAATGACCCACTAATACCCACTAATTAGTGACAAACAGCCATTATACAGTCGTTAAAATCAAATTGTTTACTACTCAATCCAAAGGTGGCTCAAAACGGTTTCAGGCATTTCTTTTCTTCATCTCCACCCATTCATGTGTAAAAAGCGGAGGTTTTGCCGCGCGCCTCAAACCACTGCCCTTGTCGTCTAAAAGGCACAGTAAGGGGGACATGAAGCTCACTGAGCTGGAGACCAAGGTCCCTAGCCAAGATAATAAATCGTTGCTCAGTCACTCCTCTGAGTTGTAATATGACGGCCTCTCTCTCCTTCCCTCAGGAAAACCGTTATGAGATGTACGTGAAGCTCCTGAAGGAGGGGGTAAAGGAGCTGCTGTCAGGGAAGGATGGAGACGTGGGGCTGAAGAAATCCCAGTCCAGCCCCTCGCTCAACCAGGAGTCTCAGCCGGCTGCGGCCAAAGTCAAGCGCAACACCTCGGAGAGAAAGGAGCACAGGCCGGACACGCCCAAGGTCACATAGGAAGCCACCGCCAGAGCGAACAAGAGGGTGAACAAGGGCCATTCAGACGCAACGTGTGAATACGTTTCATGTAATTTATTTATCAGCCCACTATCGCGACAGAAACAGTTGTGTAAACTGTAAATGAAGAATAATCGTCCTTCCTAGATCGACTGGTGCTTGTGTAGCGTTTTTTTTTTTGTTTTTGGTTTTTGTTCTTGTTTTTCTTTTTCTTTTTTTTTTTTTTTTGTAAGGAACATCATCTTATGTATTTGTGGTCCTTTTATTTCGATGTTGTTGACGTTGCTGTTGCTGTCGTTATTGTACAAAGCGTAAGATTTTGTTGTGAGGCGTTTGACTCCTTGTCACTTTACTCGATCTCGCTATAACTGTCAGATCCGTTTCACAACAAGACTTTCTTTGCCTTTCAGTTGAGAAGAAAAAAAAGTATTTTCTTCTCTCCAGTTTAGTGGAAGATCCCTGACCAACCTCTGTACATGTAAATATTGAATAGAGATGTAGAGATAGTCTCACTTGGAATTTAACCAGTTATTTTAATATGTAGTTTTTAGTGTACGTCAGTGACATTGAAATCGTCACATACTTTGATGGTAATATTTACGTGGACAGATATGGCTTTCAGTGAGAACAGGCAGGTGCTTTTCAAGCTACAATGTTTTTTCCTGCTTTTCTCCATAGAACTCATCAAAAGTTTTGTTTCTCTTTGAAATGTTTATTTTTTTCTTAATTATAATGATGCATCTCGGTGTAAATAATGGGAAGTGATGCATTGCTTAGTTAAAAGTTTTAACGCTTTCAAAGATGTAGAACCTCCTTGCTTCGCTTAAGAACGGAACAGACATTTAGGACATCCAAATTATAAGCCTGACTTAACCATTTATTCAATTGTACAAGCATGTTACATTAGATGGAATTCGTACTGAAGCTAAGTATAAGTTTCTATATCAGTAAGGGATACTTTGAAAATATGTGTTCAGCATAATCCAGTGTTTGAGTTCAGTTACATCTACAGTACTGTTAACATTGAAAGTTTCAGACTGCAGTACGACTTTGATGTGAAAACCTAAGATACACAGTCTCTGTAGCTGAGCCATTTTATTTTTGTCTTCTTTAAGGCGAAGGATATATTTATGCTTTTTAAGTAGTGTCAATGCCAATGCTCCTTTTTTGTGTCTTTTATAATCTTCACGTATTTGGATTTTGAATTCTAATTTGATAACTGTATTGTTGTAAAGATCGAATTAGTATTTATAGTGCACTTTATAAATGAGTTCTTTTGAATATTTCAGAGAGCTTTATAAGGGGTAGACTTATGAGTTTCTTTACTGACTTCACAGGTTTTTAAGGCTGAACTAAACGTACGTTTGTTTTATTGAAGGTACTGAGCTGAATGTACGTTTCTATCAGCTCAACTCGTAATGTTGTCCTAGTTTGTTTTCAGTGGTTCGATAGTTTTGCTGTTATAGTTCGATCGTTTAATGACAAGGTTTCCTGTGAGGAAACTATTTACAGTGCTGTAACATTTAAAGTTGCAATTATTGCCTTTCCTGATGCTGTTGTTATTGAATCTGTAACGTCACTCACAGACGTTCATTACAAATAGTACTGACATTGGAAAACTATATGCATTTTATTGGACAATAAATTCCCTCTCTGTACTTTCTTAACACCCCTTTTCCTTTCTTGATTTTTCAGTCAAGTCATAACAAATGTATGAGTACAGTGCAAACAGCATACCCTGTACTTTACTCACATTAACACACAGTGATGCCCCATTCTTGGACAAGTTAAAGAAATACTTTTCAACATGCAAATGGTCTGTTTATGATGGTTCTAAAATATACAAGATTTGCACTGAAAGAGAAGATCTTTTTCTTTTTTCTAATGATGATGATGATGATGATGATGAATGTTAAAGTGTGTTGAAATGTCTTTTGACATCAACAAAGGAAACTCCATATCAAAATTAGTCATTTCACATATTGAAAGTAGATTTGGAATATTATTAACCTTTGTAATTGTCATGATGTTAAAGCTATGGAATGAAGAAAAAAACGAGGAATTATTAAGATGATGTTTAACCATTTTAAATGTGTTTTGTTTCTTTTTTGGACAGCATCCAATGTTTCCATTTAGTTTAATATGAATATATCAAGTGTACCAATTAGACTAGTGCAGCACAAAATTGTTTCACTCACAAAAAAGAATTCCATTGTTTACTTGAATCATTTACATTGTTGACACTTTAAGTGTGACAGATTGGTGTGTTATCCACAAACAGACACAAGTCAGTGTCGCAAATCCAACCAGATTTGAACAAATGCATCAAATAGCTTAATCCTTGTAGCTTTATTATTCAGTTTTTTTTATTAGTGCATTTGCTCAGACTGACTCAGTTTTGCTTGCCTCACCCTGACTGTATACATAGTTTATACAGATGTGTTCATGGGATTGTCGCACTGCTTGTATTATTGGTGTGGCTGAAAAACTATGATCATATGTTCTGTCATTTGTCATTTTTTGTCATTTTTCATTTATTTGCATTGATGTACTTTGCAAGAAAAGTACAGTGCTAGTGGTACAATATCCCCTAATGGCCAGAAGCTGATGTCTGATAAATTTGTGTTCTAATACCCGAATGCCCAGGTCTGTGATTATATGTGAAGGTAGTGCAGTATCTCAGTTACAGTGTGGGTGTTTGCATAAAGAGGTCTGCCAAGCCTTTTAGGATTTTATCTCAAATCCCAAACTGATGTGGTTAGCACATTCATCCTGCTTGAACATCCACCTGTGAAATGTTTACCCCAGACATTGTTCTAGAATGAAACTGTTTGTAGTAACATAAATTTCCCTGGAGGCCAATCAAAAATAATCATTCCTGTTCTCTAAGCACACCAACTCCAAATGTGAAATTACCCATTTCATGACATGAGCCAATTTGTGGATCAAAATTTTGTAATGGTGCAATTGTGTTGCATTGGTACATTTGAAGGGCTTGTGATAAAATTCTGTAGTGATCGGATGTTGATAGTTTGATGTTGTTTTGGTGTATTGAATAAGCTCTTCATTTGGAGCCCCCTGGGTTTTGGGTCTGGGGATTTCTATGAATGAATTGTGTGTGAAATTTCCTGCTGCACATCTTCTAATGTAGATACAGCATTGTCAGTGAAATGAAAGGGGTGATTACTCATTTGGGGTACATTATACTAAGTGTATTTATTGACTGGAACATGGCATAACTCGCTGCCCTTGTCCTTGAAATTCTGATTATGATGTAAATTTGTCTGTGGCAAAGGAGAGGACAACCGAATCCTACTTTCAATAACAAATTTAAGACCATTACAAAGGCGTTGTTGCTTTTTCACCAAACTTACTGTTTTCCTTAGTGCTAAAAGATTGCCAGTGAGCCTGTTAAAATGCCTTACCTGTGTTATTTATGCAGGTTACAATATCTGATATCACACTTGCGGGAACATAATATTTTCTGTAAGAGCACTCCTCTCAGATATGTTTTCAAAACAATATCAGAAGGAGAGTCACAGTAAAGACTAAAAGCCATTTATCTCCAGGAAAAATCAGTCCTTATCACTCTTTCATGGAAATGGAATAAGGGGAGCAAATGAATCCATACGCATCTCTGCTTCTGAGTGTTCTACAGTAGTCAGTAATGCACCTTAGCCTCCAGTTAGGCTCTGTTTTCACATACGTACGCATTGAAATATCTCTCCAAGCTGTGATCTTGTACAATCCTTTAACTGTGTAAATGTTGTTAAATTTAACTGTTGCCCTGTGTTTTAAAAGGCCCAGGATTGCATTGTTGGTTGTTCAAGTGATTTCACCGGCTCTGAGCGTGTCTTACGTTCGAGGTGCCGAGGTTAGTAACACAACATTGATGGTATACAATCTGTAGGTGGATTCAGCAAATAAAATACTGTATTTAATTCAACCTTTTGTGGTTCTGTTGTTTGAGGTGGATGTGTGGTGTGAGCTGACAGTTGTCTGTCCTGCTTGTGTTTCAAGGGGGCCCCTGGGTTTAACAAACAAAGGATTCACCAAGAAGTCAGACTAGGCTCTGTTGTATGTCCTTGTTAAATGCAACTAAAATGTGTCTGATTAGTTTTTTTTCCCCCTGGAGGGCCTTTGAAATAAATCTGTACACATCACCTAAATACAATGGAATTTGAACAGTAACAGTTTATTTTACAGATTTATAGAGAATCTTATTTTTTTCCACTGAATGGAATTCTCCAAAAGAGACATACTTGTATATTTTATTCTTATGTAAAATACACAGAATTGTGCTACATTATCATTTCTACAGTAGGCATAGCCTGTCCATTAACATGCATCTATATGAAACTGAGTATAGCAGGTCATTTCACAAGAGACTATTTTGACCAGGAGGCAGAGGGAGAATAGTGTTATATGTATTCATGCTCACTGCCAGTAATGAGAGTAATTTTCCACCAAAGCCACTTTCCATTTGCATGCAAGAGAGAGACGGCCCATAAATGTAAACTATGCAGAAGTGATCCTAGAGCGAACAATACAGCCTTGGTCTGGCTCAAAATGAGCAACAGCATAAGGGAGGTTCAGGATTGAAGGAGTGTCTCACCGGGTAAGGAGACATGAGAACTGTGTCTGGTGACTACACCGAACACTATTAACATACAATGAAGACGTTCTGAAAATACTCATTTACAAGGGAGATTACTGTGACACACCTTTGAAAGGCAAACTGTGTTTTTAAACCACCTACATGGTTGAAGGACTTTCAGGGCTCACTTGCAGATTTTATGTGTGTGAGAATGACGTAGGAATAAGCCTACACACACAGCAGGCACAAATGCAGTGAATGAAGAGCAAGACATCCCATATGCAGAAAAAGGCTGAATGTATCAGAACTGGCATTTTGAGAAGTAGCCGCAGCTGTACAGGATAGGGTTGTTTTCCTCATTGAACATTGCACACAACACCTCTGATTGGCCCACATATCCAGCCTGAGGACTCCTGGGTTAGTGTGCTAACAGTATGCCGAGGGAAGTGTATCTGAAGTTCAGTTTTTAATTTGAGTTCTTTGATGTGTAATTACCAAGCCAATGATTGCTGGGGTTATCACTTGACATGCATTTTCTTGTTTCTTTCTAGCTCAAACATGGCTTTCAGATATACACTCTTGTAGGGTTGTTGGTACCTATGTGATCCTTTTTAGATTGGTTCACCAAACGAACTTTGTTTTGAAATGGATTTGAAATTTTTTAATGCCAGTAATGCAGTGAAATGTCAGACATAATTCTCTGTCAATGGCAAATTGTACAACAGTGCTATTTATCTATATTGCCACTGTCAAAAATAGCCTCTAAGCTGACAATTCCCTGCACCCAAATGTATTCAGTAGAAGTATATATCTGGTGGTAAGATGCCCTGTGGGGAAAAAGCAAGTGCTCTGCTCGTTTGAACTACAGCAGGAATAAGAGAAGAAAATACCCTTGTGGGAATTTTTAGCAAGGGAAAATAAAAACATACATCTGAAATAAACTTATTCAGCTGCACTGCATACCACTCCAGCTTCTGCTACAGAGGTGTTCAGGGAAAATGGTAATCATTAGCCTTAATTCTTTTAGTCTCTATGCTTCAGCAGATTGATGTGCTGTTTGGATGTACCTTTATTCGGACAATGACAAACTGAGCAATCAGCCGTTATCATTTGTCTGTTTTTCAGACCCCACTTATCCAGAGTAACACAGTCATGGACACTGGAGGGTAAGAGAATACAAACCCATCAGAATGTGTTAGTGTAGCAAGTTACATTATTCACAGTTACTAACCACAAATAATTTTCTCATCACAGAGCTATTGATATCATTTAGCACCAGTCAATTCTCAGAAATTTAAGTGGATGCTCAAGTGGCACAGTCTGAGTGTGGGATTCAGTCAAGATTTTTCCTCAAATTTGAGTCATGAGTCTTTGCAAGTATTCATTGTTTTATGTACAAACAGTTTGGCAAATTCAGCCATCACCAAATTTTGATTTTATTGGAGAAAAATACCAGAAAAAGGCATTCATTTTTGAGACAAAGGACAAAATGTTGATTGGCCTTAATCTTACTCTAAGCCTTTAGTTCCCAGGCAGATTGAAGCTAGGGAAACTCAGTAACTTCCTGAAGGAGTGACTGCACAGTGGTTCTGACAGCACAGGCTCGTTCCTCCAGAGATGAGTGATCTGATGGTACAGACTCATTCCTCCAGTGATGAGTGATCTGATGGTACAGACTCATTCCTCCAGTGATGAGTGATCTGACGGCACAGGCTCATTCCTCCAGAGATGAGTGATCTGATGGTACAGACTCATTCCTCCAGTGATGAGTGATCTGACGGCACAGGCTCATTCCTCCAGCGATGAGTGATCTGACGGCACAGGCTCATTCCTCCAGCGATGAGTGATCTGACAGCACATGACGGCTCATTCTTCCACTGATTAGCTGGAAAATAAGAATGTTGCCCTACGGAGCAGGGATAGATGTACGTAAGAGCATTGTGGTTCAGGACTTTGTGTTCCACTGCCACGGGTTTTTAAACAGACACACCCCAAGGGTTTTCAAGGTATGCAGGAACAGTGCGGTGGTTTGGGCAAACGGATGCAAGATGCAATTATTAGACTATGGAGGGACTTAATAAGAGGGAAAACAAAAGAGAAACAGTGGGGAGAGAAGAGCAGACAGGCTGTTCTGGAGAGGTCGGATGGCATTGGCAAGGAGGGCAGCCAGCAGGGAATTGCAGTAGTCTATGCAGGGGAGAACAAAGGCCTGATCCCGAGTTTGGATGAGCAGTAATCCGTCAGGAGACCTCTGTGTTTCTCAGTCTGATAATACTGTTTGCAGACATAAGAGTGTTGTATGTCAATGGCTGTCTGAAGCACATGGACTTTTAAGTATCGCAATGCATTAATCTTGTGTGATTCAGTTAAGTCCTTCTATTGGCACAATTGACTGCTTTGAGAAAACTAAAACTGAGAAACAGGACGACTATACAGCAATAGCCCGCGTTCCACGTTCTACCATTTCAATGCATGTCATTAGGTGCAACATGTTGATTTGTTTTTTCTTCAGTAATGCAGGGGAAAAAAATTAGCCCACAGCTAGACAAAAATGAAATTGCTGCCTTTTTCTGATTTACTGTTGGCTTAACTCCTCTCAAGGGTTTTGGTGACTGACAGTTGCATGTAGCAGCATTTGCTCTTGTTACCATAGCAATGCCAGACACAAAGAGCTATTTTTGCAATTTATGGCAAAACACATTTTGTTCCTTATAAATATTAGTTTTGTAATCTTGGTTTAATCAACTATTAGGCAAGCAAGATTTAATTATGTAGATGTTAACATCTAAAATCTGTAGCGTATTCTATAAATACATCTACTCTAAACACGGGGGTGTGTGTAATGAGGAATTATACTCATAGTTACATCAAAGGAAAAAATGAAATTAATGTAACATCTTTCGCAAATTGCACTGGACTAAGTGAGCATAGGTGTTTCTGAAAGCCCATATTCTGATTGTTAATTTAAAGCTCAGTTTATATGTGCTGTATAAAAATGCATTCATTTAGTCTATTTTAAATAATGGAATGGAAAACACTCCTTCAATGACATATTAACCTTTTAGTGCTTTTTCACATACCAGGATGATTTAATAATTTACTTTTGAACTACCTACAAAGGTTGTGGTACCTTATATCCATGTGTTCTACCGTACATGTAATTTCAACGGGTATAAATTATCGCTTGCAATCATACATAGTATGAGAGGATCAAATGTATTATTCACGAGAATGACTTAAAATGCAAGAAAATAAAATATGTTGTAGCCTTACTTATTTACTGTATGTGTTAATCTATCCATATTATCCATAAAAACACACATTCCATCCATATGTCTATTGCAGGAACCCTTTTTCAGCTTCTAGACTCTGCATTTTAGAGTCATATTTTATCATTGATGCAGGCAACTGCTATGACTAAAGACACAGCAGGAGTTATAACATTTTTGCAGACATTATAGTCTATACATATGCCAGGACTGAAGAAGGACTGAAACAGTGCAATAAGTTTGTTACAGGGGAAATGCTTTTTGTCCATATTTGAGAATTCTATACAATTGATTGTAAACTATAAACATGCTGACAGCATTTATACAAAACATTATTGTTTCTCTATTGTTTCTATCTTTTCTACCAGATAGGGGAATATCACTTTATTTTTCTGTTGGAAATTGTGTTTTTTTTTTCACAGTATCTTCCTCTCAGGCTCTTATTATTATTTTTGCCCGGCACCTGGATTGATGGGTTGATACTATTCTCGAACAGTTGAGATTAGGAGTACGATCATGAAATCAGCTCCATGAAGTTTAACAACAAACTCACAAAGCCAGCCAACATCAAATCCTAGAGAGTTCTTCCCTGGATTAAAAAAAATTTGTGCATTTTGATAAACTGTGTATAGCAATGTGGATCCAGTATAGTGCATCCAGTGAACTGAAAGCAAAGGTGCTTGTTTATCAGGTTTGGGCCTTCTTGTTTGAATGTTTTCTATTTTTTGTCATTATTTGGAAATTACAAAAAATTACAGTTTGCTGTGGTGGGTCAAAGGGGTGCTGGTACTTCATATTATGAGGTCAGAATTAAACCTCAAGAACACTAGTTATTT
This sequence comes from Megalops cyprinoides, assembly GCF_013368585.1. Taxonomy (NCBI): domain Eukaryota; kingdom Metazoa; phylum Chordata; class Actinopteri; order Elopiformes; family Megalopidae; genus Megalops; species Megalops cyprinoides. The sequence continues at coordinate 18,767,517 of NC_050587.1, read as the reverse complement.
GTTATTTGTTATTTATTTGATTTGTTAATATTCAGCAGGCCATCCAGAATTACGGGTGACCACCTACTTGATATCTGTGAAGATATGAGGACTGGGAATTGAGACCTGTTCACTGAAGCTGAAGACAGTGGGTGATGGGTGGATACACACAGGTTAAAAATAGAGGGTACCAGTGGTTAAGGTGCTCATCTTGATGCAAGTGAACAACTATTTTTTGATTTATTTATTTATTCCCTCCCTGCCCCCTACTTACTTCTTACAGCACTTATTTTCAGCAATTTTAAAATAGCAAGGCAGCCATTTTGTTGGCAGCCAAATTATATGCTATAATTGTTTGAGAAGCTCCATGACGTTTAGCTGTAGTCTTCTCAAGTAGAACAGTATCAAAAAAGGAGCCTACCCACAGTACACCAAAGGAATTCAGAGGCTCCACCAACTCCTCAATATGGTCTTCAATATGGTCTTGGTCTTGCGAGCATACTTTTACTGAATTTTAAGAGTAAATTCATTTTGGAGTTATCCACCAAGAGAAGCACATTGGGACGGAGAGGAACATCTACCCCCAGCATTTTACTTAATGTAAACTTGACATGTCTCCAAAACCGAGAAACGGTTGGGTATTCCTTAAAATACATGAAGATAAGTTCCAGTCTGCCATGATTGGCAGGTTTTTCAAGTAATGTAATCCATCAGTTTTCTATATTTAGATGAAAAAAAACCTATGGTTTAAGTTTATAAAACAAATTTAGCCATGGGTGAGTAGGCAAAAGAGTGGATATGGAGAATCCATAAGCATGTAGAGTTGGACAGAGCCTGAGATTCAGGAAAAAAGAAATCTTTGGTACAGAGTATTGATCCAATAATTCCAGGATAGAGAGAACCCTAGTATCACCAAAAATATCCTTCTAAGTATATACTACCTTTGCATTGTAGTTACACTTTGGTTTATTGCAAGTAGTACATGGAGAGTAAAAAAGGGGTGTAAACCTGTAAAAATCAAGGCATTTTGCCAAATGCAACAAAATGTGCCAATGACACAAACTGAGCTCCATGGCCTGAGAATGTCACTATGTCATCAGCTGACGACGGATTGGAGCCCATAGCAGCGGAGTGAGTTGGCATTATTCCACTGGGTACATTGACAGGGGCTACTCGTCTCCCCTTTTTTCAGGCACCCTATGCGCTTGTGAGATGCTCGGATGACATCAGCAAAGTGGTGCCTATTCTCCAGTTAAAAAAAAGGCAATTGGCTGCACGCAGGTACATCAGAGGGTTGCGTTAATCTTGCCTGAATGCTATGGCGCAAGGGCAGAGGTTTTTGTGGTGAGACAGGCCTATGGTATACAACTGCTGGTTGCATGAAGCAGGAAAAGCATTAAATGCTATGGGAGGCAACACCTGTGTGCAACAGATAAAGAAGGACACAGATTAACTTTTTTCTTCAATAGGTATGAGATGATCTACCATGTCTCTGAGGCCTGTCATCTTTGGTTGTGGGTAGGTTGGCTTCGCAGCTTAGAGGAAAGAAACCCATTGTAGGTAAAAACCAGGACATAAGGACCACTGAGCTGACCATGTAACACAAAAGCTGCAGGCTCAAATTCCAGGTGCAATAGTTTTATCCTTCAGCAAGGTGCTTTGCTTGAATTCCCTCAATAAATATCAAGCTGTATAAATGGATTCTTTGCAAAAAAAATATATGCTATGCATTGCAAGTCACCGTGGATAATATTGCCTCTTGAGCAAAATAATACAAAAAGCCATGGATTTGTGTGAATTGAACCGATGAGTGTTGAATGTAAATGGTCTATGCCCGCTGTGGCAACAGAGCAGTTGAAAACAGAAAAGAAATGAAAGCAGGCAGATGCATGTGGCCATTTCTTCCATCATGTGATACACTGAACATTATCTGATGACATGAAAAGCCGTAGTTTGCTCTTAAACGGCACGCGCTCAAATCTTCGTTTTGACTTTCGCGAGTCAAATTTAAGGTTTTGGAGAACGAAAATGTAGATACCAGAAAATGAAGGAGCGGTTGGGGGAATGCACACTGCCGACAAACACCGAGCTGGGCGTCGGGGAGGGAAAGCGGAGCAGCAGATAAGTTACTGCTGATGAAGGGCTGGTTATACATGACTGATTGGCGCTGATGAAAAGCCAGCTCTGGAAATGAGGGGCGTGAGAGGGGACTAAGGAAGCAAAGGCGGAGGGGGGGGGGGGGGGGGGGGGGGGTTGGGGGCTTGAAAAGCTCACAGGATGAGCAACTGGGGCACACATTAAGGGAAAGGGCATCAATTAAATGATAAGGGCCCATGAGGCCCGTGGGAATACAGGGAGTGTGTGATTCCAAGGCAGTCGTGATAAAGCCGCAAATTAAAACTATGACTAACTGTACCTGGAGTTCTCAAAATAGAACAGGGTACTGCGAGTTCCCTCATGGGCTTTCGAATGTGAGGGAGGAACTGGCTGGGTTAAAGAAAGAGGGTCTCCACAGGCAGCCACGTCTAACATATTCTGATTTCCTTGGAGGAATATGCAAAACATGGGTAACAAATAAAGGGTTTGATTGGGAATCAGCAGCACAACGCTTCTATCAGATGGTGATTGATGCGCGCGGAGGTTATCATTTTCAGCTTTCACACCCACAAAAATATTGATGCTTCATTTCTCAAAAGATATGCAGATGTACTCACAGTCACAGGGAGTATTCATTCAAATGCTTGTGCTAGTTTAAGATCTTTCACCCTAAATCTTCTCTTCTCTTAAATGACGGGTATGTCTTCACACCCAGAATACAATCCATACCTCCCTCTGCCTAAAGGCCTTGAGGCATGAAGTCTCATGGGATGCATATCTCTCAAAGAGTGATGGTGACTCCATTGGTGCCAATAAACTGCATTTTCAAATTATGCTGTGGTATGGGGTCTTATAGATGCGAGGACCACAAGAAGCGTCACATCCAGGACAAAAGCTTAAATTCCGAATGGGTGTGTGCTTGGTTCGGGTTTAATCTTCCATAGCGTTTGGTACTGCATGCATCTCAAGCGGTCACATGAGAAAAATCTACCTCAATGGAGACAACAGCCAGGGTTTGTACAGTATACAGTGTACAGTGTGATTTGTATATAAATAAAACACTTGCTTTGGGACATTACTTATGGGCAATACTTTCAAGCTTCTTGAAAGTTCCTTTCAGATAACATATGCAAGGTGGTGGTTCTCAATGCAGGTTTGGTCCTATATGCTAACGGTCTGACTTGTCCACAGGTGAATTAAAAGGCAATTTAGGAAAAGACACAATCAGACACTTTGAGACCCTAAAAGATTATCGGCCGATCCTAATTCTTACAATCTCCAACTCATTAACAGTGATTGAAACATAGAGTCTTTTACATTTTCTGGTGGAAAAGAGATAAAATGCTGGAAACAATGCTGACCCTTCCTTCACACTCATGCAGATCTGTACAGTCTTTTGGCTTCTGGCCCCTAATTAAAACTGCAGACACCCCTAAACAAATGTCCATTTCGGTGGCATTGACGTCACTAATTAATTTATATGGAGACTAAGCAAACATCTTTTTTTACACCCTTGCAGTCACGGCCCTTAATCAGTGTAAAGGGCCCATGAATGACCTCTCATTATGAAGTGCTATCACACTGGGATTGCACTGGCTCCCATGGGGCTGGTCAAAGTCACAGCAAATCATTGTGCAAAGGGGATCTTTCCTTTCCAGTCTTTTCAACTCAACAAGCTTGTCTCTTCACCGGGTGCATTGGAGTATGTCCTGATGACGACAGGACAGCACTTGCTGAATGTTTTATGATGGCAACTCTCAGTTTATTGATGTTCCCACAAGAACATACTATCTTCAAAGTACTTACCTAGTTTAAGACCTGCAGTAATATATTTCTTCACCACAATTTGTAAGAGCATACCCATGTAGATAGAAATAAATGACTATAATGAATGCCAATGCATACAAAATATATGTTAAATACATTGTGATAAATGCATCTCCCTTTCTAAATTTATGGTTTATGTATATAAAAGAAAAGATTCCAACAACCATTTCATATGTTTATTTAAATCTTTGGAAGTAAAGAAATTTGGAAGTACATTGCAGTATATATTCCTGGGAGGAGAGACACAATGGAGTTTGGGACACTGTAAGGGCCACAGGGAGAGACACACAGGCTGAAGGAGAGGAGCAGGCCTTGGCAGAGGCGCAGGGAGGGGAAGCAGAGCGGCGCTTCCAGCCGTGATAGAAAAGGAGTGGATGATGGATTAGAAGCAGAAGCTTTTGGCAGAGACCATGGCACAAAGCATGGAGCAGTGAGGCGTGTCATCAGTCAGAAATGAAGAGAGAACAGGACACAGCGAAAAGGGGGTACACTCTGGAAAGAATACATCTCACTTAACCTGCATCCCTCCCATTGAATAGTCATTTCACACAAAATCTGTCCAGCCACGGCAGTTTCTTTGAAGCCCTCTGTCCACATAAAATTGCATGAATGATGTATTCTGTTGCATGCAGTGGGGTAAAGATGCTGTTATCTTGGAGGCAGGCTGAGTTCTTCGCTAGACTTCACACACACACACACACACACACACACACATATACACATATGCAGCAATCAAATGGGTTCCATTCACAGAATAATGAGAAAATGGAGAAATGAAAACCAAAGCACCCACATGAATTTTGCATTGTGTCTATGTCATGTAATGATCATTAACACCAGTGAGGGGCCATAATGTGACTACACATCACACGCGAGAATGCAGACCCATCCGGCTATTTCTAAGTGCGAAGAATCCAGATGGCAAAGAAACAGGGACTAATTTGTAGGCTGCAGTTGTAGCCATGGTTCCTAATCAATGTGAACACTGAAAATAAACCACTGAGTAGGAGGAGAAATCAGCCTCTACTCATTATTATCAGAGGGAAATAATCGTACTGTAAAGGAACCAGGCAACATACGCTCGGACAGCTTCAGGCTCAATACTTTTTGTCTATTAATTATCCTATCATGCTATGTATAGCCTCATCTGGTAGCAAATACAACATGCCATGCCCTGTAGTGTCAACATGATTCATGCACATCTATTCTAGGATTCCATCAATGACTTTTACCAGCCCTCAAAAAATATCAATGCAGTTCCTAACAGTCTAAAACTGTATATTTTCTCAAATATGTGTGTATAGCATTTTGGTTCTGTTTCTTGTTGCTGTATGTATATAAATATAAAAGAACAAAACTACTTGGCTTTCAGCCATACTGAAAACCCAAGCTGAATCAACAGTGTTAGTGTGAGGTTACGGCACAATGGCACACGGAAAATAACGGAAAATCGTGCGGACGATTAGCAGCGTCCGTAACTTGAAGTGGGATTATAATCAGTGTTATATAAGACATGACCAATGCAGACTGGAAACAGTTGCTTGGAAACCAAACACTAAGATGCTCTCGGTGTGACTGAGGAGGGGAGCAGAGCAGCAAGCGCAGTGCTGGCGAGTACCTTTCCTCCTTGTCTGTATTTATGTACCTACACACCTTTCTGTTTTACGCCCCCACCGCCTTTGAGTCACCACGCAGTGGTTCCACTGGAAGATGTCAGAGTGATTAAATGTCTCGGAAAGCAAGAAAACAGTTTATTCCTTCGTCTGGAGAAGGAGTGATAAATGATATGAATGATTTGAGGCACATCAGCTTCTTGTTTGACTGACTGGCCCTGCAGACATTTGCCTGCAGATAACCTTACGAGAGGTCAGCACTGTACCAGCAAGTAGAGGCAGTAAATTTCACTGCCTAAGGATGTCTCCAGTTATTCATAATTTAACTGCTGGGATGTCATGATATATTCCCAGGCGAGTGTGCGAGGCTTAAGCGCATCTGTGCGGGTCTTGCCTCTGAATTCAGAAAGGCCTACCTATGAATGATCCTCTTTGTCTGAGATGTCTTCTGGAAAACACCTTAGATACATTATGTTTCTGCAACAGTGGAGAACACACGTCTCTGAATAGGGCATTTAGTGGTTAAATAAACTGTGGAACATGATGGTTCACTAACCACTAACAATGCCTTATCCATGTTTCAGCCCATCATGACAATTGTAATTAGCTACTAAGACTTATCCACTAATTAGCAAGTGAATTCTCACCAATATGACAGAGTATTGTACTTATGAATATTCTTTCACCTTGTCATTTGTCATTTTTATTGCATGGATAGAAGCTAATTCTGTAATTAGTTCTGTAATTAATCTGTAATAGATGTTATTGAGTGGGAGGTGTATGGATGTAAATCAGCATTTATATGTGTCTGCCACAATCAGATAGCATAACATTCCTCATCCTGATGAACTTCATTTATGGCATATTGGGCTGTTCATATATGATATTTATTTACCCTCTGTAAAATTAGGAACCTATTTCTAATACAAGGGATTGAATTGTGAGTCAAATGTTGCTTGTGAAGTTGTGGTTGTATTAAAAGAACAGGGTTATAGAATTAGGTCAGCTATTGTAGTTGCCTTGTGTACTTTGTATAGGGGGGGGGGGGCAAAGAGAGTCAGGACAATATTGAAACTATTCATCTGCATATAACACTTTTCATATACATTTGTTCCATCTAGTATCACGTTGTAGTAATAATTAGCACATCATTATTTTTGAAATGAGGCACTGAAATCACCCAAATAAATTATTATATCCAAACATATGATAATAATAATAATAATAATAATAATAATAATAATAATAATAATATTGTATATACAGTTAATCAATTATAATCTATCATAATGCAGTTATCAGAGGTACAAATTTTACAAATATTTTCAGGATGATATAAACTGTATTTATTTATTATTTATTATTTATTTATTGAACCCATGAAGTATTGTAGAGCAGTAATGCTCTGCATCTTGCTCGAACTGACTTTAGGGAACAGTTTCTCCTCCTCATGTCAGTTCCATTCTTTGTGCATTCCAAGCAATTTTAACGTAAATACATTTGACAAGTGCATAGAAAATGCACACAAGCATTTTTTTGCCTGTATATAATGTTAAAAAGGGCCAAAAGTGCTATGTTTAGCAGACGAGTCAAAGTTTGGTTTCAAGTACACCCCACAATTGACAGGGTGTTTTCTTGACCTAGATTTAAGGACATTTTGGACATTAACCCAAGTGAGATTGTACATTTTTCAAGTCTTGTTGGAGGGCAAGGGTGGTTAAGCATTTTGACACATTTTTTTAATAATTTCTTTGTATATTTATTTTCTAAATGATATGTATTTTCAAAGCTGATAAAATCCTTTGCGTATTCCTTCTGTTTCAACAAGGATACAATATAAATATAAAATTGTCTTGCTTATTATCCTGCCACGCTACTTTCTTCTCTAAGGGCATTCAGATACCTTTGTTTTTTCAGCTGGTGATGAGGACAAGCTGAATGTAAAATCTCTTTTTCTAAAACTATAATTGAGAAATAATTCACGTTATAAAATCAAGCTGTCTTTTTATCTAATTGAAAATACATCATTCTTGTGGCCTCCTACACTTGTTGCCACTGGCAACCAGATACATCTAAATGATGTATTTTCTATTATGGTATAATTAACATGCAGCACATTCTTGTAAACTTTTCCCTGCTTAAATGGCATTGTTTATGCGAAGCCTCTTCTGTCAGAATGGACTCAGCCTTAAAATTCACAACAACAGATTAAATGATTTATTGATCTTTTTTCCTCAGCTGAAAGGAAGCAGAAGAGGATACTCTTACTTGTCTCTTGAATACTGAATGCATTTGATCATAAAGCATTTCATTGCTTGGAGGGCAAAACACATCACTGTCTCAGTGTAGAATTCATTGGGAAGTACGGCTAGCCCTGACTACTCAAACTGGCAGGCAGGCTCACGCTTCCTCACCCAGAGATCAGACAAAGAGTAACATGGCAGCCCTAATATTGTGCAAATTGATGCAAGATAATTACGTGGGATTGTTCTCCCCCTGTTTAAAAAGGAATGCATTCACACATAATCAAATGTCAGCTCTTTGCATTTCGGTTCCATTTCGATCGCGTGATGGATTAATTCATCAATCATGGACCCATTCCATCAATTCCAAGTTAAGCTGTCTCGATAGATCCCTCAGTATAGCTCTTCTCTCTCTCTGCCTGTGTGCATGAGAATGCAGGCATAGGTAACAAAGCGTAACAGAAAATTTAACCAACAAACGCAGTCGGACTATCCAGTTCTGACAACCATGACAGGTCCAACCTAAAACTATCTTCAAAGAACCCCCTTCATCCTGCCCCTTGCAATCATTCTTCAAGGACATTGCCCAGAGGAAAATTAAAGTTACAGTATATCTCCTATCAGCTCTTCCCCAATCAAAAGAAGAGGACCCTCAAATGAGAGGGGAGGCAACCAGCCACTCACCTAGCAGGTCATGCTGACACATCTTTCAGCCAGTGAAGTAAGACAGTAGAATGTAATTTGGGCCACCTCCATTTCCGTACTAGCCAATCAGCTATGGAGGTCTGAAAACTGAAACATGGGACTCAATCTCCTCAATTCGCCTCTACAGTTCACACAGTCCCTGTGCAATCAGCAGACCTCCAAGGTGCTCTCCAAAAGGAGAGAGGGAGACATTCTCTATTCGGAAGAATCTACTCTCACGGGATCCCTTTTGTGACTTTGCATTCATTGGAAATTCAGCTTAAGCAAATAGGCTGTGGGAATACTGGTGTACCTGTGTGGATAATTTAAAATACTTTTAAGAGTGTAGAGTTAAACAGCAAAGCTTATCTGAATCATTATTCTGGGGGCATGAGTGTTTATTGTGCCAACTGGCTGGCAAATTAATCAAATGTGGTTAATTGCTGATTTTTTTCAAGTTAGTCTTTTGCTTAAACTAGTTTCAGAAATATGATGAAAGGTTTCATACATTTGATACATAAGGTTGTTTAGCTTCGTAGATGCTGTCATCAATTGCAACTTACAAGGCGTGCAGTTATTTTCATACTTAATCCATTCATACAGTTGGATATGTATCTAAAATATCAGAGGTACAAACAAGCAGTACCACTACAAACACATCTTTGCATCCTTAAATACTTTTTATTCTTGTGGTCTGAAGTCATTAATTAAACATTCCAAAAAAGCAATTAATTTGTCTTGTGTTGATTCGATATATATTCACAGAGTGTATATTTGTCAATAAATGTTGCCTGTGCGTGTGAAGTGTGGCATCCTTTTGTTCAATTAAACTGTGCTCCTATGACAAGAGTGACTAGAGCTCTGCGCTCTGTGGGGTCAGCTGGAATGCGCACTTCAGGCGCTCCGTCAGTGATTCAACTTAGTGAGTGACTGATGATTGAATCGGCTGCGCAAAACACAGTGGAACTCTGTGTGGGCGCGGCCATCCGGGGGGCGGCGGCGGCGGAGGTTCAAGGCGATGGGAGTGCCTGTGACAGGAAGGAGTGGGAGAGTTTAGTGAGACTGCTGAATGGAGCAGAGCCGCGGCACCTGTTACTGACACGTGAGGAAGATGGAACGAGGAGACCCCGCTGTACCCAAGTGACTGGCTTGTTGGATTCTCGCCTCGCAACAGCAGTGCTGCCTACGCTTTTGTCTTGTATGTTGGGTTTGTGGTTTTAATGTTTTTTTTTTTGTTATGTTAGATTTGTCAGAATAAAAATGAAGGGAATGAATGTGTAGGCATGTTGATAGTGTAACAGACTCTGAGTTTGGGAAACATATCCTTCGGGCTAAGATGAATGTAGCCCCATGGGAGGACTCGAAGACCTCACAGTGCCCTGAGAGATATTAAAATAGCACTCCTACTAATTACCCCTCTGCATCAACAAAACATTTGAATTATAATTTTTGTGTTTTGTGTTGCTTCTCTTCTAAAATTTATTGAAATAATATGGGTGAATTTCTTTTTATGCTTTTACCCCTTTATGGAGTTGCTAGTTGCATACTCATGTGGAGGCACTGGGTAAAGTGAATGCAATCCTGCATGACTTGCACACCCACAATGACTGTTTTCACACTACAAGACCCACTTTGCACCACAGTGAAACAAACATGGTTTGATCCAATTGGAAGGTAGGTGCATCACCCCTGACATCGATCTGAGCAGCTCACAGGTGCCTGAGGAATCACAGGATGCCTCAGAATGGTGAGACGAGGAAGCCCTTTCGATAAGCGTATCCCTACTCTGGTGGAACAAAGTCTGCTGTGGGCTCCCAGTTGTTATTGATAGGTACCATGGCTAGGCTCAAACCCAGCCCAAAGGGCTCACCCTGCTCTTGATTTGGTTTGCTGAGCCACTCAGGAACCCTCTAGGATGTAACTCCTCTGGGGATGTGGTCAGACTCCATTCTGACTTCCATTTTCGTGTGTTACCCAGCTCAGCATGGGTGTGACAAAACTCAGTTTAGACACAGGTACTGTATGGTCCCATTATGAATCATCAAACCCATGGCCTAATTTACATCCTTAAATTTAAGGCAATATATTTAATGAGCTTGCCCTCTAGTGTCACCATAGACCTTAAAATAACCAGGCACAAGTGCTGGAGCAACAGACTGACAATATGCCAGAGATTACAACAATGACAGCCTCATGCAAACACTGGGCCATATTCAACATGGATAAAAAGCTTGATGTGAGAAATTTTTTTCATGAAAAAGTATTGGTCTTTTCAGTGAAGAACCCTTCAGCTGATTAGAAAATGAAACTCAAAGGAGCCTATAAAAAGACTTACAACCATAGCCAGCAATTACCACTAAACTGATTTACTCTTCCAGGCTTAATGTCAGCTTTCTGAAAAAGGTCAAAGGGGTTTTTTTGATTGCTGTTGTTGCTGTTGTTGTTTTTTTTTTTGGACTTGTCAATCAACACATCATACTGTAACCCAAGAAGACAGAGACCGGAATGTTTTTAAAAAAAAAAAAAAATCTATAAAAGGCATATTCTTGGACCACATTGTTGCCTCCGGTTACATTCCTGCAAATTTCCCCACCTTTAAGACCTCCAAACTGATGATCAAATCACTAAAGTGAGTGCTTTTCGAAGATTATTTGAAGGGCAGCACAGTGCCCATAAAAAATTAATTTCACAAGCTTCAAAAAATTTTTCAGGAATGTGTATCATTAGCATCTGGTATACACAAATTACTGCTGTCGTTTCCTATTTTCACATGATTCTTCTTATTGACAAGAGGATTTTATTTGAAGTTTTCTTCACAGCAGATGACAAGGGAGCTAGCACTCAAATTAGTGCACTGGCAAGTGGGGGTAGGAGTGCAGTAAGCAGATTGTATGGACATGATGGGTTTCATTACTTCTGACACCCACAGAATCATGAATTCTGTTATATTATCAAATTCTGAGCTCTATAATAATATGTGTACTCTCGTGTGCCCCATCACTAGAACAGGCAAGATTACTTACGTGGATATTACTCTCTGCGGGTACACATGTCATCTCTACACCACGAGAGAGAGTGACTGAGATGAATCCATTTCCACCTGAGTGATAACTGAAAATAGAGCATGCCCCTTACACCCTTGTATGTCAAGTTTTTTCACAATACGGATATTTGGACATCACACACCCCATTTACCCACTTGAAACTGATAGCTAAATTACTGCTGATATTTTTAACTGTGCGAGGAGGGCAAGGAATGTTCCTTTGCTCCTATACTGTGTTCAGGGCTTCTCATCCAAGTAATTTGCCAGTAATGGATGTCAAGGAACTACATTGGTGGGTCCTGCTGAATGCAAATAATTCTGCAAGCAAGTCCACAGAACTGTGAACAATTGTAGGATCCTGACAAACCACATCAAGATTTTTTTTTCAGCACTGGAGCACTTTCTAATCCAAATATTGAAGCATAAAAGGACTGTGATACCAAATCAGCAGAATTAGCTATATTTTCATAAGCACTTCCACATACCAATACCTCTTTGCTCCTGAGTGCCACCTTTCCAATCCCGGATAGAGTGTTTGCTGTATCAGGGTGATGTATTGGACAGGTAATGTAACTTTCACGTTTCGCTTCCCTCAGCACTGTGAATAAAGAGTAACTGAAGTTTCAGTGCTCTGGGCTCTCCGCAACACAAAAAGGTGAGTCAGACATTTTTGAGGGCATTTGCTAAATGTCTGTTCCTTTGGCTCTGCTCCCTGTGGTCAATTCACTTCACACATCGGATATTAATTACAGCTCCTTCCTCGGGGTTGATGTAAGTAATGTGGAGGTCCAGTGCCCGACAGGATGTGGCTTGAAACGATCAAAGGAAATAATAGGGAAAAAAAATCAGTAATAATGCATTTAACTTCAAGGATCATTTCACTTCTTCTCTCTGGGCTGCATGTTTCAATCTGAGACATCCAGGGCATGATATTGAGACCATCACAAAACTGGGAGGATGCAGAGAATATCAAAAATGCACCATCCAGGGATAATTTCATTTTATGTCACACCCGTACAACAATAGCATTCTCTCTGATCAGTCATTCGATCAACTTACAATTGGTAACACCCTTTACAATACAATTTACAGCGCACTATTTCCAAAGATAATTAAAAAAAACATTTGAGACTAAATAGGAAATGATTCCATTAACCTTTGCAAAAGGCAAGCAAGGTTAAGTTGAAGTAAATAATTTTTATATCAGGAGAAAAATAATTTCTTGATGTCCATATCAAGTATTTTGTACTTAGAAAGCACTGAACAAGTATATATGTATGAGTAATTCAGTTATGTTTTGCAACACATCCTAACTCAACAGTTCATCATTCTAGTTTCTGATTACCTCTAGTTTCTCTGATACCAGCTCTGAAATACCAATGCAGCCTATTAGCTTTTATCAGGATTTTTTTCTACCTCCACATGAATGGAAGGCACTGGTCAGCTGAAAAAAAAATACATAATTTTCCTGATTTAAACTCTCTAAGTGAATGTTTTCACCTTGACAACACACTTGTAGAGGTGTACCCAGAGGCCAATCAGTGTACTTTGTGGTTGCCATGGAAGTGGTGGCCAAGAGAGAAGAGGTATGACTCATTGTTTTGTCAGTAAAGAGCTCTCTGGGGTGGGGTGGGGTGGGGTGGGGTGGGGGGGCACTCCACAGACTTGCAGCACAGCTGTGTAGGCAGTGGGGGGCAGCACTGCTCCGTGACTTTAAAAGGTACGGCATCTGCTTTTCAGCTGACAGTCTCTTCATTACTGGGCTCAACAAGGTTTCACAAAAAAGACAGGCTCATAAACATTTTCTCCCTTTAAATAAATAGCTCAGATAAACGCCCATTGAATTCACCAATGACGTAGTTTGGTTGGTAGCATTTAAAGACCTCTTATTGCATGCTGGCAGCATATTTTGTAAAGATTGTATGGAAGCCTGTCACCTTGTGGAATGCGAAATGGTGAATGCAGCATGTCTTGGTGTTTCCATTTCCATCATAGAAATGTTTTTCATGATAACAGCTAATCATGTCTGCTGGTGCCTATAGGCCTTAAAAGACTGCTATTGTATCCAAAGACTGGATAACAAACCCATCCATCATGTGTGGATGATGATGTCCTTGTTTGTGAAATATTTCATGTCATTTTGTTGGATGCTTGTTCTTAACTTTGGGAGTCTCTCTGCATAAGAGAATCTGCTGAATGGCAAAAACGTAAACGTAATGTTAAGTGTACTCACATTTGGCATGCCACCCTAGATAAGGGTGTCTGCTGGATGTCAAAAATATAAATGTAACATTAAATGTACACATTTTGTTTGTCACTCTGACTAAGAGTGTCTATTAAGCAACAAAATGTAAATGCAAGAGTTCAGTCCTTACAATGGTCTATAAATTCAGAAAAGCACTCAGGTACAGCAGAGAAGTTGGCATACACTAGATGGTGTACACCATATGTGTGGTGAATACAGTTCTATTTGGTGACAGCCAAGGTTGAATTTTTCACACCTCAAGTTATCAGGTCAAAATAAAATCCACATAATCACCAGGACACTATTAATAACTTAATGGTTTTGAATGGCAAGTCTTTTCAAACACTTTGCATACTAACTGTGTGTAGTTAATGTGAGTAGTTCTATGTCCTGTAGTGCATAGGAGTCGTGTCATCATGTTTCATCATACGCTTCCTATCGGCATACATTTCCACTAAGAGCATTCAATGAGATCCCTGCAAGGTCAAATACTTAGCATTCATGTCTGCCTTATGGTTGAGCGAAGAAAGACCAGAATTTCTCTGAGCAGCCTCTAAAAAAGTTTACCTCACAAGATTTACAAGCATTCTGAAAGTTATTGGAACAAGCATGAAACCAATCCTTTTATATTAGGCCTTGAGCGTGTTTATTAAAGTCGACGTCATCCATACAGCACTGTCAGACCTCAATAATTAAAAATGATGCTTTTAGCCATTCATGGGAGAGAACAGCTGGCTAGCACTTTGGCAGCGCTTTGCACTGATACCCGTTTGTCCTCTTATTTTTCAGCGAGGTTTATTTTATGCCCCTCTCTAAGACTTTGGCTCAAATCCATTCAGAGCCTTTGAAAAAAAAAATGTTATGAAGCACTCAAAGCCAAGGGTGACAAGTTACGGGCAGAGGGCATAATAGCTGCCACTCTTGCTTCTCCAAAGCCAAGGGACGGGGCTGGAGGGGAATTCAAATGCCCAGCATTTACAGAGGAAGCCAAGGGCAAGGCTTTTAATATATCTCCATGCCTCCATTCACACTCATTGGCAGATGATCACACATGAATGTTCTGTGCTTAATATCTGGGAGACATACAGTAAATTAACGCAAACTGTATGTCTCCCAAAGTAAATCTCTGTGCACATTATTCACTAGCATTAAGAGTTATTAAATTTACACATATTCATTTGGCAGACTCTCTTATGCAGAGTGATTTACAAAGCATAGGTATATAACGTGTATAAGTGCACATGATCCACAGAACAAACAGAAAACATGAAACCACATTTGAGCCAGTGTCAATATGTCACACTGTGTGACAATTACTGGTACCATACTGAAAACATGGATGAAATGTTATAATAATCCAAATTTCAACCACCAGTCAGTGTAAAAATTAGAGCAATAATAGTAATGTCCCTGCTCTACAAAAGGGTAAGGCGTAAGAGCTATAACAGCCAAAAATCTGTGGTTTCATCTAACACAATGCATCTAACCCAAGACTGGGGTAACATTTGTATGATCCCTTTGTCACAGTTTCAGCACCTTACATTAATGTGCTGAAACTTTTTTTTACCTAAAATGATGTCACTCCTTGCCTACTTTCAAGTTTTGTATTTTTTTTGCATTCTGCTAGGGTTAGGGGTGAATGGGTCAGCCAGGGTGTTCTCATATCACCACTCTCAGGCTCCCTGCAACTTGATGAGCCCCTGCGAGTTGCTCAGGTGACATCAGTGGAGTAGTCCCAATCCTCCAACAATTGCCCACTCTGCTGTAGTGTGCTGTGTGACTACTAGTGTAGTGGGAAAAACAACCATTGGTGCAAGTGTATTAGAGGATTGCATTTGTCTCACCTCAGCACTCTCGAGCAAATGCAGTGTGAGTGGAACAATATGCAATTGGTGATTCAAAAATAGGTTTGAATAAAGGGGAAAAAAGACAAAAAAAAAGTCGCTGACTCCAGGGTCAGTCCAAGTGGTGCAGTCAGCAAGGTGTTTGCTTTGAGCACTTGGCTGATCTCTTAAATAGCCCGGGTGCAAACCTGGCCATGTCACTGACAATGACCAGGGTCCCATAGCAGCGGAACAAATTGGATTTATTCTGCCAGGGATGGGGGTCGGCAAGCTAGCCAGGGCTTCCATGTCTCACGGCCTGCAGGCTTCTGCGAGTTCCTCAGATGACCTCAGTGGAGTACCACCTTTCCTCCAACGAGTGCTCACGCTAATGTAGCGTGCTGTGTGAGCTGTAGTACGAAAAATAGCTGCTGGCTGTGTGCTAATGTATCAGAGATTTGCATTTGTCATACTTCAGCACCCCTGTGCAAGTGCAGAGGCTGTCATGGTGAGACGAGCCGAACATACAACTGGAAATCCAAAACCAGGGTTTCATAAAGGGGAAAAAGGCATATATATAAAACTGAGTTACCTGGCCCTAGATTTTGTCTGGCTCAAGGTTAATGGATGCTTGTGAGGGAAACATGGCAGCCCTTTTCTTACAGTAGCACCTCGCTGACATCCACCAGCTCAGCTGTCCACGTTTCAGGTCATTACCGGTCCCTTTGGTAACACCTGGGCTTGCTCCAGAGTGTCATTGTCACACTGGAACCAAACTGTCACATCAATGAAAAGGGTCTGCTTTCCAGGGCAACAAGTCTGGCTTCTTTAGCTCTCCTATCAAGGTCATGATTCACACTTCCCACAGCACCTTCCGACCAACCTGCTCTCTGCTCCCTCGGTGGGAATTAGGTCATACATCATGCTGTGCCTTTGAATTGATCACTCCCAGTGCTGGAAAATAAGGCAGCCGAGGCAAAAGGGAATCCAAGAGCTTTATATGCAAGGTACACAGCCTGTTTCGGAGACTGTCCCACTGCCACAGTTCAGAGAGATCTCTTAAAATTCCGCCAAGGGAAACTGTAAATCAAGCAAAGGTAAAGCAAGCATAGATGTGGAAGCTGTGAGGGCAATGGGCCACAGCGGTAATTAAAGTTATTCATTATACCCTTTCATCTCGCTCCCATCCATACCCCTCCCAGCATGTGTGATTTCATCACAACATTACCACTCATCTATTTAACAGGTCCATCTATCATACAGTCTTACCTCACATCTAACACATGCTTGTACATTAGTTATGCACGGTCTGACAGAAACATGAATCCAGAGGACGGAGCTTGTTTTTGCAGGCAAAGGTCACACGCTTCTTGACATCCATATCAAGTGCACCTGGAAAGGTCTGCTGGAGGCGCATGCCCTGCTCCCTCTTGCGTCAAGGGACTCTGGTGTGGAATACAGTTTGGCTCTCTACTAAACGGCACCGATAAGCGGCTGCATAAACACGGTTGGAGTGCCAATCCATCCATTAGTGATTTCATCCCACTGGGACTGTTATGCAGACATTCCATGCGCCAGTGGACTCGTCCAGGCCAGTAATTCATCCTAGCATCAGCTGTGGAAATGCTGACAGTGACAAAGGTGTCCAATGGATTGTGCCCCTAAATGGTGTAGTCAGGAACAGAGAAAATGAGGTACATCTTACAACAAAAAACAGACACTTTGCAGGCATTACCACACAAAAAGCTGAAACCCTCTTCCTTTTGAAACTCTCAGTTCCGCAATTAAGGGAGTAGAATCTGTGTACCCTCTCATATACTGTCATTTAACCTGTAGCATCAAAGCCTGATTATACAGGTGGGGGACAACAAACTTGGCTGTCTATAGTCACCAGTACATATAGCCACATCTCGCACACGTTAAAATTATCAAAACAAATTTTCACTACACAGATAATTAGCCCTATCAAAAAGTAATACGATTGGGTGGAATGAAATGGGTCCACAGTTTTTTTTTTTAATATTACCCATGCTACATTTTCACGCTAACAATCAAATTACCTCTGCTTGGAAACCACCATTCAAGACAAACCCACCACACCTTTTGTGACAAGCTTGTTAAAATACCAGCATCGGTTTTGTTTCCATCATCCTCCCTCTACCAGACATGTCAAGGCCCATGGACTATCTGATATGGATGACCCTTAACAGTAAATTGGGGAGACGTAAATAAGGTAGTGGAAAGGTTACCGAAGACACAGTGAGAAAGGAAATCAATTCAAAGTCCTGTGGTTCATGCACATGTTTAGGCATGGTCTAATTAATCAAACTGTATACATACTAAAGAGTTCATCCAGAGTTCAGCTGCATGTGACAAACACCCTTTCTGACTGTCTTTTGAAAATAATCTATGGAAATCTGCATATCATACTTTTTTTTCTGCATGGTAGGCTGAGAATCATAGGGCCACTGTTAATGCACAAAAAATATATTATTTTCCCATTCTTCCCACATTCTTTAACTTGAACTTAAGTTGTGCCAAATATCATAGAACTCTGAACACCAAATATTTTTGAGTTTAACATCCAGGCCATCCAAGATTAAACCCCTTTTATTGCTTCTGATCTGGATTAACCTCTATACCACCACTTTACGAAACTGCCCTCAGGTAGCAGCCACTGCCAGTGCACTGCATGAAAGTGTAGGCCTCCTTCAGAAAAATGAACATCCTTGGTTGTACATGTCTTTTATGTTACAACCTGCACTGTTTTATTTTTACCATATTACTATGCAAGGTGTGGAAAGAACATCTTTATGTATGGACAACAAAGTAAACTAATCTAATATTCCTTTTTTTCTAATTTCATTTTCAAGCAGAACTGTATTACTGTCTTTCTTCTTCTTTCCATCTGTTCCCATTGTAAAGTATGGTTTAGCTCTCTTTAATTTTTTCCCTTTTCATATTGATCAATTGTCTGTCATAATCTACAATAAAGTGTTTACGAGGAAGGATTTTTTTTCTTAAATTCACAATACGATTAGTATAAACATGAATACAAGAGGATAACACAATAGCTTACTACTATGAATGACACAATGCTACTATACTGTACATAAACAGTATCTTATAAAAACAGTCAAATTCCAGACCAAAAAAAGGAACCCATGTGTATTTAGCAAACATTTAACAGGTGAAATACAGAACATGTCGGCCAGATTATAGGAAATTAGGTCAATGAGAGAGACCTCCCAAATTCAACAGAGAGGGAGAAGGGAGTGGGATGAAAAATGACAATGAGAGAGGACCCAAGCAGAAAGAGGGTAATGAACTATAACAACCTCTCCAGGAGCTGACCCGATAGGTGTGATCAGTAAGGTAGGTCACCTTCACAGATCACTTGGTGTAGAAGAATACTGTTATCTATGGTATCAAAAGCAACAGAAGTATCAAGAATATAATGACGGATAATGATCACTGTAGGCTGTGCCTGTTTCCACAAAATCATCTCTTCTGATCTCTTAGTGAGGAGCTGGCATTGTGGCCATACTGTGCCTGGCAAATCAACAGACATCGTCTTCCTCACCCATTGAAAAGGGTGATACCAGCCAATAGGTAATAGCCCCTTATTTAAATCAGGCTCGGCGCCAGGAGAAAATACAGAGGGGTGCACAAAAAGTCATAAATATTATGTAGACATCTGGATAAGAAAGCAACTGGGGGTACACTGAGGTCCATCTGGGGGGTGCAATGCACCCCTAAGCACCCCCATAGAGCCGGCCTGTTTTAAATCAAGAGAAAATTATTCCACCTTGCAACTCAACGGTTGTCTGTACGTTCAGGTCAAGAAATTATAATTTCGGTGTGCGCATTCAGACACGCTCAGGCATTTTAGCAAGATCGGTCTAAATAACGGCATTCGGAGTTCATGACAGATATCTAACGGTGTAACGTGCCTTTCCATTTTAGGCATCCCACAACATGGTGGCGCTATTTCCTGGAACTAAAAATCTGCCTAGATTTATTATGTCTGTGGACAAGCTAACGTTAGTTAGCAAAACATCGCGCGTTTATAATGTTATTTCGCTTAGTTTCGTCTGTGTTGTGTGGGAGAAAATACTGCGCTCCTGTCGGATGTTAAACTGTACCACAATCGTACCGATCACTGTCTCTTATCGTGTAAATTCGACTTTTTGTGGACCGATACATTTTGGGTCTATGTTAGCTAATTTAAACATCCAGCCTTAAAAATGGCTCCCACAATGCCTGGAAAGTAAAGATGTGTTTACCGATAACGCGTCACATTAGTTACTCTTAAGGTCTGTGTGACGAGTAGCTATATTTAAGTTTTAAAACTAGCTAGCTGACGATTTAGGCTTTATCTTACGACGCGAAAACAATGTTGCTATCTAGGGATGTGTAGTTGATGTTCTGGTCACGTTTTTGAATCATGACATGGATAATGGTCTTGCTGATTCCTGCTGTGGTCAGACCAGTTTATAACACAGGTCTGTGCAGAAGTTTTCATATCTATAACCACAGTTTTTAAAAATCACAGTTGTTAACATAACGTGGTTAGATGAAAGCAAAACTTGGTTAACTGCTAAAACTTCTGACGGTTTCATTTGATTATACTTTTGACCGAAAAGCGGACCTCGTCACGTTCCAGAAAAGCCTGTTCTCATTTGCTCATTGGAATGATAGGGTGGGACTTTCAAGGATGGATATCTCAAAAGAGTCAGTTACGGTGCGGAGTTAGCTTGCAATATGTGCAAAAATATATATGTATTGAATATTTTGTAACAATTTAGTAATGACTCGGATTCATACATAAAGTGATCTGTCCACACGACCCTGATGCTCTCGTGCCGAGGACTCGGGAGATGGCAAGACTTTCTTTGAAGAGACTTTTTGTTTTTTGTCTCGGCCTATCAACATTGTGTTTTCTTATCATTACCATCCAGGTACAATCATAGCACAACGAAACTAATTATTTCTTGCTTTCTTCAGTCTGAATTCAGTGGGTAAATAGCTAGCCCTAATTCCGTCAACTTTGACCGTTAAGGTAGTTAGCCAGCACAAACGTATGCAAAGCTGTGTGAAATACGTTAGATTTATTGGCATTGATGAACATTTTCTCTCACTGGCAGTTTTTCCAAATAATAAGAATTTCTAAGACAATGTACCATCAGTTTATTAAATTAACAGTCGCGTGTTAGCTGTAGACAACTACAGCTTTCTTAGCTTTTCGGTCAGTTTAGTTACGGCATTTTTGGCCACTGTTACACTGACAGAAAACTGGAATCGACCCATATACATTCTCTTCTAGATTAAGTTTGCTGTCCAAGATTGCATAGACTGGCAAACCTGATGATTTTGCTGCTGTTTACGAACAGTACCTACCAGGCAAACTGAGAAACAGTCACGATAGAGTATTGTGTCTCACAGCACGTAGCTAGCCAGATGAAGATTCTGAAGCTACATACAGCATGCGGCGTTAACTGGGTTTATTAGCATGCATATTTGCATAAAAAACCGCTTATAAGAATGCGTGTTTCCAGGATATGCAGCCTGGATGTCATGTTGATTTTTCAATTCTTATTTGCAGGCTGTAGGTTCTCTCTCCGTCCTCCTTTCTCTTCCCTGATCTGCCTTGGTTGTCTGACTAATACCTGGAAGAAAACCCAACCTCTTCTCCTCTTCCTCCTTCTCTCCCGTGGTACTTTTTCATTGCCCTTTAGCTAACGCAGCTTTTATTTTAAAACAAATTTTCTCTGCCATATGTCTGTTTTAACACTTTGACTGCATCTTGTAATTGTCTTATGGTGAAATGCAGTTTTATTTGAAAGAAATAGTAATAGATTATTTCATGGGATTTCATAGAGGTCAGAGGAGTTGTTTGCACCCTCTGACATTTGCACATGCTGGGTAGCTTTAAGGGACATGATATGCAGGTTATTTGTCCCACCTTTGACTTACAGCATAGAAAATGCCCACTGGGAAAGAGGCTATAGTAAGAAGCTGTTGAGACAGTTCAGTGATAAAAATGAGTGAAAATGAGCAGTGCCCTCGTGCAGTCCACAATTCATAGTAATGCCCAGTGATACACTGTGAAATGCTTGCTTCTTGGTTCAGGTGCTGATTGAACTGGGGCAGTTTGAGGGGAAGGCGCACAAACACAAGCTTCACCTGAAGAAGGACGGGCAACAGCCTGTGCGAGCGTGGAGCTTCCAGGATGCCAGCCATTTGACACGCATGGGGGCACCTGGGGGCTCAGACGGCCAGTACCCGGTCATTGTGTGGTGGTCTCCCCTGACCGGAGAAACAGGGAGGCTTGGGGAGTGCGGGAGAAACAAGTGCTTCTTCACCATCAACAAGACCTACCACAATCACCCGTCTACCCAGGCCTTCTTGTTTTACGGTGAGTCGATGTAGGAGTGAATGTGTGATCTGAAGCCTGGGCAGTGAGGATAAGTCTCTCTGTTCAGTGACTTTTCTCCCTGATAAATCATCTCTGAAAGGCCTAAATCACTGCTAGGAATCTTCTTACTGTCCAATGAAAAGGTGAACCTCCTGTGAGGTGAAAGGATTTTTAGGTACCATTTTGATGATTTTGTATTTTTTTTCCACAATCAGGGTTTAGTATATTCATGAGCAGTTATACTTACACAATCAGCCAGGCCTAAAATACGAACCCCTTTGTGCAACAGTGTCTCGCGCTCATTCTCATGCTATTATGCTTACATTTCTTGCAAAAATTGGTTATTATGAGTGTTTAAATGTTCCAGTTCATGCATCTATTTGTATTCTCTGCACATTGTTCATTCAGATGCAAAGTTTCCTGTTTCTAAACAAGTGCCAGAAAAATTGCTAATAATTCTATGAACACACATAGATGTTCTTAGTGTTAGCAGAGGTAAAAAAATGGTTGAAGCTATTCCTAAATTGCACCAGGCAGACATAGTATGAACCTAGTTCATTTAATATGTTGTGGGAGATTGTGCTTGTCCACATTGTCAGCACATATATACATAACATATGTTACAGTAATTTTACAGATATTTTCCAGAATATAGGTCTTCATATAGAGAAGTGCTGACTGGGACAAGCCTGTTGAACTTAAATTCTGTTTTTTGTTGTTGCTTTTATTTATTTTTTTTAATAATGTTAAAATGTGTTCTATGTAGCAAGAAAAAAACACCTGTTTAGGAATGATAGAAATGAAAGGCAGTTTGTTCTTCTGGACCTAAATGCAGCCTTTAGAAATAAGAGTTTGAAAAGACCTCTCATGTGAAGTATTGCCTGGGTGCAGTTTTGAATCTGAATAGGCTAAATAGCATGAAAACCTCTGCATATGGTCTTGTGTTTGTGGTAGTAAGGTGGATTCTAGACCAGATTTTTTTGATTGTTCGAAACGAACAGTAGGGGGAGCTCATGATCTGTCTGTCACAGAGCTCTGTCTGTCAAACCTCTCTGGTGTGGATACTGTAGATATGGCCCTCTGTAGAGTGCTCTACTGTGACAGCTGTGATAGTCTGAGATGATGTTTTAAGGTTCTGCTGTGTAACCGTTATCTGTTTTGATTATTGTCACTAATTTGAAATTCACTGAATGCTGTTCTCTGTCCTTGGTTTATCCAGAATGTGCTTTGTGTGAGATCCTCCCACTGGCCAGCTTCTCCTCTAATTTGACTTTAACAAAACATTTTAAACTAATGTCTCACTGGGAAAAATGGTTACAATGTCATTTATAGACCCCCCTCGTGAGGTCCAGGTTAAGTGTCACATTTTAGAACCCCACACCATGCAGTAAACATCATGTGTTTCCTCTGACTGGGATAGAAGCATGATCTTTTTTTCGTGGATAATAAAAAGGGCTGGTGAGTCATTCCATATTTCCTGTTGAAAAGCTCATTGTTAAACACTGTTATTTTGGTGTCAAAGTTCAAGACCAGCCCTCGTTGTTAGATTATTAGTTGCTGGTCAGTGACTGCACAGACCTGAATAAAGCCAAAATCATCTTTCTAGTTTAATTATGGACAGGCCTCTAAAAGTCATACAGTACTGTGGAGTAGCTTGAGTAGGTCAGTTTTCATGACCCATGTTGTCTGAATAGAGGGTCAGTCAAGTCCAAATGGGTCATGCTTTCACTGAGACAGGAACATTTACTGATTAAACCCACCCTACTGATTCAGAGTTAGAGAGTCTGCAGGTGCACTCCATTTAATCTGCAGATGGTCCTGGGTGTGGAGCCAGAAGAGTCACTGTCCCTCTCACCCACACACACACACACACACACACACACAGGGATTAACTGAAAGGGTGCGTTGATGATGAATTGATTTTCAATTTTTCCTTGATGATATTATAGCCTGTATCCCTGGCCTCATTATGGCTTGCCAAGACTAAGTATGAAATACTTTCGCTGATAACTTTTTTTTATTGTTCCGCAGTTCGACACAGGCTCGGCAGTCGAGGTGAAACACAGTTAAAACAAGGGGAGCAGAAACAAAACCGCTGAAGTAAAAGCAGGCATAAATCAGGCTTCGCTTTAGAGAAAGTGATTTACTCAACAAGCTTTACGAGCGTGTTGCATTAAACGGTTCAGCCATACACTCATTACAGATGTTGGCTTTGATACATGCTGACTCTGCATAGTAGCAGAGAAATAAAAATCCGCAACAGAGGGGAAAAAAAACACATTTAGAAACCAGATCAACATTATCTCTGTTTAAATCCTGCAGAAGGTGTTCTAAAAATATAGTTTGATATGGGAATGCATTGCCAGGTGGAGCGGAGGTGATGCGATTACCTCTGTATGTCAGTCTGTCTGAGACTGAGATAGTCAAAAAAAAAAAAAGTTACAGATTTACTTGTAAAGTGATTTCTGATGGGAGGAAATATTTTGATTTTAACACAGCTGTTTGTGTGGCACAACGATTACCGATACAAAGGGTGCGAAGAGGCTTTCTTGTATTTGATTTTTAACAAGGACTCGTTATGTTCGATCCATATTTTAATCATAGTGGAATAAAAATGTTGTAGTTTTTGCAGCTTTTATGCCAATTTATGTTAATGTGGGGAGTTCCATGTTAATGTGGGTAATATCCATGAGGGATGTTCTTCAAGGATTAGAGGGTAGTCAGATTAATCTTAGTGGATATATTTTAACCTTTACTTATATTTGCGATATGTGTCTGTATTAATTTTGACTGTTATTGAGCTTAACAGCTTGTTTGGGGCATGAGCAGGTGTTCTTTTGGGTTTTTAGTGTACACTATCTAGGGAACCATTGTATTGTGAATGTTTAGGAACCAATTTAATATGTACAGTCAGATTTTTATCAAAGGAATAAAGGTTAAGTCTTTACTCAAGTGTACAACAGCATTGCCTCACCTTGGAATCAAGCTTAGAACTGAAGGGTTCAGCATCCGTTTCTTTGAATGCAACACTAGTACTGTTTAGGAACCAAAAGTCGGCCTTCATGTCCTCTTGTGTTTTTTCTCCTGCCAAATTAGGCACCGACTTCAACATAGAAAGCCTCCCCCTGCCCAGGAAAGCTGGCCATCACTGGGCCCTGTTCCATGAGGAGTCCCCCAAAAACAACTACAAGCTCTTCCACGCGCCTGTCATTACCCTCTTCAACCACACGGCCACCTTCAGCCGCCTCTCCCACCTGCCCCTCACCACTCAGTACCTGGAGAGCCTGGAGCACCTCACGTCCCAGGCCCACCTCGTCCCGCTGTCCCAGAAGAACCGGCTGAGGAGGACCCTGGCCCCGCTGGTCTACGTACAGTCGGACTGCGACCCCCCCTCGGACCGCGACGTCTTTGTGCGGGAGCTGATGAGGTTCATCCAGGTGGACTCCTACGGGGCGTGCCTGCACAACAAGGACCTGCCGCCGCACCTCAAGGACTCCACCGCCATGGACGAGAGGGGCTTCCACAGGATCCTGGCCCAGTACAAGTTCATCCTGGCCTTCGAGAACGCCGTCTGCGACGACTACATCACCGAGAAGCTGTGGAGGCCCCTCAAGCTGGGCGTGGTCCCCGTCTACTACGGGGCCCCCAACGTCGGCGCGTGGCTGCCTAGCAACAGGAGCGCGGTCGTCGTCGACCCCGACGAGTCGCCAGAGAGGCTGGCACGGTACCTGAAGAGGCTGGATGAAAACGACCAGGAGTACGAGGCCTATCTTGAATGGAAGCACAAGCGCGAGGTCTCCAACCAGCGCTTACTGATCGAGATGAGGGACCGCAAGTGGGGCGTCCAGGATATCACGCAGGAGAACTATATCGACGTGTTTGAGTGCATGGTGTGCAACAGGGTTTGGGAGAACATCAACAGGCAGAAAGAGGTAACACCTTTACTTTCCCTAACAGAGGAGGGCAGGGGCTTGATGGCTCATTGGTTTTCCTTTGAACACTTCTCCAGTATTTGCTAATTTCTCAAGCACCCCTACACTAATCAAGCCTAATTAAACATAGTGATTAATTAAATTAATTGATTGCGTCCTCCGATGAAAGAACGATTTACGAGGACAAGGACTGCATCACTGTATATATAGCCTAATGACACTTTAGAATGACTGGAAGGTCTCTCTTATTTGGAATATTTGTTCCTTTCTTAATTTATGTTCAGGCTTGACACTGTACAAGTTGAAGCACTGCATCACCTGTGCCCAAACACCTCTTTGACTAATGAGGTGATGTACAGGTCATGCAATAGTTACAGTCTCTTGAGCACATAACAGTCAGGTGTGAATGATCAAATCAAATTGATGCCAGAAGCATTTCATCAGTATCCAAAATTGGTATGCTTCTAAAAAAACATACGCGTAAAGAGTGATGAGTTTCTGTCGATGCGCGGGATTATTTCTGCTATTAATCCACTTCACCCTCCTACTGCAGCCCTCACTTGCTTTTAAATCAGTTTAGGCAAAAACACGTTAGATGGTTAGATGAGGACTTTGGGATGCATTACAGCTTAAAAAAAATGTACTGTACATTTCATACATTCACTTTCACATTATTTACAGTAGTCTTTCCCATTAGCATCCTGTCAGTTTCATCTGATTTCACATGAACCATTAATTCTCAGTTTGCTCCCACTGTTTTTCAGTGTGACTGGCCGGGCTTCATAAATTGTAAATTTTACTTAACTTAGAACAAAAAAGCAAGTGCAGCTAACAGTGAAATAAATCAAAAAGAAAGTAAAACATATCCTTTATCTGACATCTGCCAATCTCATCTGACTTCGGTTCGGCAGACGCTGTGGCATACTGTAGAAGTCACAAATCATGTTCCCTCTGTTTTGGACAGGGTCTGACCCCCAAAACCTGGCAGGCTCGGGCTAGCCACCTCAGGTGCCCACCTCCCAGGATGTTTGCCTTCGACTCCGGCCCCACGAGCAGAAGCTCTCTGAGAGCGATGTGGGGGCCCAGCTATGACCAGTCCAAGAGGGAGGCCAGAGCGCTGCACCTGCTGGCCGAGAGGAACAGGAACTTCACTGTGGACCAGTTCTGGAAGCAGGTATTCAGTGACTGAGGAGAGGCTGTCAGGATAATGGAGACAGTCTTTTGGTAATGGGAAGAAAGCTCTCCTCCCGGCTCTGTGGGCTGATACACAGAAGCTGGCGCTTAATATTTCCCTGTTGGGTTACAGCGCTCCACCAGGCCTGAAGTTCCATCCTGTTTCTGTTTTTAATTGTGCCTCATGCAGCTTCATGCAGGGCAACTTGCATATCTTACTTGTCACACACATCACGAATTTCAGTTTTTCACTGAAGCATACCTTGAAATACCCTGCTCCAGAGTAGGGTCCAGGATTTTATCCTGTAACGCTTTGGTTACGAGGCCAGCTCCTTGCCCACCGCCTCAAATTGCAAACCCAGATTCTGTTTTACTTGGTCATTATGTCTGGAATTGCAATACCCAGCAAAATGGTCTGCTTTCGTCCACCTGCTCTATCTGTATGAAGTGACCTACGATTGTATCTGCGGCTGCCAAGTGATATCTAACCCAGTGCCAAATGCATATGATTAAGTCGTATATAACTCAAAGGAGTAACAGGAACGTTGTGTTTCGATTACTTTATCTATACAGATTCAATTTATATTATGCTATTCTTATGTAACTAATGGGACTGCAGTTTTGGCAAGGACAAACCATTTACTCTAATGGTGTACATTTTGAAATATTTTATACCAAGTGTTCTGTTTGATGGCCGCATCAGTGACATTGCGGTGCACTAAAAGGGTCTGTGACAGCTAAATTGCATAAAAGGAACGTACTCAGAGACACCAAGGGTTTTGGAATCACCACCTAGATGGCAATTACAAGGCTAATAAACACATTACGTCCAAACAGACGCAGCCGTTTTTGTTTTGAAAAGAACGACCCTTTGTATCAGATTCGCATCGAAGATTCTGCCGTGATGTAGTTTCTGTGCGGATGCTGTACCCTGAAGAGAATACCCTGCCTGCTGTCAGTAATGAAAATGATTGCAGTGCTTCTAATATATCTGCAAAATCCTCAAAGATTAGTCGAGGCTGATGGAATGAGGAAACACAGATGGAATCAGTGGCCGATTTTATGCTTCCACCGCTACGTAAAAAGAAAGAGAACGTTTCAAAAATGCGGTTGTATTTCTCTGGAAGTGTTTTTGTGTGGTACTGCATGTATATTTCTACTCATAGCCGACCTCCGTTTGGATGAATTTTATTGTAAATATGTGTATGAAAATATAAACTGTTTTACATTAATTTTGTGTTGTCATACTTCAGCGCTGACTTGAAGAGGAAATAAATTAGATGGGGCTTTATATTGATTAACCTAGTGTTGCCATTGCATGATCACAATGTAAAAGTTATTAGTTCAACAGGAGCTATTACATGCACAGTGTGTCTTGAGGTCCTCCATTTCAAAACAAGCAGAAACTTGACTTATAACTGTCTTAATTGTTCATGTCTAAAGCACTTCAGTTACAAAGAAAAGTGTTTAAAACTGTATATACTGTTAGATACAGCAATTATTATGTTGCTCTGACAGCTTGCCAGTTCACTCCAGGGGGTATTTCAGTGAGTACTTTTTCATAGGATGTATTTCTTAAAAGATTTAGAGTCTGATTTAATCTTTCATAAACAAAACAGAGTGTTCTTCAGTAGTAGAAACTAGCATAGATGGCCCATAATCTGTCCTGGCTTTGATCATCAGTATACCTAAGCATTTGTAATTGGACCATTATTGCAAATTTCAGTTGTTGAAATTAAGAGACTAAGGAATTCAACGTTCACACTGCTCAGAGGCTGTCAGGAGACTGTTTGCTGTCTGATAACAGCCACTAGAGGGAGCCATGAGGTTGAATAATCTGTCAACGGGAAACTTGTAACACAGAATCCCAGATCAAAATGGTGCTGATTGGAGGGAGTTTGGAGTTGTAAAAGTATCTTCACCTGCTGTCAACGTCTTATTGTAGATAACATAAATTACCCTCCCTCTTAGAACTTCATTTAGACTTTGGAAGGACAAAACATTGACTGTACCCAGTGCCCGCAGTAAATCTTGGACCCATAGAGATTGCCAACCAAATAGCAACCCACTGTACCTTCCAACTTGCTAAAAATGTAATTGCTGAGTTTAATTAGCATTTGTGGGGCAGCCATTGCCTATAGTGCAGAATTCTAATGAGAATGGTCAAGGAGAGGATACTTCTTAACTTAACACTTATAAAATAATAGCCTGTGGCCTTAACCCAGCATGGAATGGATGTATTTTCATCATCTCACATCTGACCTCAGTGTACAGCTAAATGTGGGAGGCACCTTGATTGAGCACATTGTAAAGGATGACCAAACATCGCTACAAGAGGCTGCATTGTTTTCATTAGTGGGATGGCAGTGATAAGGATGATTAGTAGTATGGTTTTACTGGTTGTATAATGAAAATGTTTGGAGAAATGATGGCGGTTGCTGAAGTGTAGATGTTGATAGTCAGTCTGTAGCAGAGGGTGCTGACAGTTAAAAAAAAATTGTCAGTTTTTCAAAATTATGTCAAAATCAGTGCCATTTGTCCATGGAAAAAAAGGCGGTCAAATACTTAATTTTCGAGGTATCCATGGAATTCATGACCCATTACAATGAACCTTCACTGAATTAGTAAAATGATAAATTATGAAAACGAGAAGTGCAAAAGGAAGACTTTTATCTAATGACAGGGAGAGGGATATGTACTTCACCATCTTCCACTCTCCTGTGTGGCAGATTTACCCTAAAGTAGGTCATCCCAGCATTCTGCTGCTGTCAGTACTCAAGGGGGAACCAAATCATAGCGCGGTTTCAGCTCCCTCACACTGGGGAATGGTCAAGCGTGACACCTTCAGGCTAAAGTTTACCAGACTCTGCATTTCTACAGGCCCAACTGACCTTGTCATACAGGACACCTAACAGATGATAAATGTTTCCTGGTTTTTTTTTTTTTTTTTTGCTTTAGACACTTTTTGTTTTTGTGTAGGATTTGTCGATCCAGGGAATAAATGAATGGAAATGCTGAAGGTTAGATCATAGTGGGGTATCATTTTTATTCTGAGAGCGCTGTATAATTTATCTGCTTGCCACTTGTGGCCAAAGTCCATCATCTTTAGCCACAAGCTGCATATTTCATACAGGATGTCTACAGAAACACAGAAGTTTATATTGGACCTTATGAGACAGGTTTATGTGTTACCAAATGTGCAATAAAATTCAGTTATTTTAATATGCATTTCCCACATTTAATATTATATCACTTTTATAGTTATATATAATTGTTACCAAAAACAGTGTTTTCATGCAGATTTGAGATTAAATAAAATTGCAAGTTTTAAATATTCTGTTTCTAAATTATATCATATAAATTATGTATGTATTTCATACATTTGGAGGAATTGTAAATTTACATAAATATTTCATACACTAAGCAAACTATTAAGTATAGTTTCAAGTAATCTCAAAAGTCTAATCTAAAATCCCTCACCCTCACAGTAAATTGAGCATTTTATTTTTTTTTTATTATCGTTTTAATGTTTGTTTTGTTCTTAACTTTGTCCCAAAAATTATGTTTCATTAATCTGTGTCTAAGCCCTGTTTCACATGCAGAATACTGTACACAATATGTAACAGCATGCCAAAAAGAATTCGAATGCCTATCAGGCAGTTTTATTGGCAGAGGCCAAACCAAATTCCTAGAGTCCAAGCAGGCGAGTCATTCTTTCCTCCAAGCAGCTCATGGGATTGTGCCCTCTTGATTGATATCAGTTTGTGTCAACTGACATTCCGTGTTCATGAAGTAATTCTCTAAGAAATGAGATGGGGATACCTGAGATTAGATTTTGCTTTTGTTTGTTGTTGTTGTGTGTGTGTGTGTGTGTGTGTGTGTGGGGGGTATCAGCATGATTAAGGATGGTAGGAGACTCTCATGGTGGATGTTTCTTTGTCCAAACATCTGTCAAAGAAGAACAGTATCAAGGGTATGAAATAATTGTAATTATCTTTGAAAAAAGCCAGCCAGTATCCTCCATTTATGACCCATAAAAGCATATGCCTACACAGCTATTATGCTTTCCATTAGAGAGAGATTTTTATTCTCTCCTTGAATGTGTAAGGGACTTCTGAAAGCGACAATAAAATTTAGTCCGATAAGCCCCTGCTTGATTGCTTTGTCTGGCCCCTGATGTATTGTACCATCATTGAAGAAAATCTCACTTTGGAAATGAATTTGAAAAAAATCTAATGTTCAGAATGATGGAGGGCTGAATTATCTGCTTTGAGGTTTCTTCTCATGAAAGTAATGGACCATTACATCCAATGTATTTTAATGACATTGAGAAGAGGGAGGTTCCTGTTCCAAGTGAAATAATCAGCTAAGTGAACAGCAGATAATCCTTGCTGCAAGTAGAACTGGGCCAGTCACAACAAACCTGTCCTGCACCAGGAAAGGATGTCACATGTTACAGGTGTTCTTGGTCTGAACTTGTGTTCGAGTTTGGTTTGAAAGGTTTAGGCACTTTAACCATGTGTCTGTTCTCCAGTTCCAGTGTATATGACCACTTTTTTGGTGTTCCACGCTAATATTCAGCTGTCATTTTCAGTAATGTTGTTCCTCATGTAAATTTGCTTCATCTGATTTTTTTGTCACACTGCAATCTGCTGCTCAATACAGGTAATTGCATCTCTTGAATATTATTGTATACAACAGTATCCCTTTGGAATGATATAGTGTAGCCACATTAACTTAGCAGATCATGTCTGTTTCTCCAGACACTTAATAAGGAACCACATACCCATATGTACTATACATATCATGGAAAGGAACTATATTCTACATTGAAGAATGTCTCTTGTATGACATGTTGTGTTTGTTGAGATTCTCCAGGCTATTATTCATTTGGAGGTAAAAACACAGAATAATACAAGTATATGAAACACCGTACAATAGCAATATAGTGCTAATAAATTCTCTGTTGGTGTGATCGATGGGGCAAGTCCTTGTACGGTTTCGATTAATAAGACAGTTCAGGGATATTACACTGGCAGAGAATGTAACCATCTAAACTTTCAGTCATCATATTTAAATTCAGTTAAAATTTAATAAACCAAATATGAAGCAGGTGAATAATGAGTACCTCATCATTATGGTAGTAAGATTGATAATAATGATAGTAATTTGTACAGCAAGTTCAAGCCATCTCTATTAGCGTGACAAATGCAAGGTATTGTTTTGCCCAATCATCCACTCAGTATAGATAATTCCATACAATCATAGCGTGGAGGTTGCATTTGATATGCTTATAGTGGTATTTTTATTTGGCTTGGAGTCCAGTGAAGGGGTTGTATGTGGCCACGGGCCAAGGTTGTTGAACCCCCCTATTAGGTCCTCATGAACAGGGAAAAGAAAAGGGGAGAGGGGATGCTGTGAACAGCTGACATGGAAAGGAAGTGGTAAGTGGGGTTTTTATAGTCATAGATGGACTTGTTTGGTTTGGGTAATTACATGTTGATTGCGTAAAAATTCTCCTTCAGAATCTTCCTTTGGAACTTCAATATAATGAATGTAGCATCTGTCGTG
This sequence comes from Megalops cyprinoides, assembly GCF_013368585.1. Lineage (NCBI taxonomy): Eukaryota > Metazoa > Chordata > Actinopteri > Elopiformes > Megalopidae > Megalops > Megalops cyprinoides. The sequence continues at coordinate 18,734,868 of NC_050587.1, read as the reverse complement.
GATCTCTTAATCTCTTCAGAGTGGGTGGAGGTTAACTCCCCTCAGCCGTTGCCTATGTGTAGCACTCACCTGGGCAGTGATGAAAGCACTTATAAAAACTAACATTTCAAAGTCTACATCCCAGAGTAGTAGTGGGACTTATGCCAACTGCCTGACATGAACCTTTGAATTCCGACAGCATCTTTGATTTGCTCTTTGTGGGTGTTCAGCCTGCGGTCTTACTTTAGCGGATTAGACGGCTGTGGCAGACACCACTGACAGAATCTCAGGGACCCTGCACTTCACGCCTCATGGCTTCTCCTGGCACAGAACCTTATGTGCCCATCTGATTTTGCTCCGCGATTCGTTGTTCGCCAAGACAAAGACATTCCCGTAAGACTGTAGTAAGTCTTATGAGTTTCACTGGTAGAAATTCACAGAATTAAATTTTTATCGGAAATGTTCTCTTGACTTTGAGTCCTGTCCTTTGAGGAGGCAGGTTGGCACGGCTATGGAGTGGCACTGCACGGCCTTTCAATGACCTTCTGAATCTGAAAGGGTCAATCCTGGCCATATGACAAGGTCACTGGAATCCTGGATCCAACCAGGGAGAAGGGTCATCAAGGTCAGGCTGACAACCCTCTCAGGCTCCCTGGAATAGAAACCTGAGGGCAACAAAGGACAAGCAGGAGGTGGAGAAAGGGGAGGAGATAGGGTATGTGAACAGGTGATGCAACAGAAAGAGGAACAGAAGGTGACATATACATCATTTCTTGTCTGGACCAGCTGAAAATGGATTTAAGAATTTTTTTGTCCTGCTGAACTTCACATTAAATTAAATCTTAATTAATGGTCTAATCTCATTCCAACTAATAATCATTATCCATATTAATATATATCAAGTTTAGAAGTTCCAAATGAAGATCCAGGAGAATTTTCAGGCATTCCATACACAGTTAATAAACTGGTCCCATACACTAATATAAAAATCCCAATTACCACCTCCTTTTCATTTAAGCTGTTCCCTCCTCCAATCCATTTTCACATTTTCCCCTGTTTATGATGTCAGAATAGTGGGTCAACAATCTCAGCCTTAGTTGGACTCCCAGCCAAACATAAATACAGCTATACCCACATCGATAGCAACCTTTACACTTATAGTTTATGGATTGTATTTATTGAAATATATATAACTTATATATAATGAGGCAGTACTCTGGGTAGTGGTCGGAGAAGTGAAACTAGTGGAGGGTTTATAAGGACATTGTGTATGATATGTTTGTTTAAAATGTATTATTTAATTTCAGATGTACCATCAAATGAAACTTTATGTAAATGATTGCAAGGTAGGAATATTCAGTGGAGCTAGAACCAGTCTCATTTCATGTTGTTATTTTTATGTATGCATATATATACACACACACACACACACACATATACACACACACATGTATGTATACTCCCATGTATCCAGAAATAACAAGAAATAACAAAAGCAAAGGGATCTGGATACAAGATTTTTTTTGGATAGATGAGATGTCCCCATTAAATGACAAGTAGCCCAAAGCAAACTGATCAGAATTGACACCTAGCCTAAAACAAGCTGAAATTCAATGATACCTATCTTAAAGCGAAATTATGAGGACAACACCAAAATGATAAAAATTGAAATTAAGTCATATAATGTCATACTGTAAATGTGGCGAAACAAAAAGAAATTATGGTACTCACAATACCCTGATGAGGCTTCAGTAATGTTATAAAGTAATGCTGGGCACTGAAGTGTAGATACACTTTTAGCGCTTACCACGAAAGTTAAAAAAACACACACACACACAGTTGATAGCCATAAACTTGGCACAAACATAAACACTAAGGGAAAGTGTTTGCTCAGAGGGAAGGAAGACAGCTGATGCACACTGGTAGGACGTAAGCAAAACACTTCTGTGTGTGCAGGATTCAAATTTAAGATATCTCAGAGAATTCTTATTTTTATTTTTATGTGACCTTTTAAATGTATTAATTTCTTTGGTTTTTTTCCTGGTTGCTTCAGGTTTCCAGATGCATGATTGTCAGATACAGTATGAGGGAGTTTACTGTGGTACTGTAAACTGTGGTACTTATGGTACTGAAGACAATAACTTCATCATAGTCCAAAACAAAATACAATCAAGGATTGCAGACCCCTATTCCTTTCATTCACTCAAAGAGACAGAGAGATGCAGAGACAAATAGAACCGACATTACCACCCTTGAGCTGAGGGGCAAAGATCTGGAAAGTCAGCCTTCCCGACTGAAAACGTGTGTTAGTTTAATATAACGTTCAAATAAGTGGACCTCATCAGAAACACTCAATGGGTTTACTCTGAAAATGTTTGTTTAAAAATTGACAAGTACTCTCAAAGTATGTATTTTATTATCCAGAAAATCCAGACACAGTTATTACAGTCCAAGTGATTTTCCATGAAAGAACAGACGACAACATTTACTGTCTGAAAAAGAGTGTGAATCATTTTCCTTCAGAAATTACAGAGGTGGGATAAATTGCAGTTTAGACATGTGTAATTTACACATGTAATATATACATGATATGTAATTTATATATCTTACGTGCCATCAGACCTCATCAATGTTACCTACAACTGTTTTTGTACATTTTGCATATAGTTTTCTTCACCCTTTCTGTTCCACCCCAGCTCTGTCTCCACTCCTCTGATTGGAAGTCTCATTGGATGAAATTTGTTAGCCTCTCTCATTTAGGTAAAACAATGTGAGTACACTGTAAACAGGAGGTATAACAACACCCGCATGCACTCATTGCCTGACACACTTCTAATGTACTAATTATCAGCACTGGGTTCATCTTCAGGGAGCGCTGCCAGTCGAGAACACACTAAAAACATGCTCTTCATCTCAATTTCCCTGTGAAACGCTCATTACAGCCGACTCCCAGAACCCCATCTTCACCGTAATTAAAGACTAATTAGAAACTTTCCTTTTTACCCGGTGAAGCGGAATAAAACAACTCGGTTGTCCAGAGGGAAAGGGAGAGATAAGTTCAAAGAGCAGAAATGTCCTGCCAAAGATAAAGCAGATTACTGTATATTACAGGAGATGGATTTTAAAAGGAGGAACAGCTCCACAATCTTAACTAAAATTCCCTGTGTTCTACAGAACAAGTGTCCTGCAGCTCCAAAATCCTGTGCACATCAGGCATGGAGCAGTATAGCTTAATGACTCATATTTCTTCATTTTACAAATTAATCTACAATAAATCCAGTTATTCCATCAGATAAGCTGTCTCCATAGCTCTAATTTATCAACGTCAGCCATGAACAGGGCCATGTGATAATCATGTTTTTCCATTTTCTTATTTGCAGTGTTTATGAGGATGAAGCATAGCAGGTTGGTTCTGCTGTTTCAGAATATTAATATGGCTTTGTTTTGTGGGGTGGGGGGGTGGGTGGGGGAGCAGAATAGTTGTGATAGGAAACTGCAGATCATGGAGGGAGATGATCTGTTGTTTCTCGGTGGATTGGCCAAATTACCGTGGAAGGGCCAGCATTGCACGGCTCAAAGTTTCAAGAACTTTCCAACAGCTGTGTTCTGAGCCGAGAGCACTTATTTGTGAGGGAAGGACACAGGAACAAATGTCTTTTTTTTACCAAATAAAATGTCTCAAACAATTCCCTAGAACGAATAACTATTTATTTTTCACGTTTTAATTTAGTGAAACCTTGCATGGATTTTTTTATTGTTAGAATCAGCTTTGAACTTGAAAATGAATTGCATTTGGGAAATTGAGAACATCAAATCTCTTGGGAAATTATGCCAGTAAGATGAAATAATCTATTGCTTCTATGATAGTGTCTATGTTTAGGTCTCATGGCTTTATTGGATTGGAGTTCTAGCTGCTGTTTCCCTTGGCTATTATTTGATGCAGATAAATGATCTAAATCAATTTCAGTATTTCTGATTCAAAATAGGTTGAGGTTAGTACCTAAGTACATTATTTACACAAGGGCATTATGACTTAGCAGGTGCTCTTAAACAGTTACTGTGTTTTCTAAATGTGCCATGGAGGAAACTCATAGAATTGAAAATGGTTGAAAAACTAAACGCGAGAAAGTGAGAAATTTAATGTTTAGATTTCCCTACTATATTTTAAAACAAACTAAAATCACAAAATGTAATACACTGAAAGATTTTGTTACAATAGGCAGTGCAATGTTTTTGTCCATACTGTTCACAGCGAACTGAACTTTCACCATACTTTGAGTTGATTTTCAATTGATTGAGTTGATTTTGGGTTGAATTTAGGTTGATTTTATATTAATTGTAAAAATGTGTGCCATGCTTTACACGTATTGTCTTCCATATATTCTGTGCACCATGTCAGATAAACAGGGATTAAATATGCTTGGGCCAATTGTACCATTCAGATCTCAACACCTGGAAAAAAGTTGTAAATGCTCTCAGCAACACTGTGCTTCTCTGCATAACATCTTTTTTCCTGTCTTTCTGCCTTTAGATGGTATTGAGTTTGCAAATCGCACTGCAACAGAGGTATCATGTTTGCTTTTAAATTTGGCAACGGTGAGCGTGAAAGGGAACCCTGCGATATCAGCACTGAGCAAGACAGGGACTGTCGCCGCAAAATGAGATGTTCAGCAGCTGCATGACTTCCCTTGAAAATTTAAAAAGAGGAAATTAAGCTGGGACACTCTCAAAATCCCAACTGCAATGAAGTGTCACACTGCACTACTCTGTAGAAGACACTATTAACTCTCTGCAAAAGAAACATACTGCAGGTCCCACTGCACTCTTATCTTTTCTCCAGGGGGAGATGTCCTTGTCTATATTGGAGCCATATATACAATGCACTTCAGTACGTATACACAGGACAGAGAGAGACATTTCAGCTTTAAGATCAGCATGAATGGCACTAATAATTAAAGAAGCAAAGCAGTTAATAAAAAGCCGAATTAATCACTGGGATATGCCTAGATGCTTAGCACAAGGTTTAACTTAAACCCCTTAAACCAAACTCTGATGTCAAATTTATCTTGTCTGGAAGTCTGAGCTGGCTCAATATGAAAAAGTCAAGTAAAACATTTTTTTTTCTACATTTCTTTATGTCATTTTTATGCATTTTGCCTTTTCAATCACAGTAAACCTGGAGTCCCTGTTTTTGAATTTCAACCCCCTTTACAAAGCTCTCTCTATCATCCTTGGATCACCACTGGAACACTCCAGGCTGTGTCATACATTTATTTCCCTGGACAGCTCAATGTTCCTTTCAGTCTCCTTGACCATGCGCATCAAATTATCACCAGCATGCAAGGTGTTCCTGCGACTAACTGGGTTAGTATGTCCCTGTAACATTCCAAGACACCTCAGAGATGGGAAATGAGGGGTAGTCAGAGTGCACAAAACTTCAAATACCTCCTCTGTCTCATGTGGTCATAATGCCTTGGTAGAAGGATGACATTTACACCTGTTATAACAGAACAAAGACGCCATGTTTCCTTCTTCTGGAACATCATGACTTGTTCCAGACAAGCCTGTCAAGACATCAAAGAGTTCAAGACAGAACAGACATGGAGACTCTGAATACCTACCGTGTCTACTTTGAATGCAACTATTACTCAACAAAACACACAGTGTATCTGTCTTACTTAGGTAGGTCGTACTTAGTTCTTGATAATGTTACATTATTATCATCTATTTCAATGAAGGATGGATTCTGTATAGATTATAGATATAGATGTTTAATGGAACCACAATACCTTACAGTGCAGATAAGAATTCAAATACCAAGTACAAATACCCCCAGCAATTTCCTCTGACACCTACTATGTTAAGCACAACATTTATTAAACATGCTTTATGGCACATACACATCAGGTTTTTTGTTTCATCCATGACCTTAGATCAGTGCACTCCAGTTTGATCTTTTCTTCTCAGTGTTGTACCCAGTGGATAAGAAATGGCAAAACCCGTTCAGGAATCTGCCTTTGCCACGGGGGTGTGGCAGCGGGAGGTTCACTCTGTTACAGAGGACTGTGGGAAGGCGCTGGGGGGGAGACGGGAGACTTGAGGTGTGTCTGTCTGCGACACTTAATTGGGTGTTTTTCTAGCGATAACATTCAGCTCATTACAGTCTCAGCAGTGGGTGGCCAAACACACAATTATCCACTCGAACAAGTACCCCCACCCATGTAAAGAGATCACCCCCTGCCCTGTCTGGGATGGCACCCAGAGGGCCTATCACAGGCCAATTATGGTAAATATTTTTATTTAAAAAAACTACAGTAAAATGTGCAAATTATGAACTACTAAATTGAATGATTTTGTGCATATTTTGACTTTTGCCAAGCCAATTAGTTTTAGATGGATTAATACTTCTCTGTCAAGCACAGAGTATGTAGCTCCACAGGTTTGGAGTGAAGCTAACAAAAAATATGCTTGAACATGAATAACACAGCAGCATTTAATTATAGGCTTCTTCACCTGTTTTGGTACAATTACACACAGGAAGGTAAAGTGACACACTTAAATCATCGTGTTACTGAATTACTGGTTAGAATTCTAAAGTTTTTTTTTTTCTTTTGAAGAGGAGGTATCCTGGGAAAACATGTGACCTAGTAATGTCAAATTGGGACACCAGTGTTGTATTCCATTTTCACATATAAATCATATACAGTTCTAGGGAGAGGCATAATTGCTATTTATGTAAAAAGCTGTCAGGCCTGCAGTGGATTTGCTGTTTTCTTTCACAAATGTAATAACCCAATGCTCATTTATGCTACATGTCAGTTGTCAACATGCTGCAATGTGTAGGACAAGTACCTGTTTGAGTGAAAACGTGTTGCAGAATTGAGTAGGATGTGACAGTGCTGGTGAATGACAGTGCAGTATTTCATTACTTTTTGACCAGCCTACTACAAACACATGACAGAGAGCAAATTTCAAGCTTAAGGTCAAGCATTTGCATTTGTGCACATAGGATCTAGTGAGTCATGTGGAATGTGGAAACCATATTCAATTTCAAAGTCCTGCAATGTTCAGTCTATGAAAAGTATGTGTCTGTGGGAAAAAATGAATTACATGTGGCTAGGCAGCTTTTTTCGCTTTGTGTAGAAATATTTTCTTCACACATTCAACGTTTGACTGTGAACAGTGCAGCAGCATGGACGCTTATGGCCTGCAATTTGAACAGAAAATTGTGTTTGTTTACACAGCTATCTGCAAAGGACTGGCAGTAAATAGGCCAGCTGTTATATAATTTCTCTCTCATTAGACCATAAAATAGGAGATGGGTGAGTGCTTACAAAGAAATTCCCCCATGACAGTGATTGAAAGAGAAAAGTGTGCCATATTTAGACTTAAAAAGTGCTGACAGGCCCATCATTGTTGATAGATCCTGAAAAATATTGATAGTATAAATACTCAATATGCCATACAGCGCACTTATAAGAAGCCCATTCGTTCAGGAGGATTTGATTCTTATAAGCTGATGATTCTTACAAGCTGAATTACAAGTGATGGGATGCAAAGAACATTTAAATAAAGCTTTTCTCTTCTAATAAGTAGCACACTTTATATGTACAGTGCTATATTCTTATACCATATTTTATTAAATAAAATAAGAATGTGACTCATGTTAATTGTTTTGGAGTGTCACCCTTGTAAATTGTTAATGGTGTGTTTTATTGTATAAACATTCTGTTTATTGTATGAGACTGCATATCAATGGTTTAGCGATGCCTTAATCTAGATATCGCTTTTGCGCTGACTGCATTGTTGTGACTACAATGTGGCTGACTGCATTGTTATTAACAGCATAACAAAGAGATTTGCGGAAAAACAGTCATCATACCACCCGCATAGTACAGTTACGCCGCCATTTCAGCCATTAAGCAGTGTGCCTGCTTCTCCCCATCTCCATTCTGACCCACGTAAATACCATGTCATTTCAGCGCTCTTTTCAGAGGGAGTCTCCCAAGCGACCGGGCAACAGCTGTGGAAACAACACTGATAAACAGTTTTACTGGGCTCCTGAGGGGTATTCAAAATCTATCCAATTAGCAGGGCTCAACACATGGGCAAACCCCTGACCCTGGTGAACAAGGGACCTGCACGGAGCTCAGCTGGATATTTAAGACATTCTGGAATATTCTGGAGCAAAATTTTTTCCGCAGTGAGCGAGACATTTTGTGTCCCAAAGAAAAGTGATTTTCTGCTGTTTTGAGAGCATGGAGTGGATGGAGTCGTCATGTTTCAGAACCAGCTGAGGGACGTGAACATGACAAGCAGGGGCGTTATTCATACATACAAGTCTGCTCTCAGACAGTCTTTGTGCATCAGCAGTTACAACATTGTTGAGTTAGTCTGCATTATAAAAATTTACTTTGCTGTGTGTTACGTGTGTCCTTATATACAGTATGTTTGCCCACTTGGATCATCATCAGATAACTTACATTCCCTATCTGTAGCGTGCGTTGGACAATTCTCCATTGTGTGCTTCAGAGTTGTTGGCATTCTCTAGAATCCTTCTGCAAACACATATGCTGTGGTAGACAAATAAATGGGAAGCCATGTCTTAAGCTCTGATTTGCAAAGAAAACCCGGAAAGTGCCTTTTATATTTTTACAGTTTGGTCTTTCCTGTTTTCATTAGAGGATATGGATGGTATACATAAGGGCTATTCTCACACCCAAAGCTGGACTCCACTACATATGGGCAGTGTGTGGGTTTCACTCATTACAGAGTCCAGTTTAGCTTGCTGTCTGTGGCAATTTTAGTCACATCTGGAAGAACTAGTGAAGCCTACAGTGAAGCAAAGTATTCACATAAACTGAAAGAAACTGGTTGTTCCAGGGACATGAAAGCCTTAGTATGAAACCACTCCTGCATTACTATTGATAACATTATAATTTACATAATAGGAACATGTCCCTATTGAGATTTTATGCAAAAGTTGCAACTTAAATTTGCATTGTCACAATAGCAAAACACAATAAACTCCACGTCACAAGAACATAAGGCCATGAAAATGTAAATTTACATTTTCATGGCCTTATATCTTATGTTATGTGGGCAACCTAGATGTAACTCTCACGTGTCTTTGCTGCCACCTATTTTTGTTAGCTGTTATTTAGGGTCTTTTTTCAAGAAGGAGCAAAATGTTTGTGTATGTAATCTGCTATTGATACTTATAGTACACGCACACTGCAAGCAGGTGATTTCTGGGGAATTGCAGTGCTATCCCAATATACACATCTCTGTTACATGCAGAAAGGTGAATAACTGAATAACTGACTAATTGTAGTCAAATAACAAAATAACATGTATAACTATACTTGCCAGACATATCTATGGACTAGTGAGAGGAATGAGACAGTATTAACACATTAGCAACTGTTCCACATTACTGACCCCATTGGCAAAACTCCCCTACATAGTTTTATTCTTTTATGCTTTGGTGGTATAATGTTGAAGATGATGCATTTTCATCTGCAAGGTATGCATATTTGCCCACGGCTACAAAAAGCCAAAGAAAACCTTCATTCTGGATGCCTGAACCTAAACGAGACAGCTGAAAGAAATGACCAAGGTACCAGCCATTGGTCTGCGGGTGATGGCGTTATCACAGTGAGGGGTGGCGCAGGGGTGCATATTTCATGCTGGTATATTTGATATGCGCGCACAGGTTCAGCCCAGGACATTCTGTATCGGCGTGCACACCTGTATGTCTGAGAGTGGCGGCAGCTGGGAGACAGAGTGAGCTGTGAGCAGATCTTTCGGAAGAATGGATAACGACTCGGTAGAAGGGTCTGGGCATTGCTGGACACTCACGCAGGGGGACAGACAGGACAGCAAAAACACCTTGGGAAGACAGGGACACCGTTGCTATTGTGGTTTGTTGCTACTTCCTCACTTTAAACCCCAGAAAACCCTGCATGTGTCTCTCCCTCCTCGGGGGCTTAAGTTGACTGGAATCCAGGCAGACTAGTCAAGCATTTAGAGACGGGCGCGGGCCCCCCGTTTGATTCTCAGGAATCCCAAGAGTTTCAGACATGATAAATGCATACTTGATGCCTGTGATCAGCGCACTCCAGCCGCTTATCGAATGCTGAAGGAGCGGAAAGCACGATGGCAATGCGTTGCTGTTTGGGATCAAGACGGCGCATACAGGTGAGAGGGGTGTGGATGATGTCACTCACGAAAGGTGAAACTTGCATTGTTTTCCCATGAATGGCTTTACCCACCCCGTCCCACCCCTGCCCCGTCCTTGCCCCATGCCCGCCTGAATCAACTGATAGCCTGATAACCACTCCCACGATGCAAGGCTGATTTTACATTATATTCAAAAGAACTTTGTTTAATCTTTTTAATCTCAGAGTTGGAGTCCTGATCCTAACTGCTCTCTTCTTCAGGTATCTCTCACTGTCTACCCTGGCCCCTCTTCTCCCCTCCTTGGCATTCCTCTCCATCAGTACATCCCTGAATTTTAGAGCAGTTCTGTCTTATGTGGAGATTATGGGTAAAGTTGCCTTCTGTCTCACTGCATGCCTTTGTAATGCTGTATATCTTTGAATGGTAGAATTCTAAATATCCACAAAGAGGTGAATTCTAAAACTTCCATCACAACAGTTTTAGCTGCCTTTTGTTGTTGTTGGAGCTGGTATAATACAAAAGTTTGGTTTTATTTCAAGCTTAAATGAACAAAAGGAAGTATGAGTAAAGCATTCTACATTCTGAAGACTGTTATTCAAAGACCAGCCATGTGCTATATAGTGTCAGATTCATTTGGTTCCGCCATAGTAATAATGCCCTGTATTGCCTCTCATACAGTATGTTTCTGCTTTCTACAGCATGATGTTGCCCAGTGTTATCTCAGCGATTCTATGCACGGAACAAAAAGAGTTTAATCTCCACAGTTGTAAGTCTGCTGTCTGCCTTTCTGTGTCAAACCTGTCCTTTCCCCTTTCAGCTGCTTGGTAAGGCATCTGCTGCTTAGTCCTTTCACACAGACATACAGAATATGTCTGAGATAAATTCTGTTGTGCTTGTTGATTTAGATGTTGAGGTACTGGACAAAGTAAGAGATGTGTTCAGAGAACATTCTCATCTCCATCTTTGTAAGGGTTGAACACGTCCCTGGTCTCGCAAAAGTGCTATCTCATGTGATTTGTATATGAAGGTGATCTTATCAGAAATTATGACATAAATGAAAACAAAGAGGGAAGGAAAGAGGATTGTATGTTGTGGTTGGATGGAATGGATTAAATGAAAATTTTTTAAAAATCATATATTTACATATGGCTCACTTCACAGTGGGATTGTCACAGTGTGAGTGTTTGCAAAGTATAACAGATTACCGTTACTTCCAGAAATAGGATGCAATTATAATCATACTGTAATTACAGTACCAGATAATTATATTGCATTATCTCTAGATGCACCATTTCTGCTATTTGATCACCCACTGATCTCTTGCAAACAGATTTTTTGTACCTTTCTTGCCATTTAGATGTACCACTCAACTACAGATCTGAAACAAGTTTCCAACCAAACCCTTTTTACCTCCTTGCATAATGTAATTACATGGCATCCTTGAACACTGTTTTCTCTAAACTAAATGAAAATACAATGCCCTGTTTGATGTCCCAGAAACATCAAAAATGTGTCCCGTAATTCCCAAAGACAGCGTGCATGTCCTATCAACAGCACTGAGATGTGCAGCCAAGATTAATCTCTCAGCACACTATCAAAGAGAAAAGCCGGCAGTTGTTCCAAATCCTTTCATGATAACTTTATATAATGCTGCAGTCAGAGCAGAAGCTCTGATTGATGGTTGATTAATGGCCAGAAAAGTTGGAACTTATCAAAGATTGTAAAGAAACTGGCTTGGAGGGAATTATCATTTTCTTTTTTTGAATCAATACGGTTACGTGGCAGAATCACTCATATCTCGCAGTAGGCACCTATGGATGCTGCTGGTAGCATAATTCATGTGGAATGATTTCTAGGTCAGTGCAGTCTTTCCAAATTGAAATGTTTACCGCATGCAAATGACTATTGTACCCGGCAGAGTGGATCTAAAGGTTACTTCTATTGATCTAAGCAGTTATTTGTATGTCAGGTGATTTGGAGTTTGTGACTGACATTTAGTTAGCAGACTTTGATTGCTGGTAAGTGTACAGACCTATCAGAGTATACATGCATTAGTGCATTAGCATCAGAATCCCCTAAGACTCATTTCATGAAGCTTTTTCTTTTTCAATGGGGCAGGGAGAATACAATATAAAGTGAATCTTAGTAATTGACAGAATTTATGTTACAGTACATGTATGTGTGTATAGTGTGTATGCTTATTCATATGTATGAATGAATTTATTCCATGTGAAAGGCCTGGCAATTTATGTGCCACTGGGGGCTTGGAATGTAATGCAGTTAAGTATAGTTTAGTTTTTCAGTTGAAAGTGTCAGTTAATGAAAAAACCTACCTGATTTCGGGGTGTGGGGATGTTGTAGCCGTGAGCAACATGCTTAACTTGAATTACCTCTGTGAAATATCCTGCCATATAAATGTGTAACGTGTATGTTTCTCTGGGTAAGAGAAGGGGCGGCTTGTAACCAAACTTGCATTCAGTTCCCTGCTAGGGCAATGCTGCTGTACCCTTGGGCAAAGTGCTTAACCCACAATTTCCTCAGTAAATATCCAGCTGTATAAATGGGTAACGGGTAATATAATGGGTAAAATTGTAGGCTAATATACGTAAGTTGCTCTGGATAAGAGTGTCTGCAAAATAACAACAATGTGATGTAATGGTTAACAACTGTAATAGCTGTGAATAACTACTGAATATGTTCTGTGTTAGTGAGACATGTTGCTTTCATTTTTATTTTCTTTGGTAGTTACCAGTGAATGTGCTGAAATTGCACAAAGGATAATTTGTATGTATAATTGCATCCCACATCAGACAGAGAGATTCATAATATTAGTTACATAACTGCTCCATTGTCAGGCAATCAAGCACAAATATTTTAATGGCAACCAAATTTTGTTTTATGGAAAAAATTCCTTCTAAAGGCATACCTTCTAAATAAAGGTTGAGCTTTGGCTCGGATTGCGCTAAAGGTTGAATTCCTGAATGCATATGACAAATGGCAAGCATTCAAAAGAGAACACACGTCTTGTCTCTTCTGTTTTTGTAATTAGCTTGACATTTAGCATATATTCAAGCTCAGTATGCATTTGGACAGTGTATTCATTCAGATTTCTGCAGCACTTTGGGAATTTATCTGTTCGCATAGCAGCAGGGTGATTCAATTTGATGTCACATTACAATCAAGCACACACTAAAGCAGAGCTGGCCAAACTGTGGTCTAAAACTGCATTGTAGAGATGCCTCCCAAGCAGCAACTGATCCACCTCACAGCTGATTCAAAAACAGTTGACACAAGTCCCCCAGTGTTCCTTGAAGTTAAAATCCTTGATGGTTCGGCTTCAGTACAAGGTAAAATTGCACTGGGAAATATGCAGCTCTGTATTCATATTGTCAGGAATGAAGTAACTTTCAATGCCCCTTTAGAGCTGGAAACAGGCTAGCATGAGTTGGAGCCAAAGCTCTGTAGCCTATAGTATCTGCCCCTGGCTGTTTGTTGTGGTAGCATAGTGGCAAGGAGCAGGACTTGTAACTGAAAGGTTGCCAGTTCGATTTCACACTGGGGCACTGCTTTTGTACCCTTGGGCAAGCTACTCAACCCAGAATTGGCTCAGTAAATACCCAGTTGTATAAATGAGTAACACGTAAAACTGTAACCTACATAAGTCACTCTGGATAAGAGCATTTGTTAAATGCCAATAATGTAACGTAATATCTTGTGGTCAGGGATAGCAGATTTGCCCTTTAGTGCTTGCCATGCTCAGTTCCTCTAACATTTTTATTGCTGACACCAACGGAATCATCGTACTGTGATTATACATATGGCTGTCTCCTCACATAGCAGCACCAGTAATGCTAACGGGCTGATCTGACATGGATCAGCATGACAAAAAAAAAACAGATAATGGAAAATATACCTGGCACCTGAATGAAACGAGCCAGCCTGGCACCACTCTGCTGTGGGAAAGGGGTATAAATAGATTAGATGTACCCAAGAGGGAATTCTTTCACTCGGTCAACTAATGGAAAGAGTGGTGAACCGCCACTCTTCTGTTTTCTTATGTCGGTTGGGACACAGGACACTTGCGTTTTTGTTTTTTCTTTTTTTGCTGGTTTTGGTTTGTATTATGAATTTTAGTTTATTTAGGATGGCGGGAAATCCAGCGGCCTACTTTTTTGGTCTTTGTCCTATTTTTTGTTTTGTGTATCATTTTCTATTTGATTTGATTACCTAGCATACCTTTTAGTTTATTTTTGTACTGGCTGACTCTTTGTTTATGTCTGAGAGTGAGGAGCTCTTTTTCTGCCTTTGTCTTTGCTGCTGACTGTAGCTTCCTCATAGACTTGGATATACAGAACGACTGAACACTCACCTCTTTATTTTATTGTGAAAACCATATGATGGATTTGGGGGGAGTTTGGTGAACCACTCATTGGAGCGTATGCCATGGTAACCGCATTAGAAAAAGTCACTAAACCTCATTTTGAAACATGTTTTTGGTCTTCGCCATTTTCTTCATCAGTACAGCCAGCAGGGAGATTGAGTTTAACACTTTTGTGGTGCGGAGAGGCTGATGTTTGCATTTCTCTGATGTCTGTGCTTCCATGCGTTATGAACATAGCGCCCCAGATCAAAAGTGCAGACAACTGAAAGGACGTAAGAGCAGTAATTCCGGTGAATGTTTTCATTCATCTATGAAGGCATGGCAGCTGGGAATGAGGGACTTGCTGGAGTAGAAAGTGAAGTCCCCCGTTTCCTTTTTTAAATATTCAGCAAGATACGCATGTGTTTATTTTCTATAATGCCAAGAATATGCTTGGATGGCTAGCTGGGACAGCACACGAGAGTGGAGAATGTAACAGACACACTCAGTTTCCTGTATATCATTTCCTGTTCACTTCACAGTGCCCTCCACAATCTCAATCTCCTTGTGGATTCTTTTCCAACCCACTAAGACTGCAGTGATTCTGTTGACATAGCATGGTTATTGTTTTATATACCATCAGACCCAAGTTAGTCAACCCTAAAATGTGATCTTCTGCTGACCCCAACTTATATAACTTGATATCTTAGTGATTGTGTAGTTAAGCCTCTCATTTGGTATTTTTGTGTCTAGAACATGCTTCGTAAAGGTTTTCATCCTCTTTGCTGTTTCTAGTGCCGTTTTAATGCCTGGAGCCTATTATTAAAGGAGACTTATTAAGCAAAATAAACAAATGTGATGTATTAGCCGTGACAGAGTGGTAGTCGTACTAAAAGGAGATGAATAGGACACCCTTCTCACTGAGGTCTCTTGCTCTTGAGTTTCAGTGAGAAGGCATGGAGGAAGCTGAATGCTGTTAAACAGATAAGGCCACAGAGACCAAGTTCAATCATTATCTAAAATGGTGACCCCTTGTTCACCAGTGAGTATCTTTATGTTCGATCTTCCAGTGTCGTAAAAGCTACAAAGAAGTGATTTTCCACTGAAGAGAGAATTGAATGAGTGCCGACATAGGAAAGTTACCTTAGAGGAAAGATTAGAAATACTTTTCTACGGAACCGGAAAGGGTATTTTTACTTTTTGGCATCAAAATGCTATTGCGGTGTAACAGAGTAAAATAGATCCATGTGGCTTTCGTCTGAAAGGAGCTCACGCGTGAGGATAAAGCACATGATTCCCTTATGGATGCTGATGTGAGGTGGGGAAATCCTGCCAAAGCCAGAGTCTACCAGAGGTGAGCGAAGGAGAATTTCTGCTATTTTTAGACCCGGCGTAGAGAAGCTGTCAGCAGTGTTGCAATGTTAACTATTTACTTTGGCCACAGGACTTTGTGAGGAAGAACACAGTCAAACCCTGTTTTTTCTCTGAGGCTAGACCTTTGGGTCTAAATTTGTGTTTTCAAACAAGGAAATGAAAATCATTACAGTGTGTGGGATACTAAATTTCCAGGGAATAAATCCATTCCAACTGTCACATCTCATGATGTCAAAGTAGAGGTAATCAAAAAATGTATTCATATTTTTCATAGGGAGGGCGGAATGTGACCAAATTGTTTATTGAAATGTGTATGCATAAGCTGGGCTGGCCCTGTAAAAGCTATACTGACTAAACCAAAGGCCCCACTGAGTTGGCCATCTCACTTATGAATAGTGAATAATTACATACATTTATTACTGGGTTACTCAACTATGACATATCTTTCATTTCTATCCATGATGCCCTCTATTATTTCCAGGGGACGATCCTTAATGTTTGCACAAGCATTCTTTTGGGTCCAGTTAATTCCTGTGTTTTTGTCCCGTGGTCAAATTCTCGATCTGTACTGTGCAATCCAGGAAAACATAACTGTAACCACTTATCACTAGCTGTAATCAACTCGAAGAGGAGGATCTATGTCAAGAAGTTTAGCTTCACTCTCGGTTACGATCGGCTTTGTCTGAATGACCTCATTAGCTATCTGCGAAGGGGGTTATCCTTCAACAGAGTCGCAAATTGCAGTCAGCTTACATCAGTCAGCTGTTTTCACCACCGAAGTGAGAGAGAGAGCGAGAGAGTGAGAGAGAGAGACATGTGACAGAAGGTAATTGCTGATTGCATCAATGGGAAAGTATGAGTGTAATGCAGTTTTGTCTGACTAGGGCTTAGGCTCAGTGGACATGCCTGGGCAGGTAGACGAAACTGACGAAACTGGTTTCCGAGAAAGGGCTGCGAGGCAGGAGAATTTCTTTAAATCTTTGAAAGGGGAGGTACTGCCACTCCGCCTGAGAAACGGACCGAAGGTGACAGGGAAGGTGATACACGCTAGACATAAGAAACCCAACTGGTATAGGTGCACATGTAGATTAGGAGGCCCACACGCTTCAGTGATTTAAAGAATACGTTTTGTACTGAGGAATGAGATTTGTCTTAAGTATTTGGTTTCACCGCTCACTGTTAATGTGTCAATTCATGCAGAGGCAAAACAAAAGCCTCTTTTGCGATATGAGACATCATGGAGGTGGCATAAAGCATATGACTGCCAGATCTACTTTGGAGGGTCAGATTTATCTAAAAGCCTGACTTGATCATATCCAGCTGGGAAATGTCAGTACAACCAGTGCTGTGTGTTCAAATGTCAAGAAAGACTTCTGTCTTGATTATCTGTGGAATCTTACAGCAACCGCATATATTGCATTCCACAAAACCAAAACTCTCAGCTGACTTGGCATCCCACATGAATTGTCAAAGGGCTCCAGCAATGTAAACATTTCCTGTAAACGTTTCTTTTCAGAGGAACATCCATAAATTTCAATCTGAAAGGACCAGGTGGGACAATTTACAAGCAGATGAAAAACAAAAGACAGACAGGCCCAAATCCCTAGTCAATCTGGAAGCTGCGCTGTTTGACAAAAAACATATCCATATGTGTGCATTTGTATTTAATCACTTCAGTTATGTTCGACACTAAAAGATTTTTTGCACCAAAGGAGAAAGGTATTGAGTCATGAAGGTATGAAAGCAGGTACAATAATGCTATTGGATTGACAGTAACAACAATAGAAATATAAAATGATCTGTAAATTATAGAACAGCGTTTTTTTCTGTTGAATACAACCTTGCATTTTATAACATACAATTATTTTTATATACAATACAATACAGTAGTCTCACTGTGGTATGTCTGGGAAATACAATGACAGTAATCTGTGCTAAATGTCAGTGCTAATTGTCTCCCCTCTCTGCGTGAAGTCAATGACTCAATTAAGCAGACTGTCTCTTCTAATGATCAACATTTAATTTTACTGTGATGTAGAAGCATTTGACATGCTTCTAGTCAATGCACAGACATTTGTGAATTGAAAAAACATAACAACCCACATGTTGTTTCACTTACTCTTAGTGAAACTTTACATTTCAAGGAAAGAAAAAAAAAAAGACTGATGGCTGCTCTGGGTTTCAGTATCTTATCAGCTGCTATAAAAAGCTGTTCTCTTTGAAAGCAAAGATAAATTGACAAGGTGCAAAAAGGTTAATTGTGTGGATCATTAACAGATGGAGTCTTTGTTAATCATGGAAAGCTGATTGCTGCAACTGTGCTGCTGGAGGAAGACAGCAACGTGTCAGGTGAAGTCATGAGGTTCACAAGAATGTTTTTGCCGATGAAGTGTTTTGCATCTAAAAGTATTTTAAGAAATTATTTAATTTATATAAGAAATTATTAAAGTCTTTATTAAAGACTTGAGACATTACTATCTATAAATGACATACCATGAAATCCTTCTGCCACTAAAGTGCACTAAAATGGCACATGTTATTAAATGTTACAATGCATTTGATGTATTGACTTGCTATGGACAATTACAAGAAAAATGGAATGCATCAAATACCTTGGATCAACATTTGTCCCTAACTTGAGCCCACAACTCAATTCCAGTGTTACTTTTTTTTCCCTAACCACTTTAGAGAGTTCAGGGATCCCCGAAATTGAAAAGTTGTGTTTGTGCTGGAAGAAGTTGGTATTGAAAAGTATTGCATTGAAACACTTTATTAGTAGTTCAGAGTTGTAAACAAATTTTGCCTTAAACCAGATTTCAGTCTGTGTAGCACAGACAGGCCTGTTGAAGGTGTTTTTGAATGTTTTAAATGTCAAGATTGGTCACAAAATGGTCAGAAAGGTTTGGTTTCAGTCATTGTAAGTAAATGCTTTCCTGATACGAGTTTCTAATACACTAAAGTTATAATTATGGTGGTAAAATGACCAAAATTTCAATTATCTTGGCAACTTCTACATGTCAATAACATGACCAAAATCCCATGGTGTAGTAAATTAAAGGTTGTGAACATGTCAGAATCTGTCTTTAGCATTTGATTGTTTCATAGTTGCAACAACTGTTTCAAGCAAACAATGGCATGTGCTGTATTAAACTCACTTTGACTCTTCTGAGGGTGCTCCTGAATAATAGTAATGATCTAGGCTGGAGTTAAGAAATGGTCCGCTATGTAGAGGAATATTGCAAAAGCATAAATCTTCTGTATCTAAAAGATTTTTAATTGGGAAAGTGACTTTTAAGATTAAGACAAGAAAGGATTTTTTGTTCATTGTATGTTAGATAACATACATCCTTTCTCTCACTGTCTTTGGTTATTGAAAAAGCAACTGGAAATCAATCCACTTTTCATTTAGGTATACTTTTAACACAGTGCTCTCTGCACTTGAATTGTCCTCCTGTTTCCTTGACTGTATTTTAAGCATTCACAGGACTGTGATAATGCTCAAACGCAGAATTAAATAATATCAACTGATTAATCAAATTTGACTTGCTGACATGACAGAAACATAAACACAATGGAGATATGTGACACCTACAGCATTGTATCATCTCTGCTGTACTGTATGGTAAAGATAGAAACACATATATTCCTGGTTCAATTTTTGCTCAGTGCAATGAGAAAAATGTCGTACAGACCATTACATTACATTTATTAGAAAAAAACCTCTTACAACACTATCACTTTCAAATACCATTTTTTTTTTTTCAGACTAGAGATATTTTGGTAAAATGATGAAAGTCAATCAATTAAAATGTAACATTTTTATGGTTATTGCAATATGTAATAACTATATGTGAGCATAGCTTTCAAATGTACTGTATGTTAGTCACATAACATACTGTATTTTCATTGGGGAAGAAAAATTTAATTCTGCTACAAACCTGTGCACAGTTGATAAAAAACAGATGACCTAAGGAGGAAAAAAAAAAAACAGAATCGAAACTGATGAAACTGAAAATCTAACACTAAGATGTCTAGAGAGTTTACACCAAATCCATATGAACACAATACAATATAATCTATAATATAAATCCTGTTACACTAGTCTGGGCAGTCTAAAATGTGAGAATAAAAAAGGCATGTTTTCCCCTTCTTTCTGTTAAAATCCCTTGAATCCACATTTAAACCACATCAATAGTCTTATAAATGCAATTCAGCTTTGTACTCCATTTGCCCCGGGGCTAAACTTCATTCAGAAAAATTCCATTCACAAATGCATAATACACATGTACTCTATTGATTAGTAATGAAAGTGTAATGTGTATTTGTTTTTCTGTATAGAACAAAATGACAATTGGGAATAAATGTATGTTCTCATTTGGTTTACAACTGATAAAGAGATGACAGAATTTAATTTCTATTTGCATATTTCCAATTATCCCATTGTAAATAAAAGGAATCCACAATTAAAGAAACACGAAAATAAGCAGTCTCTTTCATTTATTTATGAACAGCAAATCATTCTTTTGTATTACAGCATTTGCCTACAACTGCAAAAGGCTTCAGTCCATTCATGATCCAGGTATTGTCAGTCAGGTGACTACACTATTAATACATACTTCAGTGAGGAGTTAGGAGTAGTTTCATACATCTTATAGCATCTCACCATGTGAACCAAGCGGGCAAACTGAGCAGCTGTTTGAAGACCACAGATGATATTTGTTTTCGCTGAGGTAATTTAGTCGACAGCGCTGTACTCCAACATTCCCACTCTTTCATCCTTTGAAAATTAACCTATGTTTGGATATTAACTGACAGATATATTATCCGGGTTTATATCAGGCATAGTGATCGAGTGTGCACAAGAGCTGTTTTCTGATTGGTTGAGAGGGACAAATTAACACATTCTGTCCCTGCACTCAGTGTGAGGACAATGGACTACTGCCAATCAGAATTTGATGTATTGAGACTAATGAAATGGAACTGAGCAAGATGCTCTTCCCAGCAGATGTATCATACCAATCTGACCACCTTAGAACACACACAAACAAATAAGCTTGAGGCCCACAACATATCTATAGAGTATCAGGAATACTGGTCCTACCACATTTAGATGTAACTAATTTTACCACAGCAATGGTGGGACTGACATTAACTGAAACCTTTTCTTGCTCAATCTTGTGAATTTACATCATACACTTATGTTATAAATATATGATTGATATGCAAACGAATAAATAAAGCAAAAAAATGAGTAACATTTATCAAAAATTGCTTGCTTGCTAGCTAGCAACAGGTTGACCATTCTCCACTGATGTCTCTGAGCTCTGAAAATCTGTGTTCCTGAATTTATGCAAAATGCAGATGTGTCACTTGCCATAGGAACCACTGTTACTTCCAACAGGTCAACTCTGTGGCAAAATCCAATGCTGGTAAAAATGAAATTACAAAAGTAATTTCAGGCCATCCATCTATACAACTAACTGTATTCCAATAATATAAAAAAAAACATTCCCATATTTTTCTCCAAATCATCACCAACGCAACACAAGCGCATTTTAAATTACATTGATAAACAAAAATGATCATAGTACAACACAAATAAAGCAAAATTAGATCAAAAGAACATGAAATTCTTCAATCACTTGCCTCTATATTGCTACTACCAGTGTTTGAGTATATGGTTTAACTTTTTTACAACTTCTTGCAGTAGGAATTTAAATTTTGAGCAAACTTGGGGACTCCTTCCAAGCCTGAAGGGAATAATATAATGGAATCTAATGAAAATTGGTTTGAGAACATGTGTGGACTCAAATCCTATTAAAAAAAGTGTGGGGGGGGGGGTCACTCAGTAGAGGCACACATCCTAATTTTCTGTCGGCTCTTTTCAAAGTTAAAAGTTAGCAGACATGGCATACTGTTTTTTAGGGAAAGCAAAACAGAAGATAAACCTTACAAATTCTTAATGTGATACATAATCATTTGTTGCAGACTCAGTGTGTAACTCCATGTGCCACTGTTTAATTCCCACCGTGGGCTTGACTCTTGGCTCAGAAAAGAAAAAAATAAGTAAACAGAGAAGACACTATGGAGTCTTCAAGGTCACTGGTTTTCATCACCACTTTGAAGCTAAAGTGAACTTTGAGCATACAGAGATAGAGACATGAATGTGCAAACATTATTATGCGTTATCAAAACAATATTAACAATATGTATTGTTTGGGAAAGCATCATTAACCCCAAAAAATAATAAAATTACCTTATCAAAGGCTATTAAGTTTACCACTGTCATTAGTGGATTAACCTACAGATTAATGTTTTTTCACTTTGTTTCTTTTGTTTGAATGCATTAGCTCTGCACAGTACACTTGACATCATACATTGATTTATGTCCCATTTTAGTTCTGTTATCAGTGCGGTGTAGTGTTTAAGCAGGTGGGCTTGTAACCTTATGCTTGCAGGTTCAATTCCCAGGTGAGGCAGTGCTGTAACACTCCTGAGCAAGATGCTTAATCTGAATTGACTTAGCAAATATCCATCTGTATTATGTGTCTCTGAATTAGTGTGCCTGCTAAGAATTTATGCCCCATAATGCCACACAGCGCACAGAAAAGATAGAAAACTGGCACAGTATTGTCCAGTTGTCTGGCAGTGTTAGTTATGGCCCTGTCCCTCAGTTAACATTCGGCTCCCAAGTGGCTCAGTTGGTAAAGGAGCTCGCCCCAAGTACAGGCTGAACCCCACAGCCCAAGCACCAGCTAGAATCTGGGCTATGTCATTGACTGACTAAACCCAGGAGTCCACAGCAGAACGTGATAACTGGCAAACGTATATGTTAATATCTCAGCTAAGCACACACATTTAGAGAACAAATCAAGAACAAATCAATAATTATTACCATAGCTTAACTGTGTCACTGGTGCCCTTCCCTCTCAGATTAATTCTATCAAACCTTTGATGTCATCCAGAGCTGTGTGAGTGAACTTGAGGCAATGACATTCTATTTATGATTCCGTCCCTACAAACCATGGCTGATTTCCCAATTTTCTCATGCATGTGATAACGAATTCAGAATTTGATTTGCAGAGAAAACAGGAAGCTGCATGTTTGGTGCAGTGGAAGAAATGGTCATTAGGTGTTTATATTGGCTATCTGATTAAACATCTTGTGGTAACCCTTGCCTACTGATTGAATTAATGTTCCCCCCATTTTGATGTTTGCAAAAATCAAGCAATGCACAGCTTGAGCTGCAGGCTTATATGTTTTTCTAAATCATTGCTTGGTCTCTGTATCATATTTGAAAAATATTGCTTCCTCACATATTGAATAAATCAGTAGAAACACACACACAGACTGACATTTCTACTTTCTTTTCCAGATCTCCATCTAATACTTTCTCACAGTTTTCTTGACATGGTGCCAGTTTTTCAAAAGAGACTGACTTTTTGATTTCCCACACATCATTTTCAATAACAAGCCAAGTGAAATCATAATCCCACTTTATAAAAAGGAATAGTTTCCTATTGTGATCCGACTCCAGTAAGCTTAGCAATGCAAATCCAAAAGAAGCCCTAGCATGGCCAGTCAGATATGCAGTGTGGATGTCTGCATCGTCAAATTAATGATCTGAAAAGAGAGGTTTTTAACTTCATGGATTTAATCGTGAAAGGTGCCATTATATGCATAGTGAACTTCTGATCATTCAGGTGACATGGCTGTAGCAATTCAAAGATTTCACAGGTCTTTGAAAAACAGTTGACATGTACTCAGAACACTATACAGTACAGTATATTCCACACAACAGAAGCTGGAATTAGCATGTTTTTAATGGGAAGCCATTGCAAGATTTGAAATGAAAAGGAAAAGTAATTCAGTAGCCCTGTTTGTACAATTGTAGCCCAGAGTCTTATTTTGTCATCTTAAATCATGCACATATTCCCCTTGCGCAATGCATGCATGCATTTGGCCTAGTGTGGTCATGCATGTATTGCTCGCAATAACACCTTTCATTTCTGCATTGCCCTGCAGTTTGTCATTCTGCTGTGTTGTTAATGGCTTAATATATAATAGAACTTGCCAAATGTGCTACCCAATTTGAATGCATTATTCTTACATTTCAATGTAAGAGGTACACAACTGCATTTAAAGAACCAGCAGATATAAAATAAAAACAGACGTGTTTCAATAAGTGCCAAGAATGACAATAATTTTTGAAGGGAGAGAGGGTCACAAAGGCTGTGGAGTGGCTAAGAGCTGATAAACACAAGACACTACATTTAATATTTCAATTCAGATCAAAAGGAACCAATGTTTTCATGGTGTATTTACATTAATAGACACACCCTGGGTTGAAAGCAATGCATCATGGGGTATGTCTCCTCTATTGCGTATGTAGCAAAAGGCATTTATTAGAAAACAAAGTCACCACCCAAGTTGAGACCCACAGACAGGATTTCACATTTTTCCTAGCCACACAACTTAATGTTTTTGGGTAAAATCCAAATGTGAATAAAATAAAATAAAAAGTAAATCACCTTGTGCATTTTTAATATGCATTTATTATGTTCACCAACAAAATGTGTAAAAATGTGAACAGAAATGTGAACGGTCAAAATAATGCTTTTGACTTCATTATAAAGAAACCAGAAGTAAAGGCTTCATGGACCATCAAAAGACAAACTAAAAAAATAAATCTTCAGACTTTTATACCAACTTAATATATAAAACACTTCTGATTAAAATATAGAATCTATAATTGATTGATAACATAAGGCCCACACAATATATAAATAAATAAATAAATAAATAAGATAAATAGAATGCTTCTTCAATGGGCCTTGTTTCCTACTGAGAAAGCACAGTATATATATATATATATATATACATATATATATATATATATATATATATATATATATATGTAAGGATATAACCATAGCCAGGTAAAGTAAGATTCTTTCTTTGGGTAATACACTTTTTGTATGATGTTCTAATAATGACCTACATGACAGTTACACTGTAACAGTCAAACAGCAGTGAATGATAAACTGCATTCTTTCAGAATACACTACAGCTGGACATGTGTGTCACAGTGTAATCAGGCCCCACAAGTTACAATTATATTCTTTGTGTCATCGATTTATTCTTTTTGCAGACGTGTGCTGTTTTTGTAACATGAGTGAAGCTTGTTGTTTGGGGTGGGCCGGGGTGGCGGGGGTCCATTTTTTACACTGGAAGATGGATCATTTCTCTTTACAACATAATGTTATAACAAAAACACTACATCATTAGGTAAAATAAAGGTAAATGTTTATGTTATTACATACAAATAATTTCACATGAACACATAAATCCAACAGAGGGAAAAAAAAGAATGCAACGGCACAGAAGAACACTTCGGATAATGTAACATTTCACATGGGTTTTAAAAGACACAAAAGCGTAATATTAAAGCTTGTGGCAAATACTTGTAATACAGTCTAACAAATAAAGAGGTGGTCTGATATCTACAGATGTCCTATTAATATCTGGTGCTGTAACAATAACCCCCCACAATGCATTACTTAAGAACCAATGGATGTGTGGACACACTTTGACGTAGAGAGCCATATATTCAAGAATTCAGACAGAACCAAAATCAAATCTCGCTAATAATACCTTTGTCCTCCATTCATCAGTGCTGACATTCTGTTAGAAGATTCACTGCGGAACAAAATCTGGTAATACAGGAAAAGACAAATCATACAGTGATGATTTCTGTGGGGTCATGTTATTATTACTGAAAAACAAAAATTACTCACAAAAACAAATGCTGAAATCCACCAAACCTAACAATATTGAATACAATATTAATTCAATTAAGCTAATGGCATATGGTTTCCCAAGCACTGTCTTATTTACACAAAATATGCATCAGAGAAGCCAGAAGATAATATCTTTGAAGTCTCTGATTGTTCACATTGCGGTTTATGCTGTTCTCCTTTAACAAAAAAATTGCTTTATATTCTGTTCTACTGAAAAAGCTTTGAATATGTATAGTATCTTTCAAGGGTCTAAAATGCAAATTAAGGCTCACAAAATGTCTATAACACTTGTATGGATATTAGTTAGATGAGATTTAGGATGTAATTAATTAATGCATAATTAATAATATAAGCTGCTGGTGGAATTTCTTGTCTCAGATTTAAAAAACAAACTTCAATAGGATAAAATTCTTGAATATATGGCCCTGTGTCGTAATGCATTTCTCTTCCACTCACATATCTGAAAATAAAGGCACCATTGATAATCTTTTCCATTGAAATACTGTGACCTTTGCTACATACTAGTGTATGGCACTTCCATGACACGAACACATTTGCACACATTTTAATTTATAAAAGACTTTATTCACTACTTCGCTAAAATAAAAGTTTTATTTTTTTAAAATTATTTCCCTCAAATACTTAATTTATATAAAATAAAGGTTTAGTGGAGACTGTACATTTTTTATTATCACTTCTGACAAGTAATTCTTAGCATTATTATTTTTTTTTTACTTTATACAGCAATTGGATCTTGATTCACTATTACACTGGATAACCTGGCTTGCAAATCCTCTTGCGGGGAGAGCCGGAGTCCTGGGTTAGTCCTGCTGCTGTCGGTGGGCCTGAAGTTGGAAGCAGACTCCAGGCTGGCAGCCAATGGGTTCTGTATGCTGAGGAAGGGCGTGTCCTCCCCGACCCGTTCGTCTTCAGTTTCACTCTCCGAGCTGCTGCTCTCTGAGCTTGTATCGCTGTTGGACTCCATCTTGTGGGCCATGTGGCCATTGGGCTTTGTTCTTTTGGCCCTGCGGCCGTTGGCGAGTTTTTTCGACGGCTGGGGGGCGGCCGTCTCGTACTCCTGCGTCGTCTCATACTCATCATCCTCCGCTATCCGCAGGGGGCTGGTCGGGGGGCTGTGGGCTTCGTGGCCGTGGTTGTAGTGGGCGGAGTTGCGCTGGTATTGGCTGCATTGGGAGTGGGTGTGGTCTTGGCGCTGTTTGTCCCGCAGCCGAGGGGGCGTGATGAACAGTAGGGGGCGCTCCTCCTCACCCAGTGGGCTGACAGCCACAGAGGGGACCGATGTGGCCACGCTGGAAAGGGGCGGGGATGTCTCGGAGGGCGGGGACTGGGGGGACACTGGGGACAACAGGTCCACTGGAGACATGCGGTTTGGGGTCGTCATGGCTGAAACATACCTTAGAAAGGAAAGGAAGTTGGGAACACAACGTAAACCGTTATTCTCTTGTAATTCTTCACACACACACACAATAGCAAAATGATCAAAATAACTCCCACTACCAAGATGATACCACTAAAGCAAAGTATTAATTATGCAAGTACATATATATCTGAGATGCTGCCTACTTACTTCCTGTGCATCAACAAATACGATGATGATTTTGTTTTGTTTTTTTTTTTTGCAAAAAAATGTCATGCATGTTATGAATGAGGTGTCAAAGATTAAATATAGAATAAGAATGTGGTTTTCCACTATAAACTTGTCCAGCATTTGAGTGATGTGCACAGATGGGGCCTCTATTCCTTCTGCTCACAGACTGGGGAGACTTGCGACCTGCAGTTCCCAGTGACAGGTGTGCTACCTGCTGTGCTGTCAGCAGATGACAAAAACAGCACAATCACACCTGTGCACCCAAGCCCAGCACGGTTTTACTAATGGTTACTTCTGCTAGCTTCTATGTCTCCTTTTTTTCAGACTGCCTGCCTGTACTATGAAAACATACAATATGCAAGGGATCAAACTGAAAATTCAAGGGAAAAAGTAGGCCTACTCGACATTCTTCAATATGCAAATAAAACTAATTTGTTCGATTAATTCAATGTCTAACCTTCTGGAGGTGATTCTACTTAATTAAACTACTTAATTACCTAATCTCAAATTCAAAATAGTAAAGCAAGGCAAGGTGTACACTCAAGTAGTTATTAATTTCTTCAAACTTGGTCTCTAACCTGAAATAAACAGAAAAAATATTACTCCCCTTCTTGAGTTCATTCTAATTTATTGGGGTAATACAAAGTATACATTAAAGTATAAAATCTACTAAATGAAAAGAGTGTCTCTTTCCGTGCAATCTGTGTCTGGATTAGCACAACGAAACAGGACGTGGCATTCAAATTTCCTCAAGTCCATTCAATACTAAATTGTTTCGTCCATAAATACATTATCCTCCATTTCCTGTATGATTTGCTTTCTCCTCAATTTAAATCTCAGGACTTACAGATATTTCAATAACTTCTCACACTTTTGTGTTAATTATCCAAATGTATTCAAATGACGCCAGAAAAAAAACACCCTCTCCTTTTTTGAAGACAGTCTTTCAAGTGCAAATGAACCATTTACAAAAAATGTAAATTTACTACTTACTTACTTATTTCTAAATTCATTTTTAAGTTTCACTGAACATGGGAACTCCAATTTGTTCTCCAAGAGAGTAAATCTACTGCTCATGTAAAGCTACTGTTTGAGCATATTCCATGCATTAAGTGGGTAAAAAGGAAGCAATTAATTTCACTGAATTTCAAAGATCAATGTTAAGGGTACCAGAGGGTCTCAATTTCCATCACGACTGCACTTTTTTCCACACCATAAACTTAATTGCAGCTGATGATTATGACATTTGGGTAATGTCAGTAAAAAATTAATATACATAAATTCTCAACAAGCATCAAGGGTCACTTAATGGGGCACATGATGAATAACTTAAACATGATGAAGATTGTGTTTTATGCACAGAGAAAAAGTTATGGGGAATTTATCCATAAAATAGCCGTACTGCAAAAAAACAATTTAAGATACTGAATGAAACGTTGCACCAGTTGTTCTCTCAGTTATAGAAACACAGAGTAAATGCCAACTTAATGGTCATGCTAGAACTGAGTTGATTTACATAAAATTGCCACAGGATATATGTTTAGTGTTGATTAAATAAATGTTGAAGTGTTGATCAAATAACCATTTGAAAATAAATTGAACATAAATCACTGACTAAATTAATTGTGACAAGATGAGTTTATAATAATTACCGCAACAATAAGCACATGCCCTAACATTACAGTCTCCTTTTAAATCAAGAAAAATGTTAACTGACAAGGAAGCTGGCAACTGGGAGATGGAGTGCTCTGTTACAGATGTCCATGAGGGTCAAACAGTACCTCTCACTGTAGGGAGAGTCCTTGTAGGAGTCAGGAGTGTCTCTGGAGTTCTTCAGATAGGCGCTCAGGTCGCGGGCACACCCCGTGGCATTCAGGCGTCCCCGGTGGCTGGAGGGCGTCGTGTGCCTGCTGTTCTCCACCGATGACATCACCAGGGCGGAGCGGCTGTGGGAGAGCACGCTCTCACTCCGCCCGTTTCCTCGGCTGGGAGGGGCAAAGATGCATTTATTCAAACCGAGATACAGTGCAGAGCAAGACTTACAAGTACAATCACAGAGTACACAGCCCCCCTTTGAAAACTCGACCTTCAGTGCTAGAATATTGTTACTGTGCCCCATTATTATCGAATGACAGACACACCTCCCAGGATCTTATCCTCCAGCCCAGAACCTCTAATACTACTCCTGCTAGCTGTGGTTACTTATACTCCCAGCTGAAACCCTATCCATTACAAAACTTTTTTTCACCAGATTTGGTGAAAATAGAAAGGACACCTGCACCCAGTGATCTGCTTCCCATTGTTCTTAAAGTTTTCCATGAAATGCAATCTCTTGTTCAGTCTCTCTTGAATGCTAACTTGTCCTTGCCCCAACTCTCTGCTCTGCAAGTTCTTAAAACGCAATCAATTCTGGATGTAACAACTCCCCTACGCAGAGTGTACGGAGCCACACAGGTGAGAGAGAAACTGTTTGACTTATGAGTCATTTGTAGTTGAATTTAGCCCTGCTATTTTAGTAAGCTCTATGGCAAATATTAGATGAATATTAGGGTGATTCACAGGCACACAGCAAAACACGAAGAGTCGTGATCTTCATATCATATGCCTGATGGAGTAAAATCCCCCCTGTAGAATGTCGATAGTATAATTTCCCCAATACATTTTGCTTAAGCCCTTCAGGGAAACTCTGCTGCTTTCATTCAATTTTGTAAGGAAGACCTGCTTTCTGCCCTCAGTATGCAAATGAAGGGGAATTTGAGAGGCTGATGAAAATTAGCTTATCATTTATGACCTTTTAAGATGGCAAAAAAAGAAGCAAGCGGGAACACGCTGTCTGATAGTTGTGATGCCCTAAAGGTGTGAAAAGAATGTGTCACATTAAAGAACTATGTAATTGCTTATGGGTAACCAAAGCTTGCAGCATTTCCAAGGGGTAGATACTGGCTAACATCATAACTGCAGTGCATAACTAAGGGCTCTTGTGACTCAGTGTTTATGCATGCGATATAGAATAAAGATATTCAGAAAATACATTCAGGGAAATACATCTAAATAAGAATTATAAATGAAACGTCACCACACATAATACACCATAGTTATACCTTATACAGTGGAGTTGTGTTTCCATAGAAAAACAAACTTTGCTGAGCCTCTAAGGCAGATGGTTACCTCTGGCTTGAAGTATGGGTGACTGTTGTAGAGTGATGGGCAGATGATGTGTACTGGCTTGTGGAAAATGATGTTTCTGTTTCCTTTTCGATAACATGCTCTGCAAGGATCACGGTTTTCGATACGTATTGCTACGGTAAACAGAACAAATACAAACAAAAACATTTATGAGGACAATATTGATATAGTCAACTACGAATCACAAGACACAAGTTACACAATACAGCACCAAAACCCAAGAGAATGGGCAAACTAACAACAGAGCCTTTTGTAACAGTCATGCTTTTCTTTGTTGAGTGTTGACACGAAGACATGGGAATTGTTTTGCCACTATGCATGTTTTTACAGCCCTGCAGACTGCATGTCTTTCTTCGTTAGAAATTCTTTGAAACAAAAACAGTACTTCAAGAACACTTTGTCATTGGCTGTGCTCTATAAAAACCACAAAATGTAGAACATCTTCCCTGAATTTAATAGTGCATTGAATCTAATAGTGGGAAAAAATGTATTTTTTAAGTTTCTGAGAGAATTTTTTTATTATTATTATTCAACATATCTTCTGTTTATATCATTTGACTGTCTGCATCTCCATATTTGAACACAAAACAGACATGAGACAACAACTTTTTAAATTCTGTCTATTGTGATCTACTTTAGCTTTTTAGTACATGCAGCTAAGTAAATGCATGCTGTAACTGTCATTTCTGTAACTATCAATTCATGTCAGTCATGGACACCTTAAGTTGCACACAAAAATCACACAATCCTCCAGGTATGGCAAAGGAAAGAATGAAGCAGGGTTGAAAGCAATGGAATTCATCCTACAGGGCGACAAAGGTGTGACTATGCCATGGCACTTCAAGTTCCGTGCTCTACAGTCTCACTCACATTGACAAGCTGGACACCTTCAGGCGGCGGGTTGGAGATCTGGGGGCCATTGGCCATGGTTGCCATGGCGTTGCGTTCTGTCCTCAGGCTCTGCCTCAGTCGGTCATGAAGCTTTTTCCTCTGCTTCCTGTGTGGGTGAGGACGAGTTGTAACTATACCAACGTGTTAATGCCACTGACAAATAAAGGTTAATCAAGGAGAATGATACGCAAAAACTACAATATACACACACAAAACACTACACATACTTTGTTAGCATGTTTTTATCTTATGTGCATTTAAAAATTCACATAAATGCACAAAAATATTGCTTAAATAGGAAAGCCTGCAACATGAGCAATTGAGTGTCATCCCTGACTACTATCAACAATTGGTTTGCATATTAAAGAGTCTGTCCAGATACTGTACAAAGCAAAAACAACTGTAACATAAACTGAATCAAGAGTAAATGTGAATTACTTTGTTTTGCAGTAGGCAACAACACACATGATGCCAACTACCAGGAGGGCAATGCAGATTCCCGTTATGGTTAATACGCGTTTCTGATACAGCTCCTCAGCTTCTGGAAAAGAACACAAACTATTCAAAAAACTCCAATACGTGGAGCATGTCATGCCTACCATGGTTTAGAATCAACGGGCAAAAACAATTCTCTGAAAATTAAAACATACCATTAGATACACTGACATAATATGATCATAATTAATAAAACTATCAATGTAGTGGACATTGGTTACTGAAACTTATCAGATCACATTTGTGACAACATTGAAAGGAAGAAAGAATATCAATGTGGCAGTCTAGTATATTCACTGTTGTAATATTGAAAAGAAATATTAGAATTGATATAGAGTTTTAAAGCATTTTATTTAAATGATATCAGGAAACCGTCCTTGCAGATCATTGCAAAGATAAAACACACATCAAAAGAGGCTTTGATGTGTTCAAATGTAAAGAGAAGGCAAAGATGTCCTGATTCTGAAAGTAAGTTGCAATAATCATGTCCACATATCGTTAATACCACAAAATAAGCTGCTATAAATTTAAAAGCAGTAAAAATTTCCTGCAATGCCACTTTTTAAATCTATCCCTCAGACAATCGATTCAGATCACTCAGTGTATATGGGATAAACTGAGACGTAAACAGTGTAATGGCTTTGCTCACAGGACCTAGTTGTTGGACTTTTTACTACAATAATATGTCGTTTACCAAAAAAGATGACATTTCAGTTCAGGTCATCTCATTCTATCAAAAAAATTGAAAATGATATCAAACTTCAAACAGATTAGGAGCTAGATCAGAAACCAGACAGGAACATTCATTGTGGTGAACAAGATTTATTCACCACAATGAATATGATGGCACCCATGACTGTTTCTTTTAAATTTTCTGTTTATAATTAACAGTCGATTGATGAGGACTCCATCCCCATTATATCTATAGGACTGCAAATTTCCTGTGAGCAACTCCCGCTACAAAACAATATTCTAAAATTAAAACAATCATTAATGAATTGTTTACAGGAAGCAGATGTCATCTCAAAGGGACACAGCACAACAAATGCTGTTAACATCGTACAGAAAATGGAGAAAAATGAAGAAACACAGGCCACCGATAACAAAAAAGGGGACACTGCTGGGGTCACACAGTTTTGGACAATGAGGGTAAAAAAAGAGACGAATGAAAAGACAGTAAATTTGGGGGGGGGGGGGGGGGCATCTGCGAATCCGGCACAGCATGCTGGATGCTGGATGAAAACAGAGGGAGGAGGAGGAGGCGGAAGAGGAGGAGGAGGAGGAGGAAGGTGCGGACAAAGGGTCAAAAGCAGAGACTGAAGGGATCGTTCCATACAGCATAACCACCAAAGCCTCTCTTGTTTGTCGAACAGAGCCACATAGAATATGAGGGGACAGAATGCTGTGTGCATACATTTTAAATACCTCGCCTTTGATCTATGTTTTTGCGTGCGAGTGCAATGATCGTATGCTGCCGGCTTTGTGGACAATGAAGACTTATCTAGCAAGCAGTCCTCCCTTTATCCAGGCTGCATGTTATCATGAATTCACGCCTTGTGATTCGGCTCATCGCTTTAATATTTCAAAGGGAACGTTAACTGTTTTAAGAGCCATTTGAAACTGGCAGCTGTATTTCTTAGGGAGGCCCTGCCTTCTTTCTTTCTTTAACAGGATGTCTTCATTTAAACAAGCCGGCAGGAAAGAGATGAGCT
Organism: Megalops cyprinoides; assembly: GCF_013368585.1. Lineage (NCBI taxonomy): Eukaryota > Metazoa > Chordata > Actinopteri > Elopiformes > Megalopidae > Megalops > Megalops cyprinoides. Next base: position 18,701,280 of record NC_050587.1, on the reverse strand, counting down.
CTGTAGTCATTATACATTTTTGAATGCATGTTATGGCTGTATGATCCCTTCATTAGCACAAGGAAACTGGCTGGAGTTGAAGGATAGGCTCAAGCTTCTAAGAGTCCTACATCTGCAAACTAGGAGGAATGAGCAATCCATACCCATAAATTCAATCCCAAGATGCTCTGCCAATGCAGAAAGTTGACAAAAAAAGAAAGGAAAAAAAAGAAGAACAGTTTGTGAAGTATTATCCAAGATTCATAATAAATCACACATGTACAGTACACAAAATGGCTAATCTGTATTTCCACAGAGAATGTGACTTGGCAAACATGTCAGGGTAAATATGTTTAACCGATCACAACTAAGAATAACAGCAACACTTACTGAGTTCACTATTACACGTGTAAAGGTTGTGGAAGGTTGGTACACTGTGTTCACATAATCTTTCATGTGAAAAACACTACACGGTAAGTAAAATATGTATGCAATGTTTGCCTTGCACAGTGGCAAATAAAATCTGGTTTGCCAGCTGTTCTGTGTAAATTTACTGGGAAAATGAAAACCTTACTCTGCAAAATTCAGGATATTCAGTGCAGCGATCAAGTGATTAAAACCCAATGACAGGAAAATAATGACTGTTTTTAAAAGATGCATTCACATATACATGTCTGAAAGAAGGCTAAATTACTTTCTAAAATCCATGACATGCCCATGCAAACATCTCAACACTTCCAGTGTCAATTTGAGATGAAAAGTGACTGCCATTCATGTCAGACGGCTTTAGTATCCATCATGTAACATATTCAGTTACTCGGGTAAGCATGCTGTGAGAATCATGCGCGGCGCATTCTCAACACCAGTTCTGTATTTCATCCATATCAACTTCTCATCTCCCATTACAGAGACAAACAGCCATGCCTGTTATGTATGTATTCGGGAAACAAACAAACTTGCTTCATACCACATGCCACTGCCTTGTTTCCACTGTCCTACTCAGACTCCCACGTTAACACTGTACTAAATAATAAAACCAGCTTACAGCTAACAGATGCTTGTGTCAGCCTGTTGTTTCAGCAACAATTCTCTGCTCATAATTAATAACTTTTTTTTTTTTTTTTTTTTACCCGAGGCTAATTCTCAACATGAAGCAATGGATTTATGACTCCTGGTTAACATGAAGGTCATGAAGCTTTTATTAAGCTATTATGATGTAACACTGGGTTCTGGCACTTTGATGCAACCATTAATGTAGGGGGTCTTAGGCTAGAGTTTTCAACACCTGGCACTCTCACCTGATTTTCAATTCAATTCATGTAACTCTAAAAGGGTTCATAGTGGTTATCTAATATGTATCATCTGAGAGCATGCTCACGGTGAGCATCACAGACAACCTAGCTGGATGTAGCATTCACTTGCCTAACATTACAGTCCTATTTTGTAATTGCAGGGAGATCAAATCTGCTGTACCGCAGCTGTTGACACAACATTAACAGTCCTGTGAGCTGATTGAATGCTATGGCTGGTCTTTGACTTTGTGTCTTTTGAAACATTGTTTCTTGACTCTAGATATTAGCTTCAGTTTGTCCTAAACAAAACTAAATTGTGCCCTTTGTCCTGTGTGAAAGGATGAGCTTTTGATTTATTGCTTTGTTTTTGCAGTGCATTGAATTTCCCACCTCCCTTATGATATCGTCATGGGCAGGAGCGGTGTCAATTATACCCACCACCAATCACTCCTGACAGACTATTGGGAACAGCTACAGCCTGCCCATAACACCGTCGTAACAAAATAATGCAGTAGACATTATCACATATTATTTATGTATGGAATAAATTTACTGTTATTATGATACCCTAATTCATTCTGAATTATTCATAATTTTAATAATAAATGCATAATTATGAACTAAAAGTTGCAAAAGTGTTGCAATAAAGAAACATAAGGTCATTTAAGACCGCTGATGCAGTTAGGTAAGTCTTTAAATTGTTTGAAGACAACAGAGACGGGTAGACTTTAGAAGAGTCTTGAGATCCCAGGGAACAAAATGATTCCTCTAAGGTAACCTTTAAATATGTCAATTCATCCTTACAGATAACGCTAAAGTGACTCATAGCTCTCCGATTGCCGTCTCGCTTGCCAAAATATCAACAACCCCCTACAACAGCAACAACAAAAACATCAGCTAAACATTGAAGGCTGGGAAAGTGGAAAATGTCCTTTCCTGTCAGGTCTGCTCTATTGATTCTGTCTGGGAAAATGAACACAATCCCTCCGTGGCACCTTTCTAAGTACTGAGCTAGTAGAAGTCTTATTTACCTCCCCGATCTGCTGAAAATAGATCTGGCCTAAATATCAATGAATTTTGGCCTCCTAGGATGTGTTTATCTAATTTAATTTAGCGACCCTTTATTTTTAGTGATGGAAGGTTTAGAAATCTTTACGATTTTCTACTCCTCGGGGCATAATCATGCGACTACTGTTCTTATAAATCCATTGTTACTGACCAACATGGAGGAAATAAAAGTGATGAATTTTTGCTCATTGTCTGTAAAAAGTTGCATGCGATATTAAAAAGAACATTTTTGCCCTACATATATTATCAAACTTTGTAACATAATGAGCTTTATTTCTCTTGGTCCGTCTCGGCTACCTTCGGTTGTTCATAGCGGCAAACTCCGTATCACGGACCACTTCCCTGTCTTTTGACAGAACCCATAATCCTCAGCAAATAGATACCTGATAACACTTTCAGTCACCGCAGCAGAACATCGGACGCTGCGCACTGAGGAAATCTATCTCAGCCGCCCTCTGCACTGGACGGCAGTCAATTTCCCCCCACAGGGTCAACAGCATGGATGTATGGTTGAGGGCACAAACCGGCTCTCGGAGGGGCTCGCAGCAGTCCCCGAAAAGCCTGCTGTAATTGGGGAAGGGGAGAGAAATGGCCTCATCACCTTAATCGCGGGCCCCCGGTGTCTTTTTTCCCTGACCCGTGAAGCTACACCGTGACACCGCGAGCGATCGCTCGGCGGCTGCATCCTTTCCCTGCGCTTAGATTGGGCGGGGGCAAAGAAAAAAAGGCTCTCTCAGCAGAGCGGCTCTGCTGATGCGGCTGTCTTTGTGGGCGTCCTCTATGAGCAGGGGGCCGTATTCCCACCTCTGGGGACCTGTTGTGTTTTGGCAACAGGAAACGCAGGCATTAAGGGTATTAATATCTTGGTGCCTCCTGTGTTATGATGTATATTCCCCCTGACCATCAAGGACGCCATCGTCGTCCTCTCCCCTGCTGTACGCGGCCTCAGCATCGCGTCCTTCAGCCACCGCTGGCCCCGCTCCATTTACGTGCCCCCCAAACCCTCCCCCCCTTGGGTTCACGATCGCCGTGTTCCACGGCTAGGTGGGACGGGACGGTCTCCAAGGGAGCAGCCCATGAGGGCGAGGGGAACATGTTGTGACAACGTTCCTTTAATAAGCTCATCGAAATGCGGACACCTCAGAGAAACCGTCTGTTTTTTTTTTTTTGTTTTCTGGCGCTTCGGGTGCGGACCACGCCGCGCGGTCTCCGCTGTGGCGCCGAGCAGCCCGCGGTGAGCATGGAGGCAGCCGGACAGCAAGGTTACTGTAAGTGTGTCACGCTGATGGAGTGCGCCGCTGCCCGGGACGGGCGGCTGCCATTCATCTGCCTCTCAGCTGCGCTCTCTGACATCAAAGCAGCCGGCGCGTAATAAGGCCTGCTCAGGTTTTACAGTACTTCAATAATCTACAATGACTAGACCACACAAATGACTTACTGTTCTTTGCGGGGAAAAAAGAGAGCCCTGTGGCGTTAAAGAGACACCTACCTAACAGAAATTCAATCACTTGCAGAGGTATATTATGCTCTATACACTGCCAGACACCATATGTAATGTCCTATGTTATCAAACTATTTATGAAAATGGCCAAACACCTAAAATGGTAGCAACCATGTGATTTGCATTCATTACGTGGCACCCAGTTTTTTCGTCCCCGAATGATACTTGTGTGAGTTACTGCTCTAGATTTTTATTAAACTGAAACATCAAGGCAAAAAAACTCGGAACATGCGAGGAGCAGGTATGGAGGTACGACACACAACATAATTACAAAAAACAAACCGAAACAAAAAGAAACCTCATCCTTCTAGAATCTGAGAAGAAAATGAAGCAACAGGAAGAAGCGTTGACTGAGCATGCTCCGATCCAAGCACAGACAGGAAGAGGGGAACAGACGTACTGTAAAAGCTGGCCATTACGTAGTTTTGGCAGCGATCACCAGTAAATTCATTTGGGCACCTGAGAGGGGAACAAAAAAGTCAGAGAGAAGAGAAGAGAGGAGAGGTGAGTTGACACCAGAGCTCTGACAGACACACGCGCACCGCTGGTGTTGGCGAAGGGACAAGAATGTCTTTACAAACATCATGTTCCCGTGTTTGTTAAAACATACTTGAGTCCCAATCAGTGCCTTAACAAGCCTTGAACGTCAGCAAACATTTAGTTCAAACATTTTTCTTTTTTAAAAAGTGGCGATTTAAGATTAAATGGATTAGAATTGAGCTGCACACCATGCTGTAATCATAGTGCAATCATCAATCTATTTTGATCAATCTTTATGATTCACATAGGTAACAGCACGCAAGGAGATGAGAAATTGAGCAGCCAATCAAGATTAGAGCGTGTGTGCTGATTAATCTTGCGGACAGCCCATCTGCCATGCCCCCTCCACACATCTGTCCATGATGAAGTGTAGGGAGGGATGGCTCTGCCCCTGGGGCAACATGACCCAATGTCGGAGACAGTGATTGGAACTTTGGAGGAGGGATTGAACACCAGTGGTGACGCGTGCCGTTTGGTTCAGTGAATCCACATACGTTTTTGGTTTATGACTTTGCTGGGCAAAAGGTCCTGACATCGATCCCCAGAGTAATCCTTTTTGCACCTGAGGGGCAAAAATGGAGTGAGACACACAGCACTGACAGACAAAACAAGACACGCAAAAACACCACTGCACTGCACATCAACACACACACACACACACACACTGGCCTGTACCAGAGAATCTGCTTTATCCAGGTATTTGGGGGACTTCTTAAGGCTCCTTAACTCATTAAGTTGATTTGAAAACAATCTACCAGAATGCATTTGTGGAAGAAGCCCAACTGAGAGCCTCTTCCTCAACAGGAACACAGGTATAGTGAGAATCAGGACTGAGAACGTTTAGACCCAGACTAGACCATGAGCGCAACCAACCCCTTTTCCCAAAACAGTACGACAAATTTTGTTGAGGTATAAGAGAGTTACCCCTCCTCTCTGTCTGTTTTGTGTAGCTTTTCGATATCCTTAATTATCGCCGCAGTAACTCGTTTTCCGTTCCCTCGCGGTTGGTCTCTTCGACTTGTTAATTGCAGCCTTGCCATTTCCGTTTAGAGGGAGTGGATTAATGTTTGGTACTGTGAGGAGACAGTGTTTGCTTAGCTGACGGCCTTTCCACACAGCATTTTATTTATTTAAACACATAGTACATATTCATAGACCATATACAGCTGGATACGCTGGCTGTCTGTTGCAAGTCTCTCAAAGCGAACATCTTCCCGAGCCTCTCCAGACATCTTCAGCCACTAAGCGAAAGCATCGATGGAATGCGTCAGGCAGACATCAATGATCTCCATTGAGCTCTTCTCTCGCTCGTCTCATTTGTTGTTGTTTGTTTAATCCCGTAAAGGCGTTTGCCGCAGCGCTGACTGTAGCCTCTTTCTTCTCCATTGATACTTGCTTGCCCCTATAATGACCTCTCTTGTGGTGTCTGGCCAGTAAATCACCCTTCACTCTCAAGCCTGCCCAAGACTTGCGGTGTAACGGCGGGGGGTGTGGGGGGTGCAAACTGCATGGAATGCAATGAACAGACAGCGACGGAATGGAGTGGATCCTTTACTTATTAACCCTCTGGCATACTCTCAGCTCTGCAGGAGGCTATTGACCATCGACGACGCTGCAAGGCCATTGCCTTTGGACTCTGCTGATTTTTTTTTTTCTTTTACTGATCTCAGTGACTGACTGAAGTCACTTGAGGATTACACAAGGTCTTTCTGTAATAAAACAGGCATTAGAAGTGTTCTGCAATAAGGGTATAAGGCCAAGATCGACTTGTTCCAATCCTTAGCTATCAACAGGCCATCTGGAGGCTGATGACAGAGTCAGGGTAAAGCCCTCCTGAAGTGGACACTGTGGCGTGAGACGGAAAGACTCCATCCTGCTCCAGCTGCGGTGCATACAGAATCGCACCAGCTGGCACAGACAGCTGACTGACCCAGAGAGACGGAGAGAAGGGGAGAGACAGAGAGAAGGGGAGAGAAAGAAAAGGATAGACAGGCAAAGAGAGGCAGAAGAGGGAGAACAAAGAGGGGGAGAGAGTATAAGAGAGAGAAAGAGAGGCAGTGAGAGTTAGAAAGAAAGAGAAAGAAAGAAAAGGAGGTGGAGAGAATGAGAGAGAGAGAGAATGAGAGGGAGGGGCCAATGCAGTCAGGCTGTGCTGGTTCCTGTCACTCTCCCTTCCTTCGGGTGGGATGGTAGACGTTATAATCCCAGTTCCTTGTGGGATTGCCACCCAACGATGGGCTCTCAGTTATTTTTAGGCTTTGGAAGAAGTGGAGAGGGAAACGCTGGTTTACGCACCAGACGGCTTGGGGAGATTTATCTTTCTGAGATTGTGTGCGTCACAGCTGTGGCAACGGCACCCGTCCTAATGGTGATTTCTGTAATATGCCTGTTTAAGATTAAAGCAAGTGCAGCCCTGGAGATAACTAAAGTGGCATACAGTATATAGTCTGTTTCTACATCAGTTCTCCTCCAGTGCTCTCAAAAGTCACTGTATTCATATAGTGATTCAGTTCACCATCACAAGAAAACACATATTTATATAGATATAGTATTCCTATTGCTATATTCATATTTGATAAAAGGGAGAAGTTAATATCCTGCATACCACATCGGTGCCGAAACTCTGATCATCTCTTCTCAGTTTGCTCGAAAGCCTTGGTCAGAGAATTGAGACCTCAGTGGAGCTTGCTCTCTGGAGATCCTCAGCTGGCAGGCAATTTCCCCACAATCAGATATTCCTGAGGACCTCTAAGCAGGTGGAAGATGCATACATGTTTTTCTTGTTGTTTTCATACAGACTGATCCCTGCATTGCTTACCGAAAAGAAACAAAAGCCCTTGGAGACGGCAGCGTTTTTTTCTGCTTAGTCACTGTAGAATTAAAAGAGAAACTCAATCTCTCTACGGACGGTAAAAGTCCCTCTTATGCATCGGATGGATGGCGGCCAAAGTGTATCCTTGGCAATGTCAATTCCCGTGTCAAGTGCTTAAGAGATCAGAGCGCCTCAGAGCTGCAGTGATCGGCTCTCCTGGCGCATTACCGCCACGGGTGTCAGGCAAAATCACAGGACAGGCAGGACCAAGGTGGGGGGAAAAAAAAGGACACTTTCGAATTTTGTACTTTCAGACTCAAAACATTCGGGCATGCCTTTGGTCAAGACTGAGTCACCTTGTCTGAACAGTCCTTTTCTCCAATACATGCATTTAAGCTGTGTTCCTGTGGATGTCTCAGGCCAATGAAGAAGACTGACTGGAAAAAAAAAAATGCTCTCATTTTGGGACAATAATAATGCAGACTTGCTATTTGGAGATATTGACATGTTAATTTTTCTCTTTTTGGCAGATTAAGTGTGAAGTTGCTAAGCGCGTGATCTGTAAAATGAGGTGACAGTTTTGTTTATGGCAGCAGATTGGGCTAATGCACTTGCGGTAATTGCAGATGACTGCCGTACTGCGGTGAAAGACACTGGATGCGTTTTCCCCGGGAGCAGGCTCTCTTCGTTTATCACAATGTGAATTCACTCAAAGGCGTTATTCATGCAAATGCTTTTTCAGTGTTATGTTGCTAATTGTACATGTCTGCTGTAACACTCAGTGAAAGTTTTACTAATTGGACATGGCTGATTCCACCGCATGTGAAGCCTCATGAGCTGTCTGAATATCGACTTGTTTTCAGAACGCAAAAGGTTTTGCATTGTTTCAAAACCAATCACGGTTTCCCTCTATTTCACACTGCAAAGGTCTCCTGTTGTTTTATGTGTGTAAACTCTGAGGCTGGAATGACATGGCATAGCAATGCTGCAAAGCTTGCACTTCCCCCCTTCATTATGGCACAAGTGTGTGGCAAGCAACTGGCTTGTATGCCGCTCGTGGCTTAGCGTTAGCGCTTAGCGTTATAGGGCTTAGCGTGTTGGAGGGTGCTCATTTTGTTTAAGTAGGCGCTCTGCTCCAGAAAAGGGGTCCCTCTCTCGTCAAGGCTGACGACCCCCATGGTGCTGAACCACAGGAAGTGGTCTTTCAGTGCCAGGGAGCAACGTTAACGATATCAAGTCCAGCATGTCATCAGCTCATTAGGTTTACATTCCTGGGCTTATGTCTGACCCTCCCCAGTGACAAAGCCCACTCTCTCCCCTCTACGACGTGTGTATGTGTGTGTGTGTGTGTGTGTGTGTGTGAGAGAGTGTGGGAAGGTTTGGGAGGGGATTAATTTAGCGCAAACGTATGACCTTTGAGGAGCATCCGCTATATTACTACTTGGATAACTGCAAATGGGGAAGTGGCATTCCACAAGACGCCAGTGAGTGCCTCGTTCTGATTCAGGAGGGACGCGAGAGAGAGCTGCTTTCATAAATGCAAGAGCACTCTGCCTGATGCGAGACAGCTTATTATGAACTGCGGCAAGAGCGTACCGTCAGTGAGGGTGGAGGTGCGGTCATTAATAATACATAGTACCGCAGGACCCTACCACGCGGGACATCCACCTGTTCTCCTCTCTGTCTCCACCCCCCCTTCACTTCAGAGACATTATGGCCACACAAACATTCATCAGTCCTGACTCCCCAGTGCTCCCAGCTGCGGAATCAAAGCGCGGAGGACTACATTTCCTCTACTGTGATGATGTTTCATCTCCTGTTCATCTGAACGTGCAACAGATCTACCCCCAAAAACGGACAGCCAACACTCGCACACCAGCAGAAACCCAGACATGATCCGTGTTGTTTCTGATTTTTCAACACAAAGAATTCATAGATGTTTCAGACGTTGCTGCGATCCAGCCCCCACTGGCTCCTCCCTGGAGATCGTCGGTTTGAGAGTACGGTATGTTTTAAATTAAACCTTGCACCCAAGAGGGCTTGCAGAGCATATGCACTCCTTACTTAAATTAATCCACACTGTAATTGTGCTTTTTAGGTTTCATAAAGCATGACTTATTATGACAGATATGCAAATTTAAAATCAGTGGGGAGTAGCACAATGCATGAGGTTAATAGGGAAGACATTTCACAACTAAAATAATCCTCCAGTAACATTAATATAGGGAGAGCTTCAGGCCAGTTTTTATCAACGGGTTTTTTCGTGATGTCTTGACTGGGCACATTTTAAAATGTAGAATATCTAATACATTACAAAGAATAAAACAGTCAAATTGCTCTCATGAGCATTTAACATGAACATTTGTATTAATTAGTAAAAGGAATCAGCTGAATCACCTACCCTGTTCCTTCCTCTCAACAACTGTTAATACTGGAACATGTACGTACTGCTTATCTAACTGTACTGCTGACAGGGTTATTGACCAACAGAACACTGAGTCAGTGTATCTCCAAGACAGACTGGGGACTTCTAAATGAGCAAGCAGCCAACTTCCCTCAAGGTAGGGTTGGGTGAGGTTAAGTCTGCTTCTCTCCTACCTGCAGAGGTACACGGAATCTTTGGAGGGGATTTCCACAGTGAAGCACTCCCCTTCGTTCACGCAGTAATTCTTCTTGCTCTCATCGCATGGCTTCATGTGACTGGAGGTCTTGGAGGAGGGAGTGGTGCTGGTGGCCGCTGCAGGACGAGACGGGGGAAAGTTTGTTAACTGCTCTGTCTGCGTTTGCCAAATCACACACACACACACGCTGCATGCACAGACAAATGCACAGACACCCCCACCCCCCTGTCCCCTGACGATGACAACCAGCATCGACGGGGGACTTGAGCGAGACACTTCCGCCCAGCGATCCCCGGTCTCAGGCGGCCAAGCGCTCCGGAAATCGACAAAATCGACAAAACCAAGCTGCGCATCGCTACATTTGCTGACCATGACAATAATGACTCTGCAAACACGCGACTAGCCTGAATGCTAGCCACCCGACACCCGGTTTCCCGGAATAAAATAGCAAACAGAAAACAGAAAGTGTTTTATTTTTGCATCCCCAGGCAGCAGGGGATATCGATGGGAAACATTATCTCCAATGTCATCTTTACACGTCCAGACTGTACCTCTTGAAAGAAGTATCCTTGACACTAAATATATCTGCAGACACTTTTTTACATGGCCCTCTGTTCCTTCTGCTCAGAACACAAAGTGCTTCATGTTTGATGCGAAATACAGCTTGATTGATCTCGGTATATTACTGTAAGACGCTGACAATAAAGTCAGAGCACTTTATGCTTTCATCGCACCAGACAAAAATTAACACTGAATTCTGTCATCAATGATACATGGTAATGTTCTCAAAATAATCTTAAAATAAATTCTTAAAACAAATCCACATGCATAAATTAAAATGTGACACAAGTAGAACAGATCATTTTACTATGTAAATGTAATTAAAAGGAGAGGAAAGTCAGTCAGGAGTTGAAAAAATATTTCATAAAACAATACAGAGCTCACAAAAAAAAAAATTGCCACCAATTCAACTGCCACACATGAGCATATATACCATAGAACTAGGGCAATTTTAAATACTACAAACCTTTTAAAAAGATTTAAATAAAAATAAGTTGTATTACTTCTGTTATATTTGACTTTCTCTGAATGTTTTCGTTTGTCTATAAAGCCAAAGCTAGCATTGCCCAGGAGCTCACCTGTGAGGTTCCTGTAATGTCTGGATATGTGCAGCTGCATTTCGCCTCGCCTGCCCATTGAAAGCGGAGACAGGTTTTTTCCCCAAAGGATGGAAGCCTCCTGCTGTAAGCACCTTGAGTGGGTCTCTAATGCCTTCCTCTCCACTACCTGTCTTTCCCTAGTCTGCGATGTGGAACCTCGTAAACATTTTAAATAAGCACTTTTCCCGTCGCCCCCCTCTTTGCCTCACGCCGACGTCACCTCTGGCATCAGAGGTCTTACGCATCGGAAGTGCAGCTGTGCAGACGTCAGAGTTTTTGGGCTACCGCGCGAGGGGGAGAACACCGCCAAGCGTGGAAAACAAACACGCGCACGGCAATCAAGCCACCTGCCAAAAGAAGATAGCGTTCGTGACAAACAAGCACGCTTCCTGGCGCAAACAGAAAACCAACATGCATCCTCGACGCCCCCGCCCACCCCCGTTGGGATAGAGACTGATTAAGGGCTCGGAAATGAGCGTGTAAAAAAATGTCCTGCCGATGAATCAATAGCCGCCCCTGGACCCCCGCTGCGGTCCTCTTTGGCGCCACGAGAGCGGGCTCGAGTGTGAGTCCACATACTAATTGTTCTATTAACGACCTACTCTGCCAGGGCTAATTTTCTCCAGGAGGAGGCCGAGCACTGCCGTCCATCTTTTCCCCCTCTTAAAAAAAGGGATCCTGTCTCCTCCCGGATCAGAACCCCAATCTTTATTGTCTCTCATTTCCATTCGTGGCCCTGAGCAAAGATTGACCCCGGATGGAGGTTTTACAAACTCGGGGATGAGCCAAGCTTAGGTAGAGCACGCTCTGTGAGCAGGGCAGGACTGTCTCCGCACTGACAGACAATCGAGTTAAAACTTATGGATTATCGTCTGAATTATGCAATGATTTCATAGGTCAGAGACCCCATCAGGTAGCCTCCGTGCCATGAAGCATTATGTTTCAGTTAAATACGATTCTGTCTCGAACCGCTGTTCTCAAGTACAACGGGAACTGTTTGAATAATTGACAGCATAATAAATTGCTTTTGTTTTCCAAATCCAATTATTTGCTCTCTCCCTTCATATCTACAGCACAGAAAAACACAGAACATAAATCAAGGGCTGAGAACTTTTTGTGCCCACAAAATACATGTTCTTGTTTCAAAGGGAAAAAGTTTCTCTGTAGCCATTATGCAACAACTTGCAGGGGAAAAAAAATTTTGTTCTTGTTGAGTTTCTGAGAAAAAAAGCTCTTTCTGTACCAGCAATAATTTGCATTATTATAACAACAAAATCACCAGCAGTGAGCTGCACCAACGGGCCTCTTGCGAGTGAAGCGTTAAATGAGTTAAACGAGTGAATCCTAAGTAAACCCAGCAGATGTTTTCTGCCCGGTAGGCCTTTCCTCATACTTGCTGCACCATTTTCCCACAAGCTCTGCCCAGGGGGTCTTTGGGGAAGGGTGCTCGAGCTATTGACGATTACGATTACCCGTGGGTAATTGCGCAGTGTGAGAGAGGAAATATCGGATTTCCATTTTTGACATTTACGGCTCTGTTTGGCCCCTTACGAATGTCACATCTTGCCGTCAATACTAACGGGGTTACTGCCACAGATTCAATCAGCAAAAGTGAAGTATTGTTTCTGCTCTAGGAATTGCTAGCAAAAAAAAAAAAAAATCTACACATCTTTGATGTACTAAAGAGAAAACTCTGGCACTACAATTTGTAAAAATGAGGGAAAGACATTTCTTTTATACATACATATATGTGTGTACACTACACTGTGCACTTTAGCAAGCTGAATATCTGCTATTATAACAGAAGTTGAGTGTTTCAAGCAATGCTTGAACCGAATCCAAAAAAATATGATCAGAAAAGGGTTCATTTTTCCTCCAGTCAAGGCCAAAAAGCAACACTGCACGGCTTTTGAGGACGGATGGTTTTTGGTTTCAATGCAGCAGAGCTGAGCTTTACTGTTTTTCCCAACATGCCCAATGGAAGTAGGCACCGAGATCGATTCCGTTCCATTTCTTTTTTTTTTTTTTTGCTTGCGAAAAGAAACCCAAAACCAGACTGCGGAGGGGCTGCGCGATGGCGCAGAGGCCGTGGCCAACCTCCTCCTCCTCCTTCTCAGTCCGCCCCCGCACCCCCACCTCTCTTGCCTCAGGTTTTTGCAGGCCTTGCATATTGCCATGTCAAACCACATCCCTAGGTGCAGCCTGCCTGGCACGGTCAAGGGCAGACAGCGATGTGCTGCATCAGTGTCTCCAATCCCCCCCCCATCTCCCGGATCGGAGGGGAGGAAACAGGAGACCGAAGCATCATGGGACGGCACCGTGACACAGCTGCTCCGCTCTCAGAGACGGCGACTGCGTTAGTCATGTCACCCGGGACGTTCGATCGCCATTCGTAGCCGCTTCCGGTGGCCATTTCCAATCGAAGGGGAACATAGCAGCGAGTGGCGACTGAAAAACCTCACTGACCACTCTGAAACATTTCATGGTCGCAGGTGCATGTTGGGGGGTAGCAGGTGCATGCTGGGAGGCATAATTGTGGGGATGAAAGCCACTGATTTGTGATTCAACTTTCAATTAAAAACATAAAGACAGAAATGCATTAACTGAAAAAAGTGTTGAAAGAACAAAACCCACTTGTTCAAACAGCAAGAAGTGTTAAAAATTGACATGAATACATTTCCAAGTGACCAAACATAAAAGCATTACCATACAACCAACATTACTTATTGTTTATTGCACAATATTCCTGATCTGAAAAAAAATCTTATGCAGTGTTTTTTTTCCCGAGTTTTGCCTAAGCAAATTGCCTGTAACAGACACATGGACCAGATTACTCCACAATGCAGTACTCAGTCGTCTTCATTTTACGCCAGTGTCAAAATTTCAAAGCAAAGCACTGTGGAATTGAGAGTAACAGACCAGAATTACATTTTTTGGGAGACACCCCAGCAATCTGAGTGACACCATTATGGAGGGGATCTCAAGTGTCTACCGCAGTGCACTCTGAGACATTAATGCGAGCCTGTGGCCAGCGCATACAACAGCAAAAAAACACCAACGGTTCTTTTAATTTATCACTGTCAGGAACACGTTTTTGCCTTGAAAGGTAAAAAACGGCTACAAATGGTGTGGGCATTCCAGCACATTTGTTTTGGGCGTACGACCGGGCAAAAGAACACAATCTGCTCTCACAGCAGAGCTCTGTCCCACTGCAATATCACCAGCTCCTCTGGTGGCCCAGTCTGGCTGGGGGGGTGGAAAGGGGGGGGGGGGCATTTCCCCAGGAGGAAGGAGGAGGGGAGGAGCCAGGTCCACACCAGGTGTTCCTCAAACTGGTGAGGATCGACAAACGAGCCTGGGAGCCCTCTGTGAAGCCAGGCCTGTCACATGATTAATTTCACACCACGGCGGCCAACATCCGCCGGGGGGAAACTGCATCTGCTCATCCAAGCCTTGCCTGGACCGTCTCAGATGCAACCAAACCTCTGGGTACATCGCAGCAGCGGCACTTGTGGTTAATCGACAGTAAACTTGGAAGGGTAAACCGTCAACTCACTTATTCCCAAATCTCGTTTCACATTGCTTCCATTTACTCTCAGCACAACATTCAGGTTCTCTCTGAAAACAATTGTGGTGAAAATATTTGTGGATAATATCCATAATTGCAAGATAAAAATATAATATCCCAAAATCTATAACCGGCAACAAAGTAAAACTGCTCACATGTCATCTGTTAGTTTAAAGGTGGAGAGGATGGTTTTGATAGCCAAATAAGGAAAGACTTCCTGTCAGAGGAGTAGCCTTGAGGCTACATCTTCCAGTTCAATAAATGGCTGCTAAGCGCTGCGTTTAAATGCTGGGCTGGCCTGCATTGCTAATGTAGCCTATAGCACTCAACTGCAATCACTTTGAATCCCGGTGACTATGCAGTCAAAAACACCCGGCGGCAGCTTTTTAATGAAGCTAAAAATACAGGTTCTGACTTAATATACATATACTACATTATATATTTATGTTGTTCATTACTGCATGTGTTGAACACCTCACCACATTTCACGGACCCCTGGTCTCGCTGCTGCTGGTTACGTCTAGAGTCCTAATTAAACATTTCCACAGACTATACCACTTTTTAAAATCAGAGCTACTCTATTACCCCACCACCATCAACCTTTCACCCACCCAGATGCTTTATATTCAGAGTCTAGCAATCGTTTCCTTTTAGGACTTTTAAAGGACTTTCAATATAGTACTTTTAACTGATGGATTATTTGATAAAACAGCCACCAAAGCAAAATCCGCAAAGCTTGCCACTGATTTCTTGAGAACAGTGTCTGCTGTATTACTTCTGCACAGATAGTTACTTAAAAGTGGCTTCTTGAGATGCAGCCAAAGAATCATTTCCCAGTCAAATTCTGGATGAATAATAGATCACTTTATAATGAGGCGACTGTCAGTGACTGCTGCAGGCTGACTGAGAGATTCATTTCAGTGAGGGCAAAAGTTAGACTTGAGTATATCACCTTTGTTAAAACCAACCAGGATGATTCCAAAATGCGTTAGAGGAATGTGGGCGTGTACCGCATAACCACATTGGCTCCCACAATTGTAAACGTTTTGGTCCAAAGTGGGTCTATTAAAGAGTTTGTATCAATAGCTTGCAAGAGAAGCACTCCCACCTCCTTTCTGCTGATGGCACCATGACCGTCTTTCTAATCTCGTTCTGAAATGCTAATCAAATATAAATAGGGCGATGTGAAACACTGTATTTTTTTTTTGCATTTCTCACGCTTGGCTGGTGCCACATGCCAGAATCATCCAAAGCCAAAGCTCAAATGAAAGACGTGGATGAAAATTAAACAAGACTAAGTAAAAGCTGAAAAAGGGAATTAAGTCATTAAAAGGCTAGCAGCTAAAGTTCTCTGTTAAGTGTTTTCTGCATTAATAAAAAAAATGTCAGAGCTTGAAAATGTACAAACAGCATGTTGTGTTGGTGAGGGAGCTAAACTTAAACTTGAATAACCAGAAGGTAGCAGGTTCAAATCAAGGATGTGCAACCAATGTTGTTTCCTCCAGCAATGTTCTAAACTGAATTGCTTCAGTCATAAAATGTCCAGCTGTATAAATGGACGACATATCAAATGTAAGCTAAACACGTTGACCTGCATAACAGAGCCAGCCAAGAAAATAAACAATATAACGCCGGGACACTGTGATGATTGTTCATAACTTACAAGGCCATTTATTATATTTAAGCAAGCAAACAAACCATGGCACGGACCTAAAAATATGATCACAATGTGACTGCCTTGTATGGCTCCCATGGAGGAATACTCTAAGTATTAAACACAGCATCTTCCAGAGGTAGACATAAATGGATAACGTGAAAATTGTAACCTAAGTAAGTCGCTCTGGACAAGAGTGTCTCCAAAATTCCAATAATGTAATGTAATGTATTGTAAAGGATTCCTTTCTGATTCTCACACCCTTAGTGACTAACTAAAAAGACGCTGTGTAGAATTTTGTGTTTTACCGAAAGGAGGGTGTGGTCAAACTTAAACATCGCATATGCCATGGCATATGAGGACTATATGAGCACTACTAAGCACCTTCAGTGCGAGTCATTTCAGCGGTGAAAAGTAACACTGCCTGCCCAATAACTGCACAAAACCAACAATGCATCATATGGCCCAAGATATTCTCACTCACCCCATGAGCAAGCAAACACTAATTACACGGTTATTAGTGCGGTTCAGGAGCACCGAGGAAACAGGCTACTTCCTGACAGAAGATACTCTGGGCTATAGGTTAAAACGCAGGGGGTGCCAGACAGTGGGAGAAATGGCATCTGTTTTAATCAGGAGCGTCATATGATCTGTTAATTACTCTCACGCTGCCTTCCATCAATTTCCAGTCATGCTGTCTGGCCAGACTTGGATGCCTTCAAAGGGTGACAGCTGTTAAGGGAAATTTAGATTTGCCCCCCCTCCAAACACCTGAGAATCTTAGTATCCAATAAAATGACTGTCATTAGAAGGTGTCCCCAGCTGTAATCCATCAGTGGATTGATATTGTTCATAAAACTGTTGCAGCACTGCCACGTTTTAACCCATTAGTTAATCAAAAGCTACAGCTATGTAGTTCCAAGGACCTGCAGCTACTAGGAGTGCTGATCTGTAGATTACAGCCTGTAGATGGAGTAGGTAAAGATTGCACTACTTTTGCATGCATTGTGCCGAAGCCCCCAGAAGGAAATCTTCTGAATAAAACTGTAAACAAAAATAATTGCCACCTTAAAGGCAGGCGCTGTCCTGATATTCCCTTTTGAACAGACAAAAAAAAAAAAACTCTCCGCAAATCCCATCAGACACACGTCTAACTCCATCTAGTTTATTAATCCTGGCGTTCAGGGTAACTGGTTGAGCCGAAGACGGGTGCCTTGGCAACGCTGTTGTCCTCCAAACCAGTGCAGAGGCCTCCAGGGCTGCTCTCTCCCAGCAATCTGTTGAGTCATTAGCGGGAATAGCCAACCTGATTGCTCTCTTAATTCTCCCCCAGGCCCCTGGCGTTGGTTCCTGCTCCAGCATATGGAGGCCTCCCCGATCTGACAGACGTGAACCGGACCGCGATGAAAACAGGAGAGAGAAGGGCCGGAGCAGCGAGCCAGAGAATGCTTGCAGGAAGGGCCCGGCCTGCTGTGGCGTCAGGAGAGGCGGTCGAACTCTCCTGCACCAGTCAATAATCTTTGTTTGTCAGAAACAGCCATGCTCGTGACTGTTAATACCAACACATCTCAGAAAAAAGAAAGTATCTTTTTGGGTGCGGGGGAAAATCTGATTTCTGCTGCATGGCAGATTCAGTCAGGTCGTCTTTGGTTTCTCATTGTCCTAAGGGTAAATCTCACATCCTGTATGGCAGGTTACTGTATGTGCTGCCTCAGGACATATCTTTGTCCACAAATGAGCATAGTTAAATATACATCTCATGGTTTTTAATATTACCATTCCGGGAGATTTGCTCTCCATTGGCAGCGGATAATCGGTCTTGTCTTACCACCCACGTCATGTTGCATTATGCACGTCATCCGCAATAACTTATGTAATGCTCTTTGTGCAGCTCTGTGACAATTCCTCTGTTAGGAGCACTGTACTACTTACAATTTCATTGAAAGATATATTCATATAGGAAGGGTTTTGTAAAATCAGACAGAGTTGCAAATTTAACACAAGGAAATGTGCCTGGCAGCAGTCATGAGAAGTCTGTTTGGTGTGGTTTACTTAGTCAATATCAAATATTATAATATTTTTAGTGTGATCATGAACATATCGGAAAAAAAACTAATTATAAGCAAGCTACTTGTATGTTGTATGGCATCTCTCCGATATACAAAATATATTAATATGATTTTGCAGTTTGAGTACATTTGACTTATGCTTAACCCTGCATTTTTTTTTCTCGCAACTCAAACTCAAAATAGTGCACATATTTTAAACATAACACATCTATTAGGTTCATCAAAGCACACTAAAGCACATCAAAATAATGTTGCTTTCTCACGATTATTCTGAGGCTGACCTCTCTCAGCGGGGTTGGACTGAATCTTTTTGGTGTATAGCTGCCTTTACACCAAAGCAACTTTTTTCCCCCAAAATCAAATATGAGGTTCTGTTTTAAAATATGCTCGATTGAGGACTTAAATGTGCTCTTTGAAGGACAGCAGGTGCATGAGGAACAGCGACTGATAAACTAATCTGAAAGGAGCAGTGAGTGGATGGCACATCAGTTCAGCACCAGACTTACTTTCCCCTTTAGCCCGAGGCCAATATTGTAATTACTTCCTCAGGTAAATTGATAGAAGAGGAGCAAAAGAGGTTTAACCATTTCAAAAGCTAGGAGAAAAGAGAAAGCTTTGAAGATACATCTGTGATAGTTAGTGAGAGATTATAAGGCAAAATGTAAGCATTTGAAGTATATTGATTCTCCTTAAAGTACTCCAAGCCCCTGATTAGGTAGGCAACTTCTGTTGTTGGAATAAATCAAATCTGTCTCTACAGTAAAATTGCCCATTACAAGAAGCCTCTAAATGGCCTTTAAATGGTAATCTATATCTTCACTGTGCAAACGTGTCTCTGAGGTAAAGTGAAACCTACATAATATACTGCTATGGAGTCTGTCCCCTTATATCTTATCCTTGGCGATACTGTGGCAGAATCTGAATGGCTTCAAAGAACAGGATTAGGGCAAATTGCAAGGGACAGTCAAAGTTTGAGGGTTGAAGTCTGGTTCTTTGATTGGGTGCAATGACACAAATGAAACTGAATACTGAAACTGAATGTCTGTTTTGCTTGACAGAATTTTGTTCTACCTATATGAATCAGTGTCTTTTCTAGCATATGCTGAATTAAACCCTGTACCCCTAGAACAAAATACAGACTACTAAGGAAATATATCAAAGGATATTGGGGGAGCAAGTAGCGGTGAACCTTACTGTCTCCTGGACAATATAGTTAAACATGCACAACTAACCCAAAATTTCAAGAAAATTCTACTCAACTCTTAATGACCTGTGGTAGTCAGTGAGGATGCAGGTTTCACAAAAGTGTCTCTGGAGTGTTCCAAGAGTACACACCACTATGAGCAACTTGCTTGATTCAAGACGCATTGCTCCACAAAGTTATTTTCAGACCAGGCAGCCATCTCGCATAATTTAACTTCATTGAATGGCATAACTAGATCTAGCAAAATGCGACAAGGGGTTGACTGCCACTCTGAAAACCACATCTATGCATTAATAATGGGCTTTGGTTCTAATTAATCTGCCATTAACAGATTCACACATTTGTACAGGGAAAAAAAAGCAGTATAATGAACTTTTTAGTTTTGTGGTGAAGTGCTCTGACAAGACTTTTTCAGAGCAAATCAAGCACATTGTTCCTGAGGATCATGGTAAATCTGCTACATGTTTTATGACTTTTGGCAGATTTTAAACACCTCCAAATGTCGCTAACCTCGGGCGAAGAGTTCACCGCACTCGTTCCTTGCTTCTGCGTGAAGATGTATTGGCTTTCAAGCCTCTTTCCAGTTTCATGAGGCTGCAGCACCTCAGTGTCCTTATTCGGGATTTTTTCTGCCTTGCTGTCGATATTTAAACCTCGGCGCCCCCATCGCCTCTCCTCCACCCGTGGATTAGGGCGAAATCCTGCCTGATCTACAAGCAATGCCGGATTTTCTCTATTTGCGCAGGCCTCTGTCTCACACTGACAGACAACCGCTGTCACTTTCCTTTGATTTGTTCAAGGATGAAAGGGGCAGCGCTGGAAGACACGGGGTGAATGAAACAGCTCGACAACTGGGATCCCGCGAATTGATGGTCGCAGGGAGACCGCGAGGGGGCCGCACCTCAGGGGAATTTCAATAGTTTCTGGAGACTGATTCATGACAGTCCACGTTAGATTCTGTATGAGTGCTAGTGCTCTCAAATGTTGGAACAAGAGCGCCGGACTTGCTGTGTGCACATTTTATGACGGACCACCACTGTAGCATCAGTCTGCACTTACTGTAAGCAATCAAGACCTGAAAGATGAGGGAATTGCTGGAATAGAAAGGCAGGAAGCCTCATCGGATGTGAGATGTTAAGAGAATGCGGATTCATCTTCCTGTTAGAGTCCCTTGATAGATCCAGCAAAGTGAAGGATTCATAAGGGAAGGCATTCATTTAAAAGGCAAATAAAATGCATATTTCATAATATATTTCTGTCTCTAGGAATTACAAACTACTACTTTTTTTTTGCAAATTCAAATGCATGTTTCTTTAACAAGGGAGAATTTATTACAAATAAGCAAAGTGACGGAGAATTTACAATATAGTGAAATAATTCTTAATTCAGGAAGCTGAAGCATCTATTTAAGGACTCCACTGTCATGCCAACAGATGCCAATTGGCTGATCTCACAGGAACAGAGCAGCACCCCGGGTTTCTGATCAAGGATGTATTCCGTATGAGACCTGACAGTCCAAGCTGCTGAAGGAACAATAATCTGTGACCTACAGGTGTACAGAGTGACATCAAAAATCTCTGCAGGGCTGAACGGTTTCCCCATCAGACAGGGAGCGGGAGGCGATATCGATCCTAAAGTCAACTATCCGTCCCTCTGAAATTCCCACACATGACAGGAAAATTGCATTACTTTGGGTGCTGCTGTATGAGTCAATAATTCCAATCAATAGCCTTGCGCCTCTCTTCCCCTACTCTTTGAGTACAACTTAGACAGGCCACAAGAGGTTAAGAGTCCACCTCACATTAGTGAACAAAAATCTTCTATAAGGAAACCCCACAACTCTCTCCTTGAATTTCTGCGAACACACAAGTAAAAATCATTATGCGGTTCTAGTCAATGTGTACAGACTGGAAAAAAACATAGCAACTGCTAAATATTAATAACAAATGCAAGGTCATACTACTCTTTTGCCAGAACTCGTAAGAACTGCATTTTATAAATAACGGCAAGGCATAATGATGGTTTGGTATCGCTTTTGGAATGGACTTCCTGCATTTAAGATAATATACCTTTCACTTTGAGATGAGATTGATGAGACCCCTCCAGGTCACCAAGTTTCCAGCTTCAAGCAAAACAAGAGAGGTAAAAACTGCCCAGCCAGGCGTGTTCAAATACAGGCAGCACACTGCAGTAAAAAAAAACATATTTACTGCTCAAACCCGCATATTCGAGACACATTCAAGCTAATTAGCAGGGGAAATGTGAAAAAAGAAAAAAAAAATATTTGCCCTTCTCACTTGTCTCTCTATATGTACAGCACACATTTTCAGGAAGGACACAGATGCACAAGGGGATTTTTGCAGCACATTTTCAATGCCAATCCCACAAGGAAGGCTTGAGCTTTTTATAGCCGTGTCCCTGAGTCTAACGTAATTATTTCATGGTGCTATTGTAGGCAGCCAAAGAGATTCAATAAGTGAACCATGACAATGGTCAAATGCTAATACCACAATAATAATAGCTGTACAACAATGCTGCAGTAAGTAAAGCTGGTTTCTGAGGATTATTATTATCAATAATAATATTATTATTTATTGCTACTAACATTATATTAACATAATAACAACACTGACAGTTATCATCACACAGTTGTCCCACGGCACATACGCCGGATGCACGCTGTCCAGTTGAATTTGTGACAGTGTCTTCACAGATCTGTGAGCACAGTGGGCTGTGATGCTATGCGGTGAACCGCAGCGTGCTGGGAGAAAGTCAGACCGAGGACTCGGGGAGGACAGAGGGACGAGAAAAGGAAGTGAAGCCATGGGGGGGGGGGCCTCAGCGAACGGCTGACTGTTCGCTCCTTTCATCCCGCGAGCTGCCGCAATAGGCCGCCGGCAGTTTGTTTTGCCACAAGGGGGTTTTGGTGAAGCTTCAAAACATCCAACCTTTCAAAACTTCCTATTCATTACCTGCAGAGCTTACCAGTGCAGAAGTGCCTAAGATTTCTTACAGAGCGCTGAACACACCAAGGGACTGCAGAAAAATGCCTGGTTTTTTAATGTGAACAGGACTACTTTGTGTGACAAATTACACCGCTTAAAAAGAAGAGCTTTACATTCAATCTCAAAATGTCAGCTCTGTAGTGATTAATAAGATTAATCAACTGCGGTGCAAATCCATGAATAATCTTGGACCACGTTATGTGAATATGGTATTGTTTTACTATACATTTTTCATTGAAAAATCACTTCATGACATACGTTAGTTGGTAATAGTACTGAATTTATAAAGCACATAAGTAATATGCTGTGGTCAGGTCAAAGAAAAATCAATCTCATCAATGGGAAAGTATGGTTTCCATATAGGTAAAACAAATGAGTATATTAATAGATTTATTAATAATAGAACTTACTAATTATTAAATATTAATTTAATAGAACTATGACTTTGTGAGAATTAAAAACGTCATCATTGGTAAATCATTGCTAAAATGAGTTATGAACCAAAACTATATTATATATGCGCGCACACACACACACACACACACACACGCGCGCGCGCGCACGCACGCACGCACGCACGCACGCACGCACACACACACACACACACACAGGCAAACAGAGCAAGAGAGACAGCCCTCTGGGGAGTCAGTCCACAGTGTCAAGAAAAACTTGTGTCTCTGAGTGTGTTACATGCAGAGATTAGAGTCTATAATAAAGAATAACTGTGAGATCTGATAACGTGGAGACTGACAGGCACAGACATGGCACATTAGGCAGGGAGCCTGAATAATCTGGCACAACAAACAGGAAATCATATACAAGTTTTTACCTCGGAGACAAGACAGAGGACAGCACCTTAAAGACAATGGCCACTGATGAAGCCTAGGATGCTTTACTCAGACATCTACAGAGAGAAAATGGCCTTAATCCCCCCCTAAAAAAATCGCATTCAATAAGCCTCGGTGAATGTCGCAACCAATCAGAATCTGCTCCGCATAAGTGATCCCATTTAATGACTCAGTTCATTTTCGTGATCACCCCTCCTGTATCAGTGTCATCTGCCAAAAGGAAGGAAGCGTGTTCCTGTCATTTTTCAATTATTGATGGATTAGGCACGGCGCGTAACTCCCCTCTCCACATTTATCAGTGCTGTGGATCATCATTAAATACATAATTAAAAACAGGGTATCACTCTCATCAGAGACTAAACATAGACTCTGTGCCCTGACCAAAAATTAACATTAATTTACATAAACTCACATCAATTGATTAGGTGCACTTGAGCAAACTGAATTTCCATGTGGCATAAACAAGAGCAAACAAGATACATTTTAACCATTAAAATGGATGGTAAGTCATTATTTTGCCCTCTGTCAAGAGATAATAGGAAAAGGTAAGATATATGAGTATTCCACTTTTGGTAAACAGTGAGACATTTAAAATACACAGACCACCTTAAGGGCAAAATCCCAAATCCCAAGTGAACAGTAAGTTGAAGGGCCACTTAAAGCAATAAGTGGTTTCAACAAAGGGAACCTAATTTGCTTCCAACCAATTTATGTTGAGGGTAAAAAATTGCTCAAAGCATTACAGCTATTCATTATGGACTCAAACAAGCCACTGAGACATCACAAGGATGACACAGATACCTGTTACACACCACTTTTGTGCCAAAGCCTAGATTACAGTAATATTTCACATTTTACAATATAATCTTGATGTGAGACACACCCAGCCTGTGTTTTCTTCATGTACACACAACTCATGCCAAATAAGGAAACTCAAAACAAAGACTCTCCAACACTATCAGGCCACTGTCTCTGTTTGTGTTTCTAGGTGATTACTTCATAAGAGAGGCCCAGGCTAATTGCAGTAAATCACTCAGGTTCACACCAGCTCACATTATGACGAGATCAGACGTGCTGGGTGGATCAGCCATGATTGTGTCTGTTGTAAACATGCCAAACATTGCATTTAATATACAGTCATACAGGTGATGATTTGATTTTCTGTGCATAGACTGCCAGAGGGAGACTGGCTTTTCCTTTGCCGTTCAACGTCAGCCATATCTCATGCTCCAGGCTGCCTCAAGTGGATAAGCACACCAAGGAGGCCCTTACAGAACTGCAATCAGAGAACACACTGGGTCACCTGCTGCTCCATTCCAGGCTTTACACTCTTTGCCAGTGCTGGATATTGAAGACTTCAAAATGGGAGCAAAAGAGGCTTAGAGATGAGCTGAGGTGATTTCAACGCTGGGTTTTTTTTTTTTTTGGCCTGCCAGAAACACTGGGTGATAAACAAGCAAGATAACGAGCCAATTCCAGGAGGGACTTGGATCACCGTGGGGGCCGCGGAGGAGACTTCTAATTCCATCCACATTTTCAGCGCAGGTGCCGGGAGCACCGAGGCAACCTGTACGGGGAATTCAAAGGAGAGCCGTCGACAGGCGAGCAAAAAGCAGCTTGCCGCGGCACACGAGGGAGGGTCGAGCACGGGCAGACGGAATTAACCTTGAGCGCATGTCCTCCTCCATCTCTCCCCCCCGCCCCCGCCAAAAACCGCCACGAAAAATAAAACCGCGCACAGCAGCCGTTACGGTGCAGCGGAAGACTCCCGTTACACATCAGAGAGCTAGAGAGAAAGCCACCGAAACAGTCTTTTACAGGGGTGCGACGGATTTATTTGTTGCACCGTCTCACATCTTGACAGATCCCGCCGACCGTACCTAAAGTGATGGCTTCACTTTCACCTAACAGGTCTTCCTCCAAACACCATACAAGGCTTTTTTTTGTAATTGGGCTGGGAACGGTTTGGCCTACCGGAGGGATTTTCTCTGGCTGTAGGTGTGGTGGCGCGAGATGGAGGGCGAGTAGCCGTGCTGATGGAGTTTCCGTAATTGCCTTTCTGAATCTCCTGGCGGTTCTACTGCCTCGCTATAATAATTACTGATAATGTTACCCCTTATGGCAGACCTGCCGATGCATACTTATTGATATTCTAACATCTTTCTTTTTTTTTTTTAAAGTGGTAGCGCTGCCCAGGCATATATATTGATATTTGAACATTGTTTTTTTTTTTTTTCCGGGAGAGCTTGGGGGAATTGATTGTGCAGCAGTCTCCCCTCCCCGAGTGTTTTATGACTTACCAGTGTGATGCAGACTGAGGGTAGCTGAAAAATGTGAGTCATGGCTGTCCACAGTGTATGCCAGTGGAAGAGAACATAGTGTGCAACCGGACGTTTTTTGACTTTGCTAAGAGGCATAATGAAACTGACATGATCCATTATGCTGTTGGCGGGAGTCCCAGTACAATAAATGTCTACTGAATGAAACAGAACAAAAAAAAAGAAGAAGAAGGAGAAGTGTGTGCGCATCGCTCTTTATGACAGGACCACACCAGAGAGAGGCTCTGCAGGAAACTCCCAGAAGGCACTGCAAAACGAGTCTCCAGCAGAGATTGCTTACTAGGGCATTTTCACACCTGAGCCGTGTCTATATTACCTATTTTTTGAAGTGGAGAGAGAAATCACAAAACTGAATTTTGAGACAGTTCCACCTTGATGAATGGTGGCTAAATGCTAAACTGCACAGTTTTCTCTGAAATCACTGCACATTTTTCAAACATACATTGGTGATATTGGTAATAATATATAAAACAGCAAATATATTTACCATTCAATTTTCAGGCCAATTTAACTGCAAATGGGAAAAAAACATCACACAGACAGCCTTTCAATGCGTAGTAAAACAGGTGGGTACTAAAATGTGTTTAAAAGATACAAAAGACACTTTCTATCAGTCCTCAGACCCATGCATCTCCGTTACTAAGTGAAGTCTCGCACTGGTCCTTCCCCTGATCCATTATCAATTTATGGTGCCTAAGGATTTGCTGGGAGCGGTAGAGACCCTCCGAAGCTCATCCATCTCCACGATAACGTGTGAATGCTCACAGGGCGCTCTGAGCTTCGCGTGTCTCTCCGGAGGGGGGGGAGGGACAGGCACAGGCGACCTGGGAGATTTCACTTCACAAAGATTGATGCCTCATAGCCTTTCTGCATTTCTGTTTTCTTCATTTTACCGCACTGTCTAATATTCATTCTGTGCATACACGTCCTGTTTATAAACATTCCTTTTGCACAGACAATGTGATAATGAGAATTTGCTTGAAGTCATCACAGCTCTGTAATGGCACATTGCAGTCTAAAGTCTGAGATTAAAGAATCCATACGTTAAGTGCAAGAACAAAAAAAAAAATTCTAACGTCCTCACAAATCCCTCAGTTGAATACTTACTGACATTAAAGCCAAAAAAAAGGGTACAAGGTCTTCTAGAGTCTCTGAAGATATGTCCTAAATACAGAGCTTTTTTTCTGGCCGAAGTGTTAGTTTTATCGTTTATGGAGTACTAAATCATTCAGAGGCTAGACTCTGGCCATGATTCATCCAGAGTCTTTGACAAGGCCCCCAGAGAACCAGCAAGAACTTAAAATCAGCGAGAAGAAAAAAGCACTCGATTTCATAGCGTCAATTTATGTTGTAACCTAGGGTTCAATGGAGAAGACTGCTGTCTGAGGGAAGATCATTAGGTAATGGAACAGATTTGAGAAACAGCAGGGAGGATGCACTTAAGACATAGTTCTGTTACTTAATCCATAAAACTTTGCAGCCATTCCTACCACTTTTCATCCCAGCTTTTTGTCCAAATGCCTTACTTTTATGAACGCCTCCCCAAACTATCATGTCAAGAAGAGAAATATCTTCAGCAATTTCAAGAAAAGAACTGGCCAATTTCAGTACAATGAGAGGACAGCCGTTACAAAGGGAAGTCAATGTGCTTTCTTTTGCCTCTGCCCATCACAACAAAACCATTTCATTTGTATTTGTCTTTGATTTTGAGATGGTGCTGTAACACCCAAGTCGTTCTTTCAAATGACCACACGCACAGAGCATAACCGAATTAGTAGATGTCAAAGCAAAGGCTTAGAGACCAGGCAATTTTAGATTTGCTGAGTCACCGGAGAGAGACAAAAGCACACAGGCATTGAGCACCACTAGAGTAATCTATTTTGAACAGAAAAAAACGGAATGACACTGTTTCCTTCATCGATAGCTTAACTGCCAGATGTCACTTCATTTTACCCTAATTAAATTAGGGAACGTCGCCTCAGCTGGGCTATTGCCATAATGATAATGAATTAATTAACCTCTTGCCCCCCATCTTGGAGGGGGTTCCTTCCTCATATGGTGAGATGTATGCTTTCTGTGTCCTCAAATCTGCTCTAAGGCTGATCAAAATAAGTGGAAACAACTACTCTATGCAGTGTTCTGATGATACAGTAGTGTCCATCTCATCACCTCATCAATCATGCTGATCGGGAGAAGTATCAATCATGTGTCAAGATCTGAAATTAAGGCAAAGCTCTAATATTTCATAATTTTGATGGTTATTAATAAGAATATGTTTAAACGGAAAAAATACAGCTAACATTTTAAAATGATAACTACACTTCCTTGTCAGAAAACATTTCCTTCCAATTTCCATCTTTTATGACACCTGTATCCCTCCCTTACCAAACTTTTAGTGCTGGTAAACTTCTCCATCAGAGACAACATGGATTTATTTAATTTGTTACACATGAAATCTAAAAATACCCCAGGAAATGGGACGTGATTATCCTTTGCGCTGCACGATTAGCTTTAACTTCAAAATGCCACCGATGAGAGAATTATTTCTGCCCATTGATTTGGATGGCTAATTCATTCACAGAACAGACAGCTACTGACAAATTCAATTTGTAAATTCGATTGTGATTACCGGTGCTCCACAGTTTTGCTAGAAATGGGCCTCGCGCACAAACTGCTCTCTTTAATCCTGTGACAAAGGGGCCAGGTTATTGGATGATAAATAGGATCTGGTGGGTGGTAGGTGGTGGGTGGTGGGTGGTGATGGGGTGGGGGACTGGGAACCAGCAGCTCCTTGATCTGATTTCTGAATATTATTACAAAGTGGAAGTCATAAAGAGATTACTTCATTCTCTCTGCCTGGCAATTTGCATAGACTTACTGGGCTGTACATCAGGGGACAAAATGCACTGTCTGGATGCTGGCAGGAGGATTTATTTACGGTTGTTATATGCACAGATATATCACACCTATCCCTGTGATGTAATGGGTGAGAGCTTGGGGGGGTGGGCTTTGTCCAGCCCCAGACATCTACTCATAATGCATTCCCCGGGCATCCTGCAAGACAATATACATCCTGGCTGTGACATTTAATTAGGTCTGCAGATGGGGCGCCGCGGATGTGTTGTTGTTGAACATGGCTAGAAATACCGACGACAATGGCCGCCGCAGGACCACACATCCAGGCCGAGCTTTATAAGGGCCATAAAAATGACCCAAGACGCACCATGGGCTCTCGGTGGGCCGTGAGCTATCGTCAGTTCCTGCAGCCACCAGGAAGGGTCGTAAAAAATGATCTATGCCCGCAATTTGTGCGCACATGCCATTAAAATGTATATTCACTCTTGGGCAAATAACCTGGCCCGGCAATGGTGGCATGTCCTACGCATGCAAAGCCGTTGTTTGTGTGCATAGAAAAGCCCAACGTGCATGTTAACCAGTGTTTCCCTGGCTACCGGCATTGGAGAGTAAATTCAAAATTCATCGTATGCACACTCCAGCCCATGGCAGCAATCTTAATCTGCAATGCAACTTTAGGCGAACACATTCTCTAAAACCTTTGAATTCATAACAATTCACTTAATAATAAATCTGAGGATACGATTGCCAATTCAGGAAAAAAAATCCCTTATCCTAGCATATTCTTACACACACAACTGAAAAATGTAGACAACATGAACAGCTAGTCAAGAGTGTAAATAAACAGCTAAAATCAGCTTGTTGCAGTAAATATGAGTCAGCCTGGCACTGGTAAGCTGTTTATAATTGGAATTGTGGTTTAGAATGAACTTGGTAAGTTAGTCATGTAAAAAGGCAGAAAATTAGCTAATGCTTCTCTCACTGAGAGCAGAGGTGACTACAGAGAGGAAAAGTCTTAAATAAATGTTTCATGCTGCTCGAAAGATGAGGGATTATCATAATTCATACAAAAATATGATTTTTCCCCCTCAAAGTGGATTATACTAATGAATACCAAGGCTGGCGCTACAGAACACTTTTAGTTCAAGAGAACAGATGTAGAAAAAATGTTCTGTGACCCACATAGGCCGCTGCTATTGAAAATTCAGTTTGGAGTCTAATTATCATGTCTTAAAAGCACAGTGTAAAATGAAATCTGGAAAAGGAGGGCAGGGTGGGGTGAGGTGGAGAAAAAAATTAAACACTGATAAGAACAGGAAGAACATCTTAGGGTACTTATTAGTGAAAATAGAGAAATGAAATAATCAGTTACCGAAAATGAGACACTCAAAATATCGCAGAATAGACCGTGGCACCGCCTACCATAAAATGATTGACAGGGCTAATGCTGTCATACCTAGACAGGAGATTTTTTTTGTATGCTTATACATTTATGTTTCCCATCCCCATTCACACTCCCCTTTTCATGAATGGTCATGACATAGTGCTACAGTTGACAACCCAATTTTTTCAAGGCATCTACCATTATCTACAGTAACCTGGGCTGTTTCCCAGAAAGAGGAGAACAGAACACAATGCATACACTGTCGGAAAGCAAAGAAACATTCCACACTTTGGCAGCAACCAGGGATACTGAAATTCACCATTATAAATGAATCGTAACAATTTGTCAGGGTGACAAACCGTGGATATATTTTTTTTAATTAAAAAATGATTACCATGGTGACAGCTATCTGACAATGCTGACTAATACAGATCCCATATCATGATTCTGCAGTATAAATCTACTGTTTGAGCTCAGACAAGATATGAAGCTCATCTTTATGCTGTAATATTGCACAAGATTTGACATTAGTGTGGCCTTTGAGAATGAGGTCAAAGGTAATGGTCAAGTCACCCTACGAATCAATAGAACCATGAGAAAAAGAGCATACATGAATGGAAGCGTGCTTTGATGAATGTGGTAGAGTCAGCTGAAAGCCTTGATAATTACAGATATTCTATATTGGGATTGCCCAAATTACAACCTGGAGGGCCAAATGTGACTCATGGAACTTGCTTTTGCCATTTGAAGGGACGACCCAGGCAAAAGGTGCAGTGTTAAAATATCAACCTATCTGAGAGTATTACAGAAAGCAGGTAATCTCTGACTGGGAGGTATATTTTTTTCTTTAAGCCCAAAAATGCTACCATCCTCCTTTCCTCCAGAACACTAAAAATAAAAGACCCTGTTCTGGCAAAGTAGACCTCAAATCAAAGGAAAATAGTGTCAGGTCCGCCAAAAACCATTCATAAACAACACAGTGACTATATCAAGTATAGATATTTTCCTCTTTGTTAGCTGCCATCTTAAAGTGAAAATGTGAAACTGGACAGTAGTAGGTATGCGCATAAAGCAACAGTGACGACATGGGGTCAGCAATGGTCGATGCCAACATTTACAGCCATTCTGTCAGGACATGTTCACAGGAAACCTCTCCCCACAGGTACAAAGAAATCTAAGCTGAAGCAGCATTGCGACGAGTGTGCTCATCTACAGTTTCTCAGGAAGAGGAGGGGACGACTGCACTGCTTCCACAATCTCAACATTGAAGCCTTGTGAAATCCTCCTACCCTGAGGGCAACATCACATCAGCGGAGGCTTGAGTATTCAAAACCATGTCAGACACATACATCTTCCTGAGTTTTGATACTGTGGAGGGGGGGGGTCTAAAAAATCAAACCGGGTGAAGCTGTAGGTACACAGAAACCCACTACCAAATTTTTCTCAAGTGAACCAAAGTGCTGTTTGAAATTGTTCAGCCTATAAATAGAAAAAAAAATTGCCTTTGGGTAAAATAAAAACAAACTCCAAGCTCAGGATTTTTTCTAGTATCAACCTATTATAAGATTGCTCTCCGTTTATCTGTGGTTTCCACTCAGATGGGCTGCTTCTCTTCTGCCTTGGGTTTACTTTCTGTCATGGAGAAACCTGCGTCCGCGTATGGCCATTGGCTCAGAAAGAGTTGGATTTACTGTACATCGAGGGATGCAGCATTAAGCTCCCGGTTGCAATTAATCACCGCCGTTGTGTTGCTGTAATTCTGCGGTTTCCGGATGAGGCACTGTTGATGGTGCTGCTTTTTCTCCAGGGGCTTCAACCTGAGCACAAACACTTTCCACATCCTGGGAAAAAGCCTTTTGTGCGTTATCAGTCAAGCCACCCTGGGGGTGAGCTGTTCTGAGCGTGCTCTGAAGCCTCACTCTGTTGTGGCAAAAGAATATGAAGTGCCCCATAACTAAATTAGATAAAATTTGAGTGATGGAGTTCAATATTCAATGCCCATTAGCAAGGGGAATTAATTTCTAATTTAAAAAGCAAGGGGGGTAAATGTTATAATTTCTCTGTTTTGTCAAAAACTCTGAATACCAAAAAGCAGATGGTATATATTACAAGCTATAATAAATAAATATGCAGCTGGATGCACACAATTTACCACAATTAAAACAATGCAATTTTTTAGCATATTATGAGCTTTTCAAATCCAATGGGAAATTATTTTTGAGCAGCAGCAGCAACCAAAGTTCACTATGAAACAATTTGCACCGTGTCATTTTTAATATACGGTTACAGTTTTAAAAACCAAAATCAATTTAATCGGCACATCTCCACTGACGGTGCCTGGTTTCAGCACTGACTGATACCATCGAGTCCCCAGCTGCCATACTGAAAGGGTTTTAGTGTGCATCCTCTCCATGCTCGCATTACTGACAGAGAAGAGAGTCCTTCTTCCTGGGGGAAAGTTTTAACAGCCAACATCAACTGACAAGCGCAGTAGTACACACACGGCCACTCTCTACACCTTTTAATCTGTCTGCCTTTCAGGCTACAAAGACTGCTTACTAATGCCACATGGCTCGCCTTATTTGTGCAGGCCAGGGACAGAATCGCTATCACTTTCACACTGCTTCCTGGTGAAACAGCGGAACTGCTCTCTGGGTATTGATTTAGACTGAGATTACCAAAGCAACCGATAGCATTTCCATTTCTGGGCTGCACCATTGATCATGCCCTTTAAAAAAAAAAAAACAGGGAGAGCTTTTAGCTTTACAGTAGGTCTTGATTTATCTAATGAACCAACAGTAAATTGTTCAAAAACAAGTTTACCCACAATGCACAGCTGTGAAACAATACACTATTGAGTATAAACAGTATATACTGTATACAGTAAAATAAAATTCACACAGCATGTCCATTGTGCCTAATTTTGTATGGTCCTCTAATGATGAAGTTGATATCTTGAAGCAGTCATTAGATATATACCATAAGAAATGTATTATGGCATTTCCTGCCACTCCTAATACTGAGTGGGGTTGAAGTGACTCAACAGTTTGAATGCATATGGAGTTTCATGCTGATAATAAAACAAGATGAACAACCACACAGCTGTTGTGTGTTGGAAAATCTGAGCTATAGTCAACAGCCCATCAATCAATTAGAAAAGGATGCAATGACCATGAGGACTATCTCTGACAAAAGCAGAGAAACAAATTTTTCTTGCCGCATTTCCACAATATCAGCCTCAGTATCAGTATCTCAGTAAACGTCAATGTTACGCTTCGCGCATTCCCACTGAATCAAATGACGTCCCCATATTACTCAGCGGTGCCAAACATGACTTGGCAAACCCAGCTCATTACCAAAAAAAAAGAGCAAATAAAAACACGCAAAACAGCCTCACTAAAAACCGAACAAGACACCTTTAGTTTTAAACACTGGCTCAAGGAATAAACCACAAGGCTGGAACAGCGTTGCTGTGGGTCAGTGTGACCCGCGGTTTGACCTCACTAAAAGCAGTGCAGGTGAAAAATCTAAGGGAGGAGAAAGAGGCGGGGCGGGGGTGTGGGGGGGGGGGGGGGGGGGGTGGATCGGACAGGCAGAGTGGCCGTGCCGCCTGGCAGCCTTCCAGATGCAATAATTCTCCTGGCTTTCAAAGTCATGGTGGATAGCAGTTAGTGGGCAGATAGCATTACTGGGATTGTCTTTCTTTGTGGCTTAGGGATGGAGGGGAATCAATTAGCCCACGGCAGACACTGACCTTGAAATGGAGCGGCGACGGCCAAGAGGAAGTCTCTGCGCACCACAGCATTTTCTTTTAGGAAGTTAGGCAGCGTCAGTTATTGATTATAATTTTTATATATATGTATATATATAAAACTGGAAATATTCAGAGGTGCCGTAAGCATCCAGCTCCAGAGAACGTCAGCTTGTATCAGACACGTGGAGATGAAACTAATCACCCTTGTGATTAATAGCACTAGTGATATCAACATTAATATTTTACCACAAGGCTTTGGGCGGGACAGAGGAGGGACATTTCGTTCACATTAGTTTTGTTTTGAGGCTGCAGTTGTCAGTAGTGATGGAAAAAAAGAGGGAGTTTCTGTGTCATGCAAACGCCCAGGTAAGATAATGATGCTTTCAGGGCTTAGTCACAGGCGCTTGCGTTACAACTGACAAGACACAACATGCCTGCTTTGAGACGGAGGGCTCAGCCAGAGACACTTTTTCAGCATGCTTACGTAATGAAAACAAAGGGACGTCTTTTAAAATGCAGCCCCCTCCTTTTCACAAGTTCTGAACAAGGGCTGCTTGTTAAATATACTTTTTTTTTTTTTTCACTGAAAGTACATTTAAAAATCATAATCATTTAAAAAAAGATATTCTCATAGTTTTTTGAGTTTACTGAGCACAATCACCGCTGGGACAGGAAGCGTACTACATGTAGTATACATCCACCCAAATCACTTCCACCAACTGGTTCCAATTCAGATTGATGAAAATTAATGTTTTGTTCCCTGTGTGTTTATGATACAACCTGTGCTCACATCACAGTGAAATAATGAAAAATCTGTAAACGTAAACTGCTACAGCAATACAAGCTATGCTGACATGCGTAATACCACAAAAACCAGGTCTTAAATACTTAAACAGTTAAACTGTGTTTCTGTCTGAGCTAAGAATACCCGTAAACTTGCAGAATGAAATACACTGGGTGATGGGAAAGTAAATCGGGGCGTCTCCACCGAAAGAGAGGTACAGCAGCAGGTACTTACAGAATTTGGGAATATAAATGTCATTAGACTCCAGAGTGGGCTCAGGGAACACGGTTGGACGGTCCTTCCTCTTGGGTTTGGGGGTGGTGGGGGGTCCCGGCGGGACGGGAGGGGTGGTGCGGAGAGTCAGCGCAGAGGTGGGGCTGTACTGAGTCGTCCTGGGAGATGGGGGGTCAAAGGGCCCCACCGTGGGATTCCCTTCAACGAAAACCTCAGGCTGGCCCGTGGTGAGCACGGGGGGCGTGGAGGGGCGCGGGAGAAACTCGGGGAGCCCCAGCGTGGGGTCCGCCACCAGGACGGGGTCCTGCCCTATCCGCTTGGGGTCCAGGTGGGTGGGCGGCTCGTACTCGAAGATCTTGTCCACGAAGACCCACTTGAGGCCCGCGGTGCAGAGGGCCAGGCTGAGCAGGCAGGCCAGGATGGGCAGGATGCAGATCTTCTCGGACTGCAGGCAGCTGCGCACCTGCTCCCTCTCCACGCACACGCAGCAGGTCCCGGCCAGCACCGCCAGTCCCAGGGGGGCGTGCCCCTCCTCGCCTCCGCCGCTGCTGTCCTCGCCGCCCGCCGCCGTGGCCGAAGCCGCCGACGACTCCTCCTCGGGGGCGGCTCCGGGGCCCGCGGGGGCCGTCGCTCCGGGAGGGGCACACAGCCCCGCCGAGGAGTCCTCCGCTCCCTCTGACATCCTATCACGCTTGCGCTCACTCCCTCTTCCTCGCTCTCCCTCCCTCCCACTCTCGGACGAAGGTCTCTGGACGCCTGGACTCTAACTCGGAGTGTTACTCAGCAGGAGGCAGCGGTAAAGCGCGTTTTCCATTATCCAATCGGGGGGCCATGGGGAGAGGGGATGCTCTTCGGCGGTCGGGTAACCTTGTTAAGCGCCTAGGTAACACACAGACAGGCGCGCAAAAGGAGAGGGAGTTCTTCTTCTTCTTCTTCTGGGACTGCTCTCAAGGCATTCTGTCAAAAGCAACGCACGCACATGCACGAAACCAGTCTATAAATAAACGCACAACTCTAACGGGATGCGCAAAGTCCACAGAGGGTCTGTTTTGTTTTGGGGTGTGTTTTTTTTTTCCCCCACCTTTCCCTCCGCTCCCGAGGAGCCGATTTCCTGGCCGGTCTGGACGGGCTGAGCCCCCGGGGGGTGACGGCTATAGCCCACTCACCTGAAGACTTTGCGAGCGGAGCCGGGCGCTCTGTAAACAGTGCGAGCAGGAAGCGGCAGAGGGAGCAGCGGGAGCAGTGCGAGCGGGGGCAGAGGCGGTCGTGCTGGCGGCATGCTGTGGAGCTCAGGCGCCGGCCGAAAGGGGCTGAATCATCAAGGAGCAGCAGGTGCGCGTCCTCCCAGCCGCACCGGAGAAGCGTCTCATTAGCAGAGCGAGCCTCACAGGAGACGGAAGGACAAGCGCCGGTCTGGACACTCCCCTTTTTCTCTTTCCCCTCCTTTTTTTTTCCTCCCCTCTTCTCTCTCTCTCTCACTCACTCACTCTCCTCTCTCTTGCTTCCACTGCCACTGCCTCTCTCTCTCTCTCTCTCTCTCTCTCTCTCACACACACTGATACACGTCCACTCCCCTCCCCTGTGCTCATCCCAGTCTGAACACAAAGCATACAGCTAAGCAAGTTCCTACTTGATCCAATTAAGGAGAATGGCAACGAATCAAAGGCAAGCAGACGGTCCTGTTTTTTTTCCCCTCCCTCCCTCTCTCAACCCTCCTCTCTCTCCTCTTGGTAGAGCCATTGATTATGCTAATGTGAGAGGCTGTGTTTTTCTTTTTTTTTTGTCAAGGGGTAGAGCTGTACCAGTGGAGCTGACATATGATACCTCCCAAGAGAGCAGAGCTGTTGTTTTAATACTGGTGGGCCAACCTGCCTGCTTCCCTGAGATTTCCATTTATTTTATTCATGCAAAAAGAGAGGAGGGGGGGGGGGAAAAGAATAAAACAAAAGATGATGAGGATTGTCCCTTGGAAGCCGTTCTCGGACGCTCCTGTCGCCCTGGCTGACCAGAATCTTACGCCATGCATAAAGGGAGTCATTACACTGGTTTCTGAGGTGCACATTTCTTTCCCTTTTTTAATATCGCTAACCTGATTTACACGGGGTCCAATTCAATTTATTTTGATTCCGCTTTCGCGTTGTTGCAGCCAGATAACAATTCATACTTGTAAACTCGCTCTTTCGCCTTCATAATCACATTTAGTGCTATTCCGCCGTGCAGCGCTGACTCAGGGGATAAAGGAGACGTTAAAGGCGGTCCGGAAGCAGCATCGACTGGCCATAAATATTGGATGAGGAACAGACTCCTTGAGGTGTATCAGTGTGAAAGGAAATCTTGGCATTTTATTTAAAAAAAAGTGCATAACTTTTTTGCATTTTGGTCTTCGTATTACTAATGAGTGTACACAAAATGGATTTTCTTAGATGCTGCCGCAAGTGATGCCGACAGGTTTAAATTAATACCCTGTATGTTGCATATCTAATAGTTAATTAGCTTAAACTGACAATGTTGGAAGGGGGGGGGGGGTTCTTTTATTAACTTCCCCCAGTGGGGGGAGGCTCAAAGCTTTCACTGGGTGGTTTAATATTACAATACCATTTTTATTACAGATTAATATTACAAAGGATCCACATTAGAAGGCCAGTTTCATTACTGCTGCAATTTCAACTGCCACTTATTTCCCAGCCACTGTATATTACATAACAGGTCGTGAGACTTAAAGAGCTACTGCATACCAATCTACTGTAGAGCAGATGGTACATTGAAAAAAATAAGCTTTTTTTTAAAAAAAAAACAAGTCAAAAAAACAAAACAAAACACAGCAAGCAGCGGATGAGGTAGCATTACAACACTAAATCCTTGAATCTTTAATCCAAAATCATTAGCACTAAAAACTGTCCCCTCCTGCAGGGACATCTAACCCCGCAACGACAGGGATCAGGTAAAAAAATCCACTAGACATGTGACATCTGGTTATGAGATTAGAGCATTCATTTCCGAAAAATACACCTCACCAGGACACCAAAATCATTTGCTTGTGTCCCCATGCTCATTTTAATCCAGCATTGAACCTTTACCTCACTAGACCTCGGACAATTACACGCACACAGCATGCAATCACAATCAGTGACCCCGAACATCCACAGCGGTTACCGACGTGATTCGCGAACAAGCTCATCATGGCGACCTAACGGTAAAGCAAACGTAAAATATCTCGCACACTGTGTAGCATAAATTTTCAGGGTGTTTTTCATTCGCTGTGCCACCAGGAAAAGCTCTCCCCCCAAGGGCCTCAGTCCATTTTCTGTGGCCTAAAACGTGTCTGTCACAGCTCTGCAGGAAGAGGCCGGGATTACCGATCACACAATCCACATTTGCGCGCTCGGCTTTAAGAACAATCTCCTAACGATGCTGTGTGCGACAGATAGACGCTCAGGTAAAATCCCCCCCAGTGAGCTGTTAAGCTTTTCCCCCTCTGTGCTAATAGGCTGTGAGGACAATCCGGAGATGGCTGTCTGAGTGCGACATTTCAACGGCGAGAACACGGTTTAAAGGTCGGGTCACTGCCAGCGTCCCACTTGTACTTGGACAACCCTTCCGAATACATGATTGGAATCAAACTCGGCTCCAGATACCTGTGATGAATTTAGCTCTCTCTGCTCAATATTTTCATTTGAGCAATAATCGTGCTAGCTTTGCCATATGAATCAATTCCATTGACATCTCAAAATGTGGTGGCATGCCCTGCTTGTAAAAGCAGTTAAAGACATATAAACATTACACCTCTGGGATACAGAATAAACTCTAAAATTTAAAATGACAGAGATGCAGGCCTGTGGATATACCCACTCAATGAACTTTATGCGCCCTCCTATGAAGGACACCTGACTGCACACGAGAAAGCACGGAAAAAATAGTGCACAATACAGCACAGACCTTTCAGCGACCAGCCTCCTTAAAGAAACCGTCTATATCTGATTAAAATTAAAAGGGACGGTTACTGTTTGTGAGCCAGCAGAAGCTTTTAAAAAGCACAGACAGAGGGAGCAAAATGTTCCACACACAGAGGGGAGAGATTTTTAAATGCAATGGCCCATAAACTATTTAGTACAAACCTGTATTTCTAGTGGAGGTTACAACTAAATACTTTCTAGGGCACAAGAAATAAACAGACAAATTATAATGCCTTGGAGTAAATCTTGTACAAACACACTAAAATTAACTTCAGTCTGTCTTGCTGTATTGTACTCAGCAAATAGACCAGCTCCCTTAAACTCAAAATACTGCTTTTACGTAAGACTTGGTCAGAAAACTACAATATATTTCTTTGACCTGCAATGTTGTTTTAGTGTTTTTTATTTATGCCTTATCACTTCCAAACATTGAAAATATTCTACTCCCATGCACAGTGAGTTCTCACAGTTTATCTTGAAATGAATTCTGCTAGTGTTGCTGTAAAATATAATTCCCTGTGTTAAATGTGATATAGAAAACACTAACTCAGTGGTTGCTTCCATTTGGGGTTAGAGGTTTACATTAACAAGGTATGGTAAAGCTAAGGTAAAAACACTTAGAAAATCCTTTCAGGACAAAGCACTGCAGTTTTTGGACCAATGTAGTTCTTCTGGTCAAAAAGTGAAAAAATAATCTGATTACTGGAATGTCAGTGCACATCCCGGAATGACACCCTGCCAGTGTCAACTGAATTCAGTTCAACAAGAGATATCCAGACAGACAACCTACACAACGTTTCCTGTTCTACTGACTGCCCCATTCATGAGACATGCATGGCATGCTGGGATAGACTCTAAGTACAACACCGGCAATTGACCGGATCAGTTTGGTCAGCCACTTTTAATAGCATGGAAAGTTGGAAAGGGCAGCACCTGGAGCAGTCTTACTCCACTCTAAGAATTGCCACCAACACCTTGGGTGTTTTAACCTTGGAGTCAAGCTGACACTGATCTTTGATATTGTCATTTAGCATTCTGATATGAACACTCTCTTGCCGTTCAGGAACATGACAGCAGTGGATACAGACAGGTTAAATGGATTAATTGGACAAAGGAGGTCCATTACATTAAAACCATTTGGGGTCAATGGTTTAACAGTAAGAGTGATGTTGCCAATTGTGTTGGTGCCAGAAGCCTGTTTTGGGATGAGCTATTGTGGATAGGGAATGGGAGAGTTTTATAGGTTCTTCTATAATGTAAATTAATTTATCAGAATATAAACTTAAATACTGGATTCTTCATTTTTAAAAATCCATAATATAATCATCTAAATAATTCCATAAAACTGGAATACAGTCAAATTCCTTTTATATTTAGTTATACTTTATGGCTTTTAAAAAATGTCAAGCTTAAATATTCAGTTAAATATTCAGTTTCAGCACAGTTACCTCAAAAGTAAAATGTTCCAAAATGTCCTTTTTTCATTCAAGGCTTACTTTTTTCATTACATAATAACACCATCCATTAAAGATTGTAACTTTCCTCCATTATCAGAAGCGACAAGAGAAATTGCAATAAAACGACAACTACCACCTCGAGGTAATTAACAGAAAGTATCATTCCTGTAATTTAAATGCAGAAAAATGTTGCTAATAGGCAGAGGGCTTCGGAATCAAAGAGGAAAAACAAGACCCTTGCCGGCGGTAATTATTCGGCTAGCTAAACGGGAATAAATTAATTTCCCTGTACATGCAGTCGTTTACAGGAAGTTCACTGCATTATTTATGGTCAAATAGGGAGACAGAAGGATCTGACCTAGAAAATTCCCGGTGTGGTGTTTAGAGCAAAGGGGGGGGGGGGGGGGGGGGGGATATCACACTATTGGCAGGCAGAAGGCTGCCCGTGCATTAGGAAGATGAGAGGCGAATCTTGCCAAAAACAGCGAAGCATAACTTTTATTAACAAATACAGGACGAGGACAAGGAGGCAGGCTGGAATTCAATAACGCAGTCCTCCCTGCTGACGCACAGAGAACGGGAAGCTTTTAAAGAAATAGAGGGACCCTTCTCCAGCCCTCTTCGGTACAGCATCCTTGAAGGTATGAAGGTTCGCTCTTCCACCCTTGTGTCCATGCAGTCTCATCCAGCCAACGTTACACTCGGGTCGTGTCTGGGCTATGTGCTGGGAGAGCAACCCGACACCCCTCCCAACCCAGCGAAAGGAGCACTGTGGTCATCTGCGGTGGGAGGAACCCTGTGGCGGCGGGCGGGGTCCGTTACTGACCCTCTCCTGTCTCCCACTCCTCCTCCAGTCCGCCTGGTTGGTGCCTGAGGCCAAAGCTCATTCGTCTCCTGTCAGGGACCTCTGGGTGCTGCCTGACACGCACACACACTCGATCTGTGGTGGCCCAGCTGTGTGTGTGTAATGGAGCTGTGGCCAGGAAGTAAGTCATTCAATTGGAGAGAGTAGGAGAAAAAAAAAGAGGCAATGACCTCCATTATCATTAACGCCGCTCCGTGCCCCTGATCACAGCCCTCGCACTGACCCTGAAGGACTTATAGAGGAAGAGTGGATGGGAGGTGGGGGGTTGGGGGGGGGGGGGTGTTCGAGGATATGTGGTGGTGGGGTGGGGGGGGGGGTTAGAATTCAGCACTGCTGTGATGGACAGCTCCTTGCTGAAAAGTCATACAAAACCATCAGCACTCACCAGACAAAGGATTAGACAGTCATGAATGTTGACTTTTTTTTTTTCTTTTTGGTTCGGCTGTTGGCTCACTTGTGTATGGTCATTTTTGTTGACTGAAAGTTAAAGTGAGGATGTGGACTTGATTGCGCAGCGCACTGAAGCTGGCTTGTGATTTTTTTTTTACAATTTGAAACAATAAGACCCTGTTCAGTGTACAAAACTTGCCAGGTAAAGGGACTGCTGAGAAATGATGCAGTGACCTCTTTGCACTCCCACAGAGAGAGATAAGATAACAAACGAGAAATCCCTTCCTGACAGAACACCGCTTCCTTTCCACATCTCTGGTTACAAAGCTATGTTGCTCATATGATCACTGCAGCACATGCAAAATATACTTCCGTTCCATTCAAATGTCCAAGGAGTTCCAAAGAAAATGTCATGAACCACAAACCAGGCAATGTTTGATGAAAAATGTCAAAAATCAGGATACAAGTTCCTTCTCTTTGCTCCAAAGAGATGACCAATTAGGGGGGTGGTTTTGGGGCTTGAGTAAAACTAAAATAAATGTCCAACCACCCTCATTTCACTGCATTTAAAAAGCAGCAGGCATGACCGAAGGAGAACAAGGAGGAAATATAGACGCAAGCAGTGGGTTTCATCCCAATTTTCACTGTGCTTGGTAACGCCTCTCTAACTGGAGCATGTTTGGAGCAAGGACAGCCCAATGCCATGCTGCAACAGCAAATCAATGCAGAAACCAAAATGCTGCACTGAAAAAAGGCTTATAAACTGCTTTCATGGTTCATGGCTGACATGGCTGGAAATGACAGTCTGTGCTGCGTTCCCCACCAGAGTGTAAATGAATGGGTAAACAGCGCCGACTCCTCAAAAACCCAAGCCCATCTGAATAATGCATTAACCTGACAAAAGTCTGAAGAGCAAATCCACAAATGCAATTGACAGTCTCTACAAAACCAGAACGTAAATCAGCGTGTTTACTTCCAGGGAAAAAAGCTGGAAAGCTCCAAATTATGCACTCTGAAATAAAAAAACATGTAATCTAGGACAGTGCACTTAATGAATGAGGAGTCGGGGGGCGATGTGCCGGTTTTTTGACAGCTAAAAGCAATAATCTGCATGTGATACCATATTGATATGCTGATTTCAGGTGATGCATTATTGAATTGAGC
This sequence comes from Megalops cyprinoides, assembly GCF_013368585.1. Taxonomy (NCBI): domain Eukaryota; kingdom Metazoa; phylum Chordata; class Actinopteri; order Elopiformes; family Megalopidae; genus Megalops; species Megalops cyprinoides. Next base: position 18,658,779 of record NC_050587.1, on the reverse strand, counting down.
ATCATTAAGCTGATGAGACGGCATCTCTTTATTGTTGGTGCTGGAGTTCGCATTGGTGTCACCTTTTTATCTTGTGAGATAAATGAGGATAGCTGACAACTACCAGACAAAGGAGAGAAGTGGCAGGGAATGTATGATAAGCAATTATTTCAAACGACTTTATAGTATTAAACTAAACTTCTCAAACCCATGATGAGTGTTTTGGATGGGTGAACTGCATGAAACCATCACAGTCAAAACTGATTACAATTCTTCTCTGAGGCTAAGAACTCTGACCCCCGAACCAATTTGTGATTGTCATAGAATATCAATCCATACATGTTTTTGAAACTAAAAGTTGTCGTGTTTTTTTTTTCCTCCAGTGACACATTTTCTCTGATCCTGTTAACAGCTTGCCTGGCGGATGTCACAAGACACAATACAACAGAAATGTGTTGGTGTCCACCATCTTCATGAAAGAAATCCCCTTCCCTTTGTTAAGGTGATGACATCTTTAATTTGCATGTACTCACTTGGTATGATTATACATTTTCAATTATGTAAGCATTAACTAGGCAGGACAATAAAGTAGTCGAAACTGTACAAAAATGGGACCAAAGATTTTACTACCCGATGGCTAAGTACAAGCACCATGAAGCTGAGATCCATATAAAAGTGCAGTACTAAAACTGCAGCACTTACCCGGAGACAGACCAAAATGCCTTAATTAATTATGCAATCTTCGAGGTATAACAAGTTCTCTGGCTCAGAGTGTTTCCCTTGGACTGCACTGAATCAGAAGCACTTGGCGTGACTGAGACAAGACAACCCCGACTACTTTCCAGCTGTGCAGATGGAGTCGCAGCGTAGTTGCAGCAAATACTCGAGGGTTCACATGTCGACCCGCTGCTTCTGTGGCAGGCACTATGATTTAAGGTGGTCAGCTCTTAAGAGTCTCTGCATCCTATTCCACCTGCTGCAGCACAACAATATATGACCACAACTGTCATTTTCATGGAAAATGAGGTCATTTTAAGACCAGAACAGTCCTCAGGCTCTGATAACTAGAATCACTTAGCAGGGCTAGCTGTATTCAGAGTGGATCATATCTACTGTTGCATCCAGGTCACATCATCAATTATTCAGCTAAACTGTTAGCACAAAAAAACCTTTTGCTCACAATCTGAAGTGTGGTACAGGCACTGCAGTGATTTGTGTTCCGTTTCAGAAGGAGTGACATCAGTGTGCAGGAACTGAGACAGACGTCACTAAAAACTGATCCGTTTGTTGCGCCAAGCGAGCTGCCCACCACATTAAAACCCAAAACCCGTCTTTCTGAACTGCAGGAAAAATCCAAGGTTCTGCAAGCATGGATTATGAAATCCTTGAAATCATACATAAACCTGTCAGTCAGAAGGCCAAAAAAAATGCAAAAAAAAAAGCTCAGTAAATATGACACATAAAATCTGCTGGTATAAAAAAGACACTGCAAATGTTTGGTCCTTCAACAGAAATTAAGAGGCACTGGGGATCTGCATAAGCCTTTTGATAGAGTGAAAATCTAGAAAAAGCAAAAAGAAATAAATAACAGCCTCAGCGAGACACACAATTTAACATGCCCGGCGATAGATGCCAATGCATGAAAAGAGAGAAACGAAAACAGAAGATAAGCCATGAAAAAAATGGAAAACTGCCGGACAGAGCTCGTAAGAACAAATAAAGAGACAATGAGATGAGCTCAATGCCAGCTGGGAGTCTAGGCTTCAAAGCGTTACTCCTCCAGTTGATATTCACAGGCACTGATGTAGAAAATGGACCAAAAACAAGCAGCCAAACACATTATATTGGGTTGATTCTTTTGTAACGCTGAAACTATGTTCTGTGCACTGCAGTAGTTTCTGGTTACATCCAGACTTCCTTTTTCTCTTACAATGTGAGACATAACATTACAGGACAGTCATAACAAAGGGATGAACTAATAACATTAGCCTTTGACAAGGCTTCACCTAATACACCAAATTACACTATCTTCGTAGTGATCTTATTAAGTGACTCCTTGTTCAAACATCTTCAGACTGGGTTGACCTTCACCTGTTATAGTGGTGTGCTCGGTTACTGATGGTAACCAGCCACAGCTGTCCTGAGCTGTGTTAGCCCCATGTCCTTACATTTCCTAAACTTCAAAAAGTAATATACGTATGTCAGAAATAGGTGTGGACTGCAAATGAGGAAATGTCCAGATACCACTGAGTTCTTTCATCCTGCAACATGTTTTCAGCCTACTCTATTTGAATTTTAAACTGTCATTCACTGACACCTCCCATGCACAGCAAAGAAAGTTACAGTTGGTGCATCAGGGAAGAAACAGAGGCAGCTCCATGTTTTAAACGGAAAGATTCAGTTTCAGCAGCCCTTGTTTTGGCTTCTCTTAGATTAATTTCACTGAGAGGTCCACTTGAATGAGGTGGACTTTAAGACACAAGCCACTAAGTAATCTTTTCTTGCAACTGTACTTTCAAAACATGCCAAACAGACATATAACGCTGGCTGAAATTCAGGTTTAGGATTCATAATCAGTTCAGACTTTGAAATTAAATTTTTAATTAAGAGTCTGTAATGCCACTGTTAACCTGGACCTTAGAAATCTATGACACAGGGTCAACCTCTGAATTTTTTGAGAAAAAATTTCAAAACCAGTGTTTGCCATCAAGGGCTTTGTCAGCCAACCAGTAATGAAAATTCATAATCTACTGTAAACAGAGTTGAGAAAACAAGCAGATATAATAACATAATAAAACCATAAAAACATCTAACTGTATGTAGACTGCAGCACCTTATTCCAGCAAAGTAACCTTATGTTCTCCAGAATGTTACTTAATACCAGTGAGGACTCATTTGTTTGAATATCTCTCCATAAAAAGGGCTGTTCGTAATCCCCACGGAAATCAATTTGAGGAACCCAAAACATTCTTGTCATCACTTTTACGTTTTTTGCTGCAGAGATACAAACAATCCATTAATCAAGAGACAGCATGATCTGTGCTTTTCAGTAATCACAGGAAATGTAAGGCAGGGAGCAGGGTCAAGCAAATGCCAGATTACCTCTGAAATACTGCATTCAACCCACCAGCATGCCCAAAGGGGTGTCTGTCTGTTTTATTTATGTATTTGTGATTCTGCTTGGAAAAGGGCCCATTTAGATAACACCTTGCAAAAACACTATGTCATATACTATCCAAGCTGGTGAGGAGACTTGCACTAAAAATAGATTTAAAAAACTGGTATCTGAGTGCTCACAGACATAAAGTCTGATGAACAGTGCACATTTGCCTTATGAAGTAATATGAATGTTAAACCGCCTGTCTTCAGATGCGTCTTGGAATGAAATTCTATATATTTCATAAAAAAAATAAAATAAAATAAAATAAAAAAGCTATAGCATTAAGGGCCATTTTAAAAACACACGGTTGTAAGTATACTACTCTAGGTAGGTCATATCTGTTTTCTTCTGAGGTCTACTACTTTAGGATTTCTGATATATAAAGTAAGTTCAGCGAAGACTTCAATGCACATTGAAGAGTTGGTTGTTTTTCAATTATAATAATAATGGATTACACTTCTAAATCACTTTTCATGACCACAACGACATTGTACAGAGTACCCAATGAAAACATGACATATACTGTATAGACTAATAGGACAACAGGAGACAGGAAGCCACACACACACACACACGCACACACACACACAGTTGCTTAATGCAAAACAATATCTTTTTCATAATGTAAAATTTCAGACAGAACAAGTAACAGTTTTATCTGAAATGTACCTTTTCCACAGAAGTGTAACTATCATAATTAACCACCTTGAGACACAAATACGAAAGCTGTCACATTTGATGTTCTTGTGTCGAAATTTCTTCTGCTAGAAAAGCAGTTACAGCGGCACACAGTGAAAAAGTGACAAGTGACGATGATATAGTGGATCGGTACAGACAGCATACTTATCTGAGAGGAGCCTGGGGTTGAGGAGAAATCTGTTGCATTCAATGAGATAACAACATTAAATGGCTTTATCTGTGTATCAGTGATTTTCATGTTACCTCTGAAAAATGCACCTATACTGAGAAGCACCATACAACGAGTGAGTCACGTGTGATGTTAATTTGCTAGCCGTAATTAGAAATGCACCATTTACAATACTTATAAATGTGTGGGTTTTTGTGACATGGTTTTTCAGTAAATGTTCCATTAAATGTTGACTTTTTGTCTTGACAGCCTGAAAAACTGCTACTGTTTGCATGCCATTGCTAGCCATACCACCAGCGCGTTTTACATGGATATTGATAAAACAAAAAAAAAAATAGCATTGCCTGAAAGAGCCAATGAGATTTTATGCATGAGCTTCAGGGTATTTTACCTCATTCGGAAAGGCGAGAGGAGATTGTGTGCTGAATCAAATAATTGAAAAACTAATTCAGACCTGCGTACTTTACACAGCAGATTGTGCTGTGTTTTAATGTCATCTCATTTAATTTAGCTACAGGATCAATATAGCCTCTCCATTCCTTTCAATTTTCTCAGGCCAATTTCAATTACATGTAGACATGCACACTCAGAATTCACATTCTGTTTTGACAATTCATTCGTGTGAATCAATTCCATCTGACAATGAGATAACTTTAAAGGAGATAATAAAATAAACAAGTATCCAGTCCCTTCTCCCAGACAATATATATAATACAGCAGGCAAGACCAGTGCATGTAAAAGGGTTTAGATATTTGAACACACAAAGTGAGCTTAACCTTTTCTGATAGAGTAGTGCTGAATTTGCAGGAAATCAAACTTTCTGCAAGCTCTCTTTTTTGGATTGCCTGTGTGTAGCATTGTCTTCCGTTGTTCAGGACAAAGCATCTACCTGAACATGGTGTACAGTAGGAGAAAGAATGCCATTTAAATCACATACATGTTTCACAGCTCAGTGCTGTACAGAACAGGTTTGTTTGCCTATGACTCTGTTTTCACTTACATCCAGGGTTATTTGCAAATTAGTGTCAATACAAAAAATTCTCTTTCATTAACAGGCAAGCAGGGGGAAATTCCTAAATTCTACATTAAAAAGGAAAGGTTTCAATGGAAATGACATCTTCACAGAGGTGGTATTGTGGCTGGAAGGTGCTCATTCACACTACAGCCAATAAATGCTGTTAGCTATGTTATACGCTTTATAACCAGTTTTGACGGTTTATATGTAATAAGGTTTATAACCTTAACTTTTTTCTGTTGTAAACCAACAGTGCCTGATACAAAACAGAATAATATTTTCTCACTCTGTTTGGGCCCACTGACAATGGCTGCCAATAAAACTTTACACATAGAATGTGTGTGTGTGTGCAGGTTAAATGCAGAGGCTTGAAGTACGAGACTCCTTTAATACAAACTAGTTTAACAGCTGTGTGATAATCAGGTGAACTTTCATCTGCCTAAGGAGTACACTGCTTCCTTTGGTAAACACGTCATACTTTCGTGACTCAGCCCGTTTAAACAGCCACTTCATTTTTTCAAATGGGGTTATAGGAATAATATAGAGTGGCTGATACACAGTCATCAGGTGCTCAGCAAAAAATGATCCCTGGGGTCAGGCAGCCAGTGAAGATCACATATTTCGAATGCCTCAGGTAAACCTCTTTTGCCCATTCATTGTGACTGTATGAAATGTGGTCAGGGGAAAAGCACAGCATCATCAGAATGCTGAGAAGGTAAAAAAGGGGGAAAAATATTCATTCCGCAAGTCTTAAACATGCAAATGGATGAAGCTAATGATCTTTGAAACTGTTTAGTTCTGCCAGCTGTATTTAAGCGTTCTAAACCGGACCATCCATTTTCCTCCAACTGCAATGTCAGCTTGCTTGGATTTTATATCAGCGAGCCCATTTTCCCTCTCTCCTCCCTCAACCCTTCTGGCAAGATTAAAACGCAGTGTTAAGAAAACTTAAATCAATATCCATCAATTTCGTAGATGTTAAAAACGTTCTGCCCTCGTGAAGACGGCAATATTTCTTGGACTCTGTCCGGGTTAGGTCGACCACACAGTGAATCTAGAAAAAAATACATCCTCCCAAATACAGGAGAAAATTATTTCCCTCATTAAAATGTGAGAACAAACCTAAGTACACTAAAATTATAATAATGCCTCAGTCACACTGATCCAAATTAAACTTTCAGAGAGCTTAAAAATGCTCACAAAAATATCAACTATGTCCGTAAAAATGGAAATCTCTCCTTATGAATAAGGAGGAATGACTTCAGCTGAAGGTCTTTTTCAGCCTTGAATTTATGTGCCTTACTGCCCTTAGGCCATTTCCACCACATGGATGTAAAACCTGTATGCGCAGAACAAGAAAAAATAATGGGCCATTGTGTGCTCAGTAAATTCTCCTATAATACAACAGGGAAACACAGGTCATGAAGTCCCAAGAAAGAATGAGAAATGACTTCCTTTACCAGAGACAAATGAAAAGCTGAGATAAACCCAGAAAGGGTCCTCCTTGGCTGGGCTAATGATTGCTCAGGGTTTCAGGTTGCAAAACAGGGCTACTTACATGGTGAACCATGAGCAGGAGGCTACTCAGACACAAACACCACAAATCAATAGCATGTTGAACCAAGACCATTTCGGCACAGCAAACGGGTCTGGGAAGGCCAAGTGTTCATCATTCCCTTTGACAGTGGAGGGTATGTGACAGCATTTACTCATCCCAGTAGGGTGTCACACCAGCTTACCTGGCTATGGCAAGATATGTCCTTTTAGCACTGTGCTTTGGGTAATTTAAATTTGGAGAGCACCAATCCTGAAGGGTCATTTGGAAGCAGGACTTTTTTTGCTCTCCTCAAACTTCAAAGATTTTCAGAAGTGGGGGAGGGGTACAGTTTGTTCTCTCCAAATAATAAGCATTCAGATGACATAGCTTAAGGTAGGCATTCAAGCAGAACAAAACCCCCACAGGACACATGGGGAACACCTTATGTAAATGGTGTTTTTTTTTTGGCAAGACCACGTTTTCCAGACAAACCTGCTTGGGAGTGCTTCGTCTGCCTCAAGGAAATGGAAAAAAATATGTGTGATGGGAAAAACACAAACACACACACGCAAATGTAACCACCAAAAATGTAGTTTTTTATGCAAATAAGTGTGAAAACAATGTTTCTGGCGTAGGAGTTTTTCGACGCAGCACGTCAAGGTTATCCGCAGTCACGATTGCAACCGGTGGGAATCTGGCCACTGATCAGTTTCCTGGTAGGCGATTCCATTACTGTACTGTGCAGTGTGGGGATCACGGTGGCTGATGGAGCCAAACACACCCTCACTGAAACAGCACGAGTCCCTGAACGGTGAGAAAACTGGCTCTAAAATTACATCAGGCCTTCTGGTAACAACAGAGTCAAGGTGAGTTTGAGAATTAAAGCAGCAACAGTATACAGTGTGAGTACACACTGTTATGAGGAACACGTAGCTCAGAGTTTCAAAGCTTAATATTTCCGTTATACTCAAGTCGGGCTCTGTTACTTAGATGGCCCTCTGAGGTTTCTATTTTATGCTTGCGCTAAAGCTTTGTTTTATGCCATCACTTTGTTATCGCAAAGCTTTCCCATTTTCCAACAAGCGATGGAGGGGTATCCCCCTGCCACTCACAGGCACTATGGCGCCTGACAGACGTCTTTGTTAAAAATCACAATCCCTCGTCAACCTGTGTTAGAGAGCATGCTGGATGCATGAGAAGAGGGACATGCCCAAGATCCCTGGGCCCAGGCTTCAAATGCCACCACACCTGCAGGAACAAACCTGATAAGCAATCCTGCATTCCCCCCAAACGCCCCAGAGACAGCTGACAAGTGTCCTCTCCACCTCAGGCTGTCATTAGCACAGTAAATGCGCCATTAGGAAGCCTACCCCCATCACTCTATAAGGTGCCACAAATTTACTGTCCAGCATGACAATTACCACCCCCACGAGGGGCTTTTTCTCCCTACTACACCAGAAAATCCGATATGCAGTGCTACAGAATGTTGTCTGGACTCTTCCTTTTTAAAAGCATTGCTAAATAGACTTCCCTTATTAATTCAAAAACTTTTTTTGATTTCCAATTATTGGCTACAGTGAATGCATGTAATATCATTTTCAATGAAAGCTACTACCAAAAAAAAAAAAAAAACTCGAATGAAAAAAAATTTTTTAAGGCCCTCATAGGTTTGGCAGCTTAAAGGTCTCCATTGTGCAGATTCACCAGTCCAGACATTTGATCTGATTATGTACAATTTGAGGAGTTTTTGCATTTTTGCAACAACAAAACAAAATGTCACAGAACAAACAAAAAAACAGCCCCACTCCCCATGCATTTGGAGGCCTGGGGATTCCACAAAACATAGTTCCACCCTGTTTCAGAAATGTATATCAAGAGAATAAGTCAATGAGGGTTCCTCCCTACCTGGAATAGCAGGGAGCAAAATTCCTCTGGACAATATTACAATCAGGAAACCATTTAAGCAAAGGCAAAAGAATTGACTTAATGTTTGACTCAATCTACGGTTGTCTCGCCAAAAGCAGGCGGCGAGCCGCATTCAATGCAATCAGGACCACAGCCCGTGGTTGGCATATTGTAGCTTCATTAGATTTGGGCTTGTCCTTGCTGCACTAATGCCTCAGAAAAGAGGGGAATGAAACAGCTACTTTTTCTCTTGGCAACCGTTCAGAGGAGTACTACTTGCTAATTGAAAAAAGTGATTAAATAGCCAGACTAAACTGCCCCTGCATGGTAATCACTCTTGCAATGTTGCTAAATTCCGACAGGAACGATGGGGGCCAGGCCGGCAGATACCAAGCATTTACCTGTCGAGGATATTAATGGTCTCAATGTTTTACTCTATCAGCCTTAAGTTTATCAACATCTGATTTTTGCCGAGACGTGACCTGCAAGGCAAGGGAGAGGCTCCCACAAGATAATGAGGTGCCCAAGGGCGAAACAATAGCTTGGACAGGGGGTGCTGCTTATGCAGTGGTTTGCATGGAATGCAGGTCTCATCTGATATTCAAATGTTTTAATGAGCTGGCACTGCATAAGAGAAGGTTGGGGAAGACAATGCCATGAGGATTATCTTTTAAGACAAGGAATGTTGTTAACGTTGTTACTGATCCCAGCAACAGCAGTGGTGGCATACATTGCTTTCTGTAGTTGTTTATATTAACGTTACTTACCTTCCATACCAACAAGTGATTTTCGCTGGGTTCAAAAAGAAAACAGCTGCGGCATTCCATTATAAACTACGATCTCTCCTACATCACTCAGCACACCTGCTTCCTTTCTACCCATTCTCCCGGCATTGTCACATTTATGGGGTATCACCTTTCAATTGCTACCCTACCTGTGTAGGCATCCATTCCTTAGCCACAAACCAACACAAGGACACGCCCCCAAATTGTGGGCACTACATAGCTTTGGGGCAGAAGCACAATACCACAATTGAAGCTTTCGTGAAAGAACTGTCACAGGTGAGCTTTGGTTTGGAAGACATGTTAACCAAACCTTCACACTCCTACTTCACCAGGTACATATCACTCCTTTCATTTATTCAGTCAATGAGTTTAGATACCTCTGACTCAGGAAAAGGTAAAAGCGCTCAATAAAGTAAGTATCACAATGTCATCAAGTGTCAGGTTGCTTAATCCTGAAATTGTTTGAGTACACTACCACTACCACTACCACTCCTTCAATAACAGAGCCCTACCTGTTTGTACTTCATTACCACATTTAACATTTAGCTGAGAACTGACACTCACAAAAAAAAAAAAAAAAAAAAAAAACAAAACAAATTGTTTGAGCCTTACCACTGATGATGCTCAGGTTTCCGCTGGTTTTGTCACTTCCGAGGATATTGATGGCCTCACAGGTGTATGAGCCAGAATTCGATTCAGTGGCTTTCCGGAAGAGAAGCTCCGAAATCATCCCACTGCAGAAAACAAGCAAGCAAGGGCACAGCTCGCTTTAGCCGCAGCACACTCTATTGACAAGGTCGCACCGAAAAATGCATTGACTTTCCAAGACCTTAAAGTCAATGTTATTTGATAATTAAACTTCTTCAAGTGATGCCCATTTCTGATGGATGTGTATTGTACATCCATCAGAGAAGGTGAAAAGGGGAAGAACTCTTTGTGCTTTTCTTCTAGCATATTACCTACATTTGAAATCAGGACAGGAAGGGATTGAAATGCTGCCAATATACTCTCAGAGGGTTGTAAAGCTAACTTTTTCACACCCACATATCATTAAGATACCATCTGACCTTACACCTTGGTATTGCTATATGCTATCAGATAATACCACAATGTATCACCATGCATGTTAGGTATGGTAAGATATGTTAGCAAACCTGAACACAGGTCAGACCAACGTTCCAGCATGCGCACTTTACAAGCACATTAATTTTGTGTGTGAATGGGATTACAGGAAGTTGCACACCTCCCACGCTAGCCCTGGCTCCCTTACCCTTTCTTTTTTTTAATCTTGACGTCTTTGGGCTTGTTTTTGCCGTCAAACTCTTTTCCATCTTTGTACCACTTGAATTTGGGCAACGGGTTTCCGGCCCTCGCCTCACACCTCAGGGACGTCTTCTTGCCCTCCCCAGCCTCCACGCTCCTCATCTCCTTCAGCCTGGGTTCAGCTGCAGGACAGGAAAACAACCTGGTCAATCACAGCTACATTACACCATTATCACAACTAACATCATTATCATTATTGGGTTATTCAGCAGGCGCACTCATTATCCTGGGCAACTTAGGGCATGCAGTATTAGTTCACACAAGGGTGCACACACAGTAAGTGTGACCATAGTGTATGAACTGTTTTAGCAATATCTGGTCAACAGCCAAGTACTGCACATTTGAAATCATGGAAATGAGCATCGCGCAGAGATAATGTTGCACCAGTGTGAAACTGAATACAACCCTATTGGAATGCATGGACTGGTGAAATTTAGAATGGATTAAACTGCAATTCATTTGAGTGTTACTTCCATTCCCACTATTCGGCTTCTGCCAGCAGAGATCCCTTTGAAGGGCGCATTCCCTGTTGTAAACAGAAAGGGACCGTGACCGTGATTATCAGGACTCACTGGCAAAAGAACAGAGGCGGGAGAGTGAAGTTTCAAAGTTTGCAGGGACATGTGCTCCCTGCGAAACAACAGACTGAACTGGAACCAAGTCACTGCGCTCTGTTTCCCTGTTGTGAAATTCATCATGCCAGATGATCTTTTCCAAAAATTCATAGTGTTGCACAATCCCATGAGAACAAGCACTCATCACCAGGGCTGCCCCGCCCTGCTAGAGACTTCCATTTCCAATAAAAGCAGTAAAATCCAGTAAAATAGCTAATCACAGTACAAACTGACATTGAAAATATCCCTGCAATATCAGACATAATCCTTTCAGCCTTTTTACTTTGCAACTGCACTTTGTGCTAATTCTTTGAAAATGCCACTTTAATTCTTACCCATGCCCAAAAACTGCAAACAACAATCCTTTCATCTCTTATTTAGCCCACTTAACCTCAGGTACTAAAACCTTCCGAAACTAACAGATCACATTACCGTAGCCCATCGTCTGAAACAACGCAAACAGCAAATGGCTAAGACAAAGCAGTCAAGATATTTTCACGGCAAACTTCAAAACCAATTTCTGAAACTTCAAAGTAAAGTTCAGAGAGAAACCACGCAATGAGGTTGGAGGGAGAGGGACTCGTGAAGCACACACGCACTCTTCAAAGACGGAGGACTCCCAGGGGCACTGAATCTGTAACCTGCATCTGAAGCCTCCACATCTCCGTGCTTACCAGATGGAATCGTGCAGCAGTGTACCCCGTCAAAGACTGAACTCACAGGGATACACAGATAAACGCAAAGCCATCATCATTTGAATTTTCCAATATGGTGACAAGGCGGCCACACTTATTAAATATAAATCAAATACCAGCTCCCCTGCAGAAATTAAAATAAATAAATAAACAACTGGAGAGCACATAAACAGTGTCTGAGTAGCACTACACTTGAGCAGTACACTTTTTATGTTTTGTGTACAGAGAATACCAGACACTGAAAAAAGGCATGCTGGAGAATTTCAGTCAGAGAAAAGTGTGGGGATATGCACACTCGTACAATATGATTATTTATTAGGAAATGCATGATACATTCACAAGTGTTCAGAAGCAGATAACCTCATAATCACTAAACAGGATTAACACTTATACACAACTGACACTCTGATTTGCTGAATTTAGCAGTGATCAAACCAATTTAATGGGTTTTATCGACAAATGAAATGCCCTATTAGTGCAATCAAAAAACAGCGGCGTTTGTAATGTGAGAATTGCTATACAGTAGCTATGAAATGATAATATAGTGGTTACATGTGTAAAATCTAACCCCTGTAAAATCTATTTACTGTAGCTAATATGTTAGTAACCTGAGGCATGTCGAGGATATGGTGATCAATCAGTCCAGTTCCACTGAATCCTCATTAGATGGGAGGGGGCACATTCTTGTGTACAATTATACAATGTCATGTAACTCTCATTAAATTCCCTAGCTCCTTTTTAGCACACCTGCCAAAACTAATCCTGGTTTCTATCAGACTGATGTCTATTTTTGTAATCTTGTTTCTGAGTAAAAGCTAAAAATTCAATTGATCTTTTGAAGTTCTGTTCAATACAGCAGCTTTTGTGGATACCAGAATCTTTCACATTCCCACCAATTAAGTTTTCTAAAAGAACACATTAGATTACAGGCATATGACTTGAAAAATGAGCACCCTTTCAATCTAATCCCCGCCAATTCAAATCAAACCTCAGTACAGCTTACACAGGCAATTTTGGAAAAAAAAATTTTGAGAGCTAATGTCCTTTTGTCCCATAGCCTAATTCCATTGTTTGTTTCTACATTACTGCCATGTTTTTCTGTTGTTGTTTATATTCTACTGTGAACACAAGCAGCTGTTGCATGTGAGGATCCATGGAAAGGTCATGTCAAAACCACATGGCCCAGAGGGGACAGATGATGCAACACAATTAAGGCTCATCCTAGAAAATAAGGAACTGCCTCTTTCAACAGGATGAGTCAAATTTGTGATACGTTGTGCGTTATTTCCTCCCACAAAATGGTTTCCCTTTCATTTTACGTGACAAGTTACATTAGCCCTCGGGTCAACCCCAGGCACTTCCTGCAAATTCAGTGGCATGAAAAAAGGGCTGTTGACTCAACTTTGGGCTCAGAAATGTGACATTATTATGCTCGTAATCTTCCTTCCCCAATCTTCTGCCTCTGTGATTATGCATGTCATTTGTTTTTAGCGCATTGTCTATTTTTCCAGCCCCATTACAATGATGGAATTCTCTATGATGAAGGTGGTCTTTTCCAGTAGTGATGGGAGAGCTCACAACCATTGGGGAAGCTTCATAAACCACATTACTGGAACTATAAGGGGAGCTAGCATTTATTTTCAATCACCGACTCTCAGGAAAAAATCAAAAGACTGCCACCCTCATGGCATAAAATGTGTTTGGCTGAACTCTGTGAGTGATGGCACCTGAAGTCTCCACTCAATGTGGAGTTCACAGGGTCTTCCTCTTCGCCTACCACTGTGTTCCAGTCCATTTGGCCCACATGGGGTACAAGCGCTCATGTTCTCAACACTTAATTGCTTAATTGAAGCCATAATGCCAGAAAGACTAATCACTTGCTAATCCTAATACGTGTGAACCATTTCCTCAATGAAAATTAATTTAAGAATGGACACTCTGGCGTTCAAAGACCAAAACTGCACGGTCTTTGCAATTGGTCAACGGATTCAACAGTCAATGCCAGCTGATTCAACATGACAAAATTACAAGCACATGGTCTCCGAGACACCATGGCGAAGGAGGAGGAAGGGCGTTCAAAATCAGACACTGCCAGGGCACAGTTGGAGCAGCCCTTTGATAGCACTGCCAAACACTGTTCTTTTCACTGTCCCCCGCCCACGGTGGGCAAAAAACGTTAATGAGGAGACAGCAGAAACATTCTTACAATGTTGTCTCAAAGAAAACACCATGAAATGGAACACCAAGGCTCGGCGTCTGATTCACGGCTCTTGCGGCAGCTGTTGATGGGAGTAGCTGCTGGGGAATGAATGGAGGGGAAAAACCTGTGCCACCCACAGGCTGGGCAGCTATTGGCTCCGGTCACAGGAAACCTCCACACTTGCAAATCTTACAGCAATGTGATCGTCTGCGAGGGCGTTTCTGCAAAAGAAGCCTTCCCGCTTTTTCTAAATGAAGTAAAATTATAGCTGCCAGACTAAAAAAGTTCCTAATGGAGGAATGTATAAGAGATAAACTGGGCACATAAACATCTTGTCCTCTCTGCTCTCTACAAACGTCACTACCCCAGCTGTTGAATTCTACAGGGTGGTGGGATACATGCTGACATAGTCCTAGTCATAAATGGTATTAATAAAGAAACTAAATGGGAATGTCCCCCCAGCATTTTCAAATGTGACCCATGAGATTTCAATTTATATTATTTTATACTGTTTGATTTTTTTTATTATTTCCATTAACATGTTCCATTTCTAACCCTACAAAGGGAACTAACGTTGCTCATTGGCTTGTTAGTTTTCAGTGAGCATGATGAATTAAACGCTTCATTATCTCAAATCTATATTTCCACATGAACTGAGAAGTACCTCAATATTTGATCAGGTGTATTTGATATTGCTAGCCAGCTTATTCATCCTTGAAATAATTATTCAGAGAAGCCTGACTTGGAAAACAGAACAATAAAGACAGCAATATTATTGTAAGCTAATTCCAGAATAGAAATTTTCTTGTCTCATGACCCTGTTCACCCAGTTACATTGAAAAGATTACAAGGACCAATTACAGGTCAATGTTTAATGGTGATGGTTACGTCTCAGACTCAACAGTCTTCCCAAAAAAGTGAAATACGATGGTGCATATTCTATGGTTATTAAAGAAACTTCAAGAGGAAATGGAAATGGAATGGAAACTCATTTTGGTGCAGAGCTGCTTTTATTTATGATTTAGTCAAATATAACAGATACTGAGATTAAAAATTCCTTGCTGACAATATCTTAATGTATTAATGAGCATCATTAAATGAGGGAGGATAGATTAATTCCTCTTCAACTGCTTAACCATTAAGACAAACCTTGCCTCTGCATTTATAAAGTTATCAAAAACAAGTTACCCTTGAGATTGTTTATAATTCTTTAAGTAGCGTGGACTGTCCTAAATTCTAACAGCTACTATAACACCAGTTTTTTTTTTAAGGAGTACAATATGTGGAATTCATTTAATCAAGATTTTGTAGTGTGGATAGACATTGGACATACTATATTTTAAACTAGATTCTTTCCTGTGCAGATTATTTATTAAATCACACCACTACAAGTTCATAGGTCCACAGGGCCAACTCATCACTGCCTTGTTCTTTCCACTCCCTGATCTAAGGAGCTGCAACTCCACCCAAGACTACAAAAGAATTTATTTGATGATCCGTGACTAGCCACATGTTAACCAATAACAGCAATCCTTTGGACCTGAAAGGCCAGACAGACATGTCTAGAACCATTCTGCTGAAGAGCCACCTGTGTCTTGGTATCTTGCACAATTGAAATAAATTTATGCATTCACAAAATCAGCATGAAGGCACAAATGAACACGTACATCAATCCAGACACAGCGGAGAGGCAGAACTACTTTATACACCTTCTATGCACCCCCTGCATAGTTCATCATAGTATTAGTTTTAGACCATTTTATTCAAATTCAGGGACTATGGTGCTTGAACACACATACAGCCCAAAGAGGGAACCAAGGAAACATTGGATGCATAACACTGTTGCATAAATTCAACATCCATTGTCATCAAAGTTAGTGTGAAAGTACTTCAAAACAGTGTTATGAAGGTTATCTGACTGGGCTTGTTTTAAAATTGGGATACCATATTTTTAATGTCTTTGCTTAAAATGGTGGCAGCCGACCATAGCCTAAATTTGAGATGATCTGTCGAGGACAGTTCCCCTGAAAACATCTGGCAATGGCAGATTGAGGAGGAATCTCCCTTCATGATATCATTACATATCTGAGAAACTACCATAGCCCTCATTCATTTACAAATGCCAATTAAGAGAAATGCCTACCAAACTGAAAACAAGAACACATTCATTCAATCATTGTCATTTTATGGGACCACGCCTAATGACAATAATATAAAGAAACAGAGAAGCACCCCTTTAAGAAAGTCCCAGAGCTGTTAATACAGACAAATGAATACAGAGTTCATTCACATAAACTTGGCTCCAGTTTAGCCATGATTCCATTGGCTGGGCAAGCTCCCATTAAGTCTTTCATTTTCAGGCAGGTGTGTCATTACAGGTGTTGCACAATCACGACATTTAAATACCTGAACTGCAAAGGCTCCAGGGAACCACAAGGGTTTCCCACCAAACCTGAGTGCTTTTATCTTCATACTTCCTTTTGTTTGCTGTAGAAAAAAACTGCCTTAGTCACAGCTGTTACTTTCACTCTAATCCATCACGGGAGAATAGGGACCCAACCCAAGCAGCAGCCAATCTACAAAGAAGATATTTAATGTAATAAGAAATGGATCTGGGTATATTGAACAACAGGGGGAAAGGGCATTCAATACCTGACGCAAAACACGGAACATAACCCTCTTCCCTGTAAAAGTCGGAGACACCCGCAACTTTCCAACATTCAACGTCATTTAACAGTTGCACTATACTGTCAGCGGCTGACGCCAAGTGGTTCATCAAGTTTTTTGCCACCCCGAACGAGGTGGGCGAGGGCCATGTGAAAAATCTGGATGGTTCAAGGAAATGGAAGACAATATTTAAATAGGGAAACAGGGATTGAATGACAGGAATGCAGGTCTTCACGCAATGGGGATTTTCCTATTGTCTCTTTCTGCAATGCTCTCTCCCTGGAGTAACTGGCTCATTCCTCTGCTCAGTGACAGACCTGGAGTTGTTTGATGTTTTTCCAGGGGGGTTGGGTTGGTTGGGTGGGGGGAGCACACACTGTTACACCATAGAAAGGTGTACTTTCTGTAAGACGCACAAGCTGACCCAGAAAAATCTCTCACTAGGAAATCAAGTCAGAAGTCCACCTCTGTTAAAACAAGAATAAGCTAGATTGAAAACCTGTTTCCTACAGATGTTTCTCCACTGTTTTTAGGGAATCATTGCTAAAACTGCACCAAACCACAAAATGTATGCTCAAATTTCCCAAAAATAATGCTTAGTATCCATGTAACAATGAAAGACTGTGTAGGAGGTCTTTTCATAATGCTTGCAGACATACTTCTGACCTCAGAAAACAATATAACAGAAATCTACCCTATTTACAGTTCCTATTTCAATACAGACGGGGAACAGCTCTGAAACTGCCCGCTGTTCATTTTCACTTTTCTTACCCATTTTCAACCCCATGTGTGCCTTTTCGTTTTAAACAAGATCATCAGTAATGAGCTATGAGGTATCAGCATAATAACATCACTCAAGGTACTGTAGATCCATTTCTATCTCAGAAAAAACATTTTGGTCAGATGGAATATGCCAAGGGATGTCCCAAGCCAGTCGATGCAATTACACAGCCATGACATTAACTTAAATGTATACATCAACATAACAATAATTGGCTGCTAAATCTGCTCCTCCAATAACACACACACATATCCTGGTTCTGTTCTTCTCTATTTCACCCACAGTCTCGGTAACTTCCCGTGAACTGAGGACCATGCGTTGGATGTCTTTCTTTTCCCATAAACATTTGCCTGCAATCCAGCATGTGGCCATAAAAGTGCTTCTATGGCAAAAGGGATAACTTCATTCAGGCCCGATGGCTTTGTTTTCTCAGGGTTGAGACGTGGCTGGGTCCAGGCCGTCCTTCCAGCTGTTTCCCCATGTCACGGTGGAGCTCTCGTCTAGGGTGGGGGGGGGGGGGGGGGGGGCGGGGAACTCCTACGTGTTTTTCAAAACCGCAAATTTACACGGATCAGCGTCCACATTCCATCTCCTGGCGCTTGGGCGAGAGGGAGGGATTCCATGAGCTAATGCTACACCGCCTTAGACACAGTCCAGGAGCCCAGACAACTTCAGACTGTCATCCCCAGACTATTGTGACTTGTCCAGTAACTGATATCTCTCCCTGATGAAGAAAAACACGTTCTGATGCATTGGTCTGGAGCCCAGCAATCAGTCTGAACAAATAGGTCTTCAGGATTTCCCCTTTGCATTAAGCAGGACTTTCTGAGGGTCTGATCAGAGGCTTCAGTATTAAGTTCCCAGTGAATGAGCCTACTTCTACGATCCAAATTTGCCAAAAGTGAAATCCTTGGTCCTGAAATACTTTTCTGGAGTCCAAGATTACTTCCAGTAGTTTAGTTAAGGTCTTCAGGAGTTTATAACACTTGGTATGAGAATGTATTGAGATTCAACAAATGCTGCAGCAGGTTGGAAATGATGTGGCTTTAAAGCTCAAAGTGTTCCTGAACCTCTACAGTGTGCAGACTGAGACACAGTTGTACAGGTAACTACACTGATACGGTTCAAAGGTATGCCACTGTTGTAACACTATGAAGAAAGAATTTGCTTTTAAAGCCATTGAATTTCCCCAGTTGTTTGGTTGTTTTTCTTCGTGAAAAAAGTTAGCGAGCCATACCGCTTTCAGTGTGAACTCTGACCCACATGCTTTTTTGCTACTATTCTTGCTCCTACATTGTAAACCTATAGCAGGCTTACAGCCGGTGAATAATGATCAGCTTGACAGATCAGTTTATTTGAACTGGGCTGGAATTCAGTCAGTCACAGCTTTTACCGAGTTTTCAAATGATGCAGCAACCAGTGGGCAGTGGAAAGTTATGGACAGAAGAGGAAATGGGGCTATCCCTGGACTAAGTCTGGACGGTCACGGATTTTGTCCTCCAGAGGGCAATCATGAGGCAAAGACATTTAGGATATAGACTCCCAAGTATTAAGCACTGAGCTTTGCTATCTGCTCATGAGGGACTATGTGTTCTCCACATATTCTGCCTTAAGAAAATTAGTTTCACAGAGCAGGATCCAAGAGCAGTTTGAGCAATGGTGTTTTAACTACAGAGTTGACGCCAATTGGCCAGTTAGACTAATTTGCCTGTAAGACTCTCATTTTCAAACTACAGGTGCAGTAGTATGTTTATTTAGAAGTCAAGCTTTCATGTCATTATGGTAAAGGGGTTGTTTCAGTACAACCATAAACTCATTTGATTTAAATCAAATTGGCAACAAGATGCTTTTAGCAAAACATTCAGAAATAAGGATGTGTATTTCTAAAGCAACATATATGAAATCTGCAAACAAACACTGGATAGTCTTAATAATTGATTCAGTGCACTACAAGGGGAATAATCCCACCCTGACATACAAAATTATCATACACAATTACACTTACACTACATTTCTATCTTATACTTTTACACTGTTATTCTATGTTTGCTTCAGTTAGATGAGCCATCCAACCGCAAGTGCTTTTGATACCCTGAGCTTCAGTAAATGGTACGTGGATAAAATGCTGTAAGAAGCACTCATGTCAGTATTATTCCCTTTTTGTGAAGCGAAGGGGAAAGATCACAATGGTGTGGCTGAATTTTGGGAGGGATCCTGTGGCTAAGTTTCCACTTTCCTGAGAGCTACAGAGGAACTCCAGGTGGAACTGTATGGTCCAATACACATGAATGAGCAGCACCTGCACTGACGAGAAGCTAAGGAGACACTGAAAATTGTTTCCGGAGGAGAAAAATGAACTTGTTGCATGAACACTAATGGTATTGTGGCTTAGAACACAGTATCAAAATGGGGAAAAAATAGCCACTGCATCTACCGCAATACACCTGTTCAGATTTTAAAAACTTAAAACCTGTTCACATGGGTTTGCCACTATATGCACTACAGCATAATCAGAACAATATGCCAACAAAATAATGGAAATTTTCAACACTGTAAATACAGATGTACATACATCTGAATGTGGGATAAGTGTAGAATTTGAGGAGAAATGAACAACCAGGTTTGTCATTTTAACAGCATTTGTGCTATATTACAATCATAATCCCAACATGTACATTTACAAATGGACTATAAGATAGTGCTTTTAATTACAAAATAGTCTATATAGTTAAAATGTTATTACTGATCTGAACAAACAAACCGAACACTCAAATCAGACTAAATAACACAAATGACAAACATGATATTGTGTAACAAACAATGCGTAGCAAATCAAAAACCATGTCAAAATTCACTCAGGCTGACAGACTCATCTGCACTCTGCTAAATGAAGTGTGCATTTGACACCTGTCAAAAAGGAGGAACGGAGAGACCCCCCAACATTATTTCACATCTGCTGCCAAATGCTAACAAATGGAGAGTGCTACAAATGGTTTCTGGTATGGGCTGGAAACAAAACAATGGGGATTAGAGCTTAATATGATCATGTTACAAATCCCCCCACCACTCCCCATGCCAAAAGACATTTCCACCATAAATACGTAAGGTTTCCACTTCCCAGCAGTCTAGGAAAACATTTCAGCATTTCTTGATTTTCGGAACAAGTTGCAACCTTTTCCACTTACAGGATATGACATATTTGATGTCTGCTATCTGAGACTGGTTTCTGCAGTTGTAAATTTCAGCACAACTTTAATACTTAATTGCGCCTAACATAGCTTTTTGCAGACGACAATGTTAAATAATTCAAATGAATCTGATAGACTGTAGTCAACCACCTTGGAGATCCTCAACTAGTGCTAGTAATGCTGATGTTTCCACACACTTGCATCAATCGCAAATCTGTTTTTTAACTAATTGTACTGTACCTCTGAAGTGTTGAAGTAACATCTTAAAAGTTCCACTTGCCAAGTAATTGCAATTGCAAAAGTCTGAAAGGAATTTCACTAGACACCACACATAAGAGAGCATTGAGTATACAGCCTGTGACACCGGTTCTAAAACAGGTAAATTAGTTACCCCTTGAAGTGTTTAGATATCTCACCAAGGAGTTCCTGGGCTTCTCCCAGTTGAATAATTTTGGCATTATACATGTTCAGTGATTATCAAATTTTAAAATGGCGATTTTGACAAGTTTTACTTTCATATCACCCACGTGAATTATAAATCTCCTGATCTGCGCATTTCTTCCTGTCAATTGCAATGTCCGGAAAAAACGCTGGTTTACACAGCCAGAATGAAATTTTTTGTTACTTCCAATATGTGGAACTTGTAATCACAATGGCTGTAGCACGAATGCCATTCGGAAGTCTTATAAAACACCACTCCTTACCCGTGCTTGTAGACACATGCAGCTCGCTTGCTAACGATGAGCTGTTCGTACGCCAAGATCCATTCAGTAAAGCGCACTTTTAACCTTTTCAGGTGATTAACAAGCCCAAGGAATACCATGTGATGAAAAGTTCCGATCCGGATCCCAAAACTGCACAGCAAAGCGAGGACTGAATCGTAAAAGTAGCTTATACTGTGCTATATACTTATACTTAAACTATGTTAACTTCTCGAGAAACCTTTCTTCCCATTACACCTGTAACGCCTTCCTCTGGGATCGAGCGCATGAAGCGCTGACAATCATACTGCTACAGGTTGGAAATAAATGAATGAATAAATACATAAACGATCAGCATGATTATCAAAAGGGTCAGTAGTTGAGACAAGTAGTTTGAAAGCTCTCACTTCACATGTACTTGTGACAGTAGTAACAAAATATAATAACGTTACCTTGTTGTGCATTAGCTGAAGAGGCTGGAGCGTCAGTTTTATCTTTCTTTCCTTTTTTCTTTCCTTCTTTTTTCTTGTCTGACATTATTCTCAAAATTAGATTCCTTTAACTGTAAGAACAAGAGCCGTACGATTAATGATCTCCTCAAAGTTTTTGCTGGGTCTTCAGCTCAGTCTCCTGTGTAGTTATTGATCTCAGAATGTTAAGTGCAGATCCACCCCGTCCTACCACCAAGCATGTGTTCCTCGTCCTTGTTAAAAATTTTGTGGGCGGAGCTGAACATGATCATTTTGTGTGGTCAAAAAAAAAAAAAAAAAATACGCAACAACTCCGTAAAAGTTTATTTTTTACTCTCGGTATCTTCCTAAGGTTTCCTTTTTGGTCATGCAGCGGCCGTGTCATTAATACTACGTTGTAATATCTGGTCAAATATTTTAAGCAATTTTTTTTTCATGTTACGTCACGTTTGAAATTGAACGGCATACCAACGCTAGACTATACCTTTCTTATACCTAATCTTTTGTAAGATTGTAAATTAAGTACTGCATAATGGCCAACGCTTACAAGCCTTACCCATCATGCCAAAGCTCGTGGTAAAACAAGTTTAGTTGACTTTTTGGGTTTAGTAGAGGTTTAATTAGACGTTTAAAATTCATTTCAAATGTAATTAATTAATAAAATTTGGTTGATTTGTTTGTATCAAGACATTATGTGTCTGACCAAAGATGTTGAGGGTCACTTCTGCTTCTGTGTCAAAAGAGTTACGGTTTATTTCCTGCAGATTGTCATGACATATTTGTAGGGAAAAAATGTAAGTCCTTAAGGTTTCAGGGCAATTAAATGCAAAAAGGCAGGAAATGAATTGGATAGCCAATGAAAGTAAACATACTAATTATATAAATGAATATTAATATGAGATAAGCCTCAGGCTTTAGCATTAACATAGTACTGTTATACAGAGCCAGAGTAAGTTACTGTAAATCAATCCTTTAGATGGGCAGTAGCACAGTGACCATTCAGCTGTTACGCTACTTTCATAACATTAATCAAGGCACTGAGGATTTATTATTATTATTATTTTTGTTGAAGTCTAAGGCCATGGACAAACTTTTTTGCTGAAAAAGTGATTTTCTCTGATTGGCATTGATAGGACTCTGGGTTCAGCATCAGAATAAGATGGTAGTGGGACACAGTAATAAACTAGTGACAAGCGTGAAGCGACTATCACTGTTCAACACCTATCCCCTCTGTTTGAGACAGCGCTAGAGGACAGCATTGGCCCTGACGTCATTCATTACCACCATTAAAAAAATACACAAAACACTAATAACCCAGCCATCTTGTTTATACATTGCAATAAACAAACAGCCAAGAGTTACGTCTTTCAGCTTGTGTTGTGGAGTGGGAGATTTCAGAACCCTAAGTTTAGAAGTGTTTACACGAGCTCGCAAGTCAGTGCAAAGACAAATGACTGTTTAGGCACAAAGATCACAAAAGTAATCACTATAAAATTGAATTAATTTTTCCTTTTTTAAAAAAAATACAGATTGCATAATTACCAGAAAGAGATAATCATTCTGTACTTTGATTTAAAATGGTTAATCCAGGTTGCACATTCACTTTAGAATGCAAAATGGTGGTTGTGCAAGTTGTTGAGTCATACCTTTCCCCTGGTTTTTGGCAGTAGGAATGACGAAAGCATGGGGTGTGCTGCAAGACTAGGCCTGTTCCGAAACGAAAACTCAGTACCAGCATGGCAGTGGATGATCTGAGTTCCCTATTGAACCCTATTGAAGTAATTTAGCCTAGCTGGTGAGGCCTGCGACACAGCCTTGCACGATGTGAGAGGGAAAGGTAATTAGCCGTTTCCCTTGAAGCAGGGTTACACCCTGCCTGAAACACGCCGGGCAACACTCTCGCCACTTTCCCGTCAAATTGGAATGGCACTGTGGCTCTTGCGCCTTTTCATTGGTGGTTACCCAGCCTATGAGATTTCAAAATCAGCAGCATGTTTGACTTGGCACTCCAAGAGCACCCATGGGTGTTCTGTTGGGCGAGTCCAAGGGGCCTCAGTGTATAACAATGGACATCACTTAGCCTCTCATTACATTACATCTGCCTCATATTCTCACACGGAGTATGTTGAGTCTCATGTAAAATGTTTTTATGCACTTACAAACAAAGGGTTTCATTGTTGTGTGTAGCACATGTACGTGACAGCACAAGTTTCTGAGACAGGATTATGACAAACTGTAGGTCCGAGGATACTCTGGGCTTATTTTAATTACAAAGATACTGATTAATTGGATGATTTTTTTTTTTAATTTTTCATTATTTCATCCTGTATTTAACAGATTATCAGTGATGTGTGCAAAAGAAGCATACAGTGAATGAAGTAACATTTTCTGGTGGCTGAATCTCTTCTTTTCCTATAGAATTCTTGTCATCAAATCCTGGCCCGGTGTCCAATCTCCCAGCTCCAGCAAGTATGGGCAGGTACCTGAATAAACAGGTATTGTTTAAAACAGGGAAGACAACTGCTATTGCCTGACAGTTTCACTCTGTGGGTGTTTGAATGAAACTACAAGTTAGCGTGATAAGAAGTCACACTCCCAGGTATCCTACAATCACCAGTAAGGAAAGACTTTCTGGGGAAGGGTGGGAGGGGGTGGGAGGGGATCCCACATACCTTCAGAAAATCCCTTTTTTCCCTTATTACCAGTAATGAGTCACCATCCTTGGTGGAAGTCACTGAACTGGAACTTATAGTGTAGGTACTCAAAATGCAAAGTAAATATCGAAAAAAGCAGCAACCTCTGGACTGCAAAGAGCAAACATTTACCAACTTCAAATTTGTCACAAAGCTGAGGCATTGTAATGAAGCACTCAAAAAATATGATGACTTACATGTCAGAGACATACAGTGTCAGTGCTGCCTGGAGAAGAGGTCAAATGTATGTGGCACACCTGTGTTCAGATACAAGACAGTTTAAAAAGATCTGTATGTTCCCATGTTTACTGAAGGCTTTTGTGTAAGTCAATAAATAGTCCACTCTGCTCATTTCATGAGATCATTCATTGAGCAGCACTGCAGAATTCTGATATTAGCATACATACCTCCTCTGCCATTAGAAAGAACGTCAATGAAATGTCTTTTAGAAATGTCTTTTGAAATCAAAGACAGGATTGCTAGTACTGCAGCAGTGTGGCATAAAAGTTAAGAAGTTAGAACTGTAGCCAAAAGGTTGCCAGTTTGACTCCTAGGTGTGGCACTTCTGTTGCCTTGCTTAAGGGCAAGGCTGAACTGGAATTGCCTCAGATGCTGCCTCTGCCCTTTTGGTCCTAAAGTCAAAAGTGGGCATTTTTCCTCCAGGACATCTATGCATGACTGTAATAGGAGGCAATGAGGCGAGACATAACTGTGAAACATACATATCCACAGAGCCACCTGTTGCATTAATAATATTTAGGGTCCATTACAGTTGTCACAAAGCCTAATTTGAGCTCTGGCTCTGTCAGAGATTTGAGAACTTATTGTTCGTAATATTCAGTGATCGATGACCTAAATACATTTCAGAAGTCATGAAATATTAGAAAATTATCTAGTAGATAAGTTCAAACTATCTTTCAAATATAGTTCTAAGATCATCAGGCTCAAATGCCCTCTCTCATTAAAAGTGCTCTGGATAATCATTCTGTCATAAGGGATACAAAATAGTGTGTTCAGACTGTAAGTGACAAACTGCATTGGTTTCATCAAAGCTTTTCTTAATTATTATCATTCTATCCATGAAAATCGTTACAACAGCATCTATTTATTGCTATGAATGGGCTATATGATTTTGCAACATATTGCATTTTACAGCCTAAAAATGGCAAACAAAATGGCCATTTATGGGGGGTGAAGATGCTTTTTTAATAGCAATTATAAAAATTCATGTCAGACACAAGCAAAATTTGTTACCTTCTGGCATAAAAAAAGTTAAAATCTTTTTAAATTGAAGAACATCCTCAAAGTAGAAGTAGCCTGCTGTTTGTACAGTAATGCCGTTTCCTTTTCCCATGACTTCTAAAAATGCCTTCTCCGACTCACAAAAAAATGATCAATGGATTTCTGATCTATGACATGATAAAGCATGTATCAAGTGTTCTATCACTAAGTGAATCCACAAATCTGCCCACTGCAATCAGCAAGATCAGGGTTACTCAGTCTAAGCTTGTTTTCCTTGTGCTGCAGTATTGAGCTCAAGTCTTCATGCCCAGTGGTCATTTTGTAGTTTTGCATCTTTAAAAATTGTGTTACTTGCTTTTTAAAACATGTTACTTGGTCTTTTTACAGTGCAGGGCAGTTTATTCACTCAATGTTTCCAGTCAGTCTGACTTATCTTGGAAATTAAATTGCAGCTGAACTGTGTGGGCAGTAGAGTGACACAGACATTCACTGTTCACTGTATAGTCACCATAGATCAAAAATAAAAAAAGTTGAGGGGCGCATATCTTCAAGCAAGGTTCTGAATGATTGTATTGACTCCCAATTCTTGCTCACTAAACAAGCAAAACCAACAGTACACAGTATGAAGTGCTAAAAACATGGATGTTTTGATAGGACACCCACATATATCCTATACATTTTGAAGCCATTTAAAGAAATGAGTCAAAGCCGCAAATGTTAAAACATGTACTACCTATTCCTAAATAACAGCATACAGTTGACCATTGACTCACATGAGGCCGAACAGTTTTCTCACATTTCAGAGAAACATCTGTGTCGGTTGTGCTTTTCCGTCATGTCCTAAAAACAATGATTAAATTAGATGCGTACATGGTGGGTCTTATTCACCTAACCCAGGCGGTTTTAGTACAAACAGTTTACAATAATGAGGTCAAAGCACTTTTATGGATTTCAAGTCTTCCAAGTGTTTTTCTGAGAAATCACTGGCTTTTTCATGGCCTTTTTGTAATCAGTATACTCATAACGCCCACATGCAAAAAGTCCTGAAAAGACGCATCAAAACAAATCCAAAAAATCTGCCCCTCTAACCCAAGGTTGGATTCCCCCACTTGGGTGACAAAATATTTGGGTAATAGATGGTGCTGGTTCCTGTTACCATTTACATCTGTGGGGAAATAAAAAGTAGATGTAGCAAATAGAAAATGGAAGCCCAGATGTGCATGCCTTGCTTGACAACACTGCCCCTGCTTCCCTTGTCTTTCTACATGGAGGCTCTGGTTCACAAGTAGGCTGAAGGGCCTACTGGACACATCCATTTCGCTGGTTTTATAACTATTTGTTAACAATGTGTGACTCACCATTCTGCCTCTTATTAAGCAGCCAGTGTTAATTTGAAATGTAAGGGGCATCAAAGCATTTTACCACAGAAGCCTGGGAATGTAGTCTCCACTTATATCCTTTCTTGTGTCATTGTCTCCATCACCAAGTCTCAGGATGAAGTGCGTGTTTTCTGTGATCCAGAGAAACATAAATCCTGAGTGTTTTTTTTTCTTCTGTTTTCAGAAGCTTAATCAAGGTGTATGTTTATGCCTGCTCCTTAGTTTCTAGGAGGGGCCATTCTTTATATACTCCCTATTATCCATACTGAAAGCTTGTTTAAGCTTGAAGAGATTGCATTGTTTTACTATATCCAAAATCTACATGCTCTTTGCAGACATTTAACAATTTTAAGCTCTGTTAACAGACATCTTGGGTGACTCTAATATGTAAACCTCAGGGAATGTGTTCAGTTGGACACGGCAAGACTCTATAGATCAGCTTTTTGAAGGACATGGATTTGGGTGTGCCCTTGACATGTCCAACTAACCACTTTCCCTAGAGTTCATTGTCTAACTCCTACTCAAATTTTCAAGAAAGCTTCAATCTCTGATTCACAGTACTGGTTGGACAACAACTGAAAGATAAACTGCTGAAATTTTGCATAAAATGAACCAAACCGTCCTATAAGTGCAATTAAATAGCAACAAAAAATGGGGATCTTCCAAATGCTTTGGAGAGCCTCTGATTGAAGGCTAGTAACCTACAGCAGAAGAGTCTCTCGTTCTGGGTTAATGTGAGATTCTATTGCTGCAGGACAGTCATCCATTCAGGAGCACTCACCCAGATACAAGCAACCCCAGCAGGCAATTTCTCTGTGAGATACTTTTTCATTCTTCACTCAATAATTTGGTTGGTTATCTCCAATGCAGCCCAGTGGAGCCCAGATGAGATCATTTCCATTTTGAATGTTACTTTCATCAGTTATGGTATGTGGAAGTGGTCCAATTTTATTTGAAGGTATTTGTTTTTTTGTGATTTTTGCTGTGATTTTGCTTGTCCAGTTTAGTTGTTTCATATTGTTTAAGTGCTATGTTTTTGTGAAACAAAGTGCTGCCTCTCATGATCTCTCGATCTCTCTTGTTTTGGAGAGGTCAAACTTAACTGACATAATAAAAGGTATACAATCTTTTATTGTGCATTTCTGGCATAAATAAATAAGGTTTCTATACGCGTGACCAAAAGGAGGTGAATGCATGCTGCTGATGATGATATCATTGTGTGTGTGTCTGAAATCACTGCATGCTAATGAGTATGCAAAGACGGCCAATGTAAATCACGCCTTTCAAAGGTGAGTCCTTTTATTACACAACAGTGAGAAGTATTTCCACACTATTTACTGAAAAAAGCTTCAAATGTTTAGAATCTATTTAAAATAGGGATAAATAAAAGTCAGGACTTTCAGTTATGTGTCATAGCCCCCTCCACTTTGCTAGATCCATGGGAACACTTTTGACGGTGATTAATGTAATTCAATCCTGGCATAACATCATCATATCTTTCTACATATGTGTAGATAACTAACACAACATATAACATGCACATCTAGTAAACAGGAAATACTACTTTCAGTCTACACAACAGTTAGAGGGCAAGGTTTGGGGATTGTGTTTAAGTACTCAAACATTATTCCTTTTTAGAATAATGGTTCAATGTATTTTCCAATGTGTTCTTTACAGCTCAGTCATAATACACATGCATGTTTTTTATCAGTGCTGTATACTCTTACAGCTGCATAGTAAACATTCTCTTATGGCCTTGCCATTTGAAGTGACCAGACACACCAATTGGTATTAAACATGCACGGCAAAATTATATTGCCTTCAGTTTCTGTGAGATACACAGATGTAACTCACACTCTGAGCTTCTTCAATTCAAGTGCACATTTCAACATACACAGTGCTTCTATTTAAAATACAAATAGTGGCTTGAGAGCAAGAAACAGGGGAGAATGATAGCTTACCTTAAAACTGATAATGGTCCTGAAACTGATTATGATTGGGTCAAACTCATTAACAAATTTAACTAATTTTGTCTATTGCTGTATTATCACAGCACCTTCAAGCCCGGCACATTTAATCATTTCATTATAACAGACAGTGGGTTGCATTAAATAATTTCACTGGGACAAACATCAGAGATAGGTATTACCTTAAAACAGTTGTTTTCATGTGGTGAAAGGTGAAACCATCACTTCATATGTAATCAAGTACATAAGAATCAGTGTCTAATGGGTGAGCCATTATTTAAACTGGCATTCTTGTTAATTGTGTATCACAATGTGTAATCAACAGCATGTTCAGGATAAGTATCAAATACAGGTTAGCTCTCTGGGCATTCCTACTTGGAGCTCCACAGCTGCCAATGGGTAACAAAAACATATACTATGGGTAACAAACAGCATTGGCACTGGACAATTCCCTGACAAAAGGGGTTAAACATCCATTTTTCATTCTGTTTGATTACGGGGATAAGGAGCTGATATTTTCAACAGCTTCAATTTTGTAAATATTTTCCAGCCATCAAAGCTGAAAGTCGTGCACACTTTTGAGTGAGTGGGAGTCCGAACCCTTGCAGCAAATGTTGCAGGTGTATATTTTTGCCCCCTTAAAAGGTCGTCCTGTCCAAAAGCAAAAGCACAAAGGCTGCTATTAAAGTGTCTGGCTGTAAATATTATGAGTCCCTCGAGGCAAAGCCCTAAACAGAGCACTAATGCCTCAGTGTGTTAAAACATTTAGGTAAATGAAAAGAGATGGCAGTTGACTCATCAAAGCCTCCCACTCCTCTCCCCTGTTATGATCCAGATGTCTCTGTCGATGTGTGTACATCGTGTCATGCACTGTTTTCACGATACGACATTGAAAGTGAAGTTTGTTTTGGTTTGTTTAATAAACACTGTATATCTCTTGGGAGAAAATAGCCCTCATCATAAAAGCCCAGCTGAATGCATATAACATGCATAATGACATGAATAGACATAGAATGCAATATTTTTCCTTTTTGGAGTAGAGCAATGCTTTGCTTGTAATTATTATTATTAGTTCATTGACAGGTGTCTTTTCCACAGCAACATAAAAGCCCATTGTATGGTAGGATAATGAAATGAACGTCACAGGAGCAATAAGAACATAAGCACCAGCATTGCAGCAGTGAAGTCGTGCTGAGCATCATGCTAAAACATATAATGATAACAGGATTGGCATATAGAAACTGCATAGCAATTATTCTTACGACTGACATATCTACATCATACAATGCTGCAGATAGAGCTCTTATCGCTTGGTCATATCATTCATGGTACAGCATATTTATTTGCTAGGTTATGCAAGACAGCAGATCTGCATCAGCAGGAGGAATTACTATATCTGGTAAAACACATGCCCAACCCATGTGTACAACATATACAATTAAACAGTGCTGAAATTGTTCTAAGATTTAAAGTTTGATGATAGAATAGACAATAATACGCTAATGATGTCTGATTCTAAATAGTTCATTCAAATTCTTCAATCTTTAATTAATGAATACCAATTCACATTCTGAGTGTAGTTTTTCTCAAACATAATACGTGAAGCATCTACATTTTTAAAACAGTTAATGCTAACCCCACAACGTGTAGCAAGTTTTGCAAAATACTATCATTTATAATTGCTTTCACACAAAATGCAAATGATAAGCCAGTTTTTGCAAATCAATGAATGCAAACCTCTGCAACTGATGGAAAAATCAATCAATCAACAGAGGTGAGCAATCATAGTTTCATAACCATTCAATGAACAATCAATACTTAGGGTACCAGTGGGTTGGTGTTGCAGAGAGATGGAGCTTGAACAAGCAGGTGACAGGAAGGGCAACTTGGAGGTGCAAGACAAAAGGGGGCCCATATGCACAGTGGTGGATCTGGGGGAAGGGAAAAGTGTCCAAATATTTCAAACAAAACACAGCTACAGTTTTAGGCCATATCATAAATCATGGCCTGATAATGACAGAAGCTGGCCAGAGGGTGCAGCCTAATCTCAGCTGATCCTCTGTTGCATCAATTTTATGGATTTTTGGGAATGAAAATTGGTATGTGACCATGTGAACACATTTCTTCACAGTACTACAGTCAAGAATGTCTGAAGAATGTAGTTTTGGAATTTACATATATGCTTACTGCATTCATTTATAGATTTGAACAAATACTCCATGCTGGGGTATTTTTACCCCCAAACAGGATGCCATTTGTCTCAGAGAAATTTAGAGTGAAATTGTGCAGGATGAAGCTAGGTTTCAAAACATCAGTTCTGTGAGTCTTTCAGTGATTGACAGAGTGCTAAAAAAACAGGTCCATGTAAAGCACCTGTACAAGGTCCCTTTTCAGAGGAACAATAACAAGGTGAAGGATACATTGCATAACATGTACAGGTAAGGTCTCATCAGAGTACAGTAATGTCTTTCCTTTTACAGTAATACTATCTGGCTGAAACCTACTTTTGGAACAGATAAAGATATAGTATATGGACAAAAGTATTCGGACGCCTGACCATTACATTGTAATGACATTGTATTCAAATACATATACTTTAATATGGAGGTGGTCCCCCTTTTGCAGCTATAACAGCTTCCACTCTTCTTGGAAGGCTTTCCACAAGATTTTGGAGTGTTTCTGTGGGAATTTGTGCCCATTCATTCTGTAGAGCATTTATGAGGTCAGGCACTGATGTTGGATGAGAAGGCCTGGCTCGCAATCTCCGTTCCAGTTCATCCCAAAGGTGCTCGATGGGGTTGAGGTCAGGGCTCTGTGCGAGCCAGTCAAGTTCTTCCACAACGAACTCATCAAACCATGTCTTTATAGTCCTTGCTTTGTGCACTGGGACACAGTCATGTTGGAATAGAAAAGGGCCTTCCCCGAACTGTTGCCACAAAGTTGGAAGCATAGCATTGTCCAAAATGTCTTGGTATGCTGAGGCATTAAGATTGCCCTTCACTGGAGATAAGGGGCCTAGCCCAAACCCTGAAAAACAGGTGTGGCCAAATACTTTTGTCCATATAGTGTATGTGGGAAATACTTCTGTTCATTCATTTTGCAGAGAGTAATGGTGCTAGAACCCAATGAGTCACCACGTTTATTTGTGCATATAGATGACACTGGCTTCAACAAAGTCTTGAGACATAGTGGGAACCTTATTGGACACAGAGCCAGGCTGAATGTGTCTGGCCAGCGAGGGGGTAATACAACCATGTACTCTGCCATATCAAATGATGGTGTCATTGCCCACATTCCCACCATTAGGCCACTACAACATCAGTGATGAGAGACAGCTGGTGAGGATTTAGTTGCTAAATTATGAATTATACATTACCGCATTTGAAATGCAGGTGAAGTGTGTTATTTTTGCAAAATTTGAATAGATTTGGGGGGGGGGGGTGGTTGTGTTCTCTGCTTTGAAAATGTTAATGCAGTCTCATGACTTTTGCTCAAGAAATTGAGATAAACTGTAAACATATTAATTCAGCAAGTCACTTCATTTTAACAAGTCTGTGTTGCAATATCAACAGTCATTGACTGAGTGAGTGAGTGAGCAAGCGTGTGTGAAAGAGTAAGGCAGAGAGTGAATGAGTGAGTGTATGAGTGAATGATCACATGAACAGCAGTGAGTGAGTGAGTGAGTGAGTGTGTGAGTGAATGATCGTGTGAACAGCAGAGTGAGTGAATGAGTGAGTGAGTGTGTGAGTGAATGATCGTGTGAACAGCAGAGTGAGTGAGTGAGTGAGTGAGTGAGTGTGTGAGTGAATGATCGTGTGAACAGCAGAGTGAGTGAATGCGAGAGCCATAGTTCAGGTAGCAACGGCATACAGTGGTGAGGTGTTCCCTTCACTTGTCACTCCTGTCAGGCATCATGGGATCTGTCCTCAGCTGGCTTTGGCTGGCACTGTGGACGGCCAGCTGAACGGCCTCAGGATGGATGAGTGCAAGGATAGCCTTCAGTCCCCTTCTGACACTCTCTCACAAAGAACACAGGTTATCACCACTGTAAGTTCAGTCCCTTACAGTCCTTGTGGTACATGAGAAGTATGTAAAGAATTTGGTGAAAGAAGGACAGACTCTTTCCATCACACTTTGAATTCAAATAGTCATCCAGACCTCAAATGCACCAGAATAAATAACATCTGCTTTACAGGGAATTCACTTCTGTAGCTTTGCCAAATGTTACTTGATTTCTGTGAGAATGGTCACCACCACATGCTCATCTTTCTCCAACATGGCCCCCCGTGATTCTTCCTGATTGATAAAATGAGATTGAGTCACTTTATACAGTAGCTAATACATTAAAATCAGTGTCTATATTTAGCTTAGTCTTTGGAAAGCGCAGGTCATTCAGGATACGCCTCGCTCTCGTCAGTGACGTGCAGTGACTGGAAAAAAGAGAAGAACTGTCCCCTGAATCAACAGGAAGTCAAGAGTCATCACAGAAAGGAAATTGTTCATATAATGTGTCTGATGCTTCATCTGTTTATTGATGCTTCAGTGCAACCTTTTTTCCCTTGATTCACATCCTGACTTCCTCAGGGGTATTCAGTGAAGCTGCTGTGGTGCTTTGTCCATAGATTTGAGTAATGACTTCACAAATGTTTTTATTCATTCTAATATTAATTCTTACATAGTCTTTTCCTTTCATTTTTGTGACTGCTAAACTAGTACTGATGTGTCATTATCAAAATATACATTGCTTGATTGTATTTATCACTCAGATTTAAGGACAAAGGGCTACTGTAGTGGATGCCCCCTCACATACTAATTAGTAAGAGTAATGCAAATAATTTGTCAGTATAGCTAAGCGCAAAGTGATATTTAATATGAATAACACGTTTCTGGAGAATGAAAATGTCCCTGGCATACAGGTCATCTGACCTATTGTCAATGTAATGTAAGAGTGATATTTTTTAATGTGTATGATAATAGCAATA
This sequence comes from Megalops cyprinoides, assembly GCF_013368585.1. Classification (NCBI taxonomy): domain Eukaryota; kingdom Metazoa; phylum Chordata; class Actinopteri; order Elopiformes; family Megalopidae; genus Megalops; species Megalops cyprinoides. Next base: position 18,624,627 of record NC_050587.1, on the reverse strand, counting down.
GCATGAAAAGTTTGTTTTGCATTAAGACCATTTTAGTTTTTTGTCTTTTTCTTCCAAAATCTTATCATTCCTCCAAAGGCAATCAATTCATATCCGCACTTATTAATAATTGGAAAGTCAGCATGTTACCTAGCATGCAGCGTGAGGTACCACTTCAGAATAAGCAACGCTGATCTGACGGTCTTGGTCTTTATATTCGTTATATTTAAAAGAGTTATGTTTATAATCTGTTTCATCTCCTTGTTATTCCAGTCTGTTTACACACTTTTCACTTACATGTTAATTTACATGTAAGATGGGATCCCAAAGGTCTGTGGTTAAGCACATTTTAAAGTTCCCCCGATTTTTCTTACAAATCCAGAATCCGTGGAGGGCGTCCGGATTTGCTCTTTGTGCAGGGCGGAGATAACAGCATCCCACAGTCATTGTGGTAATGTCTCCCCTGGAAGTTGACTGCATGGCTCCACACTGCAGTGGACCGTGCAGTGTAGGACGACCCAGACACACTCTCACTCCATCAAAAATTCGGTCATATGAGGCAGGGCACTTTCGGGGGGCCTCACAAAATATACGCAGAGAATAAATTATCATCCCAAAATAGCACCCTCTGTTATTTGCAGTCCAAATACAACACAAGGGCTTGCAGTGTCACATTGCCTGGTATGTACTGCTGCATCATTATTAGACATATTATTTTGTTTTCTGTTTTTTTTCCCTCTGGTTTCCACATAAGATATTTATTTTTTTTTATTTTCACAAGATGGGCCATCCTGTGGAACTTTCTGTCCTGTTCTCTTTATTTCCCAGATACAATTGTGAACAATTAACATCAATCTTGGTTGTCATAATATGTCAGGCTGGGAAAACATCTACCTGTCACATCCACACCTACATAGCAAGCTGTCCTTAGAAAAACATTCATAACTTTACCAAAGAATTTCCCTCAGTTGAAGCTGTATGTAACACTGCAAACAAGCATACTGGGATGACAAAACCAGGGTAAAGGACAGAGTTTTTAAGACGGATCTATACCATAGGGACGCTCTTAAAAATGAGAATGGTGAGTACATACTTTGATCTCTCTGAAGGGGAAAACAATAAATAAATAAATTGCAAGAGACTGCAGCATAGAAAGAATGCCCAAAACTAGCATTCTGTCCACTTGTGTTTCCACAGACCATGTTATCCGTGAAATTATCTTTAAACCTTTTAAGGACATTTAATGCTAATCAGCATTTTAACCATCCATAAAATATTAGCTGTGCCATGTGCCAACCCCCTCTCTCTGCAGTGCTGACAAAGCTGGTATCCCTTGAGCCAATATAGCTACACACACAAAAAAAGAACTTGGCAAAGGTAGAGGCATCTTTTAACTAAGACCCCAAGACTTCTTTCCCAGACTCCACTGTGAGACTAAATCTCCTGGCTTCCCAGCTGTTTCTCAAGGCGTCTTAAGTGAATCTCTGTGTCACCTTCTCTATGGGAACTGCAGATGTTTAGTAATCCATGCTTTTAACCCAATGAGAGAGGAGGCAACACAACAACAGCGCTTCTGTTGGAAGGTCCATTTCTGTGCTCTCTTTGTCCAGTAAACCTGAAGCTGTTGTGATGTTTGTCTTACCTCTCCAATATGTTTATCATGCTTTGTTTGGTGTAGTGCTTTGTACAGTGCATTTAACGTCAATGAGTGAGATCATGTGTGTTTACCTCTGAGGTTTTGGTCAGCTGTGCTTAGAGCAATGATGATGCACAGTCACACAACACGCAAATCATGATGAGACTCCATATGTTCATAAGTCGTAGCTTCACACCAGCCCTGTTCAAGAGCATTTGTTCGATTCTAAAGCTGCCCTAGATTTATACATTTTATGTGAGTTCTCATCAAAATGAATTGCAGTTGGTTACCATCAAAGAACTGGACAACATTGAACAGCATTGAAGAAGCAGCTGCAGTTGTGTCCTAAATTGGCCTTTCCATCTGTGACATATACTGTTGATAATCTAGAGCCATACATATCACCCCTTATGTAGGAGTTAAACGTTACGCCTTCAGATATAAACATTTCAGCAACTATGACTGATTATGTTGCGCCACCTGTAGAGTATTTTCTGAGAATCAAATGGCAAACCGTGGGCCGATGGGATGAGAACAGGCCTTGCAGTGGCAAAAAACAGGATATGACCTGGCGATAAACAAACTTGTTCACCCCACGGAGCAAGTTATTTATCAAAACTTTTACTGGGCATGTCAAACATGTTAGGTAAACACATTGAAACAGAGACATTATAGGCATTTTAGCAAAAAGGACACAGAAACATGTCTTGGGTTTCAAGGATTTGAGTTCATTACACAGAGAAATGACAGCAAAAATTATTACCTGACACTAAGCAAGTAATTTTGCATCAAACTGTAGGAGGAAAAATGTTGCAAAGCGAAACCTTTCAAGCTTCCTAGTACTGATACTATTCTGTTGTCACATGAAAGTTTGTACCATCAGCAGCCCGCAGAGATTTTCAATGATGAGGTGCTGAAATCACCCTGGTCTTACACATTTAAAAAAAATTTAAATGTGACAGATAGATGAAAGACACTGATGCAGAAGCCATAACAGAGCACTTTACCAGCAAAAACAAAACTCAACTCACAGTGACAAAAAGCTGTCTCTGCATCCTCTTTTTTCAGCTCCCAATATTCACTAGAATGTCACTGCTTTTGCTTTCCCCTCACTGTTCCCCTAGGTGTAGGGTATTTAACAGAGAAGTGAACTCAATGTGATACACACACAGCACGACGTGCCTTCATCCTGTAAAACGGAATAACAATAAAAAGCTACACACTCTGTTTGTGTCTACTAATTATGACTCAGGCAACATATCAATATTCAGGTCACTGCCAGAACAGAATCTATGCCTTGGCATAGATTCCACAAGTGTCTGGAACTCTGTTGGAGGGATGTGACACCATTCCTTCATGAGAATTTCCATCATTTGGTGTTTTGTTGATGGCTTTGGAAAACGCTGTCTCAGGCACTGCTCCAGAATCTCCCATACGCATTTGATTGGGTTGAGATATGGTGACTAAGACAGACATGGCATTTGGTTAATATCATTTTCATGCTCATAAAACCATTCATGCCCTGTACATGGGGGCATTTTCATCCTTGAAGAGACCACTCCCATCATAATAGAAGTGCTTCACCATCAGATAAAGGTTATACCTCAGAATGGCTTTGTATTTATTGGCATTTACCTTGCCCACTAAGAGGTTGGATGGACCCAAACTATGCAGGAGAATGGACCCTACATCATAACTCTTCACCATGGCAAACACACACTTGTGCTTGTAAGTTTCTTTTGGTGTGCACTACATGTGCATGTGTCCGCTTGTTCAGAACGATGTGTAATATGACTCACCTGACCATATGCCTTTTTTCACTGCTCAATAGACCACTGTGTATATTCTTTGCACCAATTTACTAACAAATGTGCATTTTTTAGATGCAATAAGTGGTGTAAGCATTGTCACGTGACCATAGTATCCCCTTCTGTTAAGTTCTCGACAGGCTCTTCTTATATAAACTTCCTACTCATGCCCAAGATCAATATTTGCAGTCAGCTGATTCAGAATTGCTCATCTGCTTTGCCTTGCATCTCAAAGCAATGCACAGACATAACACTCATGGAGTATGTGCTTTTCACCAGTTGCCCCCCACTGATGATGTCTTTACCTTAGACGTCCATGCCAACACCACCTTAGCCACTGTTTCTCATGAAGCAAGTTCAGCAGTCTTTGTCACCAAAGTTCCTGCCAAACATGCCCCAACAATCATCCCTCTTTCAAAGTCATTAAGATTTCTTTCTCTAGTTATGGTAGCCAAAATACTGGGCAACTTGGCTTGCCTAGCATTTTCATACAAGACCCCAAGCATGATAGGACAATAATGTAATATAATTTCTTTATTAAATCAGGAATCACACCTGTGAGGAAGCACCTGCTTTCAATATACTTTATATCCCTGATTTACTCAAGTGTTTCCTTTATTTTAGCATTCTCTTGCTAAAAACATATTTGAATAATTAACACTCTATAGGCAGTGGTGCCAAACAATGTCCCACATTCTATAAATGGTAAGGACTTCTACATAAGGCAACAAGACTCAGCACCTCCATGACACAGTGAGAATCACTTCAAGCATCATTCTTTGTCATGGTACCTTCAAGTTAAAGACAGGTTTCAGCAGAAACTAGCAGCTGTGGTTTCTCATTTAGCAAATTTTGCAGCATAGAAATGAATTGCCTTTAGTAATATCTTGGATAAATGTGTCTCTAAAGTAAGTGCTGAGCAAGCAGGATAAGCTACAGGCATGGGAGCAGCCATGACTGGGTGGCCACCACATCTTTCAGCCAATCAAAACTGCTGTATAAAGTGCCTTGATGATATCTGGGTAGTCTGAGTGATCAGGTGCTTCCTCCTGTATGCAAGAAGTAACTTCACGCTGCATTCACGTGTCCACGTAATTACAACTTTGCAAATAGTAAAAATCATTTGAGTGGCATGACTGAGTTGTTTATACAAGTTGAGTCAAGTTGCCAGCTACGACACTGGAAAATGCTGCTCATCGACATGAGATCCCAAGGTAGGAACCTTTATATGCCATTAAATCGGTATTGATGACTTGTCTATTTCTTACTGTGTCATTTCAAGCATGATTGAGAATGAGTTTGGTGTGATGGCTAATCAATTGAAAAATGGATATGTGAAGTGGTGGATGAGTGGAGAGATTGATTATAGACCTTTGACCACCGAACGTGGTATAAGTTCATTTAAATGAGAGTAAACAGGGCTAATGTGATATATAAATGCTGTTAGAGGCCATTAAATTCAGGGGAGTTGCACAGAGAGATGGAAACCGAATGCTTGCTCACATACTTGCTCTTGGTGAACGTTTGTGTAACCACCTCCAACCCTCAGTATAGTTTTGTTATAAATAAAACTTCAGTCTTCTTCCACTTCACCAAGCAGCCTCACTTTTCAACCTTTTTTAATGAAGAGGACAAAAGGCAACTGTCTTATGTACTCAAATAAATAATGCTTGTAAAAGTTGTTTTGTCTGAGAGTACCCTCCCCTCTGATCTCAGTATATATCAGTTATATGGCACGTATTCAGACTGCTGACTGAATTTTAAAATGCCAAGAAAATGAAGTCTGCAGAGGAACAGAAGCATTTACCACAAAAAACGGCATTTCCAACAGGGTCACAAGGTACCACCACTCAGTATAAATTTGGGAAGTGTCATTTTTCAACATGACAGCCTGTTGTCGGGGACGCTCTGCGATTTGCACATCAATCACAGTGTTAAAGTAGGTTAATGAGTGGCCTGTCAGATGGGATATAGCTCTGCTTCTAACATAAAGGCAAAAAAGGAGGAGGCCTCATTAAACAGACTCAGTCACTTGTCAAAAAACATGGAGCTGATGTTGAAGAGTAAAACTCATAGTCGCAATGGTGCATTGATATTTTTTTCCAGAAAATATGATGATGATGACAATGTTGTTGATGATGATGATGATGATGATGATGATGATGCCAGTGATGACCATGGTAATGATAATGACAGAAATGATGGTGACAATTACGACTACGATATATCATATAAGATATGACTATCGTTATGTGATTTCCCCTTTACCCCTAAACAAAAAACAGGATCCTGAACAATGGGGAAATACTAGGCTTAAGTTTAGAACAGTATCCCACAAAACAGCAGAAACCAATAATAATGGTTCTGGTATTTTTTTCCCTTCATTCCAAAAACAATTGATCACATCTCTGTTTTTGGTGCCTCAAAACGAATGTCCCGTTGCTCACATTGAAACTATCTATGGATTTTGCAGCTAAAAAACAATTCTCTGTGGTGACAGGTTTGAAGAAGACCATTGTTTCCACAGAGGGCATTATCGTGTGGCACACTGTATGTGGGTGAAACCAGTGATAGGAGTTATCTAATGACCAGGTTCCTCAGAGTTTCCTTTAGGCTTAAAATAGATTTGCGTCCATTTGTATAGAAAGAAAAGACATGACGTGTGACCCCTGCACACCTTAATTTGTACCACGGTAATTTGAAAATTAGGCAATTCCAATTCAACTGTAGTTGTATTGTATTGTAAGTATTGTATGCAAAGACCATTACTTGACTGAGTTACCTGAGCATTAACCCTTTAGCTTGTGTTTAGTACAATTACATTCACAGTCATTAATGTGGATGTAAAATATGGATTTATTAATGTATTATAAGATGTATCAGAAACTGTATGGTGTCCACACCACACTGTACATCTAGACATCAAAGAGTGATTACATCTCTACATTTTTTTGCAGTAATTCACATTTAGGAAATTTGGCAAAGAAGCAAATCAATTTAATGACTATATGCCAGAAATAAAAAATGTCCAACCCCGACTGTTATCTGTATAAGCTAATGAGACAACCAAATTCATATCAAAGTTGTCAACAATATCACCTGTTTACACACTGTGTACTGAGGTATCCATAGATCTTAGAGTATAAACTCTAATTAATGCTAGAACTGACAAAAAATGTTCAGAGATAAGATAGATACATTAAACAGTGTCAGCGTTGTCAAAAGAGTTTGTATGGTGCCTCTATCCTTTTTCTGTCAACATAAATGAGCATGTTTCATATAATGCTTCGAATGGAACACAGTCTTTTGTATTCCTTCTGCCAGCTAATAATGTTTTGATAACTGTTTGAAATGACTGAAACATAAACTCTAATCATTAACCCAGTAAGAATTGCTTTGTGATGAATTATCACTCTTACCCTGAGGTTATTGTTTTTGGTTGGGTATGTCAGCATGACTGTCTGCCTGTCTGTCTGTCTGCACCCCAAAAGGGTGCAGTAACAATGATTTACCACCAGAAGCTGAGGTTGAAGCAAAGGGGCAAAGGGGTCTTGTGTCTGTGATTTCACCAATTGCTTAATACAATGGGTTCCTGAGTATTTCTTCCCCAGCGAGAGGGAGTCTGAACAATGCTGAGCAGCACTGTGCACTCTACAGTACAGTAGCCTTTAGAGGGGACGGGGGCCTGCTCACTAAATGGAAATGATCCGATTCCCCTTGAGATGAAAGAATATGGCTGGGCTGATGTTATACTTTGCCACGATGCATGCTGTCATCGGAAGTGTTGCTCGCCCCAGAAAGATTGAGAGAATGGAGGGAGGGGTAAGAGCTGCCATTCCCTTCTGTTGTTCTTCTCTCCTTATCTATTGCATTGTTGAAAATCTGTTTACCATATGCTACACGTCGTGTATCATCATTGTCTGTTGCTGGGCCTCATTCGTCATGCTACCTATTTAGGGACTGATAGCTGAACAGCTGTGGGAATTATTTTCCGCATTTATAAAGCCAGTATCTGTGAGGGGAGAGCCAAGTCTTTCCACACACATTCAGGTACTGTTTTGAACCGTTATTTCTTCTTCTTTTCCCATGTGGCTAAAGAACAGGTGACTAGCACTTCCAGCAAACAAAGAGTAATATTTTATAAGACCTCCAGTAGAAAAGGTTAATTAATAATCCGGCTTGAGACATAAGAGGTTGACATGATTGATTTCCTTGTAATTCTGTGTCAAGATTTACAATGATTACGTCAGAAATGAAGGTGGAGGAAATGGAACACGCCAAAATACTTACAGCTATTTATTAATCACTTAATTTATCAAATACGGGTAAAGATAAGTTAACTCTGCTCAACGACTCTGTGCCTGTCTGTGAGGAATTTAAGTGTATTTAGGTCCTTAGTGAACATTTGTCAAGTTGGTAGCACACAGTGCCCTCTGCTGTAAGAAAAGAGGAATAGAGTCATTTAAAAATGACTGCGCTGAAGAGAGGTCTTATCTCTTCTGTCTTACCCAGAGCAACCTACATAAGTTAAAATTTCACATATTATCCATTTATACCACTGAATATTTTACTGAGGCAATTTCTGGTTAAGCACCTTTCCAAAGCGTACAACAGCAGTGCCTCAGCAGGGAATTCAGCCAGCAACCGTTTGGTTGTGAGCCTTACCCAATACCACTATGCCACACTGCCACCCCACTGTCTACCAAATCAGACTGAAAACAAACTAAACATGGAAACTAACATCAGCTAGTGAAAACATAGCTTTATAATTGATCACAGTTTTGATAATTTCTCACTGACAAACTCTTGTTTTGTGTGCAGGCCAGTCAGCTACATACATTGACTTAAGGAAACATTGTGTCTTCACTTAAGAGTACAGTGCCTTTTTGTATTACCACAGCACTGACGCATTAGAAGAACATTCAGCTGTTTTTCCAATTCTAAGTGTGCCTCAGTTGAAGTACTGCGAGGAGTAACATGTATGTTTGTCAAATTATCCTGTATTTGAGAGTCCATTTGTTTGTTTCATCAAACTCCATTTGCTTGTGCTTGAAAGAAGAACCTCTTCATGAAAAAAACTTTCTGTTTTGGTCCATTCCAAGAAGTTACCCTCCTTTCACCTTTCTATTGGCACAATTTTATGAGGGGAATGTGTGTTCTCAGCCAAATGAATGGGCACCGGTACGGTACAGTATCTGCACACTGCGATTTACCCATCTTAAAAATTACAGGTCACGTTGGGATACAGGTAAAAATAAAAATCTCTTTTCATTTGATTTATATACTTAGATTTAGCCCATTTTATGTTTTTGCTCGTGAAACCTAAATGTAACGTAAATCAATGTCAATCATGAAGGTTTTCTTCTTTTCGCTCCTCTTATTCTATCAAACAGGTGTGGCAGCGCCTCTGTAAATTCCTCTAGAGAGCCAAATCAATCCCAATTTCCCCATCTTCAGAGGGAGCTCAGGGAACAGCGCTCTCTGCTCTCTCACTCACCCGCGGTAGCTGGTTTTCCTCTTACTGAGGATTACTCACCTTGCCAGCACCTGGGGCCAAACCAACCCACACTTGATCAAACTGATAAAGGGGCGGGGGTGCAGCAGGGTATGATTGTGCACCCCCTCTCTTTTGTGTCATAGCCAGGCCCAATTGTGTGCGTTACTCATTACGCATCATAGGGCTTTTACCTCCCCTTTCAGGAAAATACTGTCCTGTGGGTTTAGACTGAGTGTCTGTTTGAGGAGTGACAATCAAAGTAGAGTTTAAATGTGGTTTGCCTGTTGATTAAACAGCCTTGATGTTGCTAATCTGAAACATACCCCTGAGACCCGACAAAGTTACGCACGCTGCTCCATAGGTGTTTTCTCTCAGGAGGTAACCTGCCTTACCACTGTTTGAACCTGACATACTGGAAACGACATGTATGGGACAGAGAAGCATAGGATTAAAGCTTTTTTTTTAAAAAAAAGATTGTAATAAAGATTGCTAGTTTAGGAGGTGGGTGACAGAAGGCTAAAAGGATGTCGCCTTCTTTTAAGCTGCAGGAATCTACACGTCCCTGGAAGGTAAACATATTACGTGTTATCCATCACCTTGAGAGCGAAGACAATCTCTGTAGTGACATGGATTTATAAGCCGCGACCTGTCTTTGCAGTGGAAGCGATATACTGTGTCATGATGGATGAGAGGAGGAGGATCAGGAAGTGCAGTAGAATTCTCCAACATTCCAAGCCATGAAGCCCCCACTTGGGTAGATGAGGACCGAGACACAGGGGACGAAAGAAAAGTTGAATTTTTTTAAATTTATTGTCACAGGAAAAGTACAATACTTACATTTTTGTACATAAATCAAGATGGGATTCTACTGCTTACTTGACTTTAATAGAGAGTTAGGTGGTGGAGAGACTACGATGTGGTTCCACAGTAGATCCTGAGCAGAATGTGGGCTCCTGAACCAATATACTTTAACAACAACTGTGTGAGCGCTGATTTAATGAACACAGTGTGTACAAAGAAACCGCTATTCAAACAGGAGTGTTGCCTCTTTCCTACACTGTGTGACCTTTCGACAGCTGGTACATGCTGTTTTCCAAGTAAGGGGGCGAAAAACGAAGAAATAAATAAAACAAAACTTTTTCCACTCAAAGAGAAGACATGCCAGCTTAACCCTTCAAGACCTCTTTGCTCACAGGAACTTGTCCATTTTTGGGCCTGGGTTTACTTATCCTGGAAGCAGGATAGCGACCACCACTCCCTCACTCTTAGTCACAGATGCCACACAAGCAGTGGAGGCCAAACCCTTGTGCATGGAACTTTTCCAGGAAATCCAAGGATAACAAGGAAAGGCAAAGTTTCTTGCAAAAACACGCTTTTCTGAAATGTGCTTTACAATACACCTCATCGCATCATCATCATTGCTTTGTTGTTTTGTTGTTTGCTTTGTTGTTGTTGTTATTATTATTATTTATTATTTATTATTATGGTATATTATTATTTATTGTCACAGCACAGAACAAATACATGAATATTTAAATCAAAGGACCTATCAATAATATAACCATTATTGCCATTTTCCAAGCAATATTCAGCAATATTCTGTTTTGTGACACATATAGCCATTTAGATTCAAATCTGCAAAATATTAGCATTTAGATTAACATTTGTTAGCAAGTTGCCATTTCAAAAAACACAAGCTTGTGTGGAGCTCTTTGATGACCTGCCTCTTAGCATAATTGTCAATAACAATTACGTGAGGAGATTCTGGCAGTGTTACCACGCACAGGAATTTTATTGTCAACATTGCCTACAAACCTATGAGGAGTCTTTATCAAATTGTGTGTGGGAAATCAAATAAATGGTCATGGCACCCATTGCTCCTCATGTCATAATTTTTATACTGTGTTGGAGTCTTTGCACAGCTTCGGTCTATGCAAGTCAAGATAACTAAAGTATTTGAGGATTAAAGATGTTATCATGGATTACCTATGTATGAATGCAGACCAGATGCCAAGGATAATATTAACATGAGCTGGTACTGCCCCAGGTTGGGAAAATAACCCACAATAACATATTTCTACAGCCCCTAATCTCCCCTTTCACCAGCTCCCCAAAAAGGTCTTAAGACATTTTTTTTGTTTTACTTTTTGGCAACAATTTGTTTCCTACTGACAAGAATGCAGTAGCTATTGGTAAATATATTGATTTCTATTTTTGAATTAAAATATGAACACATACTTCACACAATACACAAACAAGACCATAACGATCATTTCTGTGTTTCTGATGTGTAAGGTGTTTCTATACTGTGAAGACAACAGGCATGTCACTGTCAGACATGTCTGAATGTGAATTCTGTTGTGTTAAATTATGATCAAGTTATATACATTCCATTTGGAAATGGCTTCCAAATAAACAGTGCTCATGAACTCACTGGCTTAATAGAATGTTGCAACATCCTCCACCGCATGTTCTCTTGGCAGTTTCCCCTGACATGAATATTACGTTGGTGGTTTTAGTTTATCTGATAGTCTGACGTTGCACAAAGCAGTTATATACAGTATGTCTGTTGTCTAATGTCACTGGAATAGTCACACGTTAACTTCAGATATGTCGGAATGCTACTTCTGTTGGATTTAGAGACATATATGGCTAAGAAAACAATAACACATTTCACAAAACACATCTCAAAGAATCTTAACACTTCGCTCGCCATAATAGCACCCTTCCAAAAACAGAGGGAAACACCCAGGTGACAGAAAATTTACCACAGTAATTCAGAAATCAGGCATAAACATGAATATCAAATTCTGTTGTATCAGTATTACTACTGTTTGTGAAGAAGACAAAGGCCCCCATGCAATCTTACCATAGTGTTCCTTTTGTATTCCTGATACAACATTATGTGTTTGGTGGTTGAAGAACCTAAAAAATGTAACAATGTAACAATTGCTTACTTTTAAATTTCTTACTTGAATTAAAAGAAAAAGCACATGAGAATTAATGCTTTGAATATGGGCCAAAGTTCTCCATATAGGATTTCAAATACAGCAAATAATACATGTTTTTTATTACCTAAATTGATACCTAGCTTAAACCAACATTGTCTCTTGTGAATCTGTCTTCGTCATTAAGAGAGATCTTGGTCATAACATTAAACAGCATTAGGTGCGACTGAAAAGAAGCACAGGAGCTAATAAATACAATGGCTAAAAATGGCATGCACTGGGGATCACTCCCTTCTTGCTCTGTCCAATCAGGAAACGTCTTATCTAGCTGAACATGTCTGTTGGAAATCCAGCATAATATGGATATAATGAGCTCACTGTTGATTCCGGGTAGAGAGATGTTGTTCCACATTTCCTGTGTTCATCTGCTGGTTGTTATTGTAGTTATAACTGTACACATTTGGTAAGGAAACCTAGTGTACCACTGAACAGCATTCTGGCTGAAAATGGGCATCATTCTCATTCATTTCCTGCATGGTTCAAGTAAATCAAAAAGGCTACAGTAATGAACATATATGAACCACATACTGTATGTACATTAAACAAAGCTTTCATTTTAAATGGTTATCCTGGTCCAATCTTACAATTTTCAGAGTTATGGTCTCCATTTTGTTCATTACTTTGCCATTTTAATTAAGGAAGATAGCTTTTCAAGATATCTGGATGCAAGTGTATTGCAATCGTAGGAGACTCCAAGCGTTTTTGAGTTAGATATATAATTTAGAGGATGAAGTCTCATCTGAACAGAGCAGAGTAAATCTATGAGTAACCAATGAAGAAAACCTTATCTATTCGCAACAATAACTTCCGGAAGGAATGACACAGTTCATTTGAACTCAGACGATCAAACAAGACGTCTAGTGTACACACACAGTTTAGTGAGTACTAAGCGCACACACCTAGGAGATTAAACAGAGTGCTCTCACGCAAACTGCAACAAGCCAGGGAAGGGCCCTGTGACCACTCTTGCAAAGGCTTGTTTTGACAACGCGAAAGGAAACTTTTGTTCTTTATTCAAATCCTTGAAAGGCTTTACATGGTGATGCAAGTATCTGAGAGGTTGATTAAAGCAATTAAAGCTTACAAAATTTTCCTCTTACAGATTCCTATGAAAGAATTTTCTGAGACCAGAGTGCATTTTTCACACGGTGTTACACTTGGCCAAATAGCCATTAAAGCTAATTTTATTATCTCAGATTAATTATAACTTTATTATCATCAATTACCTCAGAGATACACTCTGAAAATGCACATCCCAGCTGAGGAGGCTCCATTGAAAAAGTCATACAGGACACAGCAGACAAATAAGCATATCTTATATTAAAATACTTTAAGAATAAACTGCACCAACAGTTGGCTAAAAATGGCTAAATATGTTTTTTTTTTAGATTTGTTGCAGTGCATTTGTCAAAATCCTCTGTAACACAAACATATTATATAAATTATGTTAACATGATTATAACATAATTCTGTCAAGTACACACTATTTCAATAACAAAATGCGACCTCACCAAGACAAACATTCTGCTCACAGACTGATACAGCAAAACAGCCAAGAAACCTTCCACTTATCCTTGGATTAGATTAATATATCATAATAATATATCATAATAACAACAACACATTGTGCTCCTTTATTCATTAAATGTGCATTTTAAAAAGCAAAATGTTGGAAGCCTTGCATCAAGGAGCTTTGCATATTCCTGTAACGGTTGTGCAATGTGAGAGCATGAAGTTTCTTAACATCCTTTTCATACAAACATTTCAGAAAGTTTGAAATCATTCTACACTAATAATTGGACTGCTTCGCCATTGTGTATGACAGTGCCTTGACAACTAACATGGCCCAAATGTGTTTTAAAAACCGGGAAAGATTCATTTTTCTTTTGACTGTATTTTTCCCCGTGTTTGCATGATACATGTTAATGAGTGGCAAAGGAAACACACGTTTTGGCAAGCAGACTGGTGATGGGGTTTGCTGAGTGATGACTCCTACCTGGGCAATTCAGAGCACTTGTGTCGGAAATATTGGATTATAATGAATTCCTTTTGTGTCCTTTCCATGGCCGATTAGTATTACCTTTGTCAGTTGTTTTGCAATACCACAAACAGAGGATTTAAACGGGTCGAATCCTGCTTATTGAAAGTTTGAAGTAGTGAAATTTTTGGACAAATCAGAACATGCTTCATGAAGCAACCAGGCGCACATGGGTCTGTTATTCATTGGTTAATATATAAAATGTTTAATATTTTAAGACCAAAATTTATTCCAAATTATTCCAAATGATTTAAACGTTATTCAAGCAATGATTTTCCACTTACTGCATAGCAACTTGCCACGTTTTGGAAAAGTCCACCCCCACTGCCAACTCCACTTTTTTATTTTGGTGAGGAGAAAAAATAGCCCCATTTCCAATTTAACATCATTTTTAGATTGCTCTTCTCAATCATTTAATTTCACCTCTGTGAATTGAATTCATGATAATATCAAATATCAAGACAAGAGATATCACAGTAACTCTTTCAGGTCTAGGTTTGTACCTTTATATGAAACACAGTAATCTATGCAAGGTATTCTACTCATCCTTCCTGCTTCGGTAGTTAGAGCCCTTAAATAACTAGTCCCAATGGCAGATACTTTTCGTAAAGCATCCACCCATCCCCCCAAGAATGAGCATCCGGAGGGAACCCATGATGCAGTGGATTTGCTGTGCTGGTGAAAGGGTGGGACACACAACCCAAAGGTTACGGGTTCAATTCCCAGGAAAGGCAGTGCTGTCACACCCTTTAGCAAGGTGCTTAATCTGAGTCGCTTAAAGTAAATATCCAACGGTGCAAATGGATAAAAAGTATAGAAACGAATGCTAAGCTATGCAAGTCGCCCTGGTAAAGGGGCATCTGCTAAGCAAACATGTAACATATCCGGAGACACATCGTGGGGCAGCAGGTGGCCAGCTCTGCGTATTATCATAGACTCATCTGTGGTGGCCCTGGGACAGTGGAAAGCAGGTGCCCTCCTGTGCCTGCCCCATAATCACCAGCCCCCGGCTGGCCTGGCCCCCAGCTCACACGATGCCTCCATTGTGTTTTTATCTCTGCACGATACAACTATCTGCACTCTCCGTTAGTTTTTTAAGGCAAACATACAAGGTTTTCATTTTACACCCACGGCCCCCAGCTGCACTCAGCAGATTAAAACTGGGGGATGTGTGTGTGTGTGTGTGTGTGTGTGTGTGTGTGTGTGTGTGTGTGTGTGGGTGTATGCGTGCATTGGGGGGAGCAGTTGAGCATAATTTGGAAGGTGGGGTTGCATTTATACTAAACACTGTTCATTTGAAGCTGGCAGAAGAGAACGTTTGCTGTATTAAGCAGTCATGTGTGGAAGGAGACCTGTTGAGTCAATCTAACCAAGTTAGGCTTGAAAACACAGGTCACAATGCAGTAGAAGTGGATACTGTCTTTTTACACTAGAAAGAAGTACAACACTGCCATCTGGAGGACAGCACAGCCACAAACAGCACAATCCACACATTTTATGGTTGAACACAGAAAAATCTGGAAAGACACTGTAAATAGCTACTGGATTGTTAATAATTGTTGATATAATCAGATGTAGTTAAACAGATCTCTATTTCTCATCATGTAGTCTTTACAGTGCTGTTAGGTGAGTGGATGCTGCTTTGCATTCTAATTACAGACACAATCATTTGATGCAAACTAAAAAATAACCATTCTCCTTTGCTGTTGATTTGATTTTTCCATTTAGTTTTTTTTTTTTTAGCAGCATTACATCCTTTCAGCGACAGGCCAATTGTGAATGTCTAGAACAGAAAATGCCCTTCTAACCTTCTGTCTGCACAGCCACCACTACAGTCCTGAGTGGCAGGCATATGATTACAGTTTGTGTGTGTGTGTGTGTGTGTGTGTGTGTGCGCGCGCGCGCATGTGAGTCTGTGTGCACACACATTTTCCTATCTACAATTCCACAGAGGTTCTTGTGAGCTGAAAATGTGAAACCCATTTTCTGGCCTTAAGAGATCAGACAGGCGGGGAGGAGGCTGACAGCGGTGCGTGGGCCTCCCCGGCCCCCACCAGGAGGGGCTGCAACCAGCAGAGGGGAATGCGCTGGCAAAGGGGGCAGCCCTCCAGACAATGGAGGCCTCTGTCCTGGGGAAATGGAGAGGATCCCACCAGCTGCCACTATCAGTTCAGCTCGGCAGCCTCACCTCTCCCTCTGGCCTCTCCCTCCCCTGGCAGCGCACTTCATGCCAGCTACAGGAAGGAGTCCACCACGCACGCTGATGTCCCTAAGGTCCACCTGGCTCCACAGTCCCTTCTCTGTGTCCCCCGCTAACCCGCTAACCCTCCTGGCCATGTGGAGCAACACTGATTCCAGCACCAATACTCATCACAGATCAAAGCCAGCCACCACCCACGGCCCACTCACCCCACCCTGGAATTCCTCGGAAGCAGATACACCACTTCCCCATTTAATGGGTCCCCAAGCACGCCCTCTTCCTTAACCCTGCGCTCAGACCGGCAGCGACTACAAGCGACAAAGCGGCCAAAAGTCATTCATTTCCAATGGTTGCTGGGCGACACTGAGCGACACGGCGACTAAAAAGAGTTAAGCAAACTTCAACTTTATGCAAATGAGCAGCGATAGAGTTGAGCAACAGCCAATCAGGGCAGATGTGTTCCTCTTATATTCTTTCACTGTGACACGTTTTGTTAAACTTTAGTTCCTATATTAGCATTTTAGTCCCCATAGCGGGGAAAATAAATTCCCTCCAAAACATATTTTTCCACGGGAATGCACCTGATTTGTGGGTTCACGCATATATTGGGCAATATATTAATAGGTCTGCCTTTAAGAAAATATGAACATACAACTCCACCATGAATATAGCAAAGACGATGTAAATATAACATATAAATAAATATAAAATATAATATATATTTATAATATTTATTAGTATATACATTTTTTTAGAAAATTGATGCATCTCCTGTCATTTGTAGCCCGCTTCCTCAAAACTACGTTAGCAATGCCCACAAGCTGGCTGCAGCTAGCAACAGCTACACAGTGACTTGGCGACATAGTTAAAGCGATAATGTTGCTGCCAGTGTGAGCCCAGGGTAAGGAGCACATGCAGCATACACACTCCAACAAGGTGAGTATCTCCATCACACAGCAGTGTGTCTGTGTACCCTCTCTTCACGCCAGACTTCACCCACCACATTTTGTATGGTATAGCACCCTTAACAAAGAAACCGTCACAGAGCACTTTAAAAACCCCAGTTCACAGACTTTAAAAGGCCCAGTTGCGGTTATAACTAGAAAGAAAGAGCAATGGTGCACTGGCAACAACGATAATTATGCTTCTTCAAACACAGAGGGATGTCCTGCTGGGACACCTCACTATTATATATAGTATCTTATAATTAAAGAGTACAGTTTTACCTACCAGTCACTTTTGGTTGACAGTTTCCTGTTCCACGAGAATGAAAAAGTATACCTGTCTTTACTTCTGATATCAAGTTTTACAGTATTTACTGCTCACTCTCTTAATATAGACTACTGTACACTGTGCTTTCACGATAATACTGAGGACTGGCTGTCTATTCTATTTATAATATTTGCAGATGAGATAATATTTAAGGAGTAAAACTGTCAAACCTAAATAACATTCCAAGCTGTCTCTGAAAATGATGCATAAAAGTTAGTCAATTTCTCTGCAATGATAAGGGACTGTCCCATTTTATGATTTATATGTGGGTATCCGTGCTTTTTCAGAGCACTAAGACCACCAGTATGACCATTGAAACCACCTCCTTTTTGCCATTCATACGTCAACAAAGTGATTCATAAAATTAAAACATGACAATACAAAACACCACCTGTTTCTCTGCGACTTAAGGCAAGAAGGAATATTACTACTATCTCATGAATCAATGTCATAACATGTATTTTTTTTGTGAAAAGACTGCCAGTGTGTTCTAAATGACAATGATATTGTCTACGAACACAACTCTTCTGTTGTAATCACACCACTCAAACTCCTGTCCCAGGAGTCAGCAAGCACAGAAACCTACAGATGTTTCAGAGAATTAAAGCACTGCAGGGTCAAATTACTACAAGATGGCTATTACACATTCAGAGCCTAGTTTTCTATGGTTACCATGGTGTTTGTTGGTGTGCAGTTGCAGAAAGCAATAATCATGGACAAGGAAGTCAAGGAAGTAAGGAATGAGTATACACTGTATACCTGGCCCTGATAATTACTTCTCAGGGTGACATCATGTATAGTGGAGCCACTACAGCGATTCACCAAATGAATTTTCCAGTTATAATCTCACTTTATAATTGAAATAATCTCAGATTATATACCTTTTTCTTTAATCTTTTTGAGAACAAATTCTATTTATTATGAAAAATGTTATGAATATGATTTAATTTTTCCATTTATTAGAACTGGTTGTTGATTTTGGCCATGCAAACAGCCATCTTAGCAGTGTTTGTTTTTTGCATTTACATTTTACATTTATTTATTTATACATTTATTTATTTAGCAGACGCTTTTATCCATTTTTGGATGACTTGGCTAATTCAGGCTTTTATCCATTTTTTGCCATGTTTCTCAGAAGTTGCCTGTTGCATGTTGTACCAGAACCTCAAGTGAACTCAAACGACTAAGAGACAATTATGCACACACCTAAGAATGAATTGATTGAACTGAGTGGCCTGCGATTCAGACCACGATCAATACAAGCCACTTAAATGAAAATTAAAGTTGGGCGATTCCGTAAGGAAGAGAACACTGTGCTAACATAAAATCTGCACTCTAACAATGACAAAAAGCATGATCTTGCAGATGAGGTCAATAGGCTTTTCACTGGCTTTACTCAGCTTTTGCAAATGTACTTTTTACGATTTACTTAATGTTAAGCATTAAATGTCCTTACTCTCAGTGACAGGAACCCAATGTTAGATGCCAAGGAGACAAATAATTGTGACTCATTTTATGGGAGTAGCAAAGCACTGTTATGCATTAGAATATAGATACCTCCATAACTAAGATGTCCGGGTTCCTGTATTTAAGGGGTGTTTGTAGACCAGAATGGAAGAATGGATGGATGGATATGATACACTATGCCTACTTATTTGGGACTGTCCAGTAGTTATTGTTTCCTTTTCCAGTACACATTTACAGAGACAGAGAGAGGTCATCTTCAGAGGCATAATCTGTTCAAAGTCACAGGCAGTTGCAGTACAGAGAGAGGGGATTGTCACTGGCTCCTGGTGAATAACAACACCTTGAATTGTTAACATAAAACAACCAGACTGAGAGTCCAGTTGACACTTTGACCCTGGGAGGAAATGAAGTGTGACTGAGTCTAATGCTCATCTGTGTGTGTCAGTTAATGACTGCAAATGGTCTTGCAGATGAGATTTTTCAGCTACCAGTAGAATGGAAAGGCCTAGTGTCTGAAGTTTACCCGAGCCTCAGTGAAACAGAAATATTCCATCCAGCAGCTTATAATGGGTTTTGTTTAGGCATCTTCCTCTGCAGATCTATGCAAAATAAATTATGGAACTTACTCATATGGTATAGTATTCTACTACCTTCACCTTCTTTGGAAAAAAGAAAAAAAAACTCTTATCAGGACATTTACTGGATTGGAAGATCTGTTGGAAAATTCAAAAACATGCCATTTAAGTGATGTCCTTGGTGTTCCAAAGTATTATAAATTCTCTCTTATATGCACAAGTGTCTAGTGATTAGGTAGCCCTTGTACTGTATGTGTTTGCATATGATATCATGACAGTTGAATGTTGGTCTTATTAACGTAGCGTATAAGTCAATGCACAGACCTGAGGTAATTTCTCTCAGTAACTGGTATCAATTAATTAGCCATTTTGTGCTCTCTGAAAATACATCAAACAGTCTCTGAAGACTACCTCTTGCCTGAATTAGCCAAGTCATCCAAAAATGCAGAGTCAACCATCACATCACCTGCAATTACTTTGTCCTGACTCCTCATGTTCTTAGATAAGTATTTTTCAATAGGGTATTCACAAATTATGTTGCATCATTGTTGGAATTCTGTTACAACAGCCTGGCACATAAATTTACCATATTTCAGAAATGTTTCGGCCATGTTTGTGTGTCAGGGAAATATTGCTGCGCATTTTATATGTTACTTCACTCTAACGTCCTTCCTGACCTTTCGATGACTACAATATACAAATTTTGTGGGGATGGGAGCATTCTGAAACCTTTAACAAATAATAATAAATAGCATACTAGCCACGATGCCTACCCCACACACACTTTACTTTGTGTACAGTACACACAGTTCACAAATGAGGCCGTGGGCCATTTTGAGCTACTAAACTTTCTAATGTACTTCCACTCATTGCTCATTGCGTAGGTGTATCCTCTTGTTTAATTAAAGATACAGTTTAATCCCAATGTCAACAAACTTGTCATAAATATATGAGTCGAGCTGGCATGCAGTCAATATGACTGCCCTACGAAACAGAGTAATGCCACAATGTATTTCTTTCAGGTAGAGAGAATCACATTTCTGTCTTCATAAGCCTCAAAGCATCAACAGTTTCACTTCTTATAAAGGGAGCCCTACCAACAGCCTGCCATGACATGCATCTTGGTGTGAACCTTCCTTTCATGAAAGGACTAAATTTGCATTTTATGCAAGAGTAGGCCATGTTCCCTTGATGTGAGTGGGTAAACAGGAAATATAGAGAAAAAATAAATCATGATCACATCTCATCAGTTTTCCTTGTGATATCTTGTACTGTCCAGTGGCAACAGGTAAGTCGCACATCACACAACAGCAGTGCTCCTCCAAGGGTAACATTAAAACCAATGAATGATGGTTGCTCTTTGTTTCGCTGGGACCATAACAGTACTGCAATTGTCTACGTCTGATGAAACATAATCATTTTACTGCCTGACTGTCTTTTTTAAGCACTTTCTTCCAGCTGAAGGAGATGAACAGCAAAAATTCAGTATCATCAAGCAATTTCATGACAGATGCATGAGGAGTAATTATTCTGCAATTGCGTTAGAAAGGCGAGAAACGTCTGAAAGACTGCCAGTTAGTCTTTGCGGGTAGGGGCCTGTTGTGTGAAATTGGATTCCGCTCTCCCTGTTAACGGCGCATCCACGTATAGAAAATCAGGGGCGAGGAAATGTGACAGGCTTCGGTCCGGCTGGACAGCCAGGGGGGCTGAGCATGACGATGCACTCAGGAGCGCCGGCGATGGCTCCTCATCCCCGCCTCATTAAACCGGGATTGGCGCTCGTCCAAGCGGCGATGCTGCAGAAGGGACTTCCCTGCGCAGATGAACTGCCACGCGTTCATTTCTCCCCGATACACCCCATTACCGCCGGGGCAGCAGCGCCACGGTGACGACCCCCCCCCGAGGGGACGCTACGCGGTGAGCGATCGCCACTGTCATTCCGCACAGATCCCTCGAGAACCGCCTCGAAGCGCGCGGTGGGTTCCCACTAATCTGCTTCCTTAACTCACCACCCGCCCCTGTCTTACTTCATCCAATCAATTACTATGCTAAAAATGCACATTTACATCCAGCGGAGACTCTTCATCATCCCTATCTCACATATAAGCGTTACAGTCAATTATGTCCTTTCATTCATTTAAAATTAAACTTTAATCCATCAAGCTTAACTTGAAGTAGCTGTGAACATTATCCATACACCCACCATTTGCTCATGAACTCTATTCAAAACCCATAACAATCCCAATTGTATCTTTCCTATTAAATATGATTCAGACTCATGGAATTGAATTATTGTTGGCACCTTAAGACACAATAATCTGAGCACTAGCTGCTCAAAGGAGTGCTTTCTAACTGATGTGGCACTCTATTCTTGACTTCGAGCAATGTAAGTATTACATTTTTGTGTCTGAAAATGCACCGTCTCCCCTCTGAGAAGATTTTGGTGACGGATCACCCCTTTTTCTGGCCCAGCACTGCACCTCTCAACAGCAAAGGATCAACATAACCACCGAAAAATAAAACTGTGTGGTTTCACCTTCTAAAGGTCACTAAAATACATCAGGATACTGTGTGCAATTTCACACAGGCTATTTTGGATGATACTCAATTGTAAATAGAAGAACTAGTAAAGGGAAAAAAATCTGATGAAAAATTAATTAAAACCAAATTTAACGAACAAGACTGCTGGCATTGTTTACCCATAAATCATGTAAACTTGGAACATGTGCAGTACGCAATCAACCAAGCCACAAAACACAATGTTAAGTCAGTGCTTTGCTAATTAAAAGATGAGTAATTAAGGTACAAGGCCATGAGCTGGGCTTTGGAGATAACATGCCATGGGCGATGCCTCTTTGACCGAAGCGTATGCAGAAAGTGCACACATTTACTCAAAATCAGAATGACAAATTAGCAGTCTGGCAGGGATGAAAGAGGCAAATGTTCCGTTTTACCTGATTCTGGCTGTTCACACTTTTGTAGCCACAGAGGAAATTATTATCACATCCATCACAGAAGCTCACACTGCTCTGGATTGACTGTCTACAATTACCGTATGCAATGGCACACACTACATTTATTGCAGGCCCTGCAGTGTGGAGTGGTTCTTGGGAAAACAGATAAATCACCAACGGGTTGTGGGTTCAGATCTGCAGTATGAAATGGGTGGCACCATAAGTAAGCCCACCTCTGATAGGCAGCAGTGTGGGATAGCCATGGGCATCAGTTTGTTTTGAAAAGTGCTGGGGACAACGACAGGTTCGACGTGCTCACAACTAACTAAAGGCTTTCAAAAAGTGGTGGGGACGAAATGGGCCATGACAAAAGGTGGTGGGGACATGTCCCCAGCGTAAATGACAGCTATGGGGGTAGCAGTAAAGAAGCAGGGTTCATAACCCATAGGTTGCTGGTTCTATTCTTGGGCGGGGCACTACTGTTGTACCCTTGGGCAAGATCCTTTAAACTGAATTGTCGTAGCAAATCTACATGTGTAAAAATTGTAAGTAAGAACTGTAAGCCCTGGGACACTAGGTGTCTGTTTGGCATGATAAATATCAGTAAGAGGAAAAAACTGGAGCTTATTTAAAGCCTCATGAACTCATGAAAGCTGTATTTCATAGAAAGAAAAGCACTGCTTAATGGTTCTGTGGATAAGGGTCTGAGCCTGTACCCCCAAACGTTACAGGCTTAAATCCCAGGTGGAGTATTTACCTGTTACCTTACCTGCACACTGTTTTCAAGGGTAATTACTGTGCTTTCACTATTCATATATTATCATTTATTAGTAGCGCCTGTGCAAGAATAATAGCTATGCATCTCTGAGACTGCCCAGATGGAACACTGCAGTTGAACATTTGGGCAGAGCACTTAACCTGAATGGCTCTGGTCAATATCCATCTCTAATATGCATTTAAAAAGCAAACTGCCCTGTGTAAGGGGAAATAATTAAATGTAAAGGGCTATAGCATACCGGGTTAAAGATTTACTCTTGGTGGATGGATCACCATATTTTTAATTTGGTCATGGTTGCACTGAAAAACCAATCAAATCAAAAGCATGACATTAAAAGCATGCTTTACTTAAACCGATTGGGTCTGCCATCAACTGGCCCACGTGTGCTTGGACAATTTACATTTCACTTCATACTGAACATAAAAAACATAGCACTCCGCTGTAATGCACTCTGCCTGTCCTATTGATGAAACTATAACTAAAGCAACTCCAGTCAGTTGCACTGTCAGCATTGGAACCAGTATTGCCTCTTTGATTGATATACTGACTCCACTATCTCAGAACAGTATAGATTTCAAATCCCTTATCTTGATGAAGGCTCCGATGTCTGTCTGAGCGCTCATATACACGGTTACGATCAAATCGTGTTGTTTTTTAATAGCCATAAATACTGGAGGTTACTTCCGCCAGCTTGCCCTCCTTAACTGCCCCGCAGGAAATACAAACACAGTGATTTAGTGCCTGAGAGCAGGAACATGCTGCTGTATGCCCAGTGAACGTTTAATGACAGTAATTTATAATCATTTACTTCAAAGTCTGCAGTCAGAGGTGAGTGGTCATTGCCATTGTTCTGAATGGAAGACGAGGTGGCAATGTTACAGGGTTATTTTGTGTACTTTGTATTTTTTTATCCAATGGATCTACTGTATCATGTAAGAATCATTGAAAAGCATTTATGCAATTTATCTGGACAACCTCTGCTGGCACCATTACCCATAAAGTGGTCTAAATTGGTAAGGACAGAACTACTACATTTAACGCCAGTCCTCTGTTTCAGTATGTTCTAAGTACTCACATACTAGGATAACTGCACTGACTGATTGAAATTGAAAGAACAATTGTGAAATAATATGACTTTGTTTGGACTGACTAACCAGGCTAGTCAGCAATCAGTTGAAATCCTATGGAAATGGGTGAAGCTAAGATGCAATTATGGGAATACTACACATAATGTACTTAATACAACAAACATTATTCATATTAAAAAACAAAACTGTGACAAGAAAAATTCTCTCATCTGCTCATTATATATATAAATATATATATATATATATATATATATATATGTGTGTGTGTGTGTGTGTGTGTGTGTGTGTAGTTATATAATGAATAATTTTCTTTCAACAAAAACTGTAAATCAATGTAATTCAAACCAGTGCAACAGTGACAACCAGAGAAAAATTGTGTCAAAACTGGGAAATTTTTCACTGATTGTAAAATATGGCAAAGTTGTGTGGTAAAGCACATGCTACACTCAGCTTTGAGTCATGCGCTCTAGGTCACAGCATGGGTTATATTTTGAACATTGATAACCTAATTACAGATATGCCTTAACCTTTGGAGCAAACAGTGGAAGTGAGCTCATCAATTTAAAAGGTTATCTCTCCAACCAAAATGCCACAAGGTAAAAAAGAAATGTAAAATTAAATAAAGCAGACAGGCTGAACCCTTGATGTCCCTGCCTTTCAGCTGTGCTCTGTGAGACAAAAAGCAGATCTTTTCCCTGGTGTGTTTTCACATTATTGTATCCTGGGACAGCATGCGCCATCTGTGTTTACTAAGACTGCGGTGCTTTTAAAACATTCCCACCCACAGCACACCACATACAAAGACACACAGTTTATACCACACGCAGGACAAATGTGTTTCCTGTTCTGTCCTTGTATGATCACCGAAACTCTCACTGCTCTCTCTGAGGTATATCAATCCTTATATTTTTGTACGCAATGATATCAATCTACTCATTTTGAATGCACCCCGACCCAGGCAAAATGCAAACGTGACTGGCTCCACTGGCTTGAACTGACAGTATCCATCTTAATTTGGATGCAACAGTTTGATTTGGAAATGGTAAAGCTAGGAGGGAGAAAAGAACAACTGCAACAAGCAAGGCAGAGGCCACCCACAATCCACCATCAATGAGTTCAAATGCATTAATGTATTTGCTTAGCTGATACACATGAAACCTCCACAGCAAATATGTCCTTATATATTCATTTATGCAATTGAATGTCTGCTAAAGCAATTCAGGTTAAGCCCATTCTTAAAGCGTACAGCAGCAGGGCTGTACAGGGGACTTGAACCTATAACCTTTTGGTAATAAGCCCAGTTCTAACAATTCTTCCACATCACAATAAATATATAAGCATCACTACAGCCGTCATATATCACTGTTAATAATGACATTTAATAGATAATATAATATCTACAAACAATGTGAAATAATTCAAACCAGTTTGTCGTGATGAAATACTACTCAAGGCACAGGCTATTAGGTCTCTAATGATAGTGCTGAATCGTGCAATGGGCAAAGGGCAAAAGTACAATGGGCAAGCCAGACTGGGGACAGTGTGAAAGGCAGAGCGAGGCCGAAACATTTAGGCACACTTTAACTTAAACATGTATCCCCTTTCTGTTGATTACCATGATTACCAGACTGACCACAAACAGACGGCACATAATATGTTCCTTTAATGTAACATGGTATTTATTGAAACAAAATTGTAGTCTGATGGCTAATGTTTATTGTATGCTCATTAAATAATATCCAATTACATTTTATTTAATATAATTTTCCTAGAAAAAAAGTTGCCCTTATTCAATTTCTGGTGACAAGACAATTTTCAAATAGCATTACTGATGATTTTATCTAGTTAAAAAGCTAGTTTATGAATTAACCTAAGCATAACAGATTTCACCTCCATTCAAGCTCAAAAACATTTCTGACAGGGAAGTGATTAGACTTCAAGATAATCCAAATAAATAAAATAATTCCATTTTGTTTTTGTCCTCTGTACAAAAAAAGTTTTGTATTACTTTAATGTGAAGGCCACCATAACAGGAAAACAGATGACTAACTCATTGGATGCCCTGTAGATGATGCAACACACCGTGGGAATGGAACAGTGTTATGTCATCCAGCACCATATTGTGTCACACTGAAGTCAGTCTGTGACCATAAAATTGAATTACTATACACTTTAATATTCCTGACTCACACCCATGGATGTCATACAGCTGGAATTCAGAAACATTTCTGTGTACACAACCGTTAGACATGGAGTGTGTGGGTGAGTTGGGCTCGGGGGGAGAGAGGGGGTGACAGAGCTGTACTGAAATGAAATTTATCCCTAGCATGGCGGTGTAGCTTAGTGGTTAGTGAGGTTAAGAAGCAAGACTCGTAACCAAAAGGTTGCTGGTTCAATTCCCTACTGGGGCTGTACTCTTGGGCAAGGTACTTAACCCACAATTGCCTCAGTAAATATCCAGCTGTATAAATGGATAACATTGTAAAAAAAACTGTAAACAATGTAAGTCACTCTAGATAAGAGTGCCAGCTAAATGCCAATAATGTAATGTAATGGCGATTACTCACTTGGTCCCTCTTGCAGTGCCAAAGGACTGTATCTTACAGAGCGTTGAGAGTGAAGGGAAATGGTCAAGCACCCTCACTACACATTCCATCCAGAGACGTGTAGGTCAGCTATACTATCAAGGGCTGACCTCCTAACTGCACACACCGAATCCGCGCTCACCTGTCACAATGCTCCAGCTATACTCCTGCTATACTCCTGCTGACCTGCAATGGCACAGCCTCCAGCTAAAAGAACATCTGCCATGTTGTACAGCATTAGACAGTCTAATATAAGAAAACTGAAATCTGGGAAATGATATGTCCTTCAGAATGCGAATACACCTTTGCATCTCCACAGCCTATAGTTGTATGCCCTTTTGGTGACAGTTTAACGAGCATGCCTTTCCTGTTATAACACCCCTGAATGTGTGACTAGAAAGAGAAATGTACACTTACCTATCAAAGTGAAGAGATGAAGAAAGAGGATGTACAGGTCAGTGAGGTAAACATGGAAAAGGAAAAAAATCACAATTACTGCAATTAGAAAAATAATGGCAATTCAGTACATTTCCATACAAAGTGTGAAGGCTACGGTACTTTAATTTGGCTTGGAGTCCAAGGAGAAGGAATCGCACCTGGCCACAAGCTAAGGTTATTGACCCTCCATTTGGATCAAGGAGGGATGCCGTGAACAGCTGACATGGAGAGAAAGTGTATTTTTATAGTCATGGACATGTCCAGTTTATCTAGGCTTGGTTAACTGCAAAGGGATTGCCTGAAAATTGTCCTCTTGAATCCTTGTTCAGAACTGCAATTAATAGAGGCTGACATGCTATGTTTTATCTACAGCACTGTTGTAGAATAGGCTGGCAAAAAGAAAATACTTCAATTATACAGCTGCTTTAGACACCACTGCACTCTTAGCCAGCTCTCCCCCTACTGACTGAATGCAGCTCTTTATAAAGGAAGTCAGCCACTTTAGACTAAGCTAAGAAGCATCAAATAAATCAATTAACTACACAAAGGCAATAAACCAATAGGTATTTGACATTCAGGCATTGCTCTACCATATTTAAAATGTTTCATATGTATTTTGCCTCTTTCAAACACAATACATATAAAAGATTTAAAAACACCACAGGAAACTCCCCCACAGTCACAGCCCATGTTGTTCAGCCCCATTTGCTGGTGCACTTCCAACACTACAAATCCCATCAGCCCCCAGCCCTCAGGTCCTTTGGCTGATGGAGTCTGTCCTGCTGGTGACGTTGAATGAACAGGTAGGCCATGTTCCCCCAGACCACAAACATTTAATTTGCTTTAGCTGTTAAAAGGTGCATATTGATACAAAAAAAGTCCAAGATTTAGAAATTAAACATGCAGTTGGCCACCCTGCATGTTAAGATATTTCAGCCTGTTTCCTTGTTTGTTTGTAGAGTCCATGGTGCGTTTGGGAGGAGGCAAACAAAGGAGTTAGTGAAAGACTTCTTATAAAATGTCTTTTCCTTCAACTTGGGTGTCTCGATATGTTTGTCCAGGATATTCCTGTTCATTTTAAAAAGTTCAATAGAATGGACATGCACTCCATTAAAGCACATATTATGACTAACCAAAAAGCATAGATGTTATGGGTAATTCTTACTGGCACATGTTTAAAGGACGAAGTCATAAGATTTTTGGCCCTATTGCAATATTTTCAGTACAGTTGCATTATGTTCTTATTATTCCAATCATGTTTGACCTGTAACCATTTTATGCAAACACAGTTGTTCCCATTGGCCCCATATCCCAAAAAAGTCAGTGTACAACAGTACATTAGTTTTCATAATTCTTTTAGGAAACACACTAAACTAATGGCTGTTATTAATGCTGGCTAATGCTAACATATGTTTTTTTTTTCCATTACAGGGGGCAAAAGGTGTCAGAGCAAAAGTCCAACTATCAAACATTATCTTTGAAATAAAAACAGCAGCTTTAATTATGAGATGTGTTTGGTAATTGGTGTCAACCCATGTACAAATCTGAAATCACTGACTCAATTACAAAGCAAACATCCCATAATCCCAAAGCATTTGGACTCCCTTAGACATTTAATTAGGGTTGTAGAGGTTCAAATAAATAATTAGGCTGTGCAATATCCACAGTCTAACAGTACTCTAGTGTCCACAATAGAGTACAAGATGGAAAAGAAAAAATATTTAATTCATTTATCCCTTCATACCCTTCATACAGACAGAGGGCATAATATTTATTTATATAATCTATATACAATGTTGTATAATGCTTGGATCCACATCCCTCACTATGCTGGTATATGAAAATAGACACACATGCACACACAAACAAATGTGTGCTCACAATCATGCACGCGCACACACACATACACACACACTGCTACAGTTTTCAGGGTAATTGCTGCACAGCAATTTTAGATTTCCACCCACAGCATCCTATCAGTCACCGGGCGTCCACTAGAGGGTGACCTTCTCATGCTCAGATAAATGCAGAGCTCTTAATGTTTTTGTAATTCTGCCTTTAATAGAGGCAGAGAAAATGAATCATGCAGAGAGCAAGGTGATCTTGAATGTGTTGTTATAGCTGGGTGACTTTCCACAGCTATTGTCAGGGGCACCACCAGGAAAACGTTTTTTTCTTTTTTCTTTTTTTTTTGTATATGCACAACTGATACACTACACTTACACTAAAACAGTGTTCTTTCTGTGGTTATCTTGAATGAGTGAATCCACACTTCCTTTGATTCTGATTATGTTGTGATGCATTTATCAGACATCCTTATTAGACAGTCCACCACCAAGGACAAGGATTCTACAAGTAAAGGTGATTTTTGTCAATAAAAGGTGGTGCATTGTTCGGTATAAAGATGTGCAAGCAAACTCCTGCCAAGTATACCAATGAAATATTCTGGACAGCAGTTTCTTTCATGTCCCAACTGTCTTTGTTTTTGGAAATCCATCTGTGAGACTGAAACACTTGTGTGTAAAGTGTACTCCTCCTGCCAAACACAAAATTGATCAAAATGATTAACTGTTGTAAGTACTGTACTAACAGCATAATATGCAATTATGTAATGTGAGGCTTAACTGATGACACTGCTCACTGTAATCATTGTGTGGTTACAATGAAATGCTCATTACCCAGAGCAAACAAAAAACAATAAAATCGGGACATACCAAGGCGTCAATGCATTTATGATCCTAAATTGTTGAAATTGAGATTGCATTAAAACCATTAAGCCTGTCCTTACTGATGTTGAAACTACCTTGGTGTGTTACGACAACTCTCCCCTTTTGATCAGAGAAGCCAGAGGATTTGAAAGACAGGTGAAGATTCAGAGTTTAAAGGCTGGGTATGAACTGCAGGCGTTAGCAGAGGTGTGCAAATGCACTGATGTGGATGGCAATGGTGGCTGCACACACTGATACTGAGACACACTGCACATGGGAGGGAGGAAAACACAGTCAGTGGAATGCCTGCCTAAGGTTTTCTGTTGTCCATTCCTCCTGTGGGTACCATCTGATCATCACGTTAAGCAACATTGTTTTTCTTTGAAAACAGGTGACTCCACTCCCAGATATGATGTGGATACATTCACATTTACACTTAATCACTTGGCACATGCTTTTATGCAGAGTGACTTCCAGCACAAGGGCACAAAAGTGCACATTAATAAGATCACACGAACATGAAAAAATTCTTCACACAGTGCTGTAATAACCAGTGTCATACTGAATACAGAAGGGCTCCATGGAAACATTAAAAGAGCAGGTTTAATAATACACTTCAGTAATGCGCAAGAAAAGGTAACATTTAAGTTATGAAATAGCACACAATGGCCACAGTATAGATGAAAAAATCATTCAGGGTAATTTCCTCAGTAGTGTGATATTTTTCTTTGTTGCACTGCAGTGCAGAGAGAATCAGATGGTTCTGCGGACTGCTTTCACCCGCTCTGCGACGGCGAGGAGTCCTCTGTCTTTCAGGGGAAAGCGCATCCACTCAGTTGCTTCCAGATGATGGTCAATGAACTGGAAACAGGCCTGGGGCTTGTAAAACTCAGAAACATCTCTCATACAGCCAATGCAACCGTTGGAAGATGCTCTGATCCGATTGCCAAATGAACTGTGATTGCAATTCAAATTATAGCCAACTGGGCAATGCATCCCTTCCACTAGTAAGCCTCTGTGTGCTGATTTGTATCGCACATGGTCCGTGAAAACAGCGCTTCCATTCCTATCTGATTAGCCTGGGTGGGAGACAGGGTAGGCCTGATTTCTTTGTTCACATTGCAGAAGCTGTTTTTTATGGAGAATGTTTCCATCTCCGTCTCTAATCCCATGGCACCACAAAGGTGGATTCTTTCAAGGTAGCAAGTGACTCCCTCTCTGTGGAGCAGATTCCCAAACAACCAGTGTGTGATGAGACCATTAATGTTGTGATCATTATTAAAAAATCGACTTATGGATCCATTTACTCTCTGTTTCTGTTGGGGTCTACACTCACAATTATAGACTTTGACTTATGGATCCATTTTGGCTCAGACAGCTGTAGGTTTTTCCATACTATCTTTGTTTGCCTTGGTCCTCGTTAAGTATTTGAGTAACTTCATGAGTACAGGAAGCTATGGATCCTAAACTGTACTACTGCACTGTGAGACTTGAGGAATTACCTCAGATGAGTACTAGCAGACTCCTTTTATGAGTGGGCATCAGATGAAATATTAATTCAGCCAGTGGGGGGGGATCTGCCCAAAAATTCCTGATCTGCTGCAGAGAGGAGGACCAGATCATGGTAAGCATTTGTGTTTTCATGGTGTTTCTTCCATACTCCGCTCAATTTTTTCATCTCACATGTCAGCTGAAATAATTCTACAAATCTCTAATTCTCTGAGCCCCAGCTAAGAGGAATAGATTGTAAAGGTTATATAATTAGATGTTGCCTTTTTGCCAAGTAAAGGTATCAAAGCTATTCTGTTCGGTTCACTTAGCTTTTTGAGTGCTACTGTACTTTTTATACTCCATGCTAATACTAAGCGTTATACACTGTCACTTTTCAACAGAACGTTACTCACTCTTTTTCTCATTGTTTGCCCTGGCCCTCTAGGCTCAAGAAACCTGGGTCTTGCATGTATTGGTTGTTTCCTAAGCAAGTATATATATATATATATATATATATATATATATATATAGTGTTACGGCTGACCAATAAAAACATTTTAAATCAGCTTTATGTGTATACAGTTTATTCCAGATACATAATACAACATGTAATTTTATTCAGCAGTACAGGCACAGTAAATCCTGAAGAGGGAATTTAAAATGCGTAAGTGCAAAGCAATAAATAGAGATGCAATGGCAGAGGCTACACCTACCCCATGCAATGTAAATGTTTAAAATGTACCATCATGCAATATTAATGTTAATGGTGTCAGGGCTGAAGTGTCAGTTAGAGCTGGGAGGACAGATTGACACCTCCCACAAGCTGAGATAGGGCTGATGCTCTCAGATGATGGGCAAGCACACTTACATACAAGAGGAAAAGAGAAATACTGTACACATGACGAGTCTGAGGGATGGTTAGCGTAATGATAAGGAGTCACATGTGGCGTTCGGTCAGAGGATAACGGCTGCCGAGAGGACAGCGTCGTGATGAATCAACACTGTCGAAACCGTCAAGCAGATGGTCAGCTGGAAATCAATCGCGTCAGCCAAAAATAGAAAATGAATGATGAGAAAGTGACGGGTACAAGTTCAAAGTTCATGCTAAATGAATTAATACTGTCAGTGAGAGCTATTGCATTAAAAGCTGCTCAATGAAATGAAGAGGAAGGAGTAGGCAAGGTCATTCGCTTAGCTTAGCCTTCTCTTACCGCATTGTGAAAAACTGAAACCTTGCAAAATGCATAAAAAAGTACAGTGACAGATGTCTGAAGTAGTAATGCACCCCCTTACAACTGTAATTTTGGGTACAGTTTATTCCATTTAGTTGATTACCATTTGATTGATTTACAATTGTACAGTTTTCCAAAGATCTCTCACTCTCTCTCTCTCTCTCTCTCTCTCTCTCTCTCTCTCTCACACACACACACACACACACACACACACACACACACACACACACGTGGCTCTCGTGAGATTGCAGATTCCCGGAGCAGCAGCAGCAGAATCGGCGAGAGCGGTAGCAGGTTGCAGTGCACAGCGCTCTGCAGAGCGAGGTTGCAGCGGCTCTCATTATGCATGCATGCTGAGTCTGCAGTTAGAGGAGCAGGACTTCCCCCACCACGCCACTGCTCCACGCTGCACCCACCGTCCCTGCCCGGGGTTCCCTCCACGCAGCTGCGGCAGACACAGGGACCGGAGGGGAACCCCAGAACAATGTGCGCTAAGCACGCAGCTCAACCAGCTATTCCCTCATTCCGCTGTCATTGGTCCTCTTACTGAAGGGAATACAACCAAAAAATAAAGATAGAATCTGGTGACTATTGGGAATCTGTATTCTGCTTCCTCTCTACATTTCTTGACTTAAAGTCCTCCAAGTGTAAAATGGCAAAGAAATATCAATTTCACAAGCAGAAGCACTGACCTTGAAGGCCCTTTAATGAATGGAGACAGCCTTTTCCAGGAGGAACGGGTAAATAGCACACCATATGACTCATGGCTTGTATTCATTAGTGAGATGTGTGTTACACAGATTAATGACTATGATCCCTGACTTGAAATTGCTTTTATCCATTAACATTGCCCATCTGAACTCACACTTTTATCCTCTATTTTTCATACACACAATGCATCCATTGCACATGTAGTTTGTCCCCAGCTGGTCTCAACATCCCAAAGGTGACTGTGTATTAATACTGTTCTCACCTTCTATATGGTTTCGTAATGCCTCGTTACAGATTTTGTGTGTTCACCAGTGTTCATCATCAGCAATCTTCTTTAAAATTTAAAATCTATGTCATAATTTTAATTATTTATGACAGCTCCACTGTACATATGGAAAAGGGTTAACATACATTAAAAATCTTGTCCACTTCAAGCCAACGAACATGGTGCACAGAGGCAAAGACATGTAAGAAACCCACTGAAATATCTGTTTGACAGATGCCTACCCCCATGCTAAAAACAACTTGTCCACTGCATCACTTTAGTTATGAGGTACTTGTCTTGCAATGCATTCATCACCAAATTACCTTAAAAATTGCTCTGCTGCCGCATTTCTGATTCACCATTTCTGAGTGTAGGAGTGGTGCTATTCAAACACAAGTAATGGCAATGGTTGGGCACTGGGAGAGTTATTGCCTTTACACCCTTTCAAAGGCAGAAGCGTAGAGCAAACACAGTGCTTACAGTATTCACTCTAAGCAAAAAGAGAAAACAGCCAGTATGGTGCATGTATGTCATTGGAAAACAATGAAATCAAATGGGAGAATTGTCTGCTCGCTGACGTCTGCAGTTTAACATTAAGCAGCTTTGTCTATATTTGAGCAGCAGCGTTGTTTTATTATTAGCAAGTTGGGCATAATAATTTTAAGCGTAGGAATACATTGAAACGGACAATTATCTAAGTGGAATTTCAACAGTGCACAGATGCTTTCCTTGTTCATCTCATCATCGTGCCCTTCATAAGCTTCAACAGATACCAAGCGTCTTTGGCAAAACACCTCAGGCATTGCTGAGAGTAAGGCCTGGGCCACAAATGGGCACTGAGGCTTGATTTTTCAGGTCATATCACTCACAATTCAAAATTATGCCTACAAATGCCTCATGTGCTCTCATGTTAAAGACATGAATAACTCACACTACAACTCCGCTCTGTAGCTTTAGATGTATGTAATTATTATGATGTTTATGTATGTATAACATTGATATTAACTGTATTAACTAACTTTAAATGTCCTACATCAAACTGAAAAAAATAATATTTTTATATATTTTTATATAAAAATATAATAATATTTATATAAAATTAATAATATATAATTCAAAATTGTTATATTTTATTTCATATCATCAGGAATTTTGTTTATATGTATCATATTATTAATAACAATATGCATTATTGTACCTGCATCAAACGTAAGCTTAAAAAGTAAAGTCTTGCCATTCATATTTAAATCATGCAACTCAGAGTCAATCGGTTGACACAGAGCAGCTGATGAACCGCTGTCATAAAATAATTTGATTTAAACAATTTCATCAAAACCAACTGATTAGTTTACTGTTTTGCAGTTCAGGTAAACGATGCTTTGGACGGTGAATGATGACCTCAGACGAACCTTACCTTTCCTTACAATTTTCACTAGAACGGCAAAGGAATTCATTTTCCACATTCGTTTTAGATTAGCAGTTAACTGTATAATCACGTACCTAATTGGATTTAAACTAATCAATACCAAGAGTTAATTGAGAAAAACGGGGCTTTCTTTTCCTGCTTGGTTCAGCTTTCTGACTAATATCAAAGCAGATTAATTTGAACTTTAATACTATCCTGTTTTTCTTAATGTCCTGGCGAACCGATGCGCATACCTTCCAGCAGCGCATAAGGGTTTTGCTGCCGCCAGGATTTCTGGCTGTCGCGATTCATCAGTGTAAAATCCATAAAATGTAAATAAAAACGAAACATCTGCAGTATGTTCGGCATGGCATTGCGTTTCGGGCAGCTGCCGCGCGTGTGTCTCCCTCTCTGTTTCATGTTTTATTTCCGCTGCAGTCGCATACATGCGCCTTGTGAACACAAAAGCCGAGCCTTCTTTACACAAGGAGCAGCTGCCGAGGGAAAGCACCGGTGCTTGTGCAAATTCCACCAGGGGTCAGAGGGGTTTACGACTATTATGTGTGTCCACTCCCGGTCTGCGGGCGTCTACGATGAACACACAGAGCAGGTCCTTGTTCCATTTCACTGAGCAGGGGATTTCCTTGATCTTACTGTACGCACAATCTACATCCAGCAGACAGCAGAGTCTCACAAGAGGGTATATAGCTAAGAAGATGCCGAGAAATGCTTTATCCCAGTCTGAAAATTGTCAGGTTCAAATACATGACATGACAGTGATTAAACAGAGCTGGCTGGTATTTATTAAAGCATTTTGTTTGTAAGCTTTCAGGTTGCGTTCCTGTTACTGCTAAGCGCATTCAGCCATGGGCATTCAGATGTGATGTGCGAGATGAGCGTTTGGGGAAAAGTTTTCCCAAAATGTGTTGCTCGAAATGAGGGTGTGTCTCATTCTTTTCCAAGATAATTACATTCTGATTTGTAACCAAAGTTTGGTGTCTCTCCACAAAGCTACCACACAAGAAAAGGTAAAATAAATTTTGCACCGCTATAGCCTATACTGTAACAACATTATTTGTAACTACATAAGTCCAGTGAAAATAAACATAGAAAACTGAGTTTCTATTTGTTATATATTCTATTTTACATTTTAAGAAATTTACCCTGTTTGATCGTCCTGCATAATTCTTTCAGTCTTTCCGTGAAATAGTGATTTTGAATATATCTTGCAGTCTGTGCCTCAGCCAGTAGGCACAACCAGTATGATAAATTATTTGGCTACCCTAAAATCTCATTGATCATACATGCATATGTACATATACTGTATACTACCAAGCACAGTACAAAGGCACAAAGGAATCCCCAAGCCTCATTTATATGGTGCAGAGTTGACAAATGAGTATATTGAGCACTTTCAGTTGGACAAAACAGCAGTTTTTGATGCTGGCTCTTTTCCAAAGACCTGGAATCTGCATAACTCTGCACAGCAATCTCAGTTATGATGAAAAATTACCAGTGGCACCACCACGTAGTTGCTCAAGCTACAGATGATGCACTTTGTGGAATTTCACAACCATGAATCCCAGTCCCTAAAAGTGGTGGAAATCTTTTTATGTAGGTGGCACATTCTCCAGTGGCTCGGAAACATTTTCCTTCTTCTGTACCCATTGATTCATTATGTAGTAGACATGACCTATGTCATGTCCTGCAGGCATTTAAACAGTTTCACTATTTTAAAGATCCTCATGATATGGTCATATGAGACCATAGCTGTGAAAGAAGGATAGTATTTATGCTTTTCTGAGTACAAGCAAATCATATAAAACAGCAGTGACTAGCTAGCAAACACAAAAAGGTATGCATTTCATATTAATACAATGAAAGGGTGTTTGAATGAAAGGATGTTTGAAGGTTTGAAAAGGTGTTTGAAAGGAGCCAGTGACAATTTGATTCAGTGACAGAATCATTCACTGTAACTGAAACAGTAATTAGTAAGCTAGCTAGCTTGGCTACATTGAATGTCATTTCTAGGTCTGTGCTCTCCAAAGATTGTAACAGGACCATTGTATAAATACAGTTTGCTATGTCGATAACATGATGTCATGCATATGGGCAGGGAAAATGAAGTCTTATGAGGACTCGTCACTCAGAGCCACTACTGAATAAAACTACATTACACTAAAACAAAAGGATGCTCTCCTTCAGCTCAATGTGGCTCCCAAAGTGGGACAAGAGAAGTGGTGTTTATTTCACCCCTAAAACTGTCCCCATCCATTCAAAATAATTTTGCAAATATACAGAAGGGCCACAAGCAGGAGGTCAGGATAAAATATTTACCACTTATTTCTCTGTATTGAAATATCTCCCCTCTTACATTATCTATTCCTAATACATGATGTGTTGTATGTGTATTTCTCATTCTCAAGGCATGCTAGTATAGGGACTTAATGACCTTAAAGACAGAAATGATCTCAGTAAGGTCTTTACCTCTGCAGAGTTCCCACTGTAAGATTGTGGGATGTAACATATAAAATAAAAAAAAGATTAATAATACTAAACAGAGC
This sequence comes from Megalops cyprinoides, assembly GCF_013368585.1. NCBI lineage: Eukaryota > Metazoa > Chordata > Actinopteri > Elopiformes > Megalopidae > Megalops > Megalops cyprinoides. The sequence goes on along the minus strand of NC_050587.1, from coordinate 18,586,928 downwards.
ATTTACTCTCACAAAAACACCTCACTTTTTTTGTTTTTTTGGGTCTGCATCCTCTACCAAAGAAAAGGTTTGATGCATAACGTATAGCATACCATAGCATAGCGAAGGTTTGATGCATAGCACAACATTGTGATGTACAAGGTCCCTGTTCACAGCTTCTCCCTTTCCCTGAAACTCACCCTACCTCCATCTGAGAGAAAGCTCCTCTGCTCCACAAGAGCAAGAGCCACGTTACTGAAGAAACAGAATAGTAAATGCCTGTCCCATGGAGATGTGGGGGCCTGCACCCACCTGGTGATACATGGACTACAGGGTTTGATTTGGAGTTTAGCCCAGTGAATAGAGAGAAGAACTCTACAGTAACCCATCACTTTTCTTCAAGGGGAATGTAAGATGAAGTTTTTCCCATAGTACTGTAGGGAAGACACCAACAGACCAGACCCGCGCTAACCAGCTATACACCATAATTATGCTTGTCTCTGTTACAAAGTGATGTGATTATCTTAAATCTTGGAACCAGACCAACTAATAATCCGACTAATGAGATGGATTTAATTGCAATCAGCATTTGTGTGACATTTTGAGAATGAAATATTACATTCGTTACAATTAATCATGGTTAAATAAGCTGGCGATTATAAAGCAATTTCTTTTAAAGTACAAGCTGGGGAAAAGCATGTCTTATTAGAGACACAAGAGTGAACTCAGTTGAAGGAATTAATTGTGATGATCAAATGACAACACTCAAACAAAACTGCAGATCCATGATGTAGTCATTTGCCCATAACAACACATTTGTTCTATTGGCTGAATTTCAAAAGCAGATATTTGAGCTACTGCATTCAGGGAAAGGTCAGGCCAACATCCACTCTCATTATTCCCGAGGAAACAAGCATGTGTGCCGGCTGTATCCAGAAAAAACCACCTGTTATGGAAACCTGACCACTGTAATTACGACAATAATTTATGCCTGCACAGAAAATTGAGGTCTGGACTGCAACGATTTTACTTATTATAATATCTTTACAATTCAAATCCATGAAAAAAGTTCATGTTACTGAGCTGTTTGAAGCAATGTTTTATAATTTAACATAAGAACAATAAACTGGCTATTGAATATTCAATTCAAGCAAGTGTTATGCCTTTTTATGTGTTGCCCAATGAGAAGGTTGGTTAAATTCAGCGACCAACAGACTCCTAGTCTTGTGTGAGAGATGACAAATAAGTATGGTACCGTATGGTTCAATTGGATCAAGGACCGACTTTACATAACTAGAGAACATTAGTAGTTGTTTTGCAATCACAGTACAGTAAAACACTGCATGAGAATGAGTGTAAATTTGTGTGTGTGTGTGTGTGTGGGAGGGGGACGATTTGATTCTTACTGGACTCATATAAGTGCTCTATCATCTAATAAAAAGAACAATACACTGGAGCAGCTTTTCATGGTACCTGAATCTGTCAAATAACTCCCATGGCTACAAAGGAGCTCCCAAGAGGTAGCGTACCAGTGTTGTGAGAGGCAGGATGAAAGAAAAATGACTTGCTATTAAATTAGTTCAGTCTAAAATTCAGCCTCTTGACAGCTGCACTTTTGTGAGAGAAATGTATCTAAAATCTGCAATAAGCATAGGGGGCCCTACTGTACAATATAAACACATGCAGACGCACTCCATGTAATGACTGTTCATTCATCACCTGCACCTCCTAAGCCCGAGCAGGCAGGCGCTGACCAGCATGTTGGCCTCCCTGTGACACATCTGTCACAGTACACCCTGGAAAAGCTGGACCAACAGCTGCCTTTTGCATCAGTCAGACGTTTAATCTTTATTACTTTTCATTTCAAAAGTAATTTAAAGTCACACATGATCGCATTCCGACCCAACTGAACATGACAAGAAGCGAAAATGTTTCCCTGTAGATGATGGATTTTAAATATATTGTTTTCATTTTCTCTGAAAAGGTTTACTAAAAATGCAACGTGCAGTGCTAACAGGCTAACAGAGCTCAGTCTCACCCTTGTTTGTGCATACTTACAAAAGAGTGAGTCTTGCATCTCCAGTCCAACAATCAGCATGGTGTGGTAAAGACGCTGTGACAGCACATTATACAGAAAGTTTGAAATCCAAGCTGCCAAATGTCTTGTTATGATGTTTTTGCCAAGCTCTAAAATAATTGTTTTCTTTGGACTATACTGTAAACTTTAACTGTGACAGAACGATTAAGCACTGAATCAGTTCAATATTCCTGGTGTGCTGTGCCATTTGGAAAACAGATCCTCCACAGAACAGAATTACTTCAGAGCAGATTTACTTCCCCATACATCTGGATAATGTTGTAGATCAGCATAATCCACTTGTGAACATAAGACACCACACAATGGAATACTGAGGTTATTGAATGTAATGAATAAAGAATGGACATCAGTGCCACTTCTGTTGTGCATTTATTTCTTTGGTTTACATATCCATTGATAGTTATTACATCTATGTTCATTTACTTCTACAATTCCACTGACACCTACATTGGAACAGTTGGAATTACTATATCTCCCTCCATACTGTTTGGTGCTTGGTAACGTGACTGGACCATAATGGGATTTCTATTGAATTATAGTCCTAACTGCATTCAGCATTAAGCGATGCTTTACAGTACATATAACCTGATTTGATTGAATGCATTTTTAATAACAGAAATATTTCATACACATAAATTGAAAAATATTCAAATAACAGAACAACGAATACTTTGGACTACCATAAAAGGATAGCTGTAGTAATATTTGGTGTAAAGATGAGAATTAAATGGTGTATGAAGCTCATACTATCAAACCTTGAAATCCTTTACTCTAAGTCTAATTGCATTTAAGTTTTTCCTTCACTTTGAATAACAATGTAACATTTCAACACTTGCCAACCCATCACAAGATCATTAGTAGTCAGAACTACCAAAAATGTTTAAATATTGGAAAAAAATAGCATATTGTAATCTTTTGTTCAAAAACAGAGGTAAAGTGCATTACAGTCCATTTTGAATCTGGCCTTTATTTTATAAACACAATGGTCCAGTGGTTAATGGAAGTTCATTTTTTAGTTTTTTTTTTTACATTTACATTACAAAACATTTTTACAATTTAAAAATTAAAGACTGCATGTTTTTGTCAACCTTCAATTTTCCATGTACAGAATATGGTTCAGTGAGGTGAATTCAGTACGGAAAAGAGACCTTCCACCTATGACTGCAAATATACAAATTGTACACATATATAATAGTAGATAACATGTATCATCAAAATAAAATTTTGGGACATTAAAAAGAAATGCCTTTTCTGATGACCAATAGAGCGGTTAACCGTTCCCAGAGACACCTTCAAAGTTAAAAGAATTTGGCTTGTGTGTGCATATTCCTTATCAGCTGCTGACGAAGCACAACTGTCTGTGTCCACAGATCATTATCTCCTCCATAGCATGCACACTGACTTTGTCTACAGAATCTCTTATCAGGAGGAAGGCATAGCTTTTGCCCTCTAAACGCCAAAGGCATCAGACATCATGAAGGGAAGGAGCAATGGTTCAGGGTAAAAATTGAACAAATACACCACATTATGAAACTGTCTTTTAGAAATGAAAATATCTGTTGGTTTAAATTAAAATTTCTAGTAAATGTATTATATGGATTGACTGACAGACTGATAATGTGCAGTAGAGGTTATATGGAGAACATTTGTTTAATTGTTCTACTTGACTGATTAATGTGAGCACTGACTGCACCTGCTGAATAGTATGCTTTAATATGAGTAAGACACTAAGTATAAATGGGGAGGTTTTAGAATGTCCTGTACAGAGCAAAAAAAAAAAAAAAACATTGCAGCATGAAATTAAGTGAAATCCCAAAGTACATTTGTTGATGTAATATTAGTATTACAACAATCGGCATGTTTCATTTTAAGCCGGACACATGTAAATGTTATGTAACCTAGACAACTAAGGGTCCATCAAGAGATCAGAATCAATTTGTGCCAGTTATATAATATGATTTATTAATTATCAGCTGTGAGTGTCAGATGCCCATTTTGAAAGCTTGTTGTCCCAGGTTATCCCACAACCTCCATTTTAATGTTGTAAATATCTATTTAAGTGGTAACATTGATTAGTTCTTTTTTGAAAATCTTTTTCAAAGATATGTTATTATCTATGTAGGTTTATTATTGTGTGCCAATTTTAGTTCAGCATTTTAACAACATACATACATGCATACACACATTTACTTTTTCCTTTTTTCTAATCCCATCCATCACACCCCCACACGGGGGACCAGAACTTTTTTTCTTTCTCTCTTTCTAAACAATGCCTGGGCCATTAAACGAGGTAGCATGACCACTTGAATAAATCTCATTTACATAAGTTATAAATTATGCATAAATTATATAGGGGAAAATTTATATAAATAAAATTATTTAGAGGGAAAAATGAATTACTGTCTTAATATCAACTAATTGTCACTTTTACAAGATCTTCTTAGAAGTTTTCTGGAATATGTATCCCAGGTTAAATTCTATACTTCTGTATGACATTATTCTCTTGATAGTACATACATAAACCATAATTTGGTTTAAATTCTGAATATTTGGGAAAAAGATTTAAACCTGATGTTGAGTGAAGATTTCACTAGCATATGGTGTTATCTTAGTTTCTAAATTGATTTGCAATCCTGTTATGCTGGAGTTATTTCTAATTTTTATGACCAAAATTTCACTGGATAGTAAAAATAAATACAGAGACAATGGGCATTCATGTCAAACACCTCTTGAAAAGCTTTTTCACCTTCAGCCTAACAGAAATGCCATATTACTTCCTGTTGGCTATGAGCCAAGTAAAACGAGTGCTTTTGAAAACAAGATAGTCAGTGTAACTTCAATCTTAATTTTAACCCACACGTCTGTAACTGTTTCATTAATAAGAAAGGATCATGGAAAGTACTGAATAGCTTTGCTTTGTCCAATAAAGCCAAAACCTTCCAGCAATATTGTGGGATACCTGAAATAGCACTGTTCTTCAACTGTGGTAAAACAAATCAAAATTATTGTTCCAATAGCCCTACCTCTGCCCTACTTGATGTAGTCTCCTGCTGGCCATTTATGGCATTTATGTAATCAAATCACCAGCAGTCACAGCAGGTTGCAGTTTTCTTATGTAATGTTTCAGAAGCTTGACTGTGCTGGGACCGGTCAGGACATGAATTGGGGATCTGTGGAGAACGTCGGGTCTGTCCTGAACATGATGTGGGAGGACACAAGGGGTGAACCTTTCCATCTGGCCCAAGCGGAAAACCATTGCCCCAGCTGGGGCTGGGGACACTGTGCTGTAGGAGTTTCCATATTTCAGATCAGATACTTAATCGAGGTCACAGGTCCCTTTAGTAATTAAAAACCTAACTGTAATCTACACAGGTACGATTTAATCTGGCAACCCAGCCAACCCAGCTTCAATTGAATAAATTCATCTTCGCCTCCCTGCCTCAAACTAATGTGTCAGAAGTGTTCTGGCGCACACTGACTGCTATTCATCACCCAGGTGTGTGTTGCCGTACATGTCAGTGATGGATGAGGGCATGTTTCCCCTCTCTCTGGTGAAGCACTTTACGTTCTAATGAAAAGGACTGTATGAAATGCAATTAATTATGATTATTACGTATGAAGAGGAAAGGTCTGCAACACCCGTGCATTATGTGTACATCAATACCTATGATGTATTTCCAACAGCAGTTCAATACTTCAACAATCCAGCTGTTGAACAATTCGATTCAATAATCAATATTAATGACAAAATTCACATCCACTACAGAAAATGTACCAAAATGCAGTATCTCTTTAAATCATGAAATAACATACAGGAAACTCTATATAATATTCTCTGTCATTGTAAAAATCAGAGGCTGATATGGTGCTGATCATCACTGCAGTTTTTGCTTGTCAGGCGGTTTTATATAGGGGTTGCGTATTTTGGTATATGCAAAGTAATACATGAGAAGTGTACAGAGAGCTCACATAAAATGGATTTTTATAGACATACTGGGAGATTGATATTCAATTTTGTTCTTATTTAAACTGAAATTAAATCAAGGTACTGAGATGCTTTGCCAAAACACTGTCATCACTCATGTCTGTTTGCCCCAGTTTAATCCTAAGTAAGTAAGAATAAAACTATCACTCTATCAATACATTGAAGTCCATATTTGCTTGTGTTCACTCTTTTATTAACTCATACATCTCCTAACATGCATTGGGGCATTAGCATCACAAACATTAATGGTTGTCTCTGCTTGGGATTGTTGCCAGGACCGCCTACATTTTGAGGTCTCCATGGGGTGACCACGAAGCTGAAATAAACCACAGCTAGCAGAGAATGTCCTCTGCATTACCCAGCCTTGTAGGAGTTAAGTCAGGATATTCAGGGGTCAGTCTGTAACTTTGGCAATTTTAATTAAGGAATGAATGTGTAACGATTCCTGAAACAACATTCCGTTAATTGTGTGATTGAATGTTAAATCATAAAAGAAATGAAGTGTGACATAATTACAGCAGTAAAGGTAATGAGTTTGTGTCATCCTGAGATTTAATGACCAGGCATGGAGCGATATCATTTCAGCAGGAACAGACCAGCATTGGCATTACGTGTTGCTGAAGAATTCTAAACAATGGTAATCATCGTTACATTTTTTAAAGAACATGGTTTTCCTTGTGATATTTTATATGGTGGGTGTAAAAATGCAGTGGTGCATACTGAAATTTCCCACAGGAGCACAAAACACAGCTGTGTATGTTACCTGGATATCAAAGGGCAGGGGACTATTTATCATAATTACACTTCACACAATTTCAGGCTCAAACACAGCTTTTTTGTCACTGGTTCACATGGTGGCTTGTTGATTAAATAGCAAAAAGCACTATGGCTGACCAAACCTGATATCCAAAAATGGTCCAATAACGATAAAGCTACACATCCTCTCCCTCCGTTCATTGACAGGCCACAGCTACTTATCATGTGACGCCTATATATCTTGTATTTCAGAAGTGCAAAGTCATAATGTAGCCTTATGACAAAGGCAATCCTGCTTCACCTATAGATATAGCTGAATCAAATGAAATGTTGTCATTTGCAGGTTACATGGTGGTAATCATTAACATGTATCCAGATAACACAATCTTGTGAGGAACACAAAAGCGCAGAATATGACTGGTGGTAATATACCTCACAAGTCAGCATGATTGAAGAACATGCCCTGACCATGCCAATCAGTAAGGAGAATATGGCTAATACCAGTCAGTATCCAAATGAGAATGGAAAGAGTGTTTTATTGTTCAGTAAGATACTGGCAGATGGTGCACACAGGAACGTGTGTGGCAATGTGATTGTAAAAAAGCTTATTGAATAAAGGTTTGGTCGGAGCCACAGCCAGTGCGTGAACCTGGCTGCGGGTACTTTATGTTGCACTGTTTCTCATTGACAGAGAAGAAAACTGTTGCCTCATATGCCTCATCATCCCACCCACCAGCACAAATTAAGAGAGAATTTAAAAGTCAGTGCTTACGTGGGTAATGAATGTGGGGATAACAGTGGTAAGACTAGAATTTTGGCCGGGAAACCAGAATCACAACCCAGGTCTTTATGAAGATTACCGACTGTTGTTGAAACATGATTTTCGACAACAACAAGCATTGTGGCATAGCTAAGCATATCATCCAAGAGGAAGTAACTTTTGCTTTGCAGTGTCCCTATCAACCAGTGGGGTTTCATTTTTAGTATTAATCCTGGGTAGAAAAGCACCCCCACTACACCCAAGAAACCAGCACCAACATGGCATCCAGGCCTGGCTTTGATCCAAGTATTGATTCAGGCAATGAAAGCAACTATAGGCAATGTTGCTAGTAAAATACTGCACAAATAAATATAGAAGTTCAGAGCAAACTGTCAAAATATAATTTTGAGCAAAGTGTCACTGAATGCCATATGAAGACTGACCTGTCAGACCCGCAGAGGGAAATGCATTGCTACTGAAACTAGCTACTTTGCACGGGGCCAAGAACTATTCCAAGAGGTTGTCTGACAAGATCAGTTGTGATCCCCTTTGGGCTGACCCAGTAAGCTGACATTAATGCCTGCACTCAGGGGAAGAATGTGAGATTGGCACACTTAAAATATTGATTTTTGCATTGACCTGAAACAAAACACCAACATGTCCCACAGTGTAAGTTCATCTGTGTGTGTGTGTGTATAAAGCTCCCTCAAGAATACACAAATAAATTACAAGCAAAAGTTAAACTGTTTAACAGACATTAACTGCATACAGTACCATTCTATTTCAATTCCAGAAGTAAAACAGATTTTTGACAGGGATAGGCAGAATATGTATAACACAACAGAACATCTTCTGTCCAAGCTAATATAAAGTAAACATCTGTTTTTTCACAAAGTATGCATTGATACACAGTTATAACCACTGTCATCAGCCTCTTCCAAAACTCCATTAGAGCACAGTAATGCATCTGAAGACTACAGTCATAAAGAAGTTGTTGGAACAAAATATCATTGTAATAACTCTCACATGAAACTGCTGTATCATAAAGGAGAGGAAAAGCCCTGGGATTAACTGAGAACATTTACTTGCTGTTTGATTTCCTTTACATTGCTACAAAAAACTAACATACCTCAGCCTACTTTTATATTAATTCAGTTCCACTCTCTCATCCAGCCATTACGTAAGTGACATACGCTCCCATTTAGATTGAAAGACAGCTGCCATGCCCTAGAGATTTCTTTTCTTACTGAATTACAACAGCTCCCAGGACTTAACCTCTTGCCACACTGAGCTGTAATTTAGTCCACAGGCTTGAAACATCGACACAGTTTCTGCCCAATGAGCGGCATGCTTAGACTAATATTCCATATAACGTATTACCTTCAATGGGCTTCACTGTTATTGCTCACGTGTCTGTTTTTTTTTTTTTTTGCGGCCAGTTGACTAATTTCCCTTAGCATTGGGTGGCTGAGACCTGACCAATGCTATGAGTGGTGAGTTACATTATCCAGGACACTTTAAAAGCTTCAGGATTAGATTAACAATGGAGCTGGCATAGCTGCTCAAAATCATTCTGAATGAATGCTGTTTTAGAAAGATTCCAAACTGCAGAACACAAGACAATGTTTATCATTTTAGTATTGTTTGATTTACTTTAAAAAAAATATATATTTATATTGTATTAAATTCCTAGACTTGGAAAGAAGGCCTAAATGCTGAGTGTTAGTCCGAGCCATCATACAGAACACTTTTCTGTTTTCATATGGCAGATGTGGACATCAAAGTTTCCCAATACAGGCTGGTGAATTTGCTAGCCATGACGTCCTGTTATCTGCACATTGAAAGAATATCCTTACATTAGCAAATGATTTAGACCTTGAATTTGATTAGACATGAGGTGGAAAGAAACTAGAAAGAAACTCCCTGCAGCGATCAGGAGTTGTTCCCCACCACTACATGACACCACCCACAGCTCTATGTACTGTACCACAGATTGCAGGTTTCTAATCTGTGAGAAAAAACCTTTACAACGAAATTGATATTGAGAATAAAGAAATATATTAGGCCATTTAGGCCATTAACAGAATGCTCTTAGAAAATTAAAACTCTGAAAGCACCTGTGAACTTTGTCTGCATTTTTGTTTGTCGTATTTCCACAAAGTCTGTCAAATCATTTTGTGTCTAGCTATCATCTAACCGCGTGTCCATCAAAAAAATCAAGACTGACAGTGGCACTGAGGATAGGACCAGTCAACTAAATTATGAAGTCCAGTAATCTCATTTTAGAAGCTTTGATTTAATAGCTTCTTTACCCTGACTGAGCATAAATCCAAGCTCAGGACATGACCAGGGTTCTCACATTGGATAAGCATCGTTTTCCCCAATCCACAGTTTCCTTCCATCTAGTGCTGATTGAAGTGATATAGATTGGGATTTTATTTCACGTAGGAAGAGTGCTAATCCAATGAGGAAGACAGTTCCTTAGCCACCAAAGAGTGAATAAAAGCTGAGGATGATGAAATTGCCACCAACAAGGAATAGCTACCCCACCCCCCAGACACACACACACACACACACACGTGCGCACACACGCAACAGCCAGCTGTAGGCATTCCAAGGGTTAGCTCCTTCGCGGCCACCTGCGGCTGTCTCCCACACTCTTGAAAAGACCTCTGTTTTCACTGTGTGCTGAGCGCTGCTTGACACTGTGCCTCGCTATCTCATCTTACGACAAATGAGAGCATGTGGCGGGGTGCTAGAGCAGGACACTCAGGAATCATCGTGCACTGTCCAAAGCTGCTGGTCAACATGGACGCAATCCTATACTTCCAGCGGTACTTCTGCGAGCTGCCATTTGTCAGTTACATCCAAATCACCCTGAATATTGCAAATGTCCTTCGCTGAACCCCAGGGACACGTGGCTCGAAGTTCGAACAACAGATGTGTAAGACCCACCACAATAATGATTATAGAATATGGTTACACTAGCCGTACAATGAAGATGAAGATGGTATTGAGGTGAACAGGAGCCTGAATGAAGGATACCAGATGACCTTTAAAGTGCAGGGGTGCTGCCCAAGTAGCTTAGATGGCTAGAATGACCAAAAGGTACAAGAATTCAGTCTAAGGTAATGCAGCGAGCGGAGGGCAATGGCTGGCCTGGCTGGAAAGAAGCAATGGACTTTTTTTACATTAGTGGGGCTTCAATCACAGATGTCCAGGAGTGGACAACACCCTCACTGAAATGAACTCGTTGGAGTTGCTCTTCTCTTCTCCTCCATTCTGCAATAATTCTCTTCAATTCTAACTATATCAGCCACAGGTACATGTAACAGAGTAAACGCAGAACAAGGCCCATAGACTTCAATGGCACATTATTACATTTTAACAAAATAATATTGCAATATACTTTAGTAACAGATGTTATTCTCTTACAGTTTTTCCATGTTGTCAAGCTTTTTTCCTCCTTTATGCGATGGTTTTTCGAATCGCAGATCGCACATTAAGCTCATCTCATCGCAGCAATCTCTGCACTCTGCAGAGCACTACAGCGGCCCTCATTAGATCTCGTGGGTGCTATTCCAATGACATCACCGGGGCAACTATAAGGCACCTGACAAATCACAGGGTGCCTAAGAGGGGTGAGACAAGGAAACTGACTGCCCTACCCATCCCTGTCCTTGAGGGAACGAAGACAATTTGTTCCACTACTGTCCTTGGTGTTGTCAGCAAATGACATGGCCGGTTTCTAATCTAGGCTGTAGGGCGCAGCTTGCTTTCAAAGCACCTTACCTCTTGAAACTTAGGTCTTTCAAATTTTACAGGAGCGCATACAAATAATAATCACATAATTCCATGGGGTCATTGGTAATGTACAATGCCAATTTAAATTCTTTTGAACCTTTTATATGTTCATACAGGCTACCATCCAATGAGTGAATCCCCTAAGTAAATGGATCCAACAATATTTAATGTACTGATGTTTAACTCATTAATTACCTCATCAATTACGCTTTGTAGATTAAATACTTACCTGTAGTATACACATATGCTTGTACATCTGTTTTCTGGTATCCATCGTGCTGTCAGGTTAGCTCTCTAACAGTTGGATTAGTAGGTTATCTGGATATAGTTCCTTTATAATCCAGGGACTCTTAAGTAGAGTAGGGTCAGTTAGCTAGCAAGCTAGTTATCGTTATGGAAGGTTTTTGAATATATCACATATATCGCTAGCTAGCTAGTTAACCAGTGACAAAAGAAGCAAAGAAGCTAATGTTGCTTACAGCTAGCTGTGGATTTTAACTACTTGCCATTTCCTTCTTTTCATTGCTGGTATTTTAGCTTTTTCAAAAGCCCATTTCATGTGGACTGATGGCAAATGTAGGACATGCTGGTTTACAAGCAGAGCTATATAAACCTGGAATTACAGGGTAATCTGCTGGAGAACAGGGGATTAAGCCTCTATGATATCTCTTGCCCGAAGTCTATTTCAAATGCTTATTACTTGTCCAACCTTAAGCAGCATCAGTATGGTATGATTAAGGCAGCCTGAACTAGTGTATCCATTTTGAATATTACATGATCTATTGAGAATAAAAAACTCAATTCAGATCAATTTTATGATACTATATCTACATTACATAACTGCACTTCAAAATATCTGCCATGTATTAATGTTGGCTATCTCTCCGTTTCAGGATTTCTGAGAAGGTTATTTTTAGAGAGGTTTACTGAAACTGCATTCATTTATTACACATTAAAAATATTTCCAAAATGTCCCTGTTACAAGTTTTACTATTAACTATTTTACAATTATTCATACAAATTAATGTGACATTTTGAGAGAGGCATGCTGTAATCACATAAACCTGCTTTCAAAGGTAAAGTTGATTGAACATAAACTGCTAAAGTTGCTGAACATCGCTTATTGTACAAACTCTATTACTGGACTTAAACTCCAATCAGAGCAGTTAACAAATAATGATCAGGTTTTTTAAACATCACTCAACAGAGCTAATTTAAATGTTTCAAAATGTTTTGCCAAACTGTTTTTTCATCTGTTGAAACCCCAAAGAAGAATCAATAGTCACCAATTAGTCAAATGGACTGAAACAGTCAGCTGACGTGGCAATCAGGACTTGCAGTTCCCTAAGAAAGTGCAAGACCTTGCAATCAATCAATGTCATAACCATTGTTGAAAGAACATATACATTTTTTTCAAGAAGAAAATCATTTTTACACCCCTTAAATATGCAAGCGGCCCCCCTCGCCTTCCATCTTGATTTTAAATATGATGAAAACCCCATATTACAAATAAAATTTTTATCATAATGTTTTGGAAAAGGTACGACAGAAGACCATTTTATCTTCTGTAACTGATGGCTGTTTCAGAAGTCCCAGAACCCATAGCTTCTGTGATGTCATTCACAGAACATGTTCAGGAAGTCTTGGATGCTATTCTATGTGTTAATTCCTTGTGTATTGCTATGGAACATGTATCATATTTACAAAAAATTTGTAATGTTTTTCTCAAATGTGTTTTTTTTGTAGGCGCATGTCTAGCAACCCATAAAAACTTCACACCATACAGCTTGCCAGCTTGCTCCGTAGACTCACACTCTAATATGTCCCAGCCTAAAGCCACACCCCATTTTAGAAACTTGTTTCAGGTTGATTGGTTTTCATTTTTGAGTAAACCTATTTCTGACTATTTTTTTCTTCCAACAGATATAATTGTATCTATTAAATTGTCATATTTAAACAACCTGACATGGTTTGTCTGGTGAGAGCTGTACTTAAAGAATATGCATTTTCTTTTGAAAATTTCCATTTCCATTTCCAAGATTGCATTGTTGTTTTACAGGAAACTTCCTCTAATGTTTTCAAACGCAATGCCTCATAGCTTAGATTTTAAATGAGTGATTTCCTGACTTCTGTACTCTGTGAACATGCGTCTGTTTGGACAAATGACACATTCTCTGACTGTTACATTTTCCAGCATGGCAGCACACAGTACTGTCATTGCTTCTCCCTGCTGTTTGCCATTGTAACTGAAAGGTCACCTGAGACACTAATGAGGTACTGAACTAATGATCCAACACCCTGCTTCGGGAGAAATCGTTGAGTTGACGAGTGGCACTTTGAGTAGTTCAGCTCCTTTACTGCCTTTGAGGACTGAAATCATTTAGCGGTTTTCCTGTCTCATTAAAGCTTTGAGACACACACAATAGCAGGTTGGGAGTATTGAGAAACATAGACGTTGTATGAGTGCACAGAAACTTTGCTCCTTCAATGCTTCACCTAAATTGAACTTACAAACTGCTGCAAGATGAAGAGCTGAATTAACTTCACTTGTTTTAGTTGCACTCAAAAGAGCTCTGATGCCTGATTTTAACAAGCGTTTGTCCAGGGCTTTTCTAAGCGTTTGTGTGCAATCTGTCCCACACCTAGAAGTTGCTCAGATGACTTCAAGGGAGTAGCACCTCGTTTCCAAGTAGGGCCAACTTGACTGTGTTCCACTGTAGGAAAAACTGCAAAGGTTGTCATGGTGAGACAAGCCAATTTATGATTTCAAGCAGGGTTGCATATAAAACATAAATAAAATAAACATTTATCCTTAGGTGAGACTCACCAATAAATGCAAGTGTTTTTTCCAACTTTAGCAAAAATGTAAAATTAACTCTGGTGATTGCTGAACTCATCCAACTTTTTGAAAGAAGCAGTAGTAAAACCAATTGCATTTAACAGTAAGTGGAATTGTATCTGGGGCTCAGACCTCTCAAAATCAGAACACAGGGCTTTGTTCATACTGTCACTGAAATAAATCTGTATTTCTAAGGCTGCTACAAAACAGAGGAGTGCATTTTGTCTTTTCCTGCTTTTGCCATTTGAGGTCTCTCTTTCACTTGGTGTGTTGGCAACTCCCTCTTGTACTACATTTCAATGGGTTTCATGATTAACTGCCTCAGAAGCACAATATTGATATTCACATGGGTAGACCATTTCAATCACTATGTGAGAGCTCTTAGGGTGTCATTCAATCATTGAATTGGGGCTACTATTACCAATACCAATGAGGTCTATAACACTCTGATAGTTTTCCCTTTCACAACAGACCCCACTCAAGTAATATAACAAACTCTGCTTTGATGATGATTAGAGGTAAAAGTCTTTGGTGTAACTATGGGATGAGAATTAACTCTTGTGTACTGCTGTAATGCAAACAAGCAGAACAAGAGTAATAAGGTGTAACGCTACTTCTTTGGTTGCAGTTACATGCCAAACAGCTACTGAGTGCTGGATGGGGAACCGGCACAAATATTTATTTTAATGTCACAACCACAAAAAAATAATTATGCTTTTTTTTTTCAAAATTAAAAAAGATACACACACATATGCATGGACAGGAGCCCTGCCACAGTGCTGGCATTTCATCCACAGCATACTGTACAGATGATGCTTCTGGGAACTGAATCAGGTCTGAGGGAAAACTTTATAATAGATGATCATTAGTCTGTCATAAGGCGAGGATGACGGTGTTTTGGATGCAACTGCTTTGGATGACAATCACGGGAAAAAGGATCCTGACTAATGCAAGCCAATATCATTTCAGCCATCGTTTCAGTGACACTTTGATTTAGCAGTCTTTTAGAGAGACACAACACCATAAAAGCCTCTTACATTAGTTAATTTATTAAAATGTGCTGCAATTATGCTCTGTTTTGCTCCTCTCGGGCAAACAGACCCACTAATACATCTTGACAGTCAGACTACAATGTTATTTTGCCATTGCATATTTGTCATACAAAATCCTGTTGTTGTTTTAGCATGTGATTTCCCGTCTTTCTAAAATGGATGCCCTCTGTTTGCACTATAAAATTTCATTAAGCAATTCTGTGTATTTATAACTGTCTGTGTGAAGAAATATTACCTAATGCCTGCACAAATGTTTTTTTTATAAACAAAAGCAAGGGTTAGTGTGACACTCTGTGGCCCAAGAACTGTGAGTGAAGGCAGAACAGGGAGTGCTGCCTAGCACAAATATTTGAAACCACAAATACACAAATCTGCAAATGGCAAGAGTCTCCCGTACCATCTGCAAAGTATGCGTGCAGAGTTCCTTTTCCCATTTTGGTCTTTCTTTTGCAGCACCATGTGCATTTAGGTGGACTGTCTTCCTCACTTCTGGTGTTTTCCATTCATCTGTCATTGGCAATTTAATTGCAATATTCTGCAGAATGCCTCAAAAGACTCCTTTAGACTATTAGTGGAGTAAAATAGGCCAGTTCTCCAGCATACCACTGTAACCCATTTTGCTTCAAACTTAATTTTTCAATCCAATCTCAGCTTTTCAATTTACTCTGGTCAGATGCAGGTCTCTCCCCCTTTATCAGTGAACATCAAACATGGAAGTGCTTCAGCTGAAAACTACAACACCACAATTCAGCCTGTAATGAAATAACTGAAAACCACAGACCACTGGGTAGGCGCTGGGGAGATGCAGATCATACAGAATAAATCACACCTTAAGTATCATGTCCACTCCACCTTGAGGAAAGCACAAACATGAATAAATTCCCTTCAAAGTAGGGCAATAAAAAGGTTTTTAATATCGGCACTCCAACATGACTGTGCAGAGAAGTTAGCCTGCAGAGAGAGCAAACCTTTCATTTTCATTACTGCATTCAGCTACAGTCCTGAAAAGGCCAGTGAGCATGCTGTTATTTTGGAATTCTGGGTATGAAAGCATCTTTAAATATTTCCAAGTGAATGAAGGAACTGAATTCTTCAACTCGCTGAGACGCTAGCAGCTGGAAGTTGAGCATGAGCGATCAACAGCATGACTGCACTGCATATGTACACTTGTCTGATTGCATTACAGAACATAAGGGAAATGAATGTCAAAGCCTGAACGTTTAAAACAATGCCATGGTGCATTTCCACGTGAGCTATTGTACTGGTTCCAGGTGACAGGAACAAACAGCAACATTCAGCTCACAAAGACTCGAAAGCTCCTTACAGCATTACTTGTGTACCCATACTCAATGAAGCAATACTGGAGAAATGAAGGATTTGGAGTTACTGGTATACTGGCAAGTGAAGCCAAAATATTTTAGGAGATTGAAAGTAATTCTACAGTCATTATAATTCTCTTTCTTGCTCTTTCTATGCACTTCCACTTGACATCTACTTCATTTGTATGTTGAAATCAGGTCAGGAGTGGCCTCGCAACATGCTATGTAGTGTTTAAATTCTGCTGAATACAAAATATATGACAACATCCCGATCCAGCAATACTAACCTCACTAAGAATGATTAAAATCAAAATCAAACATGAAAATGAAAGGCAGCTTTCATATTGGTGCTTACAGTCATATCCTGAGGAAAAATTGGTTCTATTTGTCCTTACTAGAGGCAAGTGCTTCACAACAGAAAAGCTTAAGGATACAAGCTGCTGTGAACGTATAAACATTTTGGTGGACAAGCTTCTTGCAGCTTCTATAGTATAGTATTGTATAGTTTTTTCTATGAGGCCAGCAGAGGCATCAGCCATGCTACAGGCATTTATGAGAATAGTGCAGCAGTTGGATATAGCATGCTATTTCTATAGCGCTCATCATATCTTAACATGTGGCCATCTCTGTGACTGAAAACTTTATATTCTCTATATTATATTATATTGCAGACAGTACATACAGTGCACCTGTTGTGAACTTCATATTATTGATTGCCAAACTTCAAAGATCCCACTAATTTTGTGTCATACCTGTTGCACTTGTTAAACATTTTTGTCTGAATACACATCCAGGGTCATACCTATGGGAGCTGATTCTAATGCACCTGTTCACTGGGTCTTAACAATTTTTATTATAAATTACGGATGTCAAAGGTTGACCCATTTAGCAGCCAATCCTTAAGGTATATCATAAAATATACAGATCATAACATAATCACAATTAACTCCTACCAGCAATATATCATTATGAACTTCAATATGCAATATCATCAATATCAATGTCAATATGGTCCCACTCTGTGGCCCTAATAAGTATGCATTTACTCTGTACCTGCAGTATAACTACTGTGTGTATACACATACATGTAGTTGTATAGTTCTTAAAAGTGTTAAACAAATGGTTTGTGTAATTACACTTGAGTAACAGCCATAGTGTTGTCACACCCTCTCCCAGTCAGCCTGCTCAGCCATGCCCAGCTCAACACGCTCAGCCAGCTCAGCCACACCCACTTCAGCCTGGCTCAACCACACCCACTCAAGCACACCATTGATTCATTCCTTCAATCAAGCCCTGCCTTTATAAGGACTCAGTTTCAGTTACCTCATTGTGAGGTATTGTTTCGTTGATTCATTACCAAGCCTGCTCTCAGCCATTTGACTGTGTTATTCCTGTGTTTTGACCTCTCGCCTGTTTTTGGACCTTGCTTTTGTGTTTTTGGATTCTGGTTTGGAGTGCTTCTGATTCCTGTTGACGACCTGTTTTGTCCCTGACAACGTTTTTGGATTCTGTCATTAAAATCGGTAGTCTGTTTTCATTACAGTGTATATGGACATGGTAGTTAATCTGTAGGTATAGTGTAAAAACACCGGTATTAGAGCCCCTTAATATAAGTATAAAAAGTGTATTATTGAATCACATTTTATGCAAGCTAAAAGTAGAATATTTAAGAAACCACACCCTTATAAATAAGCACGATGTAATACTAACTGTTCTCATCACATTTATGCTGCAAACCCAGCACTGACTGCTCATCTGGCCCAAACTGTTGTGAGAGCAGCATTGCTGCTGTACAGTGTGTGTCTTCAGTGAAGACAGAGAGGGGACTACAGTACACTACTACTATTGAGAGGTAATCCTCTATTCTTGTGGTAGCTAAAAAAAATCAGATAGTACATTTATTTTAAGCAGACTGTTATATTAATACAATGATGCTATTTTCTCTGAAAAGGAATGATGGACAACATTTTTTTCAAGGAATAATGTCCTGACAGTACATTTCAGTCATTTTGGAAGAAATCATAAGCATGAGTGCGTTCAAATACAAATGTCAAAATTACAGATGAACACAGGCTATCAGTGCCATGGGATTGACTTGAGATGGACTTTTGCCATCACAATTATGTCTGAAGCCTACAATAAACAGTCTTAGATGACTGTCAAAAAGATGTAAACACCACATCTTTGTCACATGGGGAGACTTGGCAAAGACCAATTGCCAGGCCTTGTTTTGAATATTTTGCGCATTCAGCAACATCCTTGCAAGGCACCAAATCACCTCTGCACGGCAACTTAAATTACACAATTATGTATTGACAGTATTCCAAACAAAAATGATTCCAAGTCCTTGTGGGAAAACAGCTTTCATCTTTCAGTATCAACACTGCACTTCAACGCAAATTAATTTGGCTATGAACAAAATATATTTTGTCCCCCACAGGAACATTACAGCACTCAGAGAGTGAACGGAAATGCTATCACGAAGAACACTGGCAATTAGGTCATGTAACATATTGTGAAAGGGTTGCCATTTCTCAGGAATGTCTTCCACCAACATTTGAGAAGATTAGTATTTCAGATTAATAACAGTTGTGATTAAGATTAAGAAGCTTAAAGATCCATGTTTTAAAAGTTGCTTTCATAATCAAAATAAAAACATATATGCCATTCCATGTATTTTTGTTCATTGGGCAAATTATCCCCTTCAGAAGAATGCAGGCATTAATGTTGGTCCTTTTAGACAATTCAGATATAACACCTGATGCATTGAGTTGCGCTGAGCTCTGTACTGGGATTACTTACTAAAGTTCACTGGTAGCTGTAGGAAATACACAAAAACTTATGAAGCAAATTCAAGAATACCTTGTCAAAGAATTGTTTTGTGACTACTTTAATATTGATAAAACTGTAAGTGATATTTGTCACATGGCAACTGATTCAGTATACTAAATGTTGAGACATGCGGTGTACGTGTAATTCCCTATTAACCAGTTCGGCTTCTACACTTATATACAACCACTGCTGATGTTCTATTGTAGTTGAATTAATGTGAAACTAATTACCCTTTAGCATTAAAATGTGAATAAATTAATAGTCAGCCTTCTCTTCACCTTTTGCCTTGTACAGTAAGCGCCATCACTCCTCCACTGGTGAATTGATTAGGTTTATGTGAAGAGGATGTGGATGGTGATTGGACACAGCAGATTGACAACACAGAACTATGACAAAATAAATGAATGACTAACAGACTTCTTAGTCCATGAAGCAAATGTCATTACCAAGAGAAGCAATATCCAGGTAATTAAGAGTTCCATGTTTTCATACAACATGGAATGTGAAGGATCAAAAAAGTCTCATTGGAGCAGAATGGTGATTTAAATATGGACACACTATTGTCACAGTAATAGTAAGAAATGTGTATTTAGCGACCATACAATTGTAAATTCCAAAACCTTTAAAGAAAATCTATAAAAATGCTGATACGTGAGTTTTGACTATTCAGCCCTTGAAATAGTACTGTACCACACTCATCGCTTGAATGACGGATGGAGACATTGGCTGCTTCAAAGTAATGGCAGTACCTGTGTTTTACCACTAGACTGCAAAAAGGCAGTAATATGGGGATCGACAGAAGTAACCGTGGCCTCTGAGCTGTGGTTGTGCTATTTTTGTGGAGTGGGTATTGTGTGTGTGTGTGTGCACATGTGTGCATGTGTGCTGCATGCATGTGCGTGTGAGTGACTGTGCATGCGTGCATGCTCAAAGTGCAAATGATTGCTGGTGCATAAGAGCCGGGCTGCTCACAATTTAGTCATGCCTTCACACACAACATACGAGTCTGTATCTCCAAAATGCAAAGCATCCAGGTTGTGACAGATTGTTTGATTCCTCAGATGATTGATTCGTTACATTTGCATGTCAATCATTTCATAAAAATGTTTGAACTTCCTGTGTGGCTTGTTTTGCATTTGGTTTTGCATCTGGTGGTGTGTTTAACTCAGATATCCTGCATTCTTAATATATAATAGAAAATCCCCCAACAAGAGAAGCCTTTGGTTGTAAATAGTAAATTTTAATTTTCTGTCTGTAAATGTTCTTCAATTGCTGTATATTTGTGAGGGGCAGTCAGCATTTAGGAACATTAAGAGCATGTCTCTGGAATAAAGTTATTGTTATGTATGTGATACAGTCTCAGCTCTCTGTTCTTTTAAATAGGACGTTATGATGAACGCTGCTCTATGTAAGGTAATGTTTAATAATACAATCTTATTAAAGACTTAAATGTGTATTATAGTGGCAAGGCTTATCTGTTCAGCAGATGTAAAGGCATAATATTGCAGAACCACATGTGCCTTTATCCTTGCTTTTAAAATGGAAAAAATTACACACTATAAGACAGGTTAACACGTTCAGAATATGGTTTGCAAAATATTTATGAAAATAAATTTTTCAATACCTTTAACAGCTAAATCTAAGGAAATCTAAAGCACCACGGACAATATCACCAATCACAGTTGGTAAAAATTGCTTTTTTAGAAGATTATTGACATATCTGTCATTCTTCTAGTTTTGAAAAAAAAAACCTCAGCACACGAAACGGGCATTCCCTGTCAATCAAATTCAGCACCGCCGATTGTGGAGAGCTCCCGCGGCCATCACGACGCAGTCAGCGCAGCCCGGGGCATTCTTTCTTGGTGTATCCCCACTCCCTCGCTGTGTTTTCACGTGTTTTTGCACCGCGCCTGTCTCACATTATTCAGATCATATTTTGGGTCATTTTATAAATCAGCAAAAAATGGGTAGAAAAACACGGATGAAACAATGCCTATATTTCCATTTTTGGGACAGCATCCGGACGGGACGGAGGATGCATTCACACGGATGAGGTGAAGAGGGGTTCTCCACATTTTAATACAGAGAGACAATACAACCCAATACAATACAAAAATCAAATATGTATAATAGTGGGTGGTTTAGATGAGGCATACAATAAAATGGAATTATAACTATACGTCACATTAGGTGCAACTGCGGCTGTAACTCACAACGTTTGCCATCTGCCAAAAACTACTAAATTGGATTGAACTGAGATGAATAAAATTAATACCTATAAGGGGCTTCTCAACCACCTTTATCCTCTTTGTTAAGACATGCTGACAGAGGGACCGACCGAAGGCATTTGTGCCGTTAAAGATTTAGCTCCGCCAATACAACGATGGTGCTCTTTAAAATTCTTCTTTGTGTGCAAAACGTTAGTGCCTCAATTTGCTTTACAAACTACAATGTGCTTACTTCAATAAAATAGGTTTGTAACAGTTCACTGCAAGTGAAAGCCATATCTTAGACCATCTGTGGAGTTTTGGGCTTGTGTCACAAATATTGAAATAAACCATTCGAAGAACAGCTTAAGCAAACTTTTTAAAAAGTCCTAATAGCGTCACTGTTCGGGACATTGGTAGTGTTTGATGACTGGTATTCTGAATGTATGAAAAAAGCTTTGCCGTCGTTTTTAGCTTGTTTTACTCACGTGCAATCACGGGGGAATCTAAAGTTGTATTAATGTAATATATCCGAACTTACCGCAATCCTGACAAAGTACTTTGCTGACATCTTTTCTCACGCTTCGTCGGGTCTCGACAGGTGGGAAAATGGCATTGAACACTGAGGTGTCATTTGTAGGCTCCATAAAGAACATATATCTCCTGTCCTTCTTCAGCGCCGAACAGTTTACATCCAGGTTCCAAACTAGGGACACCACCGTATCCTTCTCCAGACCCCCGGCTTTAACTTCCCATACTTGGTGCACCTTCACCCTGACCTGGTAGGGTTCCGAGCCAGAGGTCTTGTTCGGTAATGACTCCTCCGAGGTTTTGAGGTGTTCTTCCATTTTCTGCACCTCGCTCTCGTTGAGTTTTGCCCGAGCCCGTTCTTGGAAGAGAGTATCTCTCTCCTCCTGGTTGATGTCGTTCTCCTGTCCCTCCTGCTGCAGTTTCCCTTCCACCACAACCCCCGAGCGGTGCACCAACTCTTGCACGGAGGCAACCGGAGCGGGAATCTGGTAACAAGTGAGATTGCTAGCGGGAGCTCCGTGCAGAGAGATGGAAACGGACGCAAAAATGCCACAAAAAACCGGGATCGTGAACGGACTCTGCGGCGTGGAGAGGTGTCTCCGCATTGTGAACAACATGAGTGTAAGTGAAGGTGCCGATGAAGTGAAAAAGAATGAATATGCAAAAAAAAACCGCTGATATTCCGTGAAACGTTGAAGCTGTGATGGTCAAAACAAGTGTTAGACCTCCAAAGCCGCAGTTGCTGCCGGTGGGGAGCGGGGGGCGGAGTTGGTGAATGGGAAAGTCTTTCAAAGACATGTGTGTGAGAGGATTTCCCCCGTCCACAAGATTTATCGTGTTCCTTGAACTGAATCATTCCAGTTTACCGTCAGTGCGGCGTGTGCAAGCTACGTACGTTTGATAAACTGTTGTAAACGGTCATTTATTGCTCGCTTGAGGTAAATTATGTACCCTCAAGGTTAAATCGAACATCTGTGCAGGTGCAATTAATAAAATATGCATAAGCGAGTATGAGGAAAAAACGCTGGGTACTTCATCCCTATGGAGAAATGTGTATCTAAAAACTATCCTTTGGCAACCTTATGTGATATTTCCCAAAGTTTTTGAAGATAGCTACATCAGGCTGTCATTGAACGCTAAAAGATGGGTATGGTTATTGTCATTTTCTTTACTTTTTTCTGATATCATTAGAGGAATCACTATAAATCAAGACTACATCAGATTAAATTAAGATCAACGACAGGGAGCAAGAAGCAATTTACTATCAGTTGTTTTTTTTTTTCTTTCATCAGTGTGAATAGCCTTTGAAAACAGGGTCCACAATGGTGACAACAGAATGACACACACGCATTAATTTCCATAACTTTCAGTGATGATTTAGAGATTTATTATCATTAAGAGACATTTGATTAAATTTTGTTTAAGTAAATCTATTTCAGAAATTGCCAGAACTAAATGTTACCAAAAATAACTTGTGATCAATTTACTAGACCAGAACCTGCATGCAAGTACCTGACAGAACATTAAATAAATATTTTTTTTCTTTTCTAGCTATCATGCTGTATGGGTATTTAGGCCAGGTGTAACATGTGGCAGCCATCCACATTCAATCTTAACTGATTGAGAATACTGAAAGGCCCGGTGCCAGCGGATGTCAGGAATGGGCCTTCATGGCTGGCCAACTCACAAGTAAACAGATGTGTCGCCACAGATGTACATGTAGTCCTGAAGGCAAATTAATGAAATTGGACATGAAAATGGAAATTTGTAATGATTCAAAAAAAAAAAAACGTCCATGAAGTGAGCTGAGGTGAAATGAAAGTTGTAACAGGCAACCAGACTTATACATTATGTCCATGAAAACATTACCCCTGTTAAATCCGTATTCAAAGGGTGGCAACACAGTTTGCACCACTGTTGTTGTTCACCCACCCCTCTACTTCCTCCACCAGCTAGCAGGCTAAATGATACTCCCTGTGTGCCATTCAAGCACACATCCCCAACCATATGTGATCACTAATTAACATGTTTGTTGCATGACCACTTGCAATACAATTTATAATGGTTACATGAAGAATGAGTGTCCCTGGATGTAAACCATTGCTGGTTGTAAACTTGTAGTTTAATGTAGTTGGATGTACATGAGGTTTATTATAAAATTTGTCCAGCTACAGTGTGTCTGGACAAATCCATATGCTGACTTCCATGCTGATGAGGTTCACATCTTGAGGTATCATACAGTGCGAATTTTGCTTGCTATCCCTGAAGACAATATTTAACTTAGATAAGGACATTCTATTTTTAGCAAGGTCAGACAAACCTGCCAAACACCAAAGTCAACCTTTCCATGACTATAGCTGCCTCCCTCTCACCAACAACTCCCCCCCTCACCTCTCCTCTTTCCTTTCCAAAAAAGGAGGAATTTCTATAAAAAAGGGAACATATGAGGACACAGAAGCTGAAATGGATAGCCAGGCCAAAAGCTTGGGTACATAGATTTGGCTCCATCAAAAGACTATAATCACTGTGTGCGAATGCCAGTAGGGCCACAGTAGAGCTATACATAGTAACAAAGCCGATACCAAAGGTGCTGTCATTGGCAGAGGACTGTAACAGAATGCTTGCATTTGACAGGATGTCCGTTCCAGTCCGGGGCAGATTGTCAGACATTCTGCATCAGAGCGAGCAGACAGGAAATTCAGGATGCTGTTGATCGCAACATGACACCACCGTCATTGGGTCTCTGGGCTCCACACAATGAGACCGGGAATGGCAAAGTCAATTAGAAAGAAGAAAGCTGCTCTTAAATTATCATGATGTGACGTAAAACACCGTAAGGGACTCCAGGCTTAAAAAAGCAGACTATTTAGATCATTTTTTGACAAAAAGTATTTTTTTCAGATATTATTATATTATGGTGTAAAGCAGGCTATGATTATGTGCAAATGTTAGGGGAATAGTGCTACAATGTTGTCCATGTCTGTGCCCATTCCATGAGCAGTTATAGATGTAGAAAATTTGGGGTTAATGAGCTCTAATCCCTTTGGCAATTGCACCGGACAAAATTCTCAAAAAAAATCTCGGTTTGTGTAAGCTTCCAGCCAGTCCCTGGCCAGTCTCAGTTCACACCAGCGTAATCCAGGATCAGTCTCATTTGGGTCCTGGCCAAATACATCTTTCATAAACAGTCATTTAGTTGTTCTGGTGCTTGTGTGAGTATTCTGGTATTCTGGGACGGGGCGGTACGTTTGTTTTGCGGGACGGACTCGGTTCACCTTCAGATCTGGTGACAGCAGTGATTAATTGGAATGAACAGAAGGTTCCTGGTCCTGCCTGAAAGCACATATTACCCATCATGCTCTTGGCTATATCTCACAGCCCCACCATAGTGGAACACAGATGCAGTAGATGGAGAGATTCCATGGTTTGGAAGTCTCTGCAACAAAGCTTAAAGGAAAAGAGTAGTAGTTGTATGTCTATCAAAGTATATGTGACAGGGATGCAAGCATTTCCCTAGCATAGTAATGGTCAAACTGATAACCATGTTGTCTAAATTCAGCATTTGCATGCACATTTACACTGAAAAATAGTCCATTGAACATGAAAGAGCTGGTTGCCGGACTCTGTAATGACCATGGCAATCATGTGTCCTTACTTTTTTTTAGAAAAGGATTCATTGGAGACACCTCATCTACAAAAATCATTAGGGGGTTGCCATGTATGACGTCATCAACAAAAGGAAATATTCCTACAAGTGCCTCACACTCTTCAAGGCTGAACTGGGTTTTTTAAGGGCTGTCAAAAAACAATACTGTTTGAATATATGTTTGTTTGTTTATACTCATCTGTTTACCTTGCGATTCTCAATGGAGTCTGTATTCAGAAACATGTATTCTACCAAGTCATCCATCTAAACTCTAATCAGATTTACCACTTCCTGTAGACTAGGCAGAAGTCTTACCTATGCTGACCGCATCGTGACAAGCCTTAATGTAGATGAGATTATAGACACAACAGTCAGAGAAGAAGAATCTCTTAATTAGAAATCAATATTCTGCCCTGATAGAGAATGGTTTTCAAGCATTAAATGCCTTGAATGGATAAAAAAATTAAAACATAAATCTTGCTGAAGCAAAAATAAAGACACAACAACATTGTTTTATTGCCTGAGCAAATCACAGACAGATACATGGCACTGTAAAGATTTTAGGTTTTATTCTCTGTATTAGTTGAATATGATACAAGAGAAAAATGAAAACCTGCAGGCAGATTGAATACTTTGACATGTAAAAGATAAAAGGTGACAGGATATTTTTTGCATTCTACTTAATTATCATTGAAAGTAAATAACCATTAGCCTTACAGTAGACTGTTTATAAACTAGTGCTGTAAGTAAAAGTACAGCAAAAGAACCCATTGACTGATAATCAATAATAATCAATACCTTGTGGCAAGTGATCAATCATGATTAACTAATCAGAGAGCATTTCTCCTTCATCTCAAATGTCCGGATTTGACTTGAATCCACAGTCTTTTTTGAAGCCCGCAGAGTACCCGCCAGCGTGCATCATTCATACCAAGTACATGAATACAATTAATAATTAAAATGTTTGCCTGTAACTCAGTTCCATATTTGGATATCAGAGGTCTTAGAATATCTATATGTGCTGCTTACTACACATATACATATTCTGTCTGTATGGGCTGCACATTATTCTGTTTGCATTCTACAGTATTTGTCCATGAACTGTAAGCACTATTAGTAACCTTCTGGACAGGGACAAATGGTAAAAAGCCAAATGATATAAAACGATACATTAGGCTGGACATCAACCAATAGCTTAGCAGGCTCAAATACTAGCTTTAGCAAGACACTGGACCGGATGGTTTCTGTGAAGATCTAAATGTTTAGATTTAGATCTATCTAAATGTTTAACATCTTTACATGTCTACCCAGAAGAGGGTAGAAAGTTGAGGTGCCAGTGTTCTTCGCTGAAACCTCTTTAACATTCAAGTATTTCATATTTTCACGGAGCAAGAAGCAGCTGAATTGAATCTGCATAATGAGTTATTCATGCTACAGTTCCTTGACCTGGATCTCAAAGTCAGAGTTTGGCCAAATCAGCACCACTGCAAAATCCCACATCACTAACAAGAGCCCTGGCTCATCTCCCCCATCTGACAGATTGTCAATGTAGGGCACAACACAATTGCAGCCACATTTCCTTAAATGAGTAATTGAATCAATAAATCTAATATTCAGAAAAAAGTGCCAAAAAATCAGTCAAGAATGTGTGCAGTTAAAAATTGTCACTTCTACCTATGGTACATTTATTACCATAGTTGTAATCTGCCTGTTGCTATTTTTGTGATCATACATAGCAGCAACTAGAATGAGACACTGAAATATACAAAAAGGCTTCACACGTTCTTTGGATTTACATGATAATGCTATATTGGGTAAAAGCGGATGGTTTGTGCCCCATATACTATAGATCCCTTTAGATGAAAATGAAAAAATGAACATTCTTCATAAACATCCTAAACAGGAGATTTTCACATTTCACATTTTCACACACAATATCTTCACAAAGTCCATACCAATAATTAAATGCTGGATGTAGCTCAGTCTTGACATTTACTATAGTATAAAAAGAATGAGTCATTTTGTCTTTTAAAATAACAAATGCCAGAGCAGTGATTTGCAGTGGTCCAAAAATAAAAATGCTATAAAAGCATCACCATTCATAGTAGCTGTATCAGTTTTAGGCTTTGATAACAGCTTTTTGATGCAACTGCCATTAAGATGCGTTGAACTTTTGAGCACTTTTTTATATCCGCCTACCTGAATGCCCCTCACAGACACTCCGTAGCAACTGTAAACATATCCATAGAGATATGTTCTCTTTTCCTGATTCATAACTGTGTACCTTTCACAAACAAACCCCCAGCACAAAGACATTGTAGTTTCTCTGGAGACCAAGGTCCACCCACCAACCAACTAGTAACGATTGCAAGAGGAAGTTATGAAAACCCAGGTTAGTTGCACAACAACAAGTGCACAACAGCTCATCTCTTCTGATATGTAGACAAACACAAGGTAGGACATATTAACTCTTAAGAGCATATGGTTCAGTGATTAACTGAAATAAAAGGTTGTGACATACAGTAGGCTCATGCAGTAAGAAATATTAAATATAGTTTAATATTAATACACACACCCACATATTAACTATAGTTGGGTATTGAGCTGTGTATAAATATCTTATTGCTGATATTTTATCAATATAAAGTATACTCATGTTCATTAGTATGCACTGCAGCTAAAAGCAAGAATACTAATAATGGTATGCTAAGAATTTAACATACTGAAATGTAAAGGATATAAGATTATCACAGTACTGTGGAAGGTAATTTATATTTTGCTTTACTGTGTTTTAAATTTCCATCAAAATGCATCAACTATCAACAAAAATGTATATATTACTGAGGAAAAATCAGGCACTGCTTTCATTCTTTGGAGATAAAAAGGAAAGACAATTATGAGCACATTATCTTCATCTTGGCAGCAATACATTAAACACAGCACCATGATAACAATGCATTATTTGCCTGGCAGACGGCAATAACCAGGGCTTCACTATCTTGAATGATTCAAATAGCTTATGTCTGACATATTATCCCTTTATGCTGCTAACAACTGCACTTTCCAACCAAGGATTCAAGCCTGCCTGCTAGGTTATGCTGAATGTCCAGCTCTCTACTGAGCTATTATTGCTCTTACTCGTAAAGATTTATTCATTCACTATGTTTTGTGTGATTACCCTGAAAAGACTACAGCCCAAATTAAAGTCGGATTAATTAAACAATTAAACTTTTCTTTAATTGCGTAAAGCGGCAAAGAACAAGGTAATAATACCTTTTATTGGTTGTTTCTTTTTCCTTTGAGGTAGAACCTTCAGCTAATATAAAAAAAGACAGTTGGTTGTCTGTGCATTCTGGTCCATACTTCAAGTTTCTGGGAGTCAGCTGGACATGGAAAAAGACAAACCAGTCAGATGTGTGAAAGATTTACAGTGTTACACATGCCCAGTTTGTTAATCAAAATTGAACAGGCAAAAGTAGAACTGAAAAAAAAATTGCACAAATTGCAAAAGAAGTTACAGCCTGCAGTAATTGTAAGGACAATGTTTAATAAGCAGAATATTAATAGCTACAGTCCTGTGCATATGTTTATGTAGCTATTTCTGCATATCACACACAGTGTTATTTCCAGATTGATGGCATTCCTGTCTTTGCTCATTGTTTATTTCTCTCAGCGCAGATTTTCTGATACCATGGGTGTTTATGCCAGCTCCTTTCCCACAAGGGGAGATCGCAGAATCACAGAGTTCACTGACCCATCTCAAGCAAACTGGATAACCACCCACTCAGAAGCCTGCGGTAGTAAGATGGCAAATGGAAATTTTATGCAACAGTGCTGTGCTCCTCTCAGCTGTCAAACCAAGCGGAGGGATCATTCTAAGGCCCTCCATTGCTTTTTTATGTAACAGGAATTCCCCATTCCTGTTTCACCACTAAAACGTATCTCAGGCACCACAGATATGTTATATGATGACCGGATATCCAGTTCCCACATTCCTCTATCCTCCTTACTTCCTTATCTAAGAGGTTCCGGGTAGTACAGGGAGGTTCAAGTGTTGTCTGCATTACTGTAATAGCCCATAGCTATTGTTCTGTTTTAGGCAACACCCCTTCAAGAATTTTCACAATTAGCCAGCAAATCAGAACCCTCACAGCTTTGGCAATGTGAAGGACAGAACTGTGAAACACACTGAGCTGACTATCTAGTCAATATATAGAACATCTTTGCAGGCACTCTGAAGATCAGGGAGACGAATAGCCCTTGTGAGTAACAGACGTCAGATCACCCTCTCCTAATTCTCGAAATATCTCAAATTTTATGAATGACACACGTGAAAAGTGGATTTGTGTATTCGCTGAGGGGTAATGTGCTAATGGTAAGGGCAGAGAATAACAAAAGTAAGAGGTAGGAGGTAATAGCAGAGGTAACAGAGAATTATGTTCACAACCATCAGAGTCCAGAGAGAAATCATAATCACAGCTCTAATGATCTGTGGCAGGAGAGTCCTGATTTTGATGTTGGAGAATAAGTTAGCCAATGGTTTAACCTCCCTACAGTTGCCTGAACCTCCTGAACTTGCCTCGTTGAACCCTGCGAAAAGTCTAATTATGCAGTGGATCACAGCGCCATGCTTCTGTGATATGTGATTAACCAGATCAAAAGCCATCCCACAATGTCAGCCACAATACATCTATCAGCATACTCCCCCTATGCATCACCACCTCATAGGCCACATGCACTCCACATATTTGCATACAGATTGCATTTACGAACATTATGTTTTTTGATTAATTTTATTTCATCAATAGTTGCTTAGTGAAATGTTTAATTTGTGCTTTATTTGTGGTTATTTCAGGTAATGCTATGTATAGTCTAATTATGAGGAAGCAGTGCATTTGGCAATGTAAGTGTAACCTATCCGGCTGTGGATGGAGAACGTGCGGCCCCTTGGACAGGCGGCACACTTATCGCATGTCGCTGTCAGTGACTCTTTCAGAGGTGCAGAGGTGCTGGCGGCGGTGTGCCGCGCTGGGCGCAGATAAAAGCGGAAACATCCCACGGCAGAGCCTGATCACCGGCGATCCGCTCAGCGATCAGGTACGGCGAGGACCGGGGGAGATTCCCAAATGATCACCTCACGGCTGCGGCAGGGTGTGGGACAAGGCCCCAGGACTCTATTGAACTATTCAAGGAATAATTTTGTTAGTATTTGTAATAACTACGCATAGTAATACGCCTCTCTCCATGTGGCCTAGGTTGTTGTTTTTTTTCATACCGTAGCAACTGCAGCTCAGCCAGCTGAAGGGCTGTGTGTCGGTTCTGTCTTTTGTATTCAAAGGATCTTTGTGTGTTTTCATCGTCTAATCCGAGGCATGTGTCTTGTTGTGCGTGTGGGTGTGTGTACGTGCAGTTGGTGCGGCAGTTGCCTGACTCAGGGAATGGGCTGGTCACTTTCCAGACCTACTGCAATGCTGTCAACTGGCTGGCCAAGTCCACAGTGGATGATAAACTCAGAGGTAAATGCCTCAACTTTTCATTACTTTTATGACATTTAATAGTATCTTACGACAAATTGCGATGACAAGAGAAATCGTAATGACAAGAGCGGCATGCTGTATGAATGATGCTGTGCATTAGGGTAGCGATAACTGGAATTATCATAATTATATTTTCAGCAATTTACAAGTTGGTTGGGGCCCTTCTTAATGGTGGACCAACCCCAATAATCTACAACATAATCCTGTACAGTATGTTTATGTCCAGCTATCCATCTGTGTCACTGTATGTGTGACAGTGTTCAGCATAACAGCACTTCCCTTTTGACAGGATATATTGATAGGATCACATGAATACAGCGAGGGTCACATTTACAGGAGAGTGTCCACCAGGAACCTACTTGGTATCTTTTTAAAAATAAATGGCGCTGGTTCAGTTCTGAGCTGCTCAGAGGCACAATGTTTTTCTCCGCTATGGTTGAGTGCGTCCTGAGAACCTAGACCACCGCCATCCCACCCTGTATGGATTAACTGTTCATTATTACCAGGAATCAGCTTAGCGAGTCGTCTGCGAGACATGCAGAAGCACCCGTTTGACTCATTTACAGCTGAGCGGATCAGCCTGGCCCCGCCTGATCTCCGCCGCGTCTTTGAGGGGCTGCCGGGCTCTGGGATCACGACCCGGCTGTGCACCTGATTACAGGCCTGTACCAGACCCTGTGCCTCTCCCGCCTGGACCAGGGGGCCCTGCGGAGCCTGCTGTCCATCCTCTACCCCGAGGAGCCCCCAGAGTACACCGAAAACCTGGCCGATCTGGTCATGAGGGAGATCGACGTGAAGAAACAGGGTACTGAGGCACTTAGCTGCAACCTGGTAGCAATCAATAGGGAGGCAAATGGCGTGAGCAACTGCAGGGTTGAGAGAGAGGGAGCCAGCCCTCACTGGTCATCCACTGAGGTTTAATTCAGAAAGAAAACATTTTAGTACCATTCAGAGAGAGGGACATTTGCAAAATGCTGGAAAAATGGCAAAAACTGTTAGTTAATTGTTTAAATGATAATTGCTAGACCTGAAAGAAGTGATTTAATATGAAGAGGAAACAGCATAGCTTAGTATTGATTCATCATTTGTTTGTAGAGCTTTGACCTTAAACCATGAAGATATTCCCAAAATTGCAAAGTGGGCACTTACATTCATACCTACCACTTGCAAAATTACTATTTCTCCATTCAGCAATGGGATCCTGAAAGACAAAAAAACCACAGGAGCAGTATTTAATCAAGATGCGACATAAAAATTACATACAGTAGATGTGATGGATTCATAAATGGATTTCCTCACTGCTCCCAGGTCAGTAGAAAATGTCTCAGCAAGAGGAGTCTCAAGAGCAAGAGAGAAAATTAAGCCAGAATTGTTGTGTTGTTGTGTTGTTATTATTGTTATGCCAGTTCAATACCTGGCACAAGTTTTGAAAAACAGGGAAAAATCTTTTTTTTTTAATCTAAGAATTTCTCTGCAAAATTTCTTAAAGAGGATCTACACGTTTCTCCTTTAGCAATAAATAAATGTAAATAGGTAATTGCAGTAAAGAATAAATAAATGATTCATGGAATTCTGGCTACAAACAAATTAGGGACAATGGAGAATGTTTAGTCATCAAAAATCGGGTTCCTGATAAGCGTGCCACTAAAGTGTATTGACGAGGATGAGTCGTGTCCCGTGGCCTGTGATCTCAGCTGGCCCCATTCGGGGGAGGAGGCAAAGGACCCGAAAATTAATTTCACAGGTCACCTGCTGCTCTCGCTCACTCTCGGCAGATGCAATTTAATGGAGCGAGCGGCTGCACCTGTCAGCTTTCCAGGCCAGCTGAAAATTCCACAGTGAAACATACAGGGGCTCATCGATATGGACAGCCGACGGGGTTTGGGGGGGAGGAGGGAATGTATTCTGATTTCATTTGAGGTCCGGGCAGCCCCGGACCCCCGGCAGGAGCTCCCCCGGCAGAAATTTAATGTACTGTTTTCTGCACTGTAATGTAACCTGGCCTTTGATTGGGCCATAAAATGGTCCCCTGTTCCTATAAAACACACTTTTATTGACTGCGCTTTACTCTTTTAGGTTTAATTGATGAAGCCCAGTTTATCTGGTGGATGCACAGACTACCTCCGGAGACCCTGAAATCTCTGCTGCACTTTGCCCTACTGCCTGATAGCACTGAGGAGCAGACTCTGACCAAAGGAGATACAGGAGATGTAGGTGTGAAAGGAAGTGCTGACTTTGCTGTTTGATCTAAAGCTTATGGCACCACAGAGTGACCGTACAGGGTGTTATTGTTCAGAGGAAGTCAGGTGTAAAGGTTTACCCAACATTCAGGATTATTTCTGTTTGTGCAAGAAAATAGTTGGCATAGATCTGTACAGTATCTCTGTACATATTCAAAATGATGACCCATTTCCTGGAACTTCAGTGAGCAAAGTGTAGAATGATTGACATTATGTGTTCATGCTGTGCATTTTTCTGATCATTAATGTTAAAACATTAACAAGGGCGTGTATTTCCAGCCCATTACCTTTAACAAGGCTGATCGTGTACTTCAATGTATTTTGTATTTCAATGTATTTTCACATTACAGCTACTTAAGGGTGATGACTTGGACAAGGTTACAGATGGTCAACTTCATTGGATCGCCATGGAGATGGCCAAGCGGAGGAGAGATTGGAGACTTCTTGCCAACTGCCTTGGCTTTCTGGAGGTGGAATGTCAAGCTTTTGAGAGACAGCATCAAGAGGAAGAGAAACAGGTAAAAGGTTTTGTGCATCTTGACTAGCAGGACCATGGGCTTTGGTCCATCAGTTTGAAAATTGGGGTCCACAACATAAAAGTAATGGAACACACAGGGGTGAATACAATATATATACTATATAGATACACATATTGTAAAGGCAAGTGACTTTCAAGGCTGTGCATATTTGATTGACTGCTAATTGAAAGTCACGTTCATCCTTGTAGCTCAGAGCAATGTAGCGCAAAAAGCTCTATCTATTATGGTCATAATAGTGATTGACCTTTCCTTTCATTCAGGAAATCTTTCAGTCATTCAGGAAACAGACACCCCATCCACCCCTTGTATTAAAATGTGTCCTGGGATTGGACTGTGGCTAGATGCAGTGAGATCGCATAATTCTATCTTGGTTTAGATTCAAAAAAGAAAAACATTTCCCATGTAGCCCTGTGCACAATGTCTGCAGGAGCCGCAGCTGAGCTGGCCATTGCTGAAAAGTCACAAGTCTCCACTGCTACCTCCGTTGCCATCATATGTCTCAGACGGTTCTTCCCAATTATATGCAATGCAGTGTACGTAGCACCACAATGCCCCATGCACCCATCTTGTGGCACTGCTCCCTCAGTTGTATATAGCACCGGGAAGTGAAATCCCATCACAATGTGGATACAGGGAACAGATATTGCCCATGTTAGTCCTAAGTGTAGATGTGCAGGGTAGTGACTAGATCTGGAAAAATATTTTATGCCAGGTATAGATGGGGGCCAGACGATGTGTCCTGCTGTCCATACCTTAAGGCTAACAGTCCATTGTTTTGTCTGTGTACTCAGGTCCTGGCATTCCTCCAGCAGTGGCGGAGAGAAGGGAAGCCTGCCACAACTCAGGAGCTTCAGACTGCACTTAGAGACAGCGGGAACACTGACATCAACAATATAGTCTTTAGACTCACATTCTAATGTAGTGCTGTAGATGCCAGGCAATGATTGTTTTTGCTCTAAATACTTTCAAATACCAATACAGATCGGTGTAGTTTTTTTTTGTAATAAAAATCAACTGCTTTAAAAAATGAAACAGTTTGAAAATACACTTCAAACAATTCTTTAAAATAATTTCATAAGAACACAATGAAAATTTCCCATCAAATCATGCTAAGAATGTGCACTAGGTAGCAAGAGACCAAAGTAATTCAGACCCACACATTTAACTTCTTTACTAAGGTTGAACCACCAAGGTTTGAATAAACCGTCTGTGACAGGGTTGCAGATTAATAGTTTCACATTACGTGTAAAGAGTAGGACTCCTTATCCTTGATTTATCTCTGAAATCAGGGGAACATGCAGCATGAACCGAGTTCCTTTACATGTCATGGACAAGTGCAAGGGGATGAAACAACTTCATGAACATATATTTCATGTACAGTACTTAACAAAATATGAACACACATTGAGTGCAGCTTTATGAAAAATACATTAAACATATCAAAACCCTACTGAGCGGTTTTTGGTGTTTGTTCAAGCTGTCATCACTGTCAACAGCAATTCACTCACATCCAATCTGTGCCCATCACCCTTCTGAAACCCAGTGAAGTGGACAGGCAGCTGCAGCCAATCCCCCAGCAGGGCCTCATGCAGGCATGCTGCAGCCAAGGGCAAGGAAGCCTGGGAGCGTCGGGAGCGAGGTTGCCAGATGGGTTCACAGATTTACAGCGCAAGTGTCATCGACACGAAAGAATGAGACAAAGAGGTCAGATAGTGATGTCACACAATCCAGCATTACAACCTTGTCAACTCTCACACCTTCGCTTATGCATTTTGACAGCACTTCTTCATCACTTCTCCAGAAATCGAAACCTTTTCAAACCGTTTTCCAAACATGAAAGCAGCCTCTGCATGCGGGGCTGGCGGTGCAGCATAGCGGTAAGGAGCAGGGCTCGTAACCAAAAGGTTTCTGGTTTTATTCACCGTTGGGGCACTGTTGCTGTACCCTTGGGCAAGGTATTTAACCCATAATTGCCTCAGTAAATGTATAGCTGTATACATGGATAACATGTAAAAATTGTAAATCGCTCTGTATAAGAGCACCTGCTAAATGACAGTAATGTAATGCAATGTAATGCACTCACACACACACACAGTGGATTGTCTCCATTCTAACAGTAGGTAATATACACAAAAAAACTGACTTTTCAATTGCATAAGTTCCTCCTTAGAAAATGCAGGACAAATAAACCAGTTGAACTATATAGGTCAAATCCTGTAACCTTGGCTGTGAGGCCAGTTATCTCCTGCCCTGACTTCCCCTCCAGGACAAGAGGTGGTGTTCCTGAATCTAGCCAGCCCCGCAGTGTGTCGTGTGAAGGTCAACCATTACGCTTCACCAAACCCAGAATGCGTCAAACAGTGCGTTCAGTAAAGTGCAAGTGTGAAAATACAGCAAAAACAATCCCTCTTTAATATTGTTGACATCATAGTCCTTTCTTTCACCCTGCTGTCCTGTGTTTTAATGGTGCTTCAAGGGAATCCAGAAAGAATTACATTAAATTAGGATTACAAAAAAAAATCAGAGAAAAAATTAATTAAATAATAATTACCTGAATAAAAATGTGTTGCTAGAAAATACATGAAATATGTGTGTGTGTGGGGGTGAGGGTGATAGTTTTCACTATCACATGGAAAACATGTCTGTTGTAGGGGGCCCTGTTCTAGTAATCTTCATAGTAAGTTATTGTAAGGGTTGCTGGTGTCTGATCCTTTGTCTTCACTTCCTGAAGCTCACTTCCCACCAGGATAAGACACTATCTGTGACATATAATCTAAAGATTTGGGCTTAATCTCTAAAGAATTGAGTGTCTGTGGAGACGGATTATCCAAACTGGGACTAAATCTACAGAAAGCACAAGAAAAAAAGCCATAATTTCCTGATCTGTTTAATTAAAATGTCATTCCTTGTAAACCAGAGCTTACATGATTTAAAAGGCAGCATTTGTAGCTGCTTGGCCAACAAAATGAAGATCTCTATCCTCATGAATTATTGCTATTAATGCAAAGAAAGCACATGGTCTAATCTACAAAGTACTGTACTTTCAGAAACAAATGACTGCTGCAATTTGTCTTCATTTATCTAAATCAAGTTAAGATGTAAGTTACACAGTGTATTGTCTTATAATTGCCTTGGCATCTAAATGCATAAAATATCAACCTATTAAATTTTAATCTTGTCATAATCAAGAAAAACTTAAAAGTATGTTTGTGCAGCAATGTACACCAGCAAAAAAATAAATAAATATTCAGGTAATACAGAGGACATCAAGAAATTAACATTTATTTAGAAATGGCTGTACAAAGAATCTGTACAAAGAACAAAAGAAATATATCTTGGGTATTTACAAATAGCAGCATCATTTTAAGTAGAAGTGTACAATACTACTGTATGCTAAGCGTACTACAACAGCAAAAATAGAGCCAGCCAACTGCTGCTTGTAAATAACTCAAAACTAGCGCCACATATTCTCTGTTGTGAACACAATTCACATAACATAATTGGGTGAATGTTACAGCCTATGTCTTGTTCTTTTCACTGTCAGGATTCTCAGAGAGAAATATTTGTTTCAGGGGTCACTTGAAAAGGCCTTTCTTCTTGGCTTTTTTTGAGCCAGTGGAGGTGGAAGCAGAGCTCTTTGGTAGCTCATCAAATGCAGGCAATTTCCTTTTTGCCGAATGGCTCACGTTCTGAGGAGATAAACCACAAACAAGCCAGGAGCAGTCAGTTTCTCACACTTCAATTACTACCCTTGGCTTAAAGCAACACCCCTTCTGTAATAAAATGTTTAATTTGTGTTAATTATTTTGAGATC
The DNA here is from genome assembly GCF_013368585.1 of Megalops cyprinoides. Lineage (NCBI taxonomy): Eukaryota > Metazoa > Chordata > Actinopteri > Elopiformes > Megalopidae > Megalops > Megalops cyprinoides. The sequence continues at coordinate 18,548,990 of NC_050587.1, read as the reverse complement.
TTCAAAACATCAACCAACATCAACAAAACAATTTAGAGGCAAATAAAGTTTAAAAATCATTTAAAAAATAATTCAGTTTGCAAATTATTTGCAAACTGCAAAGCTGATTTGCACAGTTATGAATCTTAGTTAAAAATCTGCACCTTAAACAAATTGTCATTATTTGTAAGATACAGTCGTAAGAAAATGTATTAATTCCGCCACTACTAAAAAAGGATTCTAAGCTCTGACAAGGATTATGGGACGGGACTCTCAATAAGATAAGCGGTCTGACCTTTCTGACCTATTGATAGCTCTCTGCAATGTAAACAGAGGGTGGCAACAACCGTGTCATGCTGAAAAGCTTAGAGCTTCTCAACGACATCAACGCCGGGGAGCTGTGCGGCAAATGACACGCAACCTTCTGTCAAATGAAGCCCTCTGTTTTCAAGGCTGCCACCCTTCCGCATTGTTCAGACATGACACATGCAGCATACGTGCACAACTGCTCTTATGGAGCGCCAACAAACCCAGAAGGAATTTCCGTGCATAAAGCCACTACAAAAACATTCTTGTTACATTTGTGAAATGGTTGCGGATTACACGGCAGCAAGCCTTTGTTTTTCTTCACCACTACGTTACTTGATCCTTGTTGATGGAGTGAAAGTTACGTAATCCTTTTAAACAGCCGTGGGTTGTCCGAGACAATGCACTGGCGCCCCAATTCGGATTTAAGCACGAAACTCTGGGGCTCCACGTTGAGTTGTGCTTCCGGCCCAGAGCAGAGCTTTAAGAACCTCTGAGTAGCACCATGACAGGAGGGTAACCTTAGATAACTCTGCTGGCTCTCCCAGCCCTAACAAGCAGCCACTCTCTGCATGACAAACCCACCAAGGCTCACCTCTGGGTCACAGTGTCCAGACCCCGTCTAAGCCTCGCACAAATAGACAACAGTTGCATCGATACAGGAAATGCTGGCCGTCTTCATCGGATTACCATCCATCACAATTCCACGTAAGCCATTTATCTGGTCCTCCAAATTTCATTTCCGAGGGCGGAGTGATTTTTTTTTTCCCCCGTCTCTCTCTCAATCTATTCAGTGTTAAATCTTTCGTGACCTCACTAGTTTCACCCAAGGGAGAGGAAAGTCATCTCTATTTTTATCTGCTTAGCAGGGGCACTAATGCAAACATATTGATCGACAGGTTTCTGTGAATTTGAAGTTGATATATTATGAAAGTATTATTGTAAATGTAAGTACTTACTGAAGTAAATAAAAACAGACGAGACAGGTCTGCCGTAGGTACCCATCCTGATATCTTTGTTAAAGTGTCTAAAATTTTGATTTCCATAAATGAGCTAAACCTGAATAAATCTAGAAATACACAAATATTCAGCTGTTTTGCAATAGGATCACAGTGTTGATTTAACTGTCACATTAAAGATGACAAATTCTACAATCTGCACTTAGAAAATTGGACATAAGTGTGAAACAAAAAACTTTTTTGACAGACAAATGCCTTAGAAAAGTGAAAGTGACATCTGCCTGTAATAAATGTATTACACTGTAATACCGGTTAAACAAAAATGTATTATGTGAATTATACATTGAATGCTATGTTTATACAGCAGGGAACAAAGAGCTTGATGTTAACATTATTGTCCTTTTAAAAGGCTCCATCAATTAATCTATGCAGATAACATTTGAAAATTAAGCAGCTTGATGCCAATGCTCTGCAGTCTCGTTACCATTCAGTGAAAGTAACTACTCATTCCAAATCTGACACGCTGCAGATAGTGAAATCTGTGGTAGACATGCAAATGTTTGCACAGGACATGTGCTGTGGCAGTGAGATCAAAAAGATTTGCCCGATACCCCCGATACCAACATGCTCGCAGCACCCCTCTTTAAAAACACGCCCACTCTTCCCTCAAGAAATCTACTGCAAGCACCATCTAGACTTGCAGACTGAGCTACCTTTACCATATTACCGACTCACGGATAAAAGACTTTGAGGCACACAGACACACCTAGTTATGCTTCTGGACATACTGTATGCGAATGCATGTATGACAAATACATATGGACAGAGTGCCCTGCATATTTATTCACACGCCTGATTAAATGAGAACAAAAACATGACGTAATGTATCTATTAGATATTTCTTCTGCTTAAGAATGTCACATTTTAATCTCAGTAGATTTACACACAGGAAAATTACACTGTTCATAAATAATCAATTTTCACGATTTGCATTATTAAAGGGATATGATTTTGTTTGATTTTTTTTTTTGGGGGGGGGGGGGGGGGGGGGAATCCAAATCAATCTCGTAAAATCACATCCTGTGATGGAAACACAAGAAAGGAGCCGACAGCACTGCAGTTAATCATTACGTGTCACTAAGAGCTACGTTTCTTTGTGACAGTCTTTGTGCTTGGTGACCTTTGGCTCTGTCTAATCTCTTTTGGAGATCGATTCCCGGGTCACTGCCCTGTCTAACAAGATGAGAACGCTGGCTTAGCCCACGGCTGGGTTCCATTTGACCCCTGCTTGGTTTAGCACACCCGAGCCTTTAGCCAAGACAAGTCCCTTCCACAACCTTACTAGTCATATACCAGCCAAGTCAGTGGTAAGTCACAATATCAATGGGAAGTTACTCTTGAGAAGATTTATCTCAGGAATAGGGGACCCACCCCTTCAAGACTAATATGTAGCATTCTGACTGAAATTAAGAACCCCAGAATTCAAACAAACACATTACAGTTGTGTCTACACTTTACAGAGGTTTGACCAATAGTATTTGAAAGGTGTTTCCAATTACGTACAATCCATAAATTCTGGGTGTACTGAAATTAAAGAAAAATCTTGTAATGTAAAGTAAAGTAAAGTAATGAAAATAAGACACAAAACCACACTATACAAAGTGAAGGACAAACCAAGATGCTGTACAATGTACACGAGTTAAGAGAACATCCCCCAAATAAACTGTTGCATTACAATAGAGGTTGGTTAATGGTGATCCTAACATCGGTATAAAAATGTTAAAAAATACCAAACTGTGCTCCAGGGAATTACTTTGCTACTCAACATACCCCTTTTAAACTTGAGATTAATGGCCAGTGCCCAGACAGCACACATCTCATGTGCTCTTAGGAAAAGTACTTCAACTAAGCAAAAATGTTGTTCATACTACCTCTATTCTTGCATTTTCTAATTAGGTTCTGTAGAAATTATCATTTATTCTATTGTAAAACATCATGATGGTATATCTGAAACTGAAAGGTTGTGTGTTTTAAAAGTGGTTACCTTCTATTTCTTCATTTGTTAGAGTTTACTGCAATCTGGGTTTCCTGACTGCACGATCGGTCATTATTTTAAAATACTACCTTCATGGTTTGTATTTTCACATAGAGGAATCCGCTTGTAAAAAATCAATATCGAAAGAATTGCAATTTACAGTAGCCAATGGCATATAATTTCATTCCTGCGGAAACCATCTAAAGTCAGTGAAGCGTTTCTGCAGGCTGAAAACACACATAAAATCACACTTGTTTTTAGGGCTGAGGCAGCTGCCAAGCACAAAGACTAGGTCTTTAGAGGGATCATTACAGGGCGCAATTAAGATAACATGCCTCAACAAGCTATGCTAAATGACACCAACAACAAAACCAAAAATATGTATATTAGAACATATGTGGTGATCATGAGATTTAACTGGGAAACCAAAACAAAATCTGCTCATGCACATCACTTCTCACACCATAGAGGTCTTACACAAAAGCTCATTCTCTTCAAAGGTAGGGAGGGCTGGGTTCACTGTGCTATCCTGAAAAAAGGGCTTGGTTGTTTTCTCCTTATTATATGTAAACAACTAACTTGTATTACTGTTTCTGATGTTAACATCATAATTACTACTTAACATTAAATAACTGTTGCATTAAACACCAATGCTGTCCATACCACTCCTGGGGGTTTTAAGCTTTCAACCAGCACCTCATTCACACTTGAATTACATTCCAAGACAGCATTTGATAAGCAGCCCCATTTAGGTCCAGTAAAACGCAAGATGGAAAAAGAGGAGGTATCTATCGAACTCACCACGCTGAAACATGACAGTTACCTCTGACACGTTTTGGCTTAATGTGAACACAGCTATAATTATCTCTTTGCTGAAGTTCTTTGATGTCAATTGTTCAGAGTATCGTACATGTCAAAAGTAAGAGAAGCCCATATACTGATAATGGTGAGAGTACATGTACTGCAGGTACATAGCGCAACCCCATCTTAACATCAGGCAAGTACTGCCAGCCCTGATTTTTGTCAGTGATTATTTACCATTTTACAAGTTCTTGTCATAATAAAAGATTTATTCTTTTATTGGTGTTTCTTTTAAGTGACCTGTGATCTGTTCTAAATTCAGTGCTCTTGACTCAGCTTCTTCCAAATGTAAGGGAATATGTGACGCTTAGCCTCAAGGCCCCTGGAACACAAATCAACAACTGGATGAAAGCACTTGAGGATGATCTCACAAGTCCTGCAAGGAAGGTTGCTAATTGCATGTCATGCACTTCGTAGAGTTTTCCCAGGTCTTTGAAAAGGCTTAGTTAGTACTTTTTGCATTTCTTGAGAGAACGATCTATTCTGGGGGCTTATTCTCATCTATTCTTTGCATACTGGCAAGAGTTTGGGATCTTGTTATTAATTCGGTTGAAGACATGCTAATCAGAACCAAAAAAAAAAAATCAGCCAAGGTCAACCTTCAAGCTGCTGATTATAATTCCGATTACACAGGCTTTCGTTTGGTCTTTGTACGCAGTTCTTTATGTGAAAAACAATTTTGCACGGCTTTAAAATAGGAATCTCCAATAGTAATTTGTCAGTAATTTACTGGGTCATTTTCACTCCTGAGAAAGTATTTTAGGGCTTTTCAGTGTATACATGCTTGTTCTTGTTAATCCATATGTATATTCTGTGCACTGTATGTATAGTTTAGACATAGCAAAAATGGAAGTTCTTAAAATACACAAATTACTATATTTCTGAAAAGAAATAAGATCAATCAAGGATCAACAAAGGTAAAAGTGGTAGCTATAGCCATGTAAAACAATATTTACTTCTTGGTTCTGAAAATGTGCATCAAATAATCTTTACTCTTCAGTTATCAATTTGGGCAAAATGGAGATATTCCAAATTTGTATTTCCTCTGATATTTGGATATGCTGTTGAACAGCCAGAACAAAGTGTCATGGAGACATAAAAGGGTTAACAAATGTCAAATCAAGCAGCTATACTTAACATTGCTCATAAATTAAGTTTAAAATTCCAGAAAATTGTACGTCATTTTATTTTCATCATTAATTGTTTGGGAAAAGTGTTTTCTGAGGAAAAATATAAATAAGGATATTTATATTTTTCCTGAGATGAAACTACCAAAATAATTCCAGAAATATTTAGAAGATATGTGCCAAAATATTGGACTATTCCAATTTTGACCACAGCATCAGTACTCCATTACTTTTACTGGTAAGCAAATGCTTGTTAATGAACAAAAAAGAGTAATATTTCTCATCAATGATTCACGAAAGGGACCACAAGACCTCTGCATAGAGTAGATCAAACATTGGTGTTATTAACCACTTGATACTGCAGGGAATTATAATTTACACAAAATGAATTAGATTGCCATGCAGTCCTTCTAGAAAAAAACAGGGTGTAATAATTCAAATATTCAACCTTGAGAGCCAAAGAACAGTCAAATATGAAATTACATCACATCACCTCAATATAGACAAGCCCTCCAGGGCCAGAAAGGTTTTCAGGTTTAATTCCATACCAGCAGTGCCCCACCAGAACATTCAAGCCTAAATCCTTCTAGTAACAACCCCAGATGTTTCACCAAACTACCAGCATAACACTTTTACTTCTGTTTTAAATACCTGTGGAGGAGAATCACTGAAGAGCTCCTGTGTGTCTTCATCTAGTGCTACCTGGTTCCAGGAGGCCAGCTCTATGCCACCAGTGCTTGACATGGTTTTTGGGGCAGTAACAGGCTCTGAACTGCAGGGGGCAGCACTGGCTTTCAGGCCCTTATCATGAGAGAGAGAGAGAAAGAAAGAAAAAAAATAAACCTCTTTTTCTGGTAAGAGACTACACTGAAGCATGTAAACTTAGTTCCCCTTCCTTAACAGAATCCTGACAACAATTTTTATTTAAATGACAAAATATGACAAACCATGTTTCAGTAGTTATAACATTTGTTATAACATAAATGATGGACAATATTATGAATTATTATGAATATTATGTTAATTTCAGGTTTTAGTCATAGATGACGTGTATCCACACTTCCACTGCGATAGACGAGCCATGATCCACTTTGCTGAGACACAACTGCAATCCAGGGGGTAAGTAAGGTGGACCGGAGGACTCAGGATTACCGTTGGCATGGAAATCTCACTGAAAAGCTCATCCTCGTTCATATCAATCTCATTCGAGTCTGGACTTGTCTGCACCTTCACAGGCAGGGCAGGACGCGGGCCCCTCCTCGGTGGCTTGACCTAAGAGAAAGAAGGCTTGTGATATACAGGTAAAACACTGGCTGGCAAATGCATTTATCCTTCCACAGGGAGGGAGGTGGCGCTTCACCTAAATCTCAAACAACGATGACAGAAACATGGGGGGTATTTTTCAAAATGTAATTTTACAAAATACCAAATCCTCACAAACTTCAGCAGTGCGGTAATACAAGCAAGGTTTCGTCGAGGAGGCCCCGGATCCTGTGGCTTTTCTCAGCAATGTGTCGGGATTGTCCCAAATAAGATTTTTAATGTATTCTTTCCATGCTGCTGCTCAACAGGAAAGCAGTCAGATAACAGTTTGTCAGCAGAGAGACAGCGTGAGGGAGCCTTGTGGAAAAAAAACTCTAACAATGGCCTTTAGATACCCGGTAGCACATCTGGACTGGGGCTTGCTGCATAGTCCTTAAGAAAATAGGTCTTCGGCGGTAATCTTTTAAAGAAGAGGCACCAGATGTCGGCCTTTCAAAGCCTTCACTGTTAATGTAGGTTCTCTGAGGTGACAAGCGCAGAAAGTCTCAAAACGTGAAAAACCACACATGACTTAAATGCTCCAGATTTAGCCATATTTTCCCTTAAGAAGCTTAATTTGCGAAAGCCTCTAATTTAACCTAGAAAGGCAGTATTAAAACGCCATAACAACAGGCCTTGCCTTCTCCATTGAGGGAAGGGCTTATGGGATTTTTACTGGACAAAAAACTGAAACAGTCATAAAACTAGTTAACGGCTAGTAGGAAAGACTGATCACATTCAAATTACACAACTATGACTTCCACCATATTGCAGTGGATGAACTCCTAATAATGGTGAAAGTGGGCTTCAGAGATCACTCCTTTTTACAGATGACAAAAAGGCAACTTAAAGGACAGTTAAGGCTTACGAGCAAAAACAATTAGCGCGCACTTTTGGACAAAAGGCTCATTATATCTATGAGGTGTAAGGAGCAGGGACAAGGCAGAAATATTCCAATAGACGATGGGTAAATGATGGATAAGATTTCCATGATTAATGACTCCCTTCAGGACCCCACTGTCAGGCTTGATAAACTACCAGACATTCGACCAGGACAGCAGTGTATTTCACATTGAAGGTGCTACTGTTGTACATGAAAAATGGAACTTATAAGAGAATATTTTTATGGGAAAAGCAATAAAAAAGACCACGACACTAATTTTTACTATGTGGAGTGTTGTTGCCCTCTGTTGGTGACTGATACACACTGATCAGCATGAGAAAGGTATATTCACTTTATATGCAGGCACACTTTTTTTGCAACATTACCATTTTACAATTTAGGACTCAAATCAAACTGATTTGATCATAATATTGTTTCAAATCTCTCCTTTCACGTTAACAAACACCATTTGCACATAGCTCAGGCTAACTGTTTAACAGGATGATGTGAAAAGGACTGGCTTTGCACTTTAGGTAAGGAGCTCTTTCCAAACATGAAATTACACAGCTCAAGGTCTAAATGCATGCATTTCGGTAGCCTTGCAATACTGTGGTACACAAAAACACCTCAGATGCAAATGACAGACACAAAGCAATAACTGAGCTCAACACAGAAAGAAACACCTAAATAAGCAACTGACTTCAGTCCAGTCTCAGGAACCAGGTCTAGGAAGAGGGGCATAACTGACCTCTGGCTCGATCCAGGCCAGCTCCATAGGTGTCACTTCTGCAGGTTTAGGGGGGTTGGGCTGTTGTTGAGGGGGGTTCATAGGGTTATTCTGGGAAACCCCCTCTTTCTCTAGCTCTAGCACAGTCAGCTGAATGAGGAAGGTGCTGATGTCACTGGGGACCATGGCTCGGATGGCCTTTATGTTACTCAGATCTGGGGAGAAAAAAATAATAAACTGTCAAAGCACAGCTATTCCCTCTTTGTAAGAGCCATGGGCTGGCTGTTTTGCTAAAGCATAAAAAGGAGATGACACGTACATATCGGAAACCGAGTCATCTCAGATACACACAGAAATCATCCCATAAGTTGTATAGGGGCCCAGTAACAAAACATAATAATGCAGACAGAAAAAATACTGTACCTGCACAATGCTTCCATGCTCCTGGGTGATTAAATTATTTAAAAAAACATGTTTCAACCTTCACAGTCTGCATCAGGTTAATATTACGCTGGTTCCTTTTTTCTACAGTAAAGCACTTGGGAGCATTTAAACAGTGGATAGGTACATTCTTTTTTCTTCTGTCTGGCTAGAGGAGCCATGGGGGAAAAAGTACTATGCAAATTATAACAAATAACAATGTTTGTGATGAGACTTTCCAAGTGACAATCAAGAGATGGAACTAGGGTGTGCCATTTGTCCATCCGCAATTAAGCTACACATTTTCTTCGTTTTAAACACCATGTTTTTCCTGTCGCTTCACAACATTTACCCTGGCAACGCTGCGCCATCACACCAGTGTCCTGCCAGTCCCACAGCACGCTTCTGCTTTGTGATAATCACTTCTAAAAGTATCACTTGGTCCCCCTAGGCCAGCCACAGTAATGACACAGCCAAGTGCTAAACCGCCTTCCCCTGGGTGCGAGTGGGCTATGCTTCCCCGCAGAGCATTCAAAGGGCATACTGCCGAGGCATGCGCATCCTCAAAGCACGTTCTAGCCGTCTGAGGAGAAGTTTAATGTTACAACCCTGAGGTCTGGCAAAAAATCAAGTAAAATTTTTATGCAGACGCCTGATGAAATGCGCTAGCGCGTTGTCTGCGTGTCAGAAATGAAGACGTGGGTAAAGGAACGTACAACTTGGAGCTTCCGCTCTCAGCTTTACACTGCAAAACAACAGCAACGAGGAACAACAGACCGTGTGCACTTATACTAAGTACGAAAACAACTGTACATATTTGCCATTAGAAACATATTTTTATCAACCGTCAGTATGTGAAGATTCAGTCAAATGAAACAGGGGGCAAAATGATATTTCACAGTCAGAACCAACATCGGCAGCCATTTTGATTGTTATCTTTTACACGTCCAGTCAAACTGGAGCAGCACCAAGACAGTTGCTCCAAGTCAAGGGGACAATGTTTTCCAGATAATGAAAAGCAAATTTTTCTTAAATTAATGTAAAGTTTACCTCAGCAGCAGCTGAGAAATTCTTTGGAAATTATGAATGGATAAAAATTTCCTGAAATATTTTGATTTCCTTCTCATTTCTGTGCATAAATACATGCTTATTTAATTCATTAACGCCTACCTATTTGCAATTGATTTTAAATATTTACTGAAATTGAGTTATTCAAAATGGAAAACACTGAATCTCCTCAAGATTCCAAGAAATATAAAAACACTGAGGAGGGCCAGCAGTGTTGAGGGGAGAAACTTTATGGGCCACTGGGAAAATCCCCACATGAACTCTGTTAATTAAACTCCTTAACCAGAGCGCTGGTATTCACTGTACACAGCAGATCGTACAGGCTGCTCATAAACCTCTCTTACAGCTACAGTAACAAATTAATCTCATCAAGCATAATTACAGGCAATTTGGGTGAAGTAGTCTGATCTTCATATGTACCAGCTGCCCACATGTATATTTACTCATTGTCGCTTACAAATATGATATTAGACCCAGCGCCTCGCAGCTGGTCTTTCCTAGACTTAGAATGGGCTTAGAATGAAACAAATGTGCGTGGTACCGATAGGTAGGGTTCTTAACAAAACAGGTATTGAAAATGGCTAATGCCTTCTGTTTGTCATTCAGACAATAGTAAGAATGGCAGAATTACGATGGGCCTGAGTAAAAGGAGTGTACCGGAGTTGAGGTGATGGGAGCTGATGACGCGGGTGATGCCACTGCGGACTGTAGGGGTCAAACCAGCTCTCTCTGTGTCCAAAGGCAGGCCGGACCTCAGGGCCTGCAGCAGGTGGGACTCCACCACAGCCAGGGGCAGGCTGCGGCTATCGGACACCAGTTTCTGAAAACACAGGCACACACAAACACAAATAAGCATGCAAACACACACCCCACACACACACACGCACGCGCACGCGCACACACACACACACACACACACACACACACACACACACACACACACACACACACACACACGCACTCATAGACCACACACACGCACTCATAGACCACACACACGCACTCATAGACCACACACACACACACACACACACACACAGGCACACACATGCACACACACACAAACCACACACACTGCACTCATAAACAAAATACACTTACACACATACGCGAATGCATACATACAGGAAATACATACATGCATGCACATACACACACACACACACACACACACACATACGCGCGCGCGCGCACACACACAGTCAACACATAACCACACAAATTCTTCCACACCCATGGGTAGGCTGCAGTCATAAAACACCAATCCCTGCTGAACACGATACTGTTCATCAACACAATGCAAAAATAAAACGCAGAGCTACACTTAGAAACATCATCCCCACCACCACAGCTAAGACCAGGCCACACACCACAAGGTCAAAAAAAAAAACATTCTGAAGTGCTCCTGGGAAAAGTCATCACATACAAGGTTTACTTGATACAGTGTTTCCTATTTTGCTCAAATATTGTCATTGAACCAGATTAGCAACTGGTGTGAGACAGAGCCTGAAGTTTAAGGTTAAGGCCTGCATACAGTCACCAGTAGCACTCTAACAGAAGAGGAAGTCTGAACTCCTGACCACATCCGGGGGAAAGCCCCTGTTTCTGCACGTCCATGTAGATAGCAGATGCGGCTTGTGCGATAAGGCTCGAAGCGCTGGCGTGGTTACAGAAATGCAACAGCAAAAAAAAAAGAGAATCGAGCAGCAAAGGTGGTGTGAAGTCTGCTACGGTGTAAAGAAAACATGCAATCCGCTGTCTCCAAGCAAGTACTCTTGACTGAGCAAAAGATGGCAGCCTGAGACAGTCTCATCCTGTAAAAGCTGGAAAACGAGAACACGAGAAGAATAAGGCAGACGTCAGCATCTGCCCTGCCGAAGAGACCCCCGCCATTCACAGAAAAAAGTAGGCAATTAAATTTGGAATGGGATTCCATTAGCTACCATCTTTGAGGCTGAAAAAGACAGCAGATGTCTCTGTTCTGTGACATACTGACCCTTGAGGTCTTGCCCTCTTGAGATGTATGCATTATATTGTACTCTGGTGTATGTTCTATGTGATGTGAAATGCACAGGCACAAAACCAACCCCATTCACTTCAGGCCTTTAAACTTTGACTGAGGGAACGGTTTTGGATTTAATCAACTCAAACTTTCCACCTTACACATGGAAAAATCAAATCTACGGCATTTCGGTGCTCGTAACAGGCTCAAGGGACCACTACATACACAACCAAACCTGTTACATAAACCACACCATTCCCCGAGATATCACACACGGCGGACTGTCTGCTCAAGTGGAGCAATTCAATGCTATTCAGGGAACAGGAATCTTTGATTACCTCACCCGTTCCCTAAATGAATATAATGATTTACATTAAAAGGTTAATCACTGATTTATGGTCATGTTTACAATTTGACCCTCCACACTTTACATGTTACCTGTTTTTGACAAAGTCTTGTATTTCTTCTCGCTTTTTTATTTTAATAATTAATTTCTTGTAATTAATTTCTTTTGATTCTTTTTAATTTGTGAGACAATGTGTGACCACTTTCTTGGCTCTTGCTTGAGGCACTTCCTTTTAACTGCCACCAGAGACTGCAGGAACATCGGCTATTCAGTCTAAGAGCTCGAGTATTTGAATGTAGCCTCTTTGTCAGGTGTGTCATGTTTGGCATGTCACTTGTCTTCTGTTCAAAATGATCCTTTTGACAGCAGCCCATTTGTTATCTTATAATAACAATATTAAGATAACTGATAGATGTCTTTGTTCTTTCTTTGTTTTCCAGCAGTCTGGCTAGATCTAAAACATATTCCCTAAACCTTAATCTGCCTTCCAGTGACAGCCATTGAGAGCACAGGATTGCTTGATCTGGAGCACAGAGGCAGCAGCAACAGCAAAAATGTTTGAGAAAAATGTAAATCCCTTTTCCATTTCACGACCTTGCCAGTAAGCTCAAAACAAGTGTGTGTTCCTCAAATGCCTAACCAACGTGAGTGCAAGACAAGAGTGTGTGCCTTAAATATGCTGCTGATGCAGGGTACATAAGCACTCTTACCAGGCTCTTAGCCTCCTCCTGGAAGAGTCTGTAGGTGATGGCGGCGCTGTCTGACAAAGAGGAGAACACGGCCCTCTCCACCGGCTTGGGATTAGCCGAGCATTGGGCTGCAGAGCCAGCAGACACATTGACCTTGGGGAGAGAGGCAAGACAGACAGACAGGTACTATGGATGACCGCCACACAGCTGTTATCCAATTCCACCGCGGGGGCCCTCGGTGATTTGCGAGTTCCCGGCACACTCGAGAGATTTTCGCTCCGTTATATAACTGAATTCACAAGTGTTTGTACACCCACACCTGTCCTTCAGAGCATTATGCAATGCAACGTCTATTTAAAATTAGCCTTTACTTGTAAAACAAAACGGAACAAGTTAACAAAAGCCTGTCGACATCAGACCATCCGCAGCAACGGCCCCTCCGCCCACAGTATTGCACGAAACTCGACTTGATGTGATTATGGTGTTTCATCATCACCAGAGGTGACAGCTTCACCGGGTACAACTTTTACTGCAAATCTCCACTGCCAGGTTCCTCAATTATGTTTCTGCAGTACCGGGCGGCGCTGAGGCAACTACCCAGCAAGCTGTGCATGATCAATACTCACATAACTGGAATAAAAACCCACAAATTGAAGATGGGCTGGGACTTGTTGATACTGCGGTCCAATAGGGTATAAACCTGGGCGTGCTGCGTTGTCTGTGGCCGCCCCCCCTCCCAGACTTTGGCCCCTGTTCGGCGTACCTGGAGCCCATGAGTCTGGCAGAAGTCACTGATGGCTGCGAGCAGGGGCGCCAGCATGCTGGACTTGGCCTCGGACACCCCGTCCACCAGCTTCAGGCTGGCCAGCGTGCACGGTCTATAGAAAACACAGGGTTAGAGCTGAATGAGCTCTGCAGGCTAACCACACGGGAGACACTCAAGGGCCTCACGGGGTGCGTGTGTGGCTATGTGCATTCATTCATTCATTACTGTCTGCTAACATCTCATGGCTAAATAAAACTTCGCAAGAAATACATCACATATGTTACCACAACCTGGTTATAGCTATGGCTATTTTTATGGCTGTAATTTCCACTATTGTGTAGGGGGGGTTTTGACATTTCAGCTCAATAAAAACCTCTGCAATACGCATTTCCTGTGATAGGCTGCTGCACAAAAAACTACATCAAAAACAAGCACACTAGCACACACAGACACACACACACACGTCATGATTCACTTAAAATGATGAGCACATCGTTTTGCTGTACAATACTCTGACTGATGACATACTGTATTAAGTGTATGTAATGTGTAGTCACATATGAAAAAAGGAATATAACTATTATTCACTATGACTGTCTCTAGAGCGTGAAACTCTAGCCATTGTCAAACATACCTCATCTTAGCCATGTCGAGCAGGATCTTATTGGTGGCCAGGATGGCCGGTGGAATATCTTTCTCACTGGCCAGTTTCTGTCGCCCAGCAACCAGCCTGCCATAAAGCTCAGCCTTCAGAACAAGAAAGGCAGCAGCAATGGTAAGAATGACATCGGCTTATGCTTTTGTATAGTTATGTCAGGACAGCTGTGGTGCCTTACAGCGTGAATCATTCCTGTCTTCTACAGTTGGGTTATTTAAACAAATCAACAGAAGAGGTGCTAGCTTGCTGGCTAAAAATGTTTCTGTGTACAAAACAAGCATGAGCAATTTTCCATTATGGTAACAGACAGGACGTAGATGCAATAAAGTATACCTTTCAGGTACTTGCCTATCATTGGGAACATGATGCAATATATGGAAATTCAAACATTTCCATTCACCATGACTGAAATATGACTTTAAAAGTTACAGATAGTGGTTGTAAATGGGACAGTTAATCTTTGGTCATGCTAGAAAGCTTACAAGGTCAGGCAGAGGTCTCTTAAAAGACTTAATGACATTTTGAATGACGCTGCACTTGGCACAAGACAGTTGAAATGCCTGTAGCTGGCCATGGCCAGAAGAAGATTACATTACATTTCATGCCATCTACATCGACAGGCAATTTTCCTTGGGTTTTCAAACAACACAGACATGTTCTGTTACAGTCAGTGGCATCTCCTACACTACCCAGCTGTCGTCCCGCTAAGCAACAGCCCAGACTGCTGCCATCTCTAACCAGCCAGCATGATGCCAACCCACAGACCCACCTTCCAAATTATGCGCTACGTGATTCTGGTAGGGAGACATGATGCAACAACGGTGGCTGTTATAAACACACTGCCACATTACCGTACCTGCAGTTCCTGCTCTCTGGCAGAGAGCACTGGGGACGGAGCTTTGGCTGCAGGCGATTTCGGAGAAGACCCAGGGCGTGGCCTACAAGAGCAAACAAGATATCCCGGATACCGGTACTTCAACTCTTGGCGGCAAAAACCAATAGCAGTCCCAACTTTCCGTTCAGTTTTGCTGTTGCTCTCATTCATGCGCAAGGGTATGTTTATTTATTTAATTTTTTTACCCAAAAGCAAATTTGCTTAGATTTGACTAATGATTCTTTTTACCAAGATTAGGGTTTAAAAGGAAGTAAGATGTAAAATGTATCCAAATGGGTCCTTGTCATAAACACGTCAGCTGTTTCTGAAGTAAGAAAGTGGATAACCTGTATACAGTGGTCCCCCCTTATCCGCGGTTTCGCTTTCCGTGGTTTCAGTTACCCGTGGTCAACCGCGGTCCGAAAATATTAAATGGAAAATTCCAGAAATAAACAACTCATAAGTTTTAAAATGCACGCCATTCTGAGTAGCGTGATGAAATCTCGCGCCGTCCCGCCCGGGATGTGAATCATCCCTTTGTCTAGCGTATCCGTGCTGTATACGTTACCCGCCCATTAGTCACTTAGTAGCCGTCTCGGTATATATAGGGTTCGGTACTATCCGCAGTTTCAGGCATCCGCTGGGGGTCTTGGAACATATCTCCCGCAGATAAGGGGGGACTACTGTAATCATCTTTTAGGTTTGCTAGGTCTCTAAATGCATCAGTTCAATACCTGGCAGATGACAAATCAGCAGACTTGCTGGATTTACTGGTTTCTTGCCTGGAATATTTACTCAACTGTTCCTGAGATAAGGGATGGGAAGAGTATTTTAGTGTAAAAACGATGATATTACAACATTACGTAAGCAACATTAGTCAACATTACTTAAGCACAGATATTAATGGATTGCATTTAACCCATCACACTTACTTCACTACTTTGCCCTCGAATCAAACAATATATTTAAATTCACTGAACTGTCTGCAGTTATACCTAAGTTAAATAGGTCAATCCACAACGCTGGGATTATAAAGCAGCTTATGTGCAAAAGCCCCTAGCACCTCTTATGTTCAAAAGCATCACCAGAGTCCTATAACCATTAATGTGTTACATAGCAAGTGCCTCCACAGTATCAAATCCACCTACCTGAACCGAGGCTGTTGATTGGCTTTCAGGAGGACCAGGCACAGGTGGCAGGGAAGTGTGACTCCGTCTACAATCACATACCAGCATAACCGATTAGCACTGACAAAATGCAAACGATGGATGCATCCCTGCCACAAAGACATGTCAACGAGATGTTCCAAGCAGAGAAGAATGTACTGCAGTGCAGATGAGAACAAGGAATCATCCGGAAAATACCCATAGTTAGTCTTGACTGCACACATACTGAGGAGTCAGGCTTGACATTCACTTTGAGCTGTGTCCTCATGCTCAAATGCAGACTACACACAGCAGAGAATTTGTGACTGAGAGGGACAGAAGAGGAACTGAAGCCAGGGGATCTGTTACAGAAAGGCGTTTCACACTGCACTTAGCCCAGGGCTAAAAGCATTCTTAGAACCTTCTTAGCCCCAGGCTAAGGGAGCTGTTAGCCCCAGGCTAAGAAAGCTTTCACACTGGCACAATCCTGGCACGTTCCAAAGT
Organism: Megalops cyprinoides; assembly: GCF_013368585.1. Taxonomy (NCBI): domain Eukaryota; kingdom Metazoa; phylum Chordata; class Actinopteri; order Elopiformes; family Megalopidae; genus Megalops; species Megalops cyprinoides. The sequence continues at coordinate 18,532,339 of NC_050587.1, read as the reverse complement.
GGGCTAACCCCGACTTTAGCCTAGGGCTTGCTGGCCCTGCTCTGGAGCAGGGTTAGCCCCGAGTTTGCGGGGTTATCCCCTGAAAACCGACTAAACACGGGGCTAAAAGGTGCCAGTGTGAAACAGGGCTAAAGTAAACAATGGACTTTGTGTCACGTTTTTGTTGTCCAATCACACGACTTCTTCGTCACGTCATTACAGTACGCGCGTGCCTTATGCTTACATTGTAACTACTACTAACAGAAACCGGCAACATTCAGATGTTAATGGTACCTAGCAAGCTAGCTAACCTAAAACAACATGTCCGGAAAAGACTTAAAAAGATCTAATTGGTCACAGGCGGAAACAGCATTGTTCCTGAGTTTGCGGTCGGAAAAGTCCATTCAAGACAAACTAGATGGAACATGCCGCAAGAGAAAGGTTTTCCACCATCTGTCAGTGAAGCTAGCTGAGGCAGGTTTCAATAGGACGCCGGAACAACTCAAACAAAAGCTAAAAAAAATTTGGGTTTCAACACCGCTCTCACATAAAGCCCTGCTAATGGTGACATTTTAACGTTGCTGCTTGCTGTTAAAGAGTAGTCACGCCTCATTCTAGAATGTAAACGTTAGTCGCATGTTCCAACAGACATTTAACCCAGGGCTAGTAGAAGTGCAGTGTGAATCGTATGGCCCTTGGCTTAGGTTAACCCTGGGTTAACATTGTGTGTGTGAAAAAGAGTTAAGTTGTCCCAGGGTCAAGGATAGCCCTGGGCTAAGAATATGCGAAGTGAAAAGCCTTAGAGAGGTCTGGAGGGAGAGCTGAAGCCGAAGTTGGGGGAACTGTAGCTGGAAGGGATGGAGGAAGAGCTGAAGCCCAAGTTGGGGGAACTGTAGCTGGAAGGGATGGAGGAAGAGCTGAAGCTGGGGTAACTATGACTGGGAGGGATGGAGGAAGAGCTGAAGCTGGGGTAACTATGACTGGGAGGGATGGAGGAAGAGCTGAAGCTGCGGGATCTGTGACTGGGAGGGATGGTGCTGGGAGAAAGATATCACACCATCACACCGATGTCCTAGAGCCACGAAACAGGTACAGATTTTTTGCACCACTGTAAAAAACCGGCTGCTTGAATGCAAACCCGTTTCCCTCAAGGACATTTCTGAGGGGATGAGAGGAACGAGGTGTAGACTCTAATTACAGTGGACATCAACCGTCCGCAACATTCAAGTTTTCAGAATCTTAGAAGTTCTTTATTTACATCTGAAAACAAAACAAGCTAATGCTCTACAGCACACCAGAGGCAATTAAGCCAGGCAGAGGTAACCATAATTACAGGATGTTCAAAAAAAAAAAAAAAAAAACAAAGCAGCTATTTCAGGATAAAAATGTCTGATATCAGCTGCAACAAAAGAAGCACGCTGCAGTCTGAACCTGAATATCCTCCCTCCACTGAGTCATGCTCCATTTTAACTTACTTATACGAGGTTAACTTCTGAGCCTACAGACCGGCTCCATGCCTTGTCGGCTTCGTTCAAAGGGAATTTAGGCGTCGCAATCCAATTCGGCCCCTCAGATCTGAACAGCCTTTTGCTTTGTTTGATGTCCCATGTGCTGCAACAGCTGGCTTCCCCACATGCGCTTATCGAATTCCTCCTCTGAAACCAAGGGCAGGGCTGAGCTGCTGATAAGTGGGCGAGGGAGGGGACTGAGCAACAAGAAGACTGCGCCAGTGTCCCTGTACGAGCGTGCGGACAAAGGCTGAGAGCGCAGGCACTCAGGTTGACTCAGAAGGTGAAAGTGAGTGAGGTTTAATCGGCACAGAGGCCAGGGGAGAGTGAGGCATATGTAGGCGTAGAAGCCGAGAGACAGAGCGAGGCTTACATTGACACAGAGACTAAGACAGACACAAAGGCTTACATCAGCATAGGCTGAGGTAGGGAGTGAGACTTAAACTGGTGCATAGACAAAGGATGAATGGGACGTGCAGCCACACAGAGGCTGAACTGGAGTGATGTTTACATTTGGTCAAACACTGAGAGAGAGCGAGGCTTATGTGTGCACACAGGCTGAATCAGAATGAAGCTCACGTGGGCGTGAGGTGTATGTTGGCACAGAGTTTGAATGAAAGCGATGCTTACGTTGGCACAGAGATCCTGGTAACCAGGATGTTGCTGCTGGGCTGGAGAAAAAGGCTCCGCTTGGTCTCATCGCTCGCTTTGCTCAGCCACTTCTTCGCCTTTGTGCAACAAGAAGAAAAACATCTACTGTCGAATGACAGTCTGGGATAGTCCTCCTAACAAACAAAAACTGTTTTCCAATTTAATTCTTCAAAAACGCCTACGCAGGCTAACAGCTCCTATAAACACATTCATTAACAAAAAAGATGAAAACAATTAACTCAGGTCACAAACTTTTACCTAGCTGAGATCCAAAATGGATCCAAACAGCATCCTTTTCACAAGTAAGTTTACAAAAAGCTAAGAGTGCATCTACAGTATAAGACCCCTCATCTGCTCATGTACATTTAATTACGCTGGGCTGGACTTCCAACAAGTTCCTGGCCATTTATACGGTGCATGCCATGTTTTTAATGGAATCCAGTACTAATAATAAAGCTGACAGGCCTCAGGCTTTGGGGGGGCATTACCTTGGGGGTGAGCTTGCAGAGGGTGGAGAACCTCCTGTGGCCATTGCTCTCTTTCAGGTGTTCCTCCATGAGGAGCTGGTGGCCCAGCGCTTTCCACCAGGTCTCGGAGACACCCCTCCCCGCCCCAAACAGCGGGTGGCACCGGTACTTGTCTGGGAGCCTCTGGGAGTCCTGTGACAGACAGAGCATTGCATCATGGTACAGGTGCTTTGGAGACACTCATATCCAGAGCAGCTTGCACAGCTTACAGTTTTTACGGTATCGACTTATGCATTTGGATATTGCCTGAGGCAAGTCTGACCATTTAGATTAAGTACTTTGGCCAAGGGTAAGAGCAATGCCTCACTGGGAGTAGGACTGGCAACCCTCTGGTTGTGAACCCTGCTCCTTACTGCTATGCCACACTGCTGCCTTGACCCCCTCTCACCCTGCATGGCGGTCGCTGCACACAAACTCACTTTCGGCCACCTCTTTTCCTTTACGTTTACTTTCCTTTTGAAATTGTAGTTTTGGCTGCTGCTCACTGGCACTCTGTGCCTCCTACTTTCTGCTGTTTCATACTTCTAATAACTCACAAAGTAGTGTATCATTTTAACATGAAAAAATATTCAATAAACTTAAGCATGCTTTCTCTCAAATGTATTTTCTCTATATCAGAAGGTTATTTACTGGCCATCATCCCAGGTAGTGCTGCAGATGTATTTTAGCTCTGACTTCAAGCTTCACTCACTGTCAGATGTGGCTTTAACCCTGACACACGCCCATCGAGTGGACCCCGGGCCACATCCGTCAGACGCACGTGTTAAGGGGCCCAGTGAGCCACACATGCACGCATACACTAGAGGTCTATTGCGGAAAGGCGCTGACACCAGAACTCACAGAGCCACGCAGGAACAGAATAGGCACTGACAGCCCGAATCGCCCATCCAGTGCGCGGATGGCACTCATGAGCTGGTACGCCTCTTTGCCGAAATCCCGCAGCTTGGGCTCTTTGTCCGGCATGGTGTAGGTCCCCATACCCCTGGTAACACAGCCAAGAACAGCAAAGCTCAAGACCAAGCACTCCTTTGGCAATGCACATATCGTCACACAGCTCACCAGGCTGCAGCAACCTGGCTTCACCCCATCCCTAACATTACAATGCAAACCACTAAATGCTCCCCTGGTTCAACACTTTTCTTACCGGGAGTACAGCAGAAACCACACTTTCATCTATTCTGCAGACACCTACCTTGATCTGCAGTTGTCACAACACCTGCTGGTCCCCATGATGCCAGATGTGACTCTCCGCAGCTGTTTATCTTCAAAGTGTGAAAGGATCAGTCTGTACAGCAGAGTAAAAAAAAAAAATAATAAAAAAAAAACTTCAGTGCATAGCGAGGGTTCATATTTATAGAATAATTACATGCTGAAACACAGCACCTCTCTCAAAATAAAACCTGCATGTGAAAATGTGTTTCTGCTTGAATGAAGTGACAACTTCACTAGAGATCAAAAAGTGAAGGAGCAATGCTCTGCGCATATCAAGCAACGAAGCCGCCTCCCGCACCCACTGAGTGCAAACTCACTTCCTCCTACACTTAGGAGAGGAGAGGTACTGCTCCATCTTGGCCATCATTTTCATCTTGTATCCCCGGAATTTGTTGCTCTTTACTTGGTTAAGGAGAAACCTGGGGAGCATTTAAAATGTCACAAAGGTTTAATTGTGTTCATTTTCCTTTTTTAAAACTAGCACATATACACACGTTGTTTGATTTTCAAGCCCAAAAGGGAATATTTGAAATTTACAATGATGTCCACATTATACTACTGATAAATTTGTGTGTGTGTACATAATACAGGGGGGAGACAAAATAATGGTAACACAAGAAATATATGAATATTAATTAACTAATATGGAATTGGGCCAACCTTTGCCTTCAGAACATCTTCTTGGCTATGTAACCAGCTATGTGGTATAATCTGTCACTAGACTGCAGACTACTAACCAAAGACTCAACTTACCTGTTCAAGGCCATGTCACCAGACGCCCATAAGACATGACAAGCACTGGGTAACCCATCTCTCCCCGCACGTCCAATCTCCTGGTAGTACGACTCCATCTCCTTGGGGGCCCCATAATGGATGACCTTGCGAATATCTGCCTTGTTTATTCCCATCCCAAATGCAACTGTGGCGACCATGCACTGCAAAGGACAGTTTTACTTTTTTGGGGGGTACAGGTTGTATGGTAGATAGAACACAAGAGGGCACTTAAGAGATAAGGAAGTAACTGCACTTGAATAAGACAATGTATCACGAATGCCCCTAAGATCAACTCTGTTCTTTGGAGAAAGGTTACAATTGAATAAAAATAGAATTAAATATTTGTCATAAATGATGCCATTTTCCAAAAAAGTGGGGCTGAATATCTCTCAACTTCCAAGGCAATCATGATAACGATATAAAAGCCACTTGGGGAAGAACACTGACATATTAATTTGTGTAGTTTTATTTTGGCACGGAACAGTAAATGGTCAGCCAGCACTGCTTTAAAGTATACCAGAATACATTATGTAGCTAACTTTTAGCTGAACCAAAGAAAACTGAAAGCAAGGAGAGGACCTACCTGGATCTCATCTCTCATGAAGCGGTGCTGAGTTTCTCTCCTCACCTTGATATTCAGGCCAGCATGGTACACACCGCACAAGATGCCCAGTTTGGACAGCGCAGATGACACCCGCTCGGCTTCCTTCCTCGAGGGACAGTAAACTATGGCGGGGCCTTCAAATTCATAATCACCCCTACAGAGGTGGATTACGCAAATGTTCACGAATGTCTGCATTACACAGACAAACAGCTGCACAGTCAACACTGTGACAAAACGTACATGCAGGAATCAAGAGGTAAGAAAAAATCCCCTTGCATACAGCAATACAACTTTTTGAATTTGAAGAAAATAAATGTTAGACAATTCATTTTTTATGAAAATCTTTTACATTAAAAAAGAGACATGCACAAATGTAAACTATGAGATCACAGAGCAAACTAATTTAAAATAATTTATCTTGGGTAAGCTATAGAACAGGTAAGTGTTATTTACATACATATTTATTTAGACACATATTATACGTGTAAATAAGGACAGACAAGGTTTGCATGACACTTTGATGGCCAGCTGACATACAGAATTAAAAGCTGACAGCTTCAGAGTGATATAAAAAAAAAAACATACCTTTGATTATTGCACACGGCTCAAATTATGCATGCTCAAAAATGTATATTTTATATATATATTTCAGTACCAGTATCTCACTCTACTTTGTAACTGCACTGCACTTCCCTACAGGGAAAAGAGGAGTACATTTCCCCATTCCACTGGGACCTACATGCTCTTCTTGACCAGGAAGGACCTGAGGTCCTGCGTGATGTCCCCTGACTTCCGGAGCACTTCCAGGAAGAGGTTGGGCCGGTCAAAGGTCGTACAGGTGATCATGGGCTGGAGTAGCCTCAGGCTCTGCACGATGTCGTCCCGGATGGAGGGACTCGCGGTGGCCGTCAGGGCCAAGATGGGAACCTAAACAGGAAGGTTGCACTGTGACTGAAGTCCTGCGTGATAAACTGATGTGCAGCACGTTGGCTGAAGGTTGGATTCGGCCGTGCCTTAGCAAGCTGCATATCTACCATACCAATCAAAAGTTTGGACACACCTACTCATAGAAGAGTTTTTTTTTTTTTTTTTTTATTTCCACATTTTAGAACAATAGTAAAGACATCAAAACTATGAAATAACACAAATGGAATTATGCAGTGACCTAGAAAGTGTTAAACAAATCAAAAATATCTTGTATTTTAGATTCATCATTATACTGTAACAGCATAGAAAGCCAGAAGGTCTGCACATGAAAATGAAGCTGCGGTATTAACCCACCTCAGGAAGCTTGGTCTTGAGATTTCCCAGGCTTCTGTACGCACCACGGAAGTCATGGCCCCACTCAGATATACAGTGGGCCTCATCGATTGCTATTAGAGTCAGCCCTGAAGGATGGGGACACACACGCGCGCAAACACACACACACCCATTCAAATCTATGTCATTTGATAATATTTTTTCCACAAAAACATGGAGCACACCCAAACACTTCATGTGGCACGGGCCACTCTTAACCTAAAAAAAGGAAAACGTATGACTGTCTTGACTGGCAATGTTTAAGTCCAGTCAGGATAAGACGAAGCCACCAGTAAAACGCTATTTTTTCACCCAAATAAAATAAAGATTATGGAGCATTATAATGCCTTTCTGTTTTACACACACACAATCTAGCTATAATTTTGGCATCTCAAGTACTGGCTTTTTGCCATGTTCAAACACTTATAAAGCCTGGTAGTTGGCTTTGTTGGCCTCTGTTGCTTACCTATGTTACTGTTGAGCTGCTCCAGTAGCCATATGCTTCCTGAGCAGAATTCAGGCGTCATATACACCACTCGGTAATGGCCCCTGTAAGGATAAAAACAGTTATTCACATCCATCAGCAGCTTCCTATACATGTGTCAGAGGTGCTCCATTCCAGCCCATACACGTTCGCTGAGTCTGACCAAGCAAAAAAGCCTAATACATTCAAACTCGTTATGTCCTAATTGATCCACATCAGCACAACAGGAAGAGAACGCGATGATGACAGCAGCGAAGCGGTAAATAAGTGCTGTACTGAACAGCTTTGTCTGCAGTAATTTTTACCCTACTCCAAACCAATGAAATACAAAAACGTGTACCAACAACATTAAATGTTCACATTAAAAGTGATGGTTAAAGGAGGGACACAGTGAGAACCGATATCCAACATCAATCCGGAGACATAAGACACTGGTGACACAGTAAAGCCTTAAAACAGACTTACATCTGTAGGTCAGGTAAAATGTTTTGGGTCTGAGCAGATCCTAGAAAACAAGCTGGAATGTTTGACATTCTGGGAGGGAAAGAGAATAGTGCATTATATTCAGGCATCCTCTTCAAGTAATGGCAAAAAAATAAATAGCACTTATAAATGTACAGACAAAAAGGCTTTTCACTATAGTGTTGCTTCTAAAAAACACTGACAACTGTGCACTTGAACAAGGTGCTTAGCCTGAATTGCATCAGGAAATATCTAGCAGTATGAATGGATTGAGAAGGAAACCAAGTTGATCCAAGCTGTACTGGATGTGGGTCTTGGCTATAAGCAAATAAAGAGTGTGCTGTAACAGGATAACACTGTAATAGGATAAGTAACACAGCAGGTTTACCCACTTGAGCTGCAGCACCTGGTCCTCCATGAGAGAGATGAGAGGGGAGATGACGACACTGACCCCCCCACTGTACACAGGGGGAAACTGGAAGCACAAGCTCTTCCCGTAGCCTTCAGAATAAGAACAATATGTTGCTCATTGAATATAGCTAATAGGGTTGCACGATATAGCTGTCGCGATATATCGAATAGCTATTTTTAGCGCAATAACAGGTATCCCCGGTATGTGGCGCTGGGTTTATTCCTGTATTTTTTTCCCTTTTTTCATACCTGATGCGGGAGCACACCTCCATTTTTCCGAGGAAATGCTTCCGGGGGAAAAAACGCCACTCGTATATATTCAATGTTGATATCACAGCAACAGCACTATGCTGCTTCCATGTGGTAGATTGAAACACATGCCTACAAAAATAAAGAGTAAAAACATAGGCTATGCCAAAGCTAATAGGTTAACCAACATATAGATACGAGTGATATTTTTCTGCCTCGGAAGCATTTCACTGAACTTTGGAGGCGTGCTCCCGCATCAGGGATGACTAAAGGGGAAAAAAATACAGGAATAAACCTAACGCCACATACCGGGGATAGCTGTTGTTGCGCTAAAAACAGCTATTCAATATATTGCGACGGCTATATCGTGCCGCCCTAATAGCTATCAGCCCTGAACGACTTAAGTAAAACGATGTCTGCTAATTACTCAGATACAGATCTGTGAACAAAGGGTGACATTCCCAGAATCCTCTATATGTTCTGAAGTAGTTGCAAGGCTGGCACGTTTTCACGTTCATAGGCTCTGCGTTTAAATGTCTATACAGCACTGGAGTCACTGCAGTCAAATGCAGACTGCAAAACATGACCTAGATGATGCCAGTACTTGGGAATGAGAAATCAGCAATCTATAGCAAAAAGCCAAAACTGCAATGGCTTACGCTAAATTGTGTGCCATTTGAGGTACAAAGTAACGATAAGCCACTCAGATGAGACCATGTATCAGTGTATAAGTGTTCTGAAATACTCAGCCTGTCCCGATACCCAAGATTCCATGCAAACAAATGAGCAAACTTTCAGTGAAACCACCTCCTCTCCAATGAAATAACCTGAATCAATCACATACATTCCTATAATATCATGACGTGCATTTTGAGCTGTTGAACAGCTTCTTGTGCATGAAGAGTTGGAGTTTATTCAATTTGCTTTTTATATCAAAGTGATGCACCCTAGGAACTATCCCTAACATTGCAGACAGCAGCTGTGCGAAAGGGACAAGACAGTTGTAAAAGAAAAAAAGAACAGCGTTCCTTATTTTCTGATTTATATTTCACTGAACCTGTTACGAAGAATTCACAGCTCTCACATACACACTTTTCCCTTAGTTTGCTCATCCAAGCTAGTCAACATGGCAGAACAAATACCTTAATCTACTGCAACAAACTCTCTACTCTTTATTAATGGCTGGTACATTCAAGGTAACACTAATCCTACAAAACTATGGTTCAGAATTAACTTGGCACCCACTCCTTTGGAGGGAAAAACCAATCTTTCCTTGCGGATTTGAAATGTTTTATTTTTCTAAAAATCAGGTCCATGAACTTCATGTATAAACCAAAGGCCTACAAGGCTTCTGGTGGCTGGCAGACCACACAGCTTATAGACCACATTGATGAACAATGCAGTAAACTCCATAATCTACCATAACAGGGGAAAGCTGGGGGAAAAAGAAAGCTTCCAGCTATTGAGTAAAACCTGCTGGACAGATAATAATGGATTCTGTAAATGAACAGAACACATTCAATTTCCTTGTCACTATATAAGCATCCATTGCTTTTTTACAGGCTCAGCGCTTGGCAGTAATCATCATAAAGATTTTTGTCAATCATTATTAACCTAAAGAAACACTCACCGGTTGCCATGACAACAAGGTTATCTCTCCTCTCCTTCACAACCGAGTAAATCACTTTCCATTGTACTCTGAAAAAGGAAAAAAAAATGATGTTTTTTGTCACCGATGCACCAGATAGGAAGGATTTCTCTTCAAGTCGAAATGCAATTTCTCTCTCCAATCATCTACTTTGGACTTCCATATCAATTATGAAATTGAAAAACCTCAGCCGGTGATTGCCTATTCCCTGGTAGAGGTGATGGGATTCTCATGGGTGATGAAAGAGAGACCCCGTTATAGCCACGAATTTCAACAGAGGGACATCAACATCCTGTCAAATAAGGTGTTACAGTTGCTCCTCAGTGCAGCCAAGGGGCTGTTGCATTGACACTACCTCTATCAAACACTGACCTGGGTCAGGACTGATCTCACTCATCTCTCTTTGCAATACAATACTCAGTGTAGACAAAAGTAAGCACTGCGAGTTTATGGAATGAAGAATTGGGATGCTTCCTTAAATAAACAGTACCGCGGACACAAGATCTTTATTTTTGTTTGATGCAAGAAACATTACCAAAACCGCCACGTAACAACGTCTGGAGCTCCATTCAAATAGCTGAAGCAAGCGGCTATTCAATGCATGTGCTGCAGCAGGTTGTGTAGATGGAGAACTGAGCGATGAAGGATGTACCATGTAGAGGAATGCTGATCAGTGACGGCATACATTCTCATGCAGTCAGGGATGCATCCTTCGTTAAATTCATAATGCAAAAACGTGTGCAACACTAAACCTTTCATTTCTTCAAATGAGCCAATTTCCACAAGTTTTTGGGCACAATGAATGAGCTGTCTTACCTCAATCGAATGTTAATTAGGCATCATTTCATTACTGCCAATTTAACTGGAATTAACCGTATTAAATAAGAAATCAACAAAACATACCCCAGAGGCGTTTCCAAAACGATGCGGACAATCAGCAGCACAATGATTTTGCCTCATACAGTTTCTATTTTGTACTGTTTTACAAACTAGCCTCCAGAGACTGTATTAGCATTAATATGGACCTGCCATATACAATAGGGATGGAGTGAGGGGACATCTGATAGTCCTGAAGTGCATCTGAATTCAGGCTTCACTACAGAATCGAAATGAAAACGTCCAAACTGACACATCAACTTACACCTGAATGTGGCCAGCAATAAGCAGGCAAATATATATGCCCTCAGTTGGCTTGCTATTGCAGGGTTCAAATGCATATGCACTACAACCTCTGCGATATGCAAAACAAAAAACAGACAAAGTGAGTTCTAGGGAAACAGCACAACTGAGGTGTCATTACACTGTAATGCTGCTGTAAAAGTCTAACCTTGCCAAAATGCAAAGTAATTCCATGTAAAAATGTTATTCACCCTTAAGATAAACACTGAACGGATATCTCAGAGACCGAAACAGCACACAATTCAGAAAGAGCAAAACAATGCAGGCCTACTCACGGCTTGAAACTGGAATGGCCAAAATACATTTTCAGACATTTTATTTCTTCACAGCTGGGTTCTGGGATGGAGGGATCTGGATGCAGAGTGTGAGAGAAAAAACAACTGACTCCATTGATTGTGACAAAACACACTCACAGCTGTCTGAACAAATCTGAGTCTGAGCTTAATCCCAAACTGCTGTTCTTAAACTTTCCTGCTGGCAAGGAGCCCAGCTCTCTAAAGAAATTAAACTTAAAGACTGCAAGTTAATTCAACCAGTTTTGAGAAAATGTTTATTATTTTATTATTATACGTTGCTTGCCATTACAATACACGCCCACTACAATCCACGGTGACATGCAAAATTTTCAAATCTTCAGCACTGTACTGTTGATGAATAAACCCAAAAAAGACTCTTTCCTAAAACACTACACTTGACTTTGAACCTGACCTTAAGCATTGCAAAGTACACTAAAGAGTACAATTAACATTACAGAGTAAATTAAAGGAGGATGTTGTTGGATTTTGTTCTAATTTTAAAAGTAAACGAACCGGACCAAAAGCGCGCTTGGAGAAAAAGCTTTATTCGGCGATGGAATCCGGCAGCATCTCTGCCTGCGAAGCTTTAACTCAGGGAACTGTTACCGTGATCGGCCTTTTATACCATGAAACAAATGGCAACAAACAATAGGTTTTACACTGTTGCAGCATCAACCTATGTTCCCAATGCAAAGCGGGATCCTTTGATGCTGACCGCGTCTTTGTGTGGTGATGGTTGCCAATTGCCCACTCCCGGTTGTATGCTAGACTTGATGTCTGCTGCCTGCCTTAATCAATTGCTCTTGGCTCCAACTGTAGCGTGGCACCAAGGTGTGGAGCTTCCTTTGTAACTATGATAATAAGGCCATCAGGTTAACAGTTCTCTGATTCTGAACCATGTCTGGTCAGAAGTTAGAAACACTATAATCTTACATTCCCCCCTTTGATCATAAAAAAATATGATCACAAAAATAAAGAAATAGTTGTAAGAAAATACAGGAACGGAAGGAGGGGAAAAAAAAAAGAAAAGAAACCGTAACATGTTGATATTAATCATGTACACAGTCTAATCCTGAGCACAGGCACCTCTGCTTACAGTATAAAATAAAAGAATATCATTTTATGATGATACACGGATACATTGAAAGATGTACAGAGAAATGACATTGGTGGCATGGTGGATGATCGCATTCCACACATGCTGCTGGATTGTGCTGTTGAATGAGGTCTCCTGACGCAGTCTGTGATATTGTGGGCTTGGTTGATGCAGATGTGTCCCGTGTCCCGTGGTTTTTCAGCAGATATCAGCCAGGTGTCAGGTACAGTCCAGCGCAGGTGTCCGATGACAGCCAGGGCACCCTTCTCTCTCAGCTGTTAGGAACCCTGCTCTTCACTGGAACATCTGCAATGACACACAAGAGAGAAGGCGGGAACGCATCTTGCCAAAGTACATAAACATTTTTTTAAAAATGGATCGTTATTCCTAAAAATGCCTAAACTGTCCCTATGTAGTTTCGGCGGGACGCTACAGTATTTATCAGTGGTGGTATGATGACCTCTTCATCCTCAGACGACAAGCTAGAGCCTAGACAACTCTAGTCCCGCCATGTCTGGACTCTGATAAATACTACCGCCATTCTATCCCTCATCTCTAGGCGGATTTCCTAACTTGCAATGGCTGACATGGTACCACTTATCTTGTCCCTGTACCTTAACTGCTGCATTAGTTACTAAAAGAACCTGGTACGGACGTCCCTACTAGGGTTCTAATGCTACACTCTGAGGTTTGTGTGCGAGAGTTTTTCGCAGTACCGGATCAGGCTGTCAGAAATTAAATGCACGTCGGCCTTGCGCAGATCCATTGTTCCGGGTTGGGGCATGGGCCGGCCTGTGATGACGGATGATGATGTGATAACTCAAAAGCTTTAGTCCAGTTTCCAAGGGATTCCTTCCTGGTGGAGCTTGGACAGATGTTCTGTGATGACAATTCATTCTCTGTGTTCGACCTGAAGCTTGTGGTCTGTAAGGACAATGTAATTTCTTGTATTTATCATGCGACACATTGTGAAATGTGTTCCTTGGTCTGAGTCTGTGCATTCTGGCAGGCCCCATCGAGGAATGATGTCCTTCACCAGTGTTTTGGCTGTGTGGGCTGCCGTTCCATGTTTAGTTGGGAATGCTCCCACCCATCTGGAGAATTTATCTACAAGCACATCCTGAAACCTCCCACACTTAGGCAGGGTTATGTAGTCCAACTGAAGGTGTCGGAATGGACCTGGTGGGGCTGGTGTTCCCCCAGCAGGGGTCTTAATTCTGGTTCCAGGATTGTTGTATTTCAGAGCGTTAGTTTGTAAGGCTCTGAGTTTGGCGTCCTGTGTTCTTTCAATCCTTGCTGACCATTCCACAACCTGATTGAAAGCTGTCCCAACACCATCCCAGTCATCATAACGGACTTTAAGGGCTTTGGATAACTCTGGCTTTAGTCCATTCACAAATGAAGTTTTTAAAGGCATGCCAGTATCCTTGCCTATATTGTCACTGTTGTTCAGACCAGCATGTTCCAGCCAAATCTGCTTAAAGCGTTCCTCATATTCTGCAACACTCTCTCCTGCTTTCTGTGTGCATGAAGTGATTTTGGCCCCATTGACTTCTGCAGGTTTAAGTTCATATAAAAAGGTTCGTACAGCCTCCCATCCTGCATCAACATTGTCTTGAGACTCCCCTGCCCTTGTCTCTACACTTTCAGTCAGCTTCTTTTGATCGCTGTCCCTTAAGTTTACATTGAGGATCATAGCAGCATCCAGTGGGTGTAGAGTGTAAATTTTTCGTAAGAGTTCAAGAACTTGCCAAGCCTTGCGTGGCTGTTTATATGCGTCTGGTAATTCCTTGGACCATTTATCAATTTGTTCTGTTGTGGCTGGTTGGTAAGTCTTACATGGGAGGTATCTTTTGACCTTCTTTGTCACAATACGAGTCCGTCTCTGGCCATCCTCCTCAAACTCCTCTTCACTTTGAACTTCCACTTCAGTTCTACGGTGTTTGATTACGACAGGAGCAAGCCTAACCTTTGTGCTTGTTGTGGAGGTAGATTTGACCTGTGCACTGCTGTCCTTTGTCACAGGTGCAGCAGCAGGTGTGTCATTGGACAATTCCTCACCGTCTGAGCTGCTACCATGGTCATGTGGCAATTCCTCCAGCAAATGACGGTGTTGTTGTTCCTCAATGGCTCTCAGCTCTTTGAATGGGTAGAGCAGTTCTGGTCTCCTTTGCTTAGCGCCTCCATCATGTGTATTGGAAGAGGCTGCTGCTTTATCACAGTCTTTTGATTGTAGCTGTTTGGAGATTAGATCTAGCCATTTTTGATTTTCAGCTAATAGTCTCTCTTTTTCCTTTTTCTCTTCCTGTAATTGAGAGGCTAATGCTTTAACTTTTGCATTTTCCACAGTGATTTCACGTTTCAGTCTATCAATCTCACACTTTTCCAGATGTTGTCGAATTTGTTTGCACAAAATAACAGACCATCCGTCTCGTCTGCTGCTTGCGAACATGCGCTGTGTCTTTCCCCAGGCCTTTTTGATGTCCGGCAAGGTCCAGAGTCTGTCCTCGGAGGGTTTAATGTTGTACTTCCGTTGGATGTCGTCATTGCATTTCCTTAATCCAAGCCGTTTTTCCAAGTATGAATTTAGGCTGTCCATCATCTGATCGATGGTTGTGCTTGGAGGAGCTGTTCCGTGACGTTCTGTCGTAGGTTTCAATGGCCCAGCCCCATGAACACGGATCTGCGCAGCCGACGGCAACTCAGCAGCCATGACAACAGATTCCCTCAGATACAAAGCAGACAGAGCAGGTGTTAGTGGAGCTGTTTAGACTGTTTATTCTAAGTGTGAATACCCACAGCTATCTTTATTTCAATGCAAATGAACAGGACAGAGTTAGCTAGAGGAAACTGGAATTATACTTTTGTCTTAACGAGGAAAAGACTACAGACAATTTTTATCTTCGAATGAGAAGCCTGGTCAAAAATGTAGGCTATTTTTCAAAATACAGAGTACGTCCACAACCAGGAATACTTTGAGATAAGTGGATATAAATATACTTTAAAAATACAAAATCATTCAGTGATATAGACTATTTTCTTTGTCTACTCTTGATTTCCTCTTAATAATATACTGCGTTTATCTTAACACTTTAGTCAAAGAAAAGAAATCACGTGTTTTTTTTTTTTTTTTTTTTTTTTCTGCTTAGCTGCACAAAACAGAAAATTAAACTTTGGCTCGCCAGTTAGAAAAATTGACTCTTTCCGGATCTTAGTCGGAAGGCTTATCACTTTACCGTTTAAAATGTTAATTCTTTCCGAACCTCGGTCGGAAGGCTACGCTTACAGTTTTTACGGTATTAAGGAAACAAGATGTCATTCCAAACCAAATTTGGAAGGCTAAAGTGCTTACAATTTCAGCGACTTAAAAACAAATACAAATTCTTTAAGCATATAGCTTTTAAGAAAAGTATTCTTAAGTATGCTTTTACTGTTATAAATTTATATATATAAATTTATACTGTTATAATTTTTCTAACGTTACTTAGAACATTTACGTATTACTTACAGTCGGAAAAACAACGCTCGCTTAACAACTTATAATACTAGTATGATGCACTAATTCTTAACTTTCTCACAATCAAGAAAAGTACAAATTTTAGTTCTCTTACTTAAATATTTAATTATTCAACCCTTGCAGCGAAGAATAATTATACTTAATAATAATATATAATAATTTACCAACAGCCTTTCCTAACCATAGGAAGGTGTCCAGCAACCCAGTTGCTTATACTAGTCTCTCCATCAACCTCCGATTAGTGTGATAACCGGCACGATGTGAGATGACTATATTACTAGTACACACTCCGTCAACCTCTCATCTAATCGAAAATATAAGCGTGTCAGTAGCCTGTCACAACTAAATATTTTAACGACTAGATAGCACGACGTGAGCTGACTATATATTTACTCATAGTCTCTCCATCAACCTCCGATTTCACGTCTGAAAACCGGCACGATGTGAGATGACTACGTTTGTATAGTACACACTCCGTCAACCTCTGATCTAATCGGAAAATATAACTAAACATTTACCGGCTAGATAGCACGACGTGAGCTGACTATCCGAAGCTCAATTAACAACTTACAATACCAGTATAATGCACTACTTCTTAACTCTCTCACAATCGAGAAAAGTACCAGTTTTTAATTCTCTCACACTTAAAAACTGAATTCTCCAACTCTCTCACAGCGAAGAATAATTATATAGTACTGAATTCTGTTCCAGAGCTTACACCAAAAACCTTTCCTAATCATAGGAAGGCGCCCAGCAACCCGCAGTTGCTTACACGAGTCTCTCCATCAACCTCCGATTATGTCTAATAACCGGCACGATGTGAGATGACCACGTTACTATAGTACAAACTCCGTCAACCTCTGATCTAATCGAAAAATATAACTAAATATTTACCGGCTAGATAGCACGACGTGAGCTGACTATACCAAAAACCTTTCCTAACCATAGGAAGGTGCCCAGCAACCCGCAGTTGCTTACACGAGTCTCTCCATCAACCTCCGATTATGTCTAATAACCGGCACGATGTGAGATGACCACGTTACAATAGTACAAACTCCGTCAACCTCTGATCTAATCGGAAAATATAACTAAATATTTACCGGCTAGATAGCACGACGTGAGCTGACTATCCGAAAAACCTTTCCTAACCATAGGAAGGTGCCCAGCAACCCGCAGTTGCTTACACGAGTCTCTCCATCAACCTCCGATTATGTCTAATAACCGGCACGATGTGAGATGACCACGTTACTATAGTACAAACTCCGTCAACCTCTGATCTAATTGGAAAATATAACTAAATATTTACCGGCTAGATAGCACGACGTGAGCTGACTATCCGAAGCTCAATTAACAACTTACAATACCAGTATAATGCACTACTTCTTAACTCTCTCACAATCAAGAAAAGTACCAGTTTTTAATTCTCTCACACTTAAAAACTGAATTCTCCAACTCTCTCACAGCGAAGAATAATTATACAGTACTGAATTCTGTTCCAGAGCTTACACCAAAAACCTTTCCTAACCATAGGAAGGTGTCCAGCAACCCGCAGTTGCTTACACGAGTCTCTCCATCAACCTCCGATTATGTCTGATAACCGGCACGATGTGAGATGACCGCGCAACAATAGTGCACACTCCGTCAACCTCTGATCTAATCGGAAAATATAACTAAATATTTACCGGCTAGATAGCACGACGTGAGCTGACTATAAACTTAGTTAGCAACCCCGTTGCTTACACTAGTCACTCCATCAACCTCCGATTAGAAGTCTGATAACCGGCACGATGTGAGATGACTACGTTACTATAGTTCACACTCCGTCAACCTCTGATCTAATCGGAAAATATAACTAAACATTTACCGGCTAGATAGCACGACGTGAGCTGACTATAAACTTAGGCTTTCCCTAGCCTAGACTTCGGTACCTCGGCCTATTTTTTTTTTTTTAGAGCTCTTATCAACAGTGTTAACCAAAACACTGTCAGTTACATATACGTATATTTACTGGTTTGTTTACTTATAAAATAGCTAGGTTCTTCAAGAGGAGTGGTACGTTTCTTACCGAGTTAAGGTCTTTGCGATGTTTGCGGACCCGCAGACTCTTGTCTTGCCGATCTTCGACTGGAAAGTTCAACCGGAAAAATCTCCACGATTCTTCTGCTGAATTGTTCCACTTCGTAGATGTGTCGGTGAGTTTCTCTCGTATCAGCTCCTCCTGGCTGGCTCGCCAATTGTTGGATTTTGTTCTAATTTTAAAAGTAAACGAACCGGACCAAAAGCGCGCTTGGAGAAAAAGCTTTATTCGGCGATGGAATCCGGCAGCATCTCTGCCTGCGAAGCTTTAACTCAGGGAACTGTTACCGTGATCGGCCTTTTATACCATGAAACAAATGGCAACAAACAATAGGTTTTACACTGTTGCAGCATCAACCTATGTTCCCAATGCAAAGCGGGATCCTTTGATGCTGACCGCGTCTTTGTGTGGTGATGGTTGCCAATTGCCCACTCCCGGTTGTATGCTAGACTTGATGTCTGCTGCCTGCCTTAATCAATTGCTCTTGGCTCCAACTGTAGCGTGGCACCAAGGTGTGGAGCTTCCTTTGTAACTATGATAATAAGGCCATCAGGTTAACAGTTCTCTGATTCTGAACCATGTCTGGTCAGAAGTTAGAAACACTATAATCTTACAATGTTCAGATGGTAGTTCTTATTTTCTTGCTGATCCTAATGTACTTTGAAACAAGAGGAAGAAAAGTAACACATTTGCACCACAATACCCCACCTATCACTTGTAAATGAGGTGTGGTGACAGACAGTTCAGACATATGGCTTAAATGACAGAGCCACATTGCAAACAGGACCACAGCACAAGGAGAGCAACTCCTACTGGCCATGGCCATGACAGCACCAACAACAAGCTTTCAATGATTTTTTTATTCCTCTGCTGAAATAACATTGACCTGGCTTACAATAGCATTTAAAAAATGTAACAAGGGGCTATGACCGCTGACTTTAAGAATTTAATTGGCGTGATCTAATTATTTTCCTTTAATTACTTCATGACCATGCTACCAACGTACAAACAATATTCCTGGAGAACCTAACAAGGTTCATAAAAATATAATTACCAAACTCTTCCTCCTCTTCTTCAATGCCCTCATCTTCATCATCATATTCATTTTCAGGGACTGCAGACTGTGCTTGATAGGTTTTCTCTCTGTCAGATTGGAGCACTTTGCCTTTCTGGATTTTTCTTTCCACCTCCTCCGCACACTGGACAGAGAGATGGAGAACATCAACACAACAGCTCTTGTGAACGGCCTCTGGATTGACCTAGAACAAGCATGTTCCCCAGTGCAAAATTAGTGGACAGAACAGGGCTGCGTGGTTGAAGGGCACTGCTCTGACACTTGTTACAGACTCGCTACTTCCCCCGGTTCATTGTTACGTAGTTTGTGTACGAGAAGTAGGGCTGCAACCTGACGTGAGGGTGAATGTACAAAAGAAAAGAAAATTCAAAATAAAACTGGCACAGGACGGCCCTCAGAAGGGATGGAGCCTACCTGCTGCCTTCGGGTGCGGGTTCTCGGCGTCAGTCTGGGCCAGCTCGAGTTTGTCCCGCAGTGGCGGCCAGCTCCGCGGTCGTCGTATGAGTTCAAGTTTTGATTGTATTATTTAAGTTTTTTCTTTTTTTTTCTAAAACTAGTGTTGACAGCCACCATGCAGAAATGCAAAAACAAGTCCCTCAGCCCATTGGGGGGGGGGGGGGGGGTGGTGGATAGCGTTGGGATCCGTCGTGGTGTGGTTCACCGGTGCGCCATCATTATTCTTATTTCACAACCAACAATGCGCATGTGCTTAAATTCCTTTTACCGCCTTGAATCGGCTTCGTGCCCATGAGCTGATCAAGGTCATATCCTCCTCTTCCTTGGCAAACCACTTGTTCAGTTTACACTTGCCGCCATTCACACGCCAAACTCCACCACACCTTTGATCACCTGGAGCTCCTATGAAGGCAATCAGAGGTAGCCCCACCCTTTCGAGGGACCGTCAGCTGCATGATGACGTAGCAACAGGTGCCAAAAAAAAAAACCCAAAACAAAAGAATGTATGTGTGTAGGTGTGTGAGTGAGATACTACCCCCTTGTAACACACTGCCATAGCACCGAACATGATTCAGCTCCTGAGACCTGCACCTCCAGCAAAAATACAAATTGCCAAATGGGTTCTAGAAGCAACCGACTATCAGCTGTGAACTAGGCGTACTGAGAAATGTCCCAGAAACAGCAGGTTCCTGTTTGTCCCGATGAATGACTAAGAGTAATATGTTGAGTAAGAAAAGCATAATAATTAGAAGTCCAGGTGTCTCCTGAGAAACATATCTCAATAAGGCATAGGTAAAAGAATAATTTTCAAATAACAATAATGCATTCAACCAGGAACTGAGTGGATCACCTGAAGCATTGCGCTCTCCAGCTCCTCATCACTTTCAACCACATAGGACTGGTCAGAGGAGTCATTCAAGGCTTTTCGGTCCTTAAACAAGAACAGAAGCATGTTATAGTTTGCTTAGTCATTTTATTTTACTGGATACATAAAGCATGTCCACAACGGGTTTGCCCACACTGCCAAGGGATAGAAGAGGTACTGTTATGTAACTCATTATGACAACAACAGAACTAGGAAAACATATTCACACTTAATAATGAACTTATAATAATGGAGCTTTGCCTGCAGGATTTTGGCATTTGTTTCTCAAAATTCTCTCACGCCTGGATTTTTTGATAGCAAAATCAAAAGAACTGTTCAAGATTTGCTCTTGGTGAACATTTTAACTGTTAAGCCACAAGTGGAAACAGTTGTGAAGAGCAAACAGTGAAAAGCCACATTCCACCTCTGCCTACACCAACAGCAAATCATACACAAACACAACAGACCGCATAAAAAAATTCCAACAGGTGCATCGTGGCCTATGAAACAATACAGCACATGTGTGACATTTCAAAAGCTTTCTTATCATCCAAAAATTGAAAATGGCCAAAATGGCAGATTTCCAAATATTTAAAATAAAATTTTAAATAAAATAAAAATGTCTTGCTTTTGCTATTCGTAATTTTCAGGACAAGCGGTGTCAAAATACAGCACTGCTTTAATGAGCTGTCCTGATTTTCTTTTTGCTGTTCTTTTATACTCTGTGTTTTTTTTTTGCTGTATTTGTGGGAACTCTAACTATTCAGAGACCCAGCACCCAGCTAACGTCAAACACAGCCACACTGCAAGCTGGTTGTCAAAAGGGTTGTAATTAAGCATCACTGTGGCTGTTAGATAAGCACACAGCAGTATTAGGTCATTCTGTGGAGGAATGGCAGGGTACAAAACCGCTCAGCATGGCACCTGTCCGTTGTAGCTTTCTGACCTGTGACTTTGCATTCATCAGAGCATACAGTACACAGTGCATTCTTTCAATGCAATGGAAAGTTTGCCTGTAAACGTTCTGTAAAGTAATGTACCTGAAGTAAACACATTCCCGCTCTGAAAATTTACATGTCAGCTTCTGACCACAAGGGAATCCCCTGCTTTCGTTCTCAAACTAGCTTGATTGTTTAAACTGAATACAACCCTTTCACCTGGCTAGCCAGGTGGAGATACCGCCGGTCTCATTTAAGCTAACTAGGCTCCTTGATTTTCTGATTTTCATTCAGCATTTCACAGGTAGCAGATGCAAATCCTGGACGCTGCAGCATTTTTGAAGAGGCAAATCGCTACGGCAAGAATACATTAACAGTGTTTCAGTGAATCATTGTACAATTGAAACACTGTTCTTTTGTACTGGTACTTTGGAAGTCGCTCTGGATAAGAGCATCTGCTAAATTACTAAATGTAAATGTCTTTGGAATAATGGAACATTTGCTATTCTATCAGACAAAGGAATTACTTTTATACACTTTTTACACTGTTCCTGTACAGTATCTAAATATTCATAAACATCTCAGCTTTTTGATACATTTAAGCCTAGAAGTATGCCATTCTTAACACCATAACAGTTTTGTTAAAATAGCTTAGACTGCACTGAAGTCTAAAGTTGTCATATCTGTTGATGTCAGCCAAGCCTACATATAACATAACCTTTCACAATAACTGTACTATAAAACAGCATTGAACAGCCATGCTTTTCACTTAACAAACCAGCACATAATTTGAGAAGATAACCAAACCTGGAATTCCAGAGTAGATTGTTCTTCGAGATCCTCTTGTCTGGCCTGCATCTCCAACATCTGAAGTTCATACTCTGAGATATCCAGGGACATAATGCACTCTCTGTGGATATTATTACAATTCCTTTCACTGTCTTCCTCCACTGGGCCAGAAACATTTTGTGGAGCCTTTAAGAGATCTGTGCTTGAATGATTCAGGTCTTGATTTAAGGGCAATTCTCTTTTAAAGACAGTCGTCTCTTCCAGCTTGTGAGAACTCATCATCTGCTCATCAGAGATCCTTTCTTTTTTCACAACAACTTCTTGATCTGACTCTTCCTTTACACCATATGCCTTGCTGCTGTCTTCCAACAGCAAGTCTCTTAGACACCGCAGTTTCGCAGCCATGTCCTCTATGGTTTGGTCAGCACTGCAATAAACAGAACAGACAAGCTTTTATTCACTCTCCCCAACTTCATGTAAAACCTCTTTCACCATTTACCGTGCAAGCATACTTCAGGGATACTTTACATTTTGCAAGAGCAACACATGCAATCTCAAACCTGTTAGTGGTTGGTTCTTTGGAATGGACTCCTTCAGGGATGTGGTCAGCCAGGTCCTTCATTTCACTGGCCATTTGAATGAGTTTTTCCTTCAGAGCGATTATCCTTTGAGGCACTGTCAAGTAATGCACACGGAAAAACAAGGAGAGGTGTTCTAGGATAGCTTGTCTTCACATGTGCAACTGAGAAGAACTAAGAAGCCTTGCACCATAAAGCCTGAGAATCATGAGCCACGCACCCAAAGTACTAAAATACTCTGTTCCCCAAGCAATCTCTATACATGTCTGTCTGTATGTATGTGTCATGGCATTAGCATGACACAGAGTATGCTTAACATGAAAACAGTGAGAGATGGAAAGAGCAGTGAATTATTCCTTGCATTGAAACTCACCAGGATGTATGCTCTCCAGTTTCTTATGGATAAGCAGTCCAGCCTGATGAGACAAATGGATATCAAACACATGCAAATCACATCAACACATACAAATGCAAACATTTTACATCAATATAATAAATTTTGAAAAATTAAATGAACATGGTGCATTGTAAAATCAAAAAAAAAAGAATGTAGGCATTCACATGGATAAACATAATGTTTCTTACTTATTAATTTATATTTTTTCCACTAATTAAATACACTCACATAAGCATCTGTTGCAGCATATCTCTTCTGGTCCTCTGTGAGATCAAAATCATCCCACTGACTACAGCGAACATTCTTGTCTTTCATGAGTTGCTTCTTGAACAGGTGCTTGACTAGCCCATCCAGACTCCACTTCTCCACACACCTAAGCTGGAAGCAACAGGAAAGGCAGTAATCTGAGGAGAGAATCCTAAACAAGCATTTCAAACCACTCTGTGGTTCCAAGTCATGGATTCATGTAACATCAGAGTGGTAGCCAGAATGGCTAATGAGAAACTGTGGTGGTGTGAGACGAGGCATGAACTCTTAAACCTACATGAAAAAATCAGCTAGTTCCTCTTTCCTTTAAAAACTGCATGATCAATAAATGTTTTAATAAATACAGTTCAAACAAGTGATTACTTGAATTGTAGAAAATGGCAGATAAAATAGTAGGCATGGCACAAGCTTTCAACATCTGTATTATTCTTAAATCTTCCTTTTGTTATAGAAACATGTAAGTTATCTTCAGTAAGTCTGTGAAGACTGTAACATCCCTTATAATGGAAATGGTTTGGAATAAATCCTGACCTCCTGAGGAAACAACTTGAGCATGGAATTGTGAAACTGTTTCTCTTGAGTTACTGAATCAATGACACAGGCTCTAGTGGATGTTAGTATTAGCATTAGGCTGGTCTGAATATAAATGCAATAGCAAACTTTAAAATTTGTTAGTGCCACAGCATTGTTCAGGCTTACATTCACAATTACATATTTACACCAAACTTACTTTTTCATTTGCCAAATCAGTTAGTTCCACAAAGTTCTTCATCTTGATATCGAAGTCGCTTAAAAGCTTCCACATGTCTCCTTCAATGCCCACCCCAACTTTCTTGATAGCCTCATCTTCTAACAACATCTTTAGGCCAGGAGGAAATGCTATAACAATTGGAGATATTAGCTAACAGACATAAGCCACGGCAGCTCACATAAAGCTTAATCATTGTGGTTGATTAGTACAACACATACATTTCAGACTGGGAGAGCCTAAAACAAAAAGCTTATGATTTTTGTGTGGGCACTTCTTAACCTTGACAAAATAAAAATGTAGAATGATAAGAGGTCAGGAGATAGGGGAAGTAAGAGAAAAGTCACCATCTTCCAACTGATGGAAAATGTGTATGAAACAGTTTAAGTATTGATTCCAGTGTCAACATATGAAATTACAAAATTATACTTTCTTCTGATTTCTTTCATCCTGATTGCATTGTTCTGTTTATTTTAGACAGTTCTATTTCCAGTAACACAGAGTACTCATAACCACATTAAATGTACTGTAATCACACCTGTAAGTGCACAAATAAATTACATGCTGAAGGGCATGGTACTAAACATAATTACAATGGATGTTGGCTCAAGTTCCTTATCATCTGCAGCTGAACATACCCAACATAGAGGAAAGGTGAAAGAGGTAACATTTCTCCTCAGAAGCACACAATTGTACCACCGCAACCTTCTTTTTCTTCCCTTTGATGAAGGAAGGTGGCCACTCTATATCAAACCCCACCGCTGACCCAGGTAAAAGACTGGATCTGGGGAAAGAGAGACTTGTTAATGAGGCCAGATGGGAAACAGGGACATGCCATTAGTGCTGCTGATAGTCAAAAAGGGCCAGCTGCCCTTCTGCTGTGTAGACAGGGGCTGGAGGGTACATTAGAGGGTACATTTGTCCTTCAAAAGCTTTCACAATTAGTATTTTATTAGTTTACTCTCTGTTACTGTTTTGTGTGGTTTGTGTGTTCATCTGAAACTGAAGTAAGGATTTGCCACTGAATCAGCCCCTGGAAATAAACAACACACAACATGAAGACCGCTACACAATGATGCTTGAAAAATGCAAGTGTATAACTATATAAATATGCGGATTGAACTCATTCTGTGAACGGATTCTTTTCACAGATAGCCCTGTAAGAAGATAGATAGTTCTGTTTGCACTCAAAAAGAATTTAATTTGAAAAGCGTTCAGTTTAGTCCTCAGATCACTTAAACTCACTGCCTTGTCAACACCCTGTCAATGAACATGTGTCGCACTGTGGAGACATTTAAAAGAAAAAGCATTCAATGAAAATATGTATTAGTTTACAACATTCAGTTTGGTACAGATATAGAAAACATTTTGACACGACATTGATTTCTAAGAATTCAAAGCCTACCTCAAATCTGCTGACAGAAATGAGCAATCATTTTTCTCGCGGCTGTACACAACAGTACCGGAAAACTCCAGATACGGAAGATCATGTTCAAGTATGTTTTTTTTGTACAATCCTGGCTGATCCTGTTGCATTGACAGAGAAAAAGCACACAACACACAACACAAATGTAAAAGATTTCAGATTAACTGTACATTAAAACACTACTATATATTCTGTCTGTTGAGATAGACTTCCTGATTTCATATTTATCTACAAGAACTGTTCACACTTTACTATGGAATGTTTTAGTGTTGTAAGCAATGGATTGTCAGTTCGCTATAGCTTATCATTTTCCACTAGTGATTCCATTATAATAATGTATCTATACCAGATTTCATTATTTCTGTTATTTAATGAAACAGGACTTATACCTGTAGATCTTCGTCCAAATAATCTAGAAAAAAACATATTATTCATGTCCTTTTGAATTGTTGCAGCTGCAATTCCTTGTAGATAAATATGGCATATGCCATGGAATGATATATGCTGAGACTTCTGTGTTGCCTGGAAAAAGTGAGTGAAGGATCATATTTATTTAAATTACATTTATTTAGCAGGCACTCATATCCAGAGCGGCTTCCAGCACAAGAGAACAGAAGTGTATCCATTGTTTACATTTTCACACACGCGAATGTACCAGGTTAAAACACCAAACAGTTCCTGGCCAAAACACAGTGCGTTGGGTTAATTTGAATATCTCCTTGGCAGAGCACAGGTGCATAAGTAAATATAAGCAAATTAGACAGGAGGTTTAGACACAGAACACAACCTCACAGCACAAAGATTCAGCTAATTAATAATGAATCAAGGCAACCTCCATCAGACACCTTATGCCGAAGCGGAGAGAGCTAAGTCATCCATTCTAGACTAAAGATTCTCAAGTGAGTGCTTTCGCTTTCACGTTACCTGCTTCTGCGCATTCTTTTCGTTGCTGCTGTGGACTGACATCCAACTCGGGAGTGTCCTGTCCGACATGGTGGTTATAGAAGATCTGTAGCAAAAAAAAGTTATTATAGCCTAATACAGTGAATAATTTAAACCTAGGCATAGTTCGTAAGATAACCGTCAAACCACTATAAGCCTTGCAGGTGCCTAACATTAGGTATTAGCTAGCTATATTTCCTAACAAACACAGCGCATGCGGTTTGCAGATCAGATCGCTGGGAAGTAAGTTAGCTAGCTAAGTGTTTTCTCTTGACAATCAGTTAGTTTACTAATGTACAGACTGCATCCAACCTGTACATTAGCTAGCAAATGTACAGACTGTAACCCACCTGTACATTAGCTAGCAAATGTACAGACTTTATCCAATATTTCAAGGCAGCAAACTAGAGTTTGGTGTATTACCGAACAAACCTGTAACGTTGAAACATAACTGTAGCCAGTCAAGCAGCTAGTTATTTCCATGCTTCTATACTGTTGCTACTTAGATAGATACTTTAAGAGTTAGTTAACTATCCGGTAAAATAAGGTAAACAGTTTACTAGCTAGCTACAACTGGAAATAAGAACCCAGTTTTTGAGTAAACGCGAAACGGACTTGCTTAATGCTATTTAATGATTGAATCAGTAAAGCCGTATATAAATAGCTAGCGGTACATGTTGAATGCTGCTTGCTAGAAATGAACACAGGGAGTATACCTGACTTTCTATGATGATGCTAACGTTAGTTGCTTACTCCCGCCATATGATAAGCCTGAGGAAATTTCCCGTCTGAGCATAAAAAAGATATTTTACTATAGCAACATGCGTAACTCCACATACCGCTTCCACTGCTAGAATCTCTCAACATGTTTGCAATGTACCGGAACTTCTCATTTTTGACCAGAAACGACAAAAATGTGTATAAATCTTGCTGGTAAATGATCGGGCACTTTAGTATTTGTCGCGGGGAAAATACGTCACATTCTTCACTGTCAGGCGACAGGCAGCATAGATTATCTATTTGTAAAGGTTATATTAAAAAAGCGAACATTTTTGTCTGAGGTGATCATGTATTTGAGAATGCACTTTACTGGCAAACGTTTTTTACATCAAATCAACATGGAATGTCGAGGTGGATTTTTGTCATCTAACAAGTCGTAATACTGAAGCAGCGCCCTCTAAAGAGACCCTGGATTGGATGATTTCTCATCGCATTTCACCAGGCAGGCTAGCTAGCTAGCTAACAAGCAGACGGAGAGAAGTGACAGTGGAAGGGAAAAGGAAAAGATAACGTTAGCTAAAGGTTGGCGGTCGTCTGTGACACATAACGTTTCGCTTGACCTTTACCAGGACAAAGAGGAATCCACGAAGCCGATGACTTAGTTTGCTGACTGTTTTTTCCAGGTCAAGTCAGATATTTTATGATAAAAGCTTGTTAGCTCAACAAATTAACTAGCTAGCTAGCTGAATAGCTAGACAGCTAGTAATGGAGAGGCAAGCGGTTGTGCTGCTGCTAAAGTGTGGGGGAAACTGAATAACCATGGCCGATTCAAGTACCAGAGGGATGGAAAAGGGTAGGGGAAGGATTACATCTGATTCCACTCTGAGAGGCGTCTATCCTCAGCAGTATCTTCATCCGGCCACACAAGGCATAGAGATTCAGGAGCTCGCTTCCAAGCGCGTCGACATTCAGAAGAAGAGGTTTTATCTTGATGTGAAACAGAGCGCAAGGGGCCGATTCCTCAAAATTGCTGAGGTATGGATTGGAAGAGGCAGACATGATAACATCAGGAAGAGCAAACTGACGCTCTCCATGTCAATGGCTCCCGATCTGAGGTATTGCCTGGGAGACTTCATCGATTATTACGCTCACATCGGGTTGCGGGGAGCCCAGGTACCACGGGCAGACGAGCAAAGCAACGGCCAAGGCCGCCCGCACGAAACCCGCAGGAGGCAGCAAGATCATCACCATCAAGCAGCACCAAACTCTCCTACCGGCTCCGTCGCGTCGGAGGAGCATACCCATCGTGTACTGAAGAGTGAATTTATCGAGAGAGATAACAGAAAGTACTATTTAGACTTGAAGGAAAATCAGCGCGGCAGGTTCCTCCGCATTAGACAGACGGTCAGCCGAGGACACGGTACCATGGGATATTACGGTCAGGGCATTGAGCAAACCATCGTGTTGCCAGCGCAAGGGCTAATTGAGTTCAGAGATGCGCTATCGCAACTGATTGAAGACTACGGCGATGAAGAAACGGACGACCGGGCCAGGGGCAGCAGGAATCACGACGAATCTCCGGAGCTTCCCGAGGCTGTATCTTTCCGAGTGGACAACAAGAGGTTTTATTTCGACGCGGGTTCCAACAGGTACGGTGTCTTCTTAAAAATAAGCGAGGTACGGCAGCCATACAGAAACACAATCACTGTGCCCCTAAAGGCCTGGGCCAGATTTGGGGATAACTTCATCAGGTACGAGGAGGAGATGCGGCGCATTTTCACCTGTCACAAGGAGAAGAGGGCACAGCCCCGCGCGGACAGTGAAGATCAAGAGGATTGACGACGGTAAAAATTGTGACGAGAGGGTTTACTTCGAGATCCAACAGAAGTAAAAAGCTAAATGTGACAATAGCATAGTTTGTTAAAAAGTTTTGTTTTCTAATAATGTACCTCTAAAATAATGTACTGTATGACTCTAGTCAACTAGCACTTTCAAATTAATAACTGTTGTTCCTGTTTCATTCATCAACTTTTACGCCATAAATCGCAGATTCGTTCCGAATGAAGGAAAGGAGAATATGAGTAGTTCGTTTTTGCACAAAGAAAATTATATAGAGATGTGGTGATTTAAGTGTGTATTTTATTTATACGTAACCATTGCATCAAGATTGGAACAATCATGAAATTACAGTTCTGATGCGTGAAGAGTTGCGTCTTGTGAATCGTTACATTTGGATATAGCCAGACAGGTCAACGGGAAAATGCAGATATGTATATTTAAGAAGAGGGTATATACTTGCAGGTACATATATAAATTAACAGTATACGTGCATATTAATATATTTACATATTCAAATATGTAAATTATATATATATATTTACAAATTTATAGATATGGAAGAGGGTTGTTAATTAATACTAGCTACACCTATGAGGCATTGTTCCTGTGGTTGTAATTTGATCATAGATTTGTGCACTTTATGGAGTGTTCCTTCGGTGACGTTTCCCATTCAGATTCCACTTTGTAAGCTGGTTAGGATAATGTGCTTCTTGGGCTGTTGTGCATTTGCCATGTCCATTCAAACAGAAATCATTATTTCCTTGTTGACGTGTCATATTCTGTACACACTGTGTACTAAAGGTCATCTAATGCCAAGAGAAAGCAAAAACAAAAAAATGCCAAGCAGATGTCAATCAAAGGTTTAAGAAATATGCCAGTCAGTGGTGTCAAGTCTGAGTTTTTTATTTAATTTTTTTTTTTTTTAGTTTTTAGGAAAAATTAATTACACCAATGAATGTGTCGCTATGATATACACCTTCTCACATTCGACACACTTCAGGGAGAAGATCACTCCTCAGATTTTGCACCACTGACGAGCACACTAGTCCTTTTATTTTGCCTTAAAGCCATTTCTTAATGGTCGGAGTCCTACTTGAAATCACAATCTAAGTTTAGAACTCTGAAGCCTTTGAAAATATTAAAAACACACTTGAAGCATCCAAATCAAGCCCTGTGGTGATCAAAACATGTCACACTGTTAACTGCAGTGAAGAGTGTAACTCTGGTTATGGTGTGACGGGAAGAACCTCTGGTTGCTCTCTAGTCTGACCGACCACTGCAGGTTGTCGCATGTAGGCCTAACTGACACTGGTTCCACTGACGCAACATTCTGCTTGTGAATTCTTTAATAATGCAATTAGTTCTAGTTTTCATACCGTGGCAAAGGCCCTTTTTGTGCTATCTCATAAAATGCAATGTCGCAGTTCTGAGCTCTAGCTGCAGTGGCACATGGTGTGTCTGTAAGATTCACCACTGTAAAAAGAAGTTTGGCATGGCGGTGGTTGCTCCTGTAGTGTGCTCTCAGTGCACTGTGCCTCATGCCATCAGACCAAAGGTCATATAAGAGTTTTCCCATTAGTTAGAATCAAAAAGGTTTGTTTGCATCCTTTCTTTTTTGATAAGTTATAGCTGTTGCCAGAAGGATCACTTGTATACAAAGTTGTATTACATGTAAAAATGTAATACATGTAAAATGTATTACATTTCTGAGAGTAAAAAAGAGTATAGTTTAAAGATATTTTTTAATCACAGTGTTACAGCCTGTGTCATACTCAGATGTTTAGGGTAGTGCAGAGGGCCACCTTTAATTCAGACAATACACAGTGCTGGAGCACTGTGCTTGACTACGCATTTTCCTCATGTTGAACGGAGCCAATGCCAGGAGCACAGAGTGGGCGAACACCTAAGCCCCTCACACTTTGCCATTTTCCTTTCCACCTTTTTAGAATCCTGGATCGTAAACCAGGAAAAATATTTTAAAATAATTTTCCTAGTGCCTCAGCGCACTTTTCCAGTTTATGTGGGCACTTTTCCCTTTTATACAGATACAGGAGAAACAGTAAACTCTAGTTCTGAGTTAAAGGGACACTCCACCAAAAAAGTCATTTCAAATATTATACTGATCAATGCAATTAGAGGGTCTTATCTTTCATTTCCGATTGATTCTGTTGTTCCCAAACTTCTGCACTGCCTGAAAATGCCTACATCACAGCACATTGTGTTCGGAGAAATTGAGCTTTGGATAACATTGCAAAGATAAAAATATTCTGTAAGGATAAGATTGCACTATGGAGGCTGTGATGCCTCTTGAAAGTGGTTTAGCTTGTGTGGGCCATGAGAAACATGATATAGTTTCTTTTTAGGTAGTCAAATTGTTTTCCATCTCCTGCTTTGCGGTTAGCAGACCAGGGAGCTGCTAGCTAACGTTTGCATTTCAGGCTTAGTGTGTGTTTAGCCCTCAATTCAAATTCAGCATGTCCAGCTACCCACATCGCTAAAACCATTTCCATGTCTTTACCAACCTAAGCCACTCCCCTCATTATGGGAGTTTTGTTGCTTTTTTTTGGGCCAATTTTATATACTAATGCAGAAGTTCATAACACCAAAAGACGAATACACACTCACACTCACTCCTTGTAAAATACATCTTGCTTTATCTATTTTTACTGTCGTAACAACAGAGGGTCCATAGTCAGCTTAGTGGGAGGTACTTTGTGTCAAAATACAAGCCATTTCTGGAGCTCTCTGCAGCACAGCCTTTGGGACAGTGCCAATACTGGTGTGATCTGCAGAGCGAGCTGTGTTCATGCACGGCCAGTTTAGCAAATCGAAATGCTGCACGGGCCTCTGGTGCTCTACAGACAGGCACATGTGAAAGCACCTGTGGTTATGCAGGAAGCCACATATTGCACAGCGAAACGGGGGGAACTCTCAGGCTTAGTACAGTTTGACACAAGCACTCTGCCAGCAAAACGAACTGAAAATCCTGGTAAGCAGACAGGCTGAAACAATGAAGATATGCTCATGGGAACACTGTACACGTGTGTTTAGAATCTGATCTTGTGCCACCAAGAATCATTGTTATTCTCATAAGAGATCAAAAGATCTAATTTGTCTAACACAAAGTGCTGTAAAGAGTTATTGTAAATACTTTGTGGAGGTTAGAAGGTTTGCGACTATCCAGTTGCTTTGAAACATGAAAGATCATGTGCCAAATATTTGAATGGTAAGAAACAACGTACAACTTGATCATTTTTGGTGGAGTACCTCTTTGATGTTGATGCTTTACTTGTCATTAGTCTTTGAAGGATGTGATTGGATGGCAAGAGGATCATCTTGAAATGACACTGAAACAAAGAATTGCACAGTGCACAGCACACTGTCCAGGAAAGAGGTGCTTTTTAACTTTATGTTGGAGGTCTACAAGAAGACAAAACTTATTTAATGTCTTAGGCTGACTCATTTTATCATTTGATTCTTTCTACAAGCCTGTACAATAAACAGAATACTGGGGCATAAGAACACTGAAGTCCCATTGGACACATTATCTGCAGTGAAATATTGGATTCACAGTTTTGTTTTTGAACATACTCTTGACCCTTCATGAGAATTGCTTTGCAGTTATATTGCAGTGGCCTCAAGATGTTATTTCAGTGCCCATCATAAGTGGTGAAATTGTTCACCTTTTGTGCACTCTTAACTTTCACCAAAACTCCATACTGCAGTAGCTGATGAAAAAAATTGACTAAGTTAACTTTATTTTCTATTGAAGATTTTCCCAATTGAACTTAAAAC
Source organism: Megalops cyprinoides (assembly GCF_013368585.1). Taxonomy (NCBI): domain Eukaryota; kingdom Metazoa; phylum Chordata; class Actinopteri; order Elopiformes; family Megalopidae; genus Megalops; species Megalops cyprinoides. The sequence goes on along the minus strand of NC_050587.1, from coordinate 18,499,531 downwards.
AAGCATCAGTGCATACTTAGATTCTGTGTTCTGGTTTAGGGCTATGTTGGTTGACTGATCAAGGCAAACTGCCTTTAAAGAATTCACAGAACCTTTGCAGTAGACGTTCTGGAGTATGTCCGTTTAGAAGAAATGAAAAGACTTGTGAATTTGAAACTTATGAATTCCCTTTTAAATGTGGCTTTCAGAACTTGAAATAGTCTTTTGTAATTTCCTAATTTTCCTCAGTCATTGAAAGAAACCAGTAACACTAAGCTAATGAAATCAAAATCTTAGGTATAGATGGTAATGTGGCATCTATAGTTGTCATGGGGTTCAGTTATATCCCCTGAGCCAGGTAGTTATGGATTTTTTTTTTCTTCATGTACTGCTGGTGGGTCTGAGTCTGCTCTTGTCAAAGTGGTTCTGCTTTGAACTTTGTCCTAAAAAACCTTCAATTTTGGACAGTAAAAAAACTATTTTTTTAAAGATAAAGAAAAACTATGGCGATTTAAGTTGCATGAAAACATTTGTCAAATATTACGTGTGAATTTATTCACAGAGGGTAACTTTTATCTACAACTACCTGGCTTACTCCTGTCCGATGCAATGGAAGTAATGCCGGACAATGATTTTGCAGTTTTTTTAAAGGGCTTTATTGCATTCCTTAATGATATTTTCATGTGTAGGGCTTCGTATCATAATTGTTTTTCAGCTTTTATTACCAGAATATTTCTGTAAAAGAAAAACCCTAAAGAATATATGTGCCACTCTGCCCTTACATCTTATGACTGCAAAGATATGTAAAGTACTAAAATACATTTATACTTGTGTATGTATTGAATTCACTTCATTCAAGTAAATGGTTAGCGATCTTGCTTTTTTTCCGTTTTGTTCATGCTCATGTAAAGCACATTGTCATCCCTTCCGACCAACTGTAAAAAGGCACATTTCACGTGGTCTGAATTGTTTTTGTCTTTTTTCCCTCTTTGTCCCATGTGAAAGGCTCATAGATTATAGGACAGTAGGCCTAACTAGGATGAAGAGAATGCATGTAAAAAAAAAAAAAAAAAAAAATGCACTTCCTGTTGTAAGTTTGAATACGGTCTGTATGGCTCAGTGGTTTTATAGGGGAGAAATTTGTTCCATTGAAGTGTTTGCTGCTGTTTGATTATTAATCTTAAAAGAAGGTGAGGTGTTTCATAGACATCTGGTACAGAGCAAGAGCAGGCAAGCCAAGGGACTGGTATAAATCTTTCTCCCATTGAAGCTATCTGCATGTTCAGATCATGTGTAGTAGTACAGCAACATGTGTAACATAGAAAGCACAATGCTCATCAAATGTATGGATAGGGTTTTATTTGTATCTGAAATGAAAAACCGTTCTTCCTTTAAAAATATTGTTCAGTATATATGAATTTAGAAGCCAACATTCTCAAATGTCCTGAAAGGGCAAACTAGTGAACGTGTCCATCAAATCCAATTGCTTAAAAAGTTATCTAGAATATTTTTGTGCTCAGTGCATATTAATTTCATAATTTGAAACAAAGGCTTTAATCTAGTAGTTATGACTACTTTGGAAGCAAGTGGCATACCTGTGCTAAAAAAGGTTTTGGGGGGTGGGGGGAAACTGGGTTGTGGAACAAGAGGGAGGTGCCTAGCTCATTTGCGCCGCCTTAGAAATGTTTTGCTTGGATGACAGACGTCCCATACTTACCAATAGTGCAACAGGCGAGCAGCACATCCCAGGAGCACTTTAAAACAAACAGCACTTTTTTCTGCTGCTTCTTATATGACTCGCTAGCAGGGACACCAAGACCAATGCGTTGGTTTCCTTTACTTGTGGGAACAAAGAGACAATCTCACTCTTAAATGACCTGGCAAAGCATCCAATACTTAACTGCATTGTTGGCACAATCTTCAGACGTCAGGCTCAAAAGACAAGGTGACCCCTGTTCTGCTTCTTGAGGGTTGTAATATCTGCATAGTCCGGCCTTTATTACATTATTGTCTTAGACGAACCAATCCATTCTGGTGCTGAGACCATAAGGAACAGCCGCAGACAGTAGACCCACTGGGAGCAGGACTCGGGACTCCTGTTCTAGGAGGCAGCCTTGCTGTCTTTCTTTACAGTCTTATAGCCGTGCCACAGTGGGAAGGAGCATGTCACCCTCTACATTTTGACATCATCACATTCGTGGCTCACGCCTTATGAATCGTTCTGTGACATCCACTGCTCTGTGGCTTTCCTGATTTTTCCATATGAAATTAATTCGTTTTTTCACGTGTGAAAATTACTTCCTTGATTGTGTCACCCTTTAGGATTTAATCCAGGGTGTTTGCAATGGGACAAAAAATTAGTAGTCTTTTAGCATTTTAATATACATTGTTCCAGTTCAGGTTGGCAGATTGCACAGCCTGTGAGCTTAAATGAGTTTTTTTTCCCATTGAGTTGACTTCTTTGAATCAACAGTATGATATTTGAATAATAAATGTGAAAATGCTTCAGCTTTTGCTATTGAAAATATTTCTACATGGTTACATTACCATTGCACCATAATTTATATGACTAAAAAACTATCAGTGTATGTAAAAACAAGCACTTTAAAATTCTTGTGCACATGGGGGGTTTACATCCTTTTTCCTCATCAAACTTAAAATTATAAAATGTAAAATTATAACAGAATATTAACATTTAATCATTTCACTTGAGAAAATTATTGACTGAAATACAGTTATATTTAGCTTTATTTAATACATTTGTCTTTTTTATGTACTGTATATCTCTGAGGTTTCTGTCTGTTCAGTTTAGTTTTATGTCTGTGTTTGTAGAGGGTGGACTGGTATATAGGTGTTTTTATGTTTTTTTATTATTTTATTGCATTTTAATTGGAAATTAAGTGAGACCTAAGAGAATATCTGTTACTTGAACTCCAAAATATTTTCACAACAGATCCCAGCTGTAAAGTTGTAGCCCACACATTTAGATTCTTGGTGACAACTTATTGGAGACATTTCAAAATATTTCAAGTAATTTATGATGATTATGAAGAAAATCATTTTAATAAGCATTTTATTGTCATTTGCTCACCATCCAGCAGTATTAGAAAGCACTATCATTTGTTCGCCTGAAGTCTAAAGTACAGTGAAAAGTCCACCTGAGATTAATCAAACTGCTTTGTTTTGCTGTGTCCTTGCTTAGTGTCTGTTGTTGTATGCAATACCTCTTTACTATAATGCATTGTTTTTTTCCCATTTAAAATGGCCACAATGGAGGAAAATTAAAATGAAAAATGATTTGCTCTCAAAGCTTGAACATCTGATTTTGGGACTGTTATACTCAAAATGAAAATCTCAAAGTTTCCAACCTTAAGCCTTAACAACGCATTTCAATTTGATTGTAATGTTTTAGGTTAGTATCATGATTGTAGAATTTCCTTTCCAACAGTGTAACTGAAAAATATATTTTTATTGTGGTACATATTATTGGTGAGAAAATATTTGCCACAGACCTCCAGTACACAAAACAAAAGGTTGGAAAGAAAAGTACTTTTAAATGTTAATCAACATAATCAGCAGCAGTTTATGACAACAGGACTATATGGGTGATAAAATGAAAACTGACACAGTCCAGGCTTCACTTGAAAATGTAGGCCTCTGTAATATGTTATTGAGCTGGTAGTCGTGTAGTTAGTGTACTGTGCAAGTATGGATATCGAAGAAGCTTTGCTGTTCTTTTTTTGTTTGTTTATTTGTTTTCTGTTTGTTTGCTTTGCGTTTATCATGGCATTTTTGCGGCAGTTGGAATTTAGAATCATAAGTGTTTGATAATGATTTTAAAAAAGTGGTGGAACAAAAAAAGTTTTTGTGTATCTTGGGGTAAATGATTGTGTACAACATTAGCTTGTCCTCCTATAGTCCTATAGATTAATATAAGACTTAAAACAAGAAAGCAATTGTTCTGTATACTAGCACTTTCTTTAACGTGTGTACTGTATTAGTTCATGTTCTACACGTATGGTACTGTATGAATATTCATTAATTGCCTTGTAGTGTTTGTAAAAGGTTGCAACATGTAGGATAAATATGTGAGAAATTCCAAGTTTATGAATTTTTGCATGCCAACAGTTGGGTCCAAACAAAAAAGAAAAAAAATACATTAAAAAAGTGGTGCTATATTCTAAAACATAAAGGTGCTTATGTGGACTCCAACTGCATGCATGTTGACAGGAAATAAAAAAAAATATAGAAAAGAGAAAAAAAAGACTTGAAACTGGACATTTTGCTCAATCACAAAAAAAGGAGTGAGAAAATGTCCCTCCTGAACACACAAAGCTCAGCGTAACTGTAAAAATTCTCATAAGAGCGTTGGTGGAACCTTCTACACGTCAGTACTCACTGGCCTCCTGTCAGTCAAAACTGGCAATGGGTCAACGGTGAGCATTTTCGTAAAATGTATGTTTGGGGACATGCCAATATTGCGCTTCACCAGAGTTTGTAGTCTGACAAGGTGATGGGGTGCCCACTGGTTTTGTAGCATTTGCAAAATTACCTTGCACTTGCTCTGAAACTCAAAAGCATCTCTGCAGCCAGGCTTACATTCCTGTAAGATCTGTGAGCTGTCACACAGTGCAGTAAATGCGAGTGGCAGATTCTGTAGCCAATGGTATTTGGCCAATTTGCGAAACCAATTTGTATATGTCCCAGTCAGTCATTTATTACAGCCAACCAGATCAGCGATGCTTATTTACAGTTACTTGGCTTGTATGTTTATTTCCCAAAAGATCCATAGACAATCTTATGAAATAAAATGTTTTGTATAGTTATGTTTTAAACATTTGTTTCTTCTATAAGCAGCTTTTACATGTAGCAGGGTTTGGTTTTGGGTGTGGGAAGTGGGGTGTTTGGGTTATATTGTAAAAAAAAAAAAAAAAAAAATCAGAGCTGATAGTAATGGCAACAGATGTTGTATTGGTTGTGAAAAAAGGAAAATGTTGATATGTTACATTAGTATTTGCCATCACTATTTTATTGTTCAATAAATGCTATACATGATGAATAAATTTTTGAGGCTTGTGTTTGTTGTAAAATTGCCTGTTCTTACCACAAGAGGGTAATTAAGTTGCACATGCAGCGAAATTATCATTCTCAAGGTTAATACAATGATTTGTGTACAAACATTTTCCGCCATAAACCTTGGTGCGTATGCCAAGCTTTATGCCAGACCAAGCAAAATTAATAAGTATCAGAGGCTTGAGGTTTCAGCCTGTTCTACATTATGATTACCACAGTGCAGAATTGTATAAATGCAACTGATTATAAGTGAGATTATAAGACTTGTGAAGACTCAGAGTTTCCTGTATGTAGATACACACTTACAATAAGTAAACGATAAACTTACAATAAATTCTAAATCTGACACACAGTTAAAACCAACTGCAAGAGGTAGTGCTCAACAGCAACTGTACAGCATTTAAGTGCAGGTTAACGAATTATTACACAAAATTGCAATGATTGCACACTGTATATCTTTCCTATTCAAGATCTGAACCCAGAACACTGGAGGTCAAGAAGAATTTGCGCTGCTTCCCACGCTAGCTTTCGTACACCGAAGGCTGAAGACTGTTCGAACTGAGGGTGTGATACCGGCGAGCAGCAGATGGCGCCCCTCGTCAACGACAGTTTCATGAGTACAGTCATTAAAATCCGGTAAAATGACCATAATACGCTCGCAGAGACGAAATACTAATGACAATTTGTCACCACATATAAATGATAATAATCACAGCTACATTTTTGGTAACGGAAAATGTCCATTTATAAAAAGGCACGATCTTCGCTGCTGCATGGACGTGACGGTACGGCAGCAGTTTTGACCAAGAGTTTGTACTGGTGGGGGCGAATGTCAAGCACCTGCTACTCGCGTTTGAGTTTTGGTCGTCTGAATATAGTTACTGTATGGTTTGAGTCTGATCAGCTTGGTCCGGTTGAAGTTCTGAGTAACAGCGTAAATGGGTTCCTATGCACTGGAACTGTAGTGACAGTGTCAAACGTTCAGCTAGCAAAGAGGGTTATTTCCTGAGCCCTTAACATTAGAAACTTTGTGGTCAAGTTATTTCCTCAGCATCTTACTGTGGGTGTTCCTCATATCACACGACGGACAGCATGTGTTTGCACACGCACCGGAGACAGTTAACTCTTCTCTCAAGCCGATTTCAATAATTGTAAGTAAGGCATTTAAGTTACTTTGCCAACTGTCATTCCGTGCTGAGCAGTGTTTAAATGCATTAATAAGCCATAAGAAAGCGTGGTTATGTTGTCCACAAAGCCGTCGTGTGTGTAGCAAGAAAGAAAATAAGGAAGTCTTAATAGATACATACATAAATCACATTGTTGCAGTGTTGTCGATGTGTTTTAACCGAGGAAAATCGAGGAGTTCATTTCATTTTTCATACACAAAGGATTTAGTGCGTTAAAGGCAGAGTTTTCTATTTAAACACTTAAAAACGTTAATTAAGTCACTATATATCTGAGAGCTGTCATTGCATGTGCGATTTCAGTGTGATACATAGGTTGCAACATGCTTCTACCCAGTTAAATGTGTCATGGTCGGATGACTTTTGCCAGCGTAGGGCTGAAGACGTACAGCTAACTTAGACAAATAACGTAGCGTTCCGTGTGGTTATTCTCGGCAATTTCTCTCGTCTCATGAGGTAATTTAAGGAGAATAGGTGTCCTTAGTACCTTACATGGGTTTCAGAATGTTACAGGTGGTGGAATAGTGGAAGGAAGGGGGAATTTGCGAACAGCGAAAGACAGAAAGAGATGCCTTAAACCACCACGCAGGAGAAAAGGCTAGCTAGCTAGCTGACGTTGCCTTTCATGTCAGTCACCTCATGACATTAAACTGAAAGGGGCAGTGGAACGCAGACAATTCAGTGAGACTCTCATTTTTTCTTTGCTGTATTGTATCTTCATTGTAGTCATCATTGCATTGAATTATTCTCATTTCAAATATTTTATCTCTATGAGAACAAAAAATTGTTCTATGCTGGACAGTAAGATAACCTCAAGATAGCAGACTTGCAGCTGCTGACTACTAGTAAATTTATTAAATTCAGTCGTCATCAAGAAGCATAGCGTCAGATAGGGCTAGTAAACTCAAACTTTATGAGAAATTTTTAACCTCCGAGGACCACCTCGTTGGATTTAATGACTGATCGAAGCTAAGTTTTTAATTGATTGCACACTACGATGTAGCTAAAGACACACAACACGTAGCAGGGATAAAACCAAGCGAGTCAATCTGAAATAACTAAGTAGATTAGACGGATAAATAAAATCACACAACAACTATAATTATCCAACAGAAGTTGCTATCAGCCAGGCCACTTTTTTATCTTGTTTAGTCTTGTTATTTTCTCTGCACGTGTGATTAAAGGTGTCTTTAACCTTTGTTGTATTTTGACTAAAATTATTAAACACAATTAAGCATTTTTTCCCCAAATCAAAGAACTTACTCTGTTTTAATGTGATATTTGGACTTGCCACAATATATGATGTGGTTGGTATGATGCCACTTGGAACCAAATATTTATGATGCTGTGGGGCAGTTTACATGGGCCAGTTGGATGATTGTAATACTATGTAAAGTTGGCCGTTGATTGAGAGTCCCAGGGGCAATTGTTCCGCCACAACAAAGCTCAGTGGCATCGTTTCCATGAGAATGATTGTGTACAGTTTGCCAAAGAACATCAGAATCAGTGTGCATTCTTAACAGAAAGGTAACTTCTGCTAAAATAATCTCATTCTAGTGGAGAAAACAAAACATGAAACAGAACTGCAGGTGAGGAAGAAAGTACTAGATGAATAAAACATTTGGTTAAGGTATAAATCCACTTAAAACCGTGATTCGGTTGAACATTGAAGTGATTGTGGAAAAGTGTTCTTTTATAATTTTGAAATCCATCAGAAATGATTTGTGAATGGTAAGCACACTCATCAGGCAAAGACTTCTCCAGAGCAAACCATACTGAAATAGTGGGTTACTAATGTGTATAGGTCACTATAAATAATTCAAGAAAATAACAGCAAGACAGAGTAGGAGGGCGCGCTTCTTTAATCTTGGTGGGAATTTGTCTGCCAACACAGCTGTGGTCAGAATGTTCATGCAAAGACAAACATACACCCACATCAAAACATGAGTGTACATTTTCTAGGCAAGTAAACCTTTTTAATACACAATCATTTACATCAAATCTGTGGTGGTTAAAACATAAAAGATTGGATACAGGTATCCTTCAAAGTTTTTCTTCTTGCTTAGAAACTACGCTTTTTGTTTTGGGTTGTTTTCAGCAGTCGTTTTGTTCTCACCAAAAGGCTTTATTACTGAGGGTCTTTGGGTAGAATGGTTGGTAGGGTTACATGCCATGTATGGAGTCACTTGCTGTTCTCCAAGCAGAACTGAGAAAGTGTTACTCATATGGTGTGTGGATGTAAAATTTCCAATGATTCAGCTCCAATAATCTTAAATAATATATTTAATATAATATATTATATTATATAATATATAATATAATATATTTAAGATTATTGGAGCTGAATCATTGGACAATAGACTTCCACAGTATGTTCTTATGTCAAGATTTTCTGAAAAAAGAAAATCCTGCAAGAAGTAACCTATAACGGCCCTATTACACAATCTTCATGAGATCATTAGAATACTAATATAATTACAAGAAAACAATTAGTTCATTTATCAGTATTTGTGAGTATGGAGACAGCATCCTTCCCATTCATGAGTTTTCATGGACATAATTTAGAAGAAATTGACTATTTCCAGCAGTCTTAGACCTTTGTTTGGTGCTGTTTGCAGTTGCATAATTATAACTACATACAGACTGTCACACCCGCTCCCAGTCAGCCAGCCCAGCCACGCCCAGTTCAGCCCTGCTCTACCTCATCTGCTCATTAAGTGCACCTGTAACTCGTTATTCCATCAGTTCCTAGCTACACGAGGACTCTGTCTGTGTTGCCTCATTGTGAGGTATTGTTCTTGAGACTCCACTAAGCCTTTACTCTGCGATACCGTGTTTCACTGTCTTTATTCTGCCTCAAGCCTGTTCTCTGGACCTTGCTTTTGTTTGGATTTTGTTCTGCTGCTTCCCCATTACCAACTAGTTTACGTACCTGACTACGATTTGTCTTCGGAGATTAAAGTAAGAAAAGATTGTTGACCACAGTTGGATGCCAGTCTGTTTTCATTACACAGACTTAATCCATCATGTGCAGACAGTAACTTTACTAATAACTACATTTCCCTGGCAAGCTAGCTTTTTGTTAATAAGTTAATAAGCTATACTGATAATCAGTCTTTCTTTTCTTAGTTTCTGAAATGCTTCAGTTGACATCTAAACACATTATAGCATGCAATAGTGAAATGTCTGCTGACTTGCTAAATAAAATCGACTGGGGCTCTGTCGTTAGCTTAGGTGCGGTTTAGAGTTTAACATGGTCTTAAACGCGCATGTTGCGGAAGAAGTCACATGGCTTCTTAAGCCCCATTGCTGTCTTTGGTACCTGTGGTTTAACCTACTGCTGAGGTTTAGCTTGATCTCAGTTGCTGTGTCTTCAAGAAATTTCATATCAGCCACTAGAGGTCACTTTTTTGCTTAAACCTGACACTGAGGTGGTTTAAGGAGAGACTAAACCATCTCATTTGCAGAATGAGACCTAAATTACATCCTACACACAAACTGTAGTAATATTTTGTTCATTTCTGCCCCCATGAAGGTCTTTGACGTTACTTACTTTGTGTGAAATAAAAGCTATATAGGCATATCTCTTTATAGTCCTATAATTAAGGTTTGTGGAGATAACTCTCTGCATCTTCTTCGAAAAATTGTAGGCTGTTTTTTTTCTAATCACAAAGAGACAAAACACGCTTAATCTAAATGGTGCATTCTTTATTCATCACCAGGATTTTTGCGCCGTGCGGCACCGTCAATTTTCAACAAAAAGAAATTACATATACAAACAATTTAGCGATCGAACACATTTATTTCACAGCCACTCTTATCCAAAACAAATGTCTATGCACGTCCCTGAGTAATGATAATAATTCAAACATGATCCAGACCAAAATGCTTATAAATCAAGGGTTACAATAAAGTCGTAACTGTAGTTCCCTTTCAGACACTTCAATGATGACAGGATCCAGGAAGGGTCTTATTTATTTATTGGGAAATAAACTTTATTTTTGGCGGATGTGAAGTCAATTGTATAAGAAATATATAAGCCTAATAACAATTACAGTAGCCTATAATATTTATATTACATCGAGGATCCAACTCGCAAAGAATCCTAAATTATGTCATTAAGTGGCATTCTTGTTAACTATGTTCTGGCAGAGAATATCTATACAGACGGGGTCTGGTTCTGGGTAGATCTCCATCTTCCGGTTTCCAGACAGTTTAACTGCAAATCAGCTGAACCCGTGCGTGTTGTTACATAGCAATCATGTTTATCTTAACACACAGCTGCGCGTTAAACTCGTGATACATCCTGTTTAAGTAGTACAGTTCTAAAGCGCAGCTAAACTAGCTGACAGAGCAATTGCCCCACTTAGTCTTACTCTACCAGATTTATGACTGTAAGGAACCTGTCATTTTTTATCTTGATGCAGTTTGATGTGGCACCCTTTTTGAAGTTGTAGCTTGATAGGTAGCTAATTGTATTAAGAAAACACATGCTATTTCATCATTTCAGGTGGTTCAGGGAAATAAAATGCATGCATGGTTACAGGAACCAAATAATAGTAGCTAGCTTGTTATCAGTAATGACACCCCATGCGTAGTCTGTTTACATCAAGCCCACAGTCTAATAAGACCGAAATAGATAACTAGTTCAAATTCAGACAAGAATGTAACACGTCAAGCATATGTTATCAAAGATGAATAACCTCCTATTTGAATAATTCAAATTTTGCTCATGTCATTTACTGGAAATAGCAAATAAGAGGGATATCTTTCCTGGATAAACAGACACATGTCAAGCCTGATAGCAACTGTTTATCATTGTAGAGGGACAAGTGGGTAACAAATAACATTGCTACCTACAATTAAGGGATTGCACTATTCTATGTATAATTCTCTTCATTAAGTACATATATTTTACCACACATATGTATGGATAACTGAACAATACAGGCTAGGCCTGACGCACAGTTGGTAAGCGAGGACATGATTTAGCCTACCAATATGTCAAGCCAAAGCCATGGAAAATGGCAGCATCAACCATAAATGTTTTGATGTAAATTTAGTGCTAATATCTCATGTAATTTGGGCTTTGAAATGAGATTGTACATACTTGCTTATATATTAGGAATAGCAGGAAGTTTCTGCTATAGCATCCCTAAAGAAAGTTCAATTAAAGAGACTGTTTCAGTGATTGTAGTATAGTTCTTGCAACTTATTTTATAATTATTTTTACTAATTTAAATCCCAGATTCATGTCAGTTTTACAAAGCAGACCAAACCTTCAAGTAAAAAAGCTGCAAGTCCAGCTGTGAGTGTTCAGCACATTATATTATAGTCTATTTTCTATTCATTTGGGGAACTTGTCACAAATGTTTAGAGACACGTTTTACTGTTTTTCTACCATGGTTTAGACTTCCGTTGTTCCACAGCTTTAGCCACATTGTGGTTAGTGACTGTGGTTGATTCTGTACATCCTCTGCATGATTCACAGAGTAAATGCACATTGCTGTTCTGTTTCCACTGATGTTAATCTGACAGGTTTTTCAGTTAAAGCTTGGTCTATGGATCTCAACTAACCTTAAACTTTATTCTATATTTAGTTGTGCATTTCCTTCCCCTATCCGGTTTACTGTTTTCTCTTCAACAGCTAACATAGTTCTCTACATCAATGTCCGTGAAGATAGTTGTACAGTAAACACTGTTATCATACGTATTTCTGCATACAGCAAGGTGTTATACACTATTACTCAAATATATGTCCTTAGTGTTTTGTTTTTTTTTTTTTTTTTTTGATGCATGAAGTTACAAAAACTGCACCACCCAGGCCAGCTTGAACAGGCTTTACTTTCTGCTTGTAAACTGCAAATTTATGTCACCACAAACAGGAATCTGACATCCAGGCAGAGTGAAGTTTTTTTGACACATCTCAGTTCAAAAATGGATGTGATAGTGTTGGGAGAACTGTTAAGAAACTTCCAGCACAAGCCAGTTTTAATAGCCTAACAATGAGACCAAGACAACTAATTTACACACGAAAACAATCACAGGAACATGCAGTGAATCAGGGGACACCAAAATCATGCCTGGGAAGGCACAAAAATAGCTACTTCAGTTGTAACCATGTCTGAAGAAGTATTTACACTATGAATTATAACTACTGCCTATGCTCAGATCTCCACATGACGTCATGCAAAAGTCATTTCCATCTGACACAGAATATGACCCCTCTGTGTATGGTTTATTTTCTAAAGATATTGTCTCTTATAAACACAGATTTCTATGCAGGAAAACTGACCTCTACAGCTAAATTAGATTAGATTAGATTCAATTTTATTGTCATTGTGCAGAGTACAAATACAAAGCCAGTGAAATGTGGTTAGCATCTAATTAGAAGTGCAAAAGAATAGTATTATTTACAGAAAAGTGAAGATAAAAGTAAGTACTACAGCATAAGTGATGCTATATCTTACAGTACATACAGTGTTATTGTCAGTGGAGAGCAACATATATACAGATTATTATATATGTATAATATATTAAATATGTTATACATAGAGGTGAAGTGGACAAGTTGGAAAGGGTTAAGATGAAGATGGCGGCACATGCACATCACGAGGCTCAGTGTCTTACCAGATTTCGCAAAATAGTGTTAAATATTTTCACATGTAGTATATCTGATGCAACCTCCTTAAAAGCAGCTACACTGTGGCCCACATACAGCTTCATGAAAAATAACGACAGAATGCCGTCCTCTTCTGAGAAATGCGGCTTTGAGGTTTAACTTCTGCTTCACTGTCACCCTGAATAACACTCAGTGTGTATGCAGTCAGAATTTGCATGAAAATCATGAACGATGTGGCGCAGTCCAGAGCAGTCCGTTTTTTTTCTAAAAACGAAAGGTGAATACAGTATCCTTTCCCAATACTTACTGTAATATGAAGAAACGCCTTTGACTGACTGTTTTTATCAATACTGACAAATTGAGCTGTTAATCTATTTGTGGTTACTGTGCTGCATACATTCACTGTGTGAAAAGGGACGCTAATGGTTCAGCAGGGATTGGGTGTGTCTACATTAGGGATGGTAAGATTCACTGATTCGCATCGGTGCACCAGCATAAAAGTTCACGATGCGATTGCCCCGATAAAAAAAAAAAAGTGTGCACCGGATACAATTTGGGATGAACTCGGGATGCATTGTTTCTAACATCTTTGCATCGGTAAAATCCTATTTATTTCTATATAATTATTAGTAGAGGCCCTGTGCCTTTCTTATTTAGAAATGTGACCAATAATTTGTGACCAATAATTTTATGTTTAGATTGATTCCTCCTTTCTAAACTATTTCTCAAGCACACTCTCTCATCTCCACTGCTGTCAGCTGATAGGGGTCAATCATATCTTATCGCATTAATAGTTGCTTCATATGTATCTTTAATGTGTCGGATCGGCAATGCATTGAGATGTGTATCACGCATCAGCCTCAGTGATGGAGGTGCACATCCCTAGTTGAATATTGATAGAAATATTTCTGACAAATCACAAAGATGGTTTTGTTTTGTGCAGAATGAGGAAGGACTTCTGTTTGCATTTTAAGTGCATTTAATGTAATCCTCTGCCATGCTCCATTGTTGAAGGGTTTGTTGAACAGTCAGAGGTACACCCTGGAATTGAATATGTGAATGCCCATAGCTTGGGATGACAGTTTTTCCAAGGACATGATTGCACTGACAATTGAGTCCGTTAAATCACGCACAGTTTGATGGCAATCTGAGCTTGTGTCTGAGTTCTAGTTCACTACAGTCAAATTGATATCACCTGTGACATTGTCGTTTCCATTTCAGATGTTGATTGATTCTTGAGTTCCAGTTGTGGTCTAAAGATAGTGACCACATCAAGATAATCATCAAGTGGATATTACCGCATGCATTTGTTAGTTTGTTTGTTTAGATTCAGTCACAGCTCAAATTGTCAGAATTTTGTAGTCTGAATTCTGTCATCCATTCCATTAACACAATAATTTTTGCAAGATAAGAAGAAACTCATTACAGTTGTGCCATCTACTTAATTAGACTACATAATCACAATCAATTACTGTCTTGTGACATGAAGAGAAATCATCTGAATTACAGCTTACAAAAACAGTTACTGAAAGTGCAATGCCATCAATCATTAGATATGACTATTTCATCCTTAATGATAGATAGTAGGATGTGGTAAGAAACATTTTAAACTAACTGACTTGTATTTTGTGCATTGGTGATATATAATGCCAACCATGAAACAGAAATCTGTCCAGTTCAATACAGGGATACTGTCTTAAAACATTTTGCCATATACCTGCCCCAGTACAGTTTTGTTTTGGAATGCCCACTTCTTCCCCTTTTTCTCCCAATTTGGTATAGCCAATTATGTCCTTAGGCACTGCCCTAATTGTTACAACCCCAACTGTGAGTGCGAGAGGGTGCAGGCAAAGACGTGCTCTCCTTTGAAACACGTTATGGCAGCTACTGCTTCTTTTCACACTGAAGCTTCCGTGGTAAGATTGGGAAGACTTGAGGAGGACACTTCATATGCAGCTGTGGTCCTCACCTTGCACTTGCTTTTACTGGTTGAGCCACTCAGGAGCCCAGTGTTGTTTTTACATACAATTTAAATTGTAATCTTTTTTGGTTCTACTAACAAAACGTAGTCAGGAACATGTGCAGTGATTGGCCGACTAATAAGAACAGCCACCAGCCACCACCAGAACTTTGTGGGCATATGTAATAGGCCCAGACTGAATCCCACTAAAATTACAGTTTGTTCCAAACCAATTGGACGTTTATCACGCATCCACTAGGTTGATGTAATACACCCTTCAAGTCCTAAGGTCTAAAAGCAAACAAACAGTGGATGTGGACTCTTATCAGACTTTTGTAAACAGAGGACTGATCAGGTTACAGCATGAGGCACACAGTACTTGGAGTGGGAGATTTTCAAAGGCATACTGCAGGTTAGTAAGACTTAATCAATCAATAAAACTTAATCAATTTTAATGGTTAATTCAAAATGCTATAGGTTCTATATGTCAGTAAAAATGAAGCACATCATACGTCTGTATTCTGGCAGTGGTAAATTATCGGTTGAAAGTTAACAGGCTGGATATTTGCTAGTTTAAACTATGGTCAGTAATATAAAATATCTGGTTAAGTATACAGCCATGGCTAAAATTAAACACACATGAAAGTTAACAGTAACAGCAACTACTTGGTCAATAATTCTGTACTGTATAGTCAACAGTAGACAAAAGTGAGTATATAATTAGCATTATGACAATAATTTCTTCTAACTTTGATTTCCACTACTAAGACATTTAATATATCAATGCTATCAATATCAATGTTTTCAATAATGATGGTACAGAAAAATTACATTTCAGCTAACACACAGAACTGGACATAAGTGGAAAAACAGACATATTTACTATCACTCCACTTGGGCAGCAGCAACTTCAGCAACTCCAGAAATAACAGTGTTACACAAACAGCACAAACACTGGAACAGGTTTCTTAACAAGTTTCTTAAAAAACTTTACAAGCTGCCATGATCAGAGGTTGATGGCATGTCCAATCCAGCTCAGTTAGACCTGTCCAGCTCCATATTGTAAAGCAGCGTTTCCCAAATCTCTCCTGGAGGACCCCTTGTCCTGCATGTTTTAGATCTTTCCCTGCTCCAACACAGCTGATTCAAATGATCAACTTGTTATGAGCTCCTGAAGCTGCTTAATAACAAGCTGATCATTTAAATCAGCTGTGTTGGTTTGGGAAACACTGTTGTAGAGGGCCAGGGCAGTAACACGTCTTTTGGTGTGACACAGGATGGGTGCTCTAGTCACATGGTGGCTTGTGGTTAACAGCTATGTGTCAGGCCTCACAACACTTTTGGTGACTGCGATGAACTGTACATGAGACAGATCATTTGTAGACAGACTCAGAACAGCCAAAACGCAGTAGGAGACTCACCTACTCAGTCAGTGCAGGTGTTTCCATTACATCAGGGACAAGTAGGTACCAAGCACCCCTCCCCCTGCAAGTTGCGGTGATCTTTGCAGAATTATCTCAGTTAAGATCACCAGAAATGTGAGATTGGCTGAGCAAGGCAGATCTCACACACAGCCGGTAAGCAAGGCCAGTCACATGGGGTCATAGCACCAATATATACCATCTGTGTGCACCTTTGAAAAAAGCTAAGTGGTCACTAAGTACAAAATTAAACCTTGGTGAATTTTTTCAGGGTGATGTATGGGATTAGGCAACAATGGAGACGCGTAGTGGCAGGAAGACAATGGAGCTTCCATCACAGAACTCCTCCCACTCAACAACTTCTTCCTCATTGAAGAACTTCACCATTCCGAGGAAGAAGAGAGAGGCTGGGAAAGGTTCAAGTAACTGATCAAGCGATTCACGATGAGAAACTCCATAGATTTTATTAGTATAAGGGGCAAACATAGTTGTATCTGATCAGTATCACAAATATTTTGCATTCTCAACATTTTACAGCACCAATATGCCGAAATCATTTAGACATACAGTGTTTCACTCAAGTCAAATTGTAATAAAAGCATGATTAAAAAAAAAAAAGATTTTGTTTCCTGGCACAGATACAAAATAGGGCCATGTCTATAACCTATAGTGCTGAAAGTACAAAATCCTGCAAATATAGTTCTGCTTCAACATTCTCTTGTCCAGCAGTCATGGTGAAGTTACAGATTCTAATTTGGTAGACACAGACATGATTATAGATGATCATAATTTAACACACTAAATACACTACAGGATTTTTTTCTTTTATATGTTAAGATACTGACTTTTTGTGTGTCTTTTTTCCCTTTAAGTATTTTTTGAACCATGTCCCAAAGAAAATCGGGAATTTAGCTGTATCCAGTCAACACTAAGTGAATCCAGATTAGACATGGGCAAGGAGGTCTTCCTGTCCTGGCAGTCTCAGGATGTAAGGCTTGTGCACAACGAGAAGCTCTTGAGAGAGTTCTCTGACAAAAGGTAACTTTTTAAAATAATGGTTGATGATTTCTTGACATCATTCAATAGAAAAAAATTATAGCATTTGAAAAATAACAATAAATTATGGGAAGGGTAATGATTTAAGAATACTTTCATTTACCATTATCTTTAAACACAGAAATTGTTTCTGTAATTTTCCTGTAATTTTGTTTTCTGTGCCATATTTCCATCTGCTGGCTGCCAACTTTTGACTCTACAAGTTTCCCAGTGTGACAGCTATTGACACAGTTTTGGATTTGAGGACAGTTCTCCAAATCTACAACTTATCTATATGCCTTACAGTGGTGAATCTAACTGTTTTTTATGTGTTGCCATTAAGAATGATAAATGTGGTTATGGGTGCAATATCATGCCACAGTTCAACTTATTTTAATTCTGATGTCATAAGTATTATTATAATTAGGACTACATTATTTGACATGAACAAATTGTGGATTGAAAAGTTGACCTTTTCACTTACATAGAAAATGGAAAAAAATGGTTGAGAAAACTGAGTAGAGGAAAAATCAAGATCTTACAATATTATATGCTTTTTGTGAGTGTGTGTGGGGGGTTGCTAAATTGAAACTCAGATATCAATCACATTCTCAGTCACCACTGTGATTATTGGATGCAACATGAAAGCATTATTTTTGGTTTTCAGTAATGTGTTCATGCAGTTAATTCTAAAATGATTTTTAGGTCTGAGATGCGTTCAAAGGGGCGGCATGGCAGAGAGATGGAGGAAAGATTCTGTTTTTTAGTGACATCTGAACAAGCCAAAGCAAGTATTTGCCAAAACGGACTGAAGACAGAAAGCACAGCCCAGCACTCCCTGGGCAACCCATCCCATGGAGTGTATTTGTACAGACATGTCGATGTGGCCCTAAGAAATGCTATGAGAAACTCAGCCACTCCAAAAAATATAATCATTTTCAAGGTAAATAAATGTACATGTAATTGTAAATGACACTTGTTGTTAGTGTAATGTTTTTAGCAGTAGCATGAAGAGACTGCTCTTACACATGTGTTTTTTCCTGTGACTTTTTTAACTGCACTCTGTACACTCGTTGTAAGTAGCTCTGGATAAATAACAAAATGTAAACGCTAAATGTAAAATTATAAATGACAAAATGTACATGTAAGTGTATCTTATGAATACGTAACCAGAGCAGTATATGAAGCTTGTTCTGTTGTTTTATTCAAAGGTAATCTTGGGAAAGGTGAAAAAATTGCAGTGCAGTTTGGGAAAGAGCAGCATTCAGGATCCAACAATACAGTTTGACAGCTATGTTTCTAAGGACACAGTTGACCCCAAAGATCCCCTCTCCCAGCAAATATTGGGCTCATCTGTAAGTTTGTAAACTTATTTTCATGCCCTGAAAGAGCAGCATTTTAGGTTTCTATTTAGCTAAAAACTGATGTTATATGTGTTTTCAGGTGTTTATTTTTGACTATAATGAAAACCAGGAGCTACTCCCAAGACCTAGGCAGTGCTTGCCGTACGCTGTGGTTTTGGCTGTTCCCATTAGCAACACCTCTTCCCTTGCTACCTCTTACACCCCAGTTCCATCTTCTGGGATGACACCAGGTATTGTTTGTCTAAACTGGAGTTGCCCAACACATGAATAGCACATCACACAATAAAGTTCCCACACCACATATTGAAACATTGACAGATCTCATCAAATGAAAAAAGAAATAAAAAATAATCATATATAAAAAAAGAATCATCTCGCTGTGAAGAGTAGTAAAGTTGCCGCCTTGTAATTTAAACAGATGTGGGCACTAGGCATGAAATGATACATTCAGCTCACAATATGATACGTTTCGCAAAAAAAGGTTTTTTTTTCTTTCCTTTCTTCAGATATTTGCACTCCTAGCAGTGTCAATATTAATGATGTACCCTGGGTACCAAATTGCTTTTTTAAAAAATGGATTCATAATTGGTTAAACTCTGCTTTGTCTCTATATATGAAGAAGTGAGACACAAATTGACCACTTGTATTAATTACATGGAACTTCCAATGACAGTAGTACCTGGATTGTAGACGCTCACAGAAACTTCACTATCATAATCTAAATGTTGCTGCTGGATTTGCTAGCTAGCCAGTGAACAAGCTAGCTAACAAGCTGGATTTTGAGACATGTTTGTTTAGTTCATAGACTACTAACATTACACAATTAAAATGTAGTTTCCAGCTTACTAGAGGAGCTGATTCTCAAAAGAGATGGTTAAAGTTTCCATCTTTGGTAACTTAGCTCTTAGTGATGTGGAATAGATCAATTACAATAAATGTGCATTAAATGTATTAAAACGATGTATGAAAATTCCATTTACCTTTGGTATATTGGTGAATGCTGTCACAACTGGAATGCA
Source organism: Megalops cyprinoides (assembly GCF_013368585.1). Taxonomy (NCBI): domain Eukaryota; kingdom Metazoa; phylum Chordata; class Actinopteri; order Elopiformes; family Megalopidae; genus Megalops; species Megalops cyprinoides. The sequence goes on along the minus strand of NC_050587.1, from coordinate 18,479,874 downwards.
GACTGACTGATAGGATCAATGGATTGGAGGTTATGGTTTTATAAGTTACTTTTTATAAAGTACTGCTGAGGACTAATGGACAGAATGAGTAAAGCAAGTAAATCCACTGACATGATATTTTTAGAAAAAACAATGTAAATTACATTTAGCCAGTAGTAATCTAAACCAAATGGTAATGTGATTTGAAGGTACCTTCTTGGGTCCACAAAGCATTTCATCCTTTTCTGATTTCACAGAATTCAAAATTACAATATTAATGTCATGCCTACTGTACACTGATCTTTTCAAATGTAAAACAGATGACACAAACACCCCAATAAAAGGAATTTACAATAGCAATTGATATATATATTTTTTTGCATACAGAAAACAGCTATCGTGGTTCACTGTGGGACAAGAGAAATGGTAAGTTTCTTTTTTTCTCCTATCTGTTTTATACAAACAGATAGTCATATAGTTGTTTAATCGGATAACCAGAAGGAGACCTCACTGGCTGTTGACTTCATCCTTGTTTTCTTTATTTGTGTGTTATGAAAGGTCAAAGCAGATAAGCTACGTTGTCAAGAGATATATCTTATGTATGGTCATCTTTCTCAAACATTCAGACTAGTATAAAAAGCCCTCTTAATATATACTCTGCAAGATATGATGTACTCTGTAAGTGTGATATCTTACAGTGTTCAATTCCTTCCTACAGGTTCTGCAGAACATTTGAAGACCTTCACAGTCCCAGAGAAAGTGAATAAAGGGCAGAATAATGCTGGGACAACGAGATACTTAAGGACAACAGAAAATTCCATGCTTCCTCTTGAATATGATTCTCAACGGTTTGGAGCAACCACTCCATTCTTAAGAGCAGATCACATGAATATGTGTCAGATGACATCCAACCAGTCCCACCCAGGACTTCAGAATGAAGGAGACAGTGTTCAGCCAGCCTTTCATTGCCATACATTTCAGCAGCATTGGGCAGCTTCATGTCACTCACCACAACCATATGCTTGTTCAGCTCCATTTATGATGAGCAGTGTCCCACTTGGAGGGCCCATGGACCTGTTTGCACATCCAAATGGCAGTCTACTTCTTGATGTCCAAAACAGACTAGTGTCAAGTCCTCACAGTAGCATATGTGTGACCCAGAATAGCCAATTTCAAAGTTTTGAAGCATCCACAACAATGCCATTGAGTCATATGTCTACCACAGTTATTTCTTCTCGAGTTGTAAAGGATCCTCGGTTGGCTGCTAGAGAAAAAAGAAATTCAATGCAGAAAGCTCCAGAAGAACTAGAGCATGAGCCGCTGACAGAGAATCATAATTCTGAACTTGATTTGATGGGACAGTCTGGACATGAGTCTTCGTCAAGTTCACATTCACTGGATAAAGAGTTAATTGGCAGTGAAAATGGTATAAAATGGAAGTCCAAAGGTTCTCCTGAATCATCAGGGAACGTGCTTTGTGGTTCGTCAGCAAAGCATGGAAATGACCTTTCAAGTAGCCCATTGGGCACAAAGAAATGTGTAGAACATGTTGAAAGTATAAATAAAAACAGCATTGATCAATGTGACCCACATTTACAGAGCTGTGAAAATCGGAATCCCATCTGCTGTTCTAACAAGGAGAGCAGAGTGACAGAGAGCAATAGGCCGTGTGTGAATACTGGTAGTACTGTGTATGATGTGCCTCAAAAAACACCTGAAGACAAATGCACAGAGGTGCAGCAACCACAGATATTGACTCTTGGCACTAACCATGATCTTCATGATACAACACAAGTGCCAGTAGTCTCTAGACATGAACTCCCCAGTGATGCTTCAAGGGACGTAAAGGGCACAGACGTTAAACACTGTGAAAATTATTCCAATCCTCTAGTTATGAAAGCAGTGGGTAAAGGAGCAAAAAAGGACAGCAAAGAAATAGACATGACAAATTCTCAAGAAAGCACTGCCAATGAAATCAACCATAGCAGTCCTATGTCAATAGCAAAAAGCCCAACTGAAACAAAGCACATTCCTTTTATTGGTGGACACGAACTCTGCAGAACTCTGCCAGATGAAGATCTGGATTCCACTCGCCACATGCCAAGACCAACAGAAGACTGTAGAGAAACACTGAAGATTTATCAGAAATCCTCAGACTTGGATCAGTCAGATCTCAAAACAGCAAAAGAACTGCTTTTCAATAACCTGACTGACCTTTCAAAACCAGGTCAAAACTCTAATGAAAATACAAAGCACATCAAAGAATTTCATAGTAATTCTAAAAATCCAGTTGATTCACCATATCCTACAGTCAGTGGGGATCTTATGTGTGAAAGGAATCACGTACAGATTAATTGTCCAGATTTCACACATCCTGAATGCAATGGTAGTGAGCAACATACAGAAGTGAAGCTCTGTGCTTATACAAAGACAACTGGAGAAGAGGCCTTGCACTCCTCAGGTACTATGGAGAGGGAGGAAGAGGTTTCTATTGGTCAGATTCTGTATACTGACTTCATGAGTATCGGGGGTTATGAGGAAGTCCATGACAAAGATGTTTCTAAGGAATCTGTGAATTGTCATAGCTTCCCTGAGCTTGCATTGGCTGAAGGTAAAAACGAAAATGTCAAAGAAGACAGCCCATATACTGAAAGTACTCATTTTGAGGAGGGAGAAATTGAAGATTCATCATGTCATTCCAAATGCGAAAACGTCACTCACAACATTTCTAAGGCCCTGGTTGTTGATGAGGAGCTTTCAGATGAAATCTACTGCATGTTGTACAAAAGAATACAATTCAGTCAGTTGTTTCCTTCACAAAGTGGAGGAAGCTTAGTCTCTGATAAACCTTACCTTAAACCTAAAAGCCTAGATAGGCAACATGACAACAGCAATAGCATCTTTACTTTAAAAAGCATAAATTCAGAAAACATAGAACATAGCACCAGCATGGATGAACCTAATGCAGAAGTGAAAAAACTCAACTGCAGGAGCAGAATAGGTCAGTACAACCTTAGAATTACAATAGAAGCTGAGAGTAGGAATATCTGTTTCAGGGAACTGCAGACTCTCTCCAAGAAATTTTCATTTACTGAATATTCAAATAGGAAACATGATGAAGCCATGCTGTTGGATGATGACAAGTCGCTAATCAGCGGCAACATTAGTGTATCCACGAGTGCTGGTACTGATCCTGGAGAGGTACAGATCCATGAGGAAGCTGAAAACACCACATCTGAGAAAGATCAACCAGTTTCCCTCCACCATACCCGTATCTTATCTGAGCCAACACAGTTAGATTCCAAAATCAGAAATAATGAGAACAATACCACTGAACAATGCAATACATCTGTCTCCCAGTCTGTGGGACAATGCAATGCATCAGTCTCCCAATTCAAGTCTTTTAGGAAAAATCAATCCACAGTTCAGCATTCTGTTAGGTCAGAAAGCTCAAGAAAAATGCTTGCTTACTGTGGGGCAAGCAATGGAAACATCAAAAAAGGGCCACAAACTGCAAGGAAGGAAACTGTCAAAACTTCGAGATTGCATCTGACAATGAAACAAAAGGGGAAAGTTGTTTCATGTAGCCAAAAGTCCATGCTATTTAATTCAAAGTCTGTGGGAAAAGGGAACAAAATATCCACCCAGGACACTTTAAGGAGGAAAAAGAATGTGCTGATAGGCCAAATCAGGAGAGAAACCACAAATTCAGCAAGGATTACTTTAAGGTCCTTTTTGATCAACAGAAATAAACTATTTATGAAGGTGGAAAACAGTGACAATACAGTGCTCAACAACACTGCCAGATCAGATAGTGTTGCCAGTAATGTTGACACATCAAGAGATGTTAGAGAAATAAACAACAATGTTGTTGATTTAGAACCAATTCAGGAGGAAGACGGTTTTACAAAATGTATGGCATTGGAAGGCTCTATTATCAGTGCCTCAGACACTGATAACAAACCACATAGTGATGAAGACCAGCTTCAGAACAGAGAGCATCCTCAAGAGATCCTCAGTTGCTGCAATTTTGATAAAGACAATTCGCTTCTCTCAACAAATTGCAGCAACACGGAGTGTATGGATTCAAACCAAGAGGACTTAACACTGAACATGAAATACCAAAATGAGGGTACATCAAAGGAACATACATATACCATCACATCATGTGGAGACACTGCTGTTGAGTCATTCACGTATGAAAAGGATGACAATTCTGGACTCCCTGAAAATCAGCAAAGGGAACCAGAGGCGGAAAGAGACACAGCAAAAGCTGTGGAAGACACAAAAAGTGATGATACCCCAACTTCCACCAAGGACAATATATTAGGTTGTGAAAACATAAATGCCCCAGTTGACACAGTTCCAGAAATGTCCTGTGACAGCAATTGTGGAAAAGCAGTTGGTTGTCTTGCACAAGTAGAAACAGGTAATGGTCTGAAAAGCACATTTACAAATGGAGAAGCGGAAGCAGTAAATACTGTCACACTAAAGGAAACAGACAACCGTTCCCACCTGCAAGAGCATAAAGGGAATAATGGTACACCCACCAAAGAGCTCAGACTCATCACTAAATTAAAGAATTACTTGACAAGATTTGAGTCTTCAATAAATGTACCAGAGCAAAATAACTCTGAATTTGTTGGTGAATATAGAAATGTAGATACACAGCCACTGATTACAGAAACTGGCCCAAGAGACCAGGCAGTAAATGAACAGCAAGAACCTAGATCAGATCCACAAGTTAGGGCGGAATTCCCTCAAACCAATCATCAAAATGGTAGCTTCACATCCAAATCAAACGAAGAAAACTGTAGCTTTTTGCATTCCTCAACAATGACTGAAGAAGAGGCTGGCAAAGGTCATAATCAAACAGAGGAAATGACTACAGTGTTGCTGCCAGTTCTGACTTTGACAAGAATGCATCATGCCAGTGAAGACCTGTCAAATAGCAGAGGTGCAAATCACGCCAATTTAAGATCAGATGAACATCAGAACTGTGATAGAACCATTGGAGCAACACTGGATGAGACAGTTACATTGGAATCAAGTTTAAAGCATAATAATCATCCTGGATACCAAGCTCCCTGGAATGACAGCCAGAGAGTCCATTCTGAGATCTCTGCACAGATTCCTGACACATCTTATTTCATGAGGAATCCCAGCTATCGTTCAGAAGAACAACAAAGTAGCAACACCTACTCCTATGAAACTAGCCAAACAGAAAAAATAATTGTTCTACACAATCCGTGGGCAACTAAACCAAACGGGAACACTAATCACCAGAGCAAAAGCGATCCAAAATGTAACACTACATCCTTTCACAGAGACTACAGTGTGGGTGATATCTCCAGCACTCTAAAGGAGGCTGACTTTGCAGATTCCTTGAATGAACTTAATCTGGTGAGATCCAAATGTGAAGAGATGCTCAACTACTTCATCTCTGCCTTTGAGAGGGACCAAAATATTGACTTCAACACAGCTGTCGTTTCAAGAGATGCTGTCATGGAGAGATACCTAAAGCATCCTCCAGCACCTGTAGATCTGAAGTATGAAGCGCTGAATTCATTTTTAGAGCTGCAGATGATGATGGAAGCTATGCAGTTTGTAGAGAACAAAATGAGATTCATTAGTGGAGAGCCGACCTTCAGGACATTGCTTTGGTATGATCCCTCTTTGAAGGGGGAGCTTTATAAAGGGAAGGCTGGATGCCAGCAGCAGTCATCTTTGTACTCATCCCTCCACGAGAATAATGCCTGTGAGAGCTACAGCAGATTGCATCAGTACTTTTCACATATTCCCACTTTAACACATCCGCATCAAATTTCCTCAGACACATCTCACTATATGTATCTCAAGAACAAGAGGGAGAAACTAGAGATCCAGGTGGCGTTGCAAAATTTTGCAGATTTGGAGAGCTTCTTTCTGTCTTTACCTGTGTCTTGCATTATTAACTTTGGAGACACCTTAGAGGATTTGGAAACGCTCCAGAAGCGTGTCATTTCATTCACAGAGGTTCATTCTAGCCAGCTGCAAGGGCCATTTGATATCGGGAAGGCTGAGCACCTGCTGATCATGCACAGGTTTATTTCTGAGAAAATTAACTATTTGTTGAGTTGCAAAGTAGTAGATGACAAAGTGTCCTGGTTTGGCCTAGAGCATCTTCAGCATGATGCTTCAAAGATGCTGGTGTGGAAGACCCAAAAAACTCAGGTGCCCTATAGATTACTAACAAAGTGTAATGATGCACAGCGGCAAACAGTTATAAGAGAAGACGGGGCTGCTATTTTGCCTTTAAAAAGAAAATCTGTGACTGAAGCTGGGATCCCTACTCAGAAAAAAAGGGTGGCTGTTAAAGACCGCAAATCAGTTCTGCGAGGGAATGCCAAGAAGAGGCAGAACTGTGCACAGGTAAGTTCTAAGACAACAAGAATAGGATATTGGTGTAGATGTGCAATTCTTTTTTAAATGCAAAGTGAATCACAGTCAGAGCAGTATTTAAGAGCTGAAACATAAATCAGTGGAAAGCTTTTAATAGCAGTAATAATTGACCTTATCGAGTTTATTGAAAGACCGGTGTAATACTCGTTTTTTTAAACTAAATCTATTAAGTTACAGCTACTTGGATAGTATTTATTGTATTATACTTGCTAATTTGAGTGTGTGACAGGACAAGTATGTATTGGCTTCTCAAAGGGTTTTAAGATGAATTTTTGCTTCACATTTTAGACCAAATATTATGAAAATGTCTCAGTGAAAAAGGACCTCTCTTCAAGCATGTCAAGGTAAAATGGAAAAACATGGAATATCACTTCATTAAAAGTCCATTAGTTGGTCAGTCTCAGTCTAATGAGACAGAGTGGCACAGTGGATGCTAGACTCTAACCGTGTATACAGTACGAGTATATATGAACCTTGCAGTAAAAGTTTGTCATCTGGGCAGTACTACTGTTTTTCTAGCTTGACTTCTTCCTTCTTCCTACTGGCTGACAAATACAATGCAAGTCAATACTGTTCTCATTCTGCAGGTCTGGGAATATTGTGAAGCCTTCTGCCAAACGTGCAGAGACCCCAGGATCCCTTTTCCATATTGGGGCTCGAAGCGGTGACAGCAGCACCCAATACCAACCAATGACTTGGGCAACTTTCATGGCAGCCCACAACAAGCCTGACCATAACCCTTCACATGTGCACAAAGAAATACCAAGAACTTGGCCACTCATACCTTCTGAACACTGCACAAGTACCTGGACTGAAATGCCATGTGACAGACAGAATCTGGAGTGGAATCCATCTGCATCTTTCTTGCCTCACACATTTAAGCCCTCAATTCTGAAGTCCCATCTTGAGGCAACACCCCACTTGCACACTAATCAGAGTGTGACTGCCACCTACTCCCCGCTGAAGGTGCCTGCTGTGAGGAGTGGGGGAGAAAGCCACCTGGCCTCGCAACAGCAGTGGCATCCAAGCTGGAGCCATAAGGACACACAGGAGTGGAGCCCGAGCAGTAAGCACCCCTGGAGCAGCGTATGGGGCGAAAGCGAACCAGCCCTCGGGTTGCTTCCCTTCAGTGGGGATTATCTGAATCCGCAAAACCACTGGGATCCTGCCCTTTTCTCTTCTCTGTCTCCACTCCAGCCGCCTCTAACATTTCCCTCACAGGGCAGTCCTGCACCACAGTCCCTCTGTGCCCACTCCCCATTCCAAGCCACTACAAAACCCGCCCCTTTGTTGTACAAACCCAAAGCTTTGAGCTACCCCTACTTCCTCTGGAATCAACACACCCACACCACTGCTAGTCCTGCATTGGTTCCCGCCCCACACCTTAATGGAACCAGTTTTCATCCTTACCCAGAAAGGCCCAGGGCTAATTTGTGCCTATCAGATATGACTCAACACAGACATGACCTCTGAAACCATCAAGAGCAGGTGTTTATATGTAGAAAGAAGAAAAGCTAAATAAAGAGGAAATGGATACCACAGCCTTGTTTTGCATACTGTTTGCATTGTATTGTATCAGCCATAAAACACAATGCAGTTTAGACAGCCTATTTACCATGACTATGCTTTGCCGTTTATTTCACAGAATTGTATGATATTTTAAACAAGCTGTTTTTGGAGCAATAAATTCTGCCTCTGTCACTCTACTGTAAAACAGTTAACTGTAACTTATTTGGGTTTCTTGTTTGTTTTTATGCTTTATCTGTATAGTAATTTTGAAAAACTGGTGTAGTCATATTTACTGCTTGTAATATGTGAAGATGTGTCATTCTTTTTCATCTTTTCCATAATTTTCTGTTGTATACATTTGTATGTACGACTATCAAACACTCTTCTGTATATTTTATAGTTCTTTTTTATTGTTTGAGAATCTAAGAGTGCAGCCATTGATGATTTTTGTGAGACCTAAATAAATGGTAATAAAATATAGCTTTATTGGATATTTTGTGAAGGGCTTTGAATATGTATACATCTGAATTTTTAGCTTTAGAGAAAGGTCAACTCTTTTTCAGAGCTGTTTTTCTGACTTCTTCTATACTAAATGACTCACAGCACACCAGTTTGGTGCCACTGGAGAAATACAAGGCAAGAAACAAGAAGGCAAGAAGGATCTGGTAAATCTACACAATGGAGTTCAGCTGAGTGGAAGTGAAATGAGGTAGAGTCATTTGCCAAGTGCAGTCTTCATCAAAATCAAAAACAAAGTGGCATTGCTATAGATTGTCACTGTTGACGAGTTTACAGTTGTCAAATTAGCCATAGAACTGACATTTTAGAAATTTTGAATTCAAAACTTACAACTAGAGCAACTTCAAAGCAGTGAAGTTGTGTCTTTAAATGTATCTCTGCTCAAAGATCTTCTGCTTTTTGTTTGAAAAGTAAAAATAATATTGAGAAGCAATCATGGAACAACTACACAAGAACCCATTTCTCTTTGAAACTGTACTTTGTGTACTGTTATTTTTATTTACTAAACAGTGTATCAGTTGAATCCCTAGGCCGGCTTTGCTCATATATTTGTCTTTTTTAAATTTGAAACCATTGACATTAGATCATCAACTGCTGACATTTTTTGGTTTCAGCCTTCAAGCCGAGGTGTGAAAATTAACAGAGGAAGAGGGAAAAAATGTATCGAGCACCTCTTCCTGTGTGGCTGAAAGAAATTTGGTCTAAAAAAGCACACATGGGAAATGAACTTCTGTTTTTATAAGAGGTCTACAAACAGTTTTTTTTTTTTTTAAGAGGTCTGCATCTTTTCACCGTTCATTTTATATGGCAAATGAAATTGCCTTGCACACACATGCGCCCAAGTGGAAATAGATAAGAGACCATTGCATAATCTGGACTCTATGATACAGCTGGAAAACATTGACTGATTTAGCAGGGGAACACTTAAATGCATCATTTTTCTTTTTTTTTTAATAAGTCCATAATTTCAGTTGCCAGACACACCCCTGAAATTATACTTCTTCCTGGGACTGAAAACGGACTTCTATCATCTCATATTCCAGACTGAAAAGACATATCTATGTAAAAGCATATTTCTGCTTGTTTTACTCACATAAACGAAACTATGAACATGGAAGTTTCTGTGTGCTTTTAAACATTTTTTAAATGTAAAAAATGGTCACGTATATGTATTAATTACCATACTTAAACGTACATTTGAGCATGGTACCTTGTGCTGTAAGCTTTGAACACAATTCTCCTCTTCTAGGTGGTGCTGCAAGCTGGTCTTACTGTCTGCTAAAGCTTTTCATCAGAGTGAAAGTAAACAGACAAAGAAAACTTTTTCTGCAGTTAGCTCTCAACTTACAGAAAGAGAAATGTAATGTAGAAAAATGTATTATACATTAATGAACACCAGGTGATAATTTTATTGTTTAAAAATGGAGTAAGAGCAAGGCTTGCACTTTCAGCAGCTCATGCTCTATGGAAATGAGTTGTGGGGGATATCTCAGCTTAATTTTAGTTTTTTGTCTAGATTGCCACTCCATTAATTCCTTTTTTGTCTTGTCAGTTCTCTTCTTTCACCTATCTGATAAACTTCACCCTTTATACAGTATAAACAAGCAATATTCTGATTCTGACAACAGTTTTCAGTTGATCAAAATAACAATCCTTTTGGTGATTTGAATGTTAGTAAAAAATCAATTATCATATAATTTTTTGCAGATCCAAATAAATGTAACATATTCTATTCAGTATATTTGCATAATGCCACCATGCTATCAGTGTTTCACAATACTGGTCCTGGAGACCCACTGTGTGTGCTTGGTTTTCAGCTGAGCTGTCATTTATTCCTGTTTGATTGAGCTGTTAGCTGAACACTACTCTTAATTTCAATAAATACATGCAGTTATTTATGTCTCTGTGTTTACCCTTTGTCGTGGAATCTCTCCTTCTAGAAAGAAACCTCAGTGATGAAACAGAGTCAGAGTGCAGTAAGACAATTCCATGTTTATTCTGAAAGCTCTGAGGGGAAAGTCATCCAACAACTCGCAAAGAGAAGTCAGAGCAATTCCAACTTTCGCTAGTGTAGATCACAATTTTTATGCGGTGATAAGGCGTGCAACTCTCAAATGGGCGCATACGTCATTTCAATTATAATTGTGTTTTGAAATATTCTGTGGTTAGCAGTTAACTCCCAAAAAAAAAAAAAATTCTTTTAAACTTGAGCTAGGTGAAACCATATCTATTGCTGACCGGGCATGGCCTGGGTGCTTCCTTAGACCCACACAGGACAGAAACCGGTCAAGGCCGTGGAGCAGATACTCTGGAAAGATACAACATCCTTAACATTTCAGAAGAATACACAGAGGGCTTTGTGAAGAATAACATCTTTGTGTATAGGTTTTATACATGCAGGTGGAAACAAAGAGTACAAAATGATCACACAGAAGGCACTCAGCTCTTACACCTTATATTAAATATTTGCGAAGAAAATATGCTGTTGAAGATGAAAAAACGAAACTCATTGGTTCAACATAGTTTGGTGAATATCTGTCACTCGTACAAATGTAGTAAAGCTGTCCCAGTTAAGTATAATTAGTTGTTCAATTTCTTATTGCCCCACTTAACAGTTTATTACTTTCAATCCATTAAGATGAATACTTGTTTTTTTTTTACTTATTTTATTTCTTTAAAATCACATTTAAATAACTTACAGAAATATCTCACATGTACACTTTTGTTAAAGCAAACATGTTTACAACCCTTACTGTATCTGTAACACAGAACAGAGAACACAGCAGATATGTAAGTGAAGTCAAGTAAAATACTCATTTCATAGCTCAATTAAACCGAATAAACTGGGGGTTCAGTGGGAATGCAAACCAACATTCACTGGGTCCTCGAGACCAGGGTAACTTTAACACCGACGTTAAAACATTTTACGCAGTCGAGAAAAAAATGAATGCTTGCAAATGTTATTGGTCTTCTGAACCACAGGAGGGCGCAGACATGTTCCTGCTTAATGTCTGAAGGCATTCAACGTAGTTACATTCTACTCTTCGGTGAGTGTCGTTTTCTTGTTTTTCGAAATGCATTGATCTGGTGGAAATGCCACTGTGATGACGTCGATGCGAGGCGAACGCGGAGCCGGGCGGCCATTACACAGCCAAGTTTCCCTGGGAAGGTCGGAGGGAAAAGGGAGCTAGCTTGCTATTTTCGGTACAGAACAACTGCGACGTTTCCCCTCACACACCTAGTCGATCCTGGAGCGTCGCGGAACCATTTAGTTGAGACCATAGGATCGCACTGATAAACTTGTTATTTTTGGTTTCTGTTCCGACTCGGGACATACGCATAACGAGTCCAAGTCCCAGCCCCTGCATCCCATTTCGAGAAAAAAATATTCAGCCAACGTTGGTAGCTATCAACCTAGTATCTTATCAGACTAGACACGAGTAAACAGAATTTTTAGCTAAATCTCGGTTCCTTTTATTTAAAAATGGACGATAAAGCTTTTACAAAGGAATTAGACCAATGGGTCGAACAACTGAACGAGTGCAAGCAGCTGACGGAGAATCAAGTGAGAACGCTGTGCGAAAAGGTAAGAAAGAAGCCTGTTAGCTGGCATCGGCCGGCTAACGGTAGCTTCCTACCCGTTTCCATCCGAAGGCCATTTTGATATTAGTTGCTGACATGCACATATTAGCATGTGCTTTCGCTGTTAGCTAACGTTCGCCAAATAAACTAATCACTTGACAGAATCACACATAATTGTGCAAGCTGTCAATACCTGGCCTTGCACTTGGCTAACGTTAGCTAGCTACGGTTGCGCTGTCACATTCTGTTTAGTTAACATTGCTAGCTAGCCGGCTAATGTTACTTTGCTTTACTCGGTTGTCAGACAGCACGTAGCTAGCAATTTGGTTCTGTTGATGACCAACGTTAGACTTGCTATTCTAGATTTCTAGCTATTCTGAGTGGTTGGCTAGCACATATGCGTGTATTTTCTTACCTTACTGGAGAGTTATGTACAGTATGTCACCGAAGAAGGCCGAAACAGAAGCTGACCAACATGGGAAATACTGTTAGACTAGCTAACATTTGGTAGCTTGCTGGGTTAGTCGTTGTCACTTAAACATTAAATTAGCTTTAATTAGCTTTAATGTCTATTAGCTAGTCGTTTTATTTGGTGTGTACTCTGGCTGTATATTCCATTGTACTGGAATGGCAGGTTTGTTTGCACCATTGGTTGTTTGGTAGCAAGATGGTTAATCTTAGCCAGTGAAGTTAGCTTTCAACACGCCGTGTTAGCTACATAGGCTCCGGCAAACTTAATAAAAGTCGTTTATATCGATACAGGCATACGAGTTTAGCCAAGTTAGTCGACAGCTAAATACCTAAATGAGTTTGCTGCTTAATAGTCGTTTGGTTCATCCAGTCTGAGCTTGTCATGAATATGCTCTATTGGGTCTATGTGTAGGTAGCGAGAGGTGGTTTTAATTCTTTTTTCTGTGAGGCGTTTGGCCAAACGACAAAAGAGTTGACATATTCCCTGTGAACCAACTTTTCTCTGGTAAATGATGTCAGCACAGTCGAAACAACCCCTTCCGCACTGCTGCACAGAGGGAAGTCGGTGAGGACATCAGTTTTCCTCAACCATAACATGTTATCAGCGTAAGCTACTAGAAGGTAGACCGAGACATTTGACACGCTGATTTGTTGCAACAGTTACCTCATGATGGCCAGACATGAACTGTTGGATAGTGGTCAACGTAGTTATTGGTTACGAGGTTTCAAAAAATAACTTTGCGTCCTCTTTGGTTGCTAGTTATAAGAGAGTACCTTGGTGCCACAAAGGAGTGGGTCAGATGTAGCTGCATTTTTTGTGACAGATCTCCATTATGCCAGTTTACTACATAATGTTTCCGTTTTTTCACCTGCTGTTCATTTCTAATCAATAACTACCAATACCATTTGTGCAAAAAGGCGATGAAACCAACTATTACCAATTCAAATAGTTACTGTATTACGAATTTCAGAAAGACATTACGTAGATGACTGCTTAACTATAATTATATATTTGTATATTGAAGAGTTGTCAGAACTGATTCAAACCGAGGGCCCAAAACTAGGGGAGCTGTACATGGGAAAACGAATAAAACGAGTCGGCTGTCAGTGTTTTCAGACTCTTTTCTGCCACAGTGTAGACGCAGAACATTATCTGCAAGTAGCAATCTGTTGCCATGGCAATCAGGCACGAGGGTAATTTGAGGAGAGGCAGATCAGAGAGAGAGCTAATTCAGAAATGAGCAAATGAAACATTTTGGAAGCAATTAAAAGGAGAAAAACACATACAGGAACACACAACATTCAGCTTTTTTGGAATGCTACAGTTATAGATACTTTAATTTACAGATAAGATGAATTGAATTGAATTAATAGAAGGACTCGGTGGAGGGGGTTAATACTAGCTAAATTTATCTTTGGATGGATAGTTCTGTAAGGTAGTTAAGCTGATTCAGTTTGAAGTTAATATCCTGATACCATGTGCCAATGTCTGGAAACTTTGGAGAATATGAGCTTTTATATTTATATATATATATATATATAAGCACACACACACACAAATGTCTCCCTCTAATTTCAGTTTTCACTATGTTTGTAATACAGAATTGCATGTCACACATCACACAGCCCTGAATGCTTTAAAATAGACCATTATACATGCATTTGTCATTTATACCTTGCTGTCTTCTGTAAAGGAAGAGGTGAAATTAGAGGATTAGACTACTAAACATCAAAGATGCTTAATTTTTTTTGCAATTTACCCACAGTGCTTTCACCATATGTATCTAGTTCAGCTCTTCACATTCGATATCATATGTATGGTTAACCTACAGGTACATTTTGTTGGTATTCACGTTTCCATTCTTGGGTGAAGTGTAGTATTAGTGTACAGCTTTTCATTACTAAGCTCATGTTGCTGCCCTGTATTTTTTTTCAGCATGGTGCTACTTCATATGAAGTATGTGACCATATTTTTTACACCAAAAGGTGCAGACTTAGGTCGAAAAATGCTTTGTATCGTTTTTTTAAAAGCGTTGCTCGTTCCTCATAGCAACTGTTCTAGAGGACATTGAGGCAAACATGAAATGAGCACATGTTCGTTAGCAGGTTGCATTAAAAGAAAATGACATCAGAGAACTTGCAACTTGAAATTGATGTCATGAATGACTTTCTCTTGTGACTAATGTATTGAAACATGGATTGTGAGGTCAGCTGGGATTACTGCAGCAGAACTGCTGTGCAAAGGCACACGACCTTGGTTGTTACCCGCGTCTAATCCGTGTCTTGGTGATTTCCAGTAGGTGTCCCAGGCCGACGCCTGCATGATGGACTCTGCTGTATAAACACTTTTCCTTGCATCACGGCAGCTTTCTCAGAACAGAGGGGTGGGGCCGCTCTGCAGGGAGGTCTCCGTGGAGACAAACTCTCTCTAGCGCTGTCACCACAGAGATGCTGGGCTGTTCGCTCAGCAGACTGCACCTTAGTGTAGCTGCTCTCGACATGAAAGCGTCAAAACTTACTTTACTCAGCCGATTATTTTTTTCTGCTTAAATGGATGGAATCTCATTTAGACTTGGACAAGAGACTGAGGCTTACACTCTCCGCTGGTAGTCATTCAGAGAAACAATTGCTTTATGAAACCATGTTTACAGCATTATACTTTTCCCATGTTTTTTTAGCATCGCTAACATGGGGAGTTGATTATAGAGGATGTTGCAGCTTAATCCAACTCTCCGCATGGAATTTCACCTGGCTATTGAAGCTTGTTTAACCACAGCGTTCTGGAATATTGTAGTTATGGATTGCATTTTGCAGGGGTCTGCAGCCGTTTGCAGTAATGGTGAATAACACTAGCTATGCCTTGGCATGTCTAACAAACATTGTTCATGTATGGTTTGTTTTCAGGGCCGTTGACTCACTGTGATATGCATGAAAATGGTCGTCTGATTTAATATGGAATGATTCCTAATGTCCACATAAATATATGACCCCTTAATTCCGCTGACTGCCAAGGACACACTGTCAGTTTTGGTCAACGTCGAACACATACACACATTTATTTGGGTGCCACAATATTTTTTGGTAGAAAATTCATATTGATGTCACTGATATGACATTTTTATCACAAAATATACAGAAAATAGATGTTGTGTGGTGAGAATTTCTTTTAATCTGTGCACAAAACAAACAAAAGGTGACATATCCTGAAAACATACAGATAAACTATCACTGTGTTGATAATAATAGAGATTGAGAAAATATCTATTTGACATTTTGTTTCTCTGAACGCCAGTATTTTCATTTGATGTATCCATACTGGGGGAGGTAAACCGAGTATCACTGAAGCCTGCAGGCGGCCTTTCTTTATGTGCATGAGAGCAACCTGAGTTAAGTGTAACCTGCACTGTGCAGGGTTTGTTTTATCTAGCAATTTGTTGTGGTGCTTTACTGTGGGTATTTTTGATGTTGCAAAAAATAGAAACACCATACACAATGTCTTGTTTTCTTTTTGGGTGTAGAGAATGCCATGTACATTAGGGTCACCGTTTAGTAAATCTTATCAGCTGGGGCTTTTTTATTAAGCCATAACAGCATCCAGCGGTTTTTCATTAAATATCATATGAATATGATAAATATATCATAATTCATTTGCAAATGGAACACCAGCCCATGCTGCACACTGCTTTAATAAATAAAACTCTTCCGCTGTGGTCACTGTGATCTGCAGGTTGTTGAACGCTATTGTAGCTCCATGAGACGATCCGATTCCACAGGTTGTGAATTACACAGCTACAGTTGACCCAACGTGTGATTGTGGCGCCCGTCGCGGTAAACCGATATCCACCCTTTTGTCCTCCTCCGCAGGCTAAAGAGATCCTGACCAAGGAGTCAAATGTTCAGGAGGTGCGCTGCCCCGTCACCGTCTGCGGGGACGTCCACGGCCAGTTCCACGACCTCATGGAGCTCTTCAGAATCGGGGGCAAGTCGCCCGACACCAACTACCTATTCATGGGCGACTACGTGGACAGAGGCTACTACTCAGTGGAAACAGTGACACTTCTTGTAGCATTAAAGGTGGGCTCCCATCTGCACGTCGTCAGGGCAAATCATGTCCGTAAGAGTGGAAAGTAGAAATGTTCAGGCATTGTTTTTGTGCGGTTAAATTCAGACAGTCATTGCTGTCTGGGTTTTTATAAATATTTTAAAAGGGGAAGTTGTACCTTTTGCGCACTTACCCACCACAATCCCATACACTCTGACATGATTTGTCATATTTTCACAGGGCTGACACAGGTTTTAGAAAAATGGTGGTCCTGGGGTCCAGACTGTGTTAGTTAATTTGCCACGCATCATGAGAACCAAAACCCAAGGGTCAATTTGCTCAGTGTCACATCCTCTCTGCTTCCCCCAAGGTCCGTTACCCAGAACGCATCACGATATTGAGAGGCAACCATGAAAGCAGGCAGATCACACAGGTGTACGGTTTCTACGACGAGTGCCTGAGGAAGTACGGCAACGCCAACGTGTGGAAGTATTTCACAGACCTCTTCGACTATCTCCCGCTGACGGCCCTGGTAGACGGACAGGTGAGGACCGCTGCGCATTAATTACAAAGAATTTGAAGGAACAAGAGTACGTCAGAAATGCGCGGGAGACTGCTGCCTGCTGTTCAGTCAAGGGCACCGAGCCTCCAGTGAATGACATGGATTCCATCAACCCAAGGTTAAGCTAAGCAGTGAAAACTTATTCTTAATGGGCTATTGTTTGCAGCCTGTCCTTGAGTCAAGATTAAGTTCAAGGTGTATTAGAGATGCGGGAACACGAAACACGAGTATTGCAGGCCTTCAGTGCTCTGCCTTTTGGGCGTATTTTTAAAATGAAACTGCGAATGGAGCCTCCCCTATTTGTGTTCATCACCCGGAACCTGTTTGTATTTTAACTTGAAGAAAAGGCTCTTAACAAGTGATGTTTGTTCTCTCTTTGGTTAGATATTTTGCCTGCACGGTGGGCTCTCTCCCTCAATAGACACACTGGATCACATCCGGGCTCTGGATCGCCTTCAGGAGGTCCCGCATGAGGTGAGTCTCCACTGTGCTGGGGACAGGATACGGGATGTCATTTTGGAGCCAGGGTGGGAGGACCAATGGGAGAGGGAGACAAGGTCTCTTGATACAACTGTCCGTCATGGCTTTTCGTATGGCCATTGCAACCGTACGCTCCGTGTCTGAGGTGTCCCGTGTGAGCTGCTCTGTGTTGCCTGCCGAGCTGACTCTCCCCTGTATTCCAGGGGCCCATGTGTGACCTGCTGTGGTCCGACCCCGACGACCGCGGGGGCTGGGGGATCTCCCCCCGAGGAGCCGGCTACACCTTCGGCCAGGACATCTCGGAAACTTTCAACCACGCCAACGGCCTCACCCTTGTGTCCCGCGCCCACCAGCTCGTCATGGAGGTGAGGTCCGGCTCCGCCCTGTGTACGGCCAGCAGTGGCGTCAGTCCAGGCAAACTGACCAGTGAGGAGAAATGAAACATAGGAGGGGGTTTTTGTTTGTTTTGGTCTGGTCGGGAGCCCCTCTGCCCGCTGCACTGCAGGAGTTGGCCATTTAGCAGGAATGAATAATTGAAGAGGGTTGTTCGTATTTATAGTGTTGCCTGTCTCCACCCTTGGGTTCAGAGTGAGGGAAGAGAAGCTCTCGTTGAACCAGCCAGTGCTTGGGAGGATGTGGGCTTTTCATTCAGAATTGGGGTCACACGTGCATTGCTCCTACAAGTGTTCCCCCGAAACTCTGGAGATTCCTAAAGCGTCATGTGTTCGGTGCTTTTTAGGTCTTCGTGTTCTTTCATTACGAAAAAGAAATGTGGCATAAGGAGTACAGAAATTATCCTTCAGTTGAGATGACGATGAATTGTAGAGGATGTCTGTGTATCACCCCAATTTTAATACAACACACAATTTTTTAAAAAAAATACAGTGTTATTGTGGTTTAAACATGAAAGATTCAATCAGTCAAGCTTAGTGTTTTGTTTTACAGTTCTGTTTAAACTGACTCAAACAGCAGGCGGACAGCATCTCATATTGCATGAAATGACATGTTCCCGTTACAAAGCAGTGAAACATTACAGCAGAGCTCCTCAAACCCTGAATACTGAGAATCCCACTGATTCATGTAATTTCCTGTAGTGTCTCTGGATGGTACAACTTGTGTCTAAACAAATTCAGATAAATTGCCTACAGAATCATCTTGTGACTTCATGTGAATCGAGTATTAGGCCACCAGGAAAGTCAGACCTTTTCACTGTGAATGCATATCATGCTTGTAACTAATGAGTGGCTTTTGGAATAAGAAACGATTGTTTGTGAAAGCAGCCTGAATCTCTCACACTTTGTGTGGATGCTAAATAATTGTAATGTGTTACTGTCCCAATGTAAATGTGCCATTGATGGTCAAGGGCATTTTTCCATACAAATTTCATGTAGTGAATTTGTACCTCTCGCCAGTATTGGCTCCAGATATATGAAAAGCCTTCTTTGTGTAACACAAATGTGACAGGGTTGTCAAAGGGTTTTAGAAACGTAGTCATTCAATGTTTAGATTCAGTTGAATAACAAATATTTCTTTCTCTTCTAGGGTTACAACTGGTGTCATGACAGAAACGTTGTCACTATCTTCAGTGCGCCAAACTACTGCTATCGCTGTGGCAACCAAGCTGCCATCATGGAACTGGACGACACTCTTAAATACTCTTTGTAAGAAACATTTTGTTCACTTTTAGCATTTTTAGTGTGCAGTTCTGTCAGTCAAGAAATTATCATTCTTTTCCCAATAATTACCAGTTAAGATGACTACGATTTTTGGGCAATTTTCAGAGATCTTTTTGAGAGGAATAAGAACCCAGCTTAAGTAGAGAATCTAAACCTTTAGGATAGGATAATGTGTGTGTAAGGATAGTGTATGTTTGTTTGAGAAACTCTGCTCTGCTCAGCGTTATGTTTGAACTAGGCAGAGTCACCTGTAACTCTGCTGTATCTCTTGCTCCCACAGCCTTCAATTTGACCCTGCGCCTCGCCGCGGAGAGCCCCACGTCACCCGCCGCACCCCCGATTACTTCCTATAAACGTCACATGACCTGGTGTAGGACTGCGCCAAGACAAAAAAAAAAAGGAAAACTCTCGATGAAATATATATTAAAAAGTGGGATCTGTTACAACATGAAAGCACTAACATGGACCAAAATGTGCCATATACGCAAGAAGCATTTAGTACACGCATACAAATTGCCCTGTGTCTCCGTACTGCGGCATGTGTCCCATTTAGCCTTCAGCTCAACAGTCAAACAATGCCTGCTGTATACTACTCGTAGTAATGTTCTTTTTTGTTCCTGAGCTGTACATTGCATAAAGCAAAGAGAGACCTATGTGACAACTCGCTTTTTTTTCAACTTCACTGGACAGATTTTACATTTTGAGTTGGCAATGCCGGGCATGTGAATTACGGTATTTTATAATGCACAAGCTTACCCACCCCCCCACCCCATCGCCCTTACTTCACCAAACACTATGAACTATTTGGGAATGAATGCTTAAATGGAAGGAGAAACCTTTTCCTTTTTGGGAGTGTATGCTTTCATGTATAAGGACCCCCCTTGCTTACCCATACCCCTCCCTTTTGTCTAATCTTACTGTTTTGTGTTTACTGTATCTTTTTTCTGTATATTTGTCATGAAGTGATTGCATCTTCTTTGGTGTATTTGAACAAATAAAGTACTTTTGATCGTAACTACACCAGGTTACTGACTCTTTAAGAGTGGTGATATTTTCAAGAAGACTACTTTGAAATAGAAGCTTATCTTTTTTATTGAACCAGAAAAAGTACTTTCCCTTTGAAATTCATCCTAGATCCATCCAGTAAGTAAGCCAAATACCAACACATCCAAATGGCCAATGCGTTCTATGTTAGAGAAAAACAGCAAAGAAATATTTGTCAGGAGCTGTCCAGAGAACTTGGTTCTTATTTGCAGCATATATACTGGGTGCCATTTTCCAGCTGGTGACTATTGGCATAAATATTCCCAATCTGCCTTCTCCGGTGTGTCTTTGTAAGGCGTCTGCATCCTGAATTCTTTAGCGCTTGAGGAATGTGGTCTAAAGGCGATGCCTGTTCAAGTCATGGATGGGTCTTTCTCTTCCACATTGAGGACTGTGTCCATCCTAATACCAGCATCCTCAAGGGTCAAGTCCTTCCCCATTTGAAGGGGTGTGCGTGGGTAGGAGGTGCAGATTGTGTAGATCGCAGGATGGTATCCAGTCTTCAGAAGCCAGTCCACCAGAACCTGTGGGCAGCACGGCATGGAATATCTACCATTTTCCATCTCATTTTACAGACTGTAGGGAATTATAACATGTTCACAGCCCCCAACAGAAATTAATTTTAAAGGATTTTTAAAAGTTGTAGTTTTTAATCAGTTAAGCTTGTCCTTCAGAAAAAGTTCAGCTTTAACCTCTAGTGCTGAAACATTGTTACTCTTCCCCTTTGATACACAGACAACACAGCCAAATGCAACAACCTGAGGGCCAGGGTGGAGGGGAAAAGTACATGGCAAATATTCAAACACGCAAATCCAACAATGTCTTCATTGTGAAACTACTGCTTGGTAACGAAATGTACTAAAAATGGATACTTCTTTGTTCACGAAAAATGGTTATTATAAAACATTTTAATTACTGGACTTTTAAAAGGGGTATAAGGTTGGCCAACAGTATTTCGCAACTTCGCCTTTTGTATTTTCTTATCTTTGGTAAGGTAGGGTGGGAATATCTGACACATACCAACGAGTTGTGCGATTTGAGGAACTTCCTCCGGACTGTTCTTCCACTGGGGCATCTCAAGGCCACCCTCACAACCTGAGAAAGGGTTAAATGTGCATGTTAATTCCTGTTATGACGTCACCTAAGTATTCCCAAAACATTTGGTTGTGCCCATCTATTTCACATTCTGCCCCCATCAGAAAATCAACTTCAGATGGTAGCTAAAATGAGGAATTCTTAGACTGCACTAAAGGCATCTGATGAACTGATGAATTCATGGCGGTTGGTATCTGCAACCAGAGCTGAAGGAAGTATGTCTGCAGATGGCCACAGCTAACAGCACAGCCCTGCAGATAGGATCTGTTTGTCAGATAAGCATGAACATCGGCGGTTCACGTGCTGTGACACTGAACACAAAAGCTGCTAGTCCTGTGTTCAGGCCTGCTGCAGCTCTTGGTTCTTCCTTGACACAAGATATATTTATGGTCTGGCTTGATTGAAGGCAACAGACGTCAAAGCGTACCCTAATTTGAACGCACTGTCAATTCTGCCTGCTCCATTTTAAGCCTGACTGATTGAGCTGTTTTGATTGCTGAACATTTTCAACAGGCAAAAATGCTACGCAGCAGAGATCTCAACTGCAGAAAATATGTGACATTCATCCACTCCAACCAAATCTCTGTGAATTTAGTGGAGAAACTTTTTTTTATGAACTAAGCACATTACTAACTCTTCTCCCATGTTGTATCTCATCTTAGGTTCACAGCACATGTAAAAGTCAAGCCAACCCCACAGCTGAAATTACATCATCTCTCAAAAATGCCAATCAGAAACCCTGCCCAGTAGGAGAAACAATTAAATCTGTTTTCATTTACTTTACATGAATCTTGAGAAAACGCTGATCACTGAAACCTGCACACTCCTTTGTTCTAGATGGCTGGATCGTTTGCTTCATTTATTTGTTCGGGACATTTGTTTCCTGCAAGAAATTTAAAAATTGCTTATCGCAGCTCTAGAACACATGAAAGCACTCACCCCCTCAGCATCTTCTGGTGGTTCGTCTGGTAAAACCACAACCTGCTCAAACATGGGAAAGAAGCATTCATGCTTGTATGCATGAAGAAATTAAGCACACTTCCCTTGCAGATACTGTCAAAAGGTTTTAGTTTGTGTATTCAGTAGTTACTATACACATGTACCTTTACATGAACTGCCTTGTTTTACAATTAGTGTAGACTGGCCAAATAAAATCCACAAAAACACTGTAATTGTGTTTGTTTCTTTTGTAAGAATCCCATTTTCATCAAACTGCCTCTTATGGGGTGCCAGGAAATCAGTTGACTTCATTATGTCTACTGTTGTGAAGGTACCCAAATTTGGCTTTAGTTCATTATGGAACAATCTGAATCAGCACAACGCTCAGACTCCCCTGATTACCAGTATAAA
The DNA here is from genome assembly GCF_013368585.1 of Megalops cyprinoides. Taxonomy (NCBI): domain Eukaryota; kingdom Metazoa; phylum Chordata; class Actinopteri; order Elopiformes; family Megalopidae; genus Megalops; species Megalops cyprinoides. The sequence continues at coordinate 18,457,124 of NC_050587.1, read as the reverse complement.
TGTGCTACGGACCTGCCTGAATCACAGTCTAAGGGACAAACAAAAACTCAGACACTGATCAATCCAAAAATCCATTAGCATGGAGCAGAGAAATTCAATAGATTTAAACCAGACACGGCTTCCCCCACAGGCAAGTGCTGCTTTGTTTCAAACTCTGCAGACAAAGGATGATAATTGAAATGTCTGTGCGAACCATGTGTTCAAGCAGTGCTGGTGTATGCATGCGTACACACATACCTGTGCATATGTATCAGTGCGCATGTTTGTACTGTGTGTGCATGCATGTGTGTATATATCTACGTGTATGCATAAGTATGTGTATGCGCTCAAGAGTTCATGTATATGTGCCAGCAAGTGCATGCATGTCCGCCTCCATCACGGTTTGGGTGAGGGAGTGCATGCTCGTGCACGAGCGGGTCAGCTTACCCTCTTTGGCTGAGGAGGGTCAGGAGGGGGAGGGGCTCTGGTGGCACTCTCCGGCAGCTTTCTCCTCCTCACGGCCTTCTGATTTGGGGTTTCGTTGTCCCCTTCCTCCGCCTCCTCCTCCTCCTCTGAGTGTTGTTCAGATGTCTCTCCCTCCTGCACATCAAAATAACAAGCGTTTGCAGAAACAGAGATGGTGGCGGGGAGCTTGTGCAAAGCTGCACATGGTATTAGTGTGCCTTCCAAATTTCAAGGGCAGTAGGTCTATGACAGGAGCATGGTGGCCAGCTGTATACTAAAACTGCACTTAACTGCACTGTGCTACAAGTACAATGCCACCAAAAGAACACTACAAGTATGGACCTTTCCCTTCAATGGCCTCAGTGAAGGGATACAAGCATCTTGAGGTCATAGACTTATGACACTAGGACTGTATGTATGTTGTCAAAGAAGAGCATGGATTTTGGGTACCAAATTTTTCTGGCACTAGTCTGAATGATTGATCATTTGTGACTTGGCCATGATACACTGACTAACTGTGACACAGTGACTAATTGTTGCATATGCACATCACCTCATTACTCAGAGTGGTGACTGGACACAGCTGATGATGTGATTTAACCTTTTGAGTGTAATGTCAGGGGCATATCAAGGGTGAAAAACAGAAAGGAAATACTATGCCCCATTTATTGAAAGAATGTTGCCTTTATACCTTTGAAAGCTGGTTTAAAGTCACTTGGAATGTTCAGGCAGAGGTTTCTGCACAGGCATGCACAACCAAACATAGTCCTCAATGATGAATCCCAACCTTTAAACCTAAAAACATATGCTAAAACATTTAGCCACGATGAAAAATCAAACTAAAAATACATGCACAAATAGAGTGATATGCTTCTTTTGATGCTCACGATGCATGCATCAGTGGTTCTTAAGTAACTTAACCCATTCAAAATTGGATCAGTGAGTCTGATCAAAATCTGGTTGATTAGCCAACCAGTTCCTGCACTTAAAAACACTGTAAAGAGATCTGTATTTGATCTGTGATTTCAGTACAGGTGGGAATGCCAGCCCCATAGTCATGGCCAACTGCATAGTTATGTGATCCAATTGCATGGAGTACCAATAATTTCATGCGTTCAGAATGTATGCAACACCTATAAAATCACGTGATCAAAGTGTATGGAGACCCAATAAAGTAATGTCATCAGGATGTATTGAGAACCAATACAGTAATGTCATTAAAATGTATGGAGAACCAATAAAGTCAACTGATCAGAATCCATGAGGGAATCCCGAGGTTTCTTACCCCCAGTGGCTGGCCCTGGGTCAGCTTCCAGGCCTCCCCAGTCATGCGGTAGAAGTGCTCCTCCTTCTTCCTCAACCTGAACTCCTGACGAGGCTTCAGCACAGACTCCTGGTATGAAGATGCCTGATAGGGCAAAGTCATTAAAACCAGATCAATGTCACAATGAGGATAACCACTCAGTTCTTTCTCACTTTACTCAAAGCCATCTCCTTTATATGCAAACAAATGCATACCCAGTGCACATACAGTTACCTGACAAAAAGCTCAGACTGCTGACAGTAAAGCCCTCTAAACGTTCAAATTAGTCTACAAGGGAAAGCTGAGGACTCTTTGGCTCCAAGGGTAATGATAAAGGTGGTGTTAATTCATGCACAACCACTCCCTGACACAAAGTGATCAGACTCTGAGGTTTTATGCATATGTGCAAAGTGGTCCCTTGGGACAACACCTCCTCAAGACCTTCCAGTAGCTGTCATGACTCTTGTTAGCACTGTCAGCAGAAATTCAAGGGCGGCTCTGAAAAGCATCGTGTTGACTAGCTAAAATTCAAATCCCTTCCTTTGAACTCAACAGATGGCGCACTAGTGACACATTGACATAGATCGGCTCCTAAGACAGTGAACGTTTAGCAGGACAGGAGGCCAGATGGCATACCAGAAGCCACGTCAGGGTCTGGACAGCTAATGGGGCTGGAGCGCATCCCAATTTCTGTGGCGCAGAGCAGCTTTACAAGCTCTCCCCCTGGAGAGGACGCCAGTCCATGGCAAGCACACTGAAGTTTTCTGTACATCAAGCACAGAAGTAATAAATGCGTTTTCTAAAACGTGAGGCGTTAAACCTACATCTTTCTGTTATCGGTGTGGTTCCGCGGGCCAGTCACTTGCTTGCTGAATTTAATTAGGCAGCATGGTGTAGTAGTAAGGAGCAGGACTAAGAAACCAAAGTTAGCTGGTTTAATTTCCAAGTGGGGCACTGTCGTTGTACACTTTCCCAAGGTACTTGACCTGAATTGCCTTAGCCAATATCCGGGTGCATAAAGGGATAGTATGTGAAAATCGTAAGCTTTGCAAGTCACTCTGGATATGACCGCCTGCTAAGTAAATAATGTCCATATGCATCTCACAAGCATTTCTGCAAGACAGCATGAGTGTTTCGGCTGACTGCTGTCATTCCAGGCAGTGCTTTCTTTCTTCATACCTTCTCGGAGTGTTTCTCTTGTTGCTCTTTCCTGGCCAGCTCTTGCTTCCGTTTCACCTCTTCCTCAGGAACTTGAAAAAATAACATAACAACAGAGAAGATCACAAGCAAAATCCATCCAATGTTTTCACAAAGTGACAAGCAGGCTGATTTTACAACTCCCCCAAACGTGCAAGCAGTACATCAGTAATGCTGGGACTACGCTCTTTAAAATTAATTTTGCTTACTGTAATCTTATTATCGTAATTTGTATTACTACATATTCTCAACAGAGGGTGCCTGGACACATGTCAAAGATAACTGCAGAACTCAAATATTCATGAGGGATCTATAGGGATCTACCCACCTTCAGGGTGTGTACGAGGGGTAGGAGAGGAGGATCTAATCCAGGGATATAAAACTGACACCAGCCAGCTGGACAGACACAAAAGGAAAAGACCTCGACCTGCCAACAGCAGCGCCCCTTTCACTCCTACGACAAAACATGAAACGTTAGGCTATCTGTGAACCCACAGCTGCATTTCAGCAGTGTTGTGCTAGTTCACACTTGACAAGAGCTAGCTCAAAGTTCAGTTCACACTGAACAAGTTCACGTTCATAGCTCACAATTTTAAATTTCTTAACTGTCTGTCTGATGAGTTGCACTAATAAAAACGTCTCAAGTATGGAATAACGCCGTCCGTGTTTATTCATCAAGCAGTAACTTTAACCAGTGGTGGACACCCCTGCTTCAGAAAGTAAAAGTCCTACCACGTATTTGTTCTAGCCATTCACTAAACAAGGTGATTTCACTAATTAGCTCCTCTAACTGGCTGAAGAGTTGTGCTAATTAAATTCAGCTGGTGTAATAATTGGCTAGAACAAATATGTGGCAGGACTTTTACTTTCTGAAGCAGTGGTGTCCACCTCTTAAACCCACCCAAGGATTCCTGAACGAGTTCAAGTCCACGTTTTTTAGTTGCAAACGGATACGTTCAATTTCACGGAAAAAATGAGCACGTTCATGCACAGCACTGCAATTCAGTTAGCTATAGTTCCACCTTACTAGCGAGCAGTACAAAAGTCCAAAATTAAAAGTGAAGTTTATGAGAAACTTTGGAGTATACGTGTGATTTTCGGATGAAATACTCTTCAGCATCAGTTGTGAAAGGCAGAAGTGATACATGAACCAAAAACCTTACAGCTGTGTCTAGCAGACCAATTTCAATAACAGACATGTAAGATAAATCATATAGCCTGTTGGACAGCTGCTAGCGTTTTAGCTAGCTAACATCAAGCTGTATCACATAAGAGTTAACGTGAGCAAGCTATGTCTAACTACCAGGCTGGATAGGTTTCCAGATAAAATTTGCTATCTGTGGCAACTGGCTAACTAACGTTAGCTACAAATACGCAACGTGAAAGGTGAAAACTCGTGTTTCAAGTGTTAGGTGTCTTGCTTGCCGTGGACAGCGGGAGTTATACTGCATTGTATAATTTTGTCTCCAGTACAGACGACGAGACAAATGTGAAAATGCAAGTTTTGAGGTCTAGCTGACTATCTAGCCGTTTTGTCTTATTTGACAGCTACACTAGCTTATTCGAGAAAACGTAGCGCAAGCTACATGGTAGCTACTGTTGTTGCTAGCTGTCTTAGTTTGCTAACAGCTATCTTACCCATGTTGGAACTTTTCATTGATGCATAACAGAAAAGGGACAGGGACAGAATCGCAAAGAGCACAATCGTCCTGGAGGCAGACATCCCTTCGATGGATTACCGTTATCGCTTGGCTAGTTAAAACATTTATTCTCCATAAATAAACGGCTAGCTAGCTAGGCTAGCTCTGTCTACGGTCTTTTCCTGGTTGGGACACGCCCACTTGCTACCTTTGTCGTTTGCGTACCGTGCGAAGCAAGACAGAAAAATAACATAGTGAGAAAAATGACATTGCCCCCTATCATTGACGTGCTGTCACATCTCCATAATTAGAGTGGGTGATTGACGTAGTTAGTTGCAGTTATATTTAGTGGGAAAGCTACCAGCGTGGTGTTGGAAATTGATTCAGACACAGGGCCCATGCCCAGAGTTCGCTGGATAAATATACGTCAGATATGATGACATTTGTGTTTAGTGTCGTTATTCTCACACGAACAAAGGAAGAAAAAGAGAGAAAGTCACCTTCTTTACATTATTATTTACTTCATACCACTGTGTAGTATCTATGAGAACTCACTGTCAGCACTAATTTCATAAGCTTTGCGTTACCAAATATGATTCTTAATTCATTAGCAAAAGAGTGACATTTGGTTTAACATTTCTATTTTATACAAAACATATGAAACAACAAATGAAATCATAAAACAAAGATGGCAAGCTATTTATTCTTTACTTGAGTATGTAAATCAATATTTAAAATAGAAATCCAGATACACTCTGTGTATATTAGTCAAAATTTGTGCAAATTTTAGCACTAAAAATCAATACAAGATCTGCATAAGTTTAATTACAGGCGATTATTAAACATTATATTCACAGTCTCACAAAGAGATTATACATTTGCAACAATATTAGCTATGTCTATGATTTTAATATCCATCCTTTCAAAAATATAAAATCACTGTATTAACGTATTGACTTAAAGATTCATGAAGAAATATCCACATGATCAAAACACCAGTGATTTTGGCTTCTCCCAAGGAAATTCTTCTCTTCCAAAGTGTCCATAGCAGGCAGTTTTCTGGTAGATGGGCCTTTTCAAATTGAGCTCCCTGTGACACCATGAAGAAAACCTGTTAGCATTCTATAAAAATAAAAAGATCCTACCAGGCTACCCCTAAAGGAATGACACCACTTTATACTTCAAGCAGATGAATCTCATCTTTGTTCACAGGTACAAGTACTGTATTAAACTGTTTACATTTTAGTCTTTATCATGTTATCAGTCATGTTACCGGTATTTTTCTTTTCAGTTTACTCTGAAAAACCACAAATAGCTCAAATATTACTGGTAAATTGTTTTGCCTATTTTGCCTATTATTAGTACTGAGTACTGGGTCATGTGTTTGTAATGAGTTACAAGTAAATGAGTTATTTGGTGGAACAAAGCCAACTGTGTTCTACCACTATGGACTCCCAGTCATTGCTAGTAAATGACACAGCAAAAATACAAACCCGAATCTCATCTGTATGACTTAGCCATTCTGACAGATGCATTTGGGAGCACATCTCACAGTTATTAATGTGCTATGGATTTCCGACTCCAAAACAAGAGGAAGACCACCTTCTGAAGTGTCATATTTTTACTTCTAATTCACCATTTAAACATAACATACTTCGGTACAGCCGATTTTGTTCATTTTAGTATTAATAGGAAAAGACTGCATGGGCATCATAGCTTTACAAAAACATAAGAGTGATTTAGACTGACCTCAAAATGACTCCTGGCCGCAGGTCAAAATTTTTCTGCACAATCTGTAGCAGCTCATCTTCATCCCGGGTGGATGTGCCATAGTGAAACACAGAGATGGACAGAGGGTGGCTCACACTGATGGCATAGGATACCTATGAGCACAAAGTGGGAACAGGGATTTCAGATCCAGCAAATTCAGAGTTCAGAAATATTACCAAGTACATGTGTTTCTTTCGATGTCTGTGCTACAGCGTAACCTGCTTAATGTCCGCACTGCTCAGCAGCAAAATTTTGAGATGTTACGCAAGTTGAGATATTAACCATTATTTGTGCATCAGTGTACACTGGTATAATGTGAATCCTTCTCCAATTGTAAATTATCATTAGACTCTTTTATGCAGAAACTTTAATTTTTAAAGCTATTTACATACTTGATAACTTTAGGGATTGGATATGAGGAGGTTTACCTAGGGAATGTGTTAGTATTGCACATGGAATGGTATAATGCTTAGCCTGTTCATATTGCATTGCACTTACATTTCAATCTAGGCACGCGCTTACAACCTCAGCACTAACTGTGGCACTGATGGTCGTTCATATGTGGTTAGTGGTGTCCTGTTTGTACAACCTTTCATGCCACTTTATTAGATACAAGGTCTTAATGTCCAACTGCAATGGACACTGAACTACAGCATTTTTTGTCATTTAGCAGACACTCTTATATAGAGCGATTTACAAGAGCTTACCAGACTTACAAGATTACTATTACCCAAGCATGGACAGCATGCAAATACAACAGGTATTATTTTGTCCATATTCTAATCATTATTTCAGGCAATGTGCAGATTGATTTAACACGTCTGATCTGGAATGGTTATGGTGTCCATTTTGTCCAGTATGTCCATGTAACTGTGGCTTAGGATATCAGTACCTCACCTGGACCAGAACTCTCCTGCAAAGCTTGGCTTTAACAAGGGACTTGGCAACCCAGCGGGCTGCATAAGCTCCAGAACGATCCACTTTGGAGCAGTCCTTCCCAGAGAAAGCACCCCCTCCATGGCCACCCCAGCCACCGTAGGTATCCACAATTATCTTCCGACCTGTAAGTCCTGCATCACCCTTTTAAGAGACCAATAGGAATCTGTCATTTCTGACTGAAATGTCTAAAACATTATGTATGAGTTACATAATGTGTAGTAACAGCATATCCCTTTAATTCATATCAATGAATCATGAATGGGAATATATGCTACTGGTATAGAATATGCAGAAACTCTGCAAGACGAAAAATGCTTTTGTGCTCCTGTGTGTCAGGCAGCAATGAACAGGTAAGGCTTTGTCTTACCTGTGGGCCCCCCATGATGAATTTCCCACTGGGCAGAAGGTGGTAGATGGTCCTGTCATCCAGGTACTTAGGCGGGATCACAGCTCGGACCACTTTTTCCATCAGGTCCTGGCGAATCTCCTGCAGACTGACATCACTGCTGTGCTGTACAGAGATGACTACCGTGTGGACTCTCAGTGGCTCCATGGCACCCATGTTCTCCCGGTACTCAACCGTGACCTGTTAACAGTGATCCAAATATCCAAATAACAGCTGCTTCTTTAATCATATGGGTACTAGGTAACTGTCTTTTCATTCATTGTTGTTTTTTTAACTAAATCTGTTTATATTTTTATTGAGTTCCACATCTACATCACTGAGGTTTTATAAATATATATTTTAAATTCTCACTGAAAATCTCACCTGAAACATGAAAATGTCTCAGTAACTGAGGTGTCCCTTGCTTGCATCGCACAATGGAAAATGTGAGAGAATATTGTTCCCTGTAGTTTATGGCTTTTTAAAATTGTAATGCTGAAAACCATTGCTTTTAACAAAGCATTCCAGGGAACTTAAATTACCTGTGTCTTGGAGTCTGGTCTTATCCAGGGGCACACTCCATTACGAGAGAGCTCCTTCATCTTGGCATTGAGCTTATGAGCCAGGAGGATGGTCAATGGCATGCACTCCTCCGTTTCGTCAGTGGCGTAGCCAAACATCAAACCCTGGACAAGGGAGTAGATTTCTTCATTTGGCCATTGTTAGACTAGAAGATTTGTTTAATTTGTTTACCTCAAGACCGTTTGGGTTTTGGCTGAATGTAAATCAGTTATGTCCCCTGGATAACTGACTGAAAATGACTCGATAACACTAAATCAAAAACATCCTCTAATTCATTAAATGTCTCACGTGACAGTTTTGATAGAGGTAAATTCCTGACAACACACCTGGTCTCCAGCACCAATGTCATCCTCATTCCTGCCTTCAAATACACAGTTGGCAATCTCGGGGGCCTGAGGTTCAATGGCCACCAGGACATTGCAGGTCTTGTAATCAAAACCTGCATGACAGAATAATTGTATGAATCTCTATACCCATCTGGTTTTGAGTTGTTTAACTTCTAGCACTATACTGGGACTATTTTGAGACGGTCCCTTAAAACTGTACAATGTTGCCAGAGAATGACTTTGTTTATGGTAAATATTTTGATGGGGTTAATTTAATCAAAGTAATCAAATCAAAGAGTTAACTTTAACCTGTACTTCTTTCTGTGACACCACATTATCAAATATGGGTCCTAAATGCTGTGAATGTTTCCTTGACAGTTGTGAAATCTACCTGAACTGGACTGTTTTTGTAAAACAGAGTACAGATTCATTGAATCTAATTTAGAGCAGTTATCTTGCTTGTTTTAAACCTTCAAACTTTCAGTCCAACAATATCCACTCATTTTAGCCTTTGTAACCCACATACAATAGTTCAATAAATGCATCATGAAATTAATCATCTAAATTCAAATTCATTATACTTTACCTTTGGAGGACTCATCATAGCCAATACTTTTAATGGTGTTTCTAACAATGGCCTGAAGGTCCACTTTTCCTTTAGATGTGACCTCTCCACACAGCAGGATCATGCCTGTCTTTGCCACACATTCTACAGAAACAATGAAAAGTAGATTCATTTTCCATACGCAGAGCCAGGCAAAAAAAAGGAAAAACACTCTGCATTATCATAGCCACAGATAAAACATGACATGTGATTCTCATATGCACACCAGAAACTTTATATGGTGACATATAAGGTGACAGCTGGATTTCACAGCTGGGTTCTGAATATGCTGTATTTGCATTTGAGAAAATGAGAACCATGGGTTGAATTATGTAAACAGGCCAAAATATGAGAATTTAACACATCCATCCTCTTGGAAAAGAACAGTATGCAGTGCAAAACCTAGGAAAGTAACACTATGATCATCTTAATTGGAGCCCCGAGGAGCCTGCACCACAAACTCTCCTTTGCTGCCAGTTCTAACATTGTCAGATACAGGATTACAGGACCGTGGTTCTCTTAACAGTGTAGCCTACAGGATACATGAGGAAGGCAGAAACTTGCTCTACCAAAACCCCCATGACCACAATGCCTGTCCACACTATGCAAAGATACAAAGAGCCAGAACTGAAATCACCCATCATCTATTCTATGCAGCCTCTGACGAGATGAGACGACACACGTCTTCAATACAAGTGACGGAATATCAAATAATGGAAGAATGTAAGATTTGCTTTCAGGTCCAGAGGGTATCCACCTCAGTGTACTGCCCAAACAGCAGTTCAGCTCTGCTCTTACCTGTTAAAAAATTAAATGTGACAAGCCATGATTTTCTGAAGATGTTCGGAGAACTTACCACAAGCCACTTTGGAGTCAGGATCTTGAGCCAGGTAGGCATCAAGCACAGCGTCGCTAATTTGGTCACACATTTTATCTATGAGAAAAAATAAAGATACTGTGACATAGTATGTGTGTATATGTAGATATAAATAAATACAGGAAATAGAAATTTGTACTTTCTGTTTTGAACATATGATCTGAAAAATAATATCAGTAAAGGCAAGGTGATCAGTCTTTTGGACAAAAACACTGTCAGAAAAAGTTGCCTCATTAACACTTGTCCTTATTTGGAAATAAATGCCATTAAGGAAACATAGTGAAACCTTATGTCACTCAATATAAGTTACAAGTTACCAGATTCACATTGTAAAAAAATATTTTTAAACATCCCTACTGTCCTTCAAGAGACCCACAAAAACAACAAGTGTAATGAACGAATAAAGTAAATGAAACTCAATCTAATTTTATTTGTTGTAACACATTTTTGCATTGGAAATTGTCACTGAACATACAGCATAATGCATTTTCCAGAGAGAACTGAACCTCACAAATGTCACTCTGATCTGTTGTATACTCTTATATCATCCCTACTAATTATTATAATACTAAATGAGTAAGTGGGATTACAGTATATATGTATTGTATATAGTCTGTAGACATCAAGAGGTTATCCCCGAGTCATTTTTACTAGTAATGTGCTAATACAGTTACTCAACTTCAATATATTTTTCAGAATACAAACCTATCCAAAAACGTATTTGGTAGAAATGGGTAAAAACATAATTATGAAAAAAGTTAATGCCTTAAAACAGGCCTCTTACATGTTCTCTTATGAATTTATCTGTATGTTCTCTTAAGGCCAGGTCAGATGAGATCCTCAGAAATTACTTTGCTCACAGTAATAAACTATATGTCCCACATAAGACTCAAGGTCAGTTAATAGTTTATTAAGGCAATTCACGGTGATAAAACCTTTGCTTTAGATTACCTTTGTATTATCCGAAAAAACTGCATGGACCTGGACTATAAGCTATAATGATACTATTACAGCTATGCTGCATGGATCATGAAACTTTGTAGGTATATTTAAAAAGTTTTGCATTTTCCCGATTACATAAACGTCAAAAGCAACATTTGTGACTACGATTAATAGGACTGGTTATAAAACCTCTAGCGCTGTTCTGTGGCGTATTAGAGGCTAGCTAAGGTAACTTCAGGCATGTCATGACATGATCACACGAGGCTGTAGAAATTCACTAGGTGATCACACATCCATGCAGATATCCAAGCCTAACCGACAAGTAACATAAATTCATAAACATATATGTGATCTTAAAACAACTAAATATGAAACGCTGTTGTCACGGAATAGCGGTAGTTACTCCCTGTCTTTAAATCGAAACTGCTTCCCTAATTGTTGTCTTTCAAGCATGTCAAACAGAATAGAAGCCTAAAAAGAACTTAGGAACAGCCACAAACGGACTATAAGGTAACGGACTATATATAGGTCTATAATCTCACAATAACATAAAATCTTAAATCAGAATAAACATTTATATTACAGTTCCCTGACAGGCGCTGTTAAATCCATTCATTCTCGAGAGATTTGTGTCTACACTAGCCAAATATGATTACTGTAAAAGTTGTAAGTAACCTGCTAGGTAGTGTGATAAAGTAGCAAATATCATCCCCAAGTACAAGTAAAAAATTAGAAGAAATGTAACAAACCCGAATGTCCCTCCCCGACGGATTCCGAGGTAAAAAGGAATGTTTTTCCTTTGGATTTGCCGGACCCGGTGTGGTTCATTTTCGGCTATCTAGCTAACTAAACGTACGCTAAGGATTCCAATGAACTCAGACTGCATCAAACGTTCAGGATTCGGTAGTTGTACCAGATGGCTAGCTAGCGGACAATGGACTCTCCTTAATTTATTACGTAAGTAAATGAGAGCACAGTTCAGCACCAGAAATGTCGCCAACCAGCTAGCTCCAGAGATGTTTTATGTAGCCTAGGCCTGCTTCTAGTAAGACGAGGCTGAAGTTAGCTCTTCACTTGTAGCGTTTTATTCAGTTGGCATCTTAATCGGCCGCTCGGTAGAACTGAAGTGGGTTTTAATCCGCAGATTCTTACTCATGTGCTGTTTTCTGTGATAAACCGATCCAACGGGCTATTGCATAGAAACACATGTTTTTATTTGACAAAATTGGCACTTTTACCAATTTAATGGACAATTTAAAACGGAATTATCTGTGTTTACATGCGATGTACAACGTTGTGGATGTTCACGCAGATCAGGTCTGCGCAGATGCCAGCTTGGATTGTGGTCAAGGTAGCAAGCACTGAAGTGTTTACTCTATGTCGGGCAAGTTGTTCATCAGGTTTCTCTTTAGGACACCTGTATTATCTTACCTGGGGTAGTTGTATTTTGATCTTACCAAACTGATCTTACCTATCTAAATGGACAGCAAAGTTGGCGCATATGACTATTTTCAAGTTTCAAAGTTTCAAGTTTCATTGTATTTAACGGGTTAATTAATTTCGGACCAGTCATTTCTCCATTCCCTCCTGAGGACCTCTCTAGGGGGGAGTTGTGTTTTGCCTGTCCCAAAATGATTTTACAGTTATTTTGTTGTTACACAGGCATTTTCCACTGTGTTTAAAGGGTTAATTCATCTTGGGTTACTCATCTATCAGCTGTGACTTAAAGGGATGAACATTGTCTTCTAGTGAAAGTTGTATTTTGCCTGGCCCAAAATCATTTTTCCTATCTATATGGTCAGAGAAGTTGGCATATATGAATATTTTCTTGTTACATGGTCATTTTCATTGTATTTAAAGGGTCCATTCATGTTGGATCAGTTGTTTATCAACTCCCACTTGAAGAAACTGACATTATCTTTTAGAGAAAGCTGTGTTTTGCCTGGCCCAACATGATTTTACCAGTCTAAACAGGTGGCAAAGGTGGCACACTTTTGTTAGTTAGGCATAGACTCAGTAGCCTAATGTTAGGGAAGCAGGTAGCGGAGCACTTTCAGTGGTGATTCCTTGAGACTGTTTGGCTAGCACTGTTGTCTGTGGAGCTAGGGATGAATTGCCTTTAGCTTGACTGGGAATGATGTTCGTCATTTGAGTTAGTTGTTCGAAGAAATGCGGGTTCTGGTCGTACTCGCAGAGTTGCAGACCTCTTGCATGTGTAATAAAGGCTTATTTCATGTGGGGCCACTTAATTATGAATACCCACCTGGAGACAGCTGTATTATATTATCTGTCAAAAATGGCAAGTTACACACACATTGCAAAAATAGACCTTCCATTTAAATAATTGATATCAAAATGAGGCCAATGCAGACTGAACAATTTGGGTGACATGACCTCACATAAATTTAACAAGCACTATTCCAAAACAAACCTACTCAGTTTCTGACATTCTTTTGCTAAATTAAGAATTGAAGATGTAGACTTAGCCTAAGTGGATTTTTAAAATTTTCCAAGGTTGTTTGTTAGCTAGATATTTGACTTATATTCTTCACGTGCAAAGCAAGTTTGCTGACTCTTGGTTACATTTTGTGCTGATTATTGCTTGACAGCTTCATCAGACATATGACAAAACTTCCACTAGGTTCTTTCACATTCTTCAAAATATTGTGTGTAATACTTAAAAAGACCAAACAGTTTCTGACTCATTTTCTCACACATTCATACAAAACTCATCACCCGTTCAATTGCCATATTCTTCCATAAGGCCCTAATTCAAATCCAAATTGCTGTTCTAACATCATATTTAATTATTACATAGCTGTATAATGATCCCCCCCCCCCACATATTTGCATCTGCATGCATCTGCATGTGAGAATACAGAAAAAAAATATTAATAAGCTCCATCCCAACGAAAAAAAGGCTCTGCGGAAACAGCAGCTTGTAAAATGTGGTGAAGTCAGCTGTTACCTGAGTATTGTTATCTGAACAGTTATTGTTAACTGTTATCTGAGTATTCAGTACTTGGAGCCGGTAAGTGAAGTGTAGAGGCTATAGCTGCCACGGCAGAGTTTTTTAGCTCTTTCCTTTGACCTTGCATTAAGTGTTTTGCAATTTGTCACAATGTTTTGAAAGATATTTAAAAAATTGCATTCAGCTATTTTATTTGCATTTCTGTTTTATGCAAAAAAAGTATTTGCATTTTGTCATTTGACAGATATCCAGTGTGACTGGTACAGTACAAAATGCCTGTGGTAAAGCTGAATTAAGTCCAGTTAAGCTTTTTTAATTGTGTGTCCTGAAGAATTAACAGCTGAATGAATACGTTTTTGAGTACTTCCCCAAAGGTGATAAATCCACTCTTTCTCATTCGCTTGAGTTAAGAGATCATAGATTTGTCTGCAAAAGGTCAGGGTGGTAGTTTTAATTTATTGCCACATTCAGCCCTGCTAAGCTTTTTCATCGTGCACACAATGTGGCAAGCATTTTAACATAATTTTTGGTTACTTCCCATTCACATACTTAGTATCTGGGACAGTGTTGTAGCAAGAGGACACGTAGTTATGTGAGAAAATATAGGTGGATGAGTTTATGCCATTATGGCTGTCACTTCTCTCATCAGGGAAGAGATGCTTGTGCACAGGGCATCCCATTCAATGAAGTTCCCTCTGCCTACACGCACAGGACCTGCTGAATTCCTACCACAGTTTGCCATGGTTCTCCTTCTTTGCCTTGCTCTTCATACAGCTGCAAAATTATGTTTGAGTGTGAGCTTTTTCCCCACACCTACCCTACAATAACCTCTCCTCTTTTCCAGAGACTGACATCACATTCCCAATTTCTGTGGCCATTTTTACAGCAAGCTGCAAATGTTACTAAGTTGATGTGACAAATGTACACCTTCAATGTGATGCCTTTCAAAGTCACTGGTCTCACAGGTGCGACAACATTGGCTCTTCATACTACACGCAAGGCAAAGCATGCTTATACGCACTGTCCGGAAGAGGTCTGCGTATTTCACTCAAGTGTCACATAATGTGCAAGCACTCGCGCTTGCCATATATGTTGTGGACCTGCGTACTCTGGTGTTTCAGTTTTTGTCAACTGCATCACTCCATGTACAGGACAGACAAACCCTGGACTGTCTGAAACAAAGAAGTTCTATGCATGGGTCTGTCACAAGTGTCCAGACAAATTTACAGGTTTTACTATGGTAGTATATTCATAAACAGCTGAATAGCTAGACATGGTTATTTGAAAGTAAGTATAATCCTAGGCTTGTATCCTGGGGTACCCAGCCTGTCTGCACTGTTAAGATGAAGCTGCATGTATTGACAATGTGTGAAATGTAAGTCACTGCAAATGAATAAACAATAAAAGAACGGGCTAAGAGGAACAAATGTATGGGTTAAACAAAGACAAGTCTCCTGAAACTCCTCAATCCATGGCGTGTCCAAATACCTATTTCTTTTGACAAATCATAATGACTCAGTGTATAGAGACACTCACATTGCTTTAGATCAAAGGACAAAATGCCTGTCTCTTTTATTGCTCTAATTTAACTGAAGCATGAGTCTCACACTGTGGCTGGAAATTCAGTGCTGTTGTTAAACTGATAGAGCAGTGTGTTGTAGTGGTGAGGAGCAGTGCATATAACCCAGGTTTTGCTGGTTCAATTCCCTTGGGCAAGGTACTTAAGATGAATTACCTTAGTAAACATCCAGGGGTAGAACTGAATAATATGTACTAATTAAAAGTTACAGTGGATGAGAGTGTTTGCTAAACAAACACAAGACTATAATAAAAATATAGAAAAAGCTGCAGTGCTAGTTTATGAATCTTTAGGTGGTGAAATTCAGGAAATGTCTGACCATCAATGCCTTGGAAGGCTACGATGAGCCATCCATTGTACATTATTGAGAATGTACAACAGGCAGTTATTCTGCGCAGCCTGTCCTTACTGTCACGAACACTAAATGATCTCAGTGTGTGTGGGAACCATATGTAAAGCATTGATATTTTTAACCACTCAAATTCTTCACGGGAAGAGACAGTACTTCCATTATAAAGCAGAGCAATGGAGAGTTTCTGCACTCATCAACTACGGAAACAGATGGAGGAAGTGACCTAGCTGTTTTATACAGCAGTACCTTTGTCAGCAGCTCTCTGATAAAGGAACTAGCCTTTGACCAGCCATATGAGCTTAGTTCTGACCTGAATCAGGTGCTAGGTCTGTACTTGGTAGGTCAGAATAGAGATAACAGACATGTAAGTAGCCAATCAGAGTTCTCGTGTACACCAACAGTGGTTAATGTATGATCTGGCAGGGCAGGGCAGGAAACCTGTGTTGAATTGTCTGTACCTGTTTACTCAGACAAATATCTTAGCTTGTAGCTGCTGGAGGCCTTCTGCTTAGTCCTTGACTGTGATAATAAGCTTGAGCAGGCCATTGTGAAATATTAACAGTTATTTTGATAATTTGTTGTTAGTCGGATCAGCGTTCCATAGAAGTGCCTTACGTTACAGACATGGTAAGTGGTGGGGCTTTTGTTTTTTAACATTTAAAAAGGGAAATGTACAGCACTTAGTTAACCTTTAGGAAGGCACTGGATCCGGTTAAAATGTTTGCATTGTGGCTAAAGCTAGCATTTAAAGGGACAGCAACCAGGAGAAAAGGTGAGCATAGAATTTTACTTCTAGAATAGGAGACAGTACAAGTGTACAATACAAAAACATGATATCTGTACTAAAATGCTGTGCTGAAAGTCTTGTGAGCATTGTATTTTGAGGCTTTTTAGAATCTGTGACAAACATAATATTGGAAGGAGGAACTCTATCCAGTGGTGGAAGGAAATGAAGTAAATGCTGACAGCATTAAAATGAGACCGGCTGTAAAGGTGACTGCTAAGTGTAAGGGTTAAATGTACTCTGTCTATGACTTACAAGTAACTTGGATGAACAACCTCAACAAGGAACTTACAGTACTGTGAAAGCACTGAATGCTGGAGGGAGTAAATGTCAATAACGTGTTAAAAAGGGAATGGCAGAAAGCACCAGTGATAAGAGAACATTTGTTTGCTCTGTTAATAAATGCCCTTAGAGATACAGTAAGTCAGCTTTAACACGTCTGTAATACTTTACATCTACATGTCTAAGAATACATTAATACAGTCAGTCAGTAATACAGATGGGCCATGATACTGGATGGAAAATATTCCATTATTCAAAATGAAATAATTCAGCGTTCTCTGGGTGCATGGTCCAGTGATAACTCAGAGGCTGATTGATATTGCTTAGCCTGCTTTCATTCTGAATTACACCCTAAAAATATGACTAGAGTGCAGTGTGGGATAGTGAAGCTGTGCTTTACAATGAATTACATAACATGAAATCAAAACGATCCGTTGTCATAATTATTGTCACTTAGCCTTCGGAACTGCCCTGGTACACCCCCTACACTGTTTTTTGCATTTTATCACCCTAAAGGCATGGGGTATTTGATCAATTGTTTTATTTTAAGAGTATTTGTTATTGTCCTTTTTGAGTCTTGGTTTCAAGTACTGTCGCTATACTTACTGTATGCACTTTTGTACGTCGCTTTGGAGAAAAGCGTCTGCTAAATAAATAAATGTAAATGTAAGTACAATTTCTCATCTACCCTTTTTCTGAACTCTACATTTTGAATTGAATTACATTTCTTTCTAAGGTGCTGTCTTTTTATCTCTCTAAGGCTGATGTCAGTGCTCAACCAGCAGGGCCAACCAAGCTTGAACAAGTTCAGGATCAGGTCAATGATGTCAAAGTAATCCTGAAAGACAACATCAACAAAGTCATGGAGAGAGGGGAGAAACTGGATGATCTGATTTGCAAAACCGATGACCTCCAGATAACTGTAAGTCTCCCGCTAAAGACCTCAAATAAAAGCCTTTCCAACTCATTTCCTGCTTGTTTATAGCACAACATAGCAACACTTTTGACCAAAAAAGAAGGGTTTGTTGATCCTTTCTTTTTTTAACCCATTTCAAGCTTAATATGTTAGCCTGCCCTGTTTGTAAAGTTCTTCAGTCCTAGCTCTCTGTAAATCAACAAGAGATGTGCACCTTGAAAATGTGCTTTTCATTCCAGTTGGAGGAACGTGCTGTAATAAATTATTGCACTAATACAGCCTTCACTGGATTAAAAATCAGATGACATGGTTGCATTCCAGGACAAGATGCTGGACTTGTGGCACTATCAATGAGAAAATATCTTGGTATCTCTCTTATAGAAGTATAGAATGGGAGTTATGCACCTTGATCTCCATCTAAAATGATAGGCTATGGTGATGATCCTGAACTAAACCAGTACTCACCCTTTAGTCATTTTCGTTCTAACACAAAAATGTATGTTTTGAGTGCTGCTTTCATCTAAGTTCTTGTGAATATCGCTGGTCGCTTAAGTCGCTGATAAATGATGCTTCAAAACACTCCTGTTATTTGATGTTGGTATACCATTTTGTTACTTCCCAGGCGGATTCGTTCCAAAGGACATCCACACGCGTGGCCCGAAAATACTGGTGGAAAAATATGAAGATGATGATAATCATAGGAGTGATCGTGGTGATTATCATTGTCCTCATCATTCTATTTGCCACCGGTGTCATTCCCTCATGAGCATTAGGCCAAACCATTTTAACCATCTCCACAAAGCCAAGGTTAATTTTTTAACAAATATAAACTTATGACTGTACATAACCACACCTTTCATACTTTAAGTGAAGAAGCGGGCCTGACTTTTGGATGCAATATAGGCAAGAGAATGAAGGCATGGCCAGAGAATGTAAGCATGTGTTGTTTATACTTCTGGTGTATGTTTCTTATTTAATTTGATGTTTAAGTGTTATTCTCTTCTTGGTTCTTCATAGACCTGGTATCTTTCATTGTTTTTGAAACATGATTTTGATCTTAACTTCCACTGATGAGTGAAAAATGTATACATTGCTGTTTCTTTTTATTGTAAATGTTTTGCACATAAAACTATTTTGTCATTTTAATTCATAAATGAGTTGTACAGAATGAAATGTGACTTGTATATTGCCAAAATTCCAGAAACTTTCCCAAAATTCTCCATGAATTCAGTTCATTTTAATTAATAAAGCTGAAGGTTATTGACTGAATTTGAATGATCCCCTGCAATTGCTTTGTCATATGTTTTCAGTATTCACTGTATCTCAAATGAGAACAATTTCTTTGCCATGTACAATGATGTGAAATATTATGGAATATTTCTAATATCATCAAATAATCTACCCCAGAAAGAACATATAAAGTCAAAAGAAGACAAAGATGAAACACACTACTTCTGAAGGCATTCAGTGACATGCAGTTTCCAAGAAAACTATAGTATTAATCTGTTTTTTTTTATTTCAGTGATAAAATGTAACCATATTGGAAAGCCAATAAAATGACCACTTACAACATACATCACAGATTTTTATCACTTTCCTGCTGGACGTCCTCAACTAAAAAGAAAAGGTTCTTTCTGATACTATTGCAATACAATTGTTTATTGGTTCAATGCATTCTTCGGGCTTAATTCACACATTCTCATTTTTTCCAAATTTTTCTGCACAATCTGTAGCAGCTCGTCTTCATCCCGGGTGGATGTGCCATAGTGAAACACAGAGATGGACAGAGGGTGGCTCACACTGATGGCATAGGATATCTATGAGCACAAAGTGGGAACAGGGATTTCAGATCCAGCAAATTCAGAGTTCAGAAATATCACCAAGTACATGTGTTTCTTTCGATGTCTGTGCTACAGCGTAACCTGCTTAATGTCCGCACTGCTCAGCAGCAAAATTTTGAGATGTAATGCAAGTTGAGATATTAACCATTATTTGTGCATCAGTGTACACTGGTATCATGTGAGTCCTTCTATTATCTATAAGTATCATGTGAAGGTATTTACATACTTCATAACTTCAAGGATTGGATATGAGCAGGTTTTCCTAGGGGAATGTGTTAGTATTGCACATGGAATGGTATAATGCTTAGCCTGTTCATATTGCATTGCACTTACATGTCAATCTAGGCATGCGCTTACAACCTCAGCACTGATGGTTGTTCATATGTGGTTAGTGGTGTCCTGTTTGTACAACCTTTCATGCCACTTTATTAGATACAAGGTCTTAATGTCCAACTGCAATGGACACTGAACTAATGGTACACAATGGACAACATATACATTTTTTTCATTTAGCACATGCTCTTATATAGAGCGATTTACAAGAGGTTACCAGACTTAGAAGGTTACTATTACATAAGCGTGGACAGCATGCAAATACAACAGGCCATATTGTCCATATGCCAATCATTATTTCAGGCAATGTTGCTTTAACACTTCTGATCCAGAATGGATATGGTGTCCATTTTTTCCAGTATGTCCATGTAACTGTGGCTTAGGATATCAGTACCTGGACCAGAACTCTCCTGCAAAGCTTAGCTTTAACAAGCAAACAAAGAAGTTCTATGCATGGGTCTGTCACAAGTGTCCAGACAAATTTACAGGTTTTACTATGGTAGTATATTCATAAACAGCTGAATAGCTATAAAACATGAATATTTGAAAGCAAGTGTAAGAAAGAGCATGTGGTTTAGTGGTTGTAGACCTGGCCTAGAATCCATATAATTGTATGTTCAGTTCTCAGGTGGGGCAGTGCAATTGTACGTGTGAGCGATGCTTGAATCCTAGGGTACCCAGCCTGTCTGTACTGTTAAGTCGAAGCTGCATATATTGACAATGTGTGAAATGTAAGTCACTGTAGATGAGTATAAACAATAAAATAACAGGCTAAGAGGAACAAATGTATGGGTTAAATAAAGGCACGTCTCCTGAAACTCCTCAATCCATGGAGTGTCCAAATACCTATTTCTTTTGGCAAATAATCATGACTCAGTTTATAGAGACACTCAGATTGCCTTAGATCAAAGAACAAAATGCCTGTCTCCTTTATTGCTCTAATTTAACTGAAACATGAGTCTTACACTGTGGAAATTCAGGGCACACCAACAGTGGTTAATGTATGATCTGGCAGGGCAGAGCGAAAAACCTGTGTTGAATTGTCTGTACCTGTTTATTCAGACAAATATCTTAGCTTGTAGCTGCTGGAGGCCTTCTGCTTAGTCCTTGCCTATGATAATAAGCTTGGGCAGGCCACCATGAAATATTAACAGCTATTTTGATAATTTGTTGTTTGTCGGATCAGCGTTCAGTAGAAGTGCCTTACATTACGGACATGGTAAGTGGTGGGGCTTTTGTTTTTTAACATTTAAAAAGGGAAAATGTACAGCACTTAGTTAATCTTTAGGAGGGCACTGGATCTGCTTGAAATATTGTTTGAATTATAGCTTAAGCTAGCATTTAAAGGGACAGCGACCGGGAGAAAAGGTAACCGTAGAATTTTACTTCTAGAATAGGAGACAGTACAAGTGTACAATACAAAAACACAACATGATATCTGCACTAAAATGCTGTGCTGAAAGTCTTGTGAGCATTGTATTTTGAGGTTTTTTTAGTATCTGTAACAAAAAATAATATAGGAAGGTGGAAGGAAATGAAGTAAATGCTGACAGTGTTAAAATGAGACCGGCTGTAAAGATGACTGCCAAGTGTAAGGGTTAAATGTACACTGTCTATGACTTACAAGGATGAACAGCCTCAACAAGGAACTTACAATAGTGAAAGCACTGAATGCTGGAGGGAGTAAATGTCAATAAAGTGTTAAAAAGGGAATGGCAGAAAGCACCAGTGATAAGAGAACATTTGCTTGCTCTGTTAGTAAATGCCCTTAGAGACACAGTAAGTCAGCTTTAACACGTCTGTAATACTTTACATCTACATGTCTAAGAATACATTAATACAGTCAGTCAGTAATACAGACGGGCCATGATACTGGATGGAAAATATTCCATTATTCAAAATGAAATAATTCAGCGTTCTCTGGGTGCATGGTCCAGTGATAACTCAGAGGCTGTTTGATATTGCTTAGTCTGCTTTCATTCTGAATTACACCCTAAAAATATGACTAGAGTGCAGTGTGGGATAGTGAAGCTGTGCTTTACATTGAATTATATAACATGAAATCAAAATGATCCATTGTCACTTACCCTTCAGAACGCTTTTTCTGGACTTTACATTTTGAATGGAATTACATTTCTTTCTAAGGTGATTTTTTTATTCTCTCTAAGGCTGATGTCAGTGCTCAACCAGCAGGGCCAACCAAGCTTGAACAAGTTCAGGATCAGGTCAATGATGTCAAAGTAATCCTGAAGGACAACATCAACATTGTCCTGGAGAGGGAGGAGAAACTGGATGATCTAATTGGAAAAACCGATCACCTCCCGGCAACTGTAAGTCTTCTGATAAAGACTTCAAATACACACCTTTCCTTTAACTCATTTCCTGCTTGTTTATAGCACAACATAGCAACACTTTTGACCAAAAAAGAAGGGTTTGTTGATCCTTTTTTCAAACCCATTTCAAACTTAATATGATAGTCTACCCTGTTTGTAAAGTTCTTCAGTCCTAGCTCTCTGTAAATCAACAAGAGATGTGCACCTTGAAAATGTGCTTTTCATTCCAGTTGGAGGAATGTGCTTCAATAACGTATTGCACTAATACAGCCTTCACTGGATTAAAAATCAGATGACATGGTTGCATTCCACAAGATGCTGGACTTGCAGCAGTATTAATGAGAAAATATCTTAGTATCTGTGTTGTGAGAGTTGTTCAAATCATGAAACTGTACTACTGATCTCTACCTAAAATGATAGGCTATGGTGATGATCCTGAACTAAACCAGTACTCACCCTTTAATCATTTTTATTCTAGCGCAAAATGTATGTTTTGAGTGCCGATTTCATCTAAATTCTTGTGAATGTTGCTGGTTGCTTGATTAAGTCCTGATAAACGATGCTCCAAAACGCTCCTGTTATTTTGATGCTGGTATACCGTTCTGTTCCTTCCCATGCGGATTCGTTCCAAAGGACACTCGTGGCCCGAACGTATGAAAGAGAAGATATGTGGAGGATGATAATTATAGGAGTGTTTTTCGTGCTTATCAATGTCATTATCATTCTATTGGCCACCGGTGTCATTCCCATATTCCCTAATTAGGCCAAACCATTTTAACCATCTCTGCAAAGCCAAGGTTAAATTAATGTAATTAATATAACCTTGGCTTTGCATTTGTTTACAATAAGTTTACATTACATTACATTACAAATGTAAACTTATGACTGTACATAACCACACCTACATTAGTGAAAAAGTGGGTCTGACTTGCATATTGCCAAAATTCCAGAAACTTTCCCAAAATTCTCCATGAATTAGGCTCATTTTATTTAATAAAGCTGAAGGAGATTGACTTAATTTGAATGATCTGCTGCTTTTTTTCATTTTAAATGATAAAATATACCCATATTAGAAAGCCAATAAAATGACCATTTTCCTGCTGGACTTCCTCAAATAAAAAGACAAGGTTCTTTCTCATGTTATGGCAATACAATTGTTTATTAGTACAATGCATTCTTCAGCCTTAATTCACATTCTCATTTTTCCCCAGACTTGTGTAGCCATATTCATGAACTGTATATGAAACATGTATATACGTATAATATTTATAAGTATAATATTTGTAAGGAAGCGTGTGCCAAAGCAGACATTAGTGGACACAAACACCAAATGGATGTTCCACTCTTCATACAAATTATTTTGTATTATATGAAATTTTCACTGCTAGCATTCTTAACCTTAAAAACAAATGATCACAAACCTCATCTATGACTGGTTTGAAAACAACTTACAATGAACTCATAATAGTTGTACAAAAAGGGTTTATTAAGGAAAAGGGACTGAACTTTCTAAAACAAACTTACAAGTTGCATAAAATGTACCTGAACACAAGACCTCTCACAAAAAGGGTAGACAAAAAGCAAGCTACTTATGAAAAAGTGGAAGCTTTTAAGAGGCACCACAAAATACTGAACTAAAGGTAGACAGAATCTAATTCAGTTGGGGATTGTAAAGAAGCACGATTAAACAATGCCTTTATCAATCCATACAAAACGACTATCTTGACCAAACGACTGTGGCTTGTGATTACGATATAAAGCATCTCCTTCCGATCTATCCGGCGCTCAATCCTGCCCCACTGCCTGAAAAAGAGAACAGAATACAACATCAATCATCTATTTCATCAGACACACATGACACAACACATACACACATATATGTAAAAGGATCCCATGTTTTTACAAATCCCATTATGGAGACCAAAATGAAACTGATGTACAAATTTTTACAATTAACAATATAAAAAAAAGTTAGTCCATAAGCTAGAAATCCTGAAGTGCAGCAAATTGAAGTCAAATGAAGCCGAAATACAATATGAATAAATAACGCCTTCAATTGTTCAAAAAGGAAAAAAAAAACAAACAAAAAAATACACATTAATATCAGCATTACATGCAGATTTTCGTGAAAACACTTAAAATACTTTTCAAGTTTTTTACAAAAAAGGTTAAAAAAAGAGAACTTGTTAGGAGAAATTAACAATGTTTACAAGAGGAGATTTTCCACCGCTGTCAGAGACACAACACACAGTACATATATAAATATAAAGCAATTCTCCGACGCAGTGGCATCCAAGTACAAACCAGGTTTTAGCTCATGGACTACTGGGTATTACTGCTACGAGGGCTATAAATAAAGAAAAGCAAGCATTACAGATAGATTAGGAGTGCATATTTTAAAGAGACTGGAAAATCCAGAGAAAGCCGTATCCTTTGAAAAATAAACAGTTATTTTTTGCGGTATGATGTCGTATTTAACCATTACTTGTGGGGGGCCTGTAAAAAATAGCATTAAAATTACATTAATGGACTCCTTTAAATAGAAAACGATACCAAAAAAAAAGAAAAATTTTCAAAAGAAAGAAGACAAAGCTGGATGTATCCACTTTATTTTTTTTTTTTTTACAATGCTGATACAGGATGTTGGAAGACCATACCAAATGGCAGCATTCGAGAGCGTACGCCTCTCGTACCCTGTCCGCATTGAGCGGGCCTGAGAGAATCGGGAAGCCAGCTCGACTCATGGCCTGCAAGGAAGTTGCCGCTGGCAGGTACAAACAAGGTATATGTCAGAGTTAGGAGACAACATTCTTCTTTTTTCTTTCTTTTTTCCCCTTGTAAATCCTTAATTGTGGTACCCAGTTAGCAGTACTTTACCTGTTAACGTTACAGTTACAAAATGGCACAAAGCGGCGAAAGCCAGTTGTTACAAATCACCAAAAAAAGTAGTCTCTATGTTACCATTATTGTAAAGCACTTCAGGGTGCTGTGAAAAACTTTAAAGAAAAAAATAATAATTAAGCACATACATTAAAGAAAAGAGAGGTAAATATAGTTACGGAAAATATACTTTGTATCAATGAAGGTTTGTGGCAGCAACGTGATAACCTACCTGCTTGTACTTAGTGGGGATACTATATTAGTATGGCTTGTAACTGTTTTGGTGACCACCTCGCCTTGGGGATTTGCCATAACCACTCTGCTGATCTAGAGGGTGAGCAAAAAAAAAAAAAAAAAAAAAAAAAATTCGTTAAATCTCAGTTTACAGGTTGCTGTTTCACTGAAGAGTTATTGGTCTAGTAGGAAAAAAACACTGTGACATTAATTAGTGAAGCAAATGACAAACACTTGCCTTAATATAAACAATCTTTACATAATACAGTGTTTATATTACTAAATGTGCTTTAAATGTTCCTGTCTGT
The DNA here is from genome assembly GCF_013368585.1 of Megalops cyprinoides. Lineage (NCBI taxonomy): Eukaryota > Metazoa > Chordata > Actinopteri > Elopiformes > Megalopidae > Megalops > Megalops cyprinoides. Next base: position 18,431,302 of record NC_050587.1, on the reverse strand, counting down.
TGCATCATAATGAGATCACAGGCCAGGGCTGTCAAATTAGAAGTGTGGCTGAATGACATTGGCTAAAATGATTATGCGTGTGTGTGTGCGTGTGTGTGTGCGTGTGCGTGTATATGAGTTTGTGTATGTGTATATGTAATATACATACTACAGTGAACAGAACTGATACCACTGACAGGATTGGCTGTACCCCCCACAAAGGAGTGATTTTCAGAGCCTGACTTTAACTAATCTTTCATTATTTTTTTCAGTTTTTAACCCTTACATTTTACTATGCCATGGAAGAAAAGGATGATCATTAAAGAAAGAGGAAAACATATGGAATGAATTTTATATAAAGGAGGTTTTTTATTTGTTAAAAATGGTTTTCTTTCATTGTTCATTTACTTAAAACTAAGGAATGTTGGCATTTCATCCAATCATTTCAAAGCACTTCTTAAAAAATATCCAACCCACTGCGGGTCCAAACATTTTGCATATTTCACAGAATATTCGCATAATTCATTTGACACCATGTTCTTAAAATAAAAACACAAATAACAGACAAACAAATGACCAGCAAATTTCATAACTATGGATTTCCTACAACCATTACAACACAAAAATGGAATATGCAGCATAAATAATTTAGTGCGGAATTGTTGAATAATAGAAACAAAACAAAACAAAAAACAAGATATGATAGCAAATTATTTTCTTGGTTTTATTATGTGTGCTTTCACAAGCAAGGTTACATACTGCTGTAGTCACCATATCCGTAGTAGTTGTTATAGCCGGAGTAATCGTAGCCACCGTATCCTCCGTAACCTTGGTTGTTGTAGCCGTAGTTACCATAATTACCATACCCTTGGTTCCAGTAATTGCCATATCCCTGGTTCCAATTTTGGTTTGGTCCTGCGAAACACCATTTTTCATTATCAAAATCAAACACTTCTCAAATAACAGACAAAATAAATAAAGAAGCTACATTACCACTAATTATGGAGCTTGGTCATGCCCAAGTAAATACATTGTTATTAATATATCTTAATTCTGGGGAAAATGTATCAAAATGCCATTGAACATATAGATTTCAGAGAGCAGCTCTGAAACTGATTTCCGGGTAACCTGGTAACAGTGGGACGCAGACATTCTCTTCAATGTGAGCAACATTGTCTATTTGAGTTTTACTAACATCAGGCAATACATCAGCATCCCTGGTCCTTGTTTGACATCATGCATGGTGTTCACTCACCGCCTCTCCCCCGAGACCTGGAGGAGTAACCACCTCGGCCACCCCACTGCTGCTGCTGGTACTGTTCCTTCGACATGGCCACCTTGATTTCACACTGGTATAACAAGGCACTGGCATTAGACCACCACACACACACACACACACACACACACACACACACACACACACACACACACCTGCAAAAGCACAAACGCATGCATTTACACATACTCTTGCATCACAATGTCAGCTAGTGTCAGTATTTAATATCTCGCATATTAAATACTGTCACGGCAATTTAGCTATAAAATGATCAGCATCAAGCTTTGAAAACATCTCACTGACACAGTCCGATTCCATTCACAGTTATGCTCAATTATGTCCCACAACCCAGATACAAATTACACAAACCAGGTAGGCTCATTTTCACTTGGATCAGTTGCTGATCATTTGCTGCAACAGCCACAAGGCTAGACTAAACCTTTACAAAACATGAACGATTTGGGGGTGACCTGGAGGACGCACGACTATGAAAAGTCCACTCCATTAGAAAATGCCTAGAAAAGGTTGACTTTTGCAGACGTGAAAAAACATAGAGCTACATTCTCTTAGGCAACGGTGTATTGCAGACCTCCCCCTGCTGTTGCCACACCACTTTTGTGGCGATTTCTACACAACCAGTGTAGGAACCCATTTCAGTAGCCTCGAACACCAACTCACAGACCCAGCCCAAAATCATGTTCCCGGCGATACGTGACCGCGGTAACAGAAACACAACAGAGAGTTGCGGCTGCTGCAAATCTGTTGCAGGCCACATTTGATTTGGGAAAGTGGAGAGGCAGGAAAAACGTACGACGACAGTGCTGCCTTTGGGCACTCCAGCTTGGTGGGGCGTGCTCAGACGCGTACCTTGCTCAGTCCAATGTTGTGGTACTTCTTCTCCATGATCTTCTTTACAGGCTCTTCATCTTTGAAGGTGATGAAACAGAAGCCACGCCTTTTGTTTGTCTTGTTCTCCATGGGCAGCTCAATGGACTCCACCTGAGAACAGCCACAACTGTGCTTGTAAAGACATGGCACTGCTACTTAATGAATTGACCGGGTATGATACATTACTGACTAATGTTAACTTCAGGTTGGAGTTATAAGTACAACAAAAAAAAAAAAAAAAAAAAAACTTTACACCGGGACCAAATTTAACCTTAATTGTCTGGAAATAGCAGAGCAGTTGTGTTTTATAGCTGTAGTCCACTTCTGTACACACTTTTGAATAGAAGTGACCTTCAGATCTATGACATCAATGAGGCTATATATAAAAACAGTGTATGGCATTTAATTCTTGTCCTGACCCTGAATACACAGCCCAGAGACTTCTAGTGACTAACGTGAACATTACTACAGACTTTCGAATAAGGACTTTATTGTATCATGGGTGTTAGTTAGCATGGGGGTAGCATAGTTTTATTAGTATTTGGAAGACAACCAGTTATACCCTCTATATAACTTGGTATCGCTACTCTTCAATGTGTTGGCTAGTTAAGTATTGCATTATGTGAAGAATTCACTTTGTATTAACAACAAAGCATTACATTTACATTACATTTATTCATTTTATCCAAAGCAACGTACATAGGTTACAGTTCTTTACAATGTTATCCATTTATACAGCTGGATATTTACTGAGGCAACTATGGGTTAAGTACCTTGCCCAAGGGTACAGCGGGGATCGAACCGGCTACGAGTCCTGCTCCTTAACCACTATGCTACACCGCCCATTAAAATTTGTTTTGCATGTGTGTTGCTTGTACAGTAAAGCAGTTTACAGACTTGCAATAGAGAATGACAGAGACTACAACAAAACATGCTTATTAATTATACCTCTCCAAAGCCACCAAAGTATTCTCTGATTTTCTCTTCAGGGGTGTCTGGGGAAAGGCCTCCTACGAAGATCTTCTTAACAGGTTCCTTTGTTTTCATGGCCTTGGCCTTTTTAGGGTCGATTACTTTCCCATTCAGTTTGTGTTCCTTTTGTAAAATGACCTGTGGTGAGTCAGATACAGGGTTAGAGAGCAAAGGCCAACTGTATAAACTGCATATCGTAAATGCAGAAGCTTAGGCTACACAACAAAACTTTGAACATACAGAGAATCACATGAATATTAGACATGAGACAAAACATTGTAACATATAATTTCTCTAAATCAGAGCATGACAAAATATTCTGTTGCCCTGAGAACATGCCATGAAATTAAACTACCTCATAACAGATTAAAACTGGATATAAGGTAATATGCATCTTTTCCACTCTGAAATAATGTCAGTGGATTTTTTCCTTGTTTAACTCATTCCGACCATCACTCCTTTCGAATGGTGTTGCATTTTTGTAACCATTTGAACTTCTTAATTCTTGACTAATACCAACACCACGCAATGCCACTGTTAGTGAAGACAGACAGCAGTCTAGAAAGCCACTCTGATCTGATAAGACTAAGACAGAAGAACTTTTTGAATCCAAATCTGTATTTTTTATCACTTTACTGAATGAGATTGAATTTGTGCTGCCTATGCCCGTTTGATATATGACGACATGAAAGAAAAAGTAAAACATAAAAGGTAAAACATAATTCTGCTGCAGTCACTCTAAACATCAACACCATTTTTTCCCAAAATCAGAAGCTTTCTCAACACCTAGTTACCTAGCCAAATTTAATTTAAAGAGAGTTTATTTAAGTCCATAGGTTGACTTGTGAAAAACCGTTTTGTCAGAGTCTGCTTTTTCTGGCACAGGATTTGGAATTTTCCTGGAAGCATGCTCTACTAAGACTTCAGCTCATATTTCAAGCACACATCACTCTTTCGAGTTAACTTAAATGATTGAGACAACTGCAAGATAAATCAACTACTTAATAAATACAATATTCAGTTGTTTAAAAGTGAGAAAAAATGCATTACACTAATGCACTGCCCAAAAAAAATTAGTCTGATTTATAGCCTAATTATTCCTGCAAAAACTGGAAAAAACTGAACACTAGGTACAGATCAGCTCCCAAACTCAAACCTATAAGAGGTGTTCAGTGAAGGGCTTTCTGAAGATTAAATTTCATTAACATTTCTGCTGATGTCATCCATTTTGCTCATTTCAATGAAAACTGTCAAAAGCAAGAAGCACTATGTGGGTGGAGGGTTCAGAATACTGAAAGCTTAAAGACTTATAGTCTTTCCAGCAAACGAGGAAAGATTTATATTTAGTTTGTCTGCAGATTAAATGTTATTTTGATATCTTATTCAATAAAAAACACACTCCTACATACTTGCCATAAGCAGCGAACAAAACACTGACATTGTCTGACTTCAGGGAAGAATGCCACATATCAAAGCTATAGACTTTTTATGGTCTTCCTTCCTTAAATGTATACCCACCACATCTAAGCGTGCTTTAATGAACTGTGACAGGGGAAAGAAGAAGCGGTTTCCAGTGGTTTTGAACCCCAGACCAGTCTTAATTTACAGCATAAAAGTCTTCATGGCAAACAGGAGGTTTCAGTGTAAACAGTGAAAGGGAAAAGTGTTACAGCAACTGAGGCACACATTCTGCCTGGGTAACCCTTACAATGAAAGGTGGCTTACATTCTGTTTTAGTTTCAGATGGAGAACAATGGATGAGCAGAACAACAGATGAAGGCCTGTTCTTTTTTCAGAGCAGCAGAGGGTGTCAATATGTTACGCCTAGACACCATATGTCGAGTATATGCGAGTTTGTATGTATATAAGGCTGAGACCGCAATGAAATTAAAGAACAAGTACAGGCAGTGCATATATAGTTCTGACAGTGTAGTGGATATTTCTGAGGTAACTACCTGTTATAATAAGGGGGTGAATAGTGGTTAGATTAGGCTGATTATGACTCAAAGCAAATTATAGAATGTGACATTTGCTTATGGGAATAGAACCACATGGCAAAAGAGAGTATGAACATAATGATGAACATATAGCATTAAAAATGAGCAACACCTTTGTCATGTTTTCATACAGTGGATGAATAACTACTTTGGGACTCCAATCACTGGTCCTATTCACCTAGGCTTTTGCCAAAATTGTCACAAATTACTATGTCATGCACTAGTTGTACAGTTTAGTTTCAGCTAGACATCTGTATCACTGTTGCAAACAGCAACCTAGCTCCATGTTGTCCAGATAGGAATACAAGCCTATGTAAACATCAATGAATACAAAGAACTTGTGTAAGGGTTTGATCTGTCACTGATATCACATCATGAGCTCCATACTGGGGGTTGCAGCGAAACCACACTAAAATCAGCTGTCTCCTCTGCTCCATACTTAGGCGGAAAATATTTACAGATAAGAATTTTGGATTGCTGGCAGCTCTTTATGCATCTCTTTGTCTCTGCTGATGTTGTCTTTCAGTACATAAATGTCTCCATTTATATAAAAAAAAACAAAAAAAGGAAATTCAATAAAAATATTCACAAGAAAAGATTTAATAATGCTTTCAAATTGCTTCTGAAAGACCCACAGATGTGTAAGGGAGCACTCTGAACAAACAGGCTTTTACATTTCCTCTAGGACTTCAGAGGGTCACATGATTCCACCGCATCCCTCTCTCTCTCTCTCTCCCACTCTCCATGTCTAGCTGAAGGCCGTGCACTGCTTGCAAGCTGCATTTTGAGCCAGAGGACGCTGGAGAGGTGTTGGAAGCGGGCCTCTGTACGATATGCGTACAACCCGAAAATGCAAAAGAGCAGCAGCGAGAGGGACGGCCGCAGGAGACCGCCCGCAGAGATGGAGGGGAGTACCCTGGAGGTGCAGGGGCACATGGTTGCCCTGGAATCACAGCGCTGTGACAGGGAGGCCATCCTGCAGCAGGGCTGACCCCCATCACGAGACCGCAAAGCACGAGCTGCCCGCTCAGGGCTCAGGTCCTGCTGCAGACAGCGCAGCCCTGGGCACACCACAACTAATTACGTCAGGAATTCTTGTTGTTGTAAGGGTGTTCTTCTGCAATGCCTACGGTCGTTTTGTCCGACTCCTGTGGTGTGCATCTCTCTACTGTGCTTTATAAGCAGCGCATTTATTGTGTGTATTGAATTTTTTTTTTTGGTAACTTAAATTTTCTTTTCTAACTTTTTTTCTAAAGGTTTGCATGTATCACTGTGATTGTGTGGTTCTCTATAAGGCACTGCAACTACACCTAAACATGTTTTGGGCCAGTTTGGGTCTATAATTACATTATAGCACTCGGGTTAGGGTGGGGTCGGGTTCACCATTTCTTGATATCAGGTTTTGAATGCACTGCTGTCCAAAATCTGGCTAAAATCTCATTTTAATGAGAAAGCTACACAGGACACAAGCAGTCAGCAGGCGAGCAAGGCTTTATCTTAGCGAGATGGAAAGAATATGACACACGACAATCCAAGAACAGGGTAGCATCAACATCTTCTGTGAGCCTCTGTGTCTGTTCTCAATAACCATTCACAACCTACTAAGGCATGTTAACAGCAGTCAAGTCACTGCACTGTTATCCACCAGGATGCTCCTATTATTATACAGTTCTTGTAAGTAATGGATATGTGTGCAAGGCATTTTATCATGGAAACACTTAAGCTACACACCTGTCAGGCAACCCACCCACATTCATACTGTATGAACTGAGAGCAGATATTGTGTTAGAAAAAGGATGGATGTCACAGGATAGGGGATTGAAAAATCTTGGTCCAATAAGTTTAGAATTTTCATAAATTGCTATCAAACAATGGACATGATCAGCTCTACTAATGATATAAAAGACAGCTATGTGTGCTCCTGCAGTTCATAAAACTGCTCTCCAGCTGCTCTAAATACCATGGAGGACTACCTGCAGACAGCAAGACTGTGTATCAACATGTGCACAACTGATTTTCAGCTTCCCTTAAAAAACCAAAAACACTACCAAACACATGCGCACAATAGGATCATGTGTTATCAATGACAATCAAGCCCTCGTAGAGACAAAGAGCACTGAAATAGGTATGAAAGCTCCGGAATAACTCCCCCAAACATGCATTCAACTGAGACAAGCCATTCAAATTACACTCAGTGTCAGTGTAAACATGGAACTAGACACAAATTTGACCAACTTGCTAGGTAAAGTTCACCAGTAATTTATCATTCTATTCAAACTCACATTATCCACTCAAGAGGTCAGAGGTAAGCCTCCAACAACTGTTTACAATCACTAATGGCATCAAATGACTATGGCCACACATAGTCTCATTTGTTTTCAATGTAAGGTAATTCCGGTGCATTACATATTAATATATATAAACTGGAAAGTAAATCGCACGATAAGACAGTATACCTGCTTGTACATTACTAATTGAATCTGCAAACTCAACCAACCCCCTACTGAAATGGACTTCATTCAGCATTGGAAGGAGGGAGGCACTTCAACAACAACCTCAGTACTTGTCAAAAGACAAAGTACATTACACAGTATCTATGTCTGGGAGAAACAGGGCAATACGATGCAATCTGAACCAAGTCAGCGTTATTTACTGTTCTGTACAAGTCAAGTTTTCTAGCTTAAGACTTTTAATTAGGCAGTCATGATTAACAACACAGACAAACAGAAATGAATACACTAGTACACAGCATCAACACAACAAACACCAAGGGCAATGACTACATCAAAAGATGTAATGTCTTACCACTAGAGTCAAACAGCTGTAAAATAACTTTCAACCCCCCCAAAAGATAAAAAAGGAATAATCCTATTTAGTAGACTGGCAACATTCCTGTCAGATCAATGTGTAACTTTCAACCAGGCTCTCCAACAAAACAGTCAATGCTCAATGCACAAACTAACCTTGGTTCATGCATTTTTCAGCATGCAAACACAGTAAGAATGCAATGCAAGTCTTCAAACCTGACATGGCTCCTGCAAGCCTGATTGAACAGTCAACTGTAATGAAGTTCATGACCAGCACTGTGAAGAAGGAAAATGGAAATACCTTGTCGACACTCTCAGCGTCTTTGAACAACACGAAGCCGAAGCCTCTGGACCGCCCAGTCATGGGATCCAGTTTAAGCGTGCAATCCACAACCTCCCCAAACTTGGAGAAGTAATCTTTCAAGTCCTTCTTTGTCGTATCCCAGCTCAGTCCTCCTACAAACATCTTCCTGTTGGAAAATCAACGCAGAGACAATGTTATTACAAGAAACAAGGAGATAACTGTGTTTACCGGCATTTTGTCATCACATGTGAAGGTCAGCAGTAGGATGAAAATTCAAAACGGAAATCCTTAGACAACACTAAGGAAAGCTGTGCATTACTCTTAAATGATATAAGAATACTGACTAGAGAAAGTCTATAAACTGGGAATATTTCTAATTCTATGGATCAACGGTGACCAATAACACGGAGCTCCTTGTTAAATATATTGCCCACTAGTGTTGGAACGTCGTTGCCACCCCTTTTCATGCTGACAGGCAAAACTGATTTGACATACCGAGTCAAACACAGTGCCTTTACGGCGAGGGTAAAAACGTGGAGAACGCTGACAGCTGCCATTTTAAATCTTTGTAAAATCGTCAACGGCTTTTACCGTCTTATGTGAAGGATGTTGACGACACAGGCTAAACTTGGCATGGATAGAAGACATCGGGGCCCTTAATTAACATAAAAAATAAACAACGCTTGGTCGCAGGTCAGTTAGCTAGTAACACTTAAGTCTTGATCAACCACGCTATGGTAGCTAGCAACCTTTTGCTGCTAGCCAGATAAAACATCGTGCATGAATACCGATTCAGAAAACTGAACATTACGATCATTTTAAAGGCATCAATTGATCGCATTAGCTACCTTGACTAGCAATCCTGGCAACTACCTAACGCTAGCTAGAGTACACTAGTTAGGTGCATGATTCGACAGCATTTGGGGTGCTCCTATAGCTACACTAAAGAAAAACAGGCTGGCTAGATAGCCAATACGCATTTTACGAATAGGTAATGTAGCTAATTCAGTTGAACACACACCTCACTACCAGCAACCTCCTTCCTTAGCTAATGTTTTTGTTGTGTGTGCAAAACTTGAGTTAGCGTGTGGCGTCCTGCAGCAGTTTCAGAATGAAGTCTCCATTTATTTAGCTAATGAGCTAAATACATGTACTGTATGTGGGCGGGTTACTGTTGCTAGCTAGCCAGCTGGATTTGTCAAACTTAAAATTTCCTAAATACAGCGAATACGGGATTAGTTGTTCAGGCGCGAGTACTGGGACAGACGTAGTTAGCAGCTACAATGTACTGCCATTACCAACAGGACGAAAATGCCGATGACCTGTCCCTTGTGGTATCTAGCTAGCCTCACGATAACAGAGCAACCATTGCAGTCTGCAGCATCTTTTTAACTCTCCACTGGCCAATTCTCTACTCCACCGTGTCCTACCGGGCGAAGTCTGGATGACGTATCGGGGCAGCTAGCCTGCTAGCTAGCTGTGCTCTCACCCTTCATCCTCTTCGTTTTTACTTGCATCAATCTTTGATCCCTCCGATTCTCCCGACCCACTCTCAACGGTCGCCGTCTGTTCCTCGCCGATGGCTTCACTGTCCTCCTCCATCTTCATAACGGGATCTTCGCCGATCTGCTGTTCCTCTGACATTTTTAACTGTTAAGGAAAGGCTACTAGTAGTAGCTGGAAAACTATCTATTCTCCTCTGAAATTAGCTGGCTAGCGAGCCAGCTACGTTTCCACCACCAGAGACACGGTAAGGACTAAGTCAGACGAACAACATCAATATCTAAGCGCGATGGACGGAACGTTCCCGTCTACGCATTCAAGACAGTTGTTCGTACTAGCTATTTATTCTTTTTTTCGTGTATATATTTTATGTGACGATGTTATTTAATACTAGCTAGCCAGCTAACGGGTCAGGTCAATGTAATGGCGCCGCTCACAAAATGGTTGCAGGAAGTAGGCAGCATTTGGAATGACAGAGTGAGGACCAATCGGCAAGGAGCACTCTCTAGGTTTCCCCGCTGACGTCAATACTGCTTTATGTTGGTATCCACGACAGGATCTTAACCCTGTATGAGAACGAATATTCGCGAGTTAGAATAATCGACCATGATATCACCGATTGATGACGGATCGCATGCAAATTACTGAAATGTCAAAATTAACCAAAATTTTAAGAAAGGCAATAAATGTATTACGTCTTTTAAATATTGAAGAAGAGTTTAAGAAGCTTGCTTAAATAATTGGTTTATTGAAAATATTAATGTTCAGAAAGAATGAAGGAAGGTGTGTTTGGTTGAATCATTATTTACATTGAATTTAAATTTCTTGAGAGACATTGAATATTAAAATATGACATGATCTTTTCAACTTGAAACTGACCTGTTTTGTAAAGAAAACAATGGAGGGTATTGAAGGCTTTCCTCAGTTACTTGGGGGGGGGGGGGGGGGGGGGGGGCTTTGGAGTATGTCACTTGATCCCTGAATAGATTGGCCATTGGCATCCTTTTGCAGTGCTTATAGGGATCGGCTAAGGAAGAGGTATTTCACATGTGAAGATGTCACAGTACTCCGAGCTGAAATAGCGCTGTGTCTTTCATCTTCTTCATGTATGCCTCCTGTACCTTGAACTTTCATACTTGTTCTCTGTGGCATCACTGCTGCTTCTGTTTTGTGTCAGATAGTACAAAGTGGGGGTAATTAGCCAGGCAGATCTGGCATTTAGAGTGCCACTTCACCTTCTTGAAAGGTAAACCGTGTCTTACTTTTTGTCTGTTCCCTTGATACCTGTTCTACACACACTGGTCTTTGGTTACAGTAAAATCAATGGTTTAGTAACATGTAAGAACATTTGTAGTTGTCATTCTGATAAATGTCTCATTTTACATAGGTTTGGGAACCTTTTCTGCTTTAGCTTGTACTTATGTGCTGTGGTGTTTTATTGCAATGGTCAAATGTAGAATATGCTTAGCTCAGTTTCCCTCATCAGATGAGTTTCTCTTGAGACCCCCTTGCTGTGGTTGATGGAATCTGCCATTGCATATTGTAACTGCATTGGCTTTTGGATGTCTTTGTGTGCTGTGTACTTCAACAGTAAAGAGCATTGGTGAATTATTCCCCAAGAGCAGCCATGGAGTCATAGTATACTATGATACTACTGCATTGCACTCTCATCCAGTTTTATTGCCGATAATAGTTTTAAAAGTACATGATAGACATAGTCAATAAGATACGGTCTTACATACCAATTCAGATTAATCAGGTCTGGAAAAGATATGTTTCATATTTGTGTACTCTGGACCTAAACTACGTGCAGAACTTACCTTGAATAAAAAAATTCCATGACACAACATGGCAATGTTTCTCATGTAACATACCTGATTAAGTCATATGTGCAGCTAATTAGTACTAACAAATATTTTTGTATTTTTATGGTACACTCTATGCTTTTACAGTTTAAGTACACAGACCAATATTTGGAATTACAAAATGTGGTAACTCAAATTATAAATCTATCCAGAAAAATAATTTCATTTAATGGGTTTTACCCAGGTATGTTACACACACATTTATATAAGCAGAATACAGTATAGTACAATATACATAGCTTTGAAAAACCAATGCTTTGGTCAGGCTTAACCAACACAGGAATCCTCTACACATACTGCTATACATTTCACAGAAAATCAAAAGCCAATTAAGGGGTTTTAAAATGTTACATTTTCTAACTTTGAGCAATTTATTAGGCAGAACACATTTGCTGAAAATTTCAACTATGACAGTGGAGTTAACCACTTGTTATAAAACACATTAGCTGACCAATACCAGGATTCTTAGTGAACACCGGATGCTAGTCCTACTTTACATATGCAGGGATGGCAAAAGTATTCGACATAAGCCAAGTTACTTCAACTTGATTTTAAAAACCAACTTAATTGGCAGGTACCTTATTGTCTGCAAATTCATGAAAAGGTACCAGGAGACTTGGGCTGTCTGACTGTCCCATTATTTACACTTTAAAAGTTGTCCAAGTATCAAGAAAGTTGTATTCTCATTTGTACAAAAATGATGTAATCCAGTAGAATTCACAATCAATTTGCATCTCGGAACCAAAGCTCACACAAACACATTTTGTACCCATACTCTTTAATAGTTCTTTCTGGACTGAAATTAAAAAAAGAACGCAACTCAAAACAGAATGACAGAACAGATTGTTCATTGCATCACAACACCATATATGTAAAGTACAACATGAGAAAATTCCAGGAACGGAAAAACTCCCTATTTACAAAGTTGGACACGTGGGGTATCAACTTCTGTGGAGGACAACAATTTTTAAAAAAAAAAAAAAAAAAAAAATAGTTTCATTTAAAAAAGGACAAGAATCTCCAAGCTGCCACCAGGGTACAAAGATGAACTCTCAGCCAGCCTGCCCACCTGAAAGAGAGGACAGAAAGTTGTGCGTTAATTATTTGAACTTTGGGACCTCTTTAACTGAAAATTAGAGCACGTCCACGTTTCACTGATTAACTTCTTGTGCTGCCAAATTTAAGCTATTAATTTCTCCATTCTGTTTGAAAGATCATATGTACAACATGCAGCTTTGCAAAAAGATCAACAGCCGGCAAAAGCTTCAGCTCCACTGACTGGTGGACAATCTCACCCCTGTGGAGAAAAGCCAAATACAACCCACTTATGCTATCATCCCCTTTTGGGTGGCACGTCCAACCAATTAAGAGCTACACCATAAATTAAATCACTTTTAATGTCAGCTTTTTATGGCTTCTGAAAGCTTGTTTACATATGATCTTTAACACCTATGTTTAAAAAAAACAAAACAAAAAAGGTTTATGGCGTTTATCATTTGAAGTTCTTTAAAGGCTATAAAGAAAAAGCAAGCATTATGAGTAAGCAATAAGGGGGTCATCTTAACAAAACAGAAAAACACTGAAGCTCCAGAACTGAAATACAAGAACAATAAAATAAAGAGAATCCAATAAAGCAGTTCTCATCTCTTTAAACTCTTAATTCCTGTAAAAAACCCATTTTCACAAATCGTTAAAGAAAACAGTGTCAACTTAAAAAAAGAGTGCGATTTCCTTTTTCTGTTTTAGGGTTTTTTTACGCTGGTACAGGAAGTTGGAAGAGACCATACCACAGGACAGCGCTTTCTTGTGCATGCCGTGCTCTCTGCCCGCTATGTGCGACGCCCAGAGAATGTCGTGGTCAGGTGACACACGGCCTGCAATGAAGTCCTCACTGGCAGGTACAAACAAGGTACAATATCAGAGTTAGGAAGAGGAGGGGGAATAAGGATAGGCCCTTACTTTGTACCCTTTACCAGTACTTTACCTGTTACATTTGCTATCAAGTCTCTGTATGTTATTTCCACATGATCACCTGTTATGAAAAGCAGGGGAGAAAGAAAAGAGAATCTACAGAAAAACACTTACGTTTTTCTGGAGAGCTAAAAGAAAACCGCTACATAAGCGTGGGCAATTAAAGATCTATAGACATTATTTTAATAAAATTTTAACATTCAAAATGGGGTGCATGGCAATGGTTTTACCACTTTTTTTTGTTTTGGGTTGGAAGTTTTAGTTAAATTGAACGTGTCTATTGATCTTTAAATTATTTAAGTCAGGTCAAACAGCAGGCACAAGTTGCGCTCTTACCAGAATTATTTCGGCAGGTCTTGATTTCTGATCAGTAGGGCTGGTAGTTGTTCTGGTGGTTTCCACCTTCTCGCGAGGCCTTGCCATAACTGCTCTGCTGGCCTAATAACCAAATAGACAAGAGGCAGAGGTGAATGTAATTACAAGGGTACACATGACAGTTTACACTCTAAACAGACAGGTTTAGTGGGGTGGGGGGGCTACAACTGTTGGAAACAGTTCTCTTTCAGAAAGAGACCAAAATCCCCTTAAGTTTTGTTTTAGGATTTTTGTATTCAGTCCTGTCATTGTCATCATTCCTGAACCATTTATATTAGGTATTACTGTGAGTAAATTATAAGTGACTAAAGTATGTCTGTAGCCTAGAGCCGCTCATATGAATAGAATATCACTTGTGCCTTTTTGTTCTCTCCACCCTCCTACTGCCTTGAATTGAACCCTGCATTTTCAGGTACAGAGTAGAGTCTTATACCTCTGAAAGGGTTACAGTAGGCTTAGATAATCAACAATGCTATCATGACCAAGAGTTACTTTCTGCCTTACAACCCTATGCAGCAATACAGGGAATTCAGAATGCAACATGTGGTTTAGTGTGTATTTTGAAAACCTAAATTCCTGCACTCAGCTGACATAGGTGTGAGGTTCTGCAACATGTAAAGTTAGCCACTACACTGACTGAGGTGACTGAGCTGCATTAAATCAGTATGTTCCACAGTGAAGTCTTTTCCTGGTTAAAAAAAAAAAAAAAAAAAAAACTAACTGGACACATGCAAAAGAGAAAACCTTGTGCACCCAAGTAAATAAAAGACTACAGCATTACACTCAAGTATTTATTTTTCTGGATTGTGCAGTACATACAGCCAAATGTAACAGTTTGGTTTCATCGGGCAGGAACACATAAGACCTTGGGTTTTAAGGCATTGTTAAATTACCATCAATAATAATTTGGCTTACCATTGTAGTCATCGTAGCCCTGTCCATAGCCATAGCTATTATAGTTGTAGCCAGAATAATCATAGCCAGTGTAGCCATTGTATCCTTGATTGTATCCATTCCCATATCCTCCATAATTCTGGCCATAATAGTTGTAGTCCTGGTTGTAGCTGTGGCTTTGACCTGTAAAAGACAAGTGAAAACATTCAGTTAAGCATTCTTAAGTCTTCCTCCTCCTTCCTTTAGCAGATTTTATGGTACCATAATCCTTTGGTACACAGACATACTGGTGTGTCCATTGTTAAACTGTCCTAGATGACTACCAACATACTGTGGTGATCAGAATTTTCACTCAAAATTTAACTCAATTTAAACTGCTGAGGTAAAACTTAAACTGAGGTAACTGCATTGAATAAGGACCCACTGTGCAGAAGTCAAACTGGAAATGAAAAGCCTCAGTGCCCTTCTTCGTAGGCCAGTACAGCGGCAGAAATGAGCAGGACTCACCTCCTCGGCTGCGGCCTCTGGATCCTCCTCTTCCTCCGTAGTGGCCCCTGTCCCCTCTGTGCTGCTGCTGCTGTCTGTACACTTCTTTGGGCTGGGCGACTTTGATTTCACACTGCATGACAATGATGAGAAAGATCCACTGTCAAGTAAAGACTAACAAAAACTATTCCCCCTCTGTACTGGACCTTGTACGTAGGGCCATGTATATACACACAATGTGCATGACAACAAAATAGGATATACAGGACAGTGATAACTTTTTGCGTTCCATCAGTTGTCAAGCTTTCATACCTTTCCAGATCCAACCTGATGGTATCGATTCTCCAAAAGTTTCTGAACAGGTTCCTCCTCCAAGTACGTCACAAAACAGAATCCCCTTCTCTCATTTGTTTTGGCATCCATTGGAAGTTCGATATTGTCGATCTGTTGACCAAATCAATCACGGATTAGACATTTGTTCCACTCTGCAGGTATGGAACACCCTAACCAAAGCGTGCAAAACTGATTGCCTTTTCAATACTTTACCCACAGTTAATGATCTAAACTGTACAAATAAAATCAGAAACATCTTGTCCCTTGAACAAGTCATAACTCCAACCATAAAATGGATTTACATAAAATGGATTTACACCTTATCTAGGGATGTGGTACTTTATCTTCAAATGCACCTTGATGTTTCAAGGCCATTTTCTCAATTGATTTTGTTCCTCTAACCAGCCATATGACATCAAGCAATTTTTAACCTCTGCAGCAGGTAATATGGGCCACAGGTATCATTACTGAGTGCCACTGATCTACATTTACAATCAAATCGCCTACAACTCAGATTATAGACAAATCGATAATTAAGTGGCACAAACGTGGGCCGAGATGATCAGCTGACAGTGTTAATGTCTTTTTTTTATTCAACTGCAGATTTCCAAGGGTTTCCCTATTAGTCCCCATTATTCCCTGTTAGCATGAGCAGACTTGCACTGGTCTGGGAAATGACTCTCCAAAGGTTTTGTAAACAAATCTAACATTATATATTGTCAACGAGAAGATTTCACCTACATCACCAAATCTTCCAAAATACTCCCGGATTTGTTCCTCTGATGTCTCAGGGCTCAGCCCGCCCACAAAGACTTTTTTGGGAGGCTCTTTCCCCTTCATTGCTTTGGCTCTTTTGGGATCAATCAGCTTCCCATCCAATTTGTGCTCTTTCAGCTCCAGCACCTGGAGGTAAAGACAATGCTGAATTAGACAAAACTGTCACCCTGGGGTCAACTTCCAGCTTTCATTCAGTGTTTAAGCGATACTTACCCTCTCAACGCTGTCTGCATCTTTGAAGAGGACGAACCCAAAGCCCCGGGACCGTCCTGTCATGGGGTCAGTTTTGATGGTGCAGTCCAGGACCTCTCCAAACTTTGACAGATAGTCTGTGAGATCTTTCTTGCTGGTATCCCAACTGAGTCCCCCTATGAACATTTTGCTGTGAATTGGAGTAAAAATAAATATGAATAAATACTACTGACAGACTAGAAGATAGTGTGGAAAAGCAATGGTTCAAGAAAACACTGGGTACTGAGAGGTTAAAAGGCAAGAATAATAAACATCAAGTATCATTTAAGTGAAGAAGCAAAAAGTTCTATTTTAATGTATCACAGATCCAGTTATTTAGAAGATCTAGCTTTGTACGCGGTTCTGGGTGGGAGTAAAACATACCGTTTCCAGCATCCAAAAAAAACGTACCATTTCCTGATACTGTCGCCAACTTCCTGGTCACTGACTACAAACTACACTGGTGGCACAGGACTCCAACTTACAGTTGCTTTAATAACTTGAGTTAAAATGAAAATATAAACTTTTTTCGTTGTATATTTAACAAAGGTTTTATGGCCACATAATTTCAAAACCTCTTTTCCCGCATGTTTTAGAAAGTGAAAGCACTGGCCTGCTAGCGACTCCACGCGTGTTCAAAATTACCTCACCGAAAGGCGGTAAAAGGTAGTGTTAAACACAACTAGGCATTACCCAGACAGTCAAAAACAACACTGATAAACCACCATTTGTTCAGCGTTTACCACGTTACCAAGCAAAGTCGTATCGATGTAACTAGCCAGCCACGTGAATGTTTATCTTATTAGGCAACATTAGCTTCACAGCTAGGCCGCTACCTAAGATTACACGCAAACAGACGCCATGACGAACTGTTTGCGCATTTTCGTTTGCCAGCTAACAAACACTAGATAGCCACACGGCATTCGGTTATAATTACTTAACTAGCTTGCCCATTTAAAAATGGTTTCAATTTAAGTTAACCATATATCACATTGACCTGCAGGCCAAAGAACCTGCATTAACATCCTTGTATATAGCCTACCGTTACACCACCCGGCGAATAAGGTGGGTCTGAAACTACAGCTAAAGTTGCTAGCTAGCCTTGTTAGCCTGCAGGTCGGTATAATCCTTAATGCAAGTTGGTAAATTATGTTCCTAGATAACCTGATAGCCATATCCCAAATTATGACATAATACGGTAAATGTGTATGTGTGTGTTTATCTAGCTATTCACGGCCGGCTATTTACACGTATACGGCTCGCTTGATCTTGGTCATGAGATTTCGCCATTTTTGGAATAGCTTGCTAACGTTAACACTAGTTGGTTTGTCTTACCCATCATCCTGTTGATTTTTGCTTGCATTTATCTTGGATCCCTCGGGAAATTCGTCTGTGCTGAAATCAGTTTGTCCTTCCTTCTCCATTTTTTCGGCTGATACGCGATTGTGCTGACTGCGTAGCAGTAATTTTAAACTAGACTTTTATGAGGTGACCGGTACAACAAACAATGGGTGAATACGGCTGTTCTAAACAAAATGGCTGGCAGCGGAAGAGTGACTCAGGCGACTTTTTCTAGATTTTTTTTAACGGACAGGCGGAACTCCGCCCCTTTAAAAGGAAACGTCAGTTTTGGTGCAGCCCTTCCGGACGATCTGAAAGCTAATGGGGTACAGTTGTGACATTCTGACTGTAGTTTATGTATTTCTATGTCATGAATTGAAAAGCACTTTGCACTGAGTCATTGGTTCAATTATTTGTCGTCTGGAGTTATATGGGGTTATCTCCACTAAGATAGCCAGTGTCAAAGTTTAACTCTCCTTTGGTTTAAAATGCATATTTTAAGCAGATACAATTTGTGTCCATGACGTCATTTAAATAAAAACGCTTAGGCCCTTGCTTATCTGTCTGGCCCTCCACTGTTAGGTTTTACAATGAGAGCCTTGCCCCCACAGTGGCAAAATGAGCTATTTAGCATCACCTTCATCACCTTTTCTTATAGCCAATGATCATGTTTTAAGAGTTAAAGGTCACATTGGATAGGGGTATTTCCCAAATAATAACAACAGCACGCAAAATCCTCTTATAAATAAATGGATTTTAAAGAAAATCTTTACATCCTGTGATTTTTCTGAGTAGGGTATGTGGCTTCAATGCTACTCTAGCCTCAGAACGAGAGCACTTCAGAAAGGCCAATTCTGGCCTCTGTTGTCCTCATATTCCTCTCCAGCCCTCTAGGGCTTCCATCTGTCCCTCTGTTCTTCTCCATCGTGGTAGGGCCTCTGCCTGCCCCTTTAGTCTCCGTTTTCTCCTCTGGGCCACATTCCATTATGGTTCTTGCAGCAGTCTCTTCCCCTGCTCGTGATCAGAATGGTACACTCCCTGTACACCCAAAGGGGTGTACACTGGATTCCATTGATTCATGTTAGGCTGCCAAAATAAAGCCTCTGAACTGCTGCTGACTGCAATTCTATTCTTTTTATAGTAAGGTCCATTGATTAAACCCTTGGGGTTTCAAACATAACACATAGAAAGTGAGCTGAGTTTCCCTTATGTGCTCATACCACCTTAATTGTCTTTCTCTGACATAAGCAATGTCAGTCATTTTAGGTAAGAATGTCTGCAAATACATATAACAATATTGGGATGTTATTTCACACCACATCTCTTTTTTTCTTGCTCTGCCTTTATTTCCACCTACAGTAGGCCTACATCCATTTCCCCATTCTCCCCATTTCTGCAAACTCTGTCTTCTCCATCCCCGATCCATTTCTAACTCTTCTCCTCATTGTCCTTCACATCTGATTTGTTTTAATGTGGTTCAGTAAGCAGCAAAATTTCA
This sequence comes from Megalops cyprinoides, assembly GCF_013368585.1. Taxonomy (NCBI): domain Eukaryota; kingdom Metazoa; phylum Chordata; class Actinopteri; order Elopiformes; family Megalopidae; genus Megalops; species Megalops cyprinoides. The sequence continues at coordinate 18,411,805 of NC_050587.1, read as the reverse complement.
AGGAGTCTCCCTTCATGTACAAACCCACAATGTTGATAAATGAAGCTTTACATTCAGTACCTTCAATCTGATGGCTGGAAACTACCTTGCCATGAGTAATACAGTTTCATTCAATATGTCTTGGCACCATCTAGTGTTAGCAGTACACATGCTTTCTTCTTTGGCATTTTTGTATCAGGTGCTTTCACTTTCCCTTCAGTGAAAAGTGACTTTCACTGGCACATAATGGTTGAATGCTGAACATTCCTGAGGGTGTTTTGACAAATATACAGTGCATACAGTATTCAGTGTATAAAAAATAACTGTTTGACTATATTTATGCAGATAAATAGCACTTCCAAATTGTCCTTGTGGTCAGTGATATCACATATTGTGCAGCATGTTTACAATGTTGTTGATGGTGATGATATGATAATGTTAATGATGATGATGATGACAAAGGCATTTTATTTCAAATCTTTATTATTTTCTTTCACAGTTTTCCATTAAGATTACTTTCTTTTCTGCACAATGTTAAGGGTGGAAGAGCACGCATCCATATACAATAATTCATCCTCACAATATTTTAAATGTCAGCTATCATTGTGAACACCATTATAGCTGTCTCTGATCCAATATAGTGACCACTTGGAATGGGATGAATTGGTGGGATGACTTAAGGGTCAGTGAATCTTTGCAGAATTTTCACCACTACTTCTTTAACCACTGTACTTTATACACAGGTGCTGTGTATACTGTGTAAACTGAGCATGATCCTCAAGTGCTTGATTCATGCTATAAAATTAAGACTACAATTATACCTCAGGGTTTGCAGTTAATGCCACAGCCCCCCTAGCGGAAGTGAATCCCTGACCCCTCATGAGTAATAGCGCCAGCAGTCATGAAGAAGGCGTGGCTTTACGCCGTTCTTGACAGTGATTGGTCGAGCCATTCTACTTTGACTCTGTCGGTCGGAGCTGCCTGACCTGTTCACGCCGAGTAAACGTGTACAGGGAAGCTTGAAGGAACATTATTAACCAGGTCGATCTTATCGCTAAATACGACCATCGAAAAGAAACGGAACCAGAGGGGGGGTTTGGGGTGTTTGGTTGCAATCGTTGGCTGCTGATTGGACTACATCTGCAGCAAATAGCAAGCGCGAAAGTGGGAATTGTGTTGGGCCCGGTTTTATCGCACAGTTTTGGTTGTGGAGCGAGAGTTTTTTGTCGGCTAAACACATGGCAGAAGAGATTTTTTAAAGGGACTAGTCGAGTACATGTGAAGTCCGGTGGCTAGCAACATACCTCATCGACGGAATAGGTGCTGTTCAAAGGTTTTTGCCAGTCACATTTGTGCAGCGTAAAATGGCTACACTTGCAATTCCAGCAAACACCAGGGTTCTTTTATTGGACATTGAAGGAACGACTACACCAATCACGTTTGTTAAGGTAAACTTGAAACAGAATTGCACTGTGCTAACCAGTAAGCTTTAAGAATTGTTTGCAAACACCGATTTCCTGTCAGTCGCTGGGTGTTGACATTTAACGAATAAGCATCGCATTTCTTCCCATTACAGGATGTTTTATTCCCATACATTAAGGAGAATCTAGAGGACTACTTGTCTGCACACTGGGAAGAGGACGAATGCAAGCAAGATGTGCATCTGTTAAAAAAACAGGTAGCTACCAAGATGGCACGTTTGTTAAACAGCTCGTCAAGCCTCTGCACAGTGTTACATGGGCGTGTGGTTAGCGGTTAAGGTAGCGCGAAAAACCCAGAGGACTAAGTCGAGTTTCACGTCCCAGCAATTAAGCTTTTGGTTTCTTGATATACTGTACTAAGGAGGGCGTCACCGTTCTTTGTACATTGACATACTGCAGTAGCTAGCACCGCTGTATCCACACAATTTAGGTGGGAGGGGCTCGGGGTACCCCGTGAATGAAGACCAGACGCAACAATCGCGTCTTGCTCATCACATTGAAATGTGATTCTTAAAATGTCTGTTTATTTATTAGTGGTGTCCTGTTTGCGACACAACCGTTTTCTTCTCGGGAATATCTTGCGAACAAGGTTGTCATGCCATGTTAAGTAGGCACCTTCAGAACTCTTGGCGTCGAACGCTAACACAGTCGGTGCAGCTAGACAGCGTCTAGAAATGACATGGATCGGTTACACACGCCCGGCGATGCCGATCTGAATTATGAACAGCGAAATTATTTCTCTCTTGCTAATCCATCCCTTCTTCGCTTGAATTGATTGCCTCAGTGGAATCGTTCATTGAGAAACGATTGCAAAAACGGGTAGAAGATAATATATAAATCTGAGCACATAGAAAGGCTCAGGATTTGGTTGTGCGTTATGTAAACGGATGACAGGAGGGGGAGAAATTAGATGAGGCGGCAGTATCCACTGCACTTGAGCTGCAGCTGCAACAGTGCAGTGATCATTCATTCACTTTGCATTATTGCCATTTCTTCAAGATGGCGGGGAGCCTTTGTGAGGCGAGTGGGATATGTGAAGTACCTTCTCCCCCCACTCCCATGCCGGGCTTACTGGCGATGAGCCAGTAATGATTTTTCAGAGACCCATAATAAGCTTTATTTCCTCCTTGTCAACTGAGGCTTTTAGAAATGGTGTGAAGAGATGCTGCAGTGTGAACTGGACTGTACTGTCTATAGTGAGGGCTAGAAGGATCCAAAACTTCCCGTTTACAGAGCATTGTTGTGTCGTGCTTAGGAACCTCATTTTCACAGCATACTCCTTCTGTACTACTCTATAGAAACGCTGTTGGTCAATGCAGCAAGTGTAGCAGTAGGCACTGCATAAAAATGGCGCTGTCTGTTGTTTGAGGCGGAGGAGGACACCAGGCAGCACCGAGCTGGCCCGGTCCACGTCCTGGACCAGACAGTGCACACAGACGAGGAGAAGGCAATCCGCGAGGTGATGGACAATGTCCTGTGGCAGATGGCAGCGGACAGGAAGACCACCGCGCTCAAGCAGCTGCAGGGGCACATGTGGAGGGCGGCCTATGTCGCGGGGAAAATCAAAGGCGAGTAAGTAGCGGGACCGATTTCCGTCATTCCAGAACTTGAGGGCCCCGCAGGTTTTTGTGCCTTTGACACAAGAAGATCAGATTCCTGTTTTCCGAGATGCGGGCTGTTGCAGAGACCAAACTGGTGCAGACACTGTCTAGGTCAGGCTGTAAAATCCTAATCAAGATTAACTTACGCATGCAACGGTTATGAAATATGGTTATGAAATTTGTCTGGATCAGGACTGAAGGCCACTGGTGTGGCCTGGAAGGAGCCACACTATAGTGCTGTGTCTCAAAGCCAGTGCAATCCATGTGGTTTTGAGACTCAGCGATGCAATCACTTTGGCTTTGAGGTTGCAGTCAGGGTGGCTTTGAGAAGCAGCAAAGCAGCGCTTGTGGCTTTAAGATACAGTGATGCAGTTGCTGTGGGTTTGAGATGCAGCATCATGGTCACTTTACTCTGTGATTTGGAGGTCACTGAAGACCATCCCTGACTCCTGTTCTCTGTCCCTGCTCCGCCATGTGTGGAACAGAGTTTACCAGGACGTAGCTCCAGCCATCCGAAGGTGGAGGAGGCACGGCATCAAGGTCTACATCTACTCTTCGGGCAGTGTGGAGGCACAGAAGCTACTGTTTGGATACTCCGTCGAAGGAGATCTTCTAGATGTAAGGGTCATCTTGACAGAAGAGGAAACTTTACGTACAGCTCATTATACTTTTTTGTAGAGTGACATTTGAAAGACAGAAGTGTTGTCTTGACTCACTTTTGTTTAAAATTGAACATTTTGCATTTATAGCATTTATCCTCTTGGGCATGAATTGTTGTAACCAGGCTTTATTTAAAACCCTTTTATTTTACTCTTCAGTTATTCGATGGGCACTTTGACACCAACATAGGCGCTAAAGTGGAGAGCAAAAGCTATCAGAGGATTGCAGACAGAATTGGCTGCCCACCTGAAGATATTTTGTTCTTGACAGATGTCACAAGAGGTATGCAATTTAAAATACTCTCATAAACCACCTTTCTAGCACTAACAGATTTATTACATGCTATGTGAACGTTTTACCACCATAATATTCCTCCTTTTGAAGATTAATTATCAGGAGTGTTTGGAAGACATTGTGTATGTCTTTGTGTGTGATTTTACATTGTCATAATAATAATAATACACACGTGATCCATATTATTAGGTGACAGAAATGGATGTGAAACGCAGTTTAAAATCATTTCACATGTAGCAAGGAATGATGCAGCTTGCCACTGCACAGCGGCCTCCGTAAATCCATCCTCTAGCTTAACAGAGAGATCAGTTATGCTGCTCGCTGCACGTTGTCCTGCATGAGGGCTCGCCCGAAGCCGTGCAGCTGTCACTGAGGGGGGCTGGCGGGAGGCACAGATGTCTGCTGTGTCAAGAGAGGACGCTTTGTGTTACCGCAGAGGCCAGGGCGGCGGAGGAGGCGGGGGTGAACGTGGCCGTGGTGGTGCGGCCGGGAAACATGGAGCTGACCGAGGAGGAGAAGGCCCACTACAGCCTCGTCACGTCCTTCGGTCAGCTGGAAGTGGCGGGGTCGGCGTGATGGCGCGGGGTGGGGAGCGCGCTGGCTCGCTCATTCACTCACAGAACTGCCTGTCTGAAACGGGAAGGGGGGATGGGGTGGGAACGCTGGAGGTGGGTACGCAGGTCAGCAAGCACCAAACGTTTTGATCAGTCAGATGATTTGAAATTGAAGGGACCTGCTTGGGTTTTCCTCTCACCTTTTTTTTTTTTTTTTTTTTTTAAATCCTTTTAAATAAAACTGTATTTAAATTTTATTACCTGTGTGTTTTTGTGTCTGTGTTTAGTCCAGTGCAAACACGTACATTTGCGATACTTCTGGGTTTTGCTTTTGCAAATATATGGCAGAGCAGGAAATGGAAGATCCAAGGGCAGTGTTGGAGGTTTTCATGCAGCCTGGGTTGTCTTGGTGTTTTTTGTTTTGTTGGCCATCTAATGAAACTCATCTCATTCTTCTCTCTGTGAGCTCTTTGAATTTCTTGAGGAATTTGCTCATCCATGTGGAAGCAATCCTATCACTTTGTTTCATTTAGAACCACAGATGTGGGGCACTACCGAGACATCCTGTCATGAACTGGGACTGTAAAATATATTTTGAATGGAGTCATAGTCTGATGCAGGCTCTTGTAAAATGGACTTGTTTATTAGCAAAGAGAAAATACAACATGCATAACAAATAACCACATCACCACACTTGGAACAGTCATTCAGGAAGCATTTAGAACAGTTCTGTTGAATGATACTACTAATCACACATTTCAAAATGTAATTTTTTTTTCAAAATGAATGTAATAGTAAGCCTGGAACAGAAGGAATTTTCTGGAAACACTTTCCAGAAAGCAACAACCAAGTCCCTTCATAAAAAAAAAAACAGTCATGAGCTTTGAAAGAAAAAATATCAATATGTAAATTATCTAGACTAAAAACATTCATAATTTCCACAAAATGGATGAGTAGACAATTATTCCACATTGTTAATTTTACACTTAAAAAAACATCCCATTACGTGAGCTGACCTCATGGGATCATGGGTAAACCCCCTGGACAAACATAAATATGTTCAGATAAACAGACCAATGCTATCATATCATCCCCAGGTATAACTATGACATTTGCAGAAGGCAGCACCAATCAGACAAGTTCCTGTTTCTTGTGAATCCCACCTTTGGAGGCTATTTTGAATATCCTAAATCTGTAGCAGAGGTAGGTAGACACAAGATGCAACCTAACAAAATACAAAAGTACTAAGTTATTCAAATAATGCTATTAAATAATGTAGCCCTCCCTTATATGGATATTTTGGTATCTATAGTATTGAGACCACAGTAACGGTTGCACAGTACAGAGAATAAATAGCTTATAATGGGCCATAATGGAGAACAGCAAGCAACTGGCTAATTCCATGGAATAGTCAGTCCATGAGAGTACTCTGTTGTAAACATTTTCAGATGTAATATTTTGTCAATGTTATAAACTGTACTGTCAAGATAACACTTAAGAAATGCTTGCTCTCATTGTGTCAGTGACACTTATGATTTTTTCCCCCAGATTGATTAAGACATTGAACTATTAATACACAATATTCAAAATACTTCATTCATTCATATCCTTTTTCAGTAAAAACAAGTACAAAGATTGCAGATCCTTGCCACTTTGATTCAATCTCAACCACTTGTGGTAAAACATTATAGACACAGACACACCAAACCAAATGCAAAACCATTGGGGCCAAGGGTAAACATACGTGCATGGTAAATGTACTTCATCTACATAGCTGACCTTTGCCTCTGTGCTCTTGAGGAGTTTGTTGTTTTTAAAAGACTGCCTCTAAATCACTGAAATTGCTACTCAACGGAAGAATGTTCCAGAGATATTACATTCCACAAGCGGACATGCATTTGTGATGGCTCCGTGTGCAGGGGCCTATGGGAACCAGACAGCGTTTTTCACAGTACTCTCTCACAGGGTGACCCAGAAGCTCAGGAGGGTCCTACAGCTGGTCGGACTGGTACTCCGAGACCTCGGAGAAGGTCTCGGACAGGCTGAGCGGGGGGTCCTGGTCGTCGCTGCAGACGATCTCGAAGCGGTAGTGGCGGAACTCGATCGCGAAGGTGCTCAGGAAGCCCAGGAAGAACATGACGAGCGCCCACTGCGCCCGGGCGGCGTGCATGTGCAGGCGCTGCGCCATAAGGGCGAAGTCTGAGGGGGTTCCGTCAAGGCCAACACGGGACACGCCCACATGCCCTGTGCACCCGCGCGGTGTTTGCGGCATGTAACGCAGTGGTGCCCTCTATTGTTCTCCCAGATCCAGGGTTTTAGTGCCATTTCAACTAGCAACTGACTGACACCCAGCAAAATGAGTGATTCAAGTTCCCCTCCAATCAGTGCCTGCAGTTTAAGAAATTAACCCCTGGGTTAGAGTAAATACCAGAATCACATGGATCTCTAGTGGACAGCACTGATTCATTTCTTTGCGCCCCATGTGCTTGGGAGCATTTGCCAGTCGGACAGATGCAGGTGACACGTGTGTGCTGGATGCAGTGGTAATAGTTGTGAGGGAGAGACGGTGTTGTGAGTTTGTGCTAGACAGTGGAAGGATACACAGCAGCATGCAGGAAGTGACTGCCCCAGATAACAGGAAGCGCGGAATCCCAGCCCTTCTCCCCTCGTTCCTCAGGTTGACCTTCAGCGTTATGACAGACTGGACCCAGCAGAACAGGGTGCCCAGGCCGAAGGTCATCGATGTGCCGATGTTATGGAGCTCCTCATCATTTGAAAGCTGAGACAGTGACAAGCATATGGCTGCATTATTAGTACAGGAATTAATGCATTACAACATCAATCAATATATATGTATATGACACTGGATATTGCCAGAACTTACACATTACACATTGATGCAGTTCAATGAATGAAGAAGCACTAATATGTATCAAGAAAATAAAAATTGTTTAAATACTCCTTTTCAGTTCCATAAAATGAAAAGTCCAGTACGTGGATATTTTGTTGATTTAAAAAATGTCTCAGATAAAACAGATTAATTTCAACATTATTATCTTGACTTATAAACACAGATGCATTACAAAACAAGTAAAGGATTACAGTAGTGACAGCAAGAAGGGCATCTGAGAAGACATTCAGATGTAGCACTGCTGGTCTGCACCCTGTACAGACCACTCATACCTGGAAGTTGCCCACCAAGGTCATGCCAAAGCAGGCCAGAGACAATGCCACCAGGCTGCCAATGTTGAGCCAGGGCTTGCGCACTCTGGGCTTCAGCTGCAGGTATCTGAGGACGCCAATGATGAACCCTGAAAAGAAGCACAGATTTTCGGTTTGTGTTCAAAGTAGCTCCCAAACGTGAGGGACCTGCTTCTGCTGCTGGTGATTCCCAGTGATGCCCTCTTTTATTTAGAAAGATGCTCTATTGCCTTTTTTTCTTTGCTGCTTTATTCCCTTGTGTGTGCAAAAAAGAATCAAGTCACAAATGCAAAAATGAGGAACGGTCCGTGCATTGTTTATTCCTACCTACAAAAGCCGCCATGTTCATGACTTGACTGAATACACAGCTGGCTGGCGGGGCATTGCCTGCAATGCTGAAAGAGAAACATGTTAATTTTAAATACAGAGAAAACATTTCAGTAATGCAGGGATATTCAAATCTCAAGCAGTCATAAATTATACTATGCCATACTGTACCTTATATATGGAGGGGATTTTGGTCCAGATCGCCTAGGAGAAATTAGAATGATACCATTTTTAACATGAAGGGTGAACAAAAATACAATGAGCTGAGGTCCTGGTGTTGGAGAGCAATTTAAGACCCTCAAGGATATGTGTTTTCAGAATATAAAAGTACAGGGTTTACTGTACACTGCGTGTCAGGGAACTACACAGACGTGCTGCTCAAGAAACGGGTAATCTGGTATCTCACCTATATTCGGAGTTGAGTGGGGTTATTTTCTCATCCTCAACAGCTATAAAGTACCTGCAATGAGAATGTTGACTAAATTTAAGTCCTCTGGGTGAGGAAACATTTGACACAGAAGCTGACAAGAACAATACTTCACTGTAAGATTTCTTTTCTGTACTGTGATCTGTAGCAGTATGCTCAGAAGGGTACCAGTCAAATGAAGGGATATTAACAATATGCTACTCAACTGTATGTATACTTAACAGAGTATTGCATCCAGTCCAAACTGGTACAACCTGCCATCATGTACTGAGGTCATAAAACAAAACAGCCGCACAGCATTTGAGGAAAGGTTACTAATAGAAACTAACTAATGCACGTGTGATGACAGCAGGTAGTAGGCAGGAGGATAAAGTGGAGTCTCAGAGGAGAAGGGGAGGTGTAACTCACACAACCCACAGTCCGGCTGCTGTGAAGAGGGAGAAAATGATGGGAAGAAATGTCCAGGGGCTGCACTTCCTCATGCCTGACTCTTTAACTTTCCTCTACAATAGAAAAAGAAGACACAATTCCTACTCTCTACCCACAATTCCTCCGCATTATCTGTCATAGTTACTCTCCATTGAAGATCTTACCTGGACATAAGGACAGAAATAATAAATACATATGAATAAGCGGAAAAAAATTCCCTAATCTGCTCTATAGTGATGCCTGCTCAAGCAGACTTCATAACCCCTCAGGTATTTGCCCTTGTTTGATATTTGACAACCTAAAAGGCATAATATCTGCTTGACTGAGGTGCTGCAAACATGCAGCCATAATTTACTTAATTTTAGTTCATTGTCTTCTTTGTTACAAGTAATTATTTGGAGTACTTCTTATCAGTGCAGCTACATTGTCACTTTGATTTCTATTCCACCAGATACAGTTGCAATTCCAGAGAAACCATTTTCAGTGAGATAAAAATCTCAATACATTTCTATCACTGACATTACATTCAGGCTATAATGATGCTTCAATTATTTCTGCAGCACAGACATAACTGGCTATAGTAATAAGTCTGTGATACTAAATCGGGTCATTTCAAACAAGAAGCTATGTTGTATATTATAAGGTTTGTAGAAAATTTTTAAAAAAGCATACTGAGATGTTTTTTTTTTCCTGATAAATTTAACATTTTTGTAGCTGTTCATAGAACACTCAGAAAATCAGCACTCCACAGACTCCATCCATTGGTGGAGCCAGACAAATTTTATAGGGGTGGCCAGGCTGAGACCATTACTCACACTGGAGTGGCACAGAAACTGATGTCTCGTTCATTTTTTTTTCTGTGTGGAAAATCGCTGTAGGCCAAATAGTCAGTTTTTTTGGTCACTCACTCTTATCATTTGCTTATGCAGGCAACAGTGACTGCCATGTAAAAGCTCATAAGATAATTACAATTTAAATTACATAAGATAAATACACACTTCCTAGAGCGCTCTCTGGTTGCTCTTCTCCTTTACTGTCTGACTCTGTCTCTGTCTCACTGTCATCCTGCATCTCCCTCTCCGCACCACTCTCCCTTCTCTCATTACTTGGCTTCTTACTACACTGACCAAAGTAGGAAGTTATCTTTCACTTCATTTTGCCTGACAGGTACAAAGTCAAAATATAACAACCTTAAGGGAAGTACTAGCAAAGTTATCCATTTGCATTACGTTGCATATTATCATTTGGCTGCCAACTTTCACGCACTGAGTGTGTGACTCACGCATTTGAGTCCCATCTCACACTAGCATGATTTGCTGTTGTGTTTTGCACTTCAGGGCCACCGTATGAATGCGTGGAAAAAGAAATTCTGTTGACTTCTATGCTTCTTCTCTCGCCAAAAATGTGATACACAAAGACTGACCAAAACTATCTTACCCCAAGTCAGCACTGAAAGTTGGCAGCCTTGCTTGAAATGGTCGCTGTTTTACAACGGTATTGGAGCTGCTACATGCTTATTCAACAAAATACTTCCTCTTCCAGGAAACTGACACAGTGAGGCTGTTTATAGCTTATGACTTAAATACCGGTAGTAAACTTTATGAGATCACATCTCATTCAACTTGTGTATCACAGTCATAAGATACACACAGTAAACAAGGAACGTTTAAAACACACTGAATACACTTCTTTCTACGTGTTAAAAGCTTAGCTGCGATTATACTGCCGAGACCTCTCTCCTCAGGCTGCAGGTAGTGGGTTGTGGCCGGCTAGAAGCAGAGCCATGTAGAGCCATCTACATGGCTCTGGCTAGAAGGGCTCTGAGAACTACATGTGGTTGGATGCGGTTGAATGGGGGTTGGTTGCGCTGTTAAAATGTGTCTGTATGGGAACAACAGCCGTAGAGAAATGGTTCCACAAAAAAGTTCTGCCTCAAAGGTGGTATTGTGTGGGGTGGCCAGACTTTAGTCTGTGGTGGCCGTGGCCATCGCGGGCCACCCCTTGGCTCCGCTCCTGACTCCATCTGCTCAACCTATTCCTCCACGTCTTAAATTACTCTTTAGGACACAGTAAAACAGTTTAAGTTCAAAAGCAGGCTTTTCTGGCAATGTGGCCCTTTACATTCTCTGGGTCAGGGACACAAAGGAAAGCAACACTGTCGTAAATGAAAATACCAGGTCCTGATTAAGAAATTACAAGAATAAAACGTAGACAATCAATAATATTTAGTACTCACATTTATGTAGAAGTAACCAAGGGGTGGCTGGAAGATTCAGCCTATAAAGATAGAAGTCGCAGTAGGAATTTATTTATGTGTACCTTATTCAGCTGAATGTAAAATAATTACTTGTAATTCAGTTTATGCGATGACCAACACATAAGCAAAGGAAAAAAAATGCAGATTGAGTGATAACAGTAAGCCTGCTATTTACGTTGCATATCGGACATGTTATCAAATGAAAGGAACGGTAACAATAACGTTACGTACATATGTATGCACAACTCATGCTTCAAACAATTACACAAAAAAATCCCAAGGATGACAAAAACTTCAAAGGAGTCTGCAACCATTTTCAGAACCTCACACTGCTGGACAGCTCCACTGCTGCACTATGATTGGATCACAAGAGGCCTAACTGCCAATCAGAACTGTGCATCCTGTCTCAGCATGAAGAGCGGGTGAAGGGGTAAGAGAGGGCAAATTACTAGAGAAAATGGGGAGGGGAATTTTTTATTCATGTCAGCTACACACCCTGTACCCAAACAAGTGAAAAGGAAAAAGAAGACGAACGGCCTCATTTAAAATTTTCAGTAAATCTTCCCACCAACCGCTGATTTTCATCAAAAAACAAGATGCAGTACTGGGTGACAGTATATGTTTATTACGGTTATAAGGGAATAATGACACTGGTGTTGGCGATGACGAAGATTATTGTTATGATTATGGCAGAAAGAAAGAATTTGTTTAGATTAACTAAGGCCTACCTTATGAAATGAAGTTGAACATTACAGAGAAAAATGCATGGCAACTCTACATTAAAGTGTGTGAGAGCTGAAACCTGGCCTAACTTTTGAGCAGGTAGACTACACAAAGCGCAGCATTCACGCATTCTCAGGATTCATTGAGCCACTATATAATAAAGTTTTCTTTTGTTACGGTTAGAGGTAATGATGCAAATTTTGTTCGAATTTACATATATTTAGGTATACAACAATGCAATTAGTGACCACATGATTCCGATTTGCTATTTATTCCCATGTTAAAATGAGAACAATTCCCGTTAATACATTTCTTAAGGGGGTAATTCATTTTCCACAGTCTAACCTAATATCAGCAAGGTAGTCACTACTGTCATGTAGTAATGCGAACTGAATTTTTATTTTATTGTTCACCGCACAACCTATAAAATGGAGGCTACATTTTCTCTCGTAAATGCCTTCACCAATCCCACTGCTCGTGCTCATAAATCGCTTACAGTAAAACATTGTCATACCTCGTCGGTGCTCCGCACTTCCTGCTAGTAAAACTCCTATCCTCTTCATTTCACGCGGTGGTACGCATTTTTGAAATTCACTCAGGACTGCATTCATGCACAATCACCATTCGAAACATCTTCCTGGCCACAACGTGGAGAGTTAATGCAATACGCGTATTCAGAGATGGAGGTTTGCTAACGCACGGGCGCAGACAAACGCTCAGCTGTGCCTTATCTCCTGTAGCGGCGAGATTCATTCGAGACAACGACGCCGGCGAAAGGAAAGAGTATTACAGTAATCACAGACGTACGAATGATATAGTATACCTGGTCCCGTGCAATTTCCATATTATACTCCAGTTACGCCGCATGATGTCTCAAAAAGGTGCTAATGAAACAGAGCTCAGATCCACGAGACCATTAACTACACAAATTTATTCCCTGAATACAATGTGCATTTGTATGCAAAATGAACCATTAGCCTACAACGCTTTAATGTTCATATTTCAAATAAATGACACATACATAGGGCTCATTTTGAAAAGAATACACAATACGTGTTGTGGTATAGCCTACATTCTGAAGATTCATTAATTTTTTATCAACATGCTCAGCCTACAGGGGTGCTGTGTCGTCGGAAGGAATAGCTTAAAATATATGGGCAAAAACACATTCAGGTTTAAATTTCTTTATAGCGTTGCAGTGGTCTGTTCCAAAATGATTGAACCTTATACATTTAATCGCTGCAATAAAATAGGTAGAAAAGGTGGAGGGTGTGTTTTGCAGGCAAATTACATACAAAATTCTGTTCAGTTCAATTAATGGGATCTACAGTAATAGGTTGTAGGTTGTAAAGACTCCATACGTTCAGAATCACTACAGTATAATGTGTTTCCCCAGGCTTTTACCAGAATGTTACACAGAAACATTAAAGCACAGGTACTCCATTTCAGCTTTCCATGGAAATGACTCGGCCTTTTCTTTCAATTGTTTTATGATTTAAAACTCCTTGGGCTGCACATACAGTGTAATTACCACCTGTATTCAAGTCAAGGATTCTGGGTCAAGACGATTATTGATGTTACCTGATATAATTTTGCTGATGATCCTCATTTCATGGCTTTCTAGGAGGTCTGCAGAGCAAACAATAAAACCCCACCCTGTAATAAAAGGCTCAGTAATTAATGAATATTAGTTACTGAAGGAATATTTTGTGATCACAAATTTTCAAAGTGTAATGAAATAGTATGCAGGCAGGTACTGTGTTAGCTGCAGTTAAACTGAACATTTGACAGGCATGAAAGTTAAATTTGTGAATACAGCTTTAAGCAATATAATCTAGTGGTATTATGAATTATTATTTTTCTTTGAAGCTTTAAAACCTAATTTTCCTAATCCACTGTTTTTTCAGTTATTTCAGAATCACACTATCTTGAACACAAGACACACATCTGCTTGGTCCAAATATAACTGCAAACTGACGAAGCACCTCTGTGCCACTACTGCCATCTTGTTTGTTAGAACGAGGTGATTTTTGGTCACAGTCAGTAGAACCATGAGACACTTGTGTTGCAATGTGATCAGGTTATTTGTGATTTGTGTAAATCTGCTATGCCGATTACTTGAACAGTGTTTCTGGCTATATGCCAATTTACCTGGATGAGATGAAAAAACCAATATCACAACGGCATTACATTAGCAACAATTTATTGAAAAAGTTTTCAGTTCTACACTACAGCCATGACACGTAAGCAAACACACTGATATAGAAAGCATCTGCTGTATGAAGTCATATTTTGGTATCACCACATTATTTTACAACAGAACCCCCACATGACATTACATTTTGTATTTACTTAGCAGACCTCCTTTTCCAGTATGACCTACATAGCTTACAGTTTACATATTAGCCATTTATATAGTAGAAGCTATTTTAGGTTAAATACCTTACTCAAGCATACAACAGTAGTGTCCAACTGAGGATTGGAAATTGCAGCCACAGACATCCTGTTAACCAGATAGTCAGCTCTGTGCACTTCAGATTGAAAGTTCTGTCTCCACCATTGTTGAAGCTGCAAGTGTTTGGATATACTGGCTTATTATGAATATTCTTGAAGGTGGGTGGTCTGTGACAGAATATCCATAGCTAGCATAGCAACACAGATGGCACCAGAACCCTCCTGCTACCAAACAGAACCTTCTAGACAAGAAAGTATGAAGGACGGATGGAATGCAGGGGCCCGATATCTGGTCATAATGGAATATCTCTGCTGCAACCATCTGGTCATGTCTCCACTTCCCCTGCTACTACGACACACTACTGCCCATTCACGACTGCTACTGAAATACACACATTCTGTCTAACTGCACCACCGCCTGATGCAGCTTTTGAAAAGTAACCCAGGTGACTCTCTCGAATAACCACGTCAAATTCAACACCCTTTTGTCCATGAAAGTAACAGTAATTTATTTTAGCACATTAGGTATTTGACATTGGAATATTCATCCCAACACTAAATGTGTCACGTGTCTCTGTCAATTCTGATGGGGAGAATCCTGTGACTATTGTATTTTCATACAGTATATTAGGTTGCTTTGGGGAACAACAGAAAACATATTTGCCCAACTGTAATCTATAGACATGATGTTCTTAATGACCACTGTACTTGAATCACTAAAGTTTTTCTGTGTTGAATCTGACTGACCGGTACTTTGGCCAATTAAGGAAAAGCCGTAGTTACAGCTATAAGTGTCCCCACATTAATTATACTTAAATCAATGGAAGCATGGAGATTAAAAATACATGAAAACCAATTTCTGAATCAAAAATTCTGAAGTTTGAGAGCAAGAATGAGAATGGTATTGAAGTCTAACAGAGGGTGAGACTGGATCTAAGTTAGGAAAGGAGGCATGCACGCACGCACGCACGCTCGTGCACACACACACACACACACTTGCGCACATGCACAAAAGCACACTCGTGCACACACACGCACACTTGCGTACATGCATGCTGGCACGCATGCATGCATAATAAGATGTTTAATAAAGATGTTTTAATACAGAACATATGGAAAGCTAAAAATGCAATAAAAATCTAAAGCCTTTTATGGGATGTTCTGTACAGAGAGAAAGTGGTGGGTTTTAGGGTTGGAAAAAGCTGTTTTTACAATCACAAATGAGTCTGGTTTCTGAGCAATAATTGTCTAATTCTTCAAAAAGACATCATCACTTCAGCTTAAAACAAAACTATATATATATATATATATATATATATATATATAAACACAACAACCTACATCCGTCAATCACAAAGCACTTTGGGGATTGAAATACTTTGTGAGGAAATACAGTACATGAAAAAGGCCAAACCAGCTCAGCAGCAGATTCATTTTAAAATACACATTCTTAGTAGCAGTTGACATATTTTCACTCTGTGTAGCTGCAGTTGCCTTTAAATCAATGCAACCTGAGAATTTCTACCTAGTGGACAGGGACTGAGAGGACTGATCTGGGATAGCAGTGGTCTATTTAGTGATATGAGCAGCGACCCAATGCACATTGGGGACAGCTATGTCCAACAAAACACACATCGTTCCTCAAGTTACTAAGATTTTGTCTCTCTGGTCTTGGTGCAGACAGACCTCCGGGTTTACCTTCATCTGTATTACACCCATGTAATCAAAAGGACCGACAACAGCTCTCTCCATGCAAACTGAACACAGGTCAACATCATACACCAGTAACAAGATAACAGAAGCTGGAAACCTTCAGATTATCATAACACAGACGACCACAGAATATAGCCAATACAATCATTTCGTAACATTCTAAAAAATGGGACCGGGAATGCAAGCACAAATATAGCACAGTTTCTACAATGCTCTGATATGAACTACCAGTAAGACTGCTAAGTGGCAATGATTAGTTACAGAAAAGAATCATGGATATATTTTTGCTGGCGATGCTTTCTATGTCTTTTCTCTCAACATCTACAGTCATCTTCATTTTGTTGGAAAAAAGTCTCTCAAATTGCTTGGGCATATTTTTATACAAAACTTATTAGATTTGATTGACAGTCTAGACAGTATATATATAAATATATATATATATATATATACCTGAGATTGACCTGAGAGATGGGGGTTGTTTCTGGGCCACGTTAGAAAAGAGAACACAAAAAGAGGAGAGGAGAGAAGGGCTAATTTCAGTATACCAGAGGAAGGGTTGAAGAAACATGTGTCAGGTCATACAGATTAATTAAAAAGGGCACCGGTGTCTCAGCCTGTATTATTTCACTTTGCTTGATTTTTGGCTGTTAACTACTTTAGCAGTTTCTTCTGTAAACTTAATTTCCAAACAATCTACTTATTATTGTAAGTTCTTCTGAAAACTATTACAACCCTGGTCATTTTAAGGACAGAAACTGGTTTGTGGGTGCACAAAACAAATGTACACACAGTATTGTCAAATTCATATATTATAATGTGGTAGATGCCTTGGTGAAGAATGGTACTCGCCGGACCTATGTCTCAAGATTCCCTCCGCGCATTCTGTTGAGCAACTAGAGAAATTCGTTATCAAAGACTCGCTGCTGCTAAGATGCAGGGGCTCGTGTTTGCGCTGAGATTCTGACCGCAGTCCTCTCACGTGATGGAGGGTAAAGTAGCTTCCCCTAGGGTGCAGCAAATGCGCAGACCCCCAGCCCAAATTCCCAACTGACATTTAAATCTGCCTGCTCTAATTATGACACAAGCAGTGTGGTTGGTACAGTTTCCTGCGCACCCCTCGACCTAAGATTGCTCCTGCTCCTCACTGTGCTCTTAACCTGATTATTCAGGGCCTAAAGTTGGAAAAGCACTGATATGTCATGGCCTGCTCTCATTAGCAGCGTCTTGATGTTAGGCATTCTTCGGGGCAGGAATGCCATTACTGGATCAGGGTTACCTGACCGAGTGCCGCAGGAATATGCCATATGGAGGGCACTGGGCAGCCAGCTGAACTGAGCGGGAATAATGCTTCATGTTGGGCACTCAACTACAGCTTCCCTGACCCCATTTAGGGCTGCTTGGTTGTACCATCCGGCTTTTGTCTGCAAAAAGAAACACAAACCCTTTAAATCTAACAAATCCAAAGGTTATAAAGGGAGAGTGGTTGAGAGAACTAAGCTACTCTTTACTGTTTTGTGTAATTTTATTTTAGTACTTCCACGACTGCTTCAAAAATGCATTGAAGAAACTTTTTTTTCTGTAAAATTGCGGAAAATATTATAGCTTAAATTACAGTGATCCCAGTGCTCAACCATTGTCACATACAACATCCCCTTCTACATACTGCAGATTTCCCAGAAGGCTCTCTGGTAGAGGAGACAGGGGGAATGGTGTAGGGCAGTATTTCCCAAACCTCTCCTGGAGGACCAGTTGTCCTGCATGTTTTACATCTCTCCCTGCTCCAACACAGCTGATTTAAATGATCAGTTTGTTATTAAGCAGCTCCAGGAGTTCATAACAAGTTGATAATTTGAATCAGCTGTATTGGAGCAGGGAGAGATCTAAAACATGCAGGACAAGTGGTCCTCCAGGAGAGGTTTGGGAAACGCTGGTGTAGGGGCTAAGAGTCAACAGCAGAGGAGTGCAGGATGGATGGAGCTGGGGGAAAGGTGGGGGTTAATCATGATTTCCCCTTTACTGGCAGTGAACCGCAGAGGACCACCCAGCCCAACTGATGTTCTTACTAGGGGAAATGCAATATCAGGATGTGCCAAGGGAATATTTGTCTGCACTGTTATATCACAGCAGATGTGAGCTGCACTTGGCAGTTGCTTATCAAGTAATTTGCCACGGATTTCTGGCACTAACAGGGGTGAATACACTTACATACAGGATTCTGACACAAACCGACACAGTCTGATTCAGTCAATCTGTTAAAAAAGCTTCTTGAAGAATGTTTACATGTAACCGCCATCAATCGTTCTACTTTAATAGGTCTCATGTGCTTTGCTTCCCTTACTCTGTCATTTGAATACAAAGGCCAATATCAAATCCTGAAAAAGGCCATCTAGCACAAAGCTCTATGTAAAAAAAGACACCGCGAAAAAATGTAAGTCGCAGGCATGACCTACTGAAGGCTGACATTTGGGGCCTGAAACTGAACCCACTCTTAAACTGGGCAGTGGGACATACCAAAGCATCACATGGTGGTCACATTACACGGTCGCATTTACTGCATCCCCGCACGGTTGAATGCACTTCCTCCATGGAACCCTCACATAAAGGAAGAGCAAAATCTGTGACTCTCATTCAGTTTTGCTGTAGAGGTCTGTGCTAGGTCAGCACAAGTCGAGGGCCATGTACCAAAGTAGGTCAAGCCGATTCACTTGAGGAATTACACAGCACAAGATGGCAGACCTCCAACTGGTCCAGGGGTGAAGCGCCCGGCAGAGCCCACTGAACCAGGGAATGTGACATTGACACGGTTCAGCTTAGGGAATGTGCAAGGCACAGCCAAACTAGCACCTCCACATGTCACAGAGACATTCCTCTGAGCTGCACCCAAGGCGTAGAGCATAAATATGGACTCCAGTGAAATTTTACCCCATGTTTTTTAGTCAAAATATTGGCCATTTCAAAGCGATATACAGGTTCCTGCTGATAAAAGTAGAACATTTTAGGTGAGAATATTTACCTTTGCGACCTTGGGATCATAAACCAAGGTGTCCATCAAAAGATAAAATATTCATTTGTAAAGGTAGGTAAAAGGGTGTTTTCTGATTCCAAAGGTCTGGGAGATGGGAGTGAGAGCGAGGGAGGGAGTGAGTGTCAGACAGACACAGATAGGCAGAATGACGTTTGAGTTGTTTGACTATTATCCCCCACCATGGGGTATTATTATTTGTTATTTATTACTGCCTCTTCAGTGTATTAGTCTGTTTTTGTGCAGAGGAGCAGATTTTATTTCTTTTGCTTAAGATGATGAAAAAAGCATTCTCACTCATTTCCAAAATAAAAAACAGTCTGCAGACTGTGTTAACTGTCCCTTCTGGTCTCCCATCTGATCACTCCAGAGCCAGCACAAGGGATACATGATACTCGCTTATTTTAAACATTTGCTTATTTATCTGCTGTTAGCGTTGTTTACCAACAGCAGCAAGATGTCACGTTACTCTACAAACTAAACAGGGGCATCAGTGCCTCACAATTTTTGTGGCGTCAGATTTCTTGGAAATCTCGTCTTAACTGCTCTCAGAAATCTTTGCCAATCAATGGCCATTTTTCTCATATTGGCAAAATAAAAGAATTCCAGCCCAGTAGTGTATGAGTCAGAATATACCTGTTTCCCAAGTAGTATGTCAGATTAAAACATTGGATTTTCACTGGTCTCTATATTTAAGTGTCAGGGGCCATTGTGTCTGTACACAAGACTTATCCTGCCCAATTGTACGTGAAGACCAAGAAAATCTTGGGAAGCAACTGATCTGTTCTTCTCAGAAACCAATGAATGTATGCAAAAGGCTTTGATGGGGAGACCATATTTTACCTGCAGTCCACCATGGACCGAAAGGTAGGAGGAAGAAAAACTTGGTTAAAATTGGAATAAAATGGGGGGTTAAAAATATCTGGTGGTATCAAGGGTCCCACCTGAGTGTGGAAGCTTGTGATATCTAATAAAAGGGAAAGATGCCTTTTTTAATTGTGTTAAGTATTGTTATACAATAAAGAAATCTCACCAAATGCATACTTAATGCAAAGCATAAGTCAACTTTCGTTTTCTGTTGCCTTATCTGTAACAAGTGCCAAATGGTATTAGGAGAGGGGTGGCATGGTTTAAAGAACTTTCAGGGGATATAGCTGTTGTTTCCCATGATACTGGGAACAGCAAATCCAAGGTGCACTCCTGATCTAGCGTCTGGAATGAGAAACCCCGAAAGAGCTTTTGGAGATGTGACCACTTGATCATGTGAGGCTTTGGTACACAGCTCTTGCCACCCTCTGTCAGGAGTGGCTAGTGATCCACTCCTTTGGACCTTTTCAAAGGAGTGAAAGAGAATGCAGCTTCAAAAAATTGTGCATGTGATCATGGTTTTGGTCATGATGTGATCACAAACGTAGGCCTTCCAGAACACAAGGACCAACAGCTGTAACCATGAAGGTAACATTCCCATAAATTAATTCATAAACACACCGGACAAGTCCCCAGAATTCAATCAAGAAGCCCAAAAAGCAGAACACATGCTGTTCAAAAAAGAGAAAAGAAAAAGAAAACATCAAAAATAATGAGGAGGAACAGGGAGAGGAGAGGATGAAGGCAAATAAATGAACTTTTCATCCAGATGAAAAGAAGCTTTAAAACACTATCTTATCCTAAAATATCATGACATCTGGTTTGATTGATTTTCTTTATCATAACGGGGTATTTTTTTTTCTCTTGGTTGGACAAACACTTCTGCTTTCCGCGGTCCAGAGACGGAGCCTCAGGTACTTCCATCCCCTGTCCGGAGCTTGCGGGCCT
Organism: Megalops cyprinoides; assembly: GCF_013368585.1. Classification (NCBI taxonomy): domain Eukaryota; kingdom Metazoa; phylum Chordata; class Actinopteri; order Elopiformes; family Megalopidae; genus Megalops; species Megalops cyprinoides. The sequence continues at coordinate 18,390,868 of NC_050587.1, read as the reverse complement.
GGATCATTTCGGGCGATACCCTCTTTCGGTTGCTGGCCAGACCCAGCCAGCACATCAGGTCGATAAAGCAGGTGGTGGGGTTGAAGCGGAACCCAAACTCACTGGCGGAGTAGTCGAAAGGGAACGTGTGGTGGTAGTTATGGAAACCCTCGCCTGTGAAGAGGTGGACAGAGAAGATTGAGTCAGTCAAGTCATTGCATTTACTTGTATTTTCAGAGCTATTCAAATTCAAAGGGAGCCATGTTGTTCTGTCTTGCTGTGCCATGGTGGTTATGCCACGGTAGTGGGGCGGCAGTGTAGCATAGTGGTAAGTTGCAGGACTCGTAACGAAAGGTTGCCAGTTTGAGACCCTGCTGTGACACTGCTGTTGTACCCTTGGGCAAAGTACTTAACTGTAACCTATGTAAGTTGCTCTGGACAAGAGTGTCTCCTAAATGCCAGTAATGTACTGGCTGAAGTAATGTAGTTCAGATTGGTTCATTGCTGCATCTGTTGTGATTTTTTTGTAAGTCAAGGTTGAGCAATTTCAGAACTCCTACATATTCAGAGTTACCTTTCAACTAGCACTGGGTTTACACATGATCAGCACTTCCATCCCAAAAATAAGTTCATTTCACCCAGATAAGTTGTTTATTAAGTGACCAGTGACCATAGTGAAGTGATATTGGAGGAATCTGAACTACACAGACAGGATGCCACAGCCAGAGCCCTAAAGCAGCAGGCTGGTCCTCACCGATAGCTCCAAAAGTGACAAAGCGGTTCTCCCGTGGGCTGATGTTCTTGTCGTAGGGCCGGTTGCCATACATGTGGGCAGCGCTGTTGACCAGCCAGGTGACGTTGAGGGAGATGGTGTAGCGCAGGATGGAGGACAGGAAGTAGGAGTTCCACAGGGTCTCACTCCAGAAGTACCATGGCACCAGTGTGGGCAAAACGAAGCACATCAGCACCACAGAAGTCTTGTAGTATCTGCACACCAACAGCACAGTGTCAATCAAATGGACTCCGCTGACCCTGCTATTGTTCCACTCTCCTCACTGACTACAGCAGTACATTTTTATAATCTGGCACAGCTTAAAACACACACACACACACACACACATACAAACAAGCACTATAAGAAAGATGTCTTCCAGAGCGCTGAGGATCAGCACAAGACATCAGCACAATGCACAGACAGTTTAACAAGGGAAACACATTTATTCAGTGGTGGATGGCAAATTATCCGCTGATTGTCTGAGCTCTCAGACCCATGATTAATGCTCTCATCACTCTCAGGCAAAGGGGATGAGAGGCCCATAATAAGATGTGGTGAATTAACATCGTCAGCATTGCTGTAAAGACACTAACGCACATTAAAAGGCAGACTCACTTCCTCTGAAACACCACGACAGGGTCAGCAAGGAGGTCGCTGACGTCCAGCTTCTTGCCCTTCTCAATTACGTCCCAGTGCTTGCGCACGAAAAGCCAGCCCACGTGGGCAAAGAAGAAGCCGCGCTTGGCGTTGTGGGGGTCGGCATCCGTCTCGGAGTACTTGTGGTGGACCCGGTGATCCCGTGACCACTCAAAGATGTCATTCTGCATCAGAGAAGGACAGAGAAACAGACAGAAAGAGGACATGGAGGAGGATTTAGTGTATGATGTATTGGATAACCTGTCATAAGGCCCTTGTCATATCAGTTTGTATCTTCACTTTTAATTGTTCTCTTAATGGGAGATGATTAATGGCGTAAGACACTCATTTAAATGGTTGTTCAGCATGTAAACAGTCATATGAATTTAGGAAACATGCCCACATACTGTTATACTATGTGCATAAGCATTTTTTCTCTTGTTGCTATGGATGTATATTTATCCACAGTTCTTGTGCATACATTTGCATGTAACTCTTTATTGAATGTCAAGGTTAATAGATGGTGATGAATAAGAGGTGACCTGTGAATGGGTGTTCAATGGTGCTTAAAATTCAGGATTATATATTCATAACCTGTACTTGTATGGTGTTACACTGTCATTTCATGCAGTTTGAACCAGGAATATTTGGATATTCAGTATTTTGAAACACAAAATTCAACTAGAACAACAGTAAATGAAAAATATATCTAAATAATTACTCCTGGTCCTGAACATTAAACTATTACATATTTGCACTAGCTTCTTTGTTGAGATCGGTTGCCAATGTGAGATTACACGTGATTCCTAAATGTCTCAGCATGACTTCTCAGCCAGTCTCAGACAAAAAAATAGAAAAAAAAACTTTCCTTTGTGTCCTTTGTCTACTGTGGTGGATGACTGTCCGCTCTCTTAATTAAAACACATCTTCCAATCTATTTAAAACCCAGTGAGGTTTAAACAGTGGTCAGCATGATAATTGGTTTTATTATTCTGGGAGGTCCAAATGAAGGAGTAACCTTTAACAAGGTATTTTGGAGGTCTAATGCGCATTAATTGATGATGTGAAGACTGTCTCATTATGTATTTTGCATGATTCATAAATTGAGATTATTAATACAGCGGTTATGTTGTAAGAAAATCTGAGCAAAAGGCTTTCAGTCAATTAGATTCACACACAAATATACACATACTGTTTGTGACTTTTATTTACTTAATTTTCATAAATACATCCATAAAACCTAATTGTGGATGTTCCTTAAATAATAGCATCTCTTTTGTCTGTCTGTGTGTGTGTGTGTGTGTGTGTGTGTGTGTGTGTGTGTGTGTGTGTGTGTGTGTGTGTGTCTGCACTAACATTGTGCTAATTCACTTAAGATCACAAATCTGAAAGCCTGCGTCTGCAATGCATTCCTGTGATGCGATGGGACACTTGAATCAATAATGTATTAGTATATTTTGAGAATGAGAACACTTCACTGCAAAATGCAGTTGAAAAAAAGACCCACAGCACCAGACTCCTATCTGAGGAATACATGTCTATTGATTGGCATGATTTTCTTCCTATTCTGAAAGGTATACATATGGCCAGAAGGCAGAATGCTGTCTCAGAATGACTCATTTGCTTGTGAGAATATCCAGGCAGAAGTGCCCCCCCCCCACCACTCTGTATTGATTGGACAGGTCACGTGTTTTCCCCAGCAACTGGCTTTCTAAAGCTGGGAGCAAGGGATTGTGGGAAAAACTCCCAGCATCACTGTCAGCATTAGAACTCGCTTCTCCCACATATGGTGGCCTGTGTCCAGATGCTAAGCTCGCCCACAATTCCTCCACTGTCAGGGAGTGGATGTTGACAGAATATACAAAAATATTAAGATTCACTGCAGACTGAATCATTCCCCTCCCTGGTCCCAACAAGGTGGACAAGGATTGTTCCCAGCTTAGAGATTATGCAGGTGCTGTTTTGCGACAAGCCAAGAGCAGAAATGAGTTGTTCTGCACTTGAGCCATGAATTATGATATCAGTTTTCCACCGAGACACAGCATCAGCATCACTGCACCACAACACCGTTCAAGGGATGAGTGGATGATAGATGCACAACCCCATGTAACCTGAGATTCACATCTCACATGAGCTTGCTTTGTTCTCAGCAGCTCCTTTTCCTCTTCCTGAAGATTAGGGAGAAACCCTTGGGGGATTTGTTCAAATCCCTCCTGGACTCATTATGAAAGCCCTCCCAAAAGCGTCTGGGGCTTTGGAGAGGAGATGAAGGCACTGGGACCAGCTGATGTGTTGGCAGAGGGATTCAACACACATTATTATAACAGGCTCCAATTTCATCTGACATTGCCAGGGTTACCGAATGTTACTGAGGGTTATGAAACTAGTGCAGTCCAATGTGGTAGTTGTTAGTGTAACACTGGCACAGAACATCTATGGTGTCTACACAAGCTCAGATTCACTTACAGCTCAACATGGCCACACAGTGTGTTGCATCAAGATGTTTTTGATCACACACACCTCCTCTATTGTAACAATCTGCTAAAGCAAGATAATTGGAGCAGAGATTCATAAGTTGTGTTTCATGAGTGCTGTTTTTTCGCTTCAGAGTTGTACTGCAATGAATGATGAGAGTATTGCAGTAGTAATCCATAAAAACCAAACATCGCACAGAATGTTGTGCAAAATGATGCAGGCAAGCTGTGGTACAATCAATTAGGCACTTTCTGTTTTCACATTTCCTTTGTCTTTAAGGTGGTTTCCTGTAAATAGTATGCATGCATTAAAAACCAGAGATCTTCACACATTACTCCACACAGACACGCAGAGATGGAGCAAGGAGCAGCTGACCTCTGACACTGACAGAAAGGATCTGTGAAGAGGTATATCAACAAATCTTCATTAAAAACACAGACAACCTCTCTGAATGGCCCTGGGCAGACATAGTTCAATGTACCTATTTCTGAGGGCAGCCATCAAGAATGAAGCATGTAAGACAGCTGATCACTGATTTAACACAGAAAATTTTTTAAATGCCTAGCAATTTAAAAATAAAATGTAAAATAATACTTCAATTCCATCTCTTGTACAAAAAGAGTGTCTCAGTGGTAGTCAATACATGTCACAATAAGAGTCTCATTTGTACCTCAGAAATCAATAGCTGGCTTAATTGGCCATGTGACCCTAGTGGGGCTCTAATGAACGTCTCTTCCTGCCTCTCTGGGTATGGAGTGTCTGTGTGTGTGGGAGGGAAGAGGCTGGCTGTCATCTGTATCAAAGCTTAAGTGAACACAGCTGATGTCAGAGACAAGGAATTCTGGGAAAAACCAGCCACAGTAATGCAGGTCAGTGAGCCTGAAATGTGTCTGCTGGCACTCTCTCCCCCCCGATGCCACACAGGGAAGGAAAGTGTTTGCCAGCATGGGTAAAAGGCATAAGGCCAATAGCCTAGCTCCAGTTGGCTGTATTCAACATGAGTAAATAAATGAAACCGTTTACACAGAATTGGTACAAGTACAAGTGATTTATTTGTAGGTGTTTGTTTTTACATTAAGTGAGCACTTCTGGAAATGTGGAGTCCAACTATATGATTTAGTGGAATTTCGTGGCCTGCTTCCCCACTGTGAAGTCTCTCTAAAGTGAAAATAAATCCTCAGAAGGTGGGAAAATGTTGCTTTCAATCTAATTAAAGAGGCAAGTGTCCCTTCACATTTATGGATTGATTTTTAATGGACAGATACAGGACAAGACATTTTTGGATTGCATTCAGACAGTGGTGGGTTTTGATGGGTTGATTGTGTATACAGTTTGATACTCTTTCAATATATTATGTTAACAACAGGTCCAATGAGTGTCCAAAACCCAAGCAGCTTTGTAACACTAATGCTAAATATTAAAGGCTCTCACGTCCCGTGCTGTACTAAGAAGCAGTGATGTGGAAGGAAGGCTTCATGAATCCCCAAAAATGGGTGGAGCTACCAGGAGTGACCAGTGACTACCTGATCTAACGGAATCATGACTCCTTTGACTTTGAAGAGCAAAGTCTTCTGAGTAGTTCATACACATCAATGATGAACAGGGTGATGGGCAGGACACAGAGGCTCCTCCTGTCGCTACAGAAGGCGTGAGAAGCACATGCTGTCCGGCTCTCTCACCTGGAAGGCCATGGAGTTGGCGGCGGCGAGGAAGAGCCTCAGAGGCAGCGTGGCTTTGTAGGACCTGTGACTCCAGAGCCGGTGGGCCCCTGCCGTCACCCCCAGCGCCGTCATCACAAAACACAGGTAGGCTGCAGACACAGGACAGGAAGAGGGCCATGCTGAGTGGAGGAGAGTGTCAACACACACGTCGTTTGAGAAAATGGGTGTGCCTAAAGGCCGTGCTTTATCTCTGACATGTCCTGACCGCTTTCCAGATAACTTTCTGTTATCGCAGACAGCAGTGTTCTGTCTTGAGAGTCGTAATTGAACTGACCTCAGAACTGTCGATCAATCAATAAAATAAACTTGACACCAATTAATGCATTTAAAGAGTACAAGGTCTGCTGTCAAACACTTCGCTTATCAACTCTTCAGGGGAAAAAAAATGTTACATGTAACTGCCTGCTGTGAGGTCACTGCCGCTGCGGGACACTAGCATCAATCAATGTCCAGCTCAGTCTCCCTGCCAGGATTCAGTGCACTGAAGATCCTGCTGAAGTCACTCCACACAATGTAACACCATGAACTTCAGACTGCCTCTACATGTGGGGTAGCACCACTCAGGCACATCAGTTACCCTTAGATTTCTGGATTAGTGTGAAGATTCTCCACATTTCTAGTGGATTGTTTCTGTCGATGGGGCATACAGAAAATACTTTAAGAATATGGTTGGAGATGGTGGAGGGAAGAGCTAATTACATGCTTGCTGGGATAACATCAAGTGACAGGCTGTTTTAAATGGAGCAGTGATTCACCGTCCACTAGGTCGGGCAGCATTATTTAAATGTTATTCTTAAAAAAATGGGCTCAACACTGAAAAGCAAATACAACACTCCCACAGCCACAGGGGGAATTGTGATTGTAAACATGAGTATTTCAGATTTCCCAAAAGAACAGAAATTATTGCTATTCATAAATGCCCATAACTGTGTGGAAAATAATTTTATGTGGTTTCTGGCACCTGAGACTCTGCTTAAACTAGTAGTTTATGAAAAGGTCAGCGGCCAGTTGATGTCATTATTTATTTTAAAACAATAGTACTCAATAACACTTACATTACAGAAACTGTCAATTGTACATAAGCATAGTCTTCCTCAAGTTAAATGGTTTCTATATTCCCTGTATCGGATATATAATTGTAATGCAGAACAAACAAATCAAAGAAACCACTCTGGCTATGAGCATCACCCCAATACAGCCAATGTGTACAACACTGTGCACCTTCACACAACAGTCTACATTACCACTGCTTCAGCTGAGATGGACCCCAGAGCTGAATAAAGCAAGCCTCTATGGCAACTCAGACACTGCAATACTGGACAAAACTGATATACAATTCACATTAACATGATATCACATATTAATATAATCTCCAGTAGGGTCTGCATCTCTCTGCAAATGAATTAACATTATTGACTGCGGGAGGAGCAGTCAGCTTGCTTTATGACTGTTAACTGTTACACGCCCAGGTTGGAAAAAGTCTGGACTTGAAGAATATTGTATAATTGCATGGATGTCGGCCTTTTTTGAGCCATGGCACACCTGGGCAGCTGGCAATTATCTCTGAAGCACAGCCTGATGCCGTCTAATCAAATAAATCACATATTCCATTGATGTGTTGCTGGACCAATTTCAGAAACTCACAAGAAACACCTGTCAATAAAGCTGGGGGCCTTATTCCCTATCCCTCAACCTAAAAAACTGGTGATTTCAGAGCCCTGTCATTGCTAGAATACAGAATACATTTTATAAGGACTTTCTGTTATTCTTTTCCTAGGAGAAGTGTAGATTTGGGGTGGGGGATGTAGGGAATTAACATTCTTCCACATAGTTAGGATAGAGCAATAATGAATCCCGATTAGACTGTCTTCAGTTTCAGACCACATGATCACCACCACCATGTGATCAACTTGACTTTTATATATGGTATCCTGAGGAACCAAACTGTAGAACAGTTACACGGCCACAGTGTCTGTAACCTTCCAGGGTTACTCATACACACCTTCATCAATTTATGCCACTTTACAGCTGACAAATAACTAAGACATATCTACACCAACACACATTTCCTGTAACTGTCAAATGTACTGTGGGCCTTGTCTAACACTCCTTTGCATATTACTTATGTGCTTACTGATCACATGATCTCTCTTTATCACTGAAAGCTTTTTGAGGACTGCAGACGGACTGGCATTCATGGCTGTGGGCTACATCACTGGGACTAAATCTCTAAATCAAGCTTTCAACTTAACTGAAAAACATAATGAAGGGATGACAGACACTCTCTCTCTTTCCCTCTCTCAATTCAATTCTGTTAAATAGTTCTTTATTGGCAGGACAAGCTAAAGCCATGTTGCCAAAGCAATTCTGTAAACAATATTTAAATCTAAGCACAACAATGTAAAACAGAACAAAACATATGCATACAGGAATGCAGAGATATATTCTCTTTGTCTTCTTCTCCCTCTCTCTCTCAGAAGCCTACCATCAGTGGTAAAAAGTTCAAGTAAAATCTCTCTCCAGACTTAAGCGGGTTGCTGCCACAGATATAATTTTGCTTGGCATTCATTTAAAAAAGATCTTTGACAAAGATTAGACACAATAGGGTATATTCAAAACAGCAGAGATGATTAGGGGCAGTAATGAAAATAGATTAATTTCCCACTGTGATAATAATCTTTTACAAAAATATATTATTTGGTGGTGGGGAAGGTCAGGCTGTAGATAAAGAGATCATGGATTAGGACCGACTGTGCAGTCCCACCCCGCCCCCCCAACACTTTTCACACACGTATTCACACACACACACACACACGCACACACACACACACACACAAATGCACATGCACACACACCCCTGCATCCACACACATTCACCCATAAACACCCCTACATGCACAGACAGACACATATGCACACATACCCCACACACAGTCTCACAGGCACTCACACACACACACACACACGTACACACAACAATCATATTAAGTGCTTCATAAGCTCAGTGATCCTTGCATTTCAGTCCTAGGGAATATTCCAACCGCAAATGCATTAATTAGCTCTTAATGGATTCAACCTTTTAACACTATTCACTTGATCAATTGGGGAAGTATGCCAATGCCCAAAGTTCCACAGAAAGGACTGTGAAATTAACTGTTAAAAAAATATGATCCATGATGACCAGAATCACTGCAAAATCACCTCTGATTTCTCTACTGACCTTCTATTGATACACAAACAAAATTATTACATAATGAAAGAGTGTTAAACATTCATCTTAGATAATTAATTGGACAGAACTAAAAAGGTTGGCGTTTTCAATTTATTACTGTATTGAAAGTTGATTTTATTTCTGCTGGCAACTGATGTATAATGCATTGCCATTCAATTAATTATTTGCTGTAAACTGGCTTCAGTTATAAGACTTAAGACACAATTTCAAGGCATTGTAATTCCTTGGCAACCGATTCAAATGTTATTTTCAACTGATTTATTCCCTAGTATACACAAAGAATTACAATGAAAATGAACACTGTATATAGGTCAGGTCCATTTTCAATGGTAAGACTGAGGGATGTAGTTATTGTGGGCGTGGCCATTGGTAATTATAATGTAACAATCAGCAAAGAGGGGATGTGATGAGGTGCACTGCACCTCTGGGCAAGAAACAAAAAGCCGTCATCGAGCATTGCTTTGCCAACACCCTGCTCTCCTAGCCAACCCTGCCTGCCCATGTCTGGGCAGAGGATTCATCACACTGGCTAAAAATACGCACCCTCCCCACACCTTTTCGCCCTCATCAATCAGCCCGATGAAACCCAGCCGAAATCCAGCACCCAATCGCGTTTCATCCACTCGAGAGACCACACCGTCTGCTCACCTCAGAGGAACTGATTCCCAACGTGAGGCAGCGCAGTGAATACCGTAGTGGCAAACACCCAGAGCCCTCATTACCGCCCTAACTCCAGAGTCCCAACGGCTGTGCTGTTTCAATCTCCTTAATGGTTCCACGCTGGAAAAAAAAACCCCAAACAAACAGAAGATTATATGAACTCAGGCTTTGATGCCACTTGTACACATGAAAGCAAAGCAAACTCTGGACACAAAACCTGAAAAGAGATTCTGCTTTCCCAGTGTTCAAAAAGTATCTGTGTTGTACAAAAAAAGCAACCAAGGGATTTGTGATTTTTTTTTTTTTCATGAACTCGCTGCATTGTTTTCAGATAATTATAGGCCTTCCAGGCTTTGTGAAACCCCCGTCTCCATGGAAACCAGACTCTTGCAGTCAAACAAGCTTCCCGATTTATCATCGCATGTAAACAATGCCTGATGGTTCAGACAGAGTCAGTCATGGTTTCCATCACTTTCTATCACTGTCTCTGTCTATGTGCGTACCACGCATCCAGTATTCATCAATCAATTCCATTTCATCAAATCAATCTACTTTCATTCAGTAAATTGGGAACAAGCCACTAGTCTGCCACTGCAGAGCTCAAATCCTGTGATGCCTTCCTTTATGGACAGGGTAAGAGGTTAACAGTGATGTAACACAGAAGGATACATGGGCAAATATGCCAAAGAAAATGAAAATTAATTAATTCTTTAAATTCTTTTCTAGCATTTGCGACTATTTGCATATGTCTTTAATCTTTGTCAAAATGGGTTCCAAGTGTAAATCCTTGCACTTCTATGCTTTGTTTTTTACCGTTTAATTGCTGTTCATTGTCCTGTATCATTGTAATTTGTATGCACAACTATGCGTGCTGCTTCTTGGCCAGAAAAGAGATTTTATATCTCAATGAGACTATTTCTTAACCAAATAAAGGATGATAATAATGTCTTGCTTTTGGTTGACAGTTGTGAATCAGGACGCAGGAGCCAGCAAAAGAAAATCAAAGCCAAACAGTCTTGCTTGAGAATGTTAAGCTGTAGGTGATGCACTCTGCTGCTTTAATTATGGCAAAATTGAGTTGTGACCTTGAACAGTACTGGCAGCGCTCCACAACTTGTGGGTGAGCCAAAGATTCCTCCTAGACATCAATTATCCAGGATATTTCAGATGTAGATTGGGGAGATGAGAATTTGGTGCATGGTTTTAAGCGTGCGGTCATTTCTGCTTTACCCTTTTGCATTACTCCTTCTGCAACTGCAAATCAAAGGAAGAGGGCTAGCCGTGTGCAGTAGTCTGTTATGGATGGTGACGTCACCAACCCCGGAGCCTGCGATAAGAGTATGATTAGTCCCCAGTGAGAGGGACAACGTCTTTTCCATAGCGGTTCTAATCATCTCTGGTCGGAAGTCGTGCATCGTGGGATTTGCGATGCTCATAAAGTGAGCGCCATTTATTATCATACAGGCAACCGACAGCCACAGAACAACCTGGACAATATCTGCTGCAGACAAACACGCAGCCCTAATGTGGATAAAGCAGGGAGGAAATTCAAGTTGAAGAGCCCAGCTGAAGGGTCATTATGCTTTTTGAAATTGAATTCTTGTCTGATACATCAGGTTTCTGTGAGGAAAAACCTGAGCTGCAACAGACCAAGAGAAATCCAAGGTGAGAGAGGTCAGAGTTCAAAGAAATTGCCTTCAAAAGTGGAATAAAGTTACTTAGAGATTCCGACTGTACATGTACCTATGTCACTTGATAAACTCATAAAAATTTTCATAAGGCACCATTAAGTCTTTTAAGACACATTGTTTCTTCTTGATAAGACCCTCTGTAAGCACTTGGACTAAAATAATGTGCACTAATAATAGGAAAATTGCTGTCTCTAGAAAGTTCCCTCTTGCACGAGAGCAGAGCAAAGACTACACTCTATAAAAATGAACTAATGTGTGACTGGATTTCTTGTTATCTCAGGGAGGAAACTTCACACTTCTATGACACATCTGTATAGATTTGTGAGCAACAATTAACAGCTTCTTCACCTGTTATATGTGTTAAACCACATCTGAATCTATCTCACATTATTCCTGAACAGAAAATAGCCTGCAGTGCTTTTAGCTGTTGAAATGGTTCTCTTATTGTGACAATTACACCAACAGCAAATATCTTTTGTAAGCATTTAGTCTATGGAAGTAAAAATCAACATGACAGATTTTTGCAACATTGTTTTTGCCACTCCATGAACAAAGTCATTACAATATCAATTTACAATGCACAAGCAAATAGCCTTGAGTAGTACTATACCTACATGACCCATTACTTGGTAATGGTATCATATACTCAATCTGATCAGTTCCAGCAGGAATCTGTCAATCAACAGCAGTCTAACTTGAACTCAGGAAGTGCTGTAATATGATAACATAACAATCGATGCTTTCCCACATCACATGTACACATTTTACACATGCAGATCACTAAGGCCTCACAACACTTGGTACCTGACAATACTTCAATGGCACAGGTACGACTCCTGCGCGACTTGGATTTCTCATTCTTAATGGTGAGTTGTATTTTTCCATTATCAGCAGGTGCCCTCTTAAAATAGAAGGTCTTAATCAATGGACCATACCAACATCAGCCAGACACTTTAGGCAATACCGGACAATCCCCTAATTACACATCCACACCTTTATTGAGCAGACTTGTCTATGTCACACGCACTGTTACCTTATGAAATGGGACAAGATTACAACATGAACATCATTTAAAAATATATCTCATGTAATTAACGATTTAGAACATCATGTAATGAACAATTATAGTGGCAACAATGGGCAGGCAGGGAGGGTATGGGGGTATGTTTCAAATAAAGTGCAAAACACTGGCTTCAGCAACTACATGAACAATGTTTTTGTATTTCACATAATGAAAGCCAGGGAGCAGATATGAATTTGTCAAAAGGTAACAACTGAAGATGTATAAACAGCAGAATTGCTCTGTGCTCATTATCAACTTCCGGAGGACTGGGACAGGCTAAGCACATATTTATTGCAACTGAATGAACCATGATCTATCAACCAAATAAAAGTGATGAAAGAATAACCTAGAGGCAAGCTCTCCTAAGAATGTGAACTCCATTGCCACTGATGGATACTGAAATTAGGACAGAGTTTCCAGACACTTGATCCTTGAAAACAGACATAAATAGCCCCAGTTTAGTTCAGCCTGATCTTCAACAAGACGTTCTTTTAATTAATGTTCCATTTCTTGTAAACGGTTGATACAGGATATACACATGAAAACACAAAGTCAAACCACTCCACTGATATACCTTAACCAATGACAAAGACAGACTGCATTGCAAACCACTGGATAATGTTAATTTAGTGTGAATGTGATTTATCAACAACAACAAAACAACTATAACAAAAAAGAAACAGTTTGAGAGTAGTTTTAGAGATTCATCTGGGTCTTTCCGTTTGCTTCTTTCAAAAGCTTGTATTTAATGGAAACCTGTTGTTCATCAATCCTACTTAAAAATGTAAAAGAGTATGTCTGTGGGTGAAATTGGTCATTCTGTTTATTTGTCTGTTTTTATAAATCATGCAAATTGTCTTCATAAACCAATTTTTACCAGCAGGCCTAAATTAACTTTGATGTGGAATAATTTAACTAATTGACCTAATTTCATTACTGAAATCCAGAATTCCTAGATTGTCTTAAAAAGATCTTTTCTTCAAGATGTACCCTTTTACCATAGCAGTGATTAAAATAATTTCTCACTTTACCAAATATTAAGATTCAAGGGTTTGTAAGAATAGCCACTAAAAGTCTACATTGCTTCAGAGATGGAGATTGCCTTGCTTCGTTTTTGAACTTGGGAAAAATATTTCTAAAACAATTGCTTCGTTGCAGTCAAACGGCCTAGTACGTGCATATAAAACAAGCCTCTACATACGCAGACACACAACAGCAGGTAGTAGCAGAAAGCATACTGTCTAGATTAACAATATACTTCATACGAAACCTCCTTCGTAACAGCCACCGACACAATGACTGGTAAATTTTTGATGCGCAGTTATTTGAAAAGGTAAACGTGACACCACCTACATCGACCATTGACTAAGAGGTGTGCAAGTGACACTTGCACTGCAGCACATAACATTTGCGATAACACAAGCCCGCTAGTTACACAAGGTAAGTTCTTTGTCTCTCGCACGGACTTACACCATATCCAGGTGAGAGGATGCGCCTTTGGGATGAGGAAGAGAGCATAAACAGCGCCGACGTGCAGCAGGCTCATCAGAATCACATTTCTCCAGACGATTTGCTTGCTGCGTTTGTCCTTCGCATCCCCGTTCGGAGGCTCAGGCGCCGAGTGCATCTCTGCCCTGACCGGCTCACTCGCCTCCCTCTCCCCATTCTGTAGAACGCTTCCACCCGGCACGCTCACCATCTCCGCAGTAAAGCACTTGGTTGACTTGGTTCACTTGGTTAGAGATCGGGGGGTTAGTCATGCACCACTAATAGGCTACGATGCAGACAACTGTGCCAATGCGAAGTGTTAGGGGGGAAAAAAGAGAAAATGTCAAAAGAAAGTGAAGCCAGCTATTCTGAGCCCTCGGCAGATGCTATTGATGGAGAGGACAGGCATTGCTTGCTAGCTTCTCATCCATTGTGATCTGTATGAGAACTGAACTCAGTACAGTCGCACAAAGAGACCTGCAGTGCCGCAGCCAATCGCATGTCGTAGTCGTGGTGGTATAAAGCCAAAGCAGGATGACTGTGAAAGGGCTTTATACATAAAATACAGATCCTCGGGGGCTATGGGACGCCAGATGCGACATGAGAGACAAACATTCTCAAGCATTGTACCCCGCATTTAACAAAAAAACAAAACAAAAAAAACGCGTCACATTTATTCAGATGTATGAACGTTTTACAAACATAACATTTGTGAGTGAACAGATATTCATAACTATGTGCGTTGAAGAAATATGCCTTTTTAAGCCACATCTCATCTAATGTTGGGTTAGGTGATGTTACCTATAGTATTTAAATGTCACGATGTATCATCTTTAAATAAATTACTGCAATAGTTTGTTGCTGGCAAGAAACGTCAGGGGTTTAATTTAAGTCATAAAGCTTTTCCATCACAGCTTTCCATTTAGGAGACAACAAAACAGGGATTTCTCATTCATCTCCTTTTATAAACATGCAAACATCTTAAAAAGCCACAATTCAGATCTTGCATTTCCAGCATGAAAGTGTAGCAGATAGAATTAAGGCTTAGCAACAAACGCCATGTTTCTGATAGTGACACTACAGTAAAGCAATGTTAAGTAGTTGAACATGAAGGCATCCCACATTCAGTACAAAAAGTGTCCTCGAATGATGGTCACAGATAACAACACACAGATAACCAATTGCCTTCCATTTTCCGAGCCATTTCTGCTTACTCACAGGCTCGCTCATCATACAAACCCCCCTAGATGAGAGACATAAAAATTTATGACTGTAGTTTATGGATCTGTTGTGACTGAATGTAGCCAAACTACTGGCTAATCTCTTGCTCAGTGAGAACCACAAAGAATCTTTAATCTTGGTATTTCCTGAGACTACTGTATATTTATTAACAAAGCATATTTTATTGCAGATTTTCCAAGTCTTTTCAGATTTTCATAGTAAGGCATCCATAAGACACAGAAGACAAAACATATCTGAAGCTGGTAGATTTCCTGCCAGGCAAACTGAATGTGGCTATGTTACCTGAAGACTTAGTAATTAGGCAATGGCTACACAGTGCTTATAATGTAAAGGTCTACATTAACTGGCAACTTCACAACAGAGAATGAAATATATTCACTTAAGAAAGTGCTGCAACCACTGCAACACGTTTGATGGGTTAAATACTCTAAAAAGCCAGTCAATCTGATCATTCTTATCAGCAAACCAATAATCTCTGAATGGAACCCATAGTGCACTAGTGCTGCCAATCAAAAGCCATAAGAACATTTAAAAAACATGACAGAGACAAATTACAACACTCATGTATGCTGCATTTAGCGAACATGATGCTGACAGCCGCTGTCCAATCCATCTGTTTCTGGGGAAATACTGCTGTGTCCAAGGTCTTTTGTGTTTGCCCATGGCAGTCATTAATCAAGAACAGCACACTCACCTTTGTATTAGCAGGGTTCAGCAGTACACATGCACTGATATATCTGTCAGAAATTACCCAATTTCATGTGTGCGGTCAGACAAAAAGCAAGAAACCACAGACATACACCTACTAGGAGGCTATGTGTTGTTTTTCATATGAAGATAACAAAGAGGAAAAGAAAATCGAACAATTCCCTTTATTTTCCTTAGAAGGCTTAACCTTCATCCCATCATTTCCATCTGGTGTCAAATTCATTGATAAAACATATTAATTCTTCGTAATTGTTAATAACTTCACTCAGTTATATAGACGATCATTCTTTCCCAAAGCACATATTCAATGCCTGTCAAAAACAATCCTATGGGAGGAGCCACACAGTCACCCGTAAGCACCTGAGATTGATATGTGAGGTCTGGCTGAAACTTAATCAAATAATAGGGGTGTGCGTTCCTGATCTTGGATGCTTATTGTCTCTTAGTTTTTAAATCACTGGCTAACAGTCTCAGTTCTCAGAGAACTATGCTCTATGTGCATATTAAAAAAAATCTCTCCCAGTGATTGTTTAAACATACCAGTAAGATAAATGTTGCTAATACAATCGAATGACATGTTTTAAATAAATACTATTTATTGAAAATATTTCATGTCGTTGGTCTAAAATTCTCTTCCTGCTTCACTGATGAGGCAATAGATTTGCAACAGAAATAGGTTAAGTTTCCACTTACTTTCAACTTCAGAAAGATATAGGCAGCAAAAAAAGACACTGAGCAACAGGCTTAAGAGATGAAAAGAAGGGGACAAAGACAGTGAAAACAAACACGATTATTTGACATCCTGGTGGCATGACAATGACAAGTCCAGGTCCCTCTTGTTCACCCCGACATCCTGATAAACATTAAACAGATTTTGTTGACACTTCTGCATCCACTGCCAACGTTCCATCATCTAAAGCATTACAGTTTTGATTAAAAACTTGAGATAAAAAAGAAAGATCGCATTGCACTCTGCTCTGTCTGACTTTCATGATTACAAGTTTAATAAAAAAAAAAAAAAAAACTAAAAACCACAAAACAACAATGATCTAAAACCAATAAAAAAAAGGGTTACCCTAACATATTTCAACATGACACGATGGCAATACCAATACTATTTGGTCCTATGTCCAGGTGTGTGTTGCATTCGTAGTGATACTGGTAGCATTTGTGTGTGTGTGCACTGGGAGAAGCTCCTCCTGGTCAAACCCCGAGCTTGTTGGCCTGCGTTAGCACCACCTTCAGCACAGGCATGAACGCCGACGTCTCGCTGAAGTTGCTGTTGCTAACGATGTGGGTGTGGATGTTCAGGCTGTCCGTGTAGGAGCGCGACTCGATGCTCTGCGCTATGTTGTGCAGGCCACCCACGATCGCTGGAGAGAGCTGCGAAGACATCGCCAACAATCAGATGCACGGCTGTCTGCCCAAAACTCACACACGTTAACAGAGCTTCTCTTACACCACAAAAACAAACTCGGTAAACAAGGACTGAAGTGGGTTTAGGATTCGAGACAGTTTGTTCAGTGCTACTTTTGCACAAAAGCAATCATAGTTCTGATTCAACTGATTCTAAAGATAATTATTACAACTTCAAACAGCAGTTAACATCAGAGAAAGAGTATTGTGAAACAGGCATCCCCTTTTCATAAGAACCAGAGGGGGAAACACAATGTAATTACCTATGTGACTGTTTAACATGGACACAATTCAAGGTTGCCGCTGAGACAGGTACTACTCATATTACCAGAATTTTTACAGAGGCAGTCTCCTGCTATAACTTTTGGGAGTCTCCAGATGACTGCATGCGATATTCAGCTTTGCTCAGCCTGCAAAGCTGCCTCACAGACTGACGGGATACTTACGGTTTGCTCTCGTAGTTTATCATACAGGAGCTCAAGCCGTTTGTTTGCATCGTCCAGCTTCCTCCTTGTTTGCTGTGACACAACAGTAATAGTGTTTGTAATGTGGTTGTGATTTTATGGCAACATCAAGCCAAAACTTAAAACTTGTAACATTACAGGTACCATTCTTGTGACCATAAATGTATGTTCCCTCAGTGATAAAAATGTAGTTTGATGGCCATATTAAATACAGCATACAATATTGTAAATAACCTGCATGCCACATTAATCGTAATTGGTACTAATGTGGGTTGTCCTAACCTGACAGTTCAGTGAATGCAAGTTTGTACAAATAACTGGAGACAAGAATTTGAATGACAAAGCTATTTTTAGCTAATGCTAGCATTTAGGCTAGCCAGCTAGCTATAATGGTAAATAAATGATCCATAATATTACAGAACTTTTTGTCATCTTTCACAGTCTTCAGATGAAGCCCAAATCTGTGTGAACCTCCACTATATCTGTGTCTAATATTTCATATTCACATCAAATATTAATTACTACACACTGTTCAATGTAGTTGCAGCAGATGCAGGTTGTCCAAAATGTCTCCTTACAGCGAATTATGAGAAACTTCCATGAGGACAACCCATCAAATCAAGAGAACAGGCCACTTTTACTGGGTCTTACTGGGTCAGAGGCCACGGCGAGACACTTCTGAATCAGCCCCTCGAACGTCGTCTTCAGGATGAGGTGCTCCTCCGGGATGGGCTTCTTGGTGATCTTCTCCGTAGGTATGGACTGCAGCGGCTGCAAACAAGTCAGTTTTACCCGCAGTCAATAAGCACGTAGAGCACGCTCTCGCTTTCAAAACATATGTGCCGCGGGGGATGTTTGAACAGGAGTGGGGGTGAGAACGGCAGCGCTGAGAACAACCGTCAGGCAGCCGCCGGCGCAAAAAGCGCAGGCCCGGCCCTTGCTGGCCGGAGCCGTTGGGTGCTGAGCACTGACCGAATGCTGTCAGAATGTACAGCAAATGGAGACACCAAACAATGCACTGTCTGACAAATTACGCTAATAATGGCTTAGTTTAAATGGAGAGGACAGAAGATGGAGTCCACAACTCTTCCCCCCCTCCCATGTGGCTGTCAAAGACTAGAACTGCTATCAGGTTGCCCTGTGCACAGCCCCTCAAGTAAAACCTTTGCCTGGGCGCAGGGCTGCAGCATTGAGCAGGGCAAGAGAGAGAGCTGCAGGTCTGGAAGGAGGGGCCCTTGACTGAAGTACAGAGAATCATATTCTGAATTATAAGCTTCATTCAGTCAGTGGCTCTGAAAACGTATCTGAATAACTAAGGAGTTTTGTTTAACCTTGACAAAAGCCACCCATCTGCTGGATCCACTTTCCTTTATTTTTTCTCCCTCTGGTGCTTTATATTGTTTTTTAATTTGAGCTGCAGTCAACTCCTCAATACAATACCTGTATGACATCCCCAATAGGCGCTCCAGGCGCCCCTTCAACGTTCACCTTGGGCATGGAGGGGAGCCTTGGGGGTGGGGCCACTTGCTGCTGGAGGCCAGGGTAGGGGGCCTGTGTGCCAGGCTGCCCTGCAGGTGGAGCCTGCTGGGGCTGCAGCTGGGGGGGCGCCTGGGCCTGGGGGTCCCCCAGGGGGGTCATGATAGGCGCTGTTATCGGGGCAGGGGGAGTGTAGTTCTCAGGGACCTGGAGGAGAAATCGCACATGGCACAAAAAAGGAATAAGCTTCGCAACAGACCAGAGTCCAGACCACAGACCAGTGTTTTCAGTATTTTGCACGATTTTCTAGAACAGCTTCTCCGGTGATTCGATACAATTTTACTTTAGTGATTCACATCAAACACCGTGTTCATCTCTGCCCCACTGCACCCCTGAACACCCTGAGCACTGCCAGCACACTCACCTTCTTCTTCTTTGGCACTCGGCTCAGGGTGGGAGGATCATTCCAGCCGTTCTGAGGTCCTGAGGGAAGGCAAACAGCAGGGGGGGTCACTTCCATCACCTCAGTGGGGGACTCTACCCCTCTTTTATGGTGTTAAAAAAGCATCGTTGAACAATTCGCCTTCCTTGATGATTCGATACCAATTACCACATCTTCAAATTATGATACACAATAAAGCAACAAACAAAAAAGGCACAAAGAAAAAAAAGACTGATCTTACTGATCACTACACTTGCTGTAACACTATTCAATTCGGTGCATTTTTCAGATTAAGTTCAAGAGAGATTGCAGCAGAAGGCAGATTAATGGCAATGGAGATTCATAAAATCATAAGCCATGCTGAGCGTGTACAGCCAACTGGTATCTTCAGTCTAAACACGACCGCCCATACAAACAGCTGCCTTTCTCAGAGGTGGAGATATGAAGACTACCAGTGCTACCTGATTCTGTCCTACCTCACTCTACTATTGTGCAATCAACAGAAAGAGGTTCTCTCTCCAATCCCTCACTCTTTAAAAATCTATTAATGTTATATATTGTATATGAATATTACAAGGACTGTTACTTTGAATGTAAGCTATGAATGTAGAATAACTTATTTGAATGAGTGATATGCTTAAAACCACATTACAGTAGCTAATGTCCCTTAAACAGTGCTATCTGTAACAAAAAACTGCTTATTTTGTCATGCTTCTCATATACCCCACAGTCCCACAAAAACCAACAGATGGGACTATATACAGAACTGGAGCAGAGAAGAACAAAAAAAAAAATTAAAGAGTCAAACAGAGCGCAGGGAAGGGCCTTCAATCCACTGCCATTTCAATCCAGCCTCGGTCCAAAAGATAATCACGAACCCCACGATTCCCATTCTCATCAGTGTAATGACTGACCTAGTTAGTTCAGCACGTAGAAGGCTGATCACACCCGAGACCCAAACAACTGCTGCTCTGACTGATGAATCTGGGTCAACCACAACACTGTTGTTTATTCCTCTCTAACAACTTCACCTACTATCAGCCTGGCTGTTGTAAGTACAATCTGGTAATCCAGAGTAGGAGAGCAGACACTGAATATTCACTGCAGTTACAACAGGAAGATAACAGCTTCCTTAAAATTAGCCACCTCGCAAATTAGAGCAGGCGCCAACATTAAACATTGTAAGGACCACACAATAAACTGCTATTTTAACAATTACCATGGAATACAAATCATGAAAGCATTTCATCTGAGGTTCTATAAAAATCATTTCACCTTTAGATTAATGTGATTAGGTTATCAGGTCAGCTGAATCCAGTAGACAATTAAAGTCAATGATTTTTTTTTTTTTTTTTTTTTTTTTAACATTTGATTTTAGAGCAATCTTTGCAAATTCACCTTCCAAAAAACAGGTTATGTCTTGGCCATTCTTCCCCCCTGTGAATGAGATCATATGAAACAGTGTGTGTTCTAGGTCTTTTCTATTTGCACCCATTAGCCCGGGACAGGAATAGCAAACTGTGAGTCAACCGTGAAGGAATAACACTTAAAATGTGAGCTACTCAAACCTTTTACCGAATGCATACAATTAAACGCTGGAGAGATGGTGGAAAATTCTTTCCGACCTTGCCCAATCAGATTTAAATGACCAATAGGGTAAAGCAAAACACCCAAGTTAATCAGTAACTTTCTACATTTAGCTAGCGGCCATTCCAAAAACAGTAATCACTTAGGTGCAAAGTAGTCGTGGGGGAGGTAATTTGCCAATCAGCAATGTCCTACTGCAAAAGGCTAAGAGAGGATCACAGCCAGAACAGCTGTCGAAAGTCACCGAGGTTGTCCTCGCTGCAATACTGTGAGCCGACTGAGTCAACAAAGTGCCGACTTGCGAACCCTGCGACCTGTGTTCTAACTACAGTTAGAACAGCTGGCCACACACCCTTTGCCAGGCGCTAAAAGACAACGCCGCTTCACTGGGAGGGGCTAAGTGGCTTTGTGCTGCTCTGTGCCACTTGTCATCCGAGCACATTAATCTCTGTGATCACTATCGTGTGGGCACCTGGTATGGACAGAGAAGAGTGACATGTGCTGGGAGAATGATGCCGTTCATTGTGGAAGTTTTCTGAAAAATTGTCTTTTGTTCACCTATCAATCTTCATTACATACGTCACCTTAACCTGGCTTAAAATCGGCTTCTAGAATTTTTGAAGTAAACATGTTTAGTCTAATGTTCTGACCAGAAGCCAAGAAAATGGCAGTCAAAAGGCTGATTCGTAAGTGTGTCCAACCCTTATCCAGGGTTTTACTTATACACAGAATAAGGATTTTGCTGTTGTAACCACCAGTGACATAGGTGAACCTCTGTGTCTCTCCCCCTGTTTTGTCAGTGAGACCTGGCTTTCTGAGTAGTCACTGTGCTGTGGTTAGCCTTTAGCAGGCTGGCTAATGAATGCTCCGGTTAGCATTTAGCAGGCTGGCTCATGAACCAGGAAAGCACAATCAGACATGGTCTGGCACCTGCTCGAGCAAGGCCTCCCAGTGTCTTTGTCCTACAGGCAACATGCCTCAAATTCAAAAGCTCCAATCAATACTTATTGGCTTCCCAAGCAAGCTCTTTGCTTGTGATGTGTCTGACCAGGAATAGCTTTCACTCAGCTGATCAGACATCTCATTCACACTGCAGGTTACACCTGCTTCTGAGGTACTGAGCTGGCTTTTACTCTCACAATAACTATCAAATTATCTGGGATGTTACAGGGAAACCTATTAAAATATCACCAGCTGGCATTCACCTTAGATAATATCCTTTCATGTGCATTATAAGCTAAGATAAAGTTCCCTGGTTCTTTGCATAAGGTGTGAATTTCATGCCACATGTTCTTCTGCTTTCAATACTGATTTTTCTCAGTTCCCAGCTTGGAACAATTTAAAAACACCCTGCCAAACAAGTGAAACACTGAAGAAACTTTGAGAATCACTACACCACAATACAGGCATAATATCATAATATCATTCAGTGTCCAGTGATTAAAGAATGCTCTACACTTGTCTTCTTTGGTCTCTTCCATCTACATGGGATATGATCATTCAAACCCCTCTCTGATACATGACACTGCTCTTTTTTAAATTATTTAAAAAAATAAATAAATAAATAAATAAATAAACTTATGAAACCTGTATGAGGCCCATACTGCCATAACAGGTTTCAAAAATGACATGCATACAATATTTTGAACAATTCTTTGGCAGCTGATGGCCATGAATATGCACCTTGTGCCAAATTTAAATGTGGTCAAGCAGAAAGCAAATATATTGGCAGGTTTTATGCATGCTATTTCTGGATTCTTCTATCAGCAAACCTCTCTTCTAAGCCAAGTACAAATCAAGCCCATTTACACCAACACATCACAGGACAATAAGAAGAGACAGCATGGCAAATATGAGAGCCATACGATAAAATTTCCTTCTGTTATACTTCTGCCTTCTGGTCATTTTTCACAGAACACAGAATCCTTTTTAGTAAACCATTTAAGGCAGTTAAAAAACATCCTCCCTTTGCATTAAAAAGGACAAGACACTTCTTCAGTTCCAACTGTGAGGGATTCTATGTGCTATCTTATGCACATGCACAGTTCTTAGCATATTGTGAAAAGCCAGGAAGGGCTGGCTAATGACAGCCATTTGCTGATTTACAGTTGACTCCTGATAACTGTATTCTTGGCACTGTTGTGGAATTATACACTTAACCGCACTGGGCAACACAGAAGTCAAGTATGTGGGACTAAAATGGGTGCAGCTTCAATCTGTGCAATAAAGTGAAGTATGCAATCATCAGGAGTTTACTAGTTGGATACAATTCAGGAGTGAAAAACCTACTGACAAAACATGTGAAGTACATTAACAAACAAAAATTTACAAGAACATATGGTTTCCCATCTATATTGAAAATATAAAATATAGCATAAAACCCATTCATAGCATTCTACACAGCAAACACAATGAAGATCAGTACTGTGGATAGATCAAGATCGGCCGTGTGGACGGGGAGGAGGTGGAGCTGGTGCAGACCTGTTCTCTGTGAGGCGGGCACCGGGTTTGGGTCAGGCTGTGTACCTGTAGGTCCAGTGGGTGGAGGAGGTGGGTAAGGGCCAGGCGCTCCTGGCCCACTGTGCTGGAAAGAGGCTCCGGAGGACAGAGGAGGAGGAGAGAAGGAGGAAGTTGGAGGAGGAGGAAGAGAGGGGCCTCCAGACGCCCCCTGCGGAGGCCCCGGAAATACAGGCGGGAGAGGATGAGAGGCAGCCGGGTGCATGTACGGAGGATAGGCAGCCACAGGGGAGGAGGAGGAGGGAGGAAGAAGAGGCGGAGCAGCAGCTGAGTACTGGAGAGGCTGATAGATAGCTGGTCCCCCAACTCCAGGGTTGTAATGTTGGACCTGGGGGTAGGCTACGTTCATACAAAAAAACAAAGAACAGACGCAGTTAGAGCCAGCAACATGTTAGTACTGCAGCAACACTTTGACCGATACAGTAAATGAGCAAAAGATATGTACCTAAAGGTGAGATTTTTTTGTCAGATATGTATAGCATACAATCTGTACATTTTCAAAAATCCTGCCTTTTTTGAAAGCTGTTGAGTCAAAGTTTGGTGACGTGCATCTTTTTTCACTGGCATTTCAATAAAGTCCATGGAAAAATCATGCAAATTGGGTTAGACAACAGCCAATCCGCTCTCAGGGAATCTCATTAGTAAAACGCAGCATTCTGAACACTGCGGTAACATTTCAGTTCTTAAAACATTACCATTATGGAGGCCTTGGAAAATGAGTAGAGGTCATTCAAAGCAGTGTGAAAAGAGTGAGCGAACATCCTGTTAACAGTGGATTGTGCTCTGCGTAACTTGAGCTTAGCTCACTGAAGCCATGCTGTCTGGGGGAAGTGCTCCCCAAAACATTTCTTTCCCGATAAAATCCATCAGAAACAGGGACAGCTACGCCAAGTGACAACCCCCGACCCCGAGGTCCCCGTCACTTACTCTGTTGGTACTGCTGGGAGTACAGGTATCCCGAGGCACTGGAGACTGCGGAGGCGGGGCCGGCCGCCGGCTGCTGCATCACGTACCCTGGAGACGCAGGCTCAGCCTGGAGAGGACACCAAAGAGAAACAGGAGCGAAGGTCTCAGCTACTGCAGCCATAACCATAAACACGGACTTCGGATGCCTTCCGCTCAGGGGGACAAGCTTGGAAAGACGAGGTGAGAAAATGCGGGGTACAGACCCCAGGCCTGGGACCAGGCGGTCCAGCTCGGCTGCTGCTGCTGCAGTCCAAAGTGAGGTGAGAGCACTGAGTCGATAAAAGCATCAATGAGTCAAAGAAAAGCAGCATGGTGGTTAAAAAGCTTGATACCAGGAGACACTACATGTGTGGAGATATTACGCAGCTCTTACCTGTAACGCAAAAGCTCATGTGTCATTCCTGTAGATCTACTCTCCATTGTGGAAAAAGGCACCATATAACTGGACTTTAAGCATGAAGCCACATAAGTAACAATCTTAACTCGCAGATGAAAACAGCTAAATCATTTCTCTTTAATGTCGGCAAATACAGCATTATTTAGTGTAATACCGCATGACATCACCATCAATTCCCCACCCCAAAGTTCTATTTCATCACCGCTGCCTAAACCTAACGACTACCTCCCAACCAGACATTTACCAGCTGCTACAGATTTGTAATCACATTGGGGAGAAAGAGGCACTAGTGGTGATGCAGGGTGTCTGGAAAGGGCTAGAGCAGGAACAGCAGGGGCATGGTGTCTTCTACAAGAGAAACATGCAGGTAAACAGGAGGGTAGGATCCGCTGGGCTCCATGCAAACTAGAAACTGTGATTGAGTTGTGGGGAAGGCGCTGTGACCACATGCTTCTCTCTACTGCATCATATCACATAAGCAAGGGGGGGCTCCCAAAATTCGACTGTAGCCAGAAAGCTTTGGGGAACAGCCCATTTGATCAAATCCACTTATGAAATCGGTCTACAGTTGAGCTATTAGTTACACGTATGTTTTGTTCTGATGCTGACAGCCAGTAATTTGAGAAGGTAATGCAGTCTCAGTGCGTAAGGGGAACTAAACGAGATGCAGAGTGAAAGATTCTTCCTAAAACAGCAGTTAGTGAAGCTTTGGAATCAATGAAATTGAAGGCACAATACGAAAACGAACGGACATCAATTGAACGGACTGTTCAACGATGTAAAGAAACATCCAATATAACGCGCAGTTTACTAGTCGTGTGATCAAGTCAAATTGAGCGGCCCTCGCGGTGGTGTGGGCCGATTGGCCAAAGAGCCAGCGCACTCTGAAGAGGAGAGCGGGAGAAGATAGAGAGAGGGCGCACATGCAGAGAGCAGCTGTAAATGATTGAGATGCTCAATCCGTGGAGAAGGGGGAGGCCCCCGTTGCTGGCGCGGTACGAGCAGGCGTAAGCGGTGTGGCCACAGCCAAACAGATGGGGGCGCTCTACCTGCGGGTCTGAGGCGGGGCCTACCGGAGCGGGGATACTGGGTAGAGCTGTGGGGGTTTGGTTACTCCAGGAAGTGACAGTAGAGGCAGACCTAACCTGAATTGGACAGAGATAGACACCAAATGATGGGCACAGAATGATGAGGAACCAAAAAAAAAAAAAACAAGTGTGAAATACAGAGCAAGGGGAGAAAAAAGGGAACAATGACAATGTGTTCATTGTGGTTTAAAATTTTCAGACTGTATCGTAATGATCAATGTTCAATTTCCATTGCTAATTTAATTCAGCATGAGGGTTTCATCTGCAATAAAATTAAAATTATTCAAATATTCATGTGCATACAGAACTGTGCATATATTGCTCTAAGAGGTGGTCTATATTTAATTTTAAAATGATTACACAGTTTTACTTACAGGAAAAACAATCAATATAATATTGAATATTGAACTGATTGTTATAAAAGTGAACAATCATCACTAATATCAGGATTTTTTTTCCCAAAATCCAACTGCAATCAAATCAAAAGCAACAGTCAATTATTTTAGCAGTTCATAGGAATCAATTT
This sequence comes from Megalops cyprinoides, assembly GCF_013368585.1. Lineage (NCBI taxonomy): Eukaryota > Metazoa > Chordata > Actinopteri > Elopiformes > Megalopidae > Megalops > Megalops cyprinoides. Next base: position 18,364,319 of record NC_050587.1, on the reverse strand, counting down.
AAGGCTTAGGGGTTGCGGGTATTGAGCAGCTCGCCTGTGATGAAATGTACCTGGTTGATATGAAAGAGCAGTTAATGAGGAATGACCGGTGACCAGCCGTTAGCAGGTGACCCTGGGGAACACTGGTTGGGAGTAGCCTACTTCACTGTAAGCAGGGACAGCGCTGTGCAGAGGATCCTTCGAAAGCGTGGTCTGCTGTGCACTGAGGCACTTACCTGGTGGTAGTACTGAGGTGCGGGTGCAGGTGCAGGTGCGGGCGCCGGGGTGGGCTGGGGGGCGTGAAAGGGCTGGCCCGGGACATAGGCCTGTCCAGCAGGAGCGACCGCCGGGGCGGCTGGCTGTGCGGTTGGGGCGGGGGCGGCGGGGGCAGCTGGAGCGGCTGGAGCGGCTGGCTGCTCTCCCAGGGCTCTGCGCAGACGGTCCCGCAGGAGCTGCACGGCTGCCTGTAAAGGAAGCAGCGCAGAGCACCATGACCAGCACTGCGGTACAGAGCACCGTGACTAGCACTGCGGTCATGAGCACCGTGACCAGCACTGCGGTACAGAGCACCGTGACCAGCACTGCGGTCATGAGCACCGTGACCAGCACTGCGGTCATGAGCACCGTGACCAGCACTGCGGTCATGAGCACCGTGACCAGCACTGGGGTCATGAGCACCGTGACCAGCACTGCAGTACAGAACACCGTGACCAGCACTGCGGTCATGAGCACCGTGACCAGCACTGCGGTCATGAGCACCGTGACCAGCACTGCGGTACAGATCACCACGACCAGCACTGCGGTCATGAGAACCGTGACCAGCACTGCGGTACAGATCACCACGACCAGCACTGTGGTGCAGAACACCACGACCAGCACTGTGGTGCAGAACACCTTGGCTAGCACTCCACCCAGCCCTAACTGCAAACCAGACAGAAGCGGGAAGACACAATATGTCAAAAGAGGAGTATTTAGAAATTACTGCACTGTAACTGCTGTAGCTGCACTGTCCGCTGTTTATGAGTCCTCCAGTGCAACACATTACTCATAACCATTCCCATGACACATGCTTCCAGATGTAGGCTCTAAGCTGAAATGGACTCATTGGCTCTATCCTGCTGTAATTCTGCCTTCCCTCACGGCTGAGGCAGACAGGGAACCCCTCGCCTTTCCCGAGAGGGACCCCGCGGCAGCTTACCTGGTTGCTGTTCTCCGGCAGGTAGGCAATGGCGGTGAGCAGGCTGCCCTGCGATGCCAGCAGGCTGGCGTACTGGCCCATCTTCTCGGCCAGCAGGGTGCCCACCACGACAACGCCCTCACCCTTGGTCTGCTCCACCGCCTTCCTCAGGACCACCACCTTCTCCACCAGGTCCTGAAAAACGGAGCCATGTGAAATGACAACTGCATCCAGCATCTCTGCTCAGTGCTGTGTTACAATACCAAGAAACACACCAGAAAATGTCCACACCAGGTTTAATTCAACAAATGGGTTCACATGATCCACACCAAGATAATCATAATTGTGAAAACTGTTTCATTCACTATTATCTGTACGTGTATAACTACCTGAGGAAGTTTTTTGAGGCTTGTTTCCCCTTTATGTAACCCTTTTTTGAGCTTAGGCTGCACACTCAGCTCATCTCACTGCAAAAACCACTGCAATCATGCAGGAGCTCAGCCTGCACTCAAGACTAACACCTCGCCAACTGACCCGGCTGTATTTTAACACTCAAAGAAAAACAGCTTAAGGACCAGGTCTGACACAGTACTAAATACAGTAAAGACTACATACAAAAAGATAAGCCTAGCTGGGCTAGACTTTTTCGAATCACTTATTTTTTTTCTGGTCTTATGTTCACACACACAGACTAGGAGTAGGTCAGGGAAAAACACGTTATAAATAACCTTAAAAATACATGGGTGAGGTACAGCAGAACTGCAAAGCTCAGGCCTGCGACAGAGCACGCTCCGGTGAGTGGTTCTCCAGTTTCAGAACGGCCTAAGCAAAGTCGCACTGGGTTACAGATCCAATTCATTCCGGCCACGATAACTGGATATTCTTTATTGACGGGCCTGTGTATTTTCAGAGGCGCCATCGAGCAGGCTCTGATCGATGTCATGTGAGCCGCACAGAGCGGCAGCACGTGGGGGGGGGGGGGGCAATGGAAAACAAGGGAGGGCGGTGTGGACTCTCTCGGTCAGAGCTCAGCTCCCCGTTGCCACTGCATTAACCCCAAGCATGGCAGTGGTACAGATCTGAACGAACTGCACCAGAGATGGGGCCCTCTTAATGATTTTTCCTTTGCTAGATGCAGCAAGTCCACTGTTTTGTTAGACGTTGTGGAGTTTTTTTTGGAGGATCACCGCAGCTTCTAGCTAAACTGACCATCTCCTCTGCCAGCTGAGTCGAGACATGGCCATGCATCAGAGTCTAATTTCTACTTTGCTCTTGTCTCTGAGTGAAAATCCACATACTCTGCAGGAAGGTCAAGGTAACTGCAAGAGTGGCTATAACTGCAGTGTTAATGCATTCTCACCATATTATTACTTTCTGTCTTAGGCTGTAAAGTATAACCATTTTGAAAAGATCTTATAGACTTCAGATTGTGGGAGCCAGCTGGTCCCACCTTCTGACACACACTCTATATGTGCGCAGTCAGTACCATAAGATTCATAGTGTTGCTGGTGTGCTAACGCATGTTAGCACCCACACACCATGTGTGTGCAGTCAGTGCCCTGGCTTCACAGTGCTGTGGGGGCGCTAACGCATGTTAGCACGTACAACCCCTTATGTGCGCAGTCTATCGGGCTTCACGGTGCTGCTTGTTCCCTAACCCACCTGCAAGGAGAGGGGAGTGTGGCTGTCCTGCGCTCTGGCCCAGCACTCCACCAGCTTCTCCACATTGCCGGCACAGATGTAGCACAGACTGGCCTGGATCTGCTGCTCAAGGTCGCCATCGGCCTCCAGCCGGGACCCAAGCAGGTCTGGGGAAAAAAGAAGGAAAAAAAAAACACTTGAGACATGGCAGAGGCAGGCATGCCCAGCAAACTGATATGCAAAATGAGATCCTGAAACTCTGTAAAGAGGTAAGAGTTTCAGAGATACTGACTGAAAACTACAAATGGGATTATGAAAATCTTAATACACGATCCTTTGGTAATTATAAACCCTTCATAATCAACACCAGCTTTGTCATTTTATCCTTCCAATATGCTGCACAAATGGAGTGAGACCAGTGCCAACTTTGCAATGATCTATGTTTGCTGTATGTGTGGCGTTTTAATGCGAGTCAATATGGTCGTTCCCTTTTAAGTTGATTGGATCTAACCAACTGCTAGCGGGCTGCTGACCCCGGGCAAACATTATAGCTGAACTCTTCTTGCACCACCCACACACGTCTAGCTCATATGTGTTTCTGTCAATTACTGACTGTAGCTTCTTCCCAAATGACATGCCTTTTCTCGCTAGCATGCAACAGAGGGAGAAACCTTGATGCTGTTTTTTTTTTTTTTTTTAATCATCCTTCTAATGGAAGGAATTACGTGAGAATATCTCAGCAAGTAATGCCGAAGATAACACCACCCAGTGTACAGCTTGTTAGTAAAGTAGAATAGTAGAAAACAAACTAACTACTGATAATATGTGGAGACCATAACCTGGACTACGAATTGTCAAAGAAACACAGACACATATGATGTGGGTAACTTCATTGTTGGCTCCAGCTGCTGTGGTTGGGCATATGGACGTCGGACTTCCTGGCCATATCCTGCCTTCCCATATCCCCACTAATTTGAACATTTAGATGACAACTAAATATACTGTTCGCTACCTCATAAAAATTTATCGTTTGTGCAGTTATTTCCACCTCAGTTTTTAAGTGTCACTTGCTGATTACAATCCCTTTTCACTTCTTTTTTAAATATCATCCCCACAATGTAACACTTGGCCTAAATTACACCGGCATCTGTTCAAATCAGAATGAACTGACAGCACAGCTAGTTATTAAATCATTAATTTATGCCCTTCTCAAAGAATAATGTCCTTATTTGTGCAGGTAAGTAAATAAACAAACACATAATAGCTCATGTATCCACTAGGTTGCAAAATGAGCTCTTCTGAGTATCAACAGGAGGATGTTATAACAGAAGAGATATAATGTCAACAGAGCATAAGCACACCAGTTCCTACACCTGCCTCATCTTAGGGCTGGGCCAACCAGCTATAACCAATCATATATGAGGCTGTGGACAGCAACAACATAACAACACAATGGCATAATAAACATACCTACTTTCTGTGGGTGCATGGGTACCCAAACTACTGCCAATTTGGGTTAGGTGAAGATGACTTATTGCTAAGGCAGGGTTCATTTCTCACCACAGAGAGCGAAGAACTCCTCTGGATTGGCATAGGTCATCACTGCCGCCAGGGCTTCCTTCCAGTTCTGCAGGTCACATGTCTCCAAAATATCGCGCCAGTCCTTGGTCACCACGGCACTGATCAGCTGGAGCAGGTGAACACAGCAGCATAATCAATATACAGACATCATTTCTCTACCCTTTCACAAGTAAATGGCTGGGATGTCAGATACAATTACTGTATCTCCTGAGGCATTCATCCGCACTATCACTTTTGTTCATTTCCTTATTAATGATGTGAGGGAGTGGTGGCAAGCGCTCCGCAGTGCCTTGGTACTGGGTACTTTTGTGTGCCTGCTGGTAATGAACAGGCTGCTGTAGCAGAATGAATGCCTGTACCGACTGGAAAGCACGACTTGCTCGCTCAGACGGAGGACCTCACCTTGGTAATTTTGCTCCGCGTCTTTTCGAAGTACTTCTTCTGTGTCTTCTCTAGCAGCCCCGGCCCCCCCGCGATGGCCAGAATGATGCTGTCTGCCATGCGGTTGTCATGGAGACAAAGGTTGACAGCGCTCTCAAAATCCCCGGTTAGCAGGGCCTCGGTTATCAGTCCGTCCACACCTACAGCACATCCCACTGAACTGTCAGAGCCCGGAACCACTGAAGAACTGCACACACCCTCTCACCCAACACACACACACAAATGTACGCAAACACAGGCATACACAGCCTGTTAGAGAAAACAGGTAAATGTGCTCCCAGCTACACTGATTTATGCTACTGTGATAGTGGTTCTGAATTCGGAGGAAATTTCCCGTACCACCTAAATTCATCCAAATTCTCTAGATTACTTGACCAGCAGTTAAATCATCTTCATATACACTGTATTTTCACTGTGAAAGATCATGTTAATCTTATACAATGGCTTTGACAGGCTACATTTAGATTATTGTGTCTAGTTCTGGGAACCACACTATTAGGGGGAAACAAGCTCTACAAAAGTATACAGAAGGTCAAGAAGACTAGCTGCAGGCATCAAAGACATAAGTTATGAAGAAAGGACTGAGATACCTCATCATTTTAGTCTCAGTAAAAGCAGACTCAGGCCTTAACGGGCCTCTTAAGAGACAAAGACCCCTGGATTGCTCAAAACCCGACCTGTTATGGTGTTAAATGTAATTCAGACTACTGGCAAAAATGGGCTTAGGTGGCGGTGTAGCATTGTCATGAGGAGCAGGACTCGAAACCTGACTGCCCCTTCGATTCCCTGGGGCACTGCTGTTGTACCCTTGAGCAAGATACTTAACCCAAAATTGTTTCAGTGAATATCCAGCTGTATAAATGGGTAACATGTAAGTCATGCTGGATAAAAACATCTTCTAAATGCCCATAATGTAATGGCTGAATGGCCTATTCTTACCATTAAACTTTATGTTCTTACAGTTCTTATTGTGTTTACTGTATGGGGCAGCATAAATCAAATCCCTGAGGATGATAGTGCTTTTGCTCCAGACTGATATGTGGAGATTATATTACTACTGGTCGGCAGAAGTGCTTCCTGTGAACTAAAGCTGTGTTTCAGCCTGAATCCTGGGGGGGAATACACATACTGCGCAGTGAGAACAGTGAAAGCCCACTTGCCTTCATTGACTCTGAGGTTAATGGCATCCTTGGCCGGAACAGGTGTCTCCTCTAGACAGGCATCTTCTTCTTCTTCTGACAACTTTTCCTCCATCTGTAGAACAAAGCAGTGACATGAGGTAAAATGCTATGATGCTCTACAATAACACAAAATCCGGTAAGATGTTCTCGAGGATTAAGACAGTGGTCTCTGAAGTGAGATATCCCTCTGCAACAGACATGACAAGGTTGAAAGCTGAAATGTTCTCTGATTACATTTTGTACTCTCACCAAACGAGTGAACATACTCAGAAACTTCCATAGTGAACTGTCATCAGTAGCTCTTTGACACAAAAACATTCCATTCAACAAAAGCAATGTTTCAGTTTCAAAACATTCCATCAGACCTTCTGAACTCTGGAGAACATTAACCTTCACAACACAAACACTATATAGTGCAGTATTTACTCTTACCAGGAGTAATCACAATTGTTTGGTATTTATAATAAAAGTTAATACTCAGTGAACACAATTAAATATCATGTACTGGAATATCAAGATTTTGAAGAAAAAAACCCCACAATAACACTTGATAATAAATATCTGTTCCTATTTGCGTAAAAGGTTTTCATCTGAAATTATTAAACCAATTGGAGTTCTTACTAAGACATTGCTTTACACTTCTAGATGTACCCAGTCTTACTGTCCTAGGGCTTTGCGATAGGTCTTCCCAAATGAGAAAAATCATGAACCTGAATTTGGCCCAGTCAGGAGAGAGAAGTGGCCATATTCACACCACTACATCCGTACCATATATTCAAATAAAATTCTTGATGGCTTGAAAATAAATATATTAAAATATAAATAAATATATTAAAATGTAACTTTAAAGGAAATCACAATTTTGTCTGACTTCAGCTGTTAAACTGCACTCAAAAAAGGTTATCCTTTGCATTTGACTGCAGTCATTGTAAAGTGCTTCACACTGCAATTTCTTTTTAATCCACAGACATTTTGTGCCTTAAAAATGTGCAGAGAATTATACAGGTCATAAAAAGCTCATTGTTATTGCACAGGGTTCAGGAGAAGGAAAAAATTATATATGGGATATTAGTGACCTCACAGGAACATCAAATGAAACATCGCCTGAAGCAGGGGTCACAACATTTTCAAACTGTAACCATTCTCCAAAAAGGTGAACAATAAAGTTATGATTTTTTGGATTGAATCATATGGAATAACCCAGACGTAATCAAGCCTGACCTCTGAGAGTGCAAACACAGCTGCAAATTTCACTGAAAACAATGTTCTTTTCTAAAAGCATGTGTGGTACATACTGTATTCAAAGCTTACTAGTTCTCATTCCAGACTTGTGCCATGTTTGCCTGTGAGGCCATGTGAAGGGAAAATCTGGGTGAGTTTGAAAGTGTTGAGCCCTGTCATTGATTAACTTCAGATAAGGAACTGTACAAAGACTGACTCAGGGTTAAGACCTAGCTGTGGAATTGGAGAAGCTGAGCAGGGTAACAAGAGGGTGGCGGTGGGGTCAAACTGGGATGGTGACTGAATCTGGGTGGGCAGGGGGGTCTGCCGTATGGGGAGAGTACCTCATCTAGGACGACCTCTTCCTCTTGAGGATCATCTCCTGCACTGGTGATCTCCTCAGGCTTCAGGTCAATCTCAGCTTCAGGCTCAGGTTTCGTCTCAAGCTGAGGTTCAGGTGGAAGGTCGACCGGAGCATTAAGATCAAGCTGGGGTTCGGGTATAAGGTCAAACTGCGGTTCAGGAATATGGTCAAAGTGGGGGTCAGGTATAAGACCAAACTGGGGTTCTGGTACAAGGTCAAACTGGGGTGCAGGTGCAGGGTAAAGCTGAGGTTCGGGTAGGACAAGCTGAGGCTCAGGTGGAAGTGGTTCGGGTATGATGTGCTGAGCTTCGGGCACAATGTCAAACTGAGGTTCAGGTACAACGTCTTGTTGTGGTTCAGGTAACAAGTCAAGCTGTGGTTCAGGTACAATAAGCTGTTCAGGTGGAAGCTGAAGCTGAGGTTCAGTAATAAGGTGAAGCTGCTGCTCAGGAATGAGGTGAAGCTGCTGTTCAGGTATAAGATCAAGCTGCGGTTCAGGTACGATAAGCTGTGGCTCAGGTGCAATAAGCTGCGGTTCAGGTACGAAAAGCTGTGGTTCAGGTGCGATAAGCTGAGCTTCAGGTGCAATGAGCTGCAATTCAGGCATGGCAAGCTGCGGTTCAGGTGCGATAGGATGCGGTTCAGGCACGGGGTCAAGCTGTGGCCCAGGTATAGGGTCAAGCTGCGGTTCAGGTACGATAAACTGTGGTTCAGGTATGATAAACTGTGGTGCACCAAGCTGCGGTTCAGGAGCAGAGTCAAGCTGTGGCCCAGTTATAGGGTCAAGCTGCAGTTCGGGTACAACAAATTGTGGATCAGGTACACCAAGCTGCGGTTCAGGTATGATAAATTGCGGTTCAGGTATGATAAATTGCGGTTCAGGTGCACCAAGCTGCGGTTCAGGTATGATAAACTGCAGTTCAGGTACACCAAGCTGCGGTTCAGGTACACCAAGCTGCAGTTCAGGTACAACAAGCTGTGGTTCAGGTATGATATGCTGCACTTCAGGGTCAAGCTGCAGTCCAGGTATAGGGTCAAGAGGCGGTTCAGGTATGACAAGCTGCGGTTCAGGTACAATGAGCACAGGTTCGGGAGTAACGTCAAGCTGTGCATCCGGTACAACCTCAAGCTGAGTGTCCGGTAGAGGGTCGAGCACAGGCTCAGGTCTAACGTCAAGCTCAGGTTCAGCCGGCAGGACAAGAGCGGGTTCTGGAGAAAGCTCCACTGGAGGCTTAGAGTCAAGTTCAGGTCCAGGCTGAAGTTCAAGCACGGGCTCAGGATCAGAGATGGGCGCAGGTGCGGGTGGAGGTTCGAGGCTGGGCAGAGGTTCAGGTTCAGGCTCAGCATCAGGAGCAGAAATAGGCTGCACACACACACACCAGGAGAAAGGCAGGGAGAGGGGGGAGGGGGGAGGGGGAAGGGAGGAGGACGAGGAGGAGGAGGAGGAGGTGCGCATTCACACAGGATTCGGCAGATAAAAGCATTAGACCCATTGTTAAAAAATCATCATAATCACTGCAATAAACAGACTCCTGAGAACTTTCAGGAGGAGAAGCCATGTTTTTTTAGTTAGGTAATTTCCCCACCAGAGTTCCACAGGATCCTGTTTGATCCTCATCATCCTCATCATATTTTGTATGGGAATAAACACAGGATGCAAGACCAAACAATGATCATGTGTCACTCACACTTCCAGCTATGGTCCTGGACAGTCACTGTTTTTTCCCAACAAAAATCGGAGTCTGTGTTTCACAGACTAACCTTAATCCGAGATTATTCCTAACCTGCCTGAAATCCCCAGTGTCTGATTTAATGGTTTTAAAGGAGAACACTGGTCAAAAATTATAATCTGATGTCTTCATATGCATCAAATACGTACATGAACTGTTGAGTATTCCAAATAGCAGGAAGGCTGTGTACAAAGTGAATGAAGAACTAAAAAAATAAAATGAAGCCAGTCGTGCTATACTTGCCCTACTCTACAAGATACAACCTAAATAACCTAACATAAATTTTCACTGGTTGTTTCTCCCACCACCATACCAGCAAGGGCACATCCAGTGCTGCCACAGGTATCATAATGCACCTCTTATTTTTATGCCACCATTTGTTTAGTTGTCTAGCTTGTTACTCACTTTCTGTTATCAACTGCAAATCATACACTTGGACCTAGGCTTACAGGATGCAGCTCAGAACTCAACAGTGCATGTAAGCACTTCATACATGTAAGGAAATAGAGACTTCTGGTATACCTGCATGCAGCCAATGACAATTTTTCGCACTACAAGTTCCAAAGTGCACCACAGCGAAACGACACAGATTGGAGGATAGGCGTATCTTTACTGACGTCATCCGAGGGACTCACACGACGCCACTCGAGGGTACCACAGCAGCAAAGCGAGAGGGCCCTAGCCAACTAAACCCCTTGTACCCCAATGCAACAAAGCAAACTTCTTTCTGTCACTACAGTGAACGGACACAAAGTGTGGCACTTTTTGGGGCACACTTGCCCATACCTTGCCCAAAATTCTCCTTTCAGAAGTCTGATTAAAAAATGTACTGTACACGTGTGACTTTCAGGGACCATATCTGACAACCCCAAAATTGATAAGGTTGTTGTTGTTGATTCGTGGTTTACATCACAGAATTTAATCCAGCCTTCCTACCACACAGCTCAAAAGAACAGCCAAAGCACCATGAAAGATAAATATGCAGAAAGCTTTTGCAGATAATAAAACTGTTTTTGTCATTTAATTTGTGATAATATGCTGTAGTTATGACATTTCATGAATCGGAAACTGCTTTATCGCTTGATTTGTATATTGTATATATACAACCTGGCATATAATAATCACTTTCATTTAGTTTTGTTGTTTAAAAACAACAACTTTTTAAACAAGAAGTTCATGTTAAAAATACAATACATTAAAAATTTTAACTCATACACCCCAGTCAGTTATGTACTTCATTAATAAAAATAAATATTGATTTGCATAAAAAATCCTGACACTGAAACGTGAATTTCTTGTTAACATTAAATTTAAGTTCAATTTAAATCAAGTTCTGACACACGGCCAGACCAGACAGTTTCAATTTCTTCCATTTGCTCCTGGGTTTTCATTACAAACCAAGATAAATTTCAAACCAAACACTATTCTATACTGTTCTCTACCATTCTATACCAGAATAACACTGTATGTTCATACAGAAAACCAGAACAACCATAGGTTGCAATGCTGGCCCGGACCCATTACCTCCTCTGGCTTAATGTCTTCTTTCTGGAGTGCTGCTGAAATCTGCAAACAGAGCACAGAGGGTCAGGGCAGTGCCAGCAGGGCTACGCACAGACTGAGCCGGACCAGAAAATTCAAAACCTTTGGGCTTTTATCCAATTACAGTCTTTTTTCAACTCCATAAGTGACAAGTGACTAACAGTGCAGCTAAACAAAAGTATTGAAAAAACACAATTCCATGAATCTCCTTGCTAAGACTACCTGATGTTCACATGGTCTGCATGAAACCAAACACGTCACATCAGGTAGACCTTGCACAGCTCACCTTTGATGCAAGCTCCTCTTTCTTGTATCCCAGAAGTTCCAGGTATTTCCCTCGAGCATCATCCTCAAAGTTGACCTGAGGATGCAACAAAGACATTAAACGGTTAATCACACAAAGGAGAGGGGGGAAAAAAGAAAGGAACCGATTCCAAAAGCTCTTCCGCATCTGCTTTGAACCCAAGAGCAGTGTCAGCTTCTTTAATGCCTCATGCATCGGGTGAGGGCAGTGCCGGGTGGGAGCTGAGAGCGTGGTCGCAGATCAAGTTTGGCAGGCCGGTTAACATCAGTCAATCCTCTAAAGAGGGAGGACCTCAGACAGTATCAGCCACTGGCTATCGCATGACAATAGAAAAGCTTTTTCCAGTTCTGGGGTTGAGGGGAGGTTTGAACACAGAAGCTGATACGTGGAATGTGGTCAGAAATCTACAGCTGACATTACAGGTTCTTTTTTAATGGTTTTTTTTTTTCCCTTTTCAATGCAATCCTGTACTGGAATCACTAATTGTCCATTTGGCTCACCTGACCACGACAAGTGAAGTGAACTGAAGTGAGACAAATTCAGATGCAGCCAACAGCTGTTTTTCACATTACAAGTCCTACAGTGCACCACAGTGAAGCAGCCGGTAATTGGAGGATAGTGTGCTACTCCTCTAATGTGAGCACAGAAAGTCACAGATGCCAGATGACTGGCAGGGTGCCAGAGAAAAGTGAGAGCAGAAAAGCCTACTGGCGCATCCCCCAGGGTGGAATGAAGCAGATCTGCTGTGATACTGTGTGCTTCAGGTCACTGTAGGCCACTGGCACAGCTAGGATAAAACCCTCAGCCCGCACTCGTGCACCTTGCTGACTGACGCAGCAAAACAGGCCTTTCTTTACTGCAGCCAGCTGTGCAAGCACTCAGCAACTGCTCACCTTCAAGAAAGACCACACGGTCCGTTCAAACTCATTCTGTGCGGCCTCGATCTTGGACTGGCAGAAGTCCAGGAAACTGCCAGTTGTCATGGTGGCTTGCAGCTGATTCGAACGGTCCAGGAAGGCGGTTTCCGTGACGACCTGGCTGACGTGAACCATGTGAAGCGTGGCTTGTTGCGGCTGCTGAGGAGTTGCCTTGACATTCTCCAGGGTAACCAATTTGCCCCCGAACTGTGGACAGGTAAATAACAATGCCACCAAGTATTAAACATTTACAAAACGCACAACACATAAATCAAAAACTGCACTCACACATACATTACAACCCTCTAGCCCAGCTTGAGTTTACTCTAAACAATAAATAGCATCTGAGACCTTTAAATAATACATTGAATGTTTTGAGGAGCTGGGATCTTGATTTTACGATTACTGAAAAAGGAGCACTGTGACCATAATTCAATTTGATTATTCAATTATCTTTAGTGGAGAAGCATTCATTTGCAGCATCTATGATATGAACACTGACAAGACTGTTACATTATTGTTCAATTTAATTTCATGCTGCTTAACTTCCCACAGAACAGAGCAGAACATTTTATTTTTATTTTCAATAATCTCAATTTGGCGTTGAATGAAGCATGCATACTGGCTCAATTTACCCAACGCAATCCGAATGAAACATGCATACTGGCTCAATTTACCCAACACAATCCGAATGAAACATGCATACTGGCTCAATTTACCCAACACATTCCCTTAAAACTGTGATTATGTGCTTCAGTCACGCTCAACATTGTGAAATAACCATCCGCAGATTTACACTAAGCACAATATTTGAAGAAGAGTAAGCCTGAGGAATGGAAGAACTTAAGCTGAGTTCTTCAGAACAAAGGGTTATAAGTCAAAATCAAAGGTCAATTTCACGATGACCCCAGGAAGTACTTCATTTTTAATGCTTGGTACAGGTTACCAAGACCTTTCACATAGACCTTGAGAGCGTTCAAGGCACGGTGTTAGACAATCCTACATATGCCCTTGGCTACAGGCAAAAATCACAAGCCTAGATGGGCTGAATGGCCTGTATACTTTATGTAAACTTGTGTACACTTTATCTGAGAAATTGTGTTGCAGGGATAAATTTTTTTCCCATGCATGCTGTAGGGACTCACAAACACATTTAAACAAAATCCACTAGCCATTCTAATTCTGTCCTTTTGTACCTTAACATGGACTAGCTGTTAGTATTATGAAGGGAGAAGACAAATTTCTGTGCTCTTTGCAGAGGCACAAAATTTTCTGTTGTAATGCTGTTTGTTCCTGCCAGTTTAAGCACAGAGACATTAGTCACAACATGATTATGCTGCCATTTTAATTTCCTTGTGGAGGCTGTAACAAGAAATATTACTACTGCCACCCAGTGGTTTGAAGAATGAACTATAACAGTAGTTTTTACTCCTATGGTGAAGTGCACTGTGGACTTCATTAACAAAGTTGATTGACCTAAGAACAGCATGGATTCAATTATGAATGCTTAACTGTACATATAAGGTCCAATACATAATGATGTATCAAAATGTAACTTGAATTGAGGGTGTCTATGTGATATTATGAGGATTCGTGACTTAAAGTGAAATTTTGGAAACATTGGATATTCACTGACACCTCTAGACTGGATTTGTCTGCCACCACAACATAACACAATATCACTGACAGCAAATTATAAACATATCAACACAGAAAACAGCATAATGACGGGCAACTCACTGCAAAAGAGGCCCCAACGGGCCTGCGGATCCACTTAGGGGGTTTCTTCAGAGGCATGATGGTGTTCGGGAGGGCAGTGGACTGGGGAAGCTGCAGGGGGGGCAGGGGCTGTCCCGTGCCGAAGGGGTCCATGTTGCCAAACGAGTTGCTAATCTGTAGTGGGGCACAGACTCAAAAGTCAGACAGCTTCCTCCCCACTCAAAGAGCCCTCCACGCTTAACAACACTCAATTGGAACAATCCACTGTTGCAGTGGACAGATGTATAACACCATATATCCATCTAGTCCTTGATAATACATTTAATTTCCCTCCTTCTAGCTGACAGCTTCAGAAGCTTCCATTTTCTGTAAATCTCATTTAACAGTGCACAGATGTTTTTTTCAGGACATCTAAACCTGCACGCAACTTTCTTACAGATCTGAACCACCTTAGTGTAAGAATACCAGCAGTATCATGAGGAGCTCCGTAAGAAAACAGCCAACTTGAGAAAAAGAAAGGAGAAAGCCGGCCCCAGGAGCCGCCAGCACCTGGTCTGTTGTGTGCTGCCTTTGGCAGTCATTGCTGCCGCCCATGATGGAGTAGACGCTGATGTGCCCATCGAAGGCAGCGACGGAGAGAAGCGCCGGGTTCCTGGGGCACCACTGGATGTCGAAGCACCACTGTGTGCTGGTGGGCAGCTCGTACAACACCTGGGATGGGCACAGGTCACGTCAGATGGGAGGAGGGCGAGGGACAAAAAAAAAAAAAAAAAAACACACCCACACATATCAAATACCCTCTAGACCTGCAACACACTTCACCATAGGGCCACTGTCATCACCATTAAGGCCATAATGCATCTTATATTCAGCTGGAAACACAACCTAAAACTCAACAAGAGGAGAATATTCTTCTGTCTACAAAAACCACAATGGAGAAGGCTGGCTATCCGTAAAATGAATGGCACAAAGTATTATCTGCCAGTACATAACTACACTTGAGCAGTTAGTTAGTTGGTATTTGCCTTGCGATATTTCCACTATGACCAATCAGAAGCTCTCCTGTAAATGAGCACCATTACCTAGAGACCACAATATGTAATTGTACATTATATGTACTTCAGAAGTTGAACCTGAGAAAGGTAGAAAGCCACCAAGCAAAACACTTGAAGAACAGGCAGATGAACAAAGCCCGAGATAAAATCTGACTTCATCACTGGCGGCCGACTGATTGCTTTTGGTCTGCTTCCAGCTCCAGCCTCTTCTGCACACAGCTGAGAGGGGTGTGGGTGCCGCCTCACCTCAGCAGTGTTGGGGTTCCAGCACAGTATCCTGTTGTCCTTCCCACAGCTCAGTAGCAGCTCAGGGTCTGCCAAACTCCAGGCAATGGCCAAGATGCCCCTGAACATACAGTCAAGCTCAGTCATTTGCAAAATGTGACAGTTTGCTTTAAGTTATGTTCAGATAAAGGACACTCGCGGGAGTAGTTGCCATTTAATTCAAGCAATGACTCTGAGTCACATTCAAAAAAACTATGAACCTAATTTTGTTTATGTTGTTTATATGTGTGTGTTTGTATGACGTTATGTATTTGGAAAATACAGCAAGGCCTGACTCCTAAAATGAGAAGGAAAAAAGAATGTTTTCACAAAGAGGTGAAGTTCCTGTTTAGTGCAGATCACAAGAAGGTGAAGTTCCTGGACAAAGAGTCCTCATGTGGTAGCTAAAGCCACCATGATGCTAGTGGTCCAATAAACAGAATAACTTTCAAGTGCATTTTTTATTTCTTGATCAATCCAGGCAACTAACTTAAAACATAATACACAATAATGTAATGTAAAGTAATTCATAATTTAATATGTACATCCTGAAGGATTTCAAAGTCATGTTAAGAATATTCCCTCATGTTATGTGGTCTTAAATAGAAATCATAGTAATGAATGAAATTATTCACAGACAACCTACTTCAAGCAGTAATGTAATGTAAAGTCACACTTGATTTAGTATGTATGTGTTGAAAATACCCTTGAAAATTTCCAAGCCATGTAAGTTGTACTCTCTCACTTGAAGTGGCTGTAAGTCTACACAGAAATCACAGTAACTAACCAACTTAATGAAATTCAAAATTAAAAGTGACACTGCTTCATCAATCAAGCGGCTCAAAATTTGCATTTGATGTAGACGATGAAAAAAAAGCCTGGTGGTGCACCTGGTGTGGTTCTCCAGGACTTTGAGGGGGGAGGTGGCAAAGCGGAGGTCCCACATCTGGATGACGGGCATGCGGTCGTCTTCTGATGCCAACACCAGCTGCGTGGCCACCTCTGGGTTCCAGGCCAGCCCGGAGCAGTGCATCTGCAGATTCGGGGAGACAGAGGCATTACGCATGACCATGTGATGACTGAGCAAGTCTGACAGTCAAGGGAAAAGCACAGCGCTGCAGTCTGCACCTATATCAGTAGGGCCCTGGACTTCTCTTCTGTATCAATGCTAAACAGTCTATCCTGTTAAGGCTTAGTACCACTTCTGTGCAGGTTGGTCATATACTTCACTTGTATTTTTCATTCCCTGAGAAGACAGACATTAATACCAGAGAACACAACAGTACTTTTGTAAATTGCTCTGGATAACTATGTCTACAAATTGACAAAATGCAAATGTAAAGAGACAAGTGCGTGACAACCCTTGGCAGAAATGCCTTTGGAAGAAACAAACTGCAAAAGCTGGTCACTTCAACCACAGGTGCCAGCAGTGCCTATCCCTGGGGCTGGCATCACCTGTATTATTGCCAATGGTTGGCAGAGCAGTATCCAAACACAAACCGTTACAGATGGTGTGACACTTGATGCTACTGAAACTATGAGTTCCTCATACAGAGCAGTCAAAATGAGGAATGGAAACAGCTGTCTAAACTCCACTTACCTAACATTAATTATAGGCTCCGTGACTGATACTGAATTTAACTGCTACATCACAGTGCTCCCCACTCAATTTTCTTATCAGTTGTGGCACGCAAGCCACACCCACCGCTGTGGCCACTTACCCTATTACTGTGGTCGCTGACTTTGATGATGAGGTCATTCTTCCTGAGGTCCCAAACAGAGGCGCGGCCGCTGGGACTGGCGGAGGCCAGGATGTGCTGCACCTGCCTGTTCCACGCCACACAGCTGATGTCCTCCAGAGGCTAAGGTAGAGACCACACCCTTGTTACCATTGAGACTACACTATCTGTTCCTGAGATGCATCACAAAGCTGGTTTGCACCAGGTGAAATATCCACAAAGGCCGCAGCTCACCAACTCCATCGTTCATCCACTCATTCTGTCGCCACAGTCACGGGATATGTCAGTTCAGTATAGAAATATTGCTCACCTGTGATTTTGGTCCCGGCATCATTGGAGAGCCAAAGTTGTTCAGGTCCCAGATGTAGATTTCTGACTCGTTGCCTCCCGAAGAGACCAGGTTTGTCTGTGAAATTAGTGAAGCATTAACAGCTGTTTCCACTGAGACTGTGCTGTGCTTTCACTCTGACAGGGGTATAGGGATTGCTCAAAAAGTCAACATTTAAATCAGGCATAGTGACCCCTGAAAACGTGACCGTACCTGGAATGGGTTGACGTCGAGGGCTCGGACAGGCCCCGTGTGCTTGTCGCTCTGGGCAATGACCACATCGCTGTCTCCCGCGATGATCTTGGCGGGGTCGTAGAGGATGACGTTGCCGTTCTCCCCCCCGGCGATCAGGACACCGGACGGGTGTCCCTGTGAGTTCATCCCGTGGGGACCCCACACCAGTGTGTGGTACCTGGGGAGGGAAGAGATAGACACACTTTGTATTAACAAGCATCATGACAGTGAACCTGGTGACAAAGTTGCAGAGTAGCAGAGCGACATGGTTCTCAGAGAAACAACCTGTGAAGAAATGTTAGCTATGCAATTCGCCCCGGGTGAAGGTGTCTACTAATAAAAGAACACTACAATGTCAAAGTTCAAAAATTTCAGTCAGAGACACCAGAGAACACACATGAGGTCCTGGCCTGTATGTAAATAAGGAGTCATTAAGTGTGAATGTTTTTTTTTTTTAATTCACATTAATATGCTTGAAGAATGCAATACAGCAGTGGGCTGGGACAGTAATGTTGCTAAGAAGGTAACGCTAGCGTAGGGGGAAGATCAGCTGTGCCCCCTCACCTGTGTGAGGAGGAGAAGGTGCCGCGGGACTTCATGTCCAAGATGGGCTCGGCCAGGTCCAGCTCGAAGATCTCTAGTGAGGCGGTGGTGCTAAAGGTGGCATCCAGTTGCTGGGCTGAGGTGCCTACGGAAAAATGAAGGGGGCAAGCGGGCACATAAATAGTACACACCTACACACCCGTACATAATGTACAAGCATACACTGATGAGAAAAAAAAACACACCACATTACATGACTGTCATTTAGCAGACGCTCTTATCCAGAGCAGCTTACATACTTACATTTTCATGACAGCCACTTAATACCGTGGATATATTTTATAAATATTTTTCTATATTGTCAGTATATGTGCACGCAGAGATGGGTTTGGTATCATGTTTGCTACATTTTGAAATACTAGCACTTTAATGGGGAAAAAAGTCACATAGGCAAATTTTTCACAGTTCAACCACAAGCAATTCAATCATGCCTTGACACAAGAACTCACACCATGGCATTGCCCATAACAACTTTCCTACTGAGGCATTTAGCGCCTGGATGGAGCGTAAAAAAATTCGCTAACACAAGACTCAACAAGCTCGTCTCTCAGCAGCAGTGCCAAGCAGGGTATATGGTTCTGCCACGGTAGAGGGTGGGGTAACCAGGAGTTGTTAATATGGGAAGACCTCCAGTGAGGGGCTTGGGCCTTCTTACCGGCAGCCAGATAGACCGGGTGCTGCTGCGCTGGGCTCCAGGCCTGCACTGCCGTGCGGTTTATCTCCTTCAGCTTCATCCTGAGGGAGGAGGGAGGGGAAACACCATAGATCCTGAGAGCGATTCTCACAGGAGGGATATTAAATGCCAAAGGAGCTTAAAGAGGCTACAGGCATGCAGTTAAGATCCTTCCGTGAGATCACTTATGTAAGTGGATGCGCCGCTCTGAGAGGAGCGGCATTCTGTGGACTCTTAAAATATGGTAACTGCATGACAACAGCCCTGCTTAAATGGCTTCCAACACAACACTCTACAGGGCAAAATCCGGCTTACTTCTGTTTGGCTTGCGCTCCAGTTTTCAAGTGTTACACTCAGCTTTGTTGCAGGCCACACTTCCTTCCTCCTTTGATGAAACTCTTTTTTAAGTCAATATATTGCAATGTGATCTGCACTAAACAAAATGTAGCCTGCAGTTTGCAGCCACAAAACACACTATAGTGGGATAGCAGTCCCAACAGAACTCAGATAAAATCTGTTATAAATCACTGCTGTTTTAAGGGCTTTATTGGTTTCTTGTTTGAAGTAAGTGTGCATCAAAGGGGAAAAATGTGAATGAGGCACCTGTATGTTCCCACAGGTCAACAGCTGACAGAGAGTGTAAGCTCATAGCTCAGGGCTGCTAGGATTATAACAAAAGCACTAAAACTGACAAAGTTGTTGAATTCCACAACACAGTGAGTTCTGTTCTATAAGTATTAATGAAGCATTATCCAGCAAGTAAGTAGGCCTGCATAATTCCCCACCTCCCCAAAAAGGACAGCACTTTGAAATTTAATTCAGCAAAACAAAAAACACCAAGAGTTTATCTTTATTTCAGAAACTCCACAGCAGAAGAATTCAAAATACAACAAAGACAATGTGTCCCATCTTCATGGCTGATGGCCACATGGAATAGCATGAGGGTATGAAATCTAAAAAAATCAGCATCACTAAATCAATGGGCAGAATGGGATGAACTACAAACTACATTAAAACCTGAAAGCTACCTGCACTCTCTTTTAGAGATGATTTGCACAAAATGGAAACTACAAATTCATGTCAACTAATATTATCAAAGACAATATTTGGTTGTTTTGCCATAACTATAACATGTTAACAGAAGAATCATTGGTGAGAAGCTGCATTCAGTAAGACAGAATTACGTTACATTGATCAAATGTCATGAATAATTAGAGGCTTTAATAAAGACACTTTCGTATGCATTCATTTTATGGTGAGACTTGAAAATGTAGCATTTCGTTGAAGAACACATCATGTTTGATGCTAGTAAAGTTTAAGTTAAGTGTTGGTGGAAAGTGCTTACTGACCGGCGTTTTAGTCCATCATCTACTTTGTGCTTACAAATTCGTCCCCTTAAAAGAATCAACCGTCAGATGGGCTCCAACAAGTCAGGTTAAAGGACAGTGGGTCGGCACCGCCAATGACAACATCAAGAAATACGAAATGCTCGTGTATGTTACCCTGTCATTGACAAGCTAGATCCATGTACCCCATGTACCTACTCCAACCCCTTTTTGTTAGCCTGCTGACCAACTGCAACCCTGTAATTTCCACATCATTGTTCACTAGATAGTTTGATAGCTATTATTTTTGATCGTTGCTTTGCTTTTATATGAAATGAAAATTCTTCCATGCATTTACCAACTACAACACCACGGGACTGCAAACCAGCTAGAAACGTGAATGAATGAAACTAAATGCTTTAATTTACATAGCCAGCTGACTGGCTTGCTAGCTACCGTTAATGTAAACAGGAAACAGAGCATGGTTACGATTATTCAGTATTGCACGCACAGTAGTAGCTGGCAACAAATTTGATCATCTACCTAACTAATGGTGACACGACAGAACTAGACGATGCATCGTGGCTTTGGAACTGTATTTCAAGGCCTAGCTCCCAAACTATGTCCTCCAGCTTAACTACAGCTGCAAACTCCTATCGCTCTGGACTATGTACACTGTGGTGGAGAAATGCTCTACTCAGTTAGCTCGTTCGCTCAATACAGAGGGTCGCTCTTAATCCACACAAAAGTGCTTACCTTCTCAGTTCGTTGCTTTGCCTACGGAGACCACAAAATATGCACAAGCTCTTATGAAACTTATTGGATCGTTAGTAGGGACTCCCCTTCTAAGTTGTAAAAGGTTTATTATTAGCTAACAAGCTACCAGTCCCAGCTGTAGACTGCTGAAATTCCACGTCCCCACCACTGGTCTCCATCAACGTGGCATTACAGTTCCCTCCCCCTATCGCCAAGCACTTCCGGTGAAGAACAACGCTAGCGCATAAGCTAACGTTAGCGAGCTATACGGTACTTGCTGGCTGTTCCGAAGAAAGGACTGACTGTACCACCTGCTGGAGAACTTAATGTTATGTAATACCACCCATAACAAATCGCAAACAAATGTAAATGCTACACTGGTTGAATGCGAATCAAACGTCGAAAAGTAATGAATAACTGCATTATATGCTACCATATTCATTTTTGTAACTAGTTCATGCACTTTAATGAAAAACAAAAACTCTCTAGAATTCATCTTTTTTAGGTAATCTAACCATCTCGCATTAGTTCTAGTTTGAAATAAACATAACACGGGAGAGTGAAAAGTAACATAACGTTATTTACTTCGATCTGGTTCGCCCACGTAACAGGCTTTCATCGATTGTTTCACTCGGTGCAGCCTCTGGATGTACAACTTCGGGTCTGCAGAACAGCTAAAGTCGCGTTCGTCTGACTCTGACCTGCGTTGTACGTGCTCACACCCACTGGTGTAATATTGTGCGGATCGGCTAGTATCTTATGGTCATTGGGAAAAAATGATGAAATGATCAGTGAACCTGCGCAGACGACATTTTAACGACCAATCGCTATCCTGAACTGAAAAAAAAAAAAAATAAATAAAAAACTAGTTTTCAGGTGTTCTGCTTTCAGCCATCAGACCAAATTAACGTGTACAAGTTCCAGTATCTACACTCTATATTTTATTTCAAAATTTTGTTTCCAGTGTGTGGTTAGAAGGATGTTCTGTCACGATGACACGTTGACTGGTTCTTTAGACACCACCTAATGTTGAACAAATGTGTTTTCTAGTGATCACCATCGTAGTGAAATATGGTTGCGATTTACCTTCATTTCGCTTATGGTCTGTTTGGGGTCACAATCGGGAAGAACAGCAGCTATTGTCGTTAGAAACGGGTAGTAAAACCGTAGTTGGCTGGCTAGCTGCGCAGTATGTAACTGCGCATAGAATAGAGCGGAGATAGCTTTCTCGCTACCAACCTAATAACTATAGCAGTCGTTCTATTTCCTAAGGTGAAGCACAATCTCCCTCTTTTGATTAAAGTATTAAACGAAAAGGTTTCTGGGTCTTAAATTCAACAGTAACCGTAATGCTAAAATCCTACACGAGTAACCAAGGGGTAAAGACGTTGCTTTTTGGAAAAGAGACGCTGCCATTATTTTTACCTCAAAAAGTAGCAGGCCGCTGCATTAGTACCAATGTCGCATGATTTCATGTCGTGATTAACAGGAATTCATGCCATATCAAGACTGGCTGCAATGTTGGACAAGTTCTAGACATGAAATGTCTTGATTCAGTGATGAATCGCAGTGCATCAGTGAATTGCTGGCATATCATGTTAGTACAAGGTCTTCAAAGAACTGGCGGCAGTTACAATGAAAGCAAACAGCAATGCATGTATTGCAAACTCATTTTCAGTGAATTGTATCAATGATGACAAACAACAATCAATTTGATTTGATTTAATTAAGGTGTACACCACTGTGACTTAAACACAAAGTATTTAAAACATTGGAAGGGCCCAGAACATAATGATAGACCAATGTGCTAATAACTTTTCCAGACATTTTTCATATGCATAGAATGTGTATGAATCTTGATCAATGCCATCAAATTCCCAAACAATTATTAAGTGGCAAAATCCACTCAGAAACAGAAATAAACAGCAAATGATCACATGAAAAGGCACCAACTGGTGTGAAGATGAATCCACTTGAGGGGATAGGTGTCAAAATAACACAGAGGATTGAGCACTAGAACAGCCAGTGTTTTAGCAGGAATTACACATTCCACACTGGTACAGTGTTCATTCACAGAAACAAGGACTCCAACCACAGATTCATTTTCTTCAAACTCCAGAGTCACAAGGTGCAGGTTCAATACACCCTGGCCAGGCAAACCTTTGCAGCCCACCGCTGTAGTTGATCACACAAGCAGGAAATTCCCCTAAAGACAAAAAGGTCTTAATCAGGAAAAGCCTACATTAAGAGGTAAAATGTAGTAATCCAAATAATAGTGGGATTCCTGGTACAAATGTAAACTCTATTATTGCACGATTTTATAGTGATGTAGAAAAGGTGACCAGCACCAATCCAACAAATTATCAAACTAAGTGCCTATAGTGTGCATTTCATCAGTCAAGAAGATGCTGAACTGTGTTTCACAAAGAATGTCGATTTCAAATAGCGGTATAGTGTAACAGACTGCACCCTCATAAAAGGTTTAATAATCCTTCCCGTGTATAGGGTCAGATGGGTAGTGAGTTTAATCATAGGGACAGTCCATTAGTATTGAGCATACAGGTCCCCCTCCTGGCTTACCCAGCAGCGTAATTAAAAAGTAGGTCAGACGTATCCAGTGCAGCCCGTTCCCTCAGCGGACACCTTGGGGGGAAAAGTTAAAAAAAAAAACAGCGCATGTTTAAAAGGACTGAGAATCTGCTCACTGTGCCATTCCAACTACCCCCTGTGTGTCAGCAACACCAGAATAACTTGTAGAAAGTTTAACTATTGACGTAACACTACGAATCTACAACAAGGCGCTATATTCAATTACCTCAATAGCTGCTTGCTATGGACAAGTCCATGGCAGTAGGCCGTCACAAGGATCTGTGGGAAAAAAATGGGAGAAACCACGTGGTGAGCGGCACAGTAACGCGTTCAGTCGGAGACCGACAAACTATCAATAACGTTTTCTCAGAAGGCGATGACACGCAGCTATAATCCAGCTAAAATTGCACATTTGCAAATTTGTAACAAATCATTTGACTAGCCAAATAACCCAGACAGCAATTTTCCTCAACGGATACTTATTTAATGTAAGACTTTATGACTACTTTTTTTACAACTGAATTAAAATTGTCCTCATATTAAAAAACGTAATCACAGCAAATCATGATGTGAACAGCAGAAAGTTTAAATCATCGGACAAACGCATTCATACATGCCTACGTTTCACTTAAATGGCTAGGATCGCGAATGATTTTACGAGATACCAACTTACATGGCAGTCAGCAAATTCTGTCAATATCGTCAACTCCTTGTTTTCGTTTTCTGTTGGTCAAAATAAAAGTCATCCATTGTCTATGCCCGTTTTGTCTCGCAATATAAAACATAAAATTACTGCACGATTCATAGGGATTCGCCACTTCATTGCCATCGCCGCGAAATCACCTTCACATTCCAAGTCTCAGATGAAGGAGAAAGAGCAAGGCGCGCGTTTGTGCTTTATGTAACACCGCAAAGCAGTTTGGGTAGATATTAAAGGGGCGGTACCGCACTTCGTCCGGACTTCCACAGCGACGCGCTCCTTATCCATCTGCAACGAAGTTATGGATCTTTTTCTTCTGTCTGGTAGAATCATGTACGGTTTCCAATGTCCGAAGGTAATCTGGACAGCAGTTTTAAAAGGTCATTCAGCGCTCTTCAGATACAGAATCAGTTTCCTAACCATGGTGTTTATTTGGTTTTACTTAGCTAATAATGGAATACTGATCATCTTTATTTTCCATCTTCTCATTCAATATGCAGTAGTTAGTCCTTGTGAGAGAAATCTACAATTATACGTGTTATAATAAAAACTGGATGAGTTTAGTCAAGATATAAATGTTAACATTTGCCCCTTGAACCAATTTGAGGTAACGGTCTAAATTTAGTTTGATCGGTGGTTCAACTAATTGTTGTGTGCCACACTGATCAAACAATTAGTCTGGACTATTTAATTAAAGTACCCGAACAAACAAGTTTCCAGGAACCCACATTTCTTCCAAAGTACTGATGGCAACACTTTTGATCCTTGAGTCCTGACTTGGATTTGACTCAAAAGCTCAATGACGCATAATTTTAGGATGAACTCAAGTGAAACGAAAGATAAACCCTTTGCATGATGACGAGTTTAAAAACGTTTACATTTAAAACAGACCTTGCTCCCTGTATTAATCATGTAATCCATAATATACCAATGTGAGCACCTTTTCACTACACCGCAGCCTCTTCAAACCTAATATTTAAAGGTTTTATGATTGTCAGACATACATATTAATTCTATACAGAAACTAAAATTCATTTCGAGCTCAAATTGGATATATGGCCTATGAATAGCCTCATGTGTCCTTTTAGAACATGTCAAAAATTCAAAAATTTACAGAACTGTATAAATTTTATTTGCTTCATCATTTGCGTACAATATACTGTCACAGAACATTTTATGCATGTTTTACTAAATATAAATCTTTAAGTTTGCAAATAAAAATTACTGTAATTCTGTGATACTATGTGTTATATTGTCATAATAAAGATAAACATGAGGTTGATAAATTAAATAATTCTCTAGAAAGGAAAAAAAAAAAGGTTTACATGAATGCTGGAAAAATGGGTATATGAAAAATGTAAAAATATCTGATTTCACCTTCAAAGAAATACAAGCAATGGTCACACCAACATATACAATCAACAAATCCAAATACTACAGAACTGTTACACAAGATCTTCAACACACATCTCAGAGGTGCAGGAAAGAATAAACCATTTACATATTAGTACAGATTCACGTTGTGAAAAAGAAAGTATTGCAATTCTTGATTAAGTACAAAGAAGCTCTAATGTTCTCCCTACTTTACATTTATACAACATCACACTGGTCAACAGTTCCCTGATATGAGGCAGGGTTTCTACTGGGCTGTCTGTTTATTCAGATGTAGAGCCATTGTGATTCTTTGTAACTGGTGGAACAGGGGGGGAAAAGCTTGCTGTTTTGCAGTAGTCTTAGACCTGGTTAGTTCCCTTTTCCTGGTAAAAAGATTTAAATTTACTTTACTATTGTTACCACTAAGCGTGAAGGTGGGTGAGAGAAAACTGCAACAGAGAAGAGGCGAGTTCAGTCTAGTTTGTGCTTTTGTGTATTGGAAGCCCTTTGAAAACTACCAACTGCAAGTTGTTCAGAAATCCCTAGTGCCAGTGCTAAGGGAAGTATGACACTACTCTTGCTTTTCTTAATGCTTTCCCTATTCCCAGTCAGATATGTTACTTCACCGAGAACAACTGTCATACAACTGGTTGTCTCTGTAGGGCTACAAATGTTATTATTGTTGCAGGTCACTAATGCAAATGTGTCAAACATGTTTCCGTAATTTTCAATATAAAGACCTGTACAAAAAATCCATTGTTGAAGCAATACTACAAAAATAATCTCGACAAATAAAAGTCTAGCTGTTACAAAATATGCATCTCAGCCAAATTATTAATTACAGGACTTATCTGCACATCAGATTCAGAATGAGGGCATTTTTAGTGAGTGTTCAGTAACATTCATGAACAGCAATTAAATATCCCCAGAAGGGAAAAAAAGGCAAAAGAGAAAAAACCTCCAAGTAACACGTGAGCAGTACGTAGGTAAGCCACATCTCAAAAGATATGACATCCTAGATAGTTAGAAGCACCATTAAAACAAAGCTATCCAGAAAGTACAAACCTGCATTTTTGAAATACTGCACTTCAGAATTGTTTTGAAATTCCCATACACTCATCCACCACAGCAAACCCATGGGCAACTAATCACGTGCAGGGATACGGGAGGGAGGAAACAAATCAATATTCCTAGAGGCCCTGAGCAAAGGAGAAACTTAAGGCATGAGAGCTGCGGGGAACAATGGTAAGCTTCCATCACTGGCTTTTACTCTGATGAAGAAAACAAGCACTTTCCATGTGAACATGTGGAATTACGATCCGAACAGAGTGAGCCAACGATGCCGTTATATGTGAAGCGTAAAATGTTATTCACACTGCCCCTGAAAACCACAAAGAAACTAAATATGCTTGGTAAGATAACACAAAATGATAGAAAAACGTCTTAAAAACAACTGTTTATGTCCACCTTTATTACCAATACGTCGATTTTTCTTCTTCCAAATATACCCATTACCACAGTGAAACGCCAGTTCACTTACAAGAGAAGGCACTCTGCTACACTGACACATCTGCACTGTATATGCAGAGTTTTGTCAGACACTTATCACACAGTCCTTTTAGGTCTTGTATGGTGAGAATATGTTGTGGACAGGTGTTAAATGGGCAAGGGAGCATTTCAGTGGACATGGAATCTCTGCTGAAGGTTGAGATGGAGGTGGAAATCTGTTAGTCATGAGTGGCAGTCCTACACATTTCACAAGAGTTCTGCAGATCACTTCCAAGGACACGGTTGACAAACAGTTGCCAAACATTGCCATTTTGGGCAAAAAAAAAAAACATGGTATCTGTGTTTGGATGAAAGATAAGGGCTGCCTACATCAGTACCACTGTATAAGGTGACTCACTGCTTTCCGACCCAGGAACTTCACAAGCTTCCAATTAGGAATATAAAGGGTTTACACAGCCTTTATTTTATATCTTCTTATAGCTCTTCAATTTGGGTGTCATAAAGGAATTTTTTGCCCTATAAATAAAAATTATATCTATTTTATTTGCTTCTGGACTTCATTTGCATTATTATTGTATTTCTTAGAGACAGAGAAAACAGACAACAGCACTAAGATTCCATTGGTATTCACACTTTATAAATAAACGGGAAGTGAGGAACTTTAAAATCTCATTTCATGAGCCATTTGTAACCCATGAGTACAATTTCCATTTCAGTGAGAAGCGTGTGAGGACTTTAAACCTTTACAGCCATGAAACAGATCAGTGGCATAAATTGACAGCATTTGTAACTATCGACAGCAGGTATATTCCCATTGAATGTTACGAGTCCAAATAAATCGTTGAAATGTTTCGGAAAATTGGCTTTCAATTTCCACAACATTCTTATGCCGAGTTCTGGAAGGTGACGTTCAGATGGTACACGAAAACAGTGCATCCAAACATGCTTGCTTATTACTGGGGGACTGAATCAACAAGTTAAATCAATCAATGCAAGACAAACCAGACTCCTTGTTTCAGAAGCTCCACATAATAAACCCCTCATTCTTCCACTGCAACAGGGAAGATTTCCATGTGTTTGCGTTATGATAACCATGAGGAATTTATTATATCTGAACATTAGCTGAAACGATAAGGGAAAAAAGAATAAATACAAAAAGTATGACTCATTCCAGCTACAGTAAAGGCTACTTACTGTATACTAAAAACATGATTCGACCAGAGTGAACGCAGACCTGAAAGGTTTCCTTGCCCGCTTCCTCTGTGTGCAGAGGTCACCAGTTATGAAGCAACACAGCTCCCAGGCCAATGAGAGTGGAGCAGAGTGTGGAAAAGGGAACCAGTGAATGAGAAATGGCATGATGTGGAGCGATAAAACAAATCCAGTGAGAGGAAGAGGAAGGAGGAGAGGAAAAAAAAAAAAAGAAAATCCATAAAAATGTCTACTTCAAAAATGTACAGTCACTCTAAAAAGAAATCCCCAAAAGCACACTAATCCCAGTCATGTGGGTGCGCCGAGAGCAGGAGGTTAAAACCTTTTCCCTCCTTCATTCCCTCTCCACCATGGACCTTTCCCCTCTGTGAGACTTTCCTTCCACAATCCTCACTGCTCTGGGCGTGGGGAGGGGCATAGAAGTTCAGTGAGTTTGGGGGGCGGGGGCTCCTCGTCACCCGCCAATCTGGTCTGCCGCTTGGCCTGGAGGGGGCGTGGTTCAGGCCTGCCAGTCAGTGAAGCTGAAGGTCCAGATTAGCCTTTTCCCCTCCTCTCCTGGACGCTGCTCTAAGAGTCAGGTGTCAGGGCTTCAGGATGAGGCTGAGCAGTTTAGAGAGCAGCAGTGGGGAGGGAGAGGGAGGAGGGCTGTTGCGACCTCTCCTGTTCCTCTCCCGTTGCTGGCCGCTGCTCTGGAGTCAACGCGACGGCTGGGCCTAGCAGTTGATGGAGCAGTCCGTCTTGGCCTTGCTGGCGGAGTTGATGATTCTCATCAGGCAGCGGCTGAACTCCTCCAGGATCATCCTCTCTGCCGCGGCCTGGGGCTGGCTGGTCAGCTCCGCCTGCTTGGCCTGCTCGATCAGACAGTCACACGTGGCCTCCGCCACCTCCTTGGTGACGAATGTGTACGGGAGCCTGTGGAGTGGGTGGAGACAGAATCTCAAACACGGCATTTCCGGGCTCAGCAGACCGCAAACCCATCAGTAATGAAGTGGTTATGTGCACGGACCAGAAAGCACTAGCTCCATGTCCTGAATGGGCAGTAACAGCCTGACTATGGCGCAGATTCCATCTACCCTTAAGTCTCGTCAAACCTTCAGCATGCATGACAATTTATTTCAATGGTCACAATGAGGTGTGAGGTGTTACTAAAAGTGAGGAGCAAAGGTCATGACAGTTTGATCATTCAAATTCATATCATACATGTTTTCAGTTTTACCAATTGCCTAAATGGGCAATAACAACAGTCATACTATGGCCGAAATTCAGTCTACGCTTGAGCATTATCCAACTTCACACAAACGTTAGGTGTTTAAGATTGGACTCAGTGACCACTGAGATCACAACGAGGTCGAGGTGTTGCTCCCATTTGTCTCGTAGGCCCAGATTCTACGGCAAAGGCATGGACGGGGACTCACTTCCCCCCTCCGCTGGTGATGGCAGGCGCGGTCCTGGTCAGCAGGTCGGAGATCTGGGAAGACAGCTTGGTCTTGGCGGCGGTCTGCTGCTGCACGCGTACTTCCGCCGCGTCGGCCAGGTGCATCAGCGTCTTCCTCTCCGGGCTCTCCTCGAAGTTCTTGCACCCCACGCACTTACAGATCGACGAGCACATGATCTTTGCCTGGGCAAGGGAGGCAGAACAACCACGCTTCAGTCATGCCGTGGCTAGACCACATTTCATAAAGTGACGTAGAATATGAAATAGAAATTTTGCTCATGCGCGGAGAGGAGATCATCGGAGAGGGTCATGCCAAAGCCCCAAGTCACATGGAATGCCCCAAGATTGAAATTAATAATCATAAACAATAAAACTACACGAGGAAAAGAATCATAAAAAAGTAAAATCTTGGGTGCATATCCAGTATAAGGATGAAAAAACAATAATCAAAAAACCTCTGCCTGACAAAATACATCACGGCCTAAAAATAATGCTCTCCCACTTGCGGACCAGTATGACCTATAATAAATGAGACTTCAAAGTTTCCCAAATTTCTCTGACAAGAACGAAAGCAGTGATACCCCTTTTAAAATGCATTTTCTAAAGGCTCTATGAAGCCTCTCTGGCCTCTCTGTCCTCCCTGTTTCCTCTGAAGTTCAAGGAGGCATAAAATGTAAAACATAAGAGGAGGTACACAAATAATAATGGAGTACAATTATACAGAGGCTTTAAAGGATCTCAGAACACTTCGCAGTGAAGGGGGGCTGACTTCACCTGGCTCCATGTTGAGGCAGGCTGGACACAGGAAGCACACTGTCATCGTAACACTCGCAGTAGTGAAAAGACGCGCTCACCTCGTAACACTCGCAGTAGTGAAACGGCACGCTCACCTCGTAACATTCACAGTAGTGAAACGGCGCGCTCACCTCGTAACACTCGCAGTAGTTCTTCAGGCAGCCCGACCGCTTGCAGTTGCAGCCCTTGCTGTGCCGGCGGTCCGACTCGCCCTCCTTCCCTTTGCCGATCTTGGGCTTGAAGGCCTCTGGGTTTCGGTCCAGACATGCCTGTGAGCACACACACATCACTTACACACCTACCTTCACTTTCAAATACGAACTGAACATACCCCCCACTGTATTACCACAGTGCAAACACGCTATTGTTTAAAGGTGGTATAACTGACATCAAGATATGCTTCAAGTTGGTAAATCAGTTTGGCAACTATGAACAAATCCAACAGGCACAAGAATTCAATAAAAGTGTTTGTATACAACACTAGGAACAGTAACAGACTGCTGTGAAATTCTTAAATTCCATGTTCTGAGGGTTTTTACCTTGATGGCTTTGAGTCGCTCTGTCTCATGCTCAAGGTTGTTGAAGCAGTTTGTGCAATTGCAGTTATTACAGAACTCCCCGTTAGCAAAGCAGTCACAGTACCTAGAACACAAATCATTTCTGTAAACACTCACTTCAAAACCCTTTCCACGAGGCTGAAAACCTGGTGGCAACAGCTAGTAGGGTTTGGAGATGTCTACCGAATTGGCACATGTCTACAGTGAAACATCACAATCAATGGATGATTGGGGGTGGGGGGGTGGGTAGCAGTTAGGGTTATTTGCTTTTCAGCTGAACTGTATTTAAAGTTCAAGAAAATCCACTGTTAAAAAGACAAGTTTTTTTGAACCCTTTCACTCGTACCGTCACACCGGTGCGATTTGCTGTTTAGCGCGTATGCTAAAACCGGTGTGATTAGAACACTAGACTGCAAAAATTCTAGCTAATTTTAGTTTTGAGGAAACAGTGATTTAATGTTAAAAATATAGCAAATGCTAACTGAAAACTATGACAAGCTTAATAACGCCAATGAAAACATAAATCAGCAAGAGTTTCCTCTAGTCATTACAAATTAATAATTCATTGATTATATTTTTCCTAAACATGTGCAAGGTGAGACATGGTGAAAAAGGATTGATAACAATATAACGATTAGGAATTATTTGTTTAAGACCGGTATAGCACAGAGCGGGAGAGTTCGCTCTGTAGGTAAGTTTTAATTCTCAGTTTTGCGATACAAATAAAGACTCACCCCCTGATTTACTGAGGTAGGTGCAGACCAGGTAGGTTTAAAAATAATTTTTATGTTTGCGCTGAAATTAAAACATACTTTCACTGGGCATTATAGTGTGGATAAATGAGCTGTTTTTCCTTTAAATCAGGTGCAATGAGCTAATATAATAATAAGAATAAACCCATCCTTCATTTTTGAGCTCTCTGGCTGACACTCCTTGAAATACATATTCATCAGTTCTATGGCTCAAGTTGATCCCCTGGGAAATCTCCGCAAATAAGTAACAAAGATATTTTTCTGTTATAGCAGAGACACTGGAATTATAGTGTGTGTGTGGCAGGGTGCGCCCCGCTGTCTGTGTGGATCGGAGGGGTGTTTAAATCTCGATGCCCGCTCAACATCATGATGTCTGTCAGCCAGCTAGAACACAAAGCACTGTGCGATCAGGTCAAAAAGATGTTAACACTATGAAGGCAGGGTCTAGGATCATTTTTATATTCTTTTTAATTCAATCAGTACATTAATAATTTGCATCACATAAGCCTGCTACTTTTTTTTTTAACAGTGACCACACAACTTTCCCTGAGGTGCACTGGCTGTAGGAACATCAAAAATGTTCAATGGAGGAGCAAAAACCTAAGGTGCAGTCATTATTTGAAAAGCTGGTATCACTCCCCAATCCACAAATTAAAACACAGATTTGACCTTTGACCCAGAAAAACTCCCTCAACTCAGAAATGGACCCAAGATCCTGTTAGCAGCCATCAACTTCAGTTTCATCCAATCAGGGGCGGAAATGGACACAGCATGTGCACACAGAGGAGCCTCATTGGTTTCACAGATGGAATTAACGCTTGAGTGACCTGCACCCAACTGCAAATCCTATGAAACATGTTGATTTTGCTTGATAGAAGAAAATAATCACCACATACTTACAGTTTTAAACACTGTGACTTTGTGCAGTTGCATGGTTTCCTTGGCCTTGAGGCAGAATCCGACGTTGATAAACTGAGGAAAGGAGATAAAGTGGCTATTTTCCTTCAAAATAACTACTGCAAGCGTGCTGTTCATGAAATATTCAACTGCAGTACATCAGCTGCATCTTGCACAAGACTGTTTACATCCGATAAGGTGGCCTCCCCTTGTCTGCCACTCAAGCCAGAATACCCACCAGAACTCTGACACAACACACTCCACTGACCCTTTTTAAATCTCTGCTTATTGGTAAACAAAACGCAAAATGAACTACTTAATACAGAAAACAATTACATTTGAAATAACTGAGTAAACGTTCCTTAAAATACCAGTAAATAGTCACAGCAAACAGAAAGAAATAATTATATGAATCTTAGTAGTATTTTAATGATTATTTTAACATTTTAATTATTTAAATAAATAAAGCATTTTGATGAGACACATATAAAAAAATGTATAATACGTAGAATTAAAAAAAAAACAAATGTGACAATAAGATCACAGGCATTAAGTGCCTGTAATATTTTCAATTTTATGCATGGCCACTGGCCAGTGTTAGGATTGGCTTACCCATTGAGAGGCAGTCTGGCCTGTGTCTGCACGCCAGTGGGTGTTGAGAAACTGGTGCTGCTGGCCAAGGTCACAAAAGTTGACTGCTGGAGCTGAGGACACAAGCAGAGTTAGCGCTTTGGCCTTGAAACAACATGGCAGCACCATTAGCGCACTGGCCCTGAAAGAATATGGCAGCACCATTAGCACATAAGCCTTGAAACATGGCAACGCTATTGGCGCACTGACCTTGAAACGTCAAGACAGACAATACCACGTCGTTTCACGCCTCAGGCAAAACATTTTCAAGGGCGAGCTATATTTAAACAGTCTGTGAAACCTGTTTACAAAATTTGCCTTTCACCTGTGTTGTGCATATTCACTACACACATGCCACATTCCAGAAACAAAAAAAGAGGCAGTGTTAATTTTGGGAGCGACAGAAATCTACCAACCAAAATGTAGAAGAAAAAAAAATCCACCCATTGCCTAAACACCACAACTGATCCAACTCCGGATGAAATGTGCTGTGGTATAAGTTAAAGCCTTGGTGCCTCTTCTGTTCCTCTTCCCACCAGCTCCCAATCAAGCAAGAGCGGCCTCCCCATGGGGTTGGACCGCTGGCCCGTGCATGCCTGGGTTTAACTGACACGTCCTTAGAGACACTGACCTGTGTGACGTACTGTGCCGGCAGCACAGCGTAACCCATGTTGCCTCCCCCCGGGGCGGGCGCGAGCACAGTGCCCGGGGGCAGGTTGGTGAGGTTGGGCTGGATTTGAGGTAAGGGCGTGGCTGGCATGATGAGACGCTGCTGGGTCTGGCTGGTGGTCACAACCTGGGGGGATGAGGTCAGCGGCTTGGGCACCACCTGGGGGGTGGAGACACGGTCAGAATGAACACGGTCATGAAGCACAGTGTGCAAAGACAGCATGCAGGAGAGGTGGTATTCCTATCCAATCTTCAGCACCAACCAGGGGAAAACTGATTTTCCCTTACTAAAAACCCAAACAAACATGGATACTGATCCACAAGTGGAAAGTAGCTATGGTGTCCATACTTGACAATTCACTCTGTAACTGAAGCTGTGTGACCATTTGAATTTTCAGTTTGTGGGCATCCAGAAAAAATGAATGAAATGCGCAATGAGATGGATCAATGGTGAGTGTGTACGCTTTAATCTGTAACATACAGACAGCATATAAGCCTGGCTGAAACGGGTATTTCCATGCTTTGGTCCGCCCGGTTAAGCGTGCAGCCATCGCTGCTGTGTGTCTGGAGATGGAAGCGAGACAGAGGGGCGCGCCGTACCTGCTTCATGGTCTGTGCTGGGACAATGGGGACAGACATCCTCACTGCCGCCGTGTTCACCACCATCGGCTTGGCTGCGGGAACCAGAACGAGGACGTCAGCGTGCCGCAGTGAACCCACGCCCCCGCTCCGCATTTCGCCGTGGCATAAGGCTCAAATTCACATTTCCTCTATGCCAAATCAAATCATCTCATACTTGATTGTCATCCCCCGACTCATCCGTCTTGAGTTATTTGCAAAAGGCAGAACATGACAGAGGTGAAAGCACAGTTTAGAACGCTGGCATTCCTCGGCTTCTGCAGCTCTGGAACTGGACGAAGCGCAGAAGCACACCCCGGCTGTGGCATGCATTGCTGCTGAGGACACTGGGGAAGGTTATGAGCTCAGCGTGAACAGCACGTCAGCAGCAGTGTGTAACTCTGCCGAGAGCGACACATGCCACAGCTTGGCGTTTTGGAGACCTGTGTATCTAGCGGAGTGTCTGGAACAAAATCTAGGTCCCAAGTCCTGAGAGCAACTTCTCACTAAGGCATCCAACTGTCACTGTGTTTCAGCGTTTCCGCTAACTTTGTCTGTCATTGGTGCGCAGCCAGGCCAAAAAAAAAATCTCCCTTCATGGCCTGGCCAGCAACATCTGAAAGACAAGTTTGTGTAAACTACTTTCCACTAGTTCTGATCAGAATTCAATTTTGATCAGAAATCTTGAGTAGTACCTGTACGGGCTAAGCAAAAGAAAAAGATGCTGCCAAAATCTCTAACAAGGGCAATGTTTTTGTTAGATGAAGCTCATTAGGGGAGTTTAAAACACATGCACTAGTTCATTTGTTGACCATCAGTGATCATCAGTGTTCAATATATGACTTACTACAGAAACATCCATGCCGATGCTTCTGAAGAAAATTTTGCCTTTCTATAAACCATACACCTATCTCCCTGATATTTCACCAGATGACCTTCTTTCTCTTGTTTACTAAAGGGAATGTGTGACTTTTATAAATGTGCTTTATTCCAATTCACTATTGTTCTTGTGGTTATTATGGATATCAGCCCAAAGGCAACTCGCCAACCACTTCCAAACAGGATGGTTGCAATAGGAACAAAAGCATCACGATAATTTCTGACATTTATTTTCTATTCTACCGTTTTTCGCCAGAGACTCTCCCCTTTTCCTGGGGTCAGTGCACCATTTTCCAGTTTTCCCGTCTCTAGCTAGCTCTGGTTTTTTTTTTTGGTTCCCTTAAGAAAACACACTGTCGCCAGCTCTTTGTCACTATGCCAGTGAAATGGTCTGTATCTCTGTGCAGGACCGTGGTCTGACCTGGCTGGATGGCTGAGTTGGTGCTGGGGCTGCCCGTCTGCGTGGAGCTGCTGCCGGTGGTGGCGGTCACCAGGCGCACGTAGTGGAACCTGCTGCCCGGGACCTGGATCTGCTGGACGTTGGGGGGCGTGGCCAGCGGGAAGATGGTCTTGAACTGGGGCGTGCCCACCCCCCCGACCGCCATCGTCTGCACTGGCTTCATCGTCTGCGGAGATGAGGGATAAGCCGTGATGAACGCAGGGATCCAAAAGCAGACTTGATTTCAAAGGCCAAACTTGCAGAGATTCATCTTGTCAGCCA
Organism: Megalops cyprinoides; assembly: GCF_013368585.1. NCBI lineage: Eukaryota > Metazoa > Chordata > Actinopteri > Elopiformes > Megalopidae > Megalops > Megalops cyprinoides. The sequence goes on along the minus strand of NC_050587.1, from coordinate 18,328,208 downwards.
CAAACAGGCTTGGCCACAGCACAGCATACAGAGGCTTTCAGAGGAGGCAGGTTTCAGAATATCTCACCTGTTTCACTCATTTTCTACTCCTCTTTGATCTCGCCGATACTCTGCACCCTACTACTTAGTGCGCTTTTGTCTCTTTCATTGTAAAGTGGTGGGGGGGTGAGGGTCAGGGTGGGGGCGAGAGTGACATTACCTGTGGGGTGGAGTGATTGGACACCACTTTGGCTGGGGAGGTGGGGGTGGACTGCTGGACCGCCAGTATCTGCTGTCCCAGGGCCACGTTGAGCGGCACAGTCACTGACTTCTGGGGGGAGCTGGGAGTCTGGGAGGCCACCGACACCACTGTCAGCTGCAGGGGTCAGGAAGCGAGGGGTCAGGGAGGGCAGGGAAGGAATGGGTATGCACCGTAACACCAGAGCTAACTTAAAACCATGGGACAACACAGCACTGTAAAGCCAGAATTCACTGTAAATGCATAAGACAATACAGCATCATGAAAGACTGACAAATGCTCTGATCAATGTCTCTTACATCAATTTTTGAAAGCTGCTCTGGATAAGAGCATCTGCAAATAAATAATAAAGACAATGTAGTCTAAATGTATACGATATGTCACTACTGCAGGTCTGAAAGGGCTATGGTGACTGTAAATGGAAGTAGTCATCAGTATATGTTGAAATACATCAGCTCAGGCCTTGATAAACAACATTTTTATATACTTGGTCCCAGTCAGGCTATGAAGCTTGCACAAGGCAGGAATGGGACATTTTTGACCAGGACTACAGAAAAAAATGTCACAAAACTAAACAAATATTTATTGTGATTTTATAATAGTTTATTATACATTCAAACATCAATTCAAGGTTTAAGACTTTTTTTTTAAAACGTAGCATGTTTTGGCCTAGTCAAAGAGTTTGTCCTTTGTCCTCACTTTACTCTCAACTGACAGGCTGATACCTGCCCATGTCTTGGGAAGGAAAAGAACCGCAGTCCCCTGTTCCCGGTGGAGCTTAGGCACACCGGCCCAAAAAAAGGACCTACGGCAGCTTAAACTCTACCAATGGGAATGTATTTAGGCCCTGGCGCATGGGCATGGCTCACCTTGCTGGGAGACTTGAGGGGCGAGATGGCGATCTTGCTGCTGGAGATGCTCTGTGGGGTGCTGCCCAGAGTTTCGGAGAGGGTGAGGGTCCGTGGGGGTGTCCCAGGGGTGCTCTGGGACAGGACCCTTCCTTTAGGCCAGAGGAAAGATTAAGAGGAGGAGTAACATCAGTGAGAGGCTCTGTACAGTGACTCCAAACAGTCTGCTAATCGCACTGAGAGCGCCTCTGAGCACAGAAAAACGACACCACTCTTTGGATAGGAGCTCTTTGAGATCTTTGTTTCTATGGCAATGCCTTATATTTAGCATCTACATTGCCCATTTAATTGAAAACGTAGCTTCTAAAAACACTTGCAAGGTAATCAGTACTGCAAGAGCAGTAAAAACTGCATTAAGTGTGGTTTAAAAGAAGAGTACATGAATTCTTTGTTGATTTTCAAAAAATATAACTGTCGGAAACTCTGAACACTTAGAATTTGGAATCCCATCCTTTGCCACCATAAATCGAAGCAAAACCTCCATACTATTAGCCAAAGCATCAATACTTACATTGTGACTAAATATACCATTAAAAGAGGCATTAAATTTTGAGCAATGTACGATTGTCAGGTTGACAAAGCGCAGAACATAAGATGTCTTTGCTTAAAAACAAAAACTCAATTACACAGGCCAATGAATACATGTTTTTATGCACTGTGACAGAAATTCAGTACCACACTGAATGATGAGGTACACTGTAGCAATGCAAACTTAATTGTAATATTACACACAAGCATTACAGATTGCTGTGACTTGAGTCTGACTGTTCCATGTTGTGCAGTAGGAGGATTACCTGTAATCACCGGCGACACAGAGGTCTGACCTGATACACCTTTGCTGTTCAGAGGTTTTGTGATAATGAACTTAGTTATCATTGGTCCTGACGAAGAGGCCTGTGTTTTCTTAGCAATCTGCAAAAACAAAGTGGTGCTACGTTGAAGACACTATGACTTGAGCATCAATAAAACAGGTACATTTATGTTGTACTTAACACATTCAACACTTTTTCATACTCACTATTAAGACATTCCTAGCACTGGTCAATAACTATCACATCTAACATTCTCAGCTACTTGGAATTTAAAATGGGAAGCCCTATATTAGGATATAACTTAAGCCAAAGCACTAAATAAAATTGCAACTGCTGTTGTGTAAAAAGTAAATAATCTGTTAACAGCACCAGGTCTCAAAGGAAACAAGTAGCTTTAGCAATACTTTTCAATATTTTAAAATCAAGACAGACATCAAACAGTAAGGGAAAGATATATGTGCCTTCTGGTCAAAGTGCAGAATAAAAATATTTACTTCAAATACTAGTTTATCTATTGTAGTGAGTGGATGCATCCCCAATCAGATTGTTTTCATTGTATGATTAGCCTTTAGACTACAGTACATAAAACTGTATACAGCGGTTCACCTCCTGCCCTGCCATGTGTCTTACATGTGCTGTTGGGTACAGTAGGTCAGAGTCACCAAGATACCTAGCCTTATATGGGCAGTCTGCCCTGACGACACGTGGACACGTGAATGACAGGTGGAAGTGACCCCTCTCAGCAGATGAGCAGGGCCAGCAGGGCCAGAGGCCCCAGAACCCCCCCCCCCCCCACACACACACAAATCAACGCAATGATTTGGCTACCAAAATGTTTCATCAGTTTCAGCAATTGAGACAAGCCCTGAACCAGAAATTGTTTGGCCAATATAACATTCGAGGACCAAATGGGCATTAGGCTTTTATATCAGGATGGACCTTCTTCACTTTGGGGGAAAAAATATTCTTTGGTTCCCGTTCCCTTGACAAGTGTTCCGCAAGAGCTCTTTTTTCAATTAATGTGTACGACTGCCAAACATTCCATTTTTATAGTATTATTATGACTATTATAATTTAATTTATTTGCTATCTAAATGCACTGATCCAGGACAACTTGGCTACATAACTAATTACCCATTTAAATGGCTGATGCAGTTTTCACTGAAGTCATTCAGGTTAATTACCTCCCTCAAGGATGCAACAGCAGTGCCCCACCTGGGAGCTCAACATGCAGCCTTTGAGCTACAGGCTCATTTCAGTCAGCACAGCTGCCACCCCAGAGAGAGACTGTAGGGAGGGCAGGACTCCTACCTGCACAGTCTTCAGCTGCTGGGCTTGCAGGGTGGAATGCTGGGACGTCCCCAGGAGCTGATTGGCTGTGCTCACAGGCTGGACCCCCACCACGGGCTTCAGGTCAGTCCTGCCTCCGATGGTCACCACCTTGAATTGCTGCGGCTGGGTCTTTGCTTCCCCGCCGCTCTGGGCGGGGCTAGGCTTGGTGCCGGCGTGGGGCAGCGTCAGCACGATGGGCTGGCCGGTCTTCCCCAGGGTGGTGACCACCAGCTTCTGGCCCTCCTGCTTGAGCACCTGGGCGCCGGTGGGCTTGGCGTCCACGGCGGAGGAGGCGGCCACCTTGTTGAGGATGATCTGGTGGTTGGCCGCGATGGTGAAGGGGGCGGTGAGCTTCTGCAGGCCCCCGCTGACCCCGGGGCTGCTGGATTTGGGGGCGGCGGAGGTGGACGGCTTGAGGGCCGCGGAGCCGGCGGAGGTCAGCAGCAGCTGCGTGCCCGAGCTGATGCTGCACAGGGCGGAGTCCGTGCTGGTGGATGTGGTCAGGGCCTGCGTCCTCTGGGTCGGGGGGGCCGCCGCGCCCATGCTGACAATCTCCGGCACCTCTGTCTCCATGGGCACCGGGGCCTCCTCGGGTTCCACCTGGGTCGAGGCCAGGGGGGGCTCGGACGGGAGGTCCTCGATCACGATGGCCTCCGTGTCCATGATTTCATCGGGGAGGAGGCTGTTGAGCTCCGGCGACACCACGTCCATCCTCACAAGTAGCTCTCAGCGCAGCCGCTGCAGGGACAACAACACGCATCACATCGGGGATGGGAGGGGGGTGGCTGACAACCACGGCTGGGTACCTCACACAGCCATCACCGCTGTGCAAACATCTGGCATCTGCGCCTTTTCCAAAACCGAATACAGAGCGATTGTGACTACATGGCCAAAATAACACAACTAAAAGAAAGACCTTCACAGGACTAACAAAAGGCGTGGCAACCTAAACGCAGCATGAGCTCCACACCATTCCAACTGCAGCTGCATTTGTACTTGACATTTAGTAGGCGTTGTGAAAACTGCATGTTAAGAAAAGGATATGCAGTAATGACATTCAGCAAACAAAGAGATCCTGGAACTGCTGCTTAGTGTTATTAAGATGCTTAAAAATTAAGTGTACACACACACACACACTCTTTCTCTCTCTCTCTCTCTGTATATATTTATATATATATATATATATATATATATATATATATATATATATATATATATGCGTGTGTGTATGCATTCAACGCAAAATAAATGTGTATGTTCTTCGTGTTTTATCACCTTAAACCCTCACAATTTCACATTAGTGTAATTTCATACATAAGACATAAGAGTTAAAAATCACAAGGGGGACATTATGAAACAGGTGAGTAGTCACATAAATGAGAGCGTTCTACAAACGGGTTGCGGGTATGAGAAATAACATGAGAACTACCCATGACATAGTATTAATGATGTCTTATCCACAAAGGTCACAGCCAAACCAAGCCAAAACCCTAAAACTGAACTAAGCAGACTGAATCAAATCACACACTTGCCTTGCGAATCCATCATCTGACCACTAAGCATTAGCATAAGAGGGACAATAAAGCCATCCGGTACATTTGTGGCTTCATTTCCCTATATGAATTACATCATTGGCTCATCCCATTTAGTGATGACCAATTTGGAAGATAAAGCTATAGATGGATGGAGTATACTCTGCAATAGGTGAAGCCTTACATTACAGGAATGAACTTTAGGCAGATATACTGAAGGGAGCAAGGGTTATACTGAGCATTTATAAACCTGCCTCACAAGAGCCACTGACTTTGTGATGGATTTGTCTAAATAAATGCTTTCCTGACATTTCATCTTCAAATGCTTTTTTTTATTATTTGAATGTGAAAACAAATGGCAGGGAACAACCGTACAATTAACTCCAAGATTACTTTGTCATAGTGCCCTTTAATGGTGTTGGCATTTCAGTTGCTCTTCAAGCGGATATCAATATTTCTATGTGCAGATGAATTCTTTTCCATTCCAAGAATTGTATCGCAACCACTCATTGGTGCATTTGCAAGAATAACACTTAATTCAAGCAACCTTGGGTGGGACAGGTGTTGTCTGACAGGCCTTCAACACATTTCAACATACACCTTAAAAAACTGTGCAAAATCATTATTCATGAGAAAATCGTATTACTTATGTGAGCAGCAATGTGATGTTAACTGTTAACACTCCAGTGAAATAATAATAATCTTATTATTCCAAAGAGGTCTCATCAGGTTATGCACGCTTTTGGGGTCATACTACCATAACAGTATGTCACACATGCAACCATAAAATTTAATGTAATATGTAAAGCACATATATTAGTTAATATGTGTATTGCAGAACTCTAGTACAACAACATCTCGACACATTAACTGACTAAAATCCATCTGATCAAGTGCTATATTTCCAATGTTAACATGACATGTAAGCAAAACAGAAATACGATAGCTAGTGTTTATAGAAACACACCACCTGAAACTGCCCACCTTGTAAGTTTTTTAAATAGCTTATCCCAAATCACTAATGTGGCTTTAAGCATCCAAGAATAATTTTAAAATGCAATAACATTTATCTCGACGTTTCTGGTTAACTGGTAAAATCTTCAATCTATCAAGGCACTAATGATGACATCAGATTTTATGTTTGTTGCAAATAAATTATTTTAACCCTCATATCCATTATAAATCAAGTATTAAACTTTATATGGCTTAGGAGCAAGGCCTAGACATCGGCAGAATGACAGAAGAATCACATTGGCTGGACACTGGAGAATGACAGCAGCAGACAAGTTAACAAACTTGTCCAGGTAGAGAGCTAAGCATCAGAAAAATTCGCTTTCGTGCAGATAACCATGCCAACACAAGTACTAAAAACAATGGGCTTTGATATACTTTGCTACATCTCACACCGATCACAACAACCAAAGTTAGTTAGTTAGGTATGTCATATGGAACAGCTAACTAGCTAGCAGATTAGACACTTGGCTAGCTACTTAGGATTCATGACTGACGTTAGTTCGTTATCCAGCAAAATAAATGGATATGGCTGGATCTTTCAAATTCCGCTCGTTTCATCACAAAGAGCAAAGCATAATAAATAGTATGCCTATGACGGTTCAAACACGGAAGCACCTTGCTAGCTAGGTAGCTAATGTTACTGTCATAGTCTGACGTTAGATTTATTTATTTAGCAGAGGTCTAGCTAGCTAGCCGTCTAAATGCCAAGATAGCTATCTTTAGTTAGTTAGCTAGCTATCATAGGTAAATAACAAAAACTTCGCTAACTGGCTAGCTAGCTGGTGGCTAGACATATAGCTCCAAAAATGACCAAATGCAATGCTTAGTTTGCTACAAAATAACTTCGTTGTTAACCACCAAGCAAGGTAATGTAACACGAGTTGGAATAAATAAAATCATGAAGGAATTTGCCAGCGCCCCAAGAGCCTGAGTAGGCCTTTGAACATCCGAGAAATAACAATCTTTGTCCTACCTCAACAATACGCCAAATAAAATAGCAGATCCAGCTAGCCAGCGATCAGCTAGCTTGCTAAATTAGTCCGTTCTGGCGGGATCGCTTTACATTTTCCCACTTCCCACGACGAATCGGTGTTGTCGGCGTATTCCCGTTTTCTCCACTAACTCCCTCTGTTAAAATCAACAATTGGTGACAGCAATTTGAGTGCTATGAAAGTGACCAGCTAGCTACGTTTCTATTTCAGGCCGGGATTGGATTTCGAAAGATCCGCCATTTTCACCTCGTCATCAGTTCAACTTCAGTGTTGAGAACCAACATCGGCTAAAAAAAGAGAGAAAGAAATGAACGCCCATCAACACGGTCAGAGTTTGGGAGGCGTAAAACTCCTCCCAAGAAGCTAACGTTAGCTCGTCAGCTAAGTGTGTATAATGTACTAACGTTATCTAGCTACCGACCTACCATTTACATTGTCGAGGTGCTAATCACCAGACTAACTCATCGTAGCTAACGTTAGCTTGTAAACAAGCGTCAGTCCTGGATTCAGACATAACGCCACTAATCATACGCTAGCTAGATAGCCACACTGTGACTGCAACAAAATAACAAATACAGATACCAGTTACACAGACAGTAAACATGATGACACCATATCACGACTACCTGTCTAGCTACCAGCTGGAAATGTTGTGGCAAATGTGCAAGATAATGCAAACGTTACCTAAGCACTGAACGTTAACGTCAGCTACAACTGTAAAAGACATTCTCACTTTTCTTGAACAAACTACATTTCGCTAGTTAAGAACCTAGCTAGCAAACAACGATGTTACGTTGGTTTGACTAAATCTGATCGCCAATGTTAGTTTTCTAACTATCAAATAAAATAGCTAAATTACCAGATAATTGAGTGCAAGTGAACAAAAGAGTTTAAAAATTACAGAACAAGTATAGATTGGTGGAAAACTAAGGAACAAAAGATGCAGATGCTAGCTAGTGATAACTAAGGCCATCCCGATGTGACATAAAATGAAAACTGCACTGCGGGTAGCTAGCTAGCGGCTGTCATCTGTCTCATTTCACTTCGCTTTACAAACCTAATGTTAGCTAGTTGCCCCAGGACGAACAGCGGGCGTTCCTGTAAAATGCAATCACATGTCAAGCAAAATGGCTTGCCATATTTGACAAAACAAAATATACCTAGCTAGTCTACCTAATACTGCTTGTATGGTGGCTAGCCTTATGACGATCAATTCTGCTCAAGTCAGCTATGTTCGCCATATGTTCAGCTGGGTCATTCGGTGCCCCGCTCAGCTAATAGCCAGCCACCTAGCCATATACACAAGCCGCGCACTGAGGTCGGACAGCGATCTCAATGTGTGTTTATTAGCTAGCTAGCTAACGTTAGCAAGCTAGCTCACCAGATCCTATCACTGGATTACGCAGCGCTACCCCAAGTTCTTACATTGGTTGCAGATTTCCCTGTTGCAATCGATGTTTGTGACCTCGAAGTTGTTTTCGCATACAGTTCTCAACCTAGTCCAGCTCTGTGCTGCTGCATCCCGATCACTACCAGATGGAGACGTTCGTTCAAAATCACGCGCCGAGCGCCATTTCACCTCTACCATCCCATAATAATGCCACGCCCTCCTTGGAAACCACGCATTACGTCATTACGGCACTTCCGTTTTCAGAGTGCACAGACAGTCAAATTAGTGAGAATGTTTATGTGATAATCCAGTATTAGCAGTGGTCCCATTAAAGGCATATTTCAAACTCGTCAATAGATAAACAACTGGAAAATATAAAAACAATTCAAAGTCCCCAGCTGACTGTATTGTGCACAAAAAATCCAAATGCGATAACATTACACATTCTTACAGTCTTATTTTAATAGAAGGGAATATTGTATACCTTAAGAATGTGCCATACGCAGTCATAAAAGTGATGCTTGTGACTGTATGATTTTCATATTTTGCTGGGTGTACGAGATTCTTAAAGACTATTTAGGCTACAGATGTTACCCAAAAGCAAAACCCAACAGGCTAAGAGCTCACTCTATTTGTATGTATAACATTCACTCTGGTTTTCTTTCTGTTGTCGCGTCATCAGTAGCCTACACCGTCAGCTCAGAAGAACGCGCAGCATGCGATCTATGCCAAATACACAAATCCATATCAATTAACCATACTACCGTACTAATCCCGACCACGTCAACATAGACTAGTCAGCAGACTGAGCGATGAATGTAAATTGTGTTATTAGGCTTTCATGTCAGAACGACAGAAAGACTATCGTGGTGTTCTGTCCTTCTTGCAGCACTTTCTGTTTTTCTTCAATAAATTCGTTCAAATTTGTCATAGACTTGGTCACAGTTGCCTACATAGGTGCATTAAGGCCGTGTTCAGTATGGCAGCCAAAACATTTTTTTCACAAGTGGATATCTTTCGCTGCATTCACCTATTAATCTCTAAACACATTTATCAACATCGGGCATCGTATCCTGGGATTCCCATGCTTGCTCTCATAGCTTCTCATCCTCATTTTCATTTTCACTGTCCTCATTGGTTTTGACCATCCCAAAATGGCTGCAAAACATTATTGTTGAGGTTTTAAACAGCACTGCTCGAGCTGTCTCAAATTTGGCAGACTTATTGCTCAGTACATGTGGGGACTACTTTTTAGTGCCCTTGGGCAGAAGCCACACCTGTGCATTATTGTTACCATACACTGTTTTTTCAGCAACTTTTGCCAGCATGAGTTTGGCATATTCAGGCATGGGTGCAAACTGGCCATACCTGTAAGTCTGTGGTTATATCCAGCCATGTCCACTACAGTGTACTCTACTGTTACTTTTGCATATCTTAACAATATTTGCTCATTTAATATTTGTTATATTTCTCAAACATTGCCACTCGATGTACCACTGACCATATTTGCAACCTCTTGTTCCAAATTACAATTCCTATACTTCAAAAAATAGAATTGAATCGTTTAAACATATAAAATAATGACAAAATCTTAGATGTTAGAACTGTGAGTTCCTTTTTCTTTTTGTACATTTGGTAGGCCTAAACTTGGAGCAACGCATGACTGACCCAAGTGTAGTTAATGGTGGGTCAGAATAACTGATTATACATGATACAGAATGAACCGTTCGACTATTCAAAGCCCCTTACTTAAAATCCATAGGTTTTTTGTATGAAAGGGTTTTAGACCGAGCACAAAACAATTTCTCGGAAATGACACGCAGAATTGATCCTAGCAAATCCCCCGTAACATTTTCTCTCAATGGCAGAAGGGGGGCGTACAGTTAACAGAGTAAGAGGCAACATCCAAACATATTGTGCTGTAACTAAATTGATTGTAGCTCTTACTTGCGTTCTCAAAGAAAATTACAGTTTAGAGGTTAGGGAGGTTACTCTCCATCAGCGACACAAAATAGCAACAATCAATAGTGGCTGTCTTGGTTAAACTAGGCAGTAAGCAAGGACTCTTGGGTTTGGAGGACCAAGGCGTTGCATCTCCTCTCTGAAAGGGTGTTCCCTCTTGACGGTTTCGCTGCACTCGTTGTTGACATTTTGGTGGAGAAGATGGCGGCCGGAGTGAGACAGGAGCTTGCCCAGCTTATGAACTCAAGCGGATCTCACAAAGATCTCGCTGGGAAGTAAGTATGAAAAAATAGCACATTCAAGCCATTCGAGGAAAGAGCAAATTAGACCCGCGCATCACCTTTCTCATAGATTTCAGCGTAATGTTCGCACGGCCTGACACCCTGGCTGCATCATGACAAGCCGGCTGGCTGGGTAACGTTAGCTAGCTTGCCAGCTTTGATAACGACTTACTCCGCAAACTGCTTGTTCCAGTCGCAGATCAACGACAATGGTCACTTTTACATAGCTAGACTATTTACTTAATCTTCAGAAGCGTTATTCGTAGCAATAATTTCATCTGATGACTATTGTGTTTCTCCTTGCTAACTAACGTTAGCAAAGTGGCTATGCTAGTTAACTAACCATATCACAGAAGTAAACGTTAGCTGATGAAATTTATTTAGCAAACGTTAGTGTAAAGCTCTGGAATTGGCGTCATTTTAATATTTAACTAGCTACATATGTGTCCTGGAAATTTTGCTTGCAATGACAATGACAATTCAGTATCTGTTGGCTGGCTACATTGTTCTCATATTAGCCACCTTTGAATATACCTAACATCACTGGGTCGTTTGCAGGACTACTTGCCACCCAGAGTAGTGCTCGTCATCACTATCAATGTTGCATCAACTTTTGCATCAAACATGAACTTCTATCCAGTCAATTTAGACTTAGCTAGCTAGCTATTTTGCCTGCTGTATTTGTGGTCACGTCTGCAACGAAAAGACGACGTCACGAGGATTCTTATTTTGTAAATTAACTAATATAATTATCTGACTAAGTAACTATGTATTTGCCAGTTAATTCTGATGGTGTTTTTGTAGCTATGATGCTTTTGCTTCGCTTTGATGATGCCCAATAAAAAACAACCCATCGTATGCCTTCATTGCAGATATCGACAAATCTTGGAAAAAGCTATTCAGTTCAGCGATGCGGAGCAGCTGGAGGCTCTAAAGGCATTTGTTGAAGCCAGTAAGTAAGATTAGTGAGGATACGGCAGCCTTAGTATGCATTGACTTAAGGTCGTCAGTTGTCTGAAAACGTTTGGTAAACATTATGCTCACACATATTTTATCCATGGGTTGGTCATTTATATTTATTTTTAATCACTTAACAGACTAACAGAAGCTCTTATCAGGGGGGACTTACAAATAAGAGGTACTAAACTGCATAAGGTCACATGAATGACAGAATGTACAGAAAACTACAGACCTCACCTGAGTATGTGCCAGACCTTCACATAGCACTGTAATAACTAATACCACACCGAATACAGAAGTGCTACAGTGAAACAATTTGAGGAGCAATTTAGGGTCTTTGGATGTACCTGTCTAATCAGTGTTATCGGTTTTCCTTTTTCTGCAGTGGTCAACGAAAACGTCAGCTTAGTGATCTCCAGACAGCTACTGACTGATTTCTGCACTCACCTTCCGAATCTCCCCGACAGCACGGCCAAGGCAGTCTATCACTTCACCCTGGAGAAGATCCAACCCAGGGTCATCTCTTTTGAGGAGCAAGTCAGTGTGCCATCACTTTTCAGCCATTACCCTTACATTGTCCATCGTGTCAGCCTTTAATGCCTCAAGTTCTGTCAGCTTGTGCATGTCCTGTTCCAAACTTGACACATATGACTGTAAACGTTCCCCCAAATGCTAGAACCTCAGTGTCACATTCTTGGCCTGAAGTCATTCTGAGTGGAAGGCATTTGTGCAGTATCGCAAGATAGGTTAAGGGTCAGATAGGAAGCGATCTTGTATATTGGATCTTTTTACAGCTGCAGCAGTTGAAAACAAAGATTACTAGGTATTGATGCTCACAATAACTCACAACAGCTACATGTCTTTATTGGTTTTTAGATTATTGTGCAGCAGGTAAACATTAACTGGTGTTTGAATCCAATAATAGGTGGCGTCAATAAGGCAGCATTTAGCCACAATTTATGAGAAGGAAGAGGACTGGAGGAATGCAGCCCAAGTCCTTGTGGGTATCCCTCTGGAAACAGGACAAAAGTAAGTAGTTGTTCCAGTCATCGAACTGATTTAAATGAGTATAACTCTAATAATAATAAGATCAGATTATTTCAACATCAGGGATGCATTTTCACTCAGCCGCTCCGAATGGCCCTCATTTAAACCGAAAGCTCTTCACTTTAAGAGGTCTAACTGCAATGGCTATTTGTAAATATGCTGAAACCTAGTGTCTCGAGTGTTTTATTGTCATCTTGGAAATAAATATCAGTGAACCCATTTCATTATGTTCCTCACTTTTCCTGGCCAGGCAGTACAATGTAGACTACAAGCTGGATACATACCTGAAGATTGCCCGCCTGTACCTGGAGGACGATGACCCAGTCCAGGCAGAGGCATACATTAACCGAGCATCCCTGCTCCAGAATGAATCCACCAATGAACAGCTGCAGATTCACTATAAGGTGCCCAACTCTGCTTGCCTTCCAATGTACTGTTTTTTTTGGTTACTTTTAATTCATTATTGTAATCTTTTTACAACCTACTGTGGCAATTCATTGGTATGTAACTGTTTTAGATGATTCCTTCATATTTACCAATTACATGAACATGAACAGAAACAGCACTTGCAAAGCAGCGCGAAGTCAACCTAATGTGACTCTGTGCATGCAAAACTAGTGAAGCTCCTGGGAAAGTACTAGTGTATGGCTTCAACTGATGGGAATAGTAAGAACAGCTCAGTGGGGGTGTGGCAATCTAAGTTTTTGTAACTAACAGCAGTGTGCTTTTGCGACCCTCTGTAGGTGTGTTACGCCAGAGTGCTGGACTACAGGAGGAAGTTTATTGAGGCAGCACAGAGGTACAACGAGCTCTCATACAAGTCCATTGTCCATGAAAGCGAGCGACTAGAGGCCCTGAAACACGCCCTTCACTGTACTATCCTGGCCTCTGCAGGTATGCCTGTTTGCTGGTGTTCGCCTCTTATGTCCACACTCGTTTTAAACCCTTGAAATATTGCTCGGTCTATAAAAGTCAAGGAAACTTCAGAATAAGAATTTATCAGACTTCATTGGCCAAACATGCTTTTACACAGGCAAGGAACTTGACTGAAGTTCCAGTGTCTCTTGTAATGCATTCATACAGCATCAAAGTGACAACAACAAATACCAAACAATGGCAGTAATACAACAAACAACAGTAGCGCAGTACACATACATGGAATAAGGAAAGAATGAATGAGGTATATGTGAACAGCTACTACGCAGTGAACAGAAGTTAGTGTACATGAGTGCAGGCTGTGGATCTGTACAACTATTAGTTGTACTTAATTTGGCTTCTGTCCAACGATCCTTAAAAATGAATGGAAATTTACAAACTCTTAAAAAGTTCTTTCAGCGTGAGGACCCCGTTAGATGGACCATTAGCAGACTGCATGTGTGTCAAGCTTCTATGGAGCATGTAACCATCTGTAACCGGTCTGTTGTGCTGTCCCAGGCCAGCAGCGCTCCCGCATGCTGGCCACCCTGTTCAAAGACGAGCGCTGTCAGCAGCTGGCCGCCTATGGCATCCTGGAGAAGATGTACCTGGACCGGATCATCCGGGGGAACCAGCTGCAGGAGTTCGCTGCCATGCTGATGCCCCATCAGAAGGCCACCACAGCTGATGGTCAGTGCATTTTCATACTTCGTTTTAATATCATTGCACATTGACAAACTTAAATAATGTAACTGATCCATTCCACATCACAAAGAGAAAAGTTATGTTACTGAAGAAGTAAGCATTTACCATCTCTTTGGAGAATTAATTAGTTCTTGTAGTAAGCCAACAACTGAACTCTGCAGTGTAATGTGAATATGAAATAAGCAATGTCTGTTGTAACAAGTTGGTACAGCTCTCTTTGGCTGTTTCATGTAATCAATGCAACTTGTTAATTTCATTAGCTAAGTAGAATTCAGCTAATTAACGATCTGGATCAATCTGGATCAATTTTTTTTTATGTTGTTTGAGTTGATGTCACGGAGTTACTGTATGAAAACAACCATGGCAACTCCGGCTCTCTTCCCCAGGCTCCAGTATCTTAGATAGAGCAGTCATTGAGCACAACCTACTTTCTGCCAGCAAACTGTACAATAATATCACTTTCGAAGAGCTGGGCGCTCTGCTTGAGATTCCGCCTGCAAAGGTAAGCCATCTCATTAGAAATATGCAGTACAGTCTGAATGGTCCTGTATGCTGTTCTGAAAATTAGTGTTAAAAGGTTAGTGCAAGCCCTCCATTGATGTGGAAGTGGGGACTATTCCAGTGCCATTGGGCTCCATTCCAAAGCAATCAGTTCCAATTAAATTCTTGAACTTGCGGTTTTGAATAACTCATGTCCCTGGAGGGGATGAACTTTGTGAGGGTTTTTGTTGAACTGTAATTAAATTCTGTGGTCAGGGGAACAGTATTTTGCAAAAAAGGGCTGTGTACTTCTGACATTATTTATTTATTTCCAGCGTTCTGGCTGTTGGCAGTATTTTTTTGAAGAATTAATCCATTTAAATTGGCCTTAATGGTGAGGTTTTTTAAATAAGCAAAAGAAAAAGAATAACTGGTTCACCTGTTTTTATATCAAAATAAAGTGTTAAGTCTTAATTGTATCGTCTGTATTGGATTGAATCCAACATGTATTTGACATTGAACAATGAATATTATTTTAAATCGAAGGTACGTAGCCCTGATAATGATGATTGAAAAAGAAATTTTTTATGCATGGTTTGCAAAATTTATTTTTTATTATATCTTGAGTGTATATGTTACATATTTGTCAATATATGAAGCTATACAATAGGTGATATTTACAGAACAATGTGTATGCTCTTCAATGTATACTGAACAGTTACAGAATCCCTGTCAAATCATTAAATTCACAATATTTGTTATTGGGGTTGACAGAATCGTACGCGAGTTGTGCCCATTTTGGAACTGATTTAGATGATAGTAAAAAATTAAGATATACAGCAGTGCAATATCTGGCTGGTTTTCACTTGTTCAATATTGAAACGCAGCCTGTCAATCAGCCAAGGAACTCGCTAATAGGCAAATCAGTTCAGCGTTACTCAACCTAAATAAACCATTTCTTCACGCAATAAACAAGATCTAAACCTCTGAGGGCAACACTGCCATGCCATAAATCTCTTAAGTTTATGCGAAGCACTGCCTCTGGAGATGAATGCATCGGAAGCCTTTGATGAAAGGGAGGGAGGATCGTTGTGGGAGTGGAGAGTTCTGGAAGCGTGTCTGTTCCATATGGCACCCGCAGTCTCAGTGTTGTAGCAGCAGTCTGACCGTCGCCAGACGGCCTGTACATAAACATGTGTGTCGTTGTGCAGGGCGATTGTCCCGATGATGATGCCCCTGGTTACAGATGCAACTTGGTAGGGAACAAATACGCTACCTTACTAATAAATCAAGTGTGAACCAAAGTGTAGACTAAAAAAAAAATAGTTCAAATTCGAACATTATTGATGATGATTCAAACCTGGAGCAATGTTGCTGCAAAACTAGAGCATTAAGTGTCTTAATTGACAAGAGTCATTAAAAATGAACGTGCACTCCCCTTATAATAGCTGTATTTAAAAAAAATACTTATGTCAAGTGCTTTTTCCTAGCTATAAAAATAAGTGGAAATATTTGACATGCATAATTTCTTCAATGTGTTTAACGCACAAATATAGTAATTAGATCCCTTTACAATCATTGTAATGTCAGATATAATTTGTGCATATCTAGCTAAAATTATATAAAATAATAACTGTTTGGATAGGTAACTCCAGTCACAGGCCTTTGTTGCTTAATACTTTTTCATTTTATGCATTTGTAAAATTTTAGTGGTAATAACAATGAGGTGGGCATGTAGGCTTTGGTATGAGAAAGATGACAATTCATTGCTGTTAAGAAAGTCTCATGGGTAAGTAAGGTAAGATTCAGAAATTAAACCATGCATACACTAGTGTAGCTGCATCGTGCATACAACCACTACATACTGAACTGCAGTGCCAGGAGACTGGCCAGCAGGGACTAGTCAGTTGAACTATTTTTATGTTATGATATGAAGCAGTAACCGCAGGCACAAGGACACATTTCAGCAACTAAGCGTAGTGGAACACAGTCCACAGAGGTCACAGCTGCAGTCTGCACAGGGACCTTCCCGAGCCTGTGACAGAGAAATAACTCTCTGCACAAACACACATGGCCGCCTCACTATGAGTTAGCAGAGGAGTGGGAGTTTCAGCTCATCAGTATTGTCTTAAATGACAATGATGTACTGCAGGAGGTACGTCAGCAGTACTCCACCTGGAACTCAAACCTGCAATAGCCTGACAGCAGACCCACTTCCATAATCGCCTCATCACTCTGAGTGTACGGCACATGATTTTATCCTTAAAGGGCACATTTTCACATACATTTGTAGATCCATTTTATTCTGATTTTGTCCACTTCATTGACTGAAAGGGGTGCTTTGGAATTAGGTGATCACTCATTTCAAGCACATTGTGTTGATGGGATACACTATGTAATCAATACACTACAAATCATTCCAGACATAATGTATGGCATTAACAGGGGGGGAAAAAGAACAGATAATTATAATTTAGTGGGTTCAAGCATGCACTGTCAGGTGGGCTTGAACCTGCACACCCAAATTATAACGGGAGTGAGTTATGTATATTGAGTGATTTGGGTTTGACCAAAAGGTTATGTAGGAACAGCTAACCCATAACATGCAAGCTGTATTCTTGTTGAAGAAGTAAAACATCACAGCATTATGCTCTGTAGACTAACCTCTAACATTTTTGTCAGTGATTGAGCACTTCAGAATATTTCATATGATGTACACATATGTAGATTGGATATTTGAACCATGCCATGTTGTTTTGGTGTATACCTGGTTTTGAGCATTTGTTGTGTATGTGAAGTGGAAGTTTCTCGGTGCAGTGAAATGACAGTGAACGTGTCTCTCGCTGTGGACAGGCGGAAAAGATCGCCTCTCAGATGATCACGGAAGGACGCATGAACGGCTTCATTGATCAGATCGACGGCATCGTCCACTTTGAAAGTGAGTGTGCTGTCATCAGCGGGGCTGAGGAGAATGCCAGCTCTGGGCTTTGGATGCTGGTCAGACATTGTTTGGACTGTGGGTAGTTCAGTAGCTCAGTATTCATCAGTGTCCACCAAAGCCAGTGTTCGTCTTTATGCTTCGTTGTTACCATAACTTATATAGTATGAATTGATTCCACTGTAAGTATAAAAAGTTACATAGGTAATTTTGGTTGCTTTAAAAATCCATGCTGCTTCAAACATTTTGGTATCCTGCCTTCATCAGTAAAGTGCCGAAAGCCTTTATGTATGCAGCTGCTACTGAGCCGCTCCACAGGTGTGCAGGGTAAATGGTGAGGAGCTGCCAATCAGTGCCTCCTTTTTAAGCAAGGCCTTGAGTGAGTTTCTGCCTCATGGCAGAAAACCCTGAAAAAACTATACATTTTGGAAAGCGGATCATGCTCATATTTAAGCATATAGAGTGAAAATAGAGTGGAAAGTTGAGTCAGAGGTGCAAGATTTAACGCAAACCTATTTTCATTTTCTCTGCTAGCCCGTGAGCCCCTGCCTACCTGGGACAAGCAGATTCAGTCGCTGTGTTTCCAGGTGAACAACCTGTTAGAGAAGATCAGCCAGGCGGTGCCCGAGTGGACGGCGCAGGCTATGGAGGCCCAGATGACCCAGTAAACGGCCTGTGTCACACCCCCCCCCCCCCCGAACATTCTTCCCTTAACCCTGTCCTCTTCCCTCACTACACCCAGCCAACATCGCCCCACACCGCATTTTAGTTCAAAGGTCACGGAATAACCTTTGTATACCTTCCCCAAAAAAGGGTCGCAATCCCTTCCCCCCTGGTTTGGACATAGCAGTTAATGCAAGCTGCAGGATTGGTGAAAATTTGGAGAGGGGCTTTTTTCTTTTGGAAGTCGCATTAAACCTGGTTGTTCACTAGTTTCCGTCAAGAAGGTCGCAGAAGTTGGACAACAGATGCGCCTGCAGGCTGTTTGTGAGTGTTTCTTTGTGGGCACAGCACCTGGCTGTCTGTGCTTATTGCAAACAACACAAAGCTGTCTTGAGATTTGACGTTCAGAACCTCATCTGCTTTTCCAGGTACTGATGTTGTATGCCTGCTGAGATCCAGTGCAGAGGTGTGCTTATCTGTGCCTGGAGTGTTGCTTTCATGTTGATCTTTTTTCTCTCACCAGTTCACAAATACCTTTAACGAACCCTATTCCAGTTGAGCCTGTTGATTGGGTAAATGCCATAATTTGGGGTTTGGATAAAATGAAACTCGAAGACACACTGATATCGGTTGCGTACCTCAGAATTACGACACCAGGATCAGTGGTCTGTTTGATGCAGATCATTTTCACTTCCTCATACATGAGCAATGTGTATCCACTTACTTTTGTTTGTTTCTAGAAGGATTTTGCGCAACGCTCTCTTGTCACACCCTGTTAAGAGATGTTAATGTCTGGCTCAGAGTGTGTTCCCTGTTCTGAGATTAATAAATCTGAAGTTGAACGAGTTTGTGTTGGCTGCTCCTTTTTCAGAGGAACAGATTGTCTGTGGAGGGAAAACCAGTCATCGTCATCACAAAGGATACTGAAGCAGGCCTGGTGCCAGGAGAAAATACAGAGGGGTGCAGTTTCAATCCATGGGGGGGATTTGTTTGTGGCAAAGAATGATCTGTATGGGCATCAGCTTGGCAAATATTACTGGCATGAGCTGTTCCTCCACCACTAGATGTCACTGTCTGTTGACATATCTCATTGTGTGTGTCAGGGAAAGAGATGAAAAAGCATGGGGATTAGTCAACTGAGAAGTTAGGCATAACTTCCAGATAAACATAAAACCAAGACTGATGCACTTCACATTTCTATGCTTAACAGGTACTGTGTAAATTCATGGTATCTGTTCTGTCCAGGTGCATTTTGCATTGTTCATAACTTTGCATTGCAAATTTAAACAAGTGTTCTGTGACAGTGACATAATCGATAATCTTGTAACTTTTCATAAAATACACATGCTTTTGTATGCAATTCAGGACATAGCAGATGCGTATATTCAGTGTTTTTTTATGTTGAAAACAAGTCTTCAATTTTCATTATCATAATGTAAGTATAATAGACATTGGCAATGTCTGATGACAAAAGAATAAACCAATGTGAATGTCCAAGCTTGTCTTGGTTGTAAACGTTTAAAATTAGCCAAGCCATGTTTAAGTAAAGCACTTGTTTGTGTTAACTCCAGTGAAAAATTGCATCTTTGGTGTATCTATTGGCAATATAGTAATAAAATATTTTTAGAGACATCTTGCTTTTTTAAAACTTTACACTGAAGCATGCATTTAACTAAGGAAGTCATAGGGACAGGCGTGGGTTCTTTCCCACCATGCTAGTCACTTTCATAATGCTCTGTGGACCGTTGGCACTTTCGTTGAAATGATCTGTACATAACCCTACAGTTACTGTGATCCCCTTAGAACTAGCGGTTAATTATGAGCTATAGAGAGAGACAATTTGATCTTTCTGTGCTCAGGGAACTGGGGAAAATAGAACCCCAGTTAGGCATTCCTATTGAATGATAATGGAAAATCTTACTAATAATCTACCAGGGAAATTACCTTGTCACCCTTAAAGAATTTAACATTTTTATCAAAGTCTGTAGTACACTGTCTAATAAAAATATCTTACAATGACAATATGCTTTACTTTTCTGGGTTGCTGCCCATCTTCAACTTAATAAATGCATAAAATGCTATTGTAAGTATTTTATGTGAAGCTATTAAGATTTAAATTATTTAGATGCCAAATTAAACATTTTTATATGATTTTGCAGCAAAGTAGTAATAAACAGTATCTGTTTTCCCCAACAGCATAGAATATGACCCTGCACAGTTTTCTGCCATAAAACTAGAGTATTGTATTGTTAATGTGTAAAATCATTTTGTTTTATGAAGCATTGTAAAGTTTGTAGCATTCCAAAGTCAACATCATTGGAAGAACCAATTGAAAAGACTATCATCCCTCTGAATATGCAAGTTTGATATAAAAAAAGTTATCTGCAGGATTCAACCTCAACAGTCAAACCACAGATAACTCAGTTTGATGAGTTCACACGCTGATAAGATTAAAAAACAACATGTTTAGTGGAGTAGCAGGAGGCCATTACAAGAATGATGACATAAAATATATATTGTGCATTTTGGTTGGTCCCATCTGCTGTTAGTGTTTCCTGGATATCCACGCAACAGATTATTTCGTTTATGACCCCAACGGTAAACTGTGTCTCAGGAACACCCTGTTACCTTTAGTCTCACAAAGGCCTGTTGTTGCTAGCTTGAGCAATTAGGAAAAACAGTTGGAGTCTGTGTGATGTTTGCCACAAGCAGAAAGCTGCAGTGAGCACTGCCTGAGACTAATAGCTCTTTTCTGTCTTCACACACAACAATCTGTACACCAGCAGTCATGGGGCCATAAAACTGCTCCCTTCCCCCTTAGATCTCACATCCATGGTGCTCTTGTTTGTAGCTGGAGGATAACTATGTTGAAAAGTGCCATTACCTTCCATGGAAATTAATAACAAACATAATATTTCGATGTATAGTGTTATGTAAGTCATTGTTTGCAGGTTCATATCCTGTGTAGGGTGTTGCTGTCGTACTGTCAAGTAGACACAATCCATACAAACATTAAAATCAGCTTGTGGCTGATAGGTCTAATGTAACCCTATGGTGTCTTGCATTGCATCTCATCTTCAATACGTTCTCACCACCCACGATTCCCATAGAAAAACAGTAATCACATGAGACAATTTCTGAATGAATAACAGATCAAAGTAAGATTCTTTTAAAAAAAATCTTGCAGGTGATATAATTAAACCGTCTAAGTCTTTGTTACAAATCCCATCTTTTAATCGTCTAATTTATGGGTTTGTTATACCAAACCTTCCAGGTTAGTGTCTCCCACTGCTTCCATAAATATGATCCCCTGTGATTTCCTTTGTTTGTCCCTGGAAGCAGGAGATGCAGAGGTAGATGTGACATCACTTTGTGTCTTTCAGGGCTCCTGCACCAGGGGCGTTTCTCGCTATTGAAAAGATCTGTGGGCCAAGTCAAGTTTGCCTGGGGCTTGTCTTTTTTTTGAAGGGAGATCGGCATCGGTAGGTTGGGGAGGTTATATTTACCTTTATAATAAATAAATATTGTCACACCTTTGGACGCTGCAAGTCAATTTCCGCTCTGTTGCACAGTCTGTCTGTTGTCTTGCTATAAACACCTCCTCTTTCAGGGTGAAAATATTGGGGGCTATAGCCCCGAATGATCAGACATAACAGCGCCACTGTCCTGCACCTTTCCATTCTGCTCTGCTTCTGGGTAACTACGTGCATAGATGATGAAAGACTCTCCGCTTGTAACTGACTAATGTTGAAATGACAGGCTGGAAATATGTTGATGGGCACATTAGGCCTCAGATTATTACCTTCCTTAAATTCCTTAGACATATTTGGATACACCCTTAAAAATATATTTTCAAGTTTTTTTTCAAATACACTCTCTGCTTGTAGATGCATTGTAAAACTACAGTCAAAATCAGATGTACAGCAAGGATATTAGTAGAAGATGGGTATCAGCAGAAGATATAAGATATTTCAGCCTATTCCAGACATTAGGAATGTTTCATGGATATGAGTAATTTACGTCAGTTAAATTATTTTATTTGATTTACCAGAGCCATAAGGCCAAAACCATTAAGCATAATAATATTACAACTAAAAAGTGCTCAAATGGTGAAAATGGTGCTCATTATTTTCATTATTTTCATATAAATATTTTGAGTGGAAAAAAATACATGGTTTTATTTAGAATAACATTTATTGTTAATTGCTCTGTTGATAAAAAACCTTTAAACAACATCTATGGTCATATTTGGCAATTATGCAAATCCAGAAGTTGTAGAAGTTGGCAAGAAGATTTCTTCGTGTTTGTCTGGTCACACCTGGGAGACACTGTGATCCAGCCCCCTCAGAAAATCGATGTGCTGGTCCTACAAATAGGGTAGACATACACTGAATAACAACAAACATAATTCTGATTCATGTTTCACGTCTGCATTCAGAATTAGGCGTATTGGCTCTACACCAAACATTTAAGTCCACACTGGTTCACAGCACGGTTTTTCTGAGGTGTTTTCCTGGATTATTGTTAACAGTGTAGATGAACATTCGCAAAGGTGAACTCTGTTGATGTCTCAGAAAGGGAGCCACCACTGACTGAGAGTGCTGCATGTTGTGCGGTACATATCCCTTTGCATACCTCCTCCGCCTCAGAAGATCCCCTGTTCCTTTCTCTTCTCAATGTCCCTCTTCAGCTGGCAGGTCGAGCAAACCAGACAGAAGGCGTTGACCAGGAAGTCTTTACACAAGGAGCCCTGGGGACCAGAAACAGAGGACATTAAAGCCTGAGGAATGTGACAGAGGCCATTTTCTCACGTGTGACTTGTCTTCATCAACAAAGTCACATTATTAAGGTCAAAAAGCCGTTCAAATTTTAAAGAATCCTTTAGTTGGTGAGAGAGCTAGAGCCTATAATCTGGAGAGTACCACTGCAACAGCGCATCATCACTCACCAAAGGACCGGGCTCAAAAAAATGATCTTTGTCAATTATCTTTAACGACAAATCTAAAGAAGGGTTACATTTTTGAACAAGTGCACAAACATTGTCATTATTGCCGCTGACCCCAGATCAGGTTAAGGTGTTGTGGGACGGAAGGATCCCAGGGAACACCTGGTGAACGGCAGAACAGGTGGAGTGGCAGCGCTCACCCTGATGTTGTATCTGGTCCTGTACACGCTGCGCATCGCCATGGATATCCCACACAGACAGCACTCGTTCATGTCGCTGGCTATGGAACAGCCCATGCAGGGGAAACACCATAGCCCATAACAGCCTGGAAGAAAGAGAGGGATCACTGCATTTTCATCAACACGCTCTCACCTTGCAGTGCAGGCTCGGCTCTCAAATCAGCCTGCCTCACAGGAGGGATCCCTTTACACGTTTTGCAAAGTGAGGCAAAAAAGTCATGAAATGCTACCACAACCAATGCAGTCTCTCAAAACAGTTGACAGTTTTTCCGTTGAACTGTATTAAATTGCCAAGATGAGGGGTTTTCCGATCACAGGCAAAGGGTAAAAAACTCCGGGAAGTCTGACATATGACCACCTCACATGATCCTGGCAAGGTCCAACCAAGCCAGATGGAGTCAAAGTTTGACCTGATACGGAGAGGGTGTGCCTTTTAACCTGTACCTTTACAACAGTTGTCAATCACACTGTACACTGTGTTATATGGCTGTTGTCATACTGTAACAGTACTAATCACTGCTGAAAAAATCCCTCAGTGGAATTGCCATTTGATTTCTTTACTAGTACAGTATGCACATTAATTTCATTTTTTGGTTTGCTACAATGAGGCTGTCTAGAGAAAGTACACTAAACCATTTTCAAAAATGCCCATGTGGGTTCTCTGTGGATGAATGGGGAATATTTAGAAATCAAACCAATGATTAATATTTATGTTTCATTTTCCCACTGGTCCTATACAGAGGCAGTTTGTTTGGTATGTGCTTGATGTGTCCAATCCAGAAACTCCAGAATTAGAACAGAACTCTACAGTGAAAGCAAAGCATGTATTAATATTGTATTTATACTTTGCCGTAAGCTGTGTTAGTGAATTCAGCAGGGGCTGCTGTTGTTGCAACATCTTCTATTCATTTATGTGGGGAGTGGCAGCTGGTATGCTGCTAGTATCCAGCAGTGTGTTTATGGTGGCTAGGGAACAGTAAATGGGTGGGGTCAGATCCATTAAAAACTGTGCAATGAGTTTTATGCAATATGTAATAAACATTCCACGTTAAGGAACTGAATTGTATCTCTGAATACACCCACATACCATCAAAGGTAATCCTGGGCATGCATTTTTCAAAATAATATTTAATTTCTGGTACAATCCTTGGTATATTTTGTGTATTTTATTGAATAAGTATATGAAAGAGAAAAAAAAGAGCAAAAAAATGAGCAAACATTCAGACAGCATGATGTCATAAAAGAATCTACTCAGTATGTAGAGGGCAAGCACCCTACAGCCTTGTTAAGGTTCACACATCCCCATAATGCAGGTTCTATCACAAAGGTTTGACATAAATGTTAACTGAGCATCTGGGAACAGATAATAGAATATTCCCTGTATTCCAGGGTTCAGAATAAGGTGATTCTTTCCATGTGGGATTGGTACCGCTGTGAGGGCTTCAAAACAGCAACCCCCCCTCCACCCCAACCCCAAACCGAGTCTGACCGAGGTTGACCCTACAGCAGGTTATACTTACACGTCCCACAGTCATCAAAGAAATCGCACAGGCCAGACTGGAAGTCAGAGGGTGCATAACTGCCAGGTTGGGTGGTCACTGCCATTTTTTCTCACTGTGGGATCACACAGAGGGGAGTCAGGGCCTTCCTCCTCTTCCCTCACATCACGCCACCGCGCCTTACATCACACCAATGCACACAGATTCATTTCCTGCATCCCTGTCACTTACCAGGAAGAGAGACCCCTGTTTTTCAAACCCTTGCTGTTAATGTTTCACAGGGCAGATTAAGTTCTGTGATCTGTTGGTGTTCACAGGAAATATGCTGGCCCTGGTCACTGAGCGTAATTTATTTGTTAATTTGTTTTCATAGTCCCTAAATTATACAGCTCCTAATCAGTTACAGCAATAAAATTTGTAGTATACTTCAGTGGTCACGTAAAAGTAAAAAATTTCTTTCAGCACGTCCAAACATGTATATGTAATACATACATATCAATATACATACAGTATATGTATACATATAAATACTGGTTACACACATTGATAAAGTAATCAATCAAGGAAGAAAACAAAATAGTCAAATATTCCATATTCAAAAACAAAATAATATTCTCATGTCAATTCACAATTTTACATTTTCAACAACTTACAAATTGGATACCAAAAAGGGTCAAGTTGGATTTTCAGCTGCTTACCAAAGGTGAATGATAACATACCTGAATGATGGACTAAGAGTTTGTGGACAGCCGTATCTGAAGAGAATTCCGGGAACCGGACGCTATTTATACTTCATGTGAAAGCCAATGATCAGCATGTGCAGGTCCTTCTGTCACAAGTCATTTGCATATTTTTTATTGCATGGTAACCATAAATTATTGGGATAGTGTACTCTCCTCGGACTTCGAAACTTGCAGCGAACACAACGACTGCCAGTGCCAACAATAGGACACCCAACATAATAGTGGGGAGAAATACAGTTCCCTGTATGCAACCTCATCAGTTGCATAACTTATTGCATATGTTGGGTTGCCAGAATGGAGGAAAAATCATTTACACAATGCAGATGCCAGTGAGTTGACAGAAAATTATTTTAGAGTTTAGGTTAATTTTTTAATTGTTTGGGTGCATTGTTAGAAACAATATTGCTGATTTTGGGAAGAGGTGTCATAAAACTATGTTTCAGTGTGCAAAGCAGCAAATACATGCTGAGTTCTCAAAGCTCAACATATCATCAACAAATCACATAATGATATCTTAAAAGAAAACGCTATAATAAAAAAACTGTTCACTAAAGACCATAAAAAGAAATCTGACCCTCTTTTTCAAAACAGTACATCAAGTAATAACTTTAGACTTGCAATCATTTAGTCTGACCACAAACTGAATATGGAATTAACAAAATATTAAGGCTGTCTAAAGCAAATAGGTATTCATTCCATATCATGCCTGTCATTTTCATTTGGCCGCAGAGTTCCATCTATGTCACACCTAATATTCTCTCTGGCCAAACACCTTGGATAAAAAAAGCTTTGCATGGCATGACGCTGTGATGATGTCATCGCAGGCCAAGTCCAAGGTTTCAGCTGATTACATGATAATCAATCATTACTTTACCTTATTTTATCTGCTACATACCTGTCTCCTTTGAAGGCCCCCACCAGTTCTACTACACACTCACACACCTGTATCCTTACCTCTGACAGTTGATTGTCCTACTTCCTCCTCTTCCATTTTCTTTTACATATGCGGCCAACTTCATGTCTCAGTTTATGTGTGACTTCAGATTGATCAAATTGAATCAAATCGTTGACCTTCTGTATTTTTTGTACATAGTGCAAAGAGCCAACACTGCTGAAACAGCTTTCTTTCAATGGGGAAAAAGCTTGAGAATATTGTGAGAAAAAGAATCTCAGGTGAACTCCCAGGCTGCACTTGTGTTAAATGTTTTGTAAACCATTTTTTCAGTTACACGAGTTACACGAGTTAATCGTTTAGTAGGCCTACTGTTACAGAACACTGTTTTGTTTTTTGTACTAACACCTTTGAAAAATTATGGCGCATGAACGAAAGAAAGAAAGAAAGAAATCGAATGAATGAATGAATGAATAGCACTTTACTCTGGATAATGAGTAGAAATTAGCCTATACTGTGCGCATACAGGTTTTGCTTTATTGTGAACATAGCTCAAAATAAAATATATCTTGGCAAATTCGGAGAGGATTGTCATGGTCCTCATTAAACCAGGTTCTGTGCATTTTACCTCAGCCACACGATGTCGCAACGAGCAAGCGGATAAACCCATAAAATGTGTCTCTGGTAACTAATGAGCACGAGAGTTGGTGTGTCCTTTTGCAATTGTAATAGCACAGGCTTAGCGTTCCGCACAAACTATATGTTACTAAAGAGACGACGCACAAAATCGTCTCATTGGTATTTTTACTGACTTCCGTAACAAAATAGGATCTATCAAAGCACACCACATGACGAGTAATGAATAAGTAAGACTGTACATATGTAGTGAAAATGAGGACATTAAGCATTGGGAAATATGATTCTGGCCTGTAAACTGCTAAAATTCAAGTGACATTACGAGATTGTATTTTCTTGAACGATCATCCGACCATGACCTTGTAACCTTCTCGGCTACTTTGCACAACCTTTTAGGAATAGCCTTCTACTTCTAGGAGTGTGCTGAAAGAAAATTAAGATGGTATTGGTCGTGTGTATTTGCTTGCAATTATAAATTTTCGGCAACCCTGGAATATTGATCACACGATAATTGCTTTAAATAGGGTCGCTATGACTTTGTGAAGGGAATTTCTATTACACATACACTTTAATGCAAACAAAAACAACAGGTTCACTCATTTGATGAGAGGGCGAGCTTATTTTGAGAAAATGACGGGCATATTCTCCACACTTATTGCAATAAACGTTGACTGCAAGAGCAGTTTTGCAGCTGGTGCCTGACTGCCCGACGCCTTCATGTGGCTTTATTTGGTGTGATGTCCTCTTTATCAGCTGTTGCTCTCCGGACGGTTTGCATATCATTTCCGGACATCTACAAACTTCATAACACTGATGTTGAAGCATATGTACTATTTACGTAACCAGATCACCGACAAACCGAGCACCTTTCAAACCAATTTAAGGCGTATTGCTTGATAAATGTAAGACTACTACCATCATGTTTGCCCAGCATGAAAAGCGTGCAAGCTTTTGCAGGACACAGGTAAGATACAATTCCAGAAATGTTTTCGACACATCAAACAACATTGCTACGGAGGATCCAAGAGTAAAGCGAAAATATGATAGTGCACTTACTAAAACACTTCTGAGAACTGTGATCGTACCCTAGTTGTACCCCTGGACCCCCCTCCCCCTTCACGCGATACTACATCGGTACATGCGCACAGCTGATGGTTAGACTAGGCACATCTGCATGACGTCAGTCGAACCTCCCAGCCTAAGCTGCCAATTCTGAGCGGCTCGGAACTTGGCTATAGGCCGGGCACTGTAATAAAGGGGGCTACTTCAACTCAACTTTGCTGTCCTGCATGCACTGCTTTAGTGTATTTTTGGTATTATTTTTTGCAGAATATAGGTGCTTACGTGTTTTAGCCAAACAATCAAACAAGCAAACACACAAACGGGACAATCCAATATCTTTTAAACAAGAGTCATACAAGCAAATAAAATAGCTACTTTTTCTTTCTTTTTGGGGTAAATGAATTGATGGAATATTATTTTCTGCCAAGTCAGTTGATTCTGTGAAGCTTCGCATCTCCCGTTTTTTCTTTTAAAGGAGGAGAACTACTTGCATTTTTTTTCGGCATGAAAGTGAGAGAGAAGTGTTTAAAGCGAAAGGAAAGGGGGCAGAAGAATGCAGTGAATTGAGTACGGAACCTCAATGCAGACGAATTCTATTGTCTGTATTTTCAACTGTAGGCACTGCCTCTGACAATGAAGATGAAGACGGTAACTATGCGCTCGTGCGGTCTATTACCCCGCAGTAGTGAAAATGATGCATTTCCCCCGCAACGATACGGAGCCGATTCAATCTACCGTAAAGCGTTTATTCATAGCGATACCCCAAAATAAACACCAATAGGATAGTGAACTCAGGACAGAAGTTTGCTTAGTTATTTTTTGTCGTGCCTTCTTCTTTTTTTCAGTCTGAATAACTGGAAGTATTTTGTAAGATGACATTAGCGATAATGCCTTAAAATTGTTATTGATGTTTTAAGTAGCCTATCGCTGTGGCAAAACGCTTTGCGATAGATTGGATCGGCCACATTTAAAGGTCTTCAGCGATGTATTGGTGGAAAAATATTTACTTTAGGAATATTGTAGACTCTTGGTTATTTATCAAGAATAGTAGCAAATGCTAAGTCTCAGTCACTGAAATATTGATATTGTTTGATTCGACGTTGCTTTATTTGATCTGCAGTTGAAGTTGACGCTAGTGCTGAAATGACCCCCACTAGAGCACTCAGAGGTGATGATTCTGATAAGTACGGGAAACTCTTCCTACCGGCGACGCAAGTTAGTTTTTCGGGGACGGTTGCTGGGATATCTCAGAAATTAACTTAGAACAGTGAAGTCCATATATCACATGAAGTTCGTGGTTGTTTAAAATGTGCATTCTATTATTATCACTATTATTTTGGTAAAATCCAAAACGAAAATTGTAGAGTTTATGCAATTGTCTGTAAATGCACTGTAGCCTGTGTAGGC
Source organism: Megalops cyprinoides (assembly GCF_013368585.1). Taxonomy (NCBI): domain Eukaryota; kingdom Metazoa; phylum Chordata; class Actinopteri; order Elopiformes; family Megalopidae; genus Megalops; species Megalops cyprinoides. Next base: position 18,298,616 of record NC_050587.1, on the reverse strand, counting down.
AAGTTGTGAGAAAAGCAGTGGTCCATCTCGATTTACTTCTTTTTAGTGAAGAGGCGCTTGCTTTTATTTTAGCGACCGGTGTAATGGATTCGGGCTAGTTGCCAACTGTCTGGGTCACACGCGTTTTAGCCAAATAGATTTAGCGCTGCTGTCTGGAGCTGAGCTGCTGGATGTTAACTTTACTAAACCCAGACAAAAAGTGAAGACTGGCTGTTGTAGGATATGGATTCTATCACCAACACACGGATCATAGGCGCTTCATTTTAGGCTTTAGTTTTTCGTCTGTTTGTCACATTTGTCCTAAGTAACCACAATGTCTTCAAAACAGAATACACTGAAGAGTCAGAGCAGTGAGCTGCCTCTTATCCTAAAGTAACGGAGCAATTTCGTTATTGGGGTTCAATGCACTTTTTTGAAGTATTGGATTGAATGACATATGCTGGAATACCTGCGCTATACCTTTCCTGGTTGCAATAGTCAATGTCTTCCTTTGGCACCCTGTGGTTGGTAGAAGAAATAATATTAGGTAAGTCATTCAATACCAGTGGTTGTTAACAGTTATGCTGAAGTGATTGATATCGTATCACGGTGCCTTGCTTTTTCATTGGCTACGTAACTTTCCTTCTCCCGTTCTGTCAGTGCATGAAATGTGTGAACATTGTCGCGGTGGTTGAACTTGCGCTGCCTATGTTGTATTCCGTAAGGACTCAACTCCAGTTGCGTTTGGTATTTGAAAGCTTATGCATCTCTTAGGGTAGTTGCCAGACCCTTCCCCTTGGAGTATTGGTGGTTGTCATGTCATGGTGTTGATTGGCGTCTCGCACGTGTTGTACTATAGAGCTGCAAAAGAAGACTGTAGGCTACAACGTATATCTGTCAGTTATTTTGGACTGTGGATGGCTGCTATTTCATGTGCCACTGCCTTGAATGAAAATAGGTTTAAATTTGGAAGAGCAGTGCTAGGTAAATCCATTCCATCCTTACAACCATCGCGTTATTGTTGGGAAGTAGGATAACCATTCAGTTAGTCAGCGAATCAGATGTACGGCTTATTCCAGTTTTTTTTTTTTTTTTTTGCAAATGTCAGTTTACCGTTAATTGAGTCGTTATTGTGCAAAGCGTCTGAATGTTACTATTTTGTTCTCTCGCAGAAACACCGGTTAGTTTCCAGTTTTATACTTGGCGTTAGCGTATGAGTAAGATGATCTCTCAGTGAAGTAATCCGTTAACGCCAGATGCTGCATTGACTGGAGGCACTTGCGGAAATTGTTGCACGAGTTCTTCTTTTTTTTTTTACCTTAATCAATTTGTTGTTATGACTAGCGCTTGAAACTATGGGAGGTTGTCCTGAGGCAGCAGCTTTTATCATAGTGAAGGGCTCCTAAATCACAGCCTCTTATCCCTGCTTGACGGAGACAACTCTGAAGTGGATAATGCACCTCAAAGAGTTCAAAATATTTACAGGCTAGATTGCTGATATGACGTACAGGTGAAATTGAAGTGAGATCAATTGGCAGGCTGTTACCACCAGCAACACGGGAGAAACATATTCACAATAAAGGAACCAGCTGTATAAAGCAGTTTACATGCTTGTCTCGTCACATTTTGAAAACTCTGAATGCTGACCTATGCTGTGGTTAGGCTGTGTGCAGTGGTCAGTTTCATTTTGTCTAAAATGTACAATGATTTACTTTCAGGTACACAGATGGATAGTTCAAGGCAGACCTCCAGTATAGATCTGCTGCTTTGGAATTACTTGAAGTAATCCACCAATGGATCCTTGCATCTCACATGGAGAACATGTGCACAAAGGCAAATGCAAGTAGAGACTGGAAGGGCCCACTTTCAGAAGAAATTTAAAACCTGGATCAACCCTCTCAGAGATCTGACGACATATCGAGGACGTAAACCATGGTCTTGTTATGGTGCTATACTGGATTGAGCAAATCTTTTTAGCCCAACAGTAGCCCCCTCCCCCAACCCCCTCCCCCCACCCCATGCTAGATCTTTTCTAAATTATGGAAATTTTGTGGAAGACGCTGACTTGGATATTGAGCCTAGTCATGGCTGCTTCTGAATTTCAAACCTTCAACAGACTTTCACACAATTCCCAAGGTAGGACATTGCTGTAAAGTGTTGTTTAATAGGTATGGGGTGGTTGGAGAGTCTTTACACTTACAGTTTGTGGGAGAATGACTATGACAGATTTTAGTCAGCTTGTCTCTGGAGTTGGGGGGGGGGGGGGGTGTTGCATATCTCATGCCTTGATCCTGGTTTAAGAGCTGAAACAGTTAGAATGCTTACTCTGGCACCATTCTTTGCAAAGAATCCTGGAATTTGGTGGTGGTCCTTGGCAAGGAAAGGTAAACATAACCTGATGGTCTTTGCTTTCATAGGGGAAAATAAAACGCTACTGGCCTTTTGTTGAAGGAAAACCGAGTAGTAATATCTTGGGAGCGAGGGTCCTGCTTTCACCCTTATGATCAACAGGGACTGATTATTCAGCCAGATGCAGCCTGATTTGAGCAAAGGGTGGAGTTTGCCCCCCATTGACTTCTATCAATGCCGGGCTGAAGTCTGTCTTTTTAAGTTTCACTAAATAGTGCAAGCTGAATTCAGGCAGACAAGTGTGTTGTTTCTCTGTGTTAAAGGATTAGCTGGGACTAACCGAGCTGATCCAATGTGTAGATTGTAAGTATAAATGTCTTGGCTGTTCAGTAGCAGTGGAATTTTTTTTTATCATGAGATGTTTACCAGTCCGTCAACACAACTACATTCCATTTAACTTCCAGGCCTGTTTCAGTTTTATTGTCTCTTAAGACCAAGATCTGATAAACAAAGCAGATGCTTGGATGAGTTCATATTCCTCTTGTCTCGTCTTCCTCTATGTCTTGCGTAGCTCACTTATATCTTGAGTATGAAAGTGTTGATTCAGCAGATGAGTTGTTACTTGATAATGAATGAACATGTGTTCCCAGTAATCAGAATCAGGTGATTCGCAGTGGTCTGACTTTGTATGGTGGGGCTCCTTGAGTCCACAGTAGAGCACTGCATCCATCAGTCCAGTGTTTTCAGTGTGGTCTGTTGTTTCATTTTTACATTTCAGAGGATGTTCGCTGTTAAATGATAGAGACATTCCAGCTTGTTTGACAAAGAGTGACAAAAGTGTGACCGATTGGTTCAAGTAAATGTCCTCCACCAGATCAGCTACATACTGTTAGCAATAACAGGCCTTTTCACTAACCTGCTGGTGATGTGACTGCAGTGTAGGAACAGGTCTTGTGTTCCAGTGATTACTGATTTGATACCCAGGTAGGGCAGTGTCATTGTACCTTTGAGGGAGGTACAATAGCCAGCGTCTTCAGTAGCCAATGTACACTAACTACAGTCAAAAATTGCTTCGGTAAATGTTGATCTATGTAATTCGATGATAAAAATGTAAGCTATGTAATCACTGTGGATAAGGCTACCTGCCAAGCAATTAATAATTACATGCTGCTGATTTGCCTAATCAAAGCAGACATGTGTGGGGCACTGGCCTTGGGGCTTTGTAGAATCAAATTTGGAATCTTCCTCTTCACCTCAGTCACAGAGCTTGGTTTTGATTAAAATTTCAGTCTCTGTGCCCTGGGCAACAAGGTTTGGAAGGAATCTGTAATCGGCAGAAATGACCTTCTGATTTTTCCTCTTTTTCTTCTTTACTACTCCTCTACACCCCCCCCCCCCCCCCCCCCGACTGACGTCTCCTGAAAAAGAGGAGTTCCTGTCCTACCTTGAACAGTACCAGCTGACAGTCCCAGTGAGGGTGAGCGAGACCGGAGAGTTCCTGAGCTACACTGTGAAACACCACCGACCCGCCCGGCGAAGGCGGGGACTGGATCCGGCCGACTCTGAGTCCAGGCTTTTCTACAGACTCTCAGCCTACGGAAGGCACTTTCATTTAAACCTTACACTCAACCCCCACCTGGTGTCGAAACATTTTACTGTAGAATACTGGGGGAAGGATGGACCAGAGTGGCGGCACGACTTCGTTGATAACTGCCATTATGTTGGATACCTGCAGGACCAATACAGCACCACAAAGGTGGCGCTGAGCAACTGTAAAGGCTTGGTGAGTAGAGTGGCATTCCCATCACTTCTGCTGACCTCTTGATTTTTGTTCCGAGGCTAACAGGTATAAATCCTGCCGTGCCGAGTTTAAGTATAATATGGGCTCTACCAGGGGCATGGAGTGCATTACGTTTTCGGGAACGGTACTCAGAAATCCAGGCTACTTTAATAAGACAAAAGCAAGAGGCTTTCCCGCTGGCGACACATGGCTAATTTGCATACCTCTCTTGGCAGTCTGGAGGAACAGAGTAGATGGCAGGGCCAGAAGAAATGGTACCTGCTCTGGTGCTCTCAGGGCCAGATTACACACACACACACACACACACACACACACACACACACACATACACGTGCACACACATGCACATATACAACCACATTCACAGCCAGTTAACAGAAGTAGCTTTCTGACTTGACTGTAGCACTGGCTAGAGATTGAGTGATATGTTCAGTTAGTCTTGACATTCCGTATAAATATTTTATACGGAAGATGCTTGCAGTGTTACATAATCTAAATATTTAAGACAACTTGATTTGGAATCACATCTAAGCATTTGCTGCTTTGATTGTTACTTTCCATGGAAATGCCCTTCCCCCCATTTTCTCATCTACCTTTAGAACTCGGAAACTACTGTATCTCATCTTCTCTGTTATGTAAATTTCTGCTGTAACTAATTGACTGGGCTGTTACCAATAATGGTATTGATCCTAGTGTGAGTGTCATAACACAGTCGCTGAGAGCTACTCATGAATGTTCCATGCTCACGTTTGTCACGTTGAACTCCTCTCACTGTGTTACAAACCTTCAGACCAAAGTATTTCCTTGGAAAAAATAGCGATAGAAAGGCACATTCCACTATCCAAGGAAAAAAGTGTTTCAGGGAAATATGCTTTCATAAAACATTAACGAAGTAGCTAATTATTCATACCGAGGCATATATCCAGTTATACACTGAGACAGATTGACTAGCCAGCTTCACCATGTTAACAACAGAATCCTAAGCATCTATTAAACTTTGTTTTGCCTTTCTTTGGATACTTTATATGTAGGGAAAAAGCCCTTTGTGACTCTTTGCCAATTGCAGTAATCTGGAAATAAAACCCCCTGTATTAGTGTTGTGTTTTCTCTTGTTGCAGGCAAATGTACTGGCACCCCATGATCAAATATAAATTGAGGTTGTACTCAAATCGGCTGAACTCCAGTCATTTCTAATAAAACCAAAAGTGGAAAACTTTCATTGAAATACATCAAACGGTCTACTCTCGTTCCGTTGCCAAAATATTTTAAATGTTTGCATTGTGAACTGTAGGTGTATTGTCAAATACGCTTTTGTTTTCCACGTGTACTTGTTTATTGTTATAGTCAAGGATTTTAATTGGTTTCACTGCAGTTTCACAGACTTGGAGAACGAGCCAGTGTTTTTATAAACACATTTTGAATTACTTTTACAATTTATGTGAAGACCAGGGTGTACGAGGGCACTGAATTGTGTAGTTTGGTCTGTGTCCCAGTAATTATGGGGTTGTTCTCTGTATAATTGATTGTTTTAACATGATTTATTGAATTACCTTGGAATGTGGGGTGTTTTTACATTTTACTACAACTCTGATAGATTTAAATTATAGGTGATGCTACATGATTCATTTTGCTTGGAAGAGCTGAGTATGGCATGATTTTACAGGTGCAAGTTGCCTTGTAAGTTTCTGTAATTGTCAATGAGATGGCATTACAGTGCAATCTACTTACAAGGGTCACAGAATGAGCTGTTTGAACCAAGAAAAAATATCTGGGGGCAGAACGTAAAAATGAGAGTGAAATTGGACAAATGTCATGTTTGTAAGGACAGTGACTACTGTACTGAGCATAGAAATGGCACTCTCAATGCATAGCAGTTAGAGCCATTGCAGCCTTTACACCTGCAGTTTCCCAAAGATATTGCACAAAACAAGACACAAGTATTAAGACAATGCAACTCTTTGTCTTCAAATGCACTGCCATTAATGTGACAACCATAAGCAGCACATAACCAATACCTGATAGTAGCTTCTAATGATCTGCATGCTTTTGGTAAGACCTGGGATGGCTCAAACAGCTATGGAAGTGCAGCCGTAGAGTTTAAAATGTTGTGCTTTGTGTTTTTCTCTTGATTGTCCATAACCCCGTTTTCCCAATGTTCTTGTTTTTCAACAAGCATGGTGTTATTACAACAGAAGAAGAACAGTATTTAATTGAGCCATTAAAGAATATATCCTCCAAAAATTCCAGTGATTTAAACCTTGAAGAAGGACAGCCACATGTTATTTATAAAAAGTCTTCCATTCCCCGGCCCCAAGAGCACAGTGAGGAGTTTGGCTGTGGCGTTTCAGGTTGGTGCACCCCTCGCCTTGGCTGCTTTTTCGACTGACGCAAAGGAACAGCTATACATAGCAGTCGAGGAAATGCTGGTTTCTGGCTCATGTTGTTCATGGAAGAGGCTACATTTGTGTACTGGCGCCTTAAATGCTCACATCACAGTAGCCAACCATCATCCTACGAAATCCTGGTCTAGACTTGTAGGACATTTCATTAAAGGGATATTGTCTTGACAGAACCATTTGTTCTGAGCTTTCTGGCTCTCGATGAATGAGTGATTTAGAGAAGAACAGCAAAAAAAATTTGTGAGATTGTGGCACTAGGAAAATGTGTGCCGAAGGAACCTCTAGAGAGACAAATGTGTAGATTTATGTAGCAGAGATAGTGTTTTTGTATTAGGTTGTTATTAGCTACAGCAAAGACTGCCATCGCCATGAAACCAACATGTTGCAACTAGTATCAGCTTATGGCTTTCCCAGCCCATCTGGGCCTTAAACACACAGGCTTCAGCCGCAAGGTTCAAAGGGGCAGAGTCTCAGTTATGTTTCACAGGGCTCTTCTGTAAAGCATTTGTGGAAGATGTAGTGTTAGTTATTCACTAGTCAGGTAACACATATTTCTACGTTACGCCACTAGCTTAGTCATTACAAAGTTTAGTATAACATAGGTAATATCATGTAATATGACCATTAATTTGAATGACTGTTTATCCTAGCAACATATGTTTGATTTTTGTGCCGTCCATTAATTTTTTTCAAAAACTTTAATGACTTTCCGCACCTAAGTCATGTCAATGAAAATGGTTTGTAGGCATGTCTGTGCAACTAAACTGCCAACAGGTCTAAGACTGAGGAATGAGCTCAACAAAATATTGCTAAATGAACAAAACGCAGCCAGGCTTCCCCGTACCACACAATGGATGGAGCTGCCTTGGGCTGGTGATCACTGATGTATATGAACCAATCGACACTTTTATCATGTAAAAACTCTATGATTCCTTGATAATTAGTGAGTGACTAATAACACATGATAGCTCCATCCGTTTTGTGGCATGTGAAGCTTCACTATGATATATATATATAGTTACACCTGCCACCAAGCAAAGTAAAGCCTTCGATGGCTATCACAACAACCGGTGCACATGGTCCAGGTGGTTATTGTCTCTGTAAGAGTGGATTCTAAGCCTATCCCATAGACTCCAGTACTGGGAGCTTGCTGAGAAAGAGACAGCAGTGGTAGAAGTCTGACTGCCTGAATTCCTGAATTGCCTGCGTTGCTTCTCAGCTGAGTGAAACTGTGCAAGCTTCAGAGGAATATTTATAAAAAAAAGAACAGTGTTATTAGCTTGATCCGATCGCAGTGTGCAGCACTGCATAATGCCTTAATGGCAGGATGTTTAAAACCTGCTTCTGCCGTAAACAGTAAGAGAACATGGAATAATGTTAACTGGTGAGTATTAACCCCAGCTAAAGTCTCTCATTCCCCCCCTCCAACCCCCTTACCCCTCCCTCATTTCTCACAGACCTCACAAGAAGTGGGACGCCCTGTTGGCTGAGCACTCCTGCCTCGGCCCCCCCTACCCCTGCCCCAATTAACAGCAGCACAAACAGTGCCCACCGGCAGAAGCGGTCGGTCAGTTCAGAGCGTTTTGTCGAGACCCTCGTGGTAGCCGACAAAATGATGGTGGGGTACCACGGCCGCAAGGACATCGAGCACTATATCCTGTCGGTGATGAATATTGTAAGTTTGATCCCACTTTTTGGCACCCTCTCCTTCCCTCCCCACCACCCCTCTCCCAAACACAAAACAGTTGGAGGTGTATTTAAATTGCTCTAAAGTAGCTGCACCGTGAAAGTTGTAAATGTGATTTTAGTCAAGCCCCTTTGTTCTGCCTTCTCCCAATTTATAGGATTCCATCGATTTTCCTGTGAGGGAAAATTCCACATTTATGTTTGAAGAATTCACAGTGTGCAGTCTTTGTATTTTGACAATGAAAAGGTTTTCTCTTTTGACTTGATGGTCTCCTTAAAGAAAAAAATGGGTCCTGGGGGATAAAGGCATCCAATTATGATTTCTCTCTGAAGTTCAGAGAAGACCTTTGTCATGATTTCTGAGACATGCTCCGTGTAGCAATTCTACATTCATCATCAAATTAAAGTTAAAAACTCTTTAATAGGTGACTTATTGTTAGAAGTGGGCTCAGGTTTCTGTGAACTTAGCATGAACTTAATATGTGGTTAGCGTGTCTGTGTTTAGGTGTTGAGGATACATTCGTATGTGGTTAGCGCATCTGTGTTTAGGTGTTGAGTTTACATTGTAGTATTGACACAGTGACACAATTTGTCTGACTTTATGTCTTTTTTTCTTTTCTGGAGGTCAGGTTGCCAAACTGTACCGAGATGCCAGTCTAGGAAACGTTGTGAACATTATAGTAACACGGCTGATCGTTTTGACAGAGGACCAGGTGAGAATGCTCTTAAGCTTCCCTCGAGTTTCTGATGTTGTGGAACTGTTTTTAAAAAAGGCCAACAGTTAGTTTCATTGCTCTGTAAATAAAAAAGCATTCGGCAGTCCAGCAGGTTTATTGAGTAGCAATCAATTCCTTTATATTTGTAATTACTGTAATTATGCAAGGAGACAAGTGCAATTTTGTCTAAATGTTACCAGACAACGTTTGATTGCGGGACAGCTGAACTGCAACGTAAGTGTTATGCGTGAATCGCTTGAGATGTATGCAAATGAGGGAGCTGTCTGTACATTTGAAATTAACGCGCTGTGCAGAGCAAAACATTTTAGCTCAGACGTCTGTTTTTCCAGGTTGTTCTGTTTGTGCCCGTGTTATTATAGACCGCGGTGTGTTTTTTTTCCCAACGCACCCAGATGCGTAATGTAGTGTGCAGGGTGTACACCCAGACACACAGATGGACGTTGTTCTCAGCTGCTTGCCAGACCTTGCTCGTGTTGGCCGAGGCTCACCAGCACCGCACTGTTGACCTACATCGCTCCTGTCTGTGGGCCGTTCGCACCCCCCCAAACACCCCCCCCCCCCACCCTGTCTGACCCGAAAAGCCCGACGGGGGGAAGCGGTTCGCTCTGCACACATGCGTTTTTTGACACAAGGACTGACCGTGTGCTCAGAGAGAAGCTCAGCGCAGGCCGCCACGCCGTTAAAGAAATCACAGGGAAGGCCTATTTTAAGAAGCCGAAAGGACCCGCCATATGAGGGCTGTCGACTGTTTTATGTGATTGGCATGGATGTGGCGGAGAGAACCGGGAAGCATCATACCATATGGCTACCACCACTAAAGATGAAAGGAGCTCAAATAGAGATGTGCTCAGACACCACTCCTGAGGGAAACTTTGCTTCAGGATTTCTTTTTTTTGTAATTTAATGGAAAAAACAGAGGCCGGGTTTTTAGTATCTGTTTTTTTTCAGGGATCATACATGTCATTTTTTCACAGGATGGAAGCCAGCAAAGATTTCTATTCTTGAGAGTTTCCATTTAAGGTAGAGCACTCTATGGAATGACTATTATCTCTCAAATGATTTGAATTAAGCTGCCTGGCAAATAAGATGCTACTGTAATGGCAGCTAATTAGTTGAGTACTTATGTTCTTTGTGGGCATGTGCAAACACACAAAAGTTTATTTGTGACCTCAGCCAGCGGTGCTTAACTTAGCTTGAGTGAGCTGGATATCCTCAACATCAAGGGCCCCTTATAATGTCAATGTTGTATCAGCAAAATAAAAATGGTTTACACCAACAGGTATTGCCCAATGGCTGCTGAATGGTGGATGATGTTAGTGTTAAAGACTGGCTCAGGATTTGAGCCTGTGAGTTAGATTCGTCAGCAAACATAACAGCACAAGTGCAACAAGGGCTAAGAAAAATGCTAATAACGCTATTGTTTATAACGGAATTGCATTCGCCTTTGCATTCGTCTGGATGAGGGCGCCTGTGAGACAGATGCACAATAATAACTGCGATTATAGCATTAGCTACCTCGAGTACAAACGGAAGTCTGTTTGGTTTGATCCCAGCCGACTGGCATTTTGTCAGATCAGCACAAAAGGCAGAGGTCTACTGCTCTGGGCACGTGTGGCGGATGCCTCTGAGTCTTAAACATGTTTGAGGGGCTCTGGTGCTCAGCTTTTTTTTCCCATGTGGGGTCTTGTGTTGCAGCCCAACTTGGAGATAAACCACCATGCAGACAAGTCCCTGGACAGCTTCTGCAAGTGGCAAAAGTCCATCCTCTCCCATCAGGGGGACGGGAACAGCATTCCAGAGAATGGCATCGCTCACCACGACAACGCCGTTCTCATCACAAGGTCGGTTTTTGGAAAGTCAGTCCTTTCTGTCAAGTACAGGCCTTCAGCCAGTTACTCCTTCCAAGTATTCCTCTTCTCGCAATATTGTGTAGAAACAACCATATAGTTGATCTTCTTGTGTTGTGTACATGTGCTGAATGCTAGAGGAATACTTGATGTTTTACTGTAGCCATCTATAATTTGCCACATTATATTGTTATTATTATTAATTATTAATTATTGATTGTCATATTATTCTTCTTAAATCATGTATCACCAGCGGTTCCAGCTACCGGAAGAGGAATGTTTAAAAATTCATATTTCAATATTTGTTATTGCTTGATGGAATCATATAAGTGTTTGTTCTGTGGATTATCCCAAGTACATCTAGGTTACAGTGTTTATTTAGTCAAATGTTTTGTTTTTCTTTCCTAATTGTCTCAAGGCCTTCCAATTTAAATCAAATTGATTGGCTTGTTTGTTTAGTGGTGTGTGGGTGAGTGGTGTTTTGGTTTTTGCCAGAGCCTTTATTTTGCCCGCCACTCAAAAGTAATGGGAACAAAACATGAACCACAGCACTTCAATCAACAAATGACGTCGCCATTTATTAGCATCGCATTTAGCCTGTGATGTGGGATGTGGTGCTAGATTTTCGGCTTTCTTAACTTTCTTTTCCTTAGCTCCTCATTCCTCCTAGCTGTGAAAAGCATGAGGCTGAACATGGCAGAAACTAATTTTCCACATACACCCATTTACAGCTTACATATTTTACCTACAGGTCTTAAAGAACCTGTGAACCATGTAAAATTACCACTTCATACATACCAGTCATACTACAGTTTATGGGTGGCAACTGTGTTTTAGTGAAAACACTGTCATTACCTGGAATTGGCTTTATTATTGCTTAGCTGTTTTGCCACAGACCCTAGCAACAAGGTATATCCCCTGTTGAGAGTTAGGCCCACTTGTTATGTCTGGATGGGAGACTTCTGTTGATTGGCCTCAACTAAGCTCCTGTTTTGAACTTTGCTGAATGCAAAACCACTCTCTCCTTGTTTCTTTTTTTACCTTTTCCACAGATTTCATAAGCCATTTGTTGTCAGTCGACTGAAAATTTCATAATTACTCAGGACAGTAAAGATGAAATTTGTGCTGTAATATCTGTTAACTGCAGTTTGCATTTGCCTGTCCGTATTATCTGAGTGTGTAGTGTATTGAGTGGATTGGCCTTTTGTTTTCTTACCTCATGTAGACTGTAGGCAGTAGACTGCACTGTATGCATTGAACACTTGCTAATAGCCTGTTCTGTTTCATCAGCAAAGAGCACTTCTGGCTACTTTGCATACTTCATGGCTCAAGGCTTAATTGCCCCATTGAGATCACTCTTTAACCAATCTCCCACACACAGCCTTGTTTTGAACATCAAAGGTCAGCGGTCAGGTGCGGTTATGAATGATTGTGGGTTTGCATTCAAGGGCCCTGTAATGATGCCTCTTTAACCTTCAGTTTTTGTGTGCAGATCCTGCTGTATACATTGGGAATACGTGGAATGTAAGCAATATAAGTTGACCCGACTGTAAAATTCCCTCAGTGATAAGTAATGTCATGAAGTCATCTCCGAAAGACTCGGCGTGGCCTCGCTTGTGGTCGGGGTCGATACCACGAGGGTGACGCACTCCATGGGCTTTCGTGATGACTCTTGCATTTCGGCGTACCTTTTGACATGCGGAGGCGCACGCTGTCGAGTCAGCTCATGATCGGTTATGTTCATGTCACGAAAGCTCTGGCCCCTGTTGTTATAAAGCTCCGATTGCTGTGTGCTGAAGCTTGCAAACCGCTTGTGTGTCCGAACAAAAGGGTTCACATATCGGAGTCGACAGAGCAGAATAGTTTGGTTAAGTTTCCGTAACGTGCCCTGCAAAAGTGGTAGATTTTGAATTCTGTTTGCATTGCTGTGATTTTGTCTCGATCTGGTTTGTTTTGCGGGGTCTAAAAAGCGAATGGTGACCAGCGTGTTGAGAGCCATTAGGCTGAAATGCAGTAGAATGCAATGATTGGTGGCCGATGCCAGCAAGCTGTAGGTGTTAGGTGGATTGCAGCTTCAAAACAGAGGGATCGCAGCCAGAGTTGGCCCTGTAGTAAACAGCTAGCCGTTGTGGTCCTAATTACTGGCCAGCTGGTTTCTGGTCTGGCAAACACACCCCAGATCTGTGCTGTAAAAGTGTTTAAGGAGCCACGGTCAGCATTATACACACCGTCAAAATTGCAGCTCATTACAAACGCGTTCGGGTCTCTGTAAAGCTGATACAGAATATCTGATGGGAAGCCTGCATGGCTACCAGGCAGTTAGACTCCAGCCAGCAGTCCTAATGTCCTTCCCAATGCTTCTCCTTCAGCTCTTATCACATCCTATCTGTAGCCCAAAAGGAACAAGCTCAGTGTCATTTTTTAAACGCATAAACGCATTATGGGATCCTGGCTAATGGCTTAGCCGTGTGCCTCGCAGTAGAGTCAAGGTGAGACAGGTTCAGGAGTTAATCAGTACAGCAGGGCCTTCAGGTTCAACAGCAAAAACACACAAGTGGAGATCAGCAGGTGAGACTGAATCAGTGTAGAGTGCTGTTCGGTGCAAAGGACATGCCAGACTTAAGTGTAGGGCGCTACATTGCAATCAGAGATGGAAAACAACTGTTGTATCCATCATGAGAGGGCAAGAGAAACACGTCATATTAAATGAGATTTAGAATATGTGCAGTTGTAAATATGATACAGACATTTGTTTATCTACATTTATCTATGTTTCGGTATGCTATTTATATTCATGATCAAAATATGGTATATTATACTATCAATGTTGTGAGTAGCCTGGACAAAGCTGTCTATTAAGCATATCCATTGGGAGTACAGTACAGTACATCCTGAGACAGACTCTAGACGGTGTCAAATTTCCCTGAAGAGACCAGCTTGGGGAACAGAAGGCAGATGTGAGATCAGCTGCCCTCTGAAATGGCAACATCACAGAGATGTAAAAAAATGGGCGGGTGGGTCAAGGAAGCTGTCATTAACCAGTGCATTGGGGAGGAACGCTACAATAGAAGTCCCTGCAAAAATAGACTGTGGATTTATGGCAGTGTACGTTAGCAATGCTTAAACATGTGGATATTGACGCATGCGGTTTTCTGTTTCATGACTAATGATATCCTGGCAGGGACTTCCAAAGTCAAAACTTGTTTTTTTTTGTTTGTTTTTTCTTCTCAGGTTATCTTTTTACTTGATGAGGGGAAAACTCTGGTATGACGTGTGTTCCTCATTGTGCAATTGGTTAAATTTTGTGTAATTGATCTAATTAATTCACATGTCTCTGTGTGTATGAGTGTTGTTGTGTGGTCATTTAGTTTGTTGATTGTTGTTGTGGGAAGAAAATCGGCCAGCTTTCCAGTGTAATTTAATCTGAAGCCCTGTAGCAATTGTATAAACTAGCTGATAAGACAGAATAGTTTACTATAGGATTAAAAGGGCATTTCTGTAAAGGTAGATAAACTAAAAAAGTACTGGATCTTTTGGAACACTGTAGGGAAGATTTTAATACTTTTAACCACACAAAATATGTATACGTGTCTACTATAGGAAAATGTTTACACATGAATGATATGATTAGCTTATAATCGTCTCTTATTTTAATGTATATTATATTGCGTCATGCCCTGTAATTGACGTAATGTGGGCTTTAGATTAAGCTCTGTAATTATGGCTTCTGAAGGAGAATTTGAGGTACGGGAGAAGACCTACCCGGCGATCATCATAAATACGCTTGACCTGAGGAGTAATAGAATGCCACCGAAAAGGTATTACTTTGAGATCTGGTCATTAACATTATGTGGAGCAAGCATATTCCCTTATCTCTCTTTTTGTCTTGTAAAAGACTTTTACAAGACAAAGTAACAGCTTAATTGAAAGCATTTGTCAAACCGCTGCAGACAGGGCAGTATCTGCACTCAACATTGCTGACAGCGAATGTCATGCTGTTGGGCTGGATCCGGGTGGAGGATTCAGTGTGGTCATAACTGTACATTTCTGGAAGACAGTATTTTGATAAAAGCCACAGGTGACATGAGTCACCCTCCTCCTCAGGCAGCGGGATATTCTACATTTATATATAGTGGTGAGACTTGGTATGGTGCTATTTTTTGCCCTGTACAGAAGCCGTGGACCTATTTCATCAGAAAGATCTGACCGTGCGTTCAACGCTTTCATGTGGTCCCTTTCGCAACCAGCCTGGCGTCCATTGGACGTTTTTAAGGCCGTTTAATGTACGGAGATTACAGCTAATGCGGCGATGAGCTCATGTTAGCGGCGGCCGTCCCCTCCCCGCTCCTCGAGCGCGTCATTGAGCCGTGAGGCGGCGGCAGATGTTAGACGGGGACCTTGAGGTTGCGGGGAAGCGCGCCGCGTCTCCCGCTCCTCCCAGGAAGAGCTGAGACCCCTCCGTCAATGTTGTTCTTGATTAGTCTTTGGCAAGATAGTGGTTGGGATGTGATGCCTCGTTTGGAGCAGACCCGCAAAAGAGAGCAGTGGGAAATTAAAATAACTAAATCAAAATAAATAGATCTATGGAGGCAGAGCCCAGCCGACCCGGAGACTGTACCTCATGGTTTTGGACCCAGGCCATGGGGCTGAAATTTAATTTGCTCTGTCCTTGGTTTTTAATAGATTAAAAGCCTGGAGATGATTGGATTACTCATTGCCATTAGAAATGGAGGATGTGTTTCGAAAGCAGAAAATCTTTGTAGATCGCTCTTTCAGCTGTTTTTTTTTTAATCCTTTCTGATATTGGTTTATTGGTTTATACATCTTTGACGGTTCAGAGGGGTGGGGGAAGAATCCTGATAAAACAGTACCTATGGTGACATTCCATCTCAGTCTTTGGTGTGGGATGTCCTAGCTGGGATGTTTAAAAAATGTCCTGTACTGAATAAGTACAAGAACAGTAACATGAGTGTTACTGTTTTTACTTCAGCTGCTGGTGTGTGCCACATAGATGATTTGGAGTATTATTTTTGATTAATGTTTGATATTGACTGATCCACAATGAACTGGGGAGGTGTCAGCCATTAAGGCTGTTCTGCATAACAGCACATCATTGTCAGTCCTAGTATTTATATGTCATATGCTTGTAATATGTGTGCTTAATTTGATCTCGTATCAGGCCCTTTTAAGGGTTGTGTTAGGCAGATGTGAGCTACAGCTGTAATCCATTGGCTTTGATTGTTTTGTTCGTCTGATCTAAGAACAATGCTGCCTCATGGCACTGGGGTACTTTTTCCCCTGTGGCCTTCATCATTAGTAATTACATTTGGTTTACTTTAATTTCTCTCTCTCCCTCTCCTTGGCTCCCATTGTCTCCTGGTAACCTTTTCTGCCAGCATTCCCTCATGGTTGTGCTGACAGTGAAAAAACCCTACTGCTTGCTAAGTACTGTTGGGAGAGGGTGCCTCTGGCAGTGAATTTCGTTACCAGAGGGTTGTGGGTTTGCTTGTCACCTAGGTCAGTGAGTACAGCTTTCTACCTTAGTTCCCCCTGAAGGTCATATTAAATGTCTTGTTGGAGGGTTCTTGGTGCATTGGGAAACCCTGAATCAGACAGAACAATGCTTAGGTTTGTTTTGGAATGTTAGTTATGGCATGCGCATGTTAGTTATGGAATGTGTTGGTTCCTTACTTCGGTTTTCTCCCCACTAGGTTGCAGCCCTTGAGATAAAGGTATATTTGAGCTCTTAGTATGAAGCAGTCTGTTTCGGGGTGCAGTGCTGAATTCTAGCTGAAGGCTAGGATCTGTGTATTTCTAACAGTATTATTCTGTTAAGTAATATAAAAAAGAAGGTGTAATTAAGAAATGTTCCCTCACGCTGATTAAGATGCTCGTTCCCCACATAGCTGACAGTGCAGAACAGACTGGCACAGAGCCCTTGGCTAGTCTGGAGCCACATGCAGGTCCAACACTGAAGATCGCATTTCTGGAATGAGAAAATACTTGACATTCTTCACCAAAGCTCTGCAGTAGACACTGACTGAGAAGTGATGACACCTCAAGTGAAAAAAAAAAAAACCAAAAACAACCCACTAGTTAAGAGCCACAAATATAGCTGTTTACATAATGCAAAAGAACAGGCCTTCTGTCAGAGCGGAAAAGGCTGCTGACGAGGCAGTCAAGGTTGAAGTGATGAGTCATGCGTCTGAAATCCTTTTCGCTGTTTTGGGACGTCCTCGCACAGACCCTGTAGGACCCAGCTTTTTGAGTAAGCTGAGAATCAGTGACAAAGAGCTGTCCTCCATGTTCACGTGTGGCCGACAGATCAGCAGTTTCAAAACTTGCTTTTCAGTGTTTCTCGCTTTAAGAAAAAAAAAAGAACGCACACACACACGCTGTACGGTATGTGTGTTAAAGCCCTGCTGAACCTTAAACAAGATACTCAGGCATGTTGCCAGGTTTGATATAAATCATGTCTCTATTGTGGTGACATGCACTGCGGTGCTCAGATGAGGATGGAGATCGTGCTTTGGCAACGGGCTGGTTTGGACTTCCCATCTCCCAGAGCAAGAGTGTTGTTCTTGACACCTCTATATGTAGGACGGATCTCTTAGGGCCATGCATATTGTCTCCATTTTTCTCCCTCTCTCTTTCTTCTTCTTTTCTTTTTTCGAAGCAGCTGAATTACTAAATCATCACTTGATATCAGAATTGGCAGTGGTTACTTTTTCTTAGAAGAAAAAGGAGTTTGATGTAGAGATATGCTGCGTCACGCTCACCTCCATTTACGCATGAGGTCCTATATGCGTGAGGAGGGAGTAAGAATTCAGAATGACCCATGTCACCTAAAATCAGTGTGGTGCCTGTTTTACTTGGGAGGAGAATCGCATGTGCTTGTGGGGGGTTGCGGGGGGCATGGTTTATAAGCCGCAGAGACGTCCTAATATTATTCTAGTAAAAAGTGAGAAGAGGACGAGTGAAAAGAGGGAGGGGCCATCCCCTCCATGAATGCTGTAGGTGCAGAGGCTATAGGTTTCCAATCCATCTGCTGCCCTGCAGCTCTGCTCTCCCTACCTGCATTTATGGGTTTATATCTTTATTTCCCCTGCGCTGGCAGGTGTCCTTCTAGCCCCAGGTCAGGCCTCTGCTGGAGCTCCTCTGGTTGCAGATTGCTGCACTGGAGTAGGCCGCCTCCCCAGCCGCGGGTGAGTGATTATCCCAGCCGCAGTGTGCCAGCTGGGGCCTCGCCTGGCCAGGTGATGGAGGAGGAGCCAAGCTGGCCTGGAGGAGAGCGCGGGACTCAAGTAAAGATACTATTCATTCAACTCAAAAAAATAAGCCTTTCTCTCTGTTCACAGGTATGACATCTGCACCTACAAGAACAAACCCTGTGGCACCTTAGGTAAGGAGAATGTTAACAGACTTTCTTTTGATTGGACATTAAATACTGCGTCTCTTGTATTGACATGGGGAATTGAATGAGTGGGTTCAGGGTCAAAATATACTGGTACTTACAAAAGCAGGGAGAGACTTAGGGTAGGGTCGCCAATAACAAAGATAATACTATCAGTGCATAGCAATGCACTTAATCTCAACAAAATTGTGTTATGTCAGCTGCGACAAAACTGAACTAGAGCAAGCTACTCTTTTTTCAGAACGCATATTTCAGACTGCCTTGTCTGGGCAGCGTCTCCCTCACAGTGTCTCCCTGCACATGATATGTATCTTTTCAGAGATAGGGAAGGCCTCCTCTATCTCCTCCTCCTGCTGCAGTTCGATGACTTGGCACAAGCCGGGCTTAACCATGGCACTAGGCCTGCCTGCTGTCTCAGACGCTCAGGGCTCCGGTTACAAGGGGAGGGAGATGACTGTTCACTTCCAAGCACTCCCTTGCCATCTGCAAGTGTCGGAGGTGTTTACACCTCCCCAGGGGGTGCGGGAAAAAAAAAGAAATGAATACATTTAAAGAAGCCCACCGCACTGAGGAACTGCTAGAGGGACTGCGAGAATGAGTGAGGGAGGAGGAGAAAAGAGAACAAGCGAGAGAGAGAGAGAGAGAGAGCAAGGGAGTTAAAAAGAAAGGCAGAAAGAGATGAAGAAAGTGAGTGAGAGGGAATGAGACAGAACATGAAAGAAGGAGAGCGAGAGACAGGAGTGAGAAACAGAAAGAGCAACAGTGAGAAAGCAACTGAGCAGGCGAGATAGAGGGAGTGAGAAAGAAAAGAGAGAAAAGTCAAATGGACAGTGGGGAATGCCAGAACCCCATCTTATCTGTAAAAGGCCCTCTAGGCGGAGCAGTATATCTCAGAAGTAATATTGTGACTCCAGGGGTGGTTTGACAGGTTGACCGCATTCGTCACATTCCCTCTGCGGCTTTAATTGCACTGGCATCTGCTCGGCTTCCTCGTCCCCTCCCCCCCGCACCCACTGGGATCATGGTCCGGGGTCGGTGGGCTGCCCTCCAGGGTCAGAGGGTAATCCGGGAGAGGAGATAATACATCTGCGACCTTTGTGTTAAAAAAACAACGACCCCGGAATTGCTTTAAAGTCAGAGAGGCTTTCTCCCAGTCACCTCCAGGTTGCCCCTTCCCTCCAGTAAAGGCTTTGAAAGCCAGTAGCCCCCTCACTCGCGAGTTGGCTCTTGTTTGATTGCGGAAAAGCAGAGCAGAGCAGAGCAGAGCTCCCCAGTGCTCAGAGATGCAGGCTGATCCCCCTGGTGATCGAGTTGTCATCCGGCGTTTCACGGATTCTTTCGGTTCGGCCCGGGTGCACTTTGACCTCCCTGCTCCTGGGTTTCTCTCTCCCTTACGGTTGCGGTCTCTGACAAATGGAGGTATCCAGTTCCCCCCCTCCCAATGTGTGGTTCATTCCCTACCCCCCCAGCTCTCTCACAGAGTCTCCACTCTTTAAAAACATCACAGGCTCGATGACGCCACCGTTATCACCTCTTTAAACCGGCTTTATTACATTTATCCAGTCTACAGTTCGCAGTGACTCAGCGGAAGACAAACGATCCTTAAATTTTTTTTTTTTTTGGGGGGGAGAGATCCAGTAAATGTGGTTTGGTCCTACTACATTATATTATTGTACGACTACCAAGCTTACCCCTACCCCCCATGACCCACGTTAACCCCTATCTCCACAGTATTTTTTTATTTTGTTTTTTGTGGCTGTCGCACAATTGTCCCGCACAACCCCAAGTCATTTACTTTGAGCTCAACCCGTGAGAAATGGTCTCCGTTCCACACCTGACATGACAAGCTTTGAGGAAGCGGCACTGTAGCAACACCTGGATTTCTGGAGACCCCCCCCCCCTTTTCCACACCGGAGCACAATGACCTCAAAGGCCCGTCTTTGCCCCACCTACCTCCAGGAAAGCCAGCTGTTAGGGAGCTCGCGTTGGTCCGGCACTTGCCTATCCATTGCCCCGAGTCAGGGCACAGACATCCATTCAGACTCTGTCCCACAGTGCTCAGTTCTCAGCCCCCAGGCCGATTCCACACAGCTCAGGCTTGTTAAAGACCCAAGTGCCAGGCAAAGCCAGGACTCCTGCAAAAGCTTGCCCTCCGGAAATACTATATAAAAATCTGCACGGATTTAATGTTTCCTCCATTTCGAGTAGATCCTTCAAAAAACTTTTAAGTGTAAGGCCTTTTTTGGGCACAGGGAGAAATAAACACCGCTGTTTGCTGATGGCGATTGACAGTCAGCGTGGAAGGCAGGTACAGAGTGGGTTGATCTCACTCTGTTTTCTGCCAAGTCATGTGTGTGTCCTGTTCACAGTGTTCGCTGGCTTGTAAAACTAAGGGGGAAAAAGCTATAGGAAGGGGTTAATTGACATATTCTACTACTTTTGTTCTCTATTAATTCTGACCAGTCATATTGTACTCACCTAAAAATCTTTTTCAAAGATTTAAAAATCAAGTAATTCCCTCTCTCTCTTAACCTCCCTCTCTTACCTTCTCTCTCTTTCCCTCTCTCTTACTCTCTCTCAGCAGCCTTGAAACGGCAAAAACATCTATATATTTTTTTTAAAAAAAGGAAAATGTTTTCTTAAATTCCCAGCCCTGGCTCGCATTACTAGGTGGTCCCTAGTTACCAGAAGTAAAATTTATAAATCTAACCCCTTGTCTAGACATTTTCCAGCTCCGACTGCAGTTCAAAAAAATATTAATGTCTAGCCGGCGATGCAGAACTCCCCCCGGTGATTCAGGGAACGACTTTGAGAGTTAACTTTTCGCCAACTCCTCTGTCAGTGCCATGGAGGTTAGAGCGAAGAATTCAGCCTTCCATGGTGGAGGGGTCTTTAGAGCACTGCACCTTGGCTTAAGCATTTGTGTGTTTGTGTGTGTGTGTGTCTGCATGTATGTGTTCGTGTGTGTGTGTGTGTGTTTTTTACTCAGGTCTGGCATCGGTGGCTGGAATGTGTGAACCTGAAAGGAGTTGCAGCATCAACGAAGACATCGGTCTTGGCTCCGCGTTCACCATCGCCCATGAAATCGGGCACAAGTGAGTGTGTGCACACACCCCATGCCCATGTTGCAATCCACCCAGAACAGGGGAAATGAGCTGCTTAGAACCTCCATTAAGTTTAGCGACATGGCTCTTCTGGTGTAGTGGCGGCCACATAGAGTCAGTTAATTGGTTATATTGCTATGATCAAAGGAAGCAATGAAATACATAAATGGCAGCAAATAAAAGATTTATGCAGTTGATTTTTTCAGTGTTTATTTGATGTAGAGAGACGTTTTGAAACCAACATGAATGTGGACACTCTAGACTGAGAGAACTCAGTCCGGGTGAAGAACAGAGTAAAGGCAAACCAGACATTAGAGTTGCAGCTTTGGAATTGGCATGTTGTCACTTGTAACAATGATCATTTTTATTTACTGACAGTCATTGCAGAATAAGAAATGAGTTTTCCTTAACAATTCAAGCCAATTCAAGGACAGATTAATATATAAGATTACTTTATTTCATACCTGTAGCAACTCATGGCTACCTTCAGTCACACAGGCAGTTTATTCAATTAGTTGTTTCAATTCCAGAAGAGTATTTACTTTCATGTCTCTGTGGCCTTTCCTTGAGGACTTAGGAGCAGATGTATCCTTTTTCATTTCAGCTTTATCTCTTCTTTCACAATGATAAAAGACATACTATATTTGCAGTCTTACCTTTGACATGTCTGTTTAATCTGCTGTGCCCTGCAGATTTAATCTACCTATCAGGTATACTCATATGTTGTTTGTATATGCAAATTGTCTGCATTGGATTTCAGACATGAGACATTTGACTAATATATTTTGTGCCGTATCTCCAATTCACATATTTTCCCCTATGAATGATAGCGTCCACATACCTCGTGCATTTGTCAACCTGAACGTAAAGCAAAATAATTATGATGTATTGGTCTACGTATCCCCTCTTCAGAGTTCACCAAGATGGCGATTTCCTTTATTATGTCTCGTGTCTGCCTCTGTTGTAGGGCAGTTGAAAAAATACTGGGTGCTTTGAGAGGATGTAAAAAAAAATACTGTACCAAGGTTTCAGCTCTGCTGATTTATTGCCCGCGTGGAGTAAAATGTCATAGACGTGAGCCTTAGAAAAACACAGTGGAATTGTGTGATGTGGTCAGGTTTGTTATATACATTAAAACTGATTTGTGCTTTCAGACCGTACGGAAAAGTAAGCTTCGAGCATTTGGTGTTATGGGATCGTTTTTTTCCCCCCTAAAATGATATTCAGACGGGCCAGAAAAAAAAGAAATGGTTAAAAAAAGGTTTGTTTTCCTCTCTCCTCTCTCTCACATCACAGTCAAAAAGGTGTTGCTGAATATTTTAACAGCTTCTTTCACCAAGGGCCTTATAGTGGTCTTATCCAAGGATAAGAAGCTGATTTTTGCTTATGGACTTCCAGAAGGTTGATGAACGACAGAAGAGACATTTTTTTTGGTTGGTTGAGAGGGTGGGGGTGGGGGTGAGAAAGGGCAGAAGCACTCCCGTTCTGGAAGCCTTGATTTATAGAGGAGTTAATCCTTATTCACCCCTGTCTGTTTTGTCTGATGTGGCCTGTCCGAACCTGCAATTAGCCACGGACAGGTAGCCATCAGGGTGGTGATTAGAACTTTCTCGTTCTTCCAGAGATCCAGACAGATTCTGACCTCTAACCCTCCCTGTCCCCTCTACACAGCTGTTTCTGAGCCAGGGTCCTCCTCTTTACAGCCCGGGCGAGTGAGATATCCTCAGCTAAATGTTAAAGCCCGGTCACCCAGAGCGCTAGCACCACAGTTGCCATCAGGCTTGGCGTGTGTGTGTTTGTGTGTGTGTGGGGGGGGGCTCTCTCATAGGGTGTGACAGACATGACCGGACCCGTTGAGGTGTGTATGACGTGTCCCTTCCTTCTCCTCTCCGCAGCTTTGGCATGAACCACGATGGGATTGGGAACTCCTGCGGCACCAAGGGTCATGAGGCCGCCAAATTAATGGCAGCACACATTACAGCCAACACCAACCCATTCTCCTGGTCAGCCTGCAGCAAAGACTACATCACCAGCTTCCTGGAGTAAGTGCGGGAGTGCAACGTTAGTGTGTGAACACTGTCTCATTTTTTCCTCCATTTCTATTGTGGCTTCGCACTTGAATTATCGGGCAAACAGTCGTTGACTTGTGAGCTGGCAATAAACATATTCATTAGTGATTTTGGAGCTGGAGAAGTGCAGTGAAATTTCATGTGAAATTTGCTTCTCAAAATGAGGCAAGGCCATGTCGAAACTGAGTTTGGCGTCATCAAAAAAAACATTTATAAACACAACAGATGGATGGTCGTAGAAGTGACTGCTGTGTTTAAACTTGTTTGTCCATAGCTGCATTGCTTTACTTTACCACGGCATTTTAAACTCAGTTACCAATTTCAGCAATTATTGAGATAAACATTGTTAAACATTTATTGCTGTGGTTGATTCATTGATACCCCATTTTAAACAGTTTTAAACAGTCTGTGTAACCTTCCTAACAAATAGCAAAAATAGAACTACATTTGAGTTTGGCGTGTGGTCTAGTTAAAAAAATACTGTTGATGGCTGGACAGATAACCAAAATGAAGAAATAGAGCTATGGTTATTTCACATTCACCCACTTCCAACCAGGTGTGTGGTTTATTCTGATAGCAATGAGGGTTTATATACCTCAGTGCACTTTGTGACATTACGCTGCTCTCCAGCTGTTTGACAGTGGAGCTGTGGTGATTTCATTTAAACGTTCCATTTTATTTTAAGCATTCTGATATGGTACATCATTGCTGATGGATAGTAGGAAAGAACAGTTGTGTCTGCTTTTTCATTAGCTTTGTATTTGTGTTGGATCTGTCTTTATCAGTCCTGTGATGTTATTTTAATGCTTTGTTATTTCCTAAAAAAATACTAATAATAGATACTAACGATCTTTTGAAGGGAAATCCAGCTTCGTGATTAAATAACAGAACCTGGCTAGGGTAGCAACCCCCCCATCCTTCTGGGTGAAGTAAAAAGCAGTGACTCTTGAGAACTAGATCTGAGAGTCCAGACCCAAGGACATGCACCATGTCTGTATGATGTTACTCTGGGATGTAAAAGAGGGTGATCATTTATTTGCACAAATCCCAAACTATTTCTAATGTGAGATTTTAAAAATATAACATTATGGAATGTGGTTGAAACAATAATAATCCAGGGAATCATTCAGAGTTGCTAGAAAAATATTGTGACTCCAGGATTCGTGCTCCTTTGGGGCTAGAGCTGTGTTATAGTCTGGTACCAAAACAAATCAGCCCTGAAGCCGTCCTTTTCTGAATGTGTGGGGAAGCAGCAACCGATATAGGGTATCCTGTTTGTGCTCTAGTGTTTCCACTCACCCACTCAGGAATATCTATGGCTGTCCACTTAAGCCATAAACAGGAGTTCTGGATCAGCGCTAAGTTAATTAAATCAGGGACGTGTTGTGGCTGGGGTTTCCACTGAAATTCACCAGAGTAGCACCCATGCAGCTCTGACACACAAAACGGAAGGAAGGAAGGAAGGAAGAAATCCCTGCGGTTACCAGTGTGTGCAAGCCATTAGCGATGCTAGCAAGAAATGGTAGCATTCAAAGTACATAACGGCGATAGTACTACAACAGTGATAATGAAGTACGTTAATGTCCATTTTGGGCAGTTCAAAGCTCCCAAGCTCGTATGCTTAATTGGCTCGGTGTTTGCAGTGGCAAAGTGATCTCTGAGTGTGAGCGCTGCCAAATGGCGTGGGATAAATGAATGAAGGGAAGAGAACGTCCTTGTTTTTCGTCATTGTTTCCACAGCTGATTCAGATGTCTCCGCGAGCTGGCCCAGTTTCACTAATCCAGCTTGGGTCGCCTCTCCTGCAGAGGCCGCATAAGGGAACAAGCCCAAACATTGTTCCTCAGTTCAAGTCCCCCATCTTATTAGCTATCATCTGCCCTTTCTACACTCTCGCTAGCAAAGTGTTTGAAAGTTTTGACCATAAGACGTTTATGTCTTTTTTTATATGTTTCTCCTTTATTCAAATTTGCCGCCGTGAAATTGGTTGTCTGCAGTCTAGTTCAAGAGTTTGTTCATCAGGTGTTTTTATGCACTGAAATGTGGATGCCCCCCCACTTAATTTCTCAGAACCTTGTTTAATTGTGTGTCTAAAACAGTATTTTTAAATTCTCCCCTGTCATTTAAATGATACACACAGATTTACTGAGTGAATGACGTCAATGATTGCATAGAATCCGCATCTGAAATGGTTTCAATTGTTTACAGTCAGCTGTGAAATTGATGTGAAAGTGGTGTTAATATGCCAGCGTGGTGCATGGGGCTTCTTCCAGGACAGGGAATTACCGGAAGCAGCCCTAATCCTGTCCGCATACCGGTGCCACGGCACTGGGACCGTGGCCCACCCCCGGTTCTCCCCTCTTCAGTAGGAACCGGCTTCGTTCTGCCTGTCGGAACCGTAAACACAGTGAAAAGATTGGAGAGGCGAGAAAGATGGTGACGCCAGTCGTCGAGATGGCGTGCCAGTTTCTCACGGAGGCACAAGGGGCTGCCTGTACCCCGTTATCTGGCCACTTTCCTCATTGGCTGATCAGACTCAGATCTCTGACTGGTGGGTTTGATCACAGACAGCATCAGCTAGAATATCAACCGCGCATTTTTTTTTGTTTGTCTGATTATCACGGAGCTTTTTATTGGTCAAATACATTTTTTGTAAGCTTCAGCGGTTTTCATCTAAGTGGTTTTGTTGCTACCGGTCTTCCATCCTTCATAAAATGATATCCGTCTTTAATTACCCTTGTCTTTGGGCAGACAGTGTTGTCTGCAAATGGAGCTCGTCCCTCCCTGCTCTCGCTCCGCCTCAGCTGTCTGATTGTTGGATATGCTGTGCATTTCCTCCTGCCAAGTAAACAACGCTGGCTGCGGAGCTGGCCTAGATTCAGCGGTTTGCTGCTGCAACATGCGGTGATCCATCTAGGGAGCGCAGGCTTTTTGAAAAATAGTTTGTGAATGCAAACACGGTTCAGTCACAGTTTACAGCCCTGTGTTTTCTGCCATTATGTCATTGCTATTAAAAAGGCAATTATGGTCACTCGTCTTTAATGCGAAGCACAACTTCGCATATGGATTTCGCATTCAGCGCTTTATACGGCTGTGTACTCCTCATTTAGCTCAGAGGGGGTGTATCTACACTCAGTGCAGTGACAAAGGGCAAAGTTTAGGCTCAGGCGATGCCTCCTCTTCACATTATTTTCCTTCAGTGTCAGGGATTTCTGCTTGATGTAATGATTTTGGCTTATTACAAGGGGCAGGAAGTTGTGTGGATGTTTTAAACAGTATCTCTTCATAAACAAAATTTCAAAGCGCCTTCTCTCTCTCTCTCTCTCTCTTTTCCAAGCCAATAAACAAGGGGGGTCTGTGGTGGTGTGTTGGGTGTCCAGGGGCCCTGACCCAGCTTGCCTTTCTCTCTCCCTGGTGAGGGGGACCAACTAAAGCCAAGGAAAAGGATTATTCCATCAAACCACCGAGGGAGAGAAAGAAAACTGAGCTGATGAAACTGAATACCGCGTTTCACATGCCCCTGGGCAATAGCTCAAGTATTCCTTCCTTTCCTATATATTTAGTTTAGTTTTCAATTAGATTAGACTTCCGATTTTCTGGTAGGAAGCCAGGGATCCTTGTTTCAGCTAATTCTTTGTTAGCCACTCAGCACTAAAAAATAAGACCCTTGTAGTTTTTCTGTGTTTTGTCTCATTGTATCCCAATCTGTAATTGCCGTGCACTTCTGTGCCACTGTAGTGATCCAGGAGACAGGGGATATACATTGCGTCTTCCATGTCTCTGATCCAGACTGACTGTTTGTTGTGAGTGGTATCGACCACCACAGCCATAGAGTAACTTAATCATTACTTGGCATTTAGGATTCCTTGAAAGAGTAGTTGGTTTAGAAGTATGGCCTTGGAGGTATTATGGCTTGGTTTATGTCCAGTCTAGTCCAATACCAGTTTAGAAACATAGCCACTGTGGAGTCACACATGAACCAGTCTGAGTGTTTGCATATCGTATTAACATGTGGTACAGAGTGGAGTAATAGTTAAGATGCAATTAAGTCAAGATGGATTGCCCGAATTACTGTAATAAAACCCCAGCTTCTTGAATGGGGTGCATGCATAATGCAGCTAATGTGATAACCGCTGGAAAGGTCAGCAGTGTAATGCAACGTTTGTAATCTGAAGAAAATGGTAGCGTTGCACATCTCCTCCTTCTGTCTACAGAGCTTCTGCAGAAATACTGTGATGCACTGCGTTGCGTCGGCACTGCCTGTCCGTCTAGTGAAATGTAAGCGTTTATGTTGTACCGGAGCCCGCTTGTCCATTCGAGGGATATTAAACATGTTTCCCCAGCACATTGCTGGAAAGGACACTGGGTAATAACCACCCACTTTATTGGCGGAACGGCAGCGGTGCAGGTCAGGCTCGTTTTCCGAGCCATCTCCGCTGCGGAGGACGTGTCGCCCCCCCCCCCCTCACATAGAGGGAAGAATCCATACAGCAACACACGGGGTGGAAGTAAAAAAAAATAACAGCCCCCCCAACCAAATATACACAGTCCACTTCTCTGAATTCTGCTGTAAAGATGCTTCACAGAATACAAAAACGCCTTGAAATGGTAGACTTTTTCTGTGAGCACACATATTTCTATGTGACAAAACAGACTAAACACAGCTCTCGCGCGCGACAGCTGACCTTTGGCCTACTCCAGACGGCTCTCTCCCTCCTTCCCACCTCTTTATTGCCTCTGACAGGGATTCCATAGGAGCCTTGACTCATAGTACCATATAAGTATCCCTTCTCAGCGTTTCAGGGGTCACGTCTAGCTGTTTCTCTTCCTCATGCTCCATGCAGTGAGTCGTATTTCTGCGATAGTGGCGTTTCCTTCCCTCAGCTAACATCCTCTCTAGAATGTTCTATGGCCAATATTCCTAAGAAAATTACTGAGAAAAAGTGAACAAAATGTTCCCGCACTTTGCCGTAGCCCCCAAAGGTTACCTTTAAAAGTGATTATTATTATTACCATTGCACAGTGAAGTATGGGTAGAAAAACACAATGCGTAGTTTGCACTGAAAAATATGCTTCAGACAGTTCTACTTTTTCACTGTTGCTTTTTCTTTGCACACTGAGTTTATGCCTGTAGCTGATGAATTGTTGCTCTGTGCTCAGGAGCCCTCTGCCTTTTCCTATACACAGTGTCCCGTGCAATTCATCCTATTAAACAAAACAGCCAGTATGTTGTTTCAGTGTATACTTCGCTGTAAATGAATGTGAAGGGTCTGGTTCCATGCAGAGGGCTGGCTTTGTGTCCATGAGAGAGGGTACGCAGGTGAACCCCTCCCTCTTCCCTCCAGACGGCCGATCTGCTCTGTCCTCCCGTTGCTGTTTTTACTGCAGCTGTGGGCAGGGCGTGTGTGTGTGTGCGTGTATGTGTGTGTGTGTGTGTGTGTGAAAAGAAACAATTCTATTGTGGCTTTGTTTTTTTGACAGCTCAGGTCGGGGGACGTGTCTGGACAACGAACCTCTGAAACGAGACTTCCTATACCCCACGGTGGCCCCGGGGCAGGTGTACGACGCGGATGAGCAGTGCCGCTTTCAGTACGGTGCCTCCTCCCGCCAGTGCAAGTATGGGGTAAGGAGCCTGCGTCTCAGTCACTCCTTTACCTGTCTGTCTCTGCACCAAAGTCTCCGTCACTCCTATACCTGTCTGCCTCTGAACTGCAGTCTCCGTCACTCCTATACCTGTCTGTCTCTGAACTGCAGTCTCCGTCATTCCTTTACCTGTCTGTCTCTGAATTCAGTCTCAGTCACTCCTAGACCTGTCTGTCTCTGAACTGCAGTCTCAGTCACTCCTTTACCTGTCTCTGAACTGCAGTCTCAGTCACTCCTTTGCCTGTATGTTTCTACACCACGGTCTTTGTCTCAGCTTTACCTGTGTCTCTGCACTGCGATGCAGCAATGATATTTGCTGGAATCCACAAGCCTCAAGAAATCTCTCAGTGGCAGTCTGATTCAAGTGTTCATTTCAGCACCCGAAATCGCACCACACCATCACCACCAGTTCACCAGCACTTCCCTCTTATGTAGATAATGTGCTTCAATGCTCTGTGCTGTATGCCTTGGGTAAAGGCATCTGCCAAATAGAATAATGATAACAAAGTAGTAAAATATGATGAAGTAATTAACTCCTGAATGGAAGGTTATCCAAAACTAAAGCTATCCCTCCCATGCATACATGAAATAAATGTGAGTCATAAAGTCTCCATATCATTGATGATCTCAGTGGTCTCCATCTCTTAGTGCTGACCAGAGGAATTTTCCTAAAAAAAGAAAAAAGAAGTACTGAGATTCTTATGTGTCTACTTGATTGTGTTTTATGTGAATTTTAAATATGTAAATAATTGTGCTACATATCTGTATCTATATACACTCCATATAACATGGATACATATATACATATATATATATATATATATATATATATATATATATATATATATATATACATATATAAAGCTGTCTCTTTTACATTGGCACAGAGGATTGCAATGAAGTGCAGAGGTGGTGCTTATTGCATGTTACGCTTTACAGATTATTGTTTACATCGTGGCTGCCTGTGAAATTAGTGTGTGGAGCATATGTGTTCAACACCGGGTGGCCGTGATGGTATGTGGCAATGCAGAAGGTGTCCCTAGCTCGGAGAAGCAGATAGTTAATGTAGCTTTGCGAAAGAGCGATGTGGAGCCCTTGGCGCATATTATTCTTACCGCTGACCTGAAGGAGCTTGGCCGGAGGACTCGCACTCGTCTTCAAGTCAGACGGACTCCCGCGGACACGATTACGACACGTTCTTTCTGATGGGCCTCTCCGGCGCGGGTCAAGAAAGCGCTGGCCTCATATTGAGCTGGCTGCTCTTCTCTTTGGCTCGTGACAAACAAATAAGCTTCAAATGAAAGAGCAGAGCCCCCCGGTTTACTTATTAAAGTAAATCGAGAGGCATGGTAGCCCCGGGGAAGCGGCAGGCAGGACTGTGCGACGGTATTTTAAAGCGGAGGGGGGAAAAGCTGTTGCAAAACTTGGGTGTAGTTGTGTAGGTCTGTCTCACTCTTTCACTCTTGGCTGTTTCGACAAAGAGAGGTGCTCTTTGGAAGATGTGGCCCAGGAGGTTCCATCTGAAAGGCTTTATCTAAGCAGATCTTTTTGTTTTTTTTGTTTGTTTTTGGGTTTTTTCCCTCAGAAGCACTGCCCTCGAGGGTGAGAGGTGGGTGGGGTAGGTTGGGAAAGGTTGTGGGGAGGATTAAAAAGGATGTACATGAAGAAGCATTTGTATTTTGGACACAATGAACACAATGAGTAATATGCTCCTGCATGTAAATTAAGAATTGTTCTCCCAATCCGTGTGGGTGAAATTTTCTCTGAGTCACTTGTTCACTTCGGAGAGCAACAGAGAGTCCTTTCTTCATATATCCTGAGTCATTACCTTTGAGCGAATTAGGGGGGGGGGGGGGGGGGGGGGGTTCTGATAATTATCAATGGAGATTATTTGCCTTACTCCCCCTTGAGAGAGGGAAAGGTTCTGGCAGCGTTGACATTCCCCTCCCAGAGATCAAACAGAGCCGTGAGGTTAATCTTAATAAAGGATAATTGTTTTATTAGTACCTGAGACGTGCTCCATCAAGTGAGCTTCCCACAGATGTGCTGGTGTCTTGGAGAAAGGGCAGAGGAATGCGTGTCTCTCTGTTTGCCAGCGAGTCCCTGCTTTTCATGCAATATAATGATTTTTTTTCCCCCTTGAATAGCTTAGAATAACAGACCAAGGTAAACAAACAGACACTGGGAAAAACCACAGAAACAGGAGAGCTAGAGCGAAGCCACAAAGCATTAATGAACGTTGGGGGATATTGTTTTGCATTTTGCAAATATTTGGGCGTGTGTTCTACACCAGAAAGGGGAATTAAGTTACCAGAGATTACAGATGTATTTTATTTCATTGAAAGAAATATTTGACAGTGGATGTTAATGAGCCAAAAAGAAAACACTGTAATTTCTGTTGCTTAAGCCTAAAGCTGTGGTACTGAGCTGTATGAATGGTGCACATTCTGCTCTGCTCCCAAGCCAAGCCAAAGATCACAATTTATGACAGTCATGTTTTTTGTACAGTGTATCTGTACCAGAATCACATATTTACAGTGATAGCTGTGTGTTTGGCCACCAGCGTTTTGACTGAAATGATCGCTTAGGTGGAAAGGAGCAGCTTGGTGGAGAAGTAGTCAAAAGACAGACTTAAGTCTGTACTTATGTAGCACTTTGGAGCTACCCATTGGGGATTGAAATGTCCCCATAATAATCCAGGTGTAATGATGACTGCAACATATATATTTTAAATAGCCCTGGATGAGAGCAATTGCATTTTGCATTTTAAGGAACTGCAACAAGAAGTTGTGAAAATGCTACATGTTGACTCAGTGGACCATGGTAGAATCTCAGTGGCTGGAAACTCCCACATAGTGAGACAAGGCCTGAGAACTAAAGCACTGCACCACTGATACATCAGTGATACACTGCACATCAAATGTTTCCCTCATTGTCAGATGCTACCAAAGTAGATAGGTTTGGTAAGTGTTTCCCATGGTTTCGTCATTTTTCCACAAACACACATTTTGAGAATGTCAACCAAAATGTGTGGCATTGTATGGGAGGTGAGAGCGTCATGGGATGCTGTAAAAGCAATATGTGCATGGAAATTTTCAGCCACTCGGATGGCTGTGAATTTATGTAGTGTGGTCTCTCCGCCGATTTACTGTATCCTCTCTTGGGATGACCTATAAAGTGTATGTGTTGATTTATGAAGAGGGCAACAAGGCGGTAGACAGTAAGCCACAGCAGTCAGACCCTGAGAGAACCGGTGACGTAAGACTCCACTGTACCTGAAGCTGCTGAGGATGAGAAGCTGTGTGAGACGGACCAAACGCTCCCGTGGCTTTGTGTGAGAACACGAGACCCATGTGCATACAAACCCCGCGCCAGACTGCCTTCACTTCACAGTGCTGCAGTGTATATTGCACAGCCATCCCAGATATCAGAAATACCCGCAGACGTTCAGCATTGCATGTTACCAAAAAAAAACTAAATATATATATATAATGTAAAATAATAAATGTAAAAAAGCAAGAAGTTGAGAAAATAAAAAAAAAGAACAAAGCAGATATCACGTGTTTTATGCAAAATGCACAAAATGGCATGTCAGCGTTGCTAGATAGCTTAATTACCCTGAAAGGAGTCAGGTTTTTTTTTTCTGTTGTTCCCCTCTCTGGTGTCCGTCCCCCAGCGCCGCGGCTGGGTACGTGCAACTCGGGGCTTGACCTTTGTGGCGTGGACCTTTTAAATGGTTCACAGGAGATCTCATTGAAAACAGATGCAGGTAAGAGCTGGAGCGAGCGATGCAGCGCGAGAGATGCAGTTAGCCGCTCTGCGTAATCGGAACGGGCCAGGCGGCCTACGTGGCCAGGGCGTATTTATTGACCCGGGGGTCAAACCCGTGCTCTTTATCATAACTCTTTTTCACTGCACTCCTCTCCTTGCGCTCTCTGTTGTCCTGTAAATCCTTTGAGGTTGAGGCTTCAAAAGGGCCCAGGGCGCTTAATGTGAGGTTGATGCAAGGCTGCTCAAAGCCTTGGTTGTAACATGCATTTATTTTTCGGTTTTTATCTACTGAGGGCTGATCTCTAAAGTGAGTAAGTATCTCTTTTTTATGGTAAAGATGATCGCTTTGAATTGGTAAAACATGCCTTTTTTATTGAGTTCCTGTGAGTGCCGTGAGTGCAGACAAGTTCCATTTGTGAGCATGTGAACCAGGACTGTAAGGTTCAAGTTGAGCTTCTTTATGGGGCTTTCTCAGGGTCTGAAGCTCCCAATAATACATTTTCAAATTTATTGTAGGTAAAATTTTGCCCTGCATTCACCCAGCATTCTCATTTCAAACGGTCACTAACCTATCAGAACAAAGCATCTTTGTTTTAGGACTGCAAACTTTAAACCCAAATGTCTCAAACAATCAATAATGTTGAGCAATTGTTCACCAGCTTCACTTGCCGGTAAGGGGGAGTCCTGCACATTGTACTTCATTTCTGGCGTATTTTGTCTCACCTGATGGGTCAGAGTAATAGGATAAAGTTCCTTGGACAAGGTACAATAACTGTGTCCACTTATGGGTTTGATCTCACAACACTGAGGTTTTGAGTTTGATGCCCTAAGTAAATCCCAAATGATAAATGGAATTTTACTTTGTGTTTTGTGTTTAAGTGTTTGTAACATGCAGAGTTCATTATGTTAGATGTCATCCTGCTAATGTGTGAGTTGAACAGAAGAATTGTGAATGGACATCTCTGTGTTAAATAGTCTGTGTAGTTAAATAGTATGTGTTTATAGAAAACAAGAAGTTGTGGGCTTATATATACAGAACTGATACCACTACTACTACTAATCTGATGTGTAAAAATTAATTCTAAAAATCAACACTGCATAACTGAAAATCCTGAAATGAAGCATGTTGACACTGGCCACATTGCTCAGGGATGGCTCAACCTTGCATACAGTGTTCTCTGCTGTTCACTGATGTATTCTCACCAACTTGCTTTTGCCTTCTTTCCTAGGAAGTGTGTAGAGAGCTCTGGTGCCTTAGCAAAAGTAACCGCTGTGTCACCAACAGTATCCCTGCAGCTGAGGGGACGCTGTGTCAGACTGGCAGCATTGAGAAAGGGGTAAGTCATTGGATGGGCCGTGGCCAATCAAGGCGCATCTCAAATGCCATAAAATATTTTCAGCACATTGATTAGCTGTCATCTTTAGGGCTGGGGTCTTTATGGAGTGGTTTCTACTTTAATACATGAGGATATGTCACTTACAGTGAAGCACTTGTTCCCGTAGACAGTTAAAGAAGACCTTTTGGGCTCTGAAGTAGCTCAGTGGTTAAGGTGTTCGCTTTGAATGCAAGCTGAGCTCTACAGCCTGGGTTTGATCCAAGCCATGTCATTGGCCAACAGTGACTGGGAGCCCACAGTAGCGGAACAAATTGACTTGATAGGGGTAGGTAGGTCAGTCAGGGTGTTCTCATCTCACTGGTCTCAGACAGCTTGAGATTTGTCAGCTGCCTAGAAGAGTAGCGCCTGTGAGCACCCACTCCTCCGTGGTGTGCTTTGTGACTGTGTGACTGGCAATCCCAAAATAGGGTTCCATAAAGAGGGAAAAGGCAAAAAAAAAAGAACTTCACCATGTGACTAATGCCCTCCTGGTAACTAGCATTTAGAACAAGTGGGGACATAAAGTGGATATACTAATGATGTATTTGAAAATGCAATGTATTACTATATGTTAAGAGCCATCCTCACTATCAAACAGTCCAGCTGCATATGCCATTCATATACATTTCTTCATAAATATTCTGTTGATGTTTTTGTGATACACATCCTTATGATGGGTGGAGAATAAATAGAGTACTTAATAGTGGTACCAACAAAGTACAAATGATTTACAAGTACACATTGTTATGCAGTGTGTAAATGAAAAACATTAAATGTATGTACCTGGTTATATGAAATAGACATTTTTGGTTACAGTAGCTGTAGGTTAGAATTTGAACAACCACATAATTTAAGTGATCCCAGAATGTAAGTGCACTCATAAAAATGATCATAGTTTTACTACCATGTAACAGCACTGTAGTCAAGCTCTCATTGTTAATTCAATAAAATGAACAATATTGTTGGAAAACCTTGAACGTGGTCTAGTTATGTGCTTTTTTATATCATGTTATGTTTAGATTGTCTCTCTTAATGGCTGTAGTTTTAGAGTTATCCTTTGTGTTGTCAAATTTCTTTATTCTTGCTGTGCACAATAGTCTCTAGTCACGATAAGAATAATCGTAAATTTGCCGAAAAAAGTCTGAATACAGTCATTTAAAACATCCTGGCATTTTTTACATTGCAGCAAGACTTTATTTAGATAAATGTGGCCATTTACTGTGCTGTTGAATCTGGCCCTTGTTATTTTGCTATTTATGTTATTCATGAATCCAAATTCCACATTTTTCAAGACAAAAATGTTGTAATACGTTATCTGAGCACATTTATCTTGTACTTTATCCACTACTGATAAAGTTCTCAGAAGTCACAATCACGGGAAAGCATGGTTTAAGGTAAATGTCTTAATCTTCCCCTTCTAGAGTGCTCACACTATAGTTACGTATTCCATAGTATCATGAGGTATTGCGCCAACTGTGAGAAAAATGAAAAAAGAAGATGGCAATGAAATGGTGAGACCTTTCAAAATGTACTCACAGTAGGCAGCAGACGGGAGGGTAGAGTTATAATGTATTCATTATGTTTGTGTTTATTTTTTTCCACTCAAATTTAAGCACCATTCAGTCTCCCTGACTCCTGGATTAGCGCAACTGGAGTTGTGATTTCAGACAAACCGATACTCCTTTTTTTTCCTCGCCGGTCCATTACAGGAGAGTGGGAATGTTTGGGAATGTCAGGTAGGCATCCAGTGTAGTGGGAAAATGACCCTGAAAGATTAGGAGCAGAATGGTGTGGGCGTGGCAGCAGGGACAGCTGTAATCATTCTGGCTAATCCCATTGTGCTGGATATGGGAATAAGAAGCCCATTCCCAGTGGCCACTCATGCGCGGAGGATTTGTGCAAACAATGCGATTGGGTCATCAGTTCATGTTTCTGCCCGGCCAGGTTAGAGAGACAGTTTTAACAAAGATTACGCCGCCATTGTCGCCGTCAGTGCCATGTCTAAATGGGAAGAATGGGAGCGTTTCACAAGCTGTCGCCCTCGGTTACCGTCGGCTCGGTGGGCCCATTCACGGCCCGGCCCATGTTCGGAGTCCTGGACAACACTCGGGCCCCAGGTTGAGCCAGTAGAAAGGTTTTTCTCTCTCTTTTTTTAATTTCTGGGAGTGGCAAAAACGTCTGTCTGCCTGTAGCTTGGGCCGCATCAAAGGAATATGAGTGTCAGCCATTCGTCACCCAGTGTGTAATATACCAGAGCCCTGCCAACATGAGTGAGAGAGAGGAGTGACCAGGCATGCCCAATAACATGCTCGATCCCAGCGGTCACTGCCATCAATAAAACACTCAGTCACTAAACCGTGGTAACCCCTATGCTTGGAGATCCCGGATTCCTGGAAATTTTCTAGCTGTAATTCTGCAGATGAAACCAAAGCCAGAACACCCCAGTGCTTGCTGACGTCACAACGTGTGTTATTTCTGTTAGTTTACAGCCGTGGCCACATCACTGGCTTTCAGGGGTATCTGCTGTACTAGGGTTATGTTAATGCGGTGATAGATGATCGAAGCATGTAATTAAAATGAACACGTATGCATTTTTGTTCTAAATAGAGATGGCTAAATGGAGGAGTGAGTGCGCAACAAAACTTCCCATTCTTCCTCTGTTCTGCAGGTGATCCTGCCAGTCAGCACCCTGCACTTTTGGGCGTGCGTTCTGTCTAATTCTTTAATTGAAGTGTCTTGAGAGTGACGTGCTCCACCCTGATTTCAAAGTACTCTTTTTTCGGGGGGGGTGAAGAGATTTCCACACATACCCCAGAGGCCTATTTAGAAAACGCAGCTGGAGATAAGCTAAGCAGAGGCCCTCTGGTGAGGAAAAAGAACCTGGTGAACCCAGGATAAAGTGCAATCACAGATTTCAGACCCTCGACCATTTGATTCAGCCCCAATCTCTGGCTGTAAAACCTCCATACTGGTCCCCTTTGATATGGAGAGACAGACAGAAAGACACACAGAGCCAAATGGAGTACCCTTAAGGGGAGGGGAAAAATGATTAAAGGTCTTGAGAGTGCCAGCGTCTCTTTGTAGCTACTTGCGGTCAGAAAGCAGTACATCACCCAGTCTCTTCTAAAAAAAAAAGGAAAGAAAAATAAATGTCGCTCCCTCCCCTGTCAATGGGATTCCTTGGCCACAACTCTTTGGCTTAATTGCCGAATGTTTTTTTTTTCATGTATTTTATATGGGGCGTGGGGGTGGGGTGGGGTTTTTTGCCCACTGAAGCCTAGCTGCACTTCAGAAAGCCCCCTCGGCCCTGGGCACAAACGATCGAGGAAAGGCTGAGAGGAAATTCGGCACGAGGGTAGAAAAGACAGGTGCTGCCTGGCCTGGCTTTGCTGGGCTTCCTTAGATAAGACATTCTTGGAGGGGTTATTTTGAGCTTGCTGAATAGCAGGGCTGTCCTTAGCAAAGACCTCTTGCTCTCTCTCTCTGCAGTGTTAATCCTGTTTATGAAGTGTCTCTGTGTTTTAGCGCCCCCCCCCCCCCCCCCCCCACCCGATGCCTTTCAGGGGGTGGTGACAGTCGACAATGCCCTGGCCCTGCCAGTTCTTTCTCAGTTTGCAGGGCAAGATGCAACTTAACCTACTGACACAGTTGTTTGTTGGAGACAAACAACTTCCCCCTGAGCTCTAATCCCTGTTTGCTGTCCCTGCTTGTGCCAGTCATACACCCACTGAATGTAGCATGCGCTGTAAAGTGAATATTCCATGAGTCAGAAGATTTATCACTCTTAATCTGATTACAGTTTCGTAGATACTGTAAGTTTTGTACTCATTTTAGGACATAGAGCGAATACTTGGCATACAAACATCAAAAAGAGGTCAACTCAAAGTGAATTTGCTGTGACTCGCTCTACGGATTTCACAGCGAGGACAAGCTCATACTGACAAGAGAATACGTCAACAATAATATTGACATTGTTTCGTACAAAGTGAACACCTTCTACATGCTCTTTCTTTTTGTGCCCAGGAATGAAAAAAGGTGTCGTGGAGAATTTGTGTTTATGATTTACAGATAGCGTAGCTAATTTCATCTTGAAACTCAACCCTAAGGGGTGTTGTGCTTGGCAGAGAGCTGCAACACATGGAAAAGGAAGTGCTTGAAACCAACTTAGTTTGGCGCTAGCGCCACGTTGCCAAACCCTGTTGTAAACGCTGGTTTCCTCAGATTCCTCCAAGTCGAAGACTTTGTGTCAATGTGTTGCACACAGATACGAAAGCCTGTAATCAACCTAAAAAAAAACAAAGATGGGAATCTCCTTTGACCTGAGCTGATTTCCTCTCATGAGAGATAAACTACTAGCAGTCAACCGTAATGTCTAGACGCTTATCAGATATTGATTGCTGTGTGTGTAGAGTCTACTGCTGTTAAAGCCGTTTATCTTATAAGGCTCTGCATGCTTTAAATGCCATATCCAATAAATACAGCATTTTGCTTTCGTCAGAACAATCTTGTGGAACACCTAGGCCCAGGTTTGGTAAGACAATTCATTTCGGGGACCACAAAACACTTAATGTTAAAAAAGAAAAAGAATAAAACAACACATAAAAGCTTGAATCTGTTACTCAAAGTGAGGGACAGAGGGCATAGTTTGAAAATACATTTATCAAATGATATTTCAAAAGTTAGTAGTATTTATTTGATAGATTGTGGTGAAAGATAGATACCCCTTTTTTCTGTATATACTGACCATATTGCACATTGGTAGTGGCAGCAGGGAATTTTGAAGAAGTAGTTTTGAAGAATTTCCTCAATACATGCTACATAGCTCTGTTGGGAGGTAAAGCTTCAATACCATGAAGAAAAGTTTGTTTTTGTGGTATGTGAATTGTTGATGGAGAGTCTATTAGGATTTTTTTGTGAATAACAGGCAGGGAATATAACACTAGGTTATAGACTCACTTTTGGTGGACCATAGAGTCAAATCCCAGGTGGGACTGGTCCGCAACACACTGGTATCATTTACCTCAAAACTTACTGTTGCAGACGAGACCCACCTGGATCCTAGAATCCGCGGAAGATGTAAAAAGGGCAAAAAGCTGGTTGAAGTCGGCTCAAGTCCACTAACAATAACCACATCATTACCAGGGTGTTTAACGATAATAGTTGCTCTCACGATAATTACAGCGTCAGTGATAATGAGTTGGCTCCTCTCTCAGGCTGATATAAAGCTGGTAACCGCTCCCCCCCCCCCCCCCCCCCTCCCTCCCTCCCTTACAGTGGTGCTATCAGGGGGAGTGCGTGCTGTTCGGGACGTGGCCCCAGAGCGTGGATGGGGACTGGGGTCCATGGTCCATGTGGGGCGAATGCAGCCGGACCTGCGGCGGTGGCGTCTCCTCCTCCGTCCGACACTGTGACAGCCCAGCGTAAGTAGCTAAAGTAAGCCGGAGCAAACCGACCACACCTCCAGGGTGTCCCTCTGGGCCCGCCCCCCCAACCCCAACCCCTTTTGCTCCTCTGTAGTGTTGCCCCCCCGTGTGTTCTGAGTTACGTGGAGGTTTTGGGTTGAGAAAGAAAAGGGGTAACTCTTCGCCATTCAGGCTCATTGATTTCACAGATGTGCTCAAAATGGAAACATGCAGCGGCCATGAAAGTGGTAGACATGAGTAAAACCCAAAGAATCTTGGGGCATATTTTCCATAAAACGAAACATGTCATATGCGAAAGAGTTATTTAATAAGGCATACATTATTAAAAATATATATTTTGACAAAATCGTGAATTCAACACCTTGTTTCCTATATTACCTCAAAATAAGTTCTTTGTGTAAAATATTTTGTGGAATACACTGCTTACTTAATCAAGCTCAAGTTTTCTCAGGGGAGGGGTCATATTTGATCAAAAACTTTAAACTCACCACTGCTCTCCCAGCCCCTGTAGTTGTGGCAACAGGAGTTCTCTTGACATGAAGTGTAATCTGAACACCAATTGTCCAGGGTCAACTGAGTAACCCTCGACAGGGGAGGCAAAGATAAAAACACAGAGCCAAGTGGCAAATCACCCCCCCCCCCCCCGGGTCACCAGAAAACCCAGAGAACCCAGACAAAGCCTTTTCACATCGGACTGTCCCTCTGCTCCTGGTGGGAGATGTATGGCATGTGAATATTGCCAGAGGGATTTGTCAGTCATGTGTTCAACCCCGACAGGCCCCATTATCACACTCACACACACAAGTGGACATTTGGCATTTCCAGGCAAGAGCAATTGATTGCCTGTTGTCTCTTGGTCTCAAGTTATTGCACCTGCTGCAGGGATACAAACAAGTAATTGATATTTTGCAACACCGCAATGTCTGACGCTTGTACACACGCATAAAAAATACAAGCCCTGGCCCGTATTCTGAGAGAAAGGATGAAAACATTTCCAGAGATTGCTGTGGGAGCTCATGATGGGGGGGGGGGGGCACTTGACGGAGTTAGGGTTTCAGCCCTGGCGGTAGCGGAAACGTCTGTCTTCACACTCTGCCCTCAGACGGCGGAGAAAGTGTGGCCGGCGTAATGCATAACACCTGTGTAAGACGATCGGCCTTAAACCTGGGTACCAAAGCGTGGAGAGGAAACCGAGGCACTTCAGCCAAACGGGGCCTGGAAAGCATTCATTAGACAAGGCCCTTTCCATGCAGAGACTGGGGCTTCTGTTTCCAGAGCTTGGGCACCCTGCTCCTGCTAGCCAGTGGGGAAGGGTGCTCTGGGCTTTGAAAAAGAGACAAAACAACTTCTGGTAAATGTCCCTGCCACCCCCTCCCCGATCACATCCCACCAATGGACAGAGTATTGACCAGTTGGCTTTTGAACCCACAAAATCTTGATCAAGGGTTGTATTAGCAGTAGCCCCTGGTAGGTTCCTGGCATTTTACTGTTTTATGTGTTAATGAAACAGAGGTAGACTTTACTGTTGATGCAACACAACAAGATATGAAATTAGCTTGCTGACCTAAAGACCCAGGTGCCTAGCTGTGACAACCAAAGGGACTCCTAACCTAATGTTAAGTAGGGAGGAACATCACCTCCTGCAGTGGACTCATATTTTTTTCTCTGCTTTTATTCATCTCAATTGGCTGAATTTATTCATGACAGTCAAAAATCAGTATTCCAACAACACACAAACGCACGCGCACACACACACACACACACACGCAGGCAGGCGCACACACACACGCACACGCACACGCACACGCACACGCACACAAACCTCATTGTGATTCCATTAATTTTTCCATTTATCTGAATAGCAAAATACGTGATTTCACAAAGGGGTTATTAGACTGCGGTGATTTTATCTTTACATTTGAAGAACAAACTCTGCAGAGCAATGAAAAGCAATGAGCTCATCAAAAACAAACCCTAACCTTGCCCTGTCCCCCTCCCAGTGTGGGTTTTAGTTCATGAGCAAGAATTCATGATGAGTCCATGTGCTCGAGACAGAATTTACTACGCGGATATTCCGGGAGGCATCCAGTGCGGGAGTGCTGTGGAAAGTGTCTATTCCCAACCCTCTCTCACCCAGTGGAAAATCCCTGTCCTTACCTGAGATCCCCCTCTGTGAGAAATTCCCGTCTCTGCACAGGAGCGGCAGGGCGATAAATATGAATGCTCCTCCCGTGAGGACGTGCTGCTGTGATGCAGTTTATATCTCATGCTCTACCTGGTGGGAGTGCTGGGAGGACATTAAGGTAACCCCCCCCCCTCCCTACTACCACCACCGCTCAAATGCAGTGCAGATGCAGACCGGCGTTGATTGGAATAGTGTAGGTTTTCACTCTGATTCCCTTTTTTTCAGCATGTAGTGGGGTGCACTGACAGGGAGTGGAAAGTACTTCATTAATCTTGTTTTTTTTTTTTTTCTTTTATTCTAATTTGTTTCAGGCCGTCTGGTGGGGGAAAGTACTGTCTTGGGGAGAGGAAACGGTATAGATCATGTAACACCGATGTGAGTACGCACGTTTCTCCCACTCCCCTTTCCCTCTCTCACTGTCTTTCCATCGCAGGCTGTGAGGCAGGTCAGGTAAGAGGAGGAGGCAAACAAAGCTATGACATTTGTTTTAGACCTATGATGATGACGTAGCTTAAAAGAAAACTCTCAAGAAACACTTATTTGATTCTTTTGTACATTATGCGTGGGATGTATACACTGAAAAAAGTATCAGGGACGTCCAGGATTCAGAAATGGTACACGGTGAATCTCATCCAGAACCGGTGACCAGTAGTGAAGCTGTCATGTCAACATGGAAGTTCCTCAGGGACAGAGAAAGCCATAAACTGCTAATCACTCTGCAGCCTTTCCTTGTTTGACTCAGGGTTATTAAAACACAGTTAAGAGAGATTGTGACGTATCCACCTGTTGGTGCCAAACTGAACTAAGTAGCTCTGTTTATTTACATAGAGCTACTTAACTTCCTGTTTGGCACCAGTGCTGTAAGTGGGCACGTCACAATCTGTCTTAACCTTATTTTGATATCCCTGGGTTGGCTAAGGAGCTCCGGTCACTATTTAAGTTGTTAAGGTGTTAAGGAGTTTAGGAGTTACGGTGTCAGAATGTTCAGTTCAACAATGGAAGGGAGAGAATTTCCAGTGTAGAGTACATAGAGTCTGTAGAGAATATAGAGTGCTGCTTGGAGAAATGTATAAATGGATGAACAACTGATGTACGTACCAGGGGGAACAAAAATATGGTTTACCTCAGGGCTTTTTCATGACTAATGCATCTGAAACAACTTTTGATATTCAAGTTGACCACAGTTCAGATTGAATCTATGTTGATTGTGCTGGTTGAGATTAATTTTGTTTCTTGAGTTCACAGTGCCTCAGAAACACCAATGAATAGTAAACATACCTGTCTGAGATACAGGGTGGTCATGAAGTCACAGTCTATTTGTTTGTTAAAAAATGCTGAAATGGGATATAAATATTTTGCCTCTGTGTTGAAGAAAGGATACTTTCACAAAAATAGCTTGGGACTAGTTGACTACCTTGTATAATAAGTATATTGGTTCTTAGATCTTGACCATAGTTCTGTATTTGGCAAAATCTCATCAGAAATGTGAAAACCTGCTTGCTTTCTCTGAATTAACTGAAGTGCGACTCAGCTGAAGTTACTACTTTGACAGTACTACTGTGACAGCTGCAGCTGCTACTAGTACATTAGTACTGCTTTAATTATCAAATTAACTTGAGTGGACAAAAAAAAAACATAAATGTAGTCGGTCTGCCTAAGTACTCAACCTGAATGAGTGTCTGCTGAGCATTTTTAGGATTTCAATAGCTTAATGGAATAGCTGTTGCTGTTAGAACTCCTGCTGGATATATGACCTTCTCACCGTGCAGAGCTGAGACAATAGGATTACAGGGTACCCTTCAAGTGCACCTAGAAATGTTGTTATGTGTGCAAAGCTTCAAGTTCCTTAGCTGGAGCCTACCAGAGCATGAAGAGCAGGGTATACAGGATGTAAATGCACAACCACTTAAAGTGGAGGACATTGAACATGAAAGGGAAACATTACTTTACATTCATTTAGTAGACACTCTTATCCAGAGTGACCTCCAGCACAATACAACACAAGTTCGTCCATATACTTAAACATATACTCAAAGATGTACGCCGTTTGTTGTGGTCGAGTCCTCTCCTCGTTTACAAAAGCTCACTGCAGAAATGTAATGGCCATAACTGGGGGTAACCCTGCCCCAGGAGCTGGCCTGGATTTCCGAGCGTCAGGAGCAGTGTGGAGCGGTGATGCATGGCAGCATTAAGGCGCTCTCTGACCCAGGCTCGGGGATGAATGGAACCTGTGACAGGGTGGGACTCGGCTGTTGTTTGCTGTCGGCTTACCGCTGCCCCGGCTCTGCCAATCTGCTGCTGAAAGTGTGTTTGCAAA
The DNA here is from genome assembly GCF_013368585.1 of Megalops cyprinoides. Lineage (NCBI taxonomy): Eukaryota > Metazoa > Chordata > Actinopteri > Elopiformes > Megalopidae > Megalops > Megalops cyprinoides. Next base: position 18,254,518 of record NC_050587.1, on the reverse strand, counting down.
ATTCCCCTGGGAACTGTCAAGGAGACGGGTTTTGGGTCAGGGGACGAGGAGACAGGTTCAGCTGCCCTCCATTGAGAGACGAATCGGGCAAACAGCGCTCATGGGCCTGTTTGCGGAGCGACTCGCCCCTCGAAGACACAGAGATTAGTGAAATGTCAGTCCTCGACCGACCGTGGCGTAAGACCCGCCGCTTAAAACCTGACGGTGGAGGCAGACACGGCGCAACTGAAACGAGGTGTGAGTAAGAGATCTCTCTCGGGTGAGAAAAGTGGTGGAGTTTTCCTAGTGGTTTTCCACTTCTCAGCCTTAACAGTTGTTTTTGTGCTAGCTTTTTCATCTACTGTTAAGTCAATCCTGGCGGCATTCCTGGAAGGACCAGTTTGCAAGTAGGCATTTTTTTCAGAGATCTCTCAAGGATACTAAGTTTAACATTATGCACAATTACCTGTACAGATGAGGAACACAATGCCTCAGTGAAAAGACGTGGGTATGTGCTTTGTGTGCTATTAAAAGCATTTCCTATTCAAAACACGCAGTTTCCAAATTTGCTGAGAACCAATATTTTTTCATGGCTGAAAATTCACGATTCCCACCCAACTGTTTCTAGGTGGCCTGTTCTCCTTAAGTTGAGGTGTGAGCCAACCCAGGGCTTGTGGGTATTCTACCATTTAAAAAAAACACAGAAATAACAACACAGAGCAAGCATAAGTGTGTTTGTTTTGGAAAACAAACAATGTCCCAAACCACAAGTTTCATTAGCCCTGAACGCCGAGCGTCCAACGCAAACGCACCGTGCGTGTGGCTGCGGTTCTGGGACGACAAATAACAATAAATCAGGGCAAGGGGGCTCGGGGAGAAACCGAGCCGATGAAAACGCTGGCCTGAATATGAGCCTTAATGTAATTAGGCCTTTGACCTTTCACAGTTCAAAGGAACCCCAGAGCCCTCCGCTGAGACGGGCCAAGAGGAGGGGGGCTGAGGGGACACTTTAACGCAGCTCGGCCGAGTTGTGTGGGGCGTTCCTGTCAAACGTCTGAATTTATTACAGCTTAAGTAATTTAGGATATGGCCCCCCGCAGTCCGCGGTTCCTGCCTCGACCGTTGTTCCGTGCGGAGCAAAGGTCAGCCCACATTTGTTCTCTCTCTCACAACAATGAGCTAATTCCCCCCCAGCCCCCTCCCCAGCTCAGACTCCTGCCGTCACTTTATATTCTCTGGCCGTTTACATCACGGCTACAACTGACTTCAGAGCCTCAGTGGTGAGCTGCCTTTGCCGGTGTTAAATGTCACCCTTTAATTGAAAGCAGGGCGCCAAAGGCGAGAAGCCAGGTCGTTCGTAAGTTCATTATGAGGCAAAATTACGAGAACTCACGGGGCTGTTGGGCTCATTACTTTTAGAAGGTGTGAAATGCTAAGACACTGCCATGGCCCTCTGACCCCAGAATATTAAGCAACCATAATTGATTCTTTGCCTTCTTCCTTGATTAATAGTAATAATAATTATTGTTGTTGTTGTTGTTGTTATCACGGAAGCACTATAATCTGTGGCAGTAGACTTCTCTGTTTATGTGATGTGTGAGAGACAGAAATATTTTGATATTAGCTTAACTCTGCTGAATATACTCTTTTTTGCCTATGTTGCTGTCTTCTTACACTGCACCATTCTGGGGTCCTGTGTCAAAATGGTGGCTTCAGACTTCAAATATCTGATCTGGTTTGAGATTCAGCTTCAAGAACAGAAGAAAGAACAACTTTGGGGTGTTCAGCCAAGTTATAGAAATTGCTTTCCATAACATGGCTGACCACTCATGAGCGACTATAATAAGTGTGTTTGTAAGCTAATTCAAGCTGATTTTATGATATAAAGTAAATTGCCCTGTAAATACATGACTTATTACCTTGTTTTGAAAAAACCTAAAAATCAGACTTGCAACATTAAGCCGGGAAGTTAATTCACATCAGTTAGAGTGGCTCAGCTTTATTTGTAGACAAAATGTTGCCCTTTGTTGATGATAAAATCATTGTCTGACAAGCTGTTTAAATAGCTGTTTAAACTGTACTTGATTCAAAGCCTGATTTGCAAGAAACTTCCAGATACATGCACAAGTGGGATCTTAACCACCATTGAAAATGAATTTAATAGAAAGTTGTTTCTAAAATTTCAGTGTTAATTGAAATCAGGCCTCAGTTATTTGGTTTGAGTGTGGAAAGATATCGGACACCCCCGGTCTGTGAAATACTGCAATGGACTGGAGTCAGTAAAGCTTTTTTTTATTTGCTAGAGACAGCCCATTTTCAGGGTTCAGATGGGTTTTGCGTACCAATAACATGGTCTCTTCTCTTTCATCTCGCTGATCTGAGTGACACCAAGAGGTGCCAGTCCAACAGCAGTGTCTGCACAAAACAGAGCTTGGAATTTATGTTTCTAATTACAGACTCAACGCACTCCATTATGCACAGAAAAATCAATACAGAACACAAAAGAACTGTTTCAAGCACAAAGCTCATTGTTTCCACAGAGCAGTCACCTCGGGGTTTATGATCCTCGGTTGTCCCAGAGAATTTGGGAGAAATTGTTTGCGAACGCTCCCTGATAGGACTTTAAGACCATTGGTTGAACAGTTTAATCTTTGTTTCTTACAGCATTGTCAGCGTTTTGTGGACCTCAAAATAACACGGCGTCTTTTTTCTGGTGTGTCTCGCAGGCCTGTCCGGCAGGGTCGCGGGATTTCCGGGAAAAACAGTGCGCCGATTTCGACAGCATGCCATTCCGTGGGAAGTACTACAACTGGAAACCCTACACTGGAGGTGAGCTCCAATAGTAGGTGGCGTGGACACAACGCCACCCCTCCGTTTTGTGTACCAGGGGGGTTCCACGGAGTGTAAGCTTTGCAAAGTCTATACTCTCTCTTTGCCCCCACCCCCAATGACAGTATACATACTGGGCTTTTGTGTGTGCCCTGCTTACACTAACAGTGTGAAAGTCTCTTTGATGCCCTGAAAATTCTTCAGATTCCAGGGCCTAACGTGCTTGAAGGTCTTCTGCACCGCTGTCCCTGTGCTATGTGCTCTCGGAGTGTTTGGTTTATGGACTAGCACGGTGAAAAATCCTGCCGGGGGGTTGGTGGTGGGGGTTGTGTGATGGTGAGTGTGTGTGTGTGTGTATGTGCATGTGTGTTGTCGGGGGGCAGGTTGCTGGGGCATGAGATCTTTATGTTTACTGGTACTTCCAGGATTGTCGTAACCTCTGATCTGTAATGCCTTCCACATGCGGACTGGCCGTCGTCGGGCAAGGTCACAAGCAAGAGCCTCGGGTTTAATCAAGCAGACAAGTGCTCTATTTTACGCTCTCTCTACGGTCAAAACTTTCATCCTCTCCGAAAACGATCGCGGTGGTGGACTAGCAGACTGGTTGGTAAATAAACACCGAAGATGTGCAGAGGTCAGCCCACCAAAAACGATAAATCAGCTACCCCCTTTTGCCTGGGATTAAACAAAAACCACCAAGATGTAAATATACTACAGATTTCTGGCTCCTGGGTGGCTCAGTTGGCAAGGCACTTGTCTTGAGTGAGAGACTGAGCACTACAGCCCAGGATCAAAATCAGCTGTGTTGTTTGCCGACAAGGCAGAGCCCATGGTGAAGCCCTACAGCAGGACCCTATGAAATGTGTCGGATTTGAGCCTATACTTCTGTTATAGCATTTGGGTTTGGGTCAGGTTGTGCTCAGTGATTCTGGATGTCAGATATTGAATGAATTGCTGTCCAAAAAATGAGAAAAAAATTTCATTTTGAATGAATGACATATACATGAATGGAATTAGTGTTTTTAAAGTTATCGAACATTTCAAGCTTGAATTTAGGAATAATTAACTTAAACAGAGAGAACTTATTTTTGCCTAAGTGCTCTCTATTTTTCTCAAAAGGAGTTTGTTTTGTTGAACTATTGAGCTGACATTTCCCATTTTATTTGTTTACTTGTACAGACTTTATTCACCTGTGCACTGTTTTCCCAAAGAGGACAAAACATATAGTGTTCATTTGTTAGGCTGCTGAATGATACACACTATGGGATTTATTTGTCTATAGACCTTGCCAGTGGCTGGTTTGGTAATTACTAGTGTTTTCATGCGAGCGAAATCCCCCCTGCATTATCAAGTTGAAGATTGGATGGGTTGACAGATAATGTTATCGTGTTTGGCCCCTTTTAAAGGTTCAGGGACTATAGTGTGCTAGTCGGGTCAGACTCTGGTTTCGTTTTCAGGCCCGTGCAAACGTTTAGCCCACAGCAGTGTAACATACTGGCTTTGTTCCACCGGGGATCTCACTTCTCTCAGGCACCTGTGAGCTGCTTGGACGATGTCAGTGGAGTAGCGCCTATCCTCTAATTGGCACCCACTTCACTGTGGTACACTGGAGTGCAAAAAATAGCCACTGGCTGCCCGCGAGTGTCTAGGAGGATTGTGCTCATTTGGCTTCAGCAATGCTTCGGCACGAGTTCAGAGCTTGTCTCGGTGAGACAGGCCTACTGTGCAGACAGTGGTTGTAAAAGGGGGGGGGAAGCATAAAAAAGAAAATGTCCCAAATTCTTATCTCAATCAGCTGCAGTGAACAATGAGGATAAGTCAGTGCAGACACTATGACACTATACAAACAAACAAGAATGTCTCTTTATATCAGACAGTTCATACTAGGCCATGACTAAGTCCTCTCCAGCCCAGAGAGTGGTGCTGGTGACTTTGTTCTCTGACTCATTAGGAAAAACACTGTCACATGGAGAGGGAAAGAACAGAAGAGAAACCTTTTTCATTTTGGCTTAAGTTTGTAGACTTTAGGCAAACAACTAATCCATAGGGCTTTCGTTTTACATGGCGACGGATTAGCGCTTGTCGATCTGTTAATGATTTGCACGGGTGGGACGGGAGGGAGATAAGAAGTGCATTGATCATGAGCAGCACTGGAACATATTGATCATCCGCAGCCAGAGCGTACGGCTTTTGGATCGTGGTGGTGCTCGAGCAGCTTGTACCTGGGGACATGTGAGCCCCCCCCCCACCCACTCTGCTGCCCCTGAACTGTAAAGCCCTTTCATAAAAGCCTGCATGGAGACCTCTGCCGTGCCAGGGTGATCCATTCACCCGAGCGACCGCAGACAGTGCGCTGCCGTAACTCGAGGAGCTCCTGAGATCTTATCGCCGTTGTGCTTTCATCCTCCAGCTATCTGTACCTTTTTACCTCTTTTACTGATTTGCACCCAGGTAAAAACAAAGCAGACGGAACATGTGGGCTACTTAGAGCCGCCACGGGCAATTAAAATGATAAAGAAAAGCAGCCCCTGGAGCTGAAGAAGAAACCATGTAATTGTGTTTTCTGAGGCAGGCATGAGGAGACGTCAGGGACAGGAACCGTGGGCGGCACTGTGTGTGGAGGCTGTTCGTGTTGTCTGTTCTGTCCTGGGCGTTTGAGCACTGTTGAGTATGGAAAACTTGGCCACTTAAAAGAACAATAAACCCTTTTTTTTTTTTCCTCTTCAAAGGTTGCTTTTCCTTATCTTTGGAAAGTCTCTCGTGACACAACACGCAAAGTTTCGCAACCCCTAGAGAGCCTGACACACCTTCATCTGACTTGACACGTCTGTCAAGTCAGGTTGGCAGTGCAGCATAGTGGTTAAGGAGCACGACTGGTAACCAAAAGGTTACTGGTTTGATTCCCCACTGGGGCATTGTTGCTGTACCCTAGGGAAAGGTGCTTAACCCACAATTGCCTCAGTAAATATCCCTCTGAGTGTCTGCTAAAAGCCAATAATGTAATTGCAGTCCTGGTGCCTGCTGTCAATTTTGTCTGCAGATGTCCCAGTCTTGGGTGCTTCAGAAACAATATAAAAAAATTGCATTGTGTTGTCTCCTTTCCAGGTGGTGTTAAGCCCTGCGCCCTGAACTGCCTGGCTGAAGGCTACAACTTCTACACCGAGCGCTCTCCGGCTGTCATCGATGGCACGCGCTGCCAGGCGGACTCCCTGGACATCTGCATCAACGGGGAATGCAAGGTTAGAGCCCACAAGGATGGCCCTCCCTTTATGGCCGTTGTGCTGTAGAACTTTTGTGCAGGGTTTCACGTCACTTCCTGGTTATACCCTGGGTCTTGTGATCATGAGACTTCTTACAGGCACAATATCTTAGCATCGGCTCCCGTCTACACATAAAGCATCATTTGAGGTGTATTCACTGTTCTGTGAATCATTTAAGATCGTCAAATATGGGTTTCTAATTGGCTCAGTTGTTAAAGGTGCTTAGAACTACAGCAAGGGCTGTGTCATCAGCTGAAAATGACTGGGAGACCACAAAGGTGAAACTAATTGGCTTTGTATAGGAGTTGACATGTGATCAACAGGGTCCCCTCGTCCTGCCGTTCTCTTGGCACCCTGCAACTCTTCAGGTGCCTGCGAGTTGCTCAGATGCCATCAGAGGAATGTACCTGTCCTCTTCTTGCTGTATGGTGCATTGTTGGAGTTGTAGTATTAAAAAATGTGAAAATGTTTTTAAACTCATTTATTTAGACCAGATTTTTATGATTTATCTTCTGTTTTCTGAAATTTATAAACAGATGTGCAAAGGTATTTGAAATTCAAATGATAAAATGCTCCAAGTAATTCAACTACTCATTTCAAATACAGGTATAGTACTTCGCATACTGCTTAGTTGGTCACCGACAGATCACAGCACAGAAGTACAGTAGTTATCTATCCGACTACAGTAGTTATCCAGTTGTAGTGGACGTGCATCTGGTGCTCAGTGAGGTAGTCCTGATTTTGCAATGACCTCAGCAATTGTAGCGGTTCCATCCAGTCATGTATCAGAAGGAAGTGAAGCCAGAAACTGTTTGTACAGCCTATTAAAAGGGGCTGTATGGCTTCTTACGTCGTCCGTCAGCAAATAAAACCTGGGCGGAAAAGCAAATTGGCATTTTCCAGTCGGGACCGATGGCAGTCAGCGCCGGTGTTTCAGAGGCTTATACAGAGGCTTTGCGCAGGTCTTCCCAGATGCTCCCCGGGCCCGCGGTATATGTGGAGCCTCACTCTCACTTTCTCTGACCCAGTTTGCGCTCATAGCCACAATGCTGGGATTCATTATCAGAGGGAGGAATCGCTGAGCAGATACTGAAGCGCTGTGACTGCAAGACTGCAAACAAGTAGCCGAGTCCTGGAAGGAGAACAATGGGGCCACAGAGCAGAATGAAAGTAGTGCAGTCACCTGATTCCCGTGGCATGATGGGTAGATCTCTCCCTGGATCTTATCTGTGCGCCACAGTTCCTGCCGCGATTGTGTCTGGGTTTGGCCCGGAAACAAGCAGACCAGAATTATGGGAAAATTCAATTCAAAGACAATACTGTGTGTATATTACAACTGGCCTCAAAATAAATAAATAAGAAAGTTTTACATTGAGCTGAAAAAAAGGAGGGCGTTAAATTTGTGTTCTATTATTTGAGACTGTTAATATTTTGAGTGTGTCAGTGCATGCTTCTGCAGGGCGTCCACAAGTGTGTGTGTGTGTGTTTTTCCAGTTGTTATCTAAATCTCTTGATCTGGCTTCTGCCTACAAATACAACTTTCCATTGATCCGGACATAGCTGCTTTTGATTTGGTTTGATGTTTCACACACAGAGATGGCTTCTCTTACTGCAGAAATAATGCACTTTTGGCTCTCTGTCTCTTCACACAAAACAGTCATATATTTAATTCAGTATGAACAGCACATTAATGGCATGTCTGGCCTCATGCAGTCCAAAACTATTTCTGCTATATTTGGACTTAATTCATTGAGGACTCATATAGCGGGACCAAAGCTTCTTTGCAGTCTTCTACTTTTAAAACAGTTCTGCTTTTTCTGCTTTCAGAACAGTCTCCAGGGGCTGAGAGTGGCTTAGTAAGATTTATAATGTATTCATATAATCAAATAAATTCATGTAATCCACAGAGGGAGCTTGTTGATGCTCCCAGTAATTTGTAGAGCAATTTGGAATGGTTTAATCACAAACAAACGATTAACTTTCTTAGTCACATTCTGTAAACTGCACTTCCAATGCATGACCATTTCTGTATCGTTCCAGAATACTTCCTAGGTAGGGGCAGAACATTTTCCAGACTACTTACGTAAATCATAATATTTCTCAAACATGCATGCGGTAAACTATAAGTGCCTTATCTCTAGATACAAAGACCAGACCAGGTATGCGTAAGATGTCGCAGATGTCCACCATCCCTCCCTCATCTGACTCACTTCAGTGTGTGGAAGAATCACAAATGCAGTTTCAGATCTAAAGGACAATGTCCACTTTCCCTATGTAGGATAATGGTAATCCTCCTGCGCAAAGCATTAGAATATAGGACACCGTTTAGTTTGACAAGGAGGGGTTACATCAAAGGTTGTTTTGTTTTCACTGCTTTCTATGTCATTGGGGTGTACTGGTATCAGAAATAATGATCAGATATGAATTTTCCTCACAGACCGTAACAAATTGTTAAACCTACCACCTGTCACAGAGCTATATTCAGGACCTGCAGGATCATCAGCCCAGGACTTAGAAGCTCATTTAAGGTAGTGTGCAGCGGTGACCCCCTGCCTCAGCAGCGGTGGTTTACTGCATGATGAAAAAGTAGAGGAGCTTGTGTTTTTCTACAGCAGACTCATGCCAGGGAGAGGGCTGAGACCTATGTAATTTTTCTCAGTCTCAAAGCACCTTTTTATTTCGTGAGTCGGCCTTCTAGGGTTACTGACATACGATGTAATAAATCTCAAGAACACCGTATGCTTGGGCTCTCTGCAGAAGTACCCCGAAAGTAGTTTTGCTTCCAATTAACACTTCAACACTGTAACACATGCATGTATGTGTGTGTGTGTGTGTGTGTGTGTGTGTGTGTGTGTGTGTGTGTCCGTGCATGGTTGTGAGTTTTTGAGAGAGACTGAAAAAGAGCAGTATTTAATGTTGATGTTTAGTGAAATGAAGTAATCAGTATTGAAATGTTTTCAGTTAAAATTAAGTGTGAAATATGAATATGACCTTAACTGATGCTCAAAAGAGTCCTCTAGTGGTTTGAGTGTGTGTGACCACCAAGCTGCAGAAAAGAAGTGGACGATCAGTAATCAGTCACATCAGTGCAGTTACACAGGCGTGAAGCCTCTGGCATACAGCACAGTACACGGGCCTTCCATTTTCTCCCTCCTCAGCACGTCGGCTGTGACAACATCCTGGGATCGGATGCGAAGGAAGACCGCTGCCGAGTGTGCGGGGGGGACGGGAGCACCTGCGAGACCACCGAAGGACTGTTCAATGACTCTCTTCCACGAGGAGGTATGTACACAACCGCCCTGTGATCTCAGAGTGACTAGAGTATAAAACCGCAGAGTAACAGTCAGCTCTCCGAACCTGAACTTGACTGGAAGCGTCACGGCTCCAGACCGCAGCGTGCCAGCGAAAGGAGACACTCCACCTGAGTTGCTGATTGGACGTAATATGTCCAATGGTGGAGCCCGTATTGACGAGGGTCGTCCGCTGAGCCAACAAATAACATAAAGAAAAAAGGGAGCCATATTCTGGCGTGCTCCCCTCTCTCTGCTTGCCTGCCAACGGCGACAAGTTTCTAATCGCTCTCTGGAAGATACCGTATATCCTCTTATCTTGAAGAAAGCAAGGTGAAAACTCAATGACTTATTGTCTTTTTGGCAAAAGTCTCTTTTCGGTGTGCCAAAACACAAGGTTGCCAGACACATCATTTTTCTCGGGAACGTGTTTCTTTCCACGTCGCTCAGTGATAAAGTGTGTGTTTTCAGTGCTGAGACACACAAAGTCAAAATACAAATGCGGAGACAATATATGACTATCAGTTGCATCGTTTAGTGCAGGCAACTGTTATGGAGATATCAGTATATCGCAAGCACCCTCAAAATCAGAAAGGAGCACAGAGTGAGACAACAGCTTTTTTCTCCTTTTAAGGTATCGTTCCAAATTAATGTAAAAACAGGGGGTTTCCCTCTGGGGTTTTGAGTCTTGCTCCATGGAAAGATTCCTTCTTCCTTTCTTTACTCATTTATGTACTTTTTGAAATTTACAGAATATTTTCATATGCATCTCAAATATTACACCCATGAGAATTATAAGGCAAGGGGGAATTGTCCAGGCCATTATTTTGATCAATCATCATGATTTCCTCCTTTTTCTTGCTGCAGTGGGGAAATATTTCTCTGAGGCTCGTCATTGGTTTGTGACAAAGTGGTGTCACTGTGTACATAAGTCCTTGTGGCTGCAGACACTTGCTCTTTCTCTTCCAGGCTACATGGAGGTCGTTCAGATTCCAAGGGGTTCTGTTCACATCGAGATCAAAGAAGTGGCCATGTCAAAGAACTACATCGGTAAATGATTTCGTAACGTCAGGATAAATGTATTTGTTTTATACACCCATAATGAAAACCATACCAACTGGTACTTATTAAAACATTAAAACATAAAAAGAGTGAGTGAGAGAGAGAGAGAGAGAGAGAGAGAGCATGTTCTTTCAAGATGTACTGGCTGGAAACGTACTATATAATAACAATGTCAACATGTCTTTTGAACTGTTAGCAAGTTCTCTCTTAGTAATTAACTTTTTTTTTCATTGCTCTTCAAATGGTTTTCCCATTTAGGCTACACGGAGATATATCCTCAAGTTAATAAAAACGGGACAAAGGACATAAATGTGACAGGGCAAGCCTTGTTTAACAAACGTGTAATTGTGCCTTGCCTCGTGCTTCGTGTTCACTGTAACTCAGTGCAACGGGTGAATAGTAGAGCGTTTGAGTAATGAGAGGCTGAATGGATGTGGTTTTTCTGTTTAGCTTTTTTGGGGGTTGTTCGTCCATTAGGGCCATGTTACATATCCCTGTGTTATTTCCTCCATCTCTTTATGCGACCTAGCGGGAGAGATAACAGGCTCCGCGGAGCGGTTTCGTCGCATTAAAAAGCTGCGGAGCTGGCGCATTTGCGGCCATAAATCTGCATCACCACAACAACCATTGACTTCCCTTTAACAGTCATTGATTTTTTTAGTGCGCGAGATGAAGGGGTCGGATCGTTTCTTTGGAATTACAGGCCGAACAAAAAACATTCGCCGCTGGGAACACGTAGTAATTAAAACAATCTAACAAGCGGATTCAATTAAGTTGTTTGCAAAACAGACATAGATAGGGGAAAAACTGTACGGCAGTGTCATCAATAGTTGACGTCATTGCTGGAGGATCTTAGTCACGCAATAACGGTGGTGCCTCCAAATCTGAGACCCATTTGTTGAGGCTGAACATATCAGGGGCAGCGATATATAAATGCAAAAGTTAGATATCAGTTTTTTTATTGTGCCACATATTCTTTATCATATCCTTGTAGTTTCTGGCAAAAGTGTAGACTTTGAAGTAATTTGTGATCACTAATTGAAAGCAGTCTCAAAACTGTTATGCCCATGTGACTGTTTAATATTGTGCTTGTAGTTGTTAATTAACTATGTGCATCTAATCCCATCCATTAAATGTGGAAGTTTTACTTCGGGGTATACGTTGGTACCGTGTTGGAATGGTACAGTCCTTTGATTGGGTGTATTATGTTGCACTTTCATGTTGGGTCTTGACCTTGTGTTGGGCACTGGCATTCGTTCGTGTGTAGATGGTGGTGTCCTTGTTTGTTTGATGTTTTGTGTCCTTTCGATGCGTGCACTTTGTGCTCAGCTTTGGATAAGAGCATATGCTGCATGCCAGAAAAGTCAATGGAAGGTTACATGTACTTACATCTTGAACATCGCCCAGGACAAGTGTGTCTGCTGGATGTCAAAAGTGCTGGATGTTTCCTGTGAGCTCTCTTCTCACGTTAGCAGCCGGTGCAGTAGCATGGTGCACCGGAGCGAGTGCCGCGCGCAGTCAAATCCAGCGGAACTCTGCCATGGATTTTGTTGCCACGGCAACCAAACAGGCCATGTGAGGTCAGCAGGAGCTTTGCCCATACGGCCTGACTGGCAGTGGGGGGTTTAGGTGGCTGCACATACAGTATTCGCATGAAGTAGCTGGGACTCCTGGGTGTTTTACTATGAGAAGTGAACAAAACAAGTGTTTTGAGCAAGTAAGACTCAAAGGAGCAGACTTTATGTGTTACATACAACTTTGGTTTCATTTGACCAACAGCATTTTATAGCCCGTTTGTGTCCTTACACTTTAGAATGCTGATGGTACGCTTTTGGAGGTGGCAATCACCCACATATATATTTGCTAACATTGGCGTTAGAAGCACAGCTTCTTCAGTATACATTACTTTTACTTTTTCAGTTTTTTGAAGTGTGTAGTAAATATGATTGATTTAAAATACGTACACAGTACTGTTAAACATTTAAAAAGGACTTGTTTCCATTGTATTACCACCTGGAAGTTTCAGTTGATCTCCAAGTAGCTTTCACGCTCTTGAAAGACTGTAGAGGAGGGAAAGGAAAACCGCAGAACTTTATAAACGCTAATGAAACGCAAAATTGATGAGTCACAATCGCCATCACCCCCACCCTCCCCTTTCCCCACCCGATAACTTATGAGTTTACATATCCAACTCCTAATGATAACCTTGGAGGAGAATCGAGAACAGAGGAGGTTGGATCATTTGTGATTTGCAATTTGGCCTGGTTTCAGTCATGAGAAAAGTGGATATTTCGAGATGTGTTGTGGTTGGAGACGAGACCTTTGTTTTGACAACGGGAGGAGAGCGTCGGTGCGCTGGATCGCGCCGGGGCCTCCACCTGAGGAGGTTGTTTTTCCGAGGTGCTGCCCGAGAGCTGCACGGTTCCCGCAGCGGGAGTGAGGAGGCGGTGATGACACCAGGAAGCTTGAGATGATGATGAATGAAAGTCAAAGACCTCATCTCAACAGCGCCGAAATCCACACACATATACACACACACACACACCTGTTGCTCAGCAGCACGTCCTGCCAAAGCTTGGCACCGCGTTGTATTTTAACTGGATCCAACCTCTCGCCTCTAGCTCTGAAATCCGAAGGGGATGACTACTACATCAACGGGGCGTGGACCATCGACTGGCCCAGGAAGTTTGACATCGCGGGGACGGCGTTCCACTACAAGAGGCCTTCGGACGAGCCTGAGTCCTTGGAGGCCCTGGGGGCCACCACCGAAAACCTAATCGTCATGGTAACGCAGCCCCTCACCACCACCACGCCCCTCTAAAAAACATTATGCATTGCGTGTGCCTGTCTCCCTTACAGCGTTACTTCTTGTGGTGTCGTTACATCCGCTTATCACAAATTTAATAAGAAGCCCAAAGGGAAAGACCGTTCTGAGATTGATGCGCTGTCACATTTGGAGGTTTGGCTTGGCGCTGCGGTTACATTTTTCTTCCGTTCCACGCCCCTTCATGGAAGCGATTGGATCACTGAAGTGGCTGTGGAACAAAGGCGGAAGCTATGTAACCTCAGTTTAAAAAAAAAAAAAAAGAACGGAGAGAGGAAGACTCTCACACTGGGGACCGAGCGCATCAGATGGGGCTGCTCCCAATGCTGAGCAGCCAAGAGAAAAAGTGCCGCGTGTTTTTCAAAGTGTGGAAGAGTCCGTTTTCAAACAATCTCATGGAGATATCTTCACAATATCTTAACGCAACCAGCTGAAGAAGCACAGGAATCTGTTTTGAATGCGCATTGTTTGAAAGTCTGCCTCAGTCCAAATAAACCAAATGTCTGTGTTCAAACCTTACATGACCTCTATTCAGTGGTTTGAAATATAGCATTTATATATATTTATACTGAAGAACCCATGTCTGGTTAAATTTAAACGCGCGCGCACACACACGCACACACACGCACACACACACACACACACACGCTTGCTTGCTGTCCATAACTGTGACTACCTAACGGTCTCAGAGACCACAGCGGCTTGCGCCTGGACTCAAATGCTGAAAATACCAGACCTCACAGTACAGCCATTATAGACAAGGCAGGCCAATTCACCACAAGCCATTTCCTTGTGGTCTGAAGAGCAGCTCTAAATTCCCATGGTCCTCTTCTCCATTGCATACACTTACATAAACGCAGAGCGGCCGCTGCCTACCTGCCATAAATAGATGCTGCGTGACAAGCCGAGGGCAAGATTTTGGTTATGCCGTTGCATCAGCATCACAAGATTCGGCCTTCATTCAGTACATTAACATTCAGTTAAAGATAATGCTCAGCCTGCCACAGGTGGGTGCATTATTGCTTTTAGGAGGAGGAGTTTAGCTGAAAAAAATTCTGATGCAGAACTGTTATTAACCATTTCAGTATATTCCCAGATGGTTCATATTGGCATCTCTTTCAAACTGAAAGGCAGAATAGACACGATTTAAAAAACAGTTAAATACTGATTGTATGTTGCCCGAAAAAACTGATTGGTTGACCTGTGTTGACCTGAGCCCCAACAACAGAGCGAAGGTCGATTTCATTTCAGCGTAAAGTATTGCATCACAGTTGACGGATGCTTTGATGGCAGGGTGCAGAGCTGTTACAGAACAATAAGGACCTCCAGTTTGAGGTGACTCAGCAGACAGTTCCTAATGTGAACGTTATGTTTCGTTCTCACCCAACAGGTGCTACTACAGGAGCAGAATCTTGGCATCCGCTACAAATTTAATGTGCCCATTACGCGGACAGGAAGTGGGGACAACGAAGTGGGCTTCTCCTGGCATCATCTGCCCTGGTCCGAGTGTTCCGCCACTTGTGCAGGAGGTAAGTGACTCCCGTCCTTAAAGGACCACTTCACCAAAAAATCTTGAGTTCAGTATTTAACTTACAGCTCAACAAGTATGCATACTGAAAGCAAGGAATCAGTTTCACCATGGAGAAACCACTATTTTCTTTTTGCAACTTTTTTTCCATGTTTTGAAGTTAGCAAGCAATGTTCCTCCTGTCAAATGCATGACCCATGAATGGGTACTTGATATGTAAGTCCATGCAACAGGTCAATTGTTTTGTTACAGAGGCTTAAAAGCATGTACAGGTGCTTGTCGTGAAACATTTTCAACGATAATGTTTTATTGAAGTGTTGATAGTTCTATAAATTTTTACCGAAATGGAATGTACTTCATCTCACTTAGTTCCTGCCCACCCTCACTCTACACAAAGCACCACAAAACGAACACCCTCTGCCCGTTAGACGGCAGTTAACACTCTGCTAAAATAGATATAAAGTCAGTAATGGCTAAAGTGCTTGGAATCTGTAATTAAGCATTTAAATGATGAATAACAGTATTTAGAGAGTAACAACGCAATTTGCAAACGTAATTTTCTTCAACCCACGAGAAGCAGGGGGTGGAGCAGTGCATTCTGGGATTTGTACCATATAAGGGTTACATAGCCTGAAGTAGGTTATGAAATCGTGAAAGGATTTTAAATTACCGTATGTTCCTATTTATTAAAACAAATGGGTAACATTTTTATTTGAATACCTTCTGCAGTAAGGTAGGGAACCGCATATTCTGTTTTAAATTAATGCTGACGTTACCCTTCAAGGGCCTGGATAGGTAGCACTTTTAATCTAAAACGTACCATAAGGGAACCTGATGGGTGTGCTAACCTATGCCCAGTCTTGTCTGTCATCATGCACTGAGGTCATCATTATTGAGCAGTAAAAAAAAACAATTCGTAATGCATTGCACTTTTCGTGTATTAACCTTTAAAGGCTATGTGAAATATAAAGATGCATTGTGTGTCTTTAACATTTGCACATCTGTTTATGTAATTCTTAAGTGTTCTTGTGCACTTACAAAAAAACAAACTGGAGAATACTTGTGGTGTTGGTGGTATAGTATAAACAAAACTATATATTTCTTTCTTCATTTGATGCAAGCCAGTAACAAAAACCATTACTGGAGGTGACTAGTACAGAAATATTCAAGCTAGGTGCCACAATTAATTATCTGAATGGCTTTCGCCATCTCTGCAGGCTTTAGAAGCGGAACATGCATTTTCCATATTTCAGCAAGGGACATCATTATTGTATAATTTGTATGACAGAACTTCGAAGCATTTCTGTTGGTTTACCAGTACAACTGTTTTACAGATGGAAGATATCCCAAAACCTGCCTGCTATATAATTAAACATTCTAACTCCACAGACCACAGTTAAATGTGGGCAATGAAAAAAAAAAAGACTAAACCATTTTGTTTGCCCAAAAGCGTAGGCTTCTTATAAAACAATAAAGAATGTTTTTATACATGGCCATTTAAAAAGCATTTGAAGTATTTGCAGTATTTTTTAAATACTAACATTGCTTTCAGAGCCTGGGGAGGTTTAGTCACTAAACCACTCAAAAAGTACAGGCTTCAATAGGGAATTGCATGGGCCCGACTGGTGGATATTTTAGTCATTAAATTTGTTGTAAATGGACCTGAACCTTTACTTACCCCAAACCAAGCCACTCCAATTAATACTAATTGGTATAAAACCTCCTTGATGATGATGTATGCTTCAATTTTATCTTGTGAACTTTCGTCTGGAATAATATTTCTGCAAAGGAAAGCCTCGGAAACTAATGTATCTCCCTCACAAATTATACACTGCTACTCAATTAGAGTTTGAAACCATTTCAAAATTGTGCGGCAATATTTAAAAACTGAACTTCTGCTAAAGTTTGACTATTAAAAATGGGAAATTTTGCTACTCTTTCTCAAATTCCTCTGCTTGCCATTATAATTAATCACAATTATATAAACATTAGGCCTTAATGTTAAAGAAATATTAGGCCAAATGCCACTGCTGTATAGGTTAGCTATTCAGAAGCAAACAGTGTGATTGCAATGTGTCCGGCACTGATGTACACCACAGTAATATTGGACATATTGTTCATAAAGGATAAGCATATATAAATATATACAGTATAATGAATTAAACATAAATGTGCAATAATCTGCGAAAATATATTAAGACAAACAAAATCAAGTGAAACCTCAATCAGCAAGGGTAAAATGTACCAGTACACATATGCCAGTGATTATGTGCAATAGTAAAGTCATGTACTTAGTTAGATAGTTCACATTTTCAGTGTGTTGTTGTTTTATGTGTGTTAACATTGTAAATCTGTGCAAATCTGTTATCTGCTCATGTGTTGTAACGAGAAATACATTTGTCAATCCATTTAACTTTTTGAAGTAATAATTACTTTGCAACAGGCAGAATACTATGACACACAGTCTTCCTCATAAGTCACCAAAGTGAGCCACAGTAGTAAATTAACACTATTGTTAGCACTGCTATCAGTCTTCTACTTTAATGTCATCAAAAACCTCTCAAACCTTGAGTGTGAGTCCTGAGTCAGCCCTCTTCATGCAGTTTGGGGCTGGGATTTTTCTGGAAGGGCCCCATTGTTCCTCTATGTCTTCACCCTAAGTTTTGTTATTCCACCACAACTGCCTGGACCCTTGTCTCACACTCCAAACACGCACGTATCTCATTACAACAGGCTGAATAGCATGGCACACAGTCTTCCCCGCAAGTCACCAAAGTGGCCCACTTGGAGCTTGTGTTGTAGAGGAATGCAAACCCACAATGGCTAGGCCTTTGTGTCTCTATAACACCGTGGCATTCAGATTCTCCGTCTTTGGAAAGAGCTGTGGTGGAGAGCTTAGAATGATGAGTCAAGATGACCACCTGCCAAAAATCGCTATGTATTTCGCCTTCGGTAAACATACACCGGACAGGTGAACATCTACACATCTGTATTTACTACAGTGCACGATCCACATCTCCGAAGGTTGTTTAGAAGTGCTCTTGACATATCGAGCGCTCGGACGTCATACGGGTTATAAAAACTTTTACATTACTCTTTTATTTTGCAGTTCCTTTCCGCTGAACTGCCTGAACTCAGGCGCTTGTCAGCGCACATGTTCAATGCCAAGTGTTTGAAGAGCTGCCTCTCTCTTTGAAAGGTTCACAGAAGCAAGAGGTTGTGTGCAAAAGGCTGGATGACAACTCTGTGGTCCAGAACAGCTACTGTGACCCAGACAGCAAACCACCAGAGAACCAACGGGCATGCAACACAGAGCCCTGTCCACCTGAGTAAGTCTAATCTCTAAGTCTAAATCTAATGCTTGTGCGCATGTGTGTGTGTGTCAGCTCATGCCTGTCTGTGCTGAGGATTGAACGAGTGTGTTCATGGCAGTGTGTACATGTCTGTGCTGAAGATTCATGAGGTTGTGTGTGTGTCTGTGCTGGGCCTGCAAAAAATGGGTGTGCATGTGTTACATCTCTTACCTGTCTTTGTGTGTGCTTGTTTAATTGCATGTATTAGTTACATGCAAGATCAAGATATTCCTGTTAAATAGGGTTGTCAGGTTTTGAATGGGAGAGTCATTGGCCTTTGATGTACAGTACCACATGTGAACGTCACAATGTAATTCAAATTCAAGTCCCAAAAGTCAAAAAACCAATATATTGAGCAGTAGACTGTGTAAATCAATATGTGTGAAAACAGCATTTCTGATGCAAGTGATCAAACAACGTTTAAGGCATTGACCTCATAGTGATATAGAAGGTCAGTGAGGTGCTTTCATGCTTTCGCATGAATTTAAGCAAGCATTACATCGTATGAATCGTGAAATGCTCAACACTCAATGAAAATTTCATAGTGGTTATATTGGATGTCCTCTGTTAGTAACAGATTAATGCTCTTTACCAAATTTGGACTTTAGTAGGAGCATTAGTGCTGTGCAAGTAAATGTTATCTAATAATTCAGAATATCAGCTTTGTAGCGCTGAAGCCCTTTAGAGGTTAATCCAGTTGGAGCTGAGCTAAAGAATATGAAAGCATTGTATGGCACTAGACCTAGCTGATCAATATCAAATACAGACATGCCTTGCTTAACGTCCACCGTACGTTCTGTGCAATAGGACGTTATGTGATTTTGGACGTTGTGCGAACACCATACTATATACAGTATATGGTTTCCTATGTACTGTACCATCATACGCCTGGCAGCGCAATCACTCTATTTCCATGAGACATGAGATACACATCCGCTACGTCCCGTTCTGCGATCGGGAACTTTATTATAACCTTACGCACTACGGATGTATATGCGAACGGACGTTGTCCGAATGCACGTTAAGTGGAGCACGACTGTAGACAAAAACAATGAAATGAAATTAAATCAATGGACTTAATACTCAGGGTTGTATTCATTTATTGTAATTTATTGTACCATATTAAACTGATTCACATTTGTTTACCTTGCAGCTACCAATTTTGTAATAATGTTTGAGTGTGTTACTGGTATAATAAAACATCAGGTACCTGTATCATATTCTCCAGGGTTATTTAAAAACAGCAGTGCAGTAGTGGTTATTTGGAAAAGAACATAACTGATATAGCTTTTAATCAAATGATTTTACAATATGGGGTCTTAAGAATTAGCTTTCATTACCTGTAGCTTACCTTCAAATTCAGTTATGATAACATTGGTGACTGCAATCTTAATTGTTTTCCCTGAAGTCCATGTTATAAAATGTATTTTGAAGAAAACGCTAAAATAAAATGGCATGATTTATTTCTTCATATGTTAACTATTTTCAGTCCTGTCCTATGCCAAAAATACAAAGAAATGACCACCTGTGTTTAACTGTACTGGCCAGTTTACTTTATGAACCCAGCAGGAATAATATATGTGTATATGTGTGGAAGATGAATGTGTGTTGTGGCCAAAAACACTTAACCCCTCTCTCTTAGCTGGAGAAACAGCCAGGCCCAGCTCAGCTCTGTCTGCAGTGTGGCAAAAAAAGGGAATAAATGTTCTTGGCCTTCATACATTGACACTCTGCCAACGCTGGTGTGAGTGAACTCCGACCATGAGACGGGCATCTCTAACGATCTTGTCCGCAATATGTTCTTGGCTTTGGCCAGTACTCCAGACTGCTCACTCTGACCTGCGTAGCTTCTAAATTGCAGTTTGTATGCTTGCGCTCAGCGTCCAGGGTGCTTTTTCAAGTGTTGCCAGATCTGATGATGGATTTTGTTTCGGACTTGAAGACAAACATGCGATATTTGTGCGTGTGTGTGTGTGGCTGACTCCATCACAGCTTTCACAAGTAAATCAGTTACCTCTTTCTCTTTAACTTTGTTACGCATTTTTTCGTTTGCTACACAGAGAAAAACGATGGAATGTGAGCAATACGTTTTTGTGTGTTTGAACAATCATGCTCAAACATCGCCCTCACAGAGAGCAGAAATAATAACAAAGCAATATAAACATAATTGTTTTTAAAATACCAGACATTGTATTTGGTGAAAACTCAATGTAACACAACCCGATACAGATGTTTGGACACACTGTTGATTCATTGTTCAGTCTGGACATTCAATTGGGCAACATAACAAGAATTATTGCAGCATTAACCATGGTTTTTGATTGAACGTTTATATGGCGCATAGTAAGCATACTCATTTAAACCATTAGGTATGAGGAGCATTCCTTTTCCAAGGTGACGCAAAGCAGACATTGTTGTGATGCGACTGCCTCTGTTCCCTGTTGCAGGTGGTTCATTGGGGACTGGTCAGACTGCAGTGAAACATGCGACGGGGGCACCCGCACCCGGACTGTTCTGTGCATCCGCAAGATTGGACCCGCGGAGGAGGAGACGCTGGAGGACAGCCTCTGCCTGACTCACCGGCCAATAGAAAGAGAATCCTGCAACAACCAGTCCTGCCCTCCACAGTGGGTCACCCTGGATTGGTCAGAGGTGAGGGGGGTGCAGTCAGTACCTAGCACCAGTTAGAGCTTTCTGATCTGTTCTGGATAAGGCTATAAGTAAACAAGATGAAAACCGAGGCTGTTATTACCAGTACCCACAATACTTTGTTCCTCTGTATCCTCAGTGCACCCCAAAGTGTGGCCCTGGGTTCAAGCACCGCATTGTCCTATGCAAAAGCAGCGACCTGACCAAGACGTTCCCTCCCGCTCACTGTCCCGACCACAACAAGCCGCCGGTCCGAATACGCTGCAGCCTGGGCCGTTGCCCGCCACCGCGCTGGATCCCCGGAGAGTGGGGACAGGTACCCGACTGTCTCCCCTGCGGACCCACTCCACACAGACCATACGGGATAGCCACATAGACATCTCGGGCAGCTCTCTCCCCCCCCCCCCACCTTTTCTTGAACTTTAAAGGGCTCAGCCATTTCCCTCAATTGATGTGAAACACAAAAAACATTGTAAGAAGCGAATGATTTAGGGGAACCTGTCAAAGCTGTCCTTGAGCTCACATATAAAGAATAACCAAAATTTAACATCTGGCGACTTGACTGTCTGCAGTAGCATATAAGACGAAACACATGGACAAGACCTTCAATTGGCACTGTGTCTCCTGGTTGTCCTTCAGACTGTACCCAACGTCGTTTCTGCCGCCCATCAGGTGGTGTGATCGACCCTGGCACGGTAAATGGCACATCAGCAGAATATGCGATTTTCAGTTTCTACAAAAGCAACAAGTTTGCCTCTTGAAAAGACCTTCTTGTCAAAACAACATTTCCAAACAAACTGGAACGCTCCCTGATGTAGGGATTTCGTTTTAGCGCTGCGCGTTTTGTCGGTTAAATCCCCTGTGTTTTGGTCAACGGTCAGCGTAATTTACACTTGGATGACAAACGAGGGCTCCTGGAGGGCCCGTGACGTCCGCGCGTGATTTAGCACGCCGGGAGTGTGTGAGCAGCGAGAGTATCGCGCGCATTGTTTGAAGTTTATCTCCGCGGCAGCCAAGGCCCCGCGTTCTCAAGGCCAAGAACGTGTTTTGAAAAGGAGGCTCGAAGACATTGTTCCTTCGGAGGCTAGCCCTCGCAGCTTTCCACTCTAATGAGGGGGGCCCAGTCAGAAGTTGCGATCCAAAAAAAATGTTAGTGCTAACAAATGAGGAAAAAAATGCAGTTGCCCTTTGTACTTGAAATGAAGCATTCCAAAAATCTCAGACTGTCAAGTCAAAGCAATATGGTCAGGTCATGTCTTTTAGGATGCTCTGACATGTTATCAATCATTGTCATTTTACTAATTTATCTGATACGAGCTTTAGTAGGTATTAGAAAATTAAACCTAAGAGAAGCACATTGTTGGGAATGATAAGCATACATTACACTAAATAGCATAGCTGTACAAGGGTGACTGATCAGTTAACGTTGGTGTTGATTAGGCATGTTAACCCCTTGTGTAATCACACACTGCCTTTCTTGAGGGCCATGCAGAAGTTCTTAATTCAACTGCAGTTCAGGCTAAGTGAGGAACATTACAATAGAAGCATAAGATTCACACAACAGAGTTTCCATAGGTGAGATTTACTTGTGTGAGGGAAGCTTTATGTCAATATATAAACAAATCTAGGACTGTGGCCATTTTCACCATTTTATTTGGTGGGGTTTGGTAGGTTTCAATAAAATGCGTGTAGAGACGTAGTATAAACAGTAACATAGTATAAAGACTTAGTATAAAGCTGAAAGACCCGGCATGGCCAGCTATAGACAGAGTGCACAGCTCTCTCAAATACAGTTTTGGCCGCAACAGGAAGGCAGCTTTGTGTTTGTTGAAGTTGTTTGGTTTCCCGGGTTTAGCGAAATATGGTGCTGGCGTGGCTGCTGGTTGTGCAATTGCAATGGCAAGACAGGAGTGTACGGCTGATATGAGGTCCTCCCACCTCCCCGGGCTGTCCAGCGTGCAGATGTTCCCTTGGCTGAACTCTCGCATCGGGCTGCACTGGGGTCAGCAACACCTCTGACCCCCGCGCTTTTTCTTTTGCGGCCAGATTTAACCCTGCGATGTCGCGCGGGGCGCTCCTGTTACTCGACACGTTTTATTAGCGTTTCGTTTTTTATTAACACTCTCTGAAATAGACTCTCTGAAATAGGAACTGAGTGGAAAAAGCAAGGAAGTAAGAAAAGGGTACTTGGCACGGACAATTAAATACAAATTATATTTTTTCCTTATAGCTGTGACCCACTGACCCCATTTTGAGCACGCAGTGACCAGATAATGTGCCTTCCTGCTGTACCAAAGCACTCAATTTGTGTCCTCTACTTCAAAGGTTAACCCCTGCCAGCAAGGCGCTCCGGCGCTGTCCTCACGGAGTGTTTTGGTTTGCTAGCGTGAGCTCTCTCGAGACGCCATGGAAGAGAGGCGCGTCCCCACCTTGAGTAATTATCGCAGGACTCCTGGGCGCCCTCAAAGCCTTAGAAAGGAGAGGATTGTTGCGGAGCAGACTCCCTGGCCCTGCAGGCCGAAAAGGTCAGCAGTTCAAATCCCACTTAAGGCCCTACCATTGACATATCCCATCTGTCAGGACTGAAGCCCGGGCGCTAATAAAGGCCGCTTTAATTTGGAAGGGATGAAATGGCCAGGCACGGATCTGAAATTCCTGGAAACTCATTTGAAGTGACTGTAAGTCGGTGGTTAGGGCCTGCTAATGGGCCGTGTATGTGTTGATGGCTGCCCTGGCTCCTCGTGAGCTGTTTGAATGCAGGTGTGTCTCAGGCACTAGTTAGGGGGAGGGAGAGAGGGGAGTGCAACGTCCACGTATGAGAAAAGCGTCCCTCAACATTCATGGCTTTGTTACAAAAACCTTGCGGATGGGAGCGGTTGCTGTTAAAATTACTATAAAAAAGTGTGCTTATTTTAGAACCCCTATCATTTTTTAACAGAAGACATTAATATGATTTCATTGTATAGCTTCATTTACTTATACAGCATTCTCTCGATTTTTATTTTCCCTCGACTCTCAGACATGACTGCATTTTTACTAGAAAAACCTCAATTGTGTAACTGTTGACAGTAGTCAAAGTGGTTCAATTCAACAATTATAGCTGAATTCCAAGAGTCATTAGGAGTCCAGCTAGAGTTCAAAGCAAAACAGAAATCGGTCTGCATGGAGTCTTCTCTGGAGACGACAGTGACCTCCACTGCCCTGTTGCATAGCTTTTAGGCAACAAATGACCCGATAATTCCAATTTGAAGTAACAGTTTGTGGTGTTGATTTGTAACACTCCTGGGAAGGGTTTCACAAGCCCAGATAAGCACAGACACGGACAGCCTTATTGAGGTTAACCAGTGGCCATGGTGGGGGGAGGGGGGAGGGGGAGGCTGCCGCCTGTATTGTCTCTGACATTTTTTTTTCATCCAAACAATGGCTTAATTGGATCACCTATCAGGCTTAATTAATCTAAATGGCCGTACGTCCCAGGTAATCATGGATCAGTGAAATCAGGAGGCCTGCAGAATTCAGGAGGCCTGCAGACTGCAGAATGGTTGGAAATAGGACTTAGTCACATCCAGAATAGTGAAATCGCCATTGTGCCTAAAGCCTTTCCTTAGCAGATGTGGTAGAACATGGTGCTGGGCAGAGAACACAGCACATGCAGCGGTGTGACATACCAGTATGTTCCTTTCAGATACAAGGATTTCAACCTTTTTCTCACTGGCCATATTCGGCTGTAGGCCGACCATATAGCAGAGGTTGGGGGCCATTCAAAATGGTGGTCCGCGTTATTGTTGGGCTCCCATAGGTACTGCCTTCCTGACACCAGGCCCATACCGGCAGCCAGAGTCAGAGGTCAACTGTTGCTCGTTGTGCCCTCAATTCGCTCCCCCCGCTCCTCTGCTATCAGTCTACCCCCCCCACTCTCGCTCTGGCCCCCACTATACTTATTCCACCCCCACTGTGCTCACTCCCAACTTTTCATACTCCATTCCTCCTCTTCTCTCACTCCCCCCACTACACAGCAGCTGCTAACACACTGAATTTAGGGTTATTTTGTGTGCATGTACATTACTTCCATTTATTCTGCATGAACAAGACTGAAAACTGGCACATATGAAAACTGATGATGACATCATTTTACATAGTTCTGATAGATGTTTCATCTCTATTGATTACTGATGATCCTCGTGAAAGATTTCACAAGTAATTCGTATCTAGGTGCAGTTCAGCAATAATACATGTGATATGTGCTTAAATGCACTCCCCAGAGGGAAGGTTTTATGATAGGTAATTACTGCATGGATATTTTCATGAATGATGTTTCCCTGACCAAGTAAGGATGCATACAGACTCATAGTGGCCAGCCGCTATGTCTCTACTGCAGTTTCCCACACGTAGACCCTAGATCTGCGCAACGAACATCTATAGAATGGCTGCTTAAAAGTAGCACCTCTGGTTAAGCAGCTCCATATGTTCTATAATGACATGAGGGAGTGTCATTCGTTATAAAATGACTCTAGAATAATGAAACAGAACAGTTATTGAAGGCATTTTTACTATCTTTTTCCTTTTCCTTTTCTGTAATGTTTCTCATTTTCACAGTAGCATGGTAAACAAGTAACGGCCGCCTTTTGCTATGCTGTACTGGTGCTATGCTGTATCGGAACGAGAACGTCCCGATCCCTCATTCCACAACTGCACATTAACAACGTATCTACCTCTGCCCTGCCCCCTGTTGGCCACATTGTGTATAATATTAGTTATGACAGAGTTACAGATAAAATGGCAGTAAGTTGAATTCTACTATTTTAAAAATGGCATGTTATCATTTACACACATAAAGAATGGATTTGAATCACATGCCCTCTGTCATTTTCACAAAGTTCAAAAATTCTTCATGAATGCGACCTTTGAACTATACCACTTGTGGAATATTAAACTGTTATTTGTAACCTCTGCAAACGAGGGAATGCTTGATGTATCTACTGCTCCCAGCTTTTGTACTGGATGCATAAGATAGAAAATCATAAGTTTAGTGCAAGGGTGGAGAGCGGCAGAGAAGTGTGTGAAAAGCCCTCCTGAAAGGGAGGACATGACAGTAAATGGTGAGAAGGCCCTCTGAATAGACGGGGGCGAAGGAATGACAAGTGTGTGTGTTTGTGCATGTCAACCCCCCCCCCCCACAGTGTTCGGCGCAGTGCGGCCTGGGACAGCAGATGCGCACCGTGCAGTGCCTGTCCTACACCGGGCAGCCCTCCAGTGAGTGTGCCGAGTCGCTGCGCCCCCCCACCATGCAGCAGTGTGAGAGCAAGTGCGACGCCACGCCCATCTCCAACGCAGAGGGTGAGTGCTACTCCCCCGTCCTATCACAGCAGCGGTCGGCAGCAGGCAAAGTGCTGTGCTATGGGAAATGAAGGATACCAGTGGCTGGTTATATACCTATTGCTCCTCCATTTTCACATTAAAAAATAGGCATCAAACTCTGCTAATGTAATAGTTATAGTGCTGGTTTAGTGGATAGGGTAGGCACCAACCAGTGGTTATGTACAGTATGAGTTACAGAGGATGTTACACACTAAATTACATAAAATAGGGTTTCGTTTGCCCATTTTACTGGCCCACCACTTACTTTATTTATTCTTCCTTACAACTTCAGATGGCACTTTGTCCCTGTGTTGAGGTTGGGTAAATTCTATTTTACTGTAGAGTAAAAAGCTCTTGTGACATGCACTATTAAACAGCTTGAATTCCGTAACAGAGTGAAAAGTGATCCGTGACTGGATTCCTCCGGCTGTTAGTGACAGATATGTGCATTTGGCTATGGACTGTTCACAGGGCCCTGATGGTTTGTGTGCCTACCAGTATCATACGCCATGCTGGTTGATGTTTTCATCATTCCCTTTGCCGTCCACACAATAAATTAAAGGAAGAAGTCTCAGAACAGATTACATCTGGCCCTTGATGTCTCTCCATTCGCAGGTTTGGTATTCAAATGTATAGGCGGAGAGGTATCAAATTACCTCTCTGCAGCTCTAATGGAATATTTAGGAGTCATTTACAACACCTTTATGGGATCATGGTTAGGAGCTAATAGTTCCTGTACCCATCGGCAATGAGGGAACGTCTGTTTTCATTTTCGTTCTCCTGGAGACGTTTAAACCGCCTAATAAGGGAAGACACTCTCATCACGATAAGGCGTTTAATCCCTCATCATTCAGCTGTGCTCAGTGATGGCAGCCTGCCTGGGCCATGAATCCAGCCAGGATCTTGCTCCCTCTCCCTCTCTCTCTCTCCTTCTCCCTCTCTCTCCGCAGAGACGGTGTAATTATGTTGTGAAGGCTGAAAGTGGCTTATCTCCTGGCCTTGAATTCTTCCACCCTTTGAGGAAGCATTCAGGGATGGAGGTGGATAATGTACTTGGGAGAGAGAGAGAGAGAGAGAGAGAGAGACAGGGGGGCTCCAGCACAGCGTTTGCGTGTGTAGTGAGGATGCGAGTCCCCAGACCTGAAGTGGGGTTCCTCCTGTTGCTCCCTGCCCTTTGGAGAGCTCTGCAACCGTGTTCAGGGTGAAATCACACCTGCCTGATATCACCAGCCCGGGATGATCCTACGCTTCACAAGGCTTCCGGCACCAGGGTCTTATCCCGCGTGGAGGAAGGCCGGCAGAGCCGAGGTACTGTTGCAGGAGCTAGCTGAAGCGCTCCATGCATTTCGTTGTCCAACCACCAGCTGAAGCCAGTAGCTTGTCTTGTCTATATCTCCACTTTTCCCACAGAGAATGGCTACGCGCTGTAGGTGGAGATATGAAAGCCCACTGGCAAACACAACATTTTCGTTCTGCGTAAAGACGAGTTTGGGAACGGACAGATCACACTCGGCCCCGTGCCTCTCTATAGCGGATTTATAGGGATTGGAGGGTCCGGCCAGCGGGCGTGCTTATCCATCACACTACTGGACAAGTAATTCTGAGGGACGCGTAGGGAGGATTTAGTGTCCTGGGTGATTACTATCAGTGCTTTATATTAGCAGAGGAGCAGCGGAGGGTGCAGCAGGCGCTCCTTGGACGGGAGGGCGGGTTCCACACATACAGCACACACTCAGGAGACAAATGTTTTCAATCAGTGTTGGAAACTTCACCATCATTAACTGGCAGCTATTTTAATCTGTATTTTAAAGCTGTGTCTATATTAGGAAATGAATAGATTCGATATTGCCTGGGGCCAAAATTACCATATTTTAGTATACAAAAAGTTTGTCTAAGAAATCCAGGATCACCAATAGCTTTTTTCACCATTGCTACATAGAGTAAAGACTTGCAGTTACCTTATTCAATACTACATCATGATGAAATTCATCTTTAGCTTAGAAGACTAGTTCATCGTACCAAACCCACTTTAGGCCCCGCGATTGCTAAATATGGACTTGTGAGCCTATTGCCACAGTCTTGGGTGAATATTGCTTCCCATAAGGAAATGTAATGTGTGGGCTAAGCTGACTCACCGCCGGGGGGATAAATACAATGGTGCCTTCACCATCCATACTCTTAGCGGTGACAGCGGGGAGAGTTGTGGTTGAAATCCCCCAGACACCATGAAATGAGTGGGGATTTTGCTTCCCACAGATGGATATGGCAGTGGACCAGTTACTGTGATTCTCCTCACAAAAAAGCAAGAAGCAGTGCAGAGAGCAGAATGTGGACAAACTGCAGTTGGCATTTACTGAGAAATTTCAGGCTGATAAGAAGCCAGAACCTATCGCCCTCCGCAGAGTTCGCGGAAACGGCACGCTGAAACGCACGCTGTTTCTCGGAGTGAGGGTGGACCGAACCGAACACATTCGGGATGGCCCTACGCTGCAGTCTGGGGCCCGCCGACGGGACCTTATTTTACTCAGCCGCCCAAACCGCATTAACGGAGGAAACAGAGAGGGGCCTGTTCCCCCCCCACCCCCCCCCGCCCCACTCCAGTCAGCGTTTTACCCGATGCGCTCTATTCAAGGGACAAGTTGGTCGTTTATTCCTTAATTTGAATCAGCGCTGATTGAAGAATATGAATCGCCTGATTCTAGCACAGCTCCGTTTGAAAGCGTCAAGCTGCGGGCAGCAGTCATGGGGACATGCACAAGGCCAGTGAAGACAGGCTGCGAGCCAAAAGTTCCTAGGTTTTATAACCAAGTTCTGCACGAACGGCTCCACAGCGGAGGCCAACAGCCAGCTCTGATGCCGGGGAAGCGCTCTTTCTCTCTCTCTCTCTCTCCCTCTCTGTCTGTCTCTCTCTCTCTCTCTTTCTTCCCCTCTCTTTCTTTCTTTTTTTCACCACTCCTGCCGCCGCGGCCGCCACTCGCGGCATTCCTTTACCCGGATTCTAACCCACTCTCTCTTTCTCCTCTCTCTCTCCTTTTTTTTCCCCCCCCAGAATGCAAAGACGTAAACAAAGTGGCGTACTGCCCACTGGTGCTGAAGTTCAAGTTCTGCAGCCGCGCGTACTTCAGGCAGATGTGCTGCAAGACGTGCCAAGGACACTGACCCGCGGAGAGAGGAGGGCCAAGACTGCGCGAGCAACAGCGAGAGAGAGAGAGAGAGAGAGAGAGCGAGAGCGAGAGAGAGAAGAGTGGCAGTGAGCAAAAAAAAACGGCATCAGCGGACAAGATGGAGTTGCAAGGAGGAGAGGAACAGCCCGACTCTCGCACCTGCGTTTTTTAACCCTGTGGAAAGCCTGAACCACTGCTCAGCCCCCTTCCCACCCCCCTTCCCACCATACGCTGATGCATCCCAGTCTTATTTTCACTTCTGTGAAGTGGGAACTTAGATTTTTATTGTGTTGATGTTATTTTTATTATAATAATAATAATTATTGTTATTATTATTGTTGGTTTGTTATTTTTAATCCAAAGTGCTGGACACATCATTCCCAGAAGAGGCGCCATATCAGAGATTCGGAAAAAAAAATTAAGTTGGCGACCATCAGATATGGAGGCGTTGGCCCGGGTTTTTTGACTTCACCCCGGGCCTGCGGTGATGGGATGGACGGACTGTGGTTGCCATGTTGAAAGACGCGCTTCCTCTCCGCTGCACGATTGCGCGAGCAGATCACTGCTTCCCACCCACACGTTTCCACATTATCAAAATAAAGTGAATCCAGGAGAATGCTCTTTTGCATACAGAGTCCATCAACCAGGTTATTGCCAGAAATATGCCATAACATTTTTTTTCCACTCATGTTTGTGAAATCTGACATTGTTCTCAGAGTATACCATGTACCATGGGGGCGGGGGGTACCGGCGTGGGGGGGCGTGCGACAGTATCGGTGTCGAGAGCTTCCTGTGTGGAATAGAGGGCACCCAGCTTTAGATGTGGAAGCATTCCAAACTGGGGTGGGGGTGGGGGGGTGTTCGATTTCGGTCTGTCAGAAAACCAGGTGGCGGTGAGATACTGTTTATTTGTAAGTTTATGTTTCTACAGGAGGAGTCAAAACAGAGGGGTGCCCAACTGATAAGGTCTCACACTCTGTTTCCCCCCACCACCACCCCCCACCCCCTACTCCCACTTCTCCCATCAGTGTCACTAGATCACTGTCTAGACCACACAGACTTTTGCAGCAACACAGCCTGGACAGCAGACCACCAGGATGGAGACAAGCTCTCTGAAAAAAAAAGGACAAAAAAAAGAAAGAAAGCTGCTGACTGTTGTTCGGAGGCTCATCTTTGAGCTAGGCCCTGTGAGGAGAGAAAAAAAAAAACCTAAATTAAAGCAAGGGCTTCCAGATGTTCAAACCACAGAGACACCTGTTTTAATAAGCAGCCTCTGAGACTGTCTGTGTCACCATGAGGTCACGTGACTACCGCCAAAGAATCCCGCCATTGTCTGCAGAACTCAAAACGAGTCTCCCTGAGTCAGAGCTTTCGCATAGGTGAAGAATTGCCAAACCTGAGGCCTCCAAAATATAACCCTTGAATACACAGATCCTTAGCCTATTTGACACTGACTATATCAATCGAATTTTCCTCACTATTAAGTAAAACTATTTATTAAATGTAAAGGTACGTTGCAAGGGACTGAATTACGCAATATGCGGGAGTTTAAAAAAAACTGCACCAGGTCAAAACTGTCATGTGTGTTTTGGTCAAAAGAAATGTGTCAGCATGCGTTTTAATTTCATTTGCACCTTTGCAACGGACCTTGTGGTTCTGATAATCTTTAATGCTATTATTATTATTTTTTTTTTTGGATGTGAGTAAAAAAATGCATTGGCGCTATATTTATTGTAATAGAGCATGTAACCATGGAGAACTTTGTATTGCCTCTTGAATTTCATTATCGTGGATGTGTCATCTGCACTTGAATCCTGAATCTCCAATGTTATTTCCCTCGGCCATGACTTAAGCTATGTGATGGGCCTGTGCTTCACTCCTTCTGTGCGGCAGACCTGGGGGAAAGATCTCCCCCAACACGCAAATCCGGCCTGCCACTGACTACCTCTGGACAGTGTTACCCACCCCACCCCCCCGAACCCCACCCCTTTTTCCTCTTCGTCCCACCTCTGTTATGCTCATACAGGAGAGGACGACAGCAATAATTACATATCACAATCGATGGGTGCTTTCTTTCCCTGGAGTACTGCTTGTACCGCTCCGCCTCTGCTCTTCATCCACTTTGTAGGCTCCACCCCGACCACTCCCCTTCCCCCCCCCACCCAACCGGTGCTACCAGACCCCCAAACGGGTCTCTCAGAGAGTGAACGATGCGTGTCTGAATGGTCCATTAGTTCACCTGGAGGGTGACTGGGCTGAGCTTGAGCAATTCAGAAGACCCCAGCCCCTCTGTCGGTCAGTTTGTTTTTATGTTTTGTTTTGTTTTTTTTTTCCTCCTTACCTCACACTGGGCGTTTGCATTGAGGTCGTCTTCCCAAAGTTGGACTTCCTGTCATATTTCTGTGCAACGCTATATATTCTTTAAATATACCCCATCCAAGTGGCTTTTTATTTTTTGGATACCAGGACTTGGCCTGAAAGTGCGATGTGCACATTTCTTGGCATTTGGGTTGTAAAAAAGGGAACACCACACCTGAGACACACAATGAGTCTGAACACAGTGGGACTAAATTATCATAAACTGGATATGTATTACGTGTGAAAGTCAGAGGAAAACCCGAAGAAATACGGGACAGAAATGTATAGGAATCGCAATGGACCACAACTAATCTCTAAAACGTTTTTGTTTTCCCATTATGCCACCATTTTTTTACTCTAATTTGCTGCTGCTACTTTGTAGCCACCTACAGTATATATAACGTAAGCCGATACATTGTTATGAACTGTTTGTTAATTAGGACAATGAGCGGTGAACGTTGAACAGAGCTGCAGGCCCAACGTGCTGAGCATAGTGAATTATTACCATGTAAATCCTGAGGCTTGAAGTACAAGTTTACAGGCATTGGATTTAGGAGCCTACAGACGAAGACTCTCCAAGACACTCAGTAAAACTGGTACTCATAGCTGTGAACTCTGATCTTTGAATGTCACAATTGCTTATCCTTTACCTGCAGAAGAAAAAAAAGGAACATTTTGTGATTAGTTGCTTATATTTTATATTCAGTATTAATGTTGGTACACTGTTACTAATTTTTTTTTCAATTGTAAATTATATGCTAATTTATTGCCATGTTTCACTTGTCTTACATTTATTTCACTGCATGCAAATTGAGATTTTAGACTAGTGAAAAGAAAAAAAATGCAGTGAATACTCCCTTCCCCGTCCCCTCCCCCAACACACACACACACACACCAACCTGTTTTTAACCTAGATACATTAGAACAATAAAAAGAGCAGCTTCTAAAGAGACTCTGTGTTAGCTGATTTTTTTAAAAGTACTCTCTAAGTGTGTGAGAGAGGATGTGCTTGAGTGTGCCGAGGGTCTTTAGCTATCATTGAAAGGCGATGGTGCATAAAATGAAAAAAGCACTATGGTGTCCATGCTTCAGCTTTGTAGTAGGCTGTGGGCTACATGGACTCAGGAGATACTTTTTTGCTGGACCCCCTGCTGCATGTTATTGAGGTGTACTTATAGGGTATAGTTCATAGGATATTTTTTAGAATATGTCAGCGTGCTATTCCGGTATGCACTGTATATTGAATTACCTTAGCCGTGCTTGCCGTCACACACACACACGGTAGAGGTAGACAAAGCAACGGACTCCAAGCCATTGCAATCCAAGTGAATTCACAACTCAAAAATGTAAGCAACATACTGAATCATGTGTTTGGGAATGTGTCAAATGTATTTCCAAAAAAATATTGCAACAAGAGTGAACTATATGTTGAGCGGCTGGTCATATATTTTGAAATATGTATCTAAAGACTAAAAAATTCAAACAAACCAAAATACTAGACGTCGGGGGGAATGGTTTAATCTAGTCTCGTCAAATTCACCTCCGCCAGTTGTGCGACGCCTCCCATCCTCCAATTACCATGATGCTGATGGGTTGCAGCAGGATCTAGCTATTCTTAGCCAGCATGAATAACCCATACACGTGCTCACCCGGCCAAGGTTCACCTCGCATTGTATCTGGCCCCCAGCCAGTCCTATTACCTTATGGGAAAGAAATGATAATACTAATTGATCTGTCAGAAATATCCGTTTCCCCTTTACGGAGGACATTGGTAGAGGTCCACACCAGGCCACATGTGGAACAGCAATGAGGACGTTGCTTCACTGTGGGTAAAATGATGTTCTTTTTTCATGCCTTTTTAGATCATTGGTAGAGAGAGAGAGAGAGAGAGTGAGAGAGCTTGTAGGACATGCATCTGGATGTCATGATAACAGAGCTTGCATTGTCACTGAGCAAAGAAAGAAAAAAGAAAGACAGACAGTTGCAGTTTATTTTACCTGCAGGGACAATGGTTGTCATCAATCAACCAATCTAGTAACATTTTATATGAAATAGTCTGTGCAATAACACATGTATAATAACACTATAACTACTGTGTAACTGGGGCTAATAAAGTATGTAGAAGTGCGAGTGTGGCTTACTGGTAAGAAACAGGCCTTATTATTCAAGGGTTGTTGGTTTGATTCCCAGTTGGGGCATTGCTGTTGAACACTTGAGCTAGGTACTTCAGCTGTATAAATGAAAAGTAAAGTGTATGTAATACGTAAGTCTCTGTGGATAAGGGCATCTGCTAAGCACACAATGCAAGTTCATTCTTTTTCTCAATGACCATATTCTTTGTTTATTTACAAATACAATTAGATACAAGGACTTGTAATGGCAGTTGCAGCTAAGGTTAAAAACCTAAAAATCCATTCAGCATTCTACAACACTAAGGTCAACAATTTACAAACCATTGCATAGTAAGGATATTCATAACATGTTATTTTTATGCTATCTGAAATCAGTTCCTTTTCAGTGCCACATTCATCTACATCAAAATAAAAATGACCCCTAGGTAGAGAATATATGTTTGATTAGAATACAAGTTAAGAACATCATCAGCATTCAACCGTTGTATTCTCATGTGCTGGAAGACATCACGAGTTCATTACAGAGATGGTTTCACTTTAAGCAACGTCCTGTAGCGCTTCAGCAAACAAAGCACTGCCATTGTGTCCTCAAATCTTCACCCCACCGGCGGCTCTAACGCAGCACAGGTGGTCTCAACCCCCCCTACGCCCCAACACCCCCCCCCCCCCCCCCCCCCCCCCGCTGAGGGACGCAAGGGACAGAGAGTCGGATCGCAGGTCTACCAACGCAGGCCCAACTCATCCAGGAGAGCAGCCACAGCCTGGCAGAGAGAGGTCCCACCAGCCAAGCCCTCAGCCTCTGGAATGATTACACATCAGTTTACAACGGGGTCAAAATTCCTGCGGCCTTTCCAACCCTTCCACAAGTTATTCGCTTTTTTTTCCCCTTCCTCGCTGTTTTTTTAACTCTCCAGTGTCAGATCGGTGTCAGTTTTTCAACGGGGAACATGGGAGATTTGAGAGTTTGGCCTGAGTTATTTATTTTTTTTTTGTATCGTTTTACTGCGTGACAATAACATTTCCAGCATAATGGCTGAGGGGAAAAAAAAGATTTTTTTTTTTTTTTACAAACCTCCTCCAAGGTAATTGCAGAAAATGCCAGGCAAACTGGCTGGTGCTTTCAAAGGCACGGCGTGGAGTTAAAATGGCAGCGGAGAACTCTGGGTCCTGCGTGCACCTTTGACTGCTACTTTGGAAACGTTTCGCTCCGGCTCCTGAGTAATGAATTCTAAATAAACATTATCTACCCCACTTGGCTCCAGAACACGACCCCCCGACATGCTAATGCCGGGCTTCGAGTTACAGATACCGGCAGTTGTGTTTTGTCTAATGTAACCAGTTTAGAATACCTGAAGGCCTGGCTCGGCTTCTGTCTCATTCACTCGCTCCTCGGGACTTTGATTACATTTGCTCTGCACCCTCCAGGAAGTGGGGAAGTTCCTTAAAGAGGTGAGAAGGTTAAGCATTGAATGTCTCGGCAGCTGTTTTCCGGCCAGTCTACCACTATTCTGCTGCTTTCATGCCTTGCCTGACTGTAGTCACTGTACTAAAAACCAGGATGCTGGGACTTACTGACTAACTATCCCCAAACAACATTAACAGCAATGTAATTGTTGTATAGTATTTAGAGGGTGCGCATGTAGCAGAGCAGAAATTAGTAGCTTGTGTGAGTCCCGAAGGGTAGCAGGTAGCAGAGTGGTTTCAGCTGTAACACCACTCCCTGAGACTTGATTAGCTAGCATTGTTGCTGATAGGGCTACGGATAAAATGCCTTTAGCTCAACTGGTAACAACACTGGCTATTACTGTTTAGCTGAGCATCGAGAACAATGGTTTGAAACTTGCTTGCAGACAGACCCATTTCACATCTGTTACACATAGAAAATTGAAAGAAATAAATAGCTATGTTATGCCTGCAATAAGAGGGTACAGTCCCTTTGTAAAATAGGATACTGCAGCGTAAATTTCATTCTTTGCCCTATATGAGCATTATAGTACTTGGATTGTAAATTGATTTATAGCAAGACAGAACTGCAGCGATGAATTTTCTACATTATATTGCTTCTTATAAAATGTTCTTTTCATTATTCAGGCAAAAACTAGGACAATGATCTTTTGAGTTCATTCATGAATCTGAACCTTTCCACGGAATCAATAGAAGATTGGCCTGGATCTTCACCAAAGACTATCCTGAAGATGACAACTGAGCAGATTGGGAAAAAGGAGCAACGGCGAAAGCACCACTCCGGCTAGCACCAGCACCAGACTTTGCACCTGTCCTTGCGTGAAACAACACTAGGGTGTGACAGTCAAAGTCATGTGGCACGGCTGTAGGTGATGTAGCCTGATGGTTCCCATGCACGTAAACAGGTGTTTAGGGCGTAGAGTTTGTGATTACCGAACGGAGTGCCTGTGCACCGCTGAGCCTGAGGACATAAGGCTCTCTGAAAATGATCAAATCTGGGAGGGGTGCTTTGACACTGCTTATGTCTTCACAGTCTTATGCAAAGAGTGGTTTATTTTTTGCCAAATTTCTGTTTTTCCTCACATTAAAAAAGGGGGGGGGGGTGTATTGCAAAGTCATAAATCAAACGACCTCTTAATCCACATTAAAGGAAAGGCAAGAAGGATAGAATTAGTCTGCCAAATTAAAAAAGCCATCTATGAAGTCTCCCAAAGCTTTTTTCCTGCAGCTCTGTCACAGTTCATTTGATGCCATTGTCCAAAGGAGTTAGTTCTGGAGACTGTATTCACACTCTCTGCTGCTTATTAGCAGTGTTTGTAGGTTTAATGACTGTGAAGTATTTGCTTTATAATGTGTAGTAAGTACATATTTGCTTACATGCACATGTACAGAATATTTACATTTTACTTTTTGTGATTTAGCAGATGCTCTTTTTAAAAATTGATTTAAAAAAGTGCATACAAAGAGAGAGACAATACCAATCACCAGTGTCACAAGCGATATTAGTCATTACATAACATTCTGACATGTGTCATAACAGGTCTGCGAGGGAGTTTGAGAATAGAGAATATGAAATTTACAAGGGGTCTAAACAACTTTATTTCAGATATTGTCACATGCATTCAGTTTCACAGCCAGTAGGACCAATGTCCTGCAGTTTCATGGTTTGTGCCCTCCTTTAAATTTTGAACTGCTGCCTGCTAAGTTACGAATTGGGAGCAGCAATTTGTGGAGTTAAGGAAACGTTCAATGATCTGCACCAAGCAGTTAATAAAAGCTTGGCACAAATGAAGTTATTCAATTACAAAGGCCAGAGGGTCTGTGGTCACCGGCACTTGTAGTACTGTTCCACATGTATGGACATGTTTTGTGGTTATGAGAGCCTGATAAGACTGTGACATCCAACAGACTGAGAGATAATAACAGAAAAAGGCATCTCATTGTCATGGCTTGTATGCGCTCCGGAATAGGGAACTCCACTATTTTACCACCATTGCACAACTGTGACATTATTCATTCGCCTTATCTCTCTGCTTTTACTCAGATTGGTTGCGGTTACATTGACTGCAGTTACATTACTCTGTGCAGATGGCATAAATGAAATGGCAATGATTTGTATTTAAAGGCTCTGGGACTCTAGGATATGTGACAAGACTTCTGCGAAGCAGCAACTTGTGACAGGATCACAGGCCCTTTTGATAAGAGGTGCGGAGGGGATGAGAACCAGATCAAACCTCTTCACTCGGGGTCCTCTACTTAAAACGGACAGATAAACCAGGGCATTAAAACTGGCGCA
This sequence comes from Megalops cyprinoides, assembly GCF_013368585.1. Lineage (NCBI taxonomy): Eukaryota > Metazoa > Chordata > Actinopteri > Elopiformes > Megalopidae > Megalops > Megalops cyprinoides. Next base: position 18,216,972 of record NC_050587.1, on the reverse strand, counting down.
AGATGCCAGCGATGCTAACGGCTAATGTGTAAAATTTCCATACCCCTGGAAAATAACCTGACTAATCTCACCAGGCCACATCAATCAGGCACTTGAAAAGAGACACCTGAAGAAACTATTTGAAAACGTACGCACACCACAAACACCCACACGCCCTCTCACATGCAAACAAAGCGCACTGAATTCCTGAATTCCTTGGCTTGGCTGGGGACGAGCGTGTCAAACCCCCTCAGCACGGCTGTTGCTGTTCTCAGATAAAGACTCTCAGGACTGGTTTCAATCCTCGTCACTCCCGGCCCAGCAAAGCCCAGATCTCTCTCTTAATACTGATGCTGTGACAGATAAAAGGTAGAGAGAGAGAGAAAATACTGCATCTGCAGAGCTGCTGAGGAGAAGGAAATTGCTCACTGCTCAATGAGGGATCAGGAGATAAGCAGGGGGGGGGGGGGGGGGGAAGCTGTTGGAGGCTAAGCAGGCCCAGACGCAGATAACCGGCCTAGCTTTATTCTCGCCTGGCTCCTGGTGTGAGGGATAACTGCAATGACAAACATCTCTCAGCAGGGAAATAAGAGTGGCACTGGAGTTTCGGGGGGTGGGGGTGGGGGCGGAGGTCCGACCACAGAACCGTGATACTCCTTGTCGTTGATGAGTGCCTGAAGTGCTTCGCCTCTCCTTAATGTGAGCAAAACAAGCTCCAGCAAACAGCCTCGACGGTGTCGCCGGACACCCCGTTCCGATACCGGAGGTGCAATCGAAAAGCTCACTCGCCCGGGCCAGGCGGGTCAAGCCGTCAGCGTTTCTATATCCTAGAAACCCTATCGGGTGTCCTTTCGGGAAGCTTTCCTAAGCTCGCTGCAGAGATGCCCTCCGCCACCACCGCTGCTACATACACCAATACCACTTCCACACGGTTATATATAGAGCTACATTTGAAAAGCTTGAAGCAGAACTGTCATGCCAGGTTTAAGCCAGAAAATGTGGTACCATCTCCCATGGTTCTACATATGACATATCAGTCCAAAATATTCCACTGATACACAAATAATAAAGCTCTAAAGGATGGATGTTAGTTTCACTACTGGCCTCTAAACTTCAATAAGATAGTTCCTCAAAATTCTTGCTTTTGTTAGGTTGATTACTCACAATTAAAGTGTTCCAACAGCTTTCTTGCAATCTTAAATGTTTCATTGCCTGAAGACACACCCTTTTGAAACTTTCTCAAATTCAAACAATACACAGAACTCTTTGAAGTACTCGATGTTAAATCGTTTTGGATTTATTTATGACATATTGTCCTCCGTTTTTCCCATGCCAGTTCACTGAATGTTCGATGACACTGCCAGTGTCATTGCCTAATATTTTACCGTCCGTGAAGTTTGATTTAGTAGCGGAGATGATGTATAGATGCCACATCGAATAAAACAGCAAATGCGGTTCTCAAAGAAACACCGAGTCCACACAGTTTCCGCGGAGATCTTCAGCTCCTTTTGGTGCTGCTGCGTGATATGAACACACAGTGCAGAGACAAAGTCACCTTCAGGGCGCCTTAATGGATCCCGTGTCCTCTGGTGTTTCAGCGAGGATGAGCAGATAAGTAGATTAAGTACACAGCGAATCAATAGCCAATCACTTAAAGTGATGGAGTAAAGCCAGCAGCAGGGACCCCGAGAAGGTCGAGAGCCCTGGTAGTTTCATCTCAGAGCAAACAGCAACAAAGTGAGGGAGGACAAGAGAAGTGATGCTGCCCAGGTTTCCCACCGGACGGTGTGTGTGTGTGTGTGTGGAAAGGGGAGGGGGTTCTTGGTTCTTTTTGGCCAGCATGTCCTCATCTCCACAAAGGATTAATAATGCATCTATTTTTCCACTTCCGTGTCCCTCTCTTGATGAAAACAGCAGACTAATGAAAAACGACAGAGGGGAGAAGCTGTATGACTTATTTTGCTGTCCTTGGGTGGACTACAATTGGTGATTAAAAATGTTCCCTTTTGGCCATATTCTGAATTAAGTTATAGAGGCCCAGGAAAATGTGCATTAACTGAAAGACATGATTTTAAACCTTTTAAACATGATTTTTAAAAATTTTAGTGGCTGCCTTGGAGCTCTGAAGAGTCTAGAGTTGAGGACAACTAGAGTTTGTTATATCAATTTGATAAAAACAAACCAAAAATCACGTCCTGAGATTTTTAGCTTCCTGAGGACATTTTTTGGATGGTTCATGGAAACTATTCCAGTAGACCTTTATGACAAAACCTTTTCAAAGGAAAAAAAAACTAAATCAAGACAAATCGGAAGAAATAACTTTACCATCACCTTTTTTAAATTGGAACTATTGCCAAATATTTTAAATATAAATTGGAAATATTGCCAAAGTATTTGAATTTAACGGCAAATATAACTTGTAATGCCTTAACCACTTACTCTCAGTGGTTATAAAAGAAAACAAAGAATATCTGTTTTCTCATGATTGTGAATTGTTTTATGTTTTATTGAACACATTTTATGAAAGATCCTCTTTGCCCCCATTGACTTCCTGATACTGATGACTGTACAATCTGTGATAATGTACAACCCAGGACAAACTGTCCATTTCTGAATCATGACTGAAAACACGGCAGGCTTCACAAACCCTCTGGAGTATGGTAATGTGTGCTGTTTAGATTATTTCAAATGATTTTCGCTATTTATTTTACACAATTGGTGTTCAACATGTTTTTAGTTAAGTTTACATTATTACCATGGTAAAGTTTTTGATGGCACCAATAAATTGGTCAGGGACACTGACTTCACATTAGTTGTTGGCGTTAGCACTAATAACTTGATTACCTTTCAAATCCAGGTTATTGCACAGGGAGATAATATATTTTACGGGGTAATATTCCACTTTTAGTGTAACAATTTACAGATTCAGTATTGAATTCTGCTGTTCTTCGTTAAATTATCCTCACTGCACTGAGGCAGAGTTTGATTTCATCTCCTCAGTGCTGTTTTCTGCAGTGATTGCTACTGTTGTAAAGGCATGCAAGGTTACTGGAAAGCGTGCCTCTCTTATGCATGTTTGTATTCTTGTAGAAAATCCAGAGGCATACAGAATGGCATGCTCACTTTTCAGTCACAAGAACTATCAGTGCTCAGACAAAAAAACAACCCCTGATCATATGGATGTCTTCTGAGGTGAAGGGTTTGTATCCCTTCTTCTCTCTTGCCAGATCGTATCGCATTACCACAGAACTATTCCAGGGGCGGAGGTCGGAATGGATGTACTGAGATGTGGGTGTAAATATGGAAATGATATACACAGGAGCCAGATCTCATTGGCAGGTACAGTCTCTGGCAAACTCATTTTTGTTGATATTTTCTGCTATTTCTATATCATTCATGTTTCAGTCTTTTCTTATAACTCTTTCCATATCTTTTTAGAAGAGGATACACACACATACACACACACACACACACACAGTCTCAGGATATTTCAGGATGTCTTGAAATGACATCAAAACAGTATTTTCAGATGGGTAGTAAATTAAATTATTTCAGCAAATTCAAAAATGTTTTTATGTGATACTATCACAGACCACACTACAGAGGAAACCCTTTGAAAATATTTCACCAGATAAAAGGCTTTTTGTATTACAAAGTAGCATTGTAATTCCATGAAAACTATCTTCATGAAAACCTCACAAATGTGGTTATTGTCATAAGTGCTGTAAATAGAGCAAACAGAATCAAAGGGAATAACTGTAAATTGGAGGAAACATATGCAAGTATTCGGGCATTGTATGAGATGCCCATTAGATAGCTTTAAGTGCAGAGGGAACTAAAGACTCAAGCTATTTTTTGCAAGATGAGGCTTTTTGTAAAGTCGCGCCAAAAGACCAAGGTAGAAGAAAAACAGCCCAGACAGGACACAACCAAAGTGCGGCTTTACCCTGACGTACCTGAGTGAACATGAACAAAAATGTGTGGAAAAAAGGTACGGCACATACAAATTAAGGTGTGTTTCTGTGACAGCCAATGGTAGATAAGCAGCCACTTGTTTCCTGACCATCAATCTTTTTAAATGCCGTGACCCGGGGCCTTGTCCATTGCATATGGACCATACAGGTTACATACCTCAGATGGTAATCTCCAATATGAGCACTGGCAGGCACTGTGAGAATTGCTGGTGCAGGCAAAAGTTCAAACAGAGACACTCAGTATCCCTTTCAGCTACAGCTCTCACAGGTCACAGAGCTGTTCTAAACAGCCCAGTTCACACTCCCCCTTTTTTCTTTAAAACCACAAACATGCATTGTAGTCATAGCAAATGTACCACAGTTTATAAGGAGCAATTGATAACCAGTCTGGAGAGAGACTGCTAAGATTCCTTGTGGATTTGTCAGAGAACGAACATCATCTTAGGACATCGTAGCAAGCAAGCAGAAGTTGTAATCATCATGGATAATGTCTGGGGAGCACACCATCTCCCTCTATTCCCTCTCAATAAAAGAAGCAGGTTTATAAAACACAAATGTCATCACATAAGGCACTTTGATCAAGATAAATTATTGAGCAAAAGCTGCCACGGGTCTATCTTGTGAATGTGTTTACTGACAAATCAAATAAGGCACTAGGCAACCTGATCAATGTGGTCAAAGCACTTAGTTGCAGTCACAGCAACTGTATGTCAAGTGTGAATCCTCCCTTTATCAAATTACATCACTTGTTAGTGCTTGGTCTGTTTCATGAAAGACCTGTGAAAGACCTGTGAAAAAGTAATTCATCTCTTGAACAGTGCTTATGGAGGACTTGCTTTTATGGGAAGGGGGAATTAATTGGGTATGGCAAGAAAGGTTGTATCCTTATTCAATTTTGGGTTTTGACACACCAGGGTGGTCAAAGGGGAAATACAGTTCTTCATCATGTATTTCAGTGCCCATCTTTAGCAGAGAAAAGAGGAAAGCATGGAGCCAAATGAAGCTTACAAACAGCCTTGCAGAAGACCTCTGACCTCTCACACCTGAAGATATTCACAAGTGACCAGTTTTTTTTGTGCTATCCAAGGTGTGATGAAGACTTTCACTGAAGACACCGCCTCATGGCCAGTTGGAAAATGGAAATACAGTCATCTAGTTTTATATGCAAGGTTTTTTACCGCAAACATTCAGACAAGAGAATTGATTAATTAAGCTCCTTTTACTCCTGCCACTCCGGAATTGTCTCCTTATTCCAGCACCTGTGAACTATTAATGGATGTATCATTGCCTTACTCATTGCCTGTATCACTTTGATAAAGTCTGATGAAATACAGTTTACCAATAAGATTGGGCAGTGAACTGCAATTCAATGGTAAACTTCCTTTGGAATGCTCTCAGTGGTTCCTTTAAGCCTCCCAAAGGAAACCGAGAAACACACTCACAAAAATAACAAAGAAGTTCTCTTAATTCAAGAAGCAGCCAACTGAAAATTGCAGTGGTTTTGCTTGTTTTATTTTTTCCGTACATCACTGTCTTCCCCCCCCACCCCCCGCCCCCGCTTTTGACTGCTGCACGAGCTCTTAGCCTCAGCGTACACCTACCCAACTGTCTCCCTGGTAATCTATCTGATGATTTAAGTATTCCTGCTCATCTGCGCCTCTTTATTTCCTGCCCTCTCACAAAAGCAGACGTCCGCCGTGACAGGTTCCATGGCCGTCCCGCGGCCTGCCGGAAGGCCTCACCCCGCGGCCCCCGTATCGGGAGTACGTCGCTGCCAGACCGCCCGCGGTCAAGCTCCCCAAGACGACTCCATTTCTCCTCTCAACATGGTCCCCGCCTGCCTTGTGTGCTTCGAAGGGGAAAAAAAAAACAGAGTCCAAACGCTGCCTTGTGGCAGGCCGTGCTAATTGATTTCAAACTAGAGACTGCTGCAAACATTTCCTTAGGAGCGGCGTGAAGACGTAGGGTTTTTTTCCCCCTGCGATATCTGAAAAGCAGACGAGCCGAATGAGTTCCACAGGTGTCTCCCCTCACTATCTCTCAGCATCTCATGAGATGGGCTAGTAAGCACAGTTCATAAAAGGGATACCATAGCCATTTCTGTGAAGAGCACATGTTAGTTTCTTTATCATTTTCATATCACAATTTGTCAACCTCCCACCCTGGCAAACAACTGTGTTACTTTCTCTGACATCTAAAATACAAAAGATCTTGCAGAATTAAACCTCAGTGAAACTTCTACAAGGTAAGACAGTGTCAGTGTGTAGACACCAGGTGTGTTTTGGGCCAGATTGCTTGCGCCTGCAGTGCAACTTAGTCTGCATGCAACCATGTGCAGTATGTACATAAATATATGTATCTGGTCGTAGCTGCTTTATTTGTTAACAAAATTACCTGATCTGATCAGATACCACAGCTAACACAACTACTCTACATGTAATAACTTCTGTATGAAAGTATTGTATTGAGAGTATCACCTCACTTCTGATCAGCCAGATCAAGGTAAGAGGAAATGTAGGTATGGCACACCATAGACTTCCAGATCAGCATATAAGGCCTGAATTGACATACTGAAACCTATAGTAGCTGGGTCAGTAGTCAGGCTTTCACATATTTCTAATTAACAGCCAATACAGTGCACATCATGTAGGAGGGTGAAAGGCATAATATCTGCATTCTACCTTAACTTGTACTTATCTTCAAAACAAGTATAAACCTTGCATTTTCAGGGAGAGAACTGAAGAAGGAAACAGCATTTTGCTGTTTGAAATTGGAGAACTACACTTGGGTCCTGGGACGGTCTCCAGCACTGTGTGGTGGATGTCACTTGACGGTTTAATGAGAATTTATACTTGAATGGTTTGGAAAGGCACTGAACAAAAGACACACTTCTGTCAAAGAATGAGTTTGTGATGTTCTGGGTTTTACAATATGTACTATATGCTGGCAGACTTTCTGATATCTGTTAAAAAATGGAAGTAATTATTTTCAACAAATACTGTATACTGTATATATTCAAGAATGTAACACTGGATAATTACAAAATGTGCAATCACCTAAAACATGAATGTTAAATAATTACGTAATTTCATTTGATTTTTTCAGATCACATTGGGCTAGTCATTTTATATTAGCACACATAAAATATCAATACAATAAAAGTATGTGTGACCACAACATACTTCCTGAGAATCCACAATGATGTGGTAATACATTATCTTACAGAAAACACACACGCACATGAATATATTTAACCATAACTGGCCAAAATGAACAAATTTGAACTGAAAATAAAAATAGGTGAATGACACAAGAGACCCTACCCTGAAGACCCTAACGGGAAGCTGACCTAAACACCTTACAAGGAAACTAGTCCGATTTTATCCTTGGAAATTTCTATCATGGTTCCAAACAATACTTATCAATGTTAGGTCCTGAAGGTTTTAAATGGCACCCCTTTGCTTTTTTACATTTTTGTCTCCCAAAATATGGAATAAATTCAGGCAGGCCTTAAATGGAAATATTTTTACAGTCTCCAACTGGAAGGTTAGATAACAACCATCCAGAGTGTAATTTAATGCAAAATGTTCATTCAGTCCGAGGTAAAATATTTTTGAGGTTTCCTTTTTAGAGTTTAACCTTGGTCTTGGTTGTAGACTTGGGCTTAATTTATTGTTTTGACTGGTTTCTTTCTGTGCTTTAAAATTTTTGGGAAATAGTATTCATTCCTGATCAGTCTCGTCCAATTCCTCTGGTACAACGGTTTTCATGTGCAGTCTACCTTGGATTCCAAGTCTGGCAAAGGCTAGAGGAATGGATATGTGTTATTGTTAATGGTCCAACATCCCCCCCTGGAAGTGGAACATTATGCTGGATCACGTTCCTCGGTTCCCCTCTCCTTTGGTTGGCACCTCCTTGGCTTCTGACAGAAGTTCCTCCAGTGGCACATCCTTAATGAGGTGCCTCAAAGACGTATCTGCGTCAGCCATCTTTGCTCGAGGTAACCGACACAAAGGCAACAAACCTCAAGTCTTGGGCCTTTCGAGTATTTATTAAAGCCAGTGGCTATTTTTTTAATACTTCATCATCCACAGGGCTTTAGCAGTGGACCGCGCTCCACTGGCTCCACTGTAACGCAAGAAGCACGAAGCACATTTAGAAAATACAGTACAGAAGAGCAGAGAAGAGGTAAAAAAAAAAAAAAGCTTGGCTGCCGAAGAATAAATCTCATAAAGGAGCAGTGAAATATGATCCGTGACATGAGCACATTTATACAGGTTAACCCTATTAAACATTTCCAATGGGGCCCTGCATCCCTGCTTCAGAAGCATTCTAAACCAAGGAACTTGATTTAATAGCGAATTCTTTTTTTGTGGATGAGGCATTAGAATATAAAGGTAGATAACTCAGGAAAAAAAAAAAAAAACTTTGAATGTGCGTCTCCAATGTTCCGGTCATGCCATTGCAGGTCAGGTTAGCCCACTGAGAGAGGGCTTATAAAAAAGCTCCAATTTAGCAGGCACGGGTCAGAGCTAATTAAATTCTGCTATATTTCTAAGTCTAGACACACAAGGCAGGGATGTTTCAACAAGGTCATGTTGTTTTACAATATTATCTTCTGGGGAATGAAAAAGGCCTCTATATGTCCTTTATGGAAAATACCTTACCAGAGATTCATCCTTGATGAAATGCTGACCACAAAAAATATTGGACATAGATACATGTAAATTATAGAAACAGACAGTCTGGATACAAAGAGTCTGTTATAGAAATATTGCCAGCTGTATATTAAAATTAGACATAACTTTAGAAATGTAGCAAGGACAAAAGTCACATGATTCATCAAGATGAGAGTTGCCATTAATGTTACCTACTAAACAAACTGGCTGATGACTAACATTGACTCATACGCTTTTATCATAAGCAAATTTTCCATTAAAAATACATTCCCATGGTGTCCACTAAAATTTAACTTTTGTGACAACTCAATTCAGCACAATACAGTCTGGCTCTGTGAGAGCAGATAAAAAAGCTACTTCAGTCCAATGCGAGACACAAAAAATGCATCTCCCCTTCAGGACAGAAATTCTATGGTAGGTGGAGGATGAATGCCTTCTATGGTGCTGGGACAACGCCGCCAAGAGGTCCCATCCGTGAGCCAACCTTCAACCCAAATCCTCGCCTTGCTTCACCCTTGCTCTGGTGCCGCTATCGCTCGGATCCTGCCGGGCCTTTGAAGGTTATGTTTAGCTGCAGAAGGCTCTGTGTCAGGTCACTGAGTCAGATTGTGCGGTGCGACAGGTTTATTTCCCCTCACACTTCACACTCGGACAGGGATTTACACTGATCCAGGTGCCCTAATTAACCCATACATTCCAGGCCCCTCCACACCGAAAGGGCGGCAGCTTTTATCTGGCCAAGCCACACAAATTCTCAGCATGCACCCACTCCACACTGGCCCTGAGCAGGAGGGTTTCTTTTCACTGATATTTGTTAACTTGCTGAGGCTTTGTCTCATGACATGCAAACCAACCCTCTTTTCAACAAAAAGGCCAACCAGAGTGGCCATGGTGCACATAAATTAATAGAAGCCAACTGGGTGATATTTCAGGACTAGTTTAATGGAAAAACATTGATATTTTGAATAAAAAGAAGCTTGACTCTTCAGAGGGAATATATCTTAGGAAGTGGATTCTAAATGGCAGTTGCTCTCTGCAAACGCGCACCGCTTAAAAGCAATGGCACAAACCCCCTCAGAAGCTCAGTGGCATTTATAGAAGAGTTAATTAGCAAGGGTGGAATTTCGACACTCAGAATCTCCGCCGTGTTTTCATTAGCCCTCTCCCATTTCACTGCGCTTTTGAACTGCTCCCAGCGAGTCATTAATACACCTAATATCAACAGAAGCTTGCTGAGAAGGCAGGACCCCTGGCTGCACGGTTGTGCTTACCCTCTCGCCCCCGGGGGCTGGGATTGGTGCGTGAGTGAGCGCTCGCGGCCAGGGGCCAAAGGTCAGGCGCGAGGCCCAATCCGTGCCGTGTCCCACAGCAGCTGGCTCGGCTTCCAGATCTCACCTCCCCGTGTGACACCTGGAACCTTCACAGCTGTCGGGCATGGAAAAACGGCGAGGCAATATTACCGTAGAAACGGGCCAAACACGAATGCGTATCCATGGCGCAGGCTCGCTGCAGAATGTACACCGTATGGAAGTGGAAGTGCCTTCACTCCAAAGGTTTCTGATGTTCAGGCCATCTGACCCAAATGGTTTGCAGAGGCTGATGCACAGGACACGGCTGCCAATTCTCCCCTGGTGTCTGCGCACGTCCTGCACATGCAACGGCTCCTAATTGTGCCATTCATTAGCGCAAGCTGGAGCTTAGGAACAAACATTGTGAAAGCTCTCCCATGCACTAAACAGAGACAGATTGGAGGGGGGCGGGGGTGGAGAGGAGAACCAGGAGCCTGTCAATTCAGTAAGAAAAAACCCCCCACAGAGCTCATTAACGCATATCTTGTAGCCATTTTACTCTTGACTTCTTTCTGTGGAGCCCGATGATGTGGCAGTGGAACGTCCACAGTGGAATGGAATTTCACCCCTTTTGGCCAACACCAGGCAAAACACAGATAACATGTAATACAGGTGTGTAGTAAAACACCTACTGAAAGCTTCTGGAATCCTTGCTATGATTCTGGGAAATATTAAGAATCAAGATTTGTCTCTAATCATGTGGCTGTGTTCAGATTTAAGGTGAAACATTTCAAACATTCAACAGAATGTAAAATTTCTAAAGCGATTTCCTATTCTCAGTTAACTGCTTTAAAAACAAACCAGTAAATGGAAACAAAAAAAAAATGAAGACACAGTATTGAAGCTCAAATAAAAAGGTTTCATTTTCCTTGTTTAATGATAAGCTGCAAAATCAATTACCAGTTGCACGGTAAAAGGCCTAAAAAATAGTTCTGAAACTTCATGAGATTTGACAGCGTGAATATGTGAATGGCCCAAGGAAAGTATCTTTGGTGTCTGAACCAAAAACCAAAAACCAAAAACCAAAAAAATTCAGTAGAAAAAGTTTGGACAACTGGTTACTCTGAGTTTTCCCCCTTCAAGCACTTCGACTTTTCCTCTCATGTCACCAGTTATAATTACTGGTGGGTGAGAACCCATACAAATAAGCTGCCATAGCGGGAATCAGCCAAGTAAAAAAAAAGGCCACTCATGACAAAAACACCAGTAGGTCCATTACAAACAGCAAGATTACAGCTATAAGACTGCAGACTGTCTATTTTGGGTCTCCAGTGACCTGCCTGCAGCTTGTTCATGTTGTTTTGGAACGTGAATTCTGTATATGTTTATACAGTACCAGTCAAAAGTTTGGATACATGAACTCGTAGGGTTTTTGTTTATTTTTACTATTTTCCACATTTTAGAATAATAGTAGAGACATCAAAACTATGGAATAATACAAAAGGAATTATGCAGTGTATCAAAACTATCTTACATTTTAGATACATTTTTTCAAAAATTCATACATAGGCATCAACTTTACTATTTATTTTTGACTGAGAAACAAATTTAAAGCATTTAAGCATAAGTCTTTAAATCAAAATTAATATTTCAAAGACACATCCCCTTATTCCATTATCCCATTATTTTAATCAGGTGTGTCCAAACTGTTGACTGGTATTGTATACATATACACAGAATTCGATGTAAATGCAGACTGTCTATTTTGGGTCTCCACTGATCTGCCTGCATCTCGTTAATGTTGTTTTGGAATGTGAATTCTGTATATATATTTATGTGTAACTAAAGCATATATACAAATACAAAAACATGGCTACAAACATTGAAATGATTTAAACATTAAAAAGAAAAATAGTCCCTTATAAGCATAATTAATATAACAGGGAATACAGGTGAGGACCATCAAAATGTGCTCATGGCAGCTGAATAGCAGAGTTATCTGACGGTTTTACAGACACTGGCGGCATGGTGTCCTCTGTAACTGGGGCATATTAGATGATAAAGCACTTACCTTAATTCAGCCTGAATCACAGCTGCGAAGAGATTGACAAGATTAAGCTCTAATGTAATTTCATAGTTCATCCGTAGTGTCTCGGCCCATTATACTCTGCGGATGGCTTTGGCCCTCCTTTCACATCGCTACAACACTTCCAATACATTACAGTGACAGTGGAGAGGAGACACATCCACTTAGACATTAACTTCCCTCTGACATCATCAAAAGGCCAAGGGGCAAAGTCGGCACTCTAATTCCTCAAGAGGAACATTTAGCTAGCCCACAATCATTTAATCTGGATAAGGTCAGCAAGGTTGGTTTGTATGAGGTGAATTGACTCCCAATATTTTTACTCCCACAAGGGTGGCCAAATATGACCCTGTGTGTTGAGGATCGAGGTGTCAAACTGAATACACAGGGGAAAACAATACTGCTTGTTCATTCCACCCTTTCAAAATGGTATCACTCAATAATAATCTATCACAATTCCCTTTTTTAAAGGAACTGCCTTGTATTGGATTTTGATGTTAAGAAGAAAAAATATCAAGAGTTAACCACACACACTAAAGAAACAAGCAAGAAATAAAAGAAGTGAAGAAGAGAAGACAAATCCAAAAAGAACAGAAAGGGGCCCTTAAGGCACTGACTCGGGGTAGCGATGGAAAAGAATGCTCAATTAAATGAGCAAAAAGCTCAGGGTGAGCTTTTCAGGGGCTGAAGTAAAAAAAAAAACAGAACCACAGAGTGTGGGTGAATGAACCCATTTTTATTAATGTATCGCATGAAAACCAACCTGCTGCAAAGATGTGAGGATGCTAGACATGTCCGATATGAGACGCTGTGACACATTTTGATGGCAACAATTCTCATTGTAGGTGGACTACAAACAAAACAGGCATGACATTAAGACAGAGGAGCAAGGGGATATTAGGAGGGCTCCTCCATCCTATGTCCAAACAAAGGCAGAGCATACTGTCAAAACATGTGGGGTATACATTTATTCATGTGATGTGGTGATAAAAAATTTCACACCAAAGCCCCTCTCCTCATTTACATAGGACAGTCACATTTTTTATTACTTCTTATATCAGTGTTCTCATATCAGGCCGGGATCATGTTAAGACTCATAATGATGCACCTTACATGTAGCCCTGGGTCACCTGGAAGCAACAAGGAGCAACAATCAGGTTCTTGTTCATAAGAAGTAAGCGTGTAATGATACACTAATTCACATCGATGCATATGAATCAAACATTGATGCTAGAGCACTTCTAGCAATCTTAGATATCTTCTGAGTGTCATAAAAGCACATCAATGGAATTTAACAAACTAATGCTGAGACACTCAACATTCCTTTAAATGCACAGCATAATTTTTAGGTTTGAATCACACTGCATTGAAATGTAGCGCATCAAAGTGAATTCCAAAGTGCATCATTGTTAAACAAAGGGTTTACACCCCTAATGAAAAATAAAAGACAACAGAAAATGAAAACAGCAATTAGGGAAAGTCCCAAAGGACTAAGTATGAATTCCACATCTACACCCCAGTTATGATACCGAATACCAAACATATTCCTTAGTTCCATTCAACCCTGGGTGGGTTACTATGAGACAGACGTAGAATATGAGGGAGAAACACCAAAAGCATAGCATATGATCTTGAATGAGAGCTGACGCGGGAGAAGGAAGCGACTGGCATGTTGGACTTTTGGGGAGATTAACGGCTAAGGGTGAAAATTTTCGGGAAAACCGCAGACACAAATTCATGTCGCCCCTGGTTCACTAGCTGGAAGGAAAAGGATTATCTCACTATTTTTAGAGGCTGTCTGAGAGACCAGAGAAAGAGATGCAGGTACTCAGAGCCCAAGGGGCTGTGGAGCACAGTAATGTTTCAGCTTTGTTCAATCCCACAGTGGGGTGCGAAAGGTAAAAAATAATTAGCTCACTAGATTCCTTACGATAGTAATAGTTATTTCCTTATATCTAAATTTTATGATTTACGCCTTACTGTAACCGCAGGAGGCTTTTTATTTAAATTGGAGTAACAAAGCATCCATTTCTATTTTTTACATCCAACACTTGATTTGGTCTGCAATTGAAATGAGCAATTAATGAGTCAGAAAGTTAAAAAAAAAAAAAGATACAAATTATGTGGTCAACAAGAACCTGTGCGCTGAAAAGCTGAACAATGATAAATCAATTGGCAGTATCCTTTCATCATTTAAACTTCAAAAAGTCACATGCTTGATTAGCCATTGAGCGGTAAATGTAAAGTGCAAGGGATTAGAACAGTGTTTCAAGTCACATTCAGGTTATCAGATCAAGGTTTCAACTTGTGCTGACAGTCTTTGACTGAGCCAGCAGCCCTTCATTAGAACTGCATCAGTCAGCAATTTCTGGACTCCATATACGTCCACTTTGGTTTCGGGATAAATTAAACCAAGCCTGATGCTTGAGCTGAGCCACAGGAGACATTTTACCTGTTCAAAGCATTTTACTGCTGTAAAAATCAGTCAAGTTTATGAGCCCCCTGCATTGCTCTCCCTAGCACGTACTCCTCAGTGAAACTGTGGAATCTGACGAGGATCGCTCCAGACGACTGGCCGTCTTCCAGGCCCAGCGGTAAACTACTATGAGCATTCCTGTAAATGGGGGGGATCTCATCCAGATGCAATACCTTTATCTAACAACCGCAACTTTGTTCTTGTCTGTAATATGCAAGCAATTTCTAACCACTAGTCTGGAGCCTCCTCCAGGGTTGTGTTATTGTGTAAGTGTTTCTGCGCTCCCTTTAGCTGTAACACTCGACATGAGAATGGCAGGATGACTGTCTGAGTATTCATCAGCCAAAGACTTCAAAGGTAATGCTGGTCATGCGAAGTTGATTCTCGGAAGAGGAGGAAGTGTTCACTGAACCGATGGCTTTGAGTCCTACCCATCCCAAATATGCTCTTGCTATGCAATCCACTTAACAGGGAGTCCTCTGTCTACTGGCTGGAGAAAGCAATAGCTCTGGCCTAAACTCTGGCTTCAGAGATTACATCTCCTCCCTACCTGTCTGTGCTTTGGGCAAGAACTACTAGGAAATAGTGGAATCTGATCGGACATACGCAAGTGCCCACTACCTATTGCACAGACTGACATTTAGCAAAAGTGTGCAAAGAGCTGAGAAAAGCAAAAAAAAAGGGTAGTTATGACAACACAAAATATGATCAATAATATGATCAAGATAAATAGTTCAAATCAAAAATCAGCTTTCTGGTATGACAGCTAAATGACGTCTTCACATGTCCCTGAACCTCCTCCCTGAAGTCGTTTTAGGAAGAAATTACCATTGAAGAAATCACAAAAAATTGTAATAGTTACATGAAAAGTCTTAATGGTTGGGTTCTCTTTTGGGGTGGGGGTATCTTAAAACCCAGTCATGACACTTGAAAGTTAGAATCCCCTATGGAGAGGAACATCCTCTTTGCACCCCCTGTGTCCAAAGCAAATGCAGGCAGGGATGTAGGCAGTAAGTCTCACCAAGGATTGGGGGGGCATCTCACCTGTTTCGAATTTGCAGCAACTTGGCTGCGCTGGTCTCATAGTGTAACATTAACTCTCCTTCCTGTTCCATATGAAAATTTAAGCGTGATCCCAGAAGAGCAGTAAAATCTGGAGTCCCGGCCAAACCGTGCTCCTGGTCACACATGGTAGTGGTAGATCATTTAAACAAACCACAGAGTTGCTCCCTGCTTCGACCAGGTAGGCTGCTGTGCTCTGCTCGTTCCGAAACGGGAACGCTCGTTCGGTGTCGAAGGGGGCCTAAAATTGCCTCGCTACCGTCGGGTCACACGTTTTCACATCCCGAGCCAAATCGGTCGCTCTGTAAACCCCCCCTCAAGGGCCAGCCCCGCAGAACAACAGCATCAAAAAAACAATGCAGGACCGCCGTGGAGATGGCGTGCTGCAATGTGGATTTACAATAAAGGGATTCTGCACTACCATATGGTGTACAGAAGCGCAGCATGTAACTCCAGGTCTCACGAGTTTCATTTGCAATGCATCAAATTTACAAATGAACCTCCTGATAGCACTGAAGCCCAACCTACATGGACAAACACATGTAAATAACTCAGAATTCCTCGTAGTTATCACTGACTCAGCTCGGCCGCGGCCATCTGCCCCTCGCATCATTCCAAGCAAAGCGGCCCAGTAATATTTACGTAACACAGGCTCTAAATGCCAGCACTTAACATTTTTAACTGCCTCCAGTGGAGCAGATAGTAAGCTCTAAAATACCAAATCATCTCGTGAATGGAGATTTAACGGCGGTTTTTCATGGCTTTTGCAGGAGGGCTGTTTTTTTTTTTTTTTTTTTTAATTTTTTATTTCCTCCCGCATTTCCATGACGTCCGCGGGCCCGGAGAGGTCCACAGAGGCGAGGGCTTTTTGGGATCAGCGCAGCTCCTGAATGGCCTTCTTTCCCTCCCGCTCACCCCTCTCCCGTGCTCCTTGCGCTCGTGGCATCCGGCTCTGCCAATGGGGCCTGAAAGCGCTCCGCATTTATGCCTTTTTCAGATGATTTTAGCACTTCTGCACACATAAACCACAGAGCACTGACACATAAAACACATAAGCTGGAGAAAACGGCCCCCGCGGGGTTCGACTGGACAATGCCACCAACCAGTCAAAACAGTTGAGAAAAAAAAAAAGTTACAGAACTGCCATAACAACCCTGGCGTTGATAACTGACAACAATAAATAAAGCCTTATCCCATTCACAGTGCTAGGGCTAATAAAACAGATGTATAATAATACATTTACATTCATAATATATAATCACAGCATATGGCAGTCTCCCTTTTTCCTCAATCTATGTGTGTGTTTATATATATATATATATATATATATATATATATATATATATATATATATATATATATATATATATGTATAAAAACCATGGGATCATGTTTAGAGGAACTGCACTTAGAGAACGCTTATTCATGACAGTCATTTATTGTGAAATGTTCTTTCTTGTGTCTGTCCAAGTCAGGTGCAGGTAAAAAGAATTTTGAAACAGGGGGGGTTGAAGTGGGTGAAATTAATTACATTGTGACCATCAAACAGTTCTTAAATTCCATGGATTTGTCACTTCATCAAAGTAGTAAAAAATGCAGATGTGGTACAAATATTGAGCCTAATTCTGTACCAAGCTGAACAAGAATGTTTCACAAGCGGGCGTGTCACAGTAGGATCGAAAACAAAATGTTTTCAAATTGTAATTGGGCCTATTCTTTTTGCTGCATGTTCTCGATGTTTATTTCACATGACTACTTCCTGTAAGAAATGCCAATGCAATACAAATGTGACGAGAATATAGACAAATATTCCTGACTCAAAATTCCACATGGACATCGAGGTAAATTCCAGCAAACCAAAGAGCACATTTCAGCAGACCAGTGAGCAATTGCATAAAAACTGGTGGCAAGTATTTCTGTGCGACATTCACCTCATTTTACAGTTGACCTCGCTGAAGTAAGCGGTAAAGGGAATGCCCCATTCACATATGGGTAAGGCATCTGCAATACAGGGTTAAATGCTATGTACGCTGTAAAAGTCAGCAATGTCACTCAGAAACTGCCTCCGTAAGAGGCCCATAGTTAACTCTACAGAGCAGGGGTAACAAATAAACCAACCAAAAAAAAAAAAAAAACATGACTGAAGCTCCATATTCCGCAATTGTCTCTGTCGTCCGTATGAGGAGGGGTTGAAGGAGGGCGTGCTCTAAGACAGGGGGGGGGGTGTAAACCCTGGCCCTGCCCTCACCTCCTCGCTTTTTTCTCCTTCATGAGCTTCTTGCTCTCCTCTCTCCTCCTCTTGTTGACGGGATTGCGCGGGTCATAGATCTCGAAGGTGTCCTCATCCTGCATATTGGCGTCCTTCACTTTCCTGGTTTGCTCGTCAAAGTGCAGCACGTGGGCCATCCTGAATTAGACAGGGAAGACTTCAGCAGCCTGCAATACACCAGCTACAGCATGATAAATCACTCGGGCTTTAGATTAGCTGAGGGCTTCCCCCCAATCTATAACATATAAGCAGACTGGCCGATTCGCAAATTCACTGAACTGTTGCATGAACTTAGTGGGGCTATTACACTTAAAACAAAATGAAACTACTGCTTGAATGTCAAAATCCATAGAGGAGAAGACGACCATCTATTCAAGGAAACACGCCCCACCCCCTCCCTTTGACTTATGTCTTTATAGGGTGAAAAGCCAAGGTAAATTTGCGTAACTCTAGGATGATCTGACTGTTCACTGCGTTGATGATGAAGTAATGCTATGGCGGTGTTTTTACAAAAAACATTATTATTAATTGTTATTACTGTTACCAACCAACCAAAGAAATTAAAACCTTATGAAACCACAGAGGATCCAAATTACACCTGAAACACACATATACGGTAAAAAACAGTGTTTATGTGGTGGAGCCATGAAAGAGAGAGGTGGGGGAAAATAAGAGGCCGGTGCTGCTACACAGAGTTGTTCCAGTTCAGCTGCTGAGGTGGATCACATGGGAGGTGTGGATGAAGACAGGTGTCTTTTTCTATTACAGTACAACTTCTGAGTGAGATGCCAGTGCTACTGTACTGGGAGGTCTGGGTGGGAAGATTCCATACCCTGCAATATTATCTACCCTATCAGATTATACCCTGTCAGATTCTAAACCGTATGAGATTCTAACACAACCAGATTCTCTACAATGCCAGATTATAAACAGATTACCAACCCTGCCAGATTCTATACCCTGGAGACTGTAAATCCTGTCATATTCCCAAACTCACCACACAGTAAACCTTGCCATATTCCAAACCCAAACTGACTGCTAGGCCCCAAATGCTGACAGACTCTACAGCCCTGTAACAGCCTCATCAGGGCAGCTCCACAGTCTCCCTTCCTTCCAGCAGTTTGGCCCGGGAGACGAGAGGACCCTGTCGCATGGCGGGACTGCAGACGCTCATCTGCGTCTCATTTCCCCTCTATCTCACGGGCGGTACGCCGCCCTGCTGAAAAAAAAAAAAACAGGAGCCTGGGTGTTCAACACAGGACAGAGCAACATGTGGAGGGACACAGGCCCGTGAGCCGGGCGTTCACCGACTTGTGCGACAAAGTCCGTGGCAGGTCCCATTCAGACGGGCCCCTCGGTCACGGGAAACGCGCACAGGAATACCGCCGTGGCGCGAGCGCGTGACCGATTTGACAACGCACAAGGCAACACCAGCAGAGAGGTGCGCCGCACCTGAGCGGGCCGCAGAAGAACGAACGCGAAAATGCCTATCCCAGCAGACAGACAAAAGACAACATACCGTAAAAATATGGAACCGAAACATTCCAAACGTGTTCAGAGGAGATCGAAAAGGAATGAAATGCAGCTGGAGGAAGACTCGGATATTCTGAACGCTGGGTTTTAGCTTCCATTTGGGACCTGGAGCACGCAACACCTTGAAAATAAAAAACAGGCCGAATATCAAATGTCTGCAAACAGTAAAGGCAGGCAGAGACCAACAGGTTGTCTGGAAGAACAAAAACAGGACCGCTGCAATGGAGCTGGCTCTGATATGAGAATAATCAGCTTTCTGCAGCCCTCATGTCCTCAGCGTGGTTTAAAGTGTTCCAGGAGACACTGCTAAAATTAAAGAAAACCGAGTGATTATTACACTCAGTAACACCCTGCCTTATTATTCAGATACATATACAGACCGTTTCCAATGAACTTCAAACGGATGAATTTCAGCGAGAGCCAGAGATCAGAGACGCACAAGTGAAGACAGCTACAGAGGTCTCATTCAACAATGGTGTTTCAGCGCAGCTGCGGGAACTTGTTAAGACAGCTCAAGTGAATCTGAATGATGAGGAAAAGCTAATACTTGATCATGATGATCCTGACACAAACAGGGCAACTGGTAAAAGTAACATGACCACGAAGGTGCGCCACCCTATCAGATGTGTACTGTGGAGGTACCACTTAAAAAGGCAATTTTTTTTTCCATTACTGATTCCATTCCATTCCCTTTTCAGTCTTTCATCATCTTTTTCACTGTACTTTCTAATTCTTTGTCATGGTTTGCAGTGCTTTCAGTAATAAATGCCAAATTAAACACATACATGCAATTGAACTGTAATTAATAACTATATAATGAAATTCTGGTTGCAAATTTCTGGTGCCATTTCTCGTGTCTCCACAACCCAAGCCTCACTGTGGTCTTGCTACCAGTCATTCTGAAAGGCATAGCCAAGTGCAGTTTCACGTGCATGTTTCCATGAAAACACCTTGGTAATGGTATCAATGCTGCAGAGGCTGCACACCTCTTTCATTTAGCAAAACGTCAATCAGTACACACACCCATTCTTCCCTACTACTTTACTCACTTAAACCAAGAAGAGGGAATGAACTCCCTGTTTCACTGAAATTATACTGATGTTCCTGTAGAGACTATTTGATTCCATTTTGAAATGACCATTCCACTCAGCTTCCATAGGAAAAAATCTGTCAGTCATTCCGCAGTCAGTGAAAAGGTATGCATAAAACATATATTGTTGGTAAAGGATGTCTCTGTTGCTGTAACCACTACGCTGTACTGTTAAATGATATTCCCTCCCCCGCCTACCCTCTGTAACTTGTTGACCGAGAAGCTTGATGGGGGACATGAATCCAGTAGCTCTCGCCAGTGACAGAGTAATCAATCAAACACAGATTCCTCGCTGCAAAAGCTACGGGGGGATGACTTGAACGAGGACAGGTAGTGACAGAAAGGGAAGGCTCTTCGGGAAGGGTGAAATAGGTCACCGTTATGCATCAAGTGGACACAGCTGCCTGCTTCTCCAGGATTTGCAAGAAAGCAGCAAACGCACAACAGGCTGACAACCCACACCTGTTTAAACTGTTCTGGTGACAGATGTCCACATTTCACAACAGGGTCAAGGGAGAGTGCTTCCAGGAATATCAAAAAACAAGAACAAAGAAGAACACGGTCTATTGCCAACACGCACATCAGAGCACATCTGAAACAAAACCCCAAAAATACAGCATAGCAATACTACAACAAACAGAACTTAAAACAGGATGCTCACTAAAGTACTGTGCTTACTTTGGTCCCAATGGCGCTGGCTTGTGTGACTTAGGCTTAAATTATGTGTTTGAGGTATGATTTGAAAGTCACATGTGAAATGCATGCACAACTGACATTCACTTAGAAATCCACTGAACACAGTGAAATAGGGTTGGGGATGCATGAGAGAAGAGTTCTGAGACAACTGTCATTATTAAATTGAACAGTTACATGAAAGTAACTCTGTGCTACTATTGCAGATTTGACTACAACCTATTTTCACACTTCATAATAAAGGATTTTGATGGAAAAAATGTTTTGTCAATTCTAAAAAGTCATTAACTTCCTAAGGCTAGTTAGCAAGCTCATTTAAATCAAATATCATTAATGTAAACTGTCAGTGAGTGAAAAAAATGTTCACTTAATACAAGAGCTAGTTCACTACACAGTTTGCAGACTGTACTGATCTGAACTTTTACAGAACCAAACGTACTCTTGCTAGCCAACTATTTCTGGCATTATTTAGACGGGGAAAACATAACTAACCATATTACCTTTATATAAACACACTTCCTTCAAAAGGGAAATAAGATTTTGTCTTCATTGTCTTGAGCCAGATAAGATCTGAGCAATCATACACTCCTTCAATATTTATTTATTTTTGTATAACCAATGTGAATGTTTTAATTTGTATTACTGAAATATTTTTGGACAAGTAATAATTTTGCATGTGGATATATTTTTCACCTTACACCATCCAAGGCACTGCAGATAGAACGACCTGCCACACAAACAAACAAAAAATAATTTTAACAACACAAACAAAGTAAAAGTTCTCCACCTGTCGATGTGAAATCTGATCGAGTTAGAGGAAAAAAAAAAAAAAAAGCTGGCGATTCAGCTACAGAGGGGCCGCGATCAAAGAGCGCTCCCGATCGCTGCCAAATGGAACGACGTGTACGCTTTTCGGAGAGCGTTTGAAATCTCCGCGAGACGTGACAGCCCATCAGGAATGTCACGGCTGCAGTCTGAAAGGCCCCGAGGACTCCCGCGGTGAGTGTGAGCAGGCTCTGATAATTTGTCTAGCAGTCTCGGCGATGACAGCCCCCCGGCCTAGCTGCAAAGAATTATGGCTCGTGCAGGAGCCCTACTGCTCTACTTGCGCTTATCAAAACGGGTTTTGCTCCCGTTGCTGCCGTGACGCGAGACTTCACAAACCTTCCCGAATTTATTTTCTTTAGCTTTTGAAGAGAGTGGCTGTGTTTGAGGGGGGGGAGGTGGGGGGGGGGGGGGGTAAGAGAGAGGGCCCCGGATTCTTTGAGAGGGGTCGTAGACGCAGACACAGATGGAATAGTTTACACTTCTGGCCCAGACTTGACTTCCAGTGTCTGACCTGTTGTAACCCATGTTCCGTTCACGGGGTGCACCAATCGTGCAGAAAGCGGTGCGGATTCCAGCCTCCCGCTGGTGTTTCTTTTTTTTTTTTTTTCTTTTCCCTGCGAGAACGTTGTGTGTCCCTGCTCTTTTATCTGTATCTGGCTCAGGCTGGCAGCGTGGTGTCTTCCTCTGTAAGGAGGGGAGGCAGGTGAGCGAGGTCCTTGTACAGCAAAGATATGGTTCATTTTGACTGTCAACAAGAGAGACTTCTTCGAGGATGAGGTAACTGATAGCAAGGGCAGATTTTATTATTGCAATACGCACAGACACATACATACACATACATTTTCAGCGTGAAAACATGTCATGATAACATTTAATTGGAATTTGAAATCTGCAGGAAAGGTTGATACTTGCAGGGTAAGCCTTGAGGTCCCTGATGAACGAAAGTACATGGGAGGAAAAGACAGTTGGAGCTTATTTCCTGTTGCTGCCTCCATAAGCCATGAGAATGGGGACAACATACTGCTATAGTCTTCAGTTTATGCCTCTCCTGCCACTACTGCTTTCCATCAACAGAACAGAAGCAACATGTGACACCACGGTCCCACTCAGATGATGGAGACGACCAGTAAATGCAAACAGCAATATAAAAAAAACTCGCATTTCTATCTTCTGCCCATTCATCTATAAAAAAGTAATTCTTTAGTGTGACATTACTGTGGAAAATACACTCAAAGTCTTTCGATGAGTAAAAATGAAGGGGTATTTCATCTATAGCAAAACCTTCAAGGAATAATGAGCCATGTGGCAGTTCAATCAATCTACCAGACAAATTCCAAAATACTGGACGCAGCACTGTGTGTGGGGTATGGGCAAATATCTGCATTCCGACTCGTGTTTTCACTCCAATGTTTTTTTTTCTAAAACCCAGAATGATATAAAAATCTGTTTCCAGTGATCTCTTGGAAATACCCAGGGTAGAGCACGATGGACTTGTCACAGTTGTACATTGGAAATATATCAATGTATAACATAAATTTAAAAGAGGAACAACACTGACAAGTTCATCAAATTGAAAAATATATTTCAGCCAGACCACGGAGGTCAGACACAAAGTCTCCAAAAAATGAAAAGTAAGCCCGCTACGAAAATCCCAGATACATCAAGTGGGACGGGGAATTGCACAGACCCATTCAAATCTGTACAGCCTCTGTGATAAATGGGACAAGACTATAAACCCATCTGCATTATTGCTGAACAGCAATGCCCTACTGTGTAGCCTAGCAGCGTCATGCAATGTGTACTAGTGTGACTACATACACGTGTAGGCAGTACGCTACACGCAGTCAAATAACCCATTTTTACACGGCAAGATTTATATCCATAAAGGACATGAGACAAAGCACGACAGTACCTGCTAGATGAAACCCCATCAAAGTCTTCAGTTGGATTGTTCGGAGCTCAGGTGAATTTCAAAAGAATGTCGATATGGTGGATCTCAGGTCACCTAAGGGGCCGTCTCCTCACTGTAGAGCCCAATCAGTCCAACCATGTTCACCTGCAGTTTCTTTCTCCTTAATTACCTTCCTTTTAATTTACCAAAAACATACCAGATTTCCAGAAATGGAATTAATCTAGTGTGTATTTATAAAACTGTTAATACCAAAACAGCCTTAAAAAAAAAACAGAACCACTACAACTAATGAAATTAAAAAACTTTACAAAATCATTACTTTAGAATCTGTGTGGCCTCCTTTTCCCTTGCTTAAAGAAAAGATTTCACTTCTGAGAAAGATTGTTTGAAACTGTAATGCTACTTTTACTAGGACCTGATGATCATCTTGAGCATCTTGGCAAAAAATGGGAGACTTAACAGGTATGCAGGCACTTATAAATCAATGCTCTAAGTGTTTTTGGGGTACACTTGGTGCATCCAGTGACGCATTCTCCGCGTTTCATTTCCAACAACTTTGAAACAAAACTCAACTCTCAATGTTAATGTCAAGCTCAAGGTAAAGTATTGAGAATTTTCCAGGCAATAACCCTGTGTGCCATTTAAAGACCTTCACATTCCCCCCCATCTGAGTCTAACTGCTTCATTCTTTGAACTTCTCTTCGTACAGCGGGGAACCTCCATCATACTGTAAATATTAAACCTGTCACAAGCCCCTGAAGATCTCTCCCCATTTTAATGTTTAGAGTTAAGGTTGGGCTCCTTTATCCTGACCCCCTGGAATCGCGATTCGGCACGTTTTCCAGCTGTCTATGTTACACTGGTTCAGTCAGGACTGAGCCAGGTGATTAAGTACTTCAGTGGTATAGAAATCTGCAGCACAAAAAAGGTCTTGTGTCAGCTGAGACACATACCATTGTCCTTCATGACAGATTTCAAAGACATTTCTCAGGTGTGTTTGATACAGGACAGCCCCGCGTCTCAAATTGTGCCACCTGATCTGAGGTCTCCCGCCTCTTCCTGCCAACTCACCAACCAAAACACAGCATGCCTGCACACTGATTTATATCACACAATAACAGACTCACACCTCCTGGCCTCCCAGGAGCTGCTTTAGGCGTTTAGGTGTTTTCCCAGTCCACTGCTTCAGCTCTACAGCCATGACTTTACTAAACTGTCACTCATTCCTTCTTACAATGGAGGGGGGAAAAAGCGCTGGAGCTGCTCCTAGTCATGGAAGGTCTATCCCATACATTAGAATGGACATACATCACATAATCATTAAGGTAGTTAAACGAAACAAAACAAAAAAAAAAACACTATTTAGTCTTAATATTTAATTGAGTGTGAAATACGACCCAGTAGACTTAAAATTTGCTCGGTAAGTGGTGTCTGTGATATACTGCTGTGCGAGTCTGCTGACATAGTAATTATTTCATTTTCTCCTTTGTCATCTACTGTGATGCAGTGCTGAATGATGGGAATGTCCTACAAAACAAAGAACTGAAGGCCGCGTCCACCGCGATGGATCGTATATTACACCACAGAGCCCGTAAAACCCAATAACGAAAGTTATATTGTGAAAACAAACAATACAGCGCTCGTTAATTCAGAGCCGTTCCAACCGACGTGCGTTCTGGACCTGCAGCTTGCTGGAAGAATGCACTGTACCGCAATGAGAGGGAAAAATCAAGACAATCTGTCATAGTCACACAAACCTGCTGGTGAGAGCGAAGGGGAGAGTGTGAGAAAGACAGACAGAGAGAGAGACAGAGAGAGAAAGAGAGAGAGAGAGAGAGAGAGAGAGAAAGAGAGAGAGGGAGAGAGGGCTAATACCAGGCTCCGAAAGGTGCAAATTCATAAACCGTGACTTTTCCTCCCCCTTGTTTAGGGACACTTATTCAGACGCTTCAGGATGGGAAAGGAGAACTTGTGCGTTTTGCAAAAGTGGCTCAGGTCCTGCACTCCTCTGGTGCAGTCGGAGGGTGATACAGTCCATCTGCATTCAGATCAACTGGACACCAGCCCTCCGTCTCGCGGGGCGATTATTTATTCTGTAAGCCAGATGAGTGAGTGAGAGATTCACAAACGGTCACCGCGGCACTGCGAAAATAAACAGCGCGTACTGTTTAAATGGTGTCAGTGTCCTGCTGAGGTAAACATGTTGTCTCTCGCTGGGACGGATTTCTTCCGAGAGCAATGAGCCTCTTTGGCCGCTCCAGAACTTTCAACCTAGCGTACAAGTAACGGTCTGATGATGCGCGTTCCTATTTGGGCCCGACCGGGAGACGGAAGTTTGGCTCGAGCTCGGCGAAGGTGATATACAGAGCGTAAAAGGGGAAGTTTTCAACGGTCCCTGAAAATCAGTGTACTGAGACCGACGGCACGCACGTCGCACATTCACGCAACATGAATAACAATTTAAAGTCTGTGCAATGAAGGCAGGGGTGGTGTACACAGTAGAAGGTCTGATACAGCAGTGTCACAAAAGAACACATTCTCCAGTCGGGCAGTATTGGCTCTGTGTAAAAATACTGCCTTTGAGCACCAGTGTGCCACTCACCATCCTTTGTCATCGTCTTCTCCCAGCTCCTCAACGTCCGCCTCTGGGACTTCCGGGGCCTCAGTGATGGCGTTCGAGAGCTTGGACTTGAAGCGATCCAAAAGGGCCAGCGTCTACACAAGAAACAGACTCTGCGTTATTTAGGGACCCTATTGCAAGGCGCAAATCCTCCAACCAACGGCTGCTACACCTCCAGTGCCTGACAGTGATCAGAGTAGCTCTATGAGAGCCTCTGTACACCTTTCTGTACAAACAAACGGTGACGCTCCCTTTTACCTGCTGCTCCCTGGAGGACCCCTTCTTCAGCTTCTGTTTCCTCAGATCCTCGTATTTCTTCCTCCCCTCCAAGTACTCCGCAACTGCCTGGTTCGGGGCCTTCTTGTCATCTGTAAAACAAGACAAATGCAAAGTTATTAAGTCACAGCGTCAGAGGAAGAGGTCCTCATGTTTTCTCTTAACTGACAACTGTCGTCGACCAAATTTGGAAGTTTTGAAGGAAATTTTTTCAACTTATCTGTCATTCTGTAAGACAAAATCTGGACTTCCTGAATCATTAGCATTTCTTTTTAATGTAGTGTTAGTATTCAAGCATTGATTAATCCAAAATGATTTTTGTTAGCTAAAGCACTAAAATGAATGAAGAATGAACTTGTTTATTGATGTTTGAATTATTCTTTTTCGCATTTTCAACTTGTTATAAAATTCAGCTATGGGAGTAGCCTAACTGAAATATTCATTTTAGACCATGTCAATTCAGAGGAATTACATTTGTAAAATATTCAGTTTCTAAAGCATGTCATATCATGCTGTCTTTCCGAAGACCCTTTATTTGATACTAATGAAACTATGATCTGCTGATCTATGAAAATGACAAAATTTTCAACCCTGTCTGCCATTGTGATGAATGAAAAATTCATCTAGCGGAAACCTTGGAATCCAATGTGAACATTATGGTAAAACCCACCATTCACAAATGGTGTGCACACAATCAAACTGGTCAAATAACTAAAAGAAATTTTCCGGACTTTCCTCTGGAAAACACTCATTGCTAATCATGTTCAACATGCAAATGAAATGAATCACAACTGTGGTGGCAATAATGTACTTGAAATACAAGTCTGCTGTGAGGCAGACAAGAAAAAGTCAAAATGAAAAATGATATAGACCATATTTTCAAGGACCGTATAGATGATATAAAAAGTCGGTATTCAATACATGATGTGCTAATTGTCACAAATCCCATGAAAAGCAATCCCGAAAAGAGAAATTCCATCCCTGCAGTAACAATGACCCTTGCAGCAAAGGCAAAAAAAAAAAAAACACCCTGCGATACCAAAGTCAATGCTGGCACCAAGCTGCAGGAACAGTATGATGCCTAGGCTCGCCGTTAGCAGATTATCTGGGATATCTGCGGATTGGCGTTCCGCTGCAAAGCGAAGACAAGTTTCGGCACAGTGACAAATTGATAGTGGAATCAACTACAAAGGCTGGGAAGTAGATCAGAGGACCATAAATGATAGGTTCCCGGTTTAACAAGGGGATCCCTTTTCGTCACGCAATTGTTCAGTGGCATCCAAGACAGTAAATGTTCTCCCCCCAAAAGGGGGGAAAAAATGTGCAGAATTCAGAGCTTTGTCCTTGAAATGAAATAGGTTTGCTTTTAAAACTGTACCTCTGGGCAATGGTTTTGAATGAGAAAACCAAATCCTTCAGTCGTCTAGTTTTGACAAAAAGCACGCACTTAACATTTATGTGACTGTTAGCAATGATTTGATTATAAAGCAAAATAGTTATTACTTTTTTATTTATGACTATGAACGCAACAGCATAGCTTGTTCTTGAATGACCAAAAATCTAGTAAACTAAACAGTTCAACAAAATGCCTCAATGTTTAACCAAAAATGTTAAAATGTAAAATGAAAAAGTAAAAGAAAATGGAAAAGAAATCTAAAAAGTATAAACAAACCAAAATGTCACACTGAAACAGAGGCATATAATAATATATCTGCAAAAGTTCCAACATAATATAGAATGCAAGGCAATGACGACGTTACATAATTTACAGAAGACTTACTTATGGTGCTAACATGCATGTAGCTACATCATGAAGCCTACAAATCAAAGGGAGGCAGACAGGGCCTACAAAGCGTCTGCAGAAGAATTTAGGTGCAAGGGCTGTAAAACATAAATAATATTTCATAGTACAACTAACTCCACATGGATTCAAACCTTCACTCTGAGTTAATAATATGTCTTATACTGGTGAGCTAATTTGGATTGGGACTTGTCCTTGCTTGACTTGCTGGACTGCAGTGTACAGAAGGTGATAACTTTAAAGGATTGTCCATTCAAACAATATAATATGTGTTGAACTATAAATAAAAACAGACACCACCGATGGTTCCTTCATAGAGTCATGTCAGAAAGCAGAAAAGGTGGCTTAAACAGTCTGCTTGAGAAACAGAACCAGAACTGGGACCAGAACAGCGGTGGTGCCTAAAAAGGTCTGGCAACAGTATTAGCTAGTCTGACTGTCACGGGTGTAAGACAAAGTAGCCAGCCAACTCTACAGCAATCTTTTTCTTAGACGTTCACGTTTGGAAAAAGCCATGTGTGTGACTTTTAATCAGACGTTATTTATCTGTTTCCAGTTTTTCATCTTTCTATTGCAACACAGACACAGCATCACTGTTGGCCCGTCTTCTTCAAAATGAATTACAATAAATCAGTTTCTGTTTATACATGAATGATTTTTTTTTTTTTTTTTTGGAAAAAGCACAGGCTGATTTAGAATGTTTAGTGGATGCAGAATTAACAGCCAGTTTTAACACCAAAAGGTCCATCTCTGTAAATACACCAACACCTTATGATTCTTTTCTTGTAGATAAAGCAAATGACTGCAGGGGAAGCATTACCGTAAAGGTTCAAACCATCAACCGTGTGCTCAGCGGTCTCACACACCAACCTTTAGCCTCGTCATGACAATGACCCACATTACTGCTGAAGGCTGGAAAACAAGGCTTTACTGAAGAGGTCATCGATCAAACCTGGAATTTGTCCATGTTAAAAAGGGAGCAACAACTTCCCTCAGGTAGACAGGTAGAGACAGAGAAGTAAAGATTCCTTGAATGAAGAGTGTGGTTCAGGTCACGGATTCCTCGAATGAAGAGTGTGGTTAAGGTCACAGTTACCGCAGTATACCTTCACCTATCACTGGTTAAAAACAAGTCACATCAAATGAGGACCCAAATAAATAAATAAATATAGCCTAATCCTGCGACGGCTGGGGTGCTTCACCAAATCTGGGCAGAGGCCAGCGGGAGGCGAACGCTCCAGGAGGGGCGAGATGGATTCTGCAGAGCTGAGAGCGACAGGCCCCGGGCTCCCGGGCTCCAGAGGCGCTAATGTGCTTTCGCGCGGACCCCTTGGATCGGGTAACCCGGCGCTGGCGTCGCGGCTGAGGCAGACGAGCAGCATGGGGCCGGCCCCGCGGGACGCCTGCTTTTTTTCCCCACAGCGCCTCTGATGTAACACGTGCCAGCTGACCTCACCTGGACGCTTTAGGTTTGGCCAACGCTCGCACTGTGACCACAGCTCATTAACTCTGTCCTATTCTCTCTAATCCAAAAGGGGGAACGCCTCGATAAATAATGGGTAAATATATGGATAAAAAACAGGACACACAACGCCACCAGCCTCGTGCATCTGTCACCGTTTCAACGATTTGTTGTGCTACGAATGCTTTCATTCTATGTCGAGATACTCAGTGGTGCATCTCAAAATATGAATGTCAAATGAGATGTCAAAAGGCTGTATGGTAGGGATATACGATTGGTTGCCATACATATCATGATCGGATGGACATGTTAAAAATGTGGGTTTTAAAAGGGTGGAATGACTCCGTAACTGAAAAAAGGGACAATCTCTGTGACTCGCATGCAGTGGCAGACAACACTGATTCTCCGATTCAATGACTCAGATTAAAACAAAAAAAAGAAAGCTAAACGATCTTAAGAACAGGCAAAAACATGCAGACGTCTACTACTGATTTCAATTTAGGATATTCTGTATACTTTATTAAAGCCATAAATGAAGGTAGCTATTCATGCAGGAAAAAGAGTCAATCACTGACCAAGCTAATAAATAAATAAGTGGCCATCCTGAACTGCATCTTGTCTATATGGGCTGAGCACTACTTGGGAAAGGTGTTAAAGTGTGCTTCAAGCGGGACTTAATTAACTAACAGAAAGGTGAGTCCCACAGGATATTTGCGTCGGGACGGCTATCATTAAACTCTTTGAAACCTTGCAATTACAAACCCTTTCCATAAGGAATTCAGCCGGAGAACGTTCCGGGGTTCCGAGCAGTAGCACAGGCGGCAGAAAGCGGCCCGCCACGCGCGGGGCGAGCGTGGCGCTTTGCTGCCACTCCGGGACGGATCGGGGGGGAAACCCACTCCCCGGTGAGGAAGGCTTTTCCTTTTGATTTATGTCGGCAGGAAAAAAAAAAAGGCGATGCCTTTAATTGGGCCCCGTTGGTCGGTCCATCTCTCTCGCAGTGCTGCCCCCGCTGCAGCCTAGGACTTGCAGGATGCTGAATGATGACGCCTCTGGGGGCTCAGGAGGAACGCACCTCTCCCCGCTCCAGCTGTTGTCACTAAATACTATCTTTGAGTTTGATGGCCGTCCTAACAGCATTCCTCCCCTGTCCCGTCACCTGGGCCCAGGAAGGCTACAAATCAAACTCCTGCTGTTGTGGCAACAGGGAGGAAGGGAGGGAGAGACAGAGGGTGGATAACCGAGGCCTCTTAGTTACCTCTTTTTTTTTTTTTTTTTACTCCCCTTTTTCACCCTGCCAATTAAAACGCGTTGTCAAGAAAGGAAAACGAAGCAGAAAAGGCCTCCAGCGTCGAGCCGCTGTTAACGGTTTCCTCCTCAGATCAGCGCAGGCATCGAATACTTTCGAAAATGAAGAGGTGGGGGGCTGAAACGCTCTCCCCTCAATCCATCACTATTGTTTCAGATCGATAGACAAGACTCGAATTCCAGCTAGGATCCGGGGGGGGGGGGGGGGGCGCGTAAATCAGAGGTGCCTTCAGCGTGAGGACTCGCAATGAGGGAAACGGGCTTTTACGGAGCCAGGGGCAGGGAAGGCAAGGAGCTGCCAGGCAATCAGGCATATTAACATTCCACAAACACACCGTGACAGTGTGAAAAATACCCCACAATCTGTGTATTTTCAGTCTCGTTTGGAGTGTCATAACTAGGGATGTAGCAATTAACAGATAAAAAAATCATTAATGAACCTTTTTTTAGTGTGTAATTCTTTCTTAAATTTTTCAGATTATTATTCTTATTTATATTATGAACCTGACAGGACATTGTCTACATTAAAGATATTCTCTGAAGAGATAATGATATTACTGCTCGGATACAACAACAATTATACTACACATTATTACTAAATCTAGCACACACAGCTAAGGACTGTATGTGAGAACTTAATGTAAAATACAGACCGATTAATTCACACACAAAGGAGGGGGAAAAGGCTTTACTGAAAGACTGATCTCCAAACTTTAAAATTCTTGAAAAAATGTGGGAATGTGACCATACAGGGGATGCTGAACAACAGCACTGCATATCTGAGCTGAACTATAACTATATGATTATATAATAATACACTTTTTACCACAAATTCAAATAAAGTGGCATGCAATCATACAGTAAATTAATGGGCATTTCACAGATTATCGGGATGCAATCCCACCCCCCAGTCTTCCGTTCTATTTTTCTTCCCACATCCACTGCATGACTGACAGGGTGTCATTGAAATAAAACACCCCAAGCACACAGCCATACCCTGTATAAATAACTTGGAGTGGTAGAGAGAGAGAGAGAAAAAAAAAACGTTGCCACATCATTTAGGGTGGGTATAAAACGGACAGTGTTTTTTAGCATGTCTTTCTTATTTTTGGCTCCTGGGGAAGACGGCCATGCCAAGAAAGAGAAAACCAGACTAAAGGAACATGCTATAATTTATGTCTTGAAAATTGAAGAGATGTCTGTCTAAAATAATAACTCAAAAGGTACAAATGTCTCTTTTAGCTCCGTTGGTGAATTCTGAGGAGACAATTGGCTTTTTCCCCTTCGGAGATGATGCCAGATGCCAAGAAGTGCGGGTTGCTGTTATTAGTGCACGGCGGAGGAATGTGTTTGCTTTTGTGACCGAGTCCAAAGCTGTGTGTAGCCTCTGTAGACACAGGAACACCAGAGAGAGACTAGATTGAAGACCTGCTCGAAACCAAACAATGAGATCAGGGGGTGTAACCGTACGGCTGTCAAAATACCCTACTTTCACTTTAGCTAAGGTGCTAATTCCGCTTAAAAAATAGGAACCTGGAGAGCCCACTGGTCTTCATGCCACTTCAGCCTGTAATTACCCAATCAATTTAACCACTGGTTAGAGGCAATAGTTTGATATTTTCCTTGCTTTTCTGAAGCTGGAGATGACCCGACAACTACAAAGCCTTGCTGGGTCACACCCACCGAGGTGTGAATATTTATGATCACACAAACACGGAGCTCTGTTGTTTCAAAATCGTACCTGAACCCCCGACTCCGACGTCTTAGCAACTCGCGCCGATCGATACACACAGTCGCCATTCATCAAACTCACATTCTGATCTGAGTGATCATAAACGCTTTCCTGCTGTTCGTTTTTTTCCCCTGGTATTTTCGCGGAGATTGCCGAGTACACGATGAACATGCCTACTCTAAACGGTCCATGACCCCTCTTGGCCGGGGAGTCAGAGAGGACGCCAGTCCAAGCTAAACACGTGTGCAGAGCAGGACCAGAATTCCACCCTCTGTAATTTCATTCTCAAAAATAAATAAATAAATAAGTAAATAAATAAGTAAAAATGTGAAGACAAATCAAGAGCATTTTTGTGCATTACTGATAGCGTAGTACAGTTTAGCTTTGTCGGGCTGAGAAGATGAAGTGGAATTTTTACTGACCATAATTTTACACTTCCATTTATCAAAAGCCCCTTCCAAAACGTCTTTGGAAGGTGACAGCTTTGTAAACATACCACACTCCTGCCAACAACCAGAAATATAAAACTTGCTTGGATCTATTCATCTTCTTCAGATTTCATCTCTTTTTAAATGTATAAGTACAATTCCCCATTCTTTCCACGGGAATGTTGAGAATGTCAACAGTATGTTAAAGTGCATGGCTGTATTTGTATTGGAAAGACTCTGAATACGGTAACCAATGAAGTAAGGAGGGGAATCAAATCTGTGTTTATCAAATAAGGACTAAACTCATTCAACTGCCACAAATTTTAACTATGGTCAGATTTAATTTGGGGGAACATACTGTATTAGCCATATAAATTTCAATGAACTGGACTGGATTTTTTTTTAAAGTATCACCGTACAGGCTACATCCCTTGTTTGAAAAGTGTGCAGGGCTGTCATCAATTTCAGTCATACAATTCAAATAAATGAAAAAGCTGTGAGTGATAATAAGAACATTTAGAGAGACGGAGAGTGAACTTAAAGCACTTGCAGAGCTGTTCAAAAACAGGAATAAAATCAGTTTAAACCACTAAAAACAGGAAGAAAGTGTGTTTAAACCGCTAAAAATGTGAATAGTCTGTTTAAACCACCAAAACAAGAAATAAAGTCTGTTTAAATAGTTAAAAATGGGAATTAAGTGTTTAGACCACTAATAACAAGAACAGTCTCTTTAAACCACTATATGAATAAAGTCTGTC
Organism: Megalops cyprinoides; assembly: GCF_013368585.1. Taxonomy (NCBI): domain Eukaryota; kingdom Metazoa; phylum Chordata; class Actinopteri; order Elopiformes; family Megalopidae; genus Megalops; species Megalops cyprinoides. The sequence goes on along the minus strand of NC_050587.1, from coordinate 18,182,717 downwards.
TAAACCACTAAAAACCAGAATATTTTGTTTAAACTGCTAAAGCAGGACTAGACTGTTTAAATCTGTAGGCAACTGAGGAAGTGACTGTGTATCATAACTGAGGACCATATACCTTGTGTCCATTAGAGAGCAAGACCTCAGAGCGTCTGTCTCCAGAAAGCACATCTGTTCCTAACTCCAGGTACAGCAGGACACAGCTGGTAACGTGCTGGTGTACCTACCAGGTCCGACCAAACTACGGGTGACGGAGGTTGAGGTATTTCTTCTGTATTCCCAGAGCCACCTACTGTAAGCCCTTTTCAGTTCACTGACATCCATTTTCAAGATATTACACACTAATTCATTTACGGTTTTTTCTTTTTAGTAAAACTTTTTTTTTAATGAAATATTATTTCTTGTAATCACAGTTTAAACAACCTAATGCTGCATTTTATTATGCTTGCAGGATTGCCACTATTAATTAAAACTATGAGCCAGCTAGTGTAATTGTTGATACACTGTTTCTGCAAGAAAATAGCTACAGATAGAATGATGTGCAAGTGGAAAACACACAGCATGTGACAATGGCACATCATTTCAGTCACTTGACTGGCATCTTTGCTATGGAGGAGAATATCTCGTGCATGCGCCATTCATTATGTTGGATCTTCTGGTAACGTCCTGCTTCATTTAATCCGCTACGCATAAAATAAAAGTGCAAAAGAAGAGTTATGCATTCCATGTCCAGTGATTTGTTTTGAATGGCAAAATGAGGACTTCAGTGAGCTTCTGTCCCCTGCATGAATCAGAAATGCCTTACTTTGATCATATGGTCAACAAAGAAACCTGAATTAGAGCTCAGAAGGGGAATCCTGCGTGTCAGGAAACTGACTGTGTTTAGAAGTGTGACGCTAACAACTCAGTTTCTGATGGAATAAACAATGAGAAAATAATCTCCAATTCCTTTAATCACTGTTCACGTGATGAAATGGTGGACTTTTTCTTTTGTTGACCTTTAACAAATACAAAATACATCTGGTGTCAACACTGCACTGTATCAAAGTATGTGTATTTACAGGACAAGTACTCCCAGATATTGAGGGACACTCTTTCAACCACATACAATTCATGTCCAGCCATATGACCTGCATGATCTGAAAAGCAAGAAAAAATAAACAACTGTACAGACATAGTTAACTTCCAGCTCTGGCCCATCAAAAACAACATATGTTCAATATTCTAAGATCTGACCTGGCTGTCTTCATTACTTTCTTGGTCATCTCAAAAAACGTCCGGTTAAAACATATGATTCAGAGTACTCTCACACTTTCACTCCACAGTCTTGGTGTTTGTATGTATCAGTTGACGAGCCATCAATCAGACGGTACCCAATTGTACTGAATTGGCGAAAGTGGACAGGTATATTATCGACACAAAATAAACAACCTTTCATCAGCACAGTAAATTTAGCATAAATAACAAGTATATATGCTAAATTGAAAAAAAATTAACAAACCATATGATAATGGTAATGGCCGTTAAATGTTCAGCTCTAGTTTATATTTTCACTGCCCTTTCCACATCCCCCCATTTAAGAGGTCTCTATGGTACATTAATGAAAGCAAAACTGGATTTGTTGGCCTACTCTGAACTGAACACAGACCAAAAAAAAAAAAAAGGACTGAGCCCTGACCCTTGAGGGCTTCCCCTGCCAAGACCATGATATACAGCAGGTACGGTGAGCAAAGTTCAAAGGTCAAAGGTTTCCCTGTGCAAAGCTCAAGCCCAAACTAATCCACAAAGAAAGTGGGGCGCAAACCCTGAGAACCGTGCTGTTTGAATTCGCGACCTGACACAAAGACACAGATTAACCTTGTCTGTGCCAGCTTGATTTAGATTTTCAGAAAGTGCCGCAATCTGCTCCCTAAATGCAGATTAAGGGGGTCATTCCATTTTTATTGATGTCGCTGCTGTTCTAATGTGTAACCGTTAACACAGCACGCCAGCTTTGCTGCAGCCATAAAAGGAAACTTAAATTACCTTCTCCATCACCTCAGTTCATTCTTTTGTGTTCTGTTGAGCTGCAGGCAGTACCAGAGTTTGTCATCTTGATATCGCATTCTGGACTTTATGAACTCCTAAAACCTTCAGCTCTTCCTGCAATAATCGCTCCACATTTTAAGGAAACTGCACATTATAACTGCACAGTTTATAATGTTCCGTCCAATGCATTAAATTTTTAATCAAGCCAATTACAGAATTCTTCAATCCCTCAAATAAAAGTTAAGTGGATGGATTTTTTGGAAGACCTTAAAAACTGGCACCTCCTCATGGCACCTAAAATGCACTATCCTACCCAACATCACCAAAATAAGCAGCACATTTCCTTTCCTTGATGGCAGATTATGTTAGGCTGGTACTTTAGGAGCTTTATTTTAAATATGCTGCACCACTTCCTATTTAGAGCTTATTCTGTTTTATTTCATTTGCTTGGCAGATGTCCTATCCGACAGCAGCTCACAGAACGATTGCACCTTAACACATTCTGTGACCTATTTCATGCAGCTGGACCTTAACTGGAGCGATTTGAGGCAGGGCGCCTTGCTCTAGGATACAACAGCAGTGCCCCATCTGGGACTGGGACCACGAGCGCCTTCACAACATCAACACACACTGCCCTCTATAGTGTGTGTGGGAAAGACACTGCAGCAGCCTTTATTGGGTAAACTAAACTACACGCCTTCAGCTAAATGTAACCCTTTGATCTGGTAAGAGGTGTGGCTGTGACTGATTCATATCAAGCCATCCTGAAGATCATCACCTTACCCTCCAAGTAATGTTTGGAATTTCAGTTCAGTGTAAATAATTACCACCTGCAGAGTGCTTCTGCATTCACTTGCAATTGAACTCAAGTGTCCTAATATGAATCAAACATTGTCATTACTGTCCTACAAGGATACCAATTAGACAGAGGGCAAATCTTTCATCGCATTACATTTCTTTTTCTCTGTTTATTTCAGGATCAGAACAATGATCATATTAACCAGTGTTCTCAACTCCTCAATTAGTGCTGAACTGAAAACTTTCTCTGGGTTTTAAAGAAGTCAAGGTTTTCAGGACTCAGTTCATGTGATCCAGGGTCTGCTCATCTCACCTAACCATGAGTAGCAGCTGTCAAGGAATTCAAGCCCAACTAACGTCAATCTTAAAAGCTGCATGCAAACCCTTTCACTGGCGTTCGGCTTGGCGATCCAGAGAAGTGCTCCTTGTAACGCATGACTTGGAGCGAAGAAAAAAAAAATCTAATTATGAGCCCTTCTTTTCTTCTCGTAGTCGCAGTATTAAAACAGACATATTTCTTTTCCCCCGCTGCAAGCGCAGCCTCCGGTTCCCCTGTGGAGGCCGGTGGCACATTTCAGTATCCGATCGCGGCAGTTTTCACGTCCTACACACTTGTGTAATCAGAGGAACCTTCAAAGCCACGCTTGCCCTCAACTGAACTGCCGGAGCAGCACATTAAGGTTCACTGAGTAACCTCAACAAGGAGGGGGGGGGTCCAACTGCAACGGCACACAGCTTTTCCGAAAAAGAATGTGAATAAAATCGGTTGTGAATCACGATGGAATTCAGTAATATTGTTGTTATAGAGCTTACTGCTTAAATGCCCCCCCCCCTTTCCTTAACATAATAAGTATTCACACATGTACACACTGGGTATTGGAAGGGTCTGTGATCTGAAAATGCATGCAGTACAACTTCTCACAGTCACACATACTGTGGACTAGTATGAGCAGACAGCCACATGTTAATGAAGCGTTCCTGCAATCTGTTAGAAATCAACTTGAAATTGTGTCACAAGGACAAACTGCTTCTAGCCTCCGGGTCTGGCGGTGGCCTCAAGTAGTGCTGGCATCCACGCCACCGCGAAGTTACCATGGGGGGGGGGGGGGGGGGGGGGGGCGTTGGCGCTTTTGTTGTGGGGTGATGTTTACAGGATCTGGAGCCTTATTTGCAGGCTTACCCCAGGCCACTGCGGTTGTGAGCCGTCGCCAAAAACACAAGTTTCATCATCTGCGGGCGCGCTGACAAACACACCAGAGACAGCACGATGTGGCATTTCAGCTACGGCGCTAAACAGGAAAAACAAACACCCTGCCTGCTCGCGTCCAACTGGCAGCCGACAGACGCTGAGTGTTGTCTTCAAGGAATGTGCGGGATTCCTCTGCGCTTTATTTTATTATTATTGTTTTTTTTTTTTTTTACATTATGCTGATTTTGTGGCGAGAGTTTTTGCAGCGAAATGTGCAGATGCTGGCTCTGCGGCAGAGCTCCATCTTCTCGGAAAAACCAGAGCCTTGACTGGGTGAGATCCACACACTGGCACGGCTAGATTAAACGCCCCGCGTGAGAGACGTGTGGCCGAAAAAAAAAAAAGGCAGGAAGGCATCTTCTGCCTCTGCCATAATGTTTTTCAGAGTAGATACACACAGACAGAAAAGCGTTGGGGAAAATTAAATGAAGGAGTAGAGTTCTTTATCTCTCCTTCATTTTACTTAACAAAGGAAAGATCCACGGGCAGAAAATCAAAATGGGCACGTTGTAAACCAACCTGGATGGCACATCAAGAAAGCAAGGGACACACAGAAATATGCAGTCAAAAGTGTTTTACTGAAATTACAGGTAAGGGAACTGCTCATTTAAAAAAAAAATAAATACAAGATTAATATTTTGCCTTGCCTGAATCCTCCTTTTTTTAAATATCTTTGTTTGCAAACAAAATCCGTTTGATTTACCTCACTACTCACTTATTTTGAACAAAGCACTATTAAAAACTGCAAATGAAAAAGTAATTTTCTCTAAAACAACCAGCTGTTTGTGGGTCCTGTAACCTTATATTACAGGCGAACATAGAAAATAAATCAAATTTAACCAGAACATAAAATAAAAACTAAATATTACAATATTAGAACCAAAACTGTTATGATATTTAAAGCATTCCTGGTTAGGGTGAGATTTATGTACTGCTGAAATGCGAATGGGTGATGTCATATTTGGCCTTGGCGAGATAAACAAGTGGAGGAAGAGAGTGGAGAAAACAGGACCTCTGTGATGCCGCAAGCTTATTTTCACACTCTCCCACAGACCTCAGCGAGAACGCTGGTCACCGTCAAACCAACATGAAACGTTCGCTTCGGAGTCCGGGGCCTTTTAACGTGGTTGATTTTGTTTACCCCCCGGAATGCCATTAAAAGCCTGCCAGCTCTGACAATGTTTACAGGAAAGGAAGTCGTTTTAGATCTGTTGTGCAAGTGACATCATTTCAGACGACAACCAAGCTAGGTTCACACTATGCAGATGTTGCCACCTACCAACTCACCAGTGGTTGATGGCGGACACGCCAGACCACACATACTAAGTCATTAGTATGTGTCAGTGGTAGCTGTAATTTAGATGTGGGTGACACTGGGGGGAAAATACTTTGCTTTATTTATTTATTCTTTTTTTTTTTTAAGTTGTCACAGGGGAGCATCAAAGAGCCAAAACGTTCAAAGCATCAACAAAGCAAGAGAATGTTCTCTTACGAATGACTCATTCGCCCTGTTTGAGAGGTCCCTACCTTCCGTGTTCTCCTCCTCGGTTTTGGCGTGGTCTTCCCGCCTCTGCTTGATGGCCAGGAGCTCCTTCTTTAGCTGGCGAGCTTCTTTACGCAGTTCATCACTGCAGACAGAGCGAAAACCAGCACATTCATTCCAGTGGAGTAGAACTACTGGGAAAATATACAGGGATGGAGAGCTGCACACCATGAGCAGTAAATCACTGATTGGAGAAATCTGAAGGGACTCAGTGGTTGTTCTTGGCCTAAGAGTTAAAAAATACCATGCAATTTGAAGATTAAATATATATATATATATATATATATATATATATATACACACATACATATATATATATATATATATGTAGATAATAGTCCTCTATATGATGCCCATTATATAATATCCATCGTATATGAACTTAAATACAGCTATAGAGTGTGTGTGTGTATATATATATATATATATATATATATACATGCATGAAAGAGTACCAGTCAAAAAAACACCCGGTTTTTATAGCAGAGTAAAAGATAATTAAATAAAACACTCGTCCGCTGTCCATTCATGCAACCTCTCTGACACACCTGCCTTAATATTACGGCCACCTCTATGTTACCGCGCGCGAGGAAGATTCATCATCCTATAGCCATCATCCACCTTATCATCAATCAGGCAATTACTCAGGCCGTCCCACTGAGCAGGGGGGAAGCACCACCATGAAGCCCCCTGTGCTGATGAAATCTGTGTAGGAATTTATATGGACTTTCCAAAGTGTTTCGCATTTTTTAAAATTATTTTCTTTCCCTCCTTTTTTTTCCAGCCACACACACAACATATTTTGCTCGTCTTGCTTCCTGTAATTAATCTGTGATCAGTGTTTGTTTGAAAGTTATGTTCTTGTCTTCGGATACACTGTCTAAGGGGAGAGGGCACATGTTAGAATACACAGCTTTATTCGCTGTTCAGAACCCATTTTTTATTTCTAATACAAAAATCAGGAATTAAAAATTGGCAAAAAATCTGGGAATTGAATCTTTGTGCTTATCAGTCTTCACTGCATTACTTCTATTGTACTGATGTTTAATGCAGATTTGGTGTAAATGACTGTGGAGACTTGGCCATCAGCTTTCTGCATGCCAGTGACATGGAAGGCAGTTACAAATGTCATTGGACACGTGTTCTAGTGACATACTGCCCTTCATACTTGATTGATTGATTGATAGATAATTGATTTATCATTATTTTTTACAAAATGTTTATAACATGTTATATGACACAATTACAAGTTCATTTCTTAAAATAAAAAACAATATTCCCCTGATTTCAGTCATGTACATGATGCATTTAAACCACTTCAGGAATACACAGGTTTGCATATAAGATTAATCGAGCATTTTCACATGCCTTCAAATATTGGCCATGTAAGGAACTGCTCAAACTTACCAAGAAAGTCATTAACTTTGTAACTTTAGCTCACTGTTACATTTAGAAACAGTAGTTCAGCACTTACGTCTAAGTCTTCTTCATCTTCTAATGAGTAGGCTACAGTTACTTTCAATGGACTTCATGTATCCAACAGTAGAACCTCTTTTTAAAATGATCCCCTTTCAGTTTCATACACAAAACAAATTGTGAAAATTCAGTCACACAGCAAGGAGCAGTACATGAATTACCATAAAAATATATGGATTGTGCATTTCTGTGACCTCTTATGATTGTTTCCCAAGCTGTGTCTCTCCAACCATAAAGAGAGCAATCAGACTGCAGGCCCTCATCCTTCTAATGCTCTAACTGCTACAGTACCTCTAGCTGTAAAATGCAGTTAATGCACCACTTTGATCCAGACATAGAAATACAGACAAATACACAAAACCACACGCAATACCCTTGGGTAAAGACAGCTTTGCGGTATAGCTAATTAGATACAACAGATCCGTCTTTTTGGCATGTTGCAAGTACTGCAAAAGCATATTCGCAATATAGAACAGGAAACAAACTGGGGCTATAAAATATTTTTGTCTGACCTTTGACCTTTAAGAACCCAGCAAAACAAGGGACAGTGTATCATGAGGGAGAATACACACTCTGTGTTCTTTCACGATCAAGCTAAGAAGTGCCTTAAAATGTGGGACCTTGTAATTCTTATCGGACGACAGCCTGGAAAAAGCAGGCCCGATGTCGTTATAGACTGCAGTTCTAATCACATTTTTACATCATGTTTCCTTATGCACAAATCATACAGTAAAAGCTTAGGTATTTTAGATAATACACCCCCAGTACTTAAAAAAAAACAAAACAAAACACTGGTCGAAACCCAACTCCTGTCAAAATACTTGGTGATGTACAAGACCAGCATTCACTTCGCCATCAGATGTAACAGTTTATAAATTTTTCAGAGGCAACCGGGAGGGAATGCCAAGAAGATGGAGGTGAAAAATAACTACGTAAAAATAATGAGCTACGTTCCAGAGGATCAAATGAACAGAAGAGGGAAAATGTACGAGTGCATCCGCAAAAGAAGAGAGGCTCGAGCTCCAGTCCTTGGAGTGGGAGTGGGTGAGGACCAAGGGGGGAACCTGGTGTCTTACTGCTGTCTTGGATTCCATAGTTCCGGGGGAGTGCATGAGCTCTGAGACTGTCGAATGAGAAATGGGACTTGCCTCGCTAAAAGCAACATCACTCCTCACTGGAAAAGCTCTGATATAATGATTCACTGACTGGCCTGACGCGTCACCATTGTCCCCTAAAACTATATATTGTCATGAAAATGAATTAAGGAGACAGTGGGGTGTATCAACTCTGAGTGGTCACTAACAAAAAGAAAAGGAATGTGAATCACATGTATCGCTGTTTGAATAGACAGTTGAATTTACACTACACTAGCACTGTATTAGAAGACAGCAAACTGTTGATGTAGTAGATTACACAGACTTGCGTGCATAGCAGTGGCCAGTGCTGTACAATTAGTGAAAAATGTATCGCAAACAGCTTTAACAATGTTAAAGTGAGAGCTACAATGTTAAATGTAGTATAGGGCAAACTGCCCGCAGGCAGCATTAAAGCGAAACATTCAGACAAGTTAATAAACAAGCGTCAAGCTGGCTGTTCCGAACAACCTGCTCCCAGCCGATCACTTCATAAATAAACGTTGACACAACACAGGTTTCGTGCTCGCATAAAATAATGCAATAAAGAGGAGACGGAGCTTCGACGCTCGCGTTAGAAACAGAGATGAACATTAACAGCTGAGTTTTCTTTCTTCTCTAATAAATCGAGTGGCGCCTTATTAGAACGAGCGTTCGCCGCGGCTTCCAGGCTGCCCAGGGTCCTGGCACCTGACGCGCTGTGGTCAAGCCCAAGCAATGCAGCTCCATAAAACTCCAGCCGAGCAAGCTTCGTATCTTTCTGGGTAACGAGGCACCGATGCTCAGAATGGCGGTAAAATAAGAGAAAACACTGAGAAAAACACTGAGAAAATAAGACGAAAGCAGCAGAAGGACTGGATCCCCCCCTCCTCCATTGGATGCAGATTTGCACGGTGCGATTCATGCCGCTGTCAATCGCTTCTTGACTTTCAGTGATGAAGTGCTGGAGTGACCATCTGCTCACTAACTGGCACAGACCTGAGCCGGTGGAAAACAGCCAGCTCGCGCTCACTAGTGAAAAAGGCCTCTCCTTCGGTTTGTAACTCTTAGGATATAAATATATTTGCACTTTCAGCTATGTGCGTTCGATTCAAAACCAATTTCCTTCCTTTTTAATGCTCTGCTTGTGATATATTGTTTCCTACCGTTATTTCTATTGACTGCTGTTCCTCTAGTAAAACACAATGGCAAGGTCTGTTAAGATGGCCTCTCAGCCGTTTTATTTTTATGGAGGATGTGGACCTGAAATTATAGATTCTTCCGTTTCTGTTCGCTCCAAATGTGCTGGAGACAAAGGATTCCTGCCAGCGCAAAGCCGGTCCCAACAGTGATGCAACGATATTTTGAACGTGATGATGTCCATAATAAGAGATAGTGTGTTTTCAATGACTCGGGCTGCAGAGCTCCCTCACCGCGCTTACGGCTGCATTCGGCCGCGTGGAGTGGGTGAAATAAGAGGAGCTCCTACCTGTTTCAGTCTAAATTTAGCACCAACCTCAACTGCTAATAAAATCTCAACAGCAGCAGATGATTAAATTGATGTCTCACACCGCTGCATATGATGCGCATATCATGTGCAGGAAATGTACTATACAAGCAAGAGTGCTTTCATTTTTTTTTTTTTCTGATACAGTATCCTAGATCAATTCCAAGAGTGACAAAATGGTAGTGGTGCAGAAAATCCATCCAGGCCAGTGCCGGCCACTTGTTTTGGTATATACAGTTTTGTTTATTCCAAGAGTTTTTTTTTTTCCTTTTCATCTATGAAATTCCCAGATTTCCAAAAAGCATCCAGGGAGTTTATGTACCGATACTATACTTTCTCTAGCTACTTCTATTCTGCAATGTTCAGTGTAGTTTGAAAAACTCTCAAAAGCAGTTAGTCACTGATCCTCCTAACAAGTTAAGAATTCCTGTGCAAAGTGGCCAGTTGACCTTACCCTAACCAGTTCCATCTCCCCAAACAGCTAAATGAGACTGTTTTAATTTTGGTTTCACTGTTTTAATGTTACTGTCCCACTCATCTTACCGGTTTTTTTCCAACAAAATCAAACAAAAACAAAGACTTCCACCTGTACCCACAAACAAATCTGTCAGTCATTTCTAACAATAGAAGACCCAAAATCCTTTGCAGTTTGAACCCGCTCGACGGGAGCAGTTCCCTCCCCGTATCAAATTATACGAACAACTCTAACCTGGACTCTGAACAATCTCAACCCGGTGCTCCACAGTTCCTTCCTCTTTTGGCCTCATGTATGCAAGATGATATCAATTCAGCTGTCAATCACCCCCTTGCACAAATCAATAAGGGACAGACACAAGGCAAACTATTTTGAACCCAAAAGTACTATTAAGATTCCAAATGCAATTTTGCATCACAGAAAATATCACCTACATGCTACAGTATGACAGCACCCCCCCCCAAACCAGGTATAATAAGACTGAGCACAGTGAAAATTTCTCGGCTCCTGTTCCCCCGACTCCTTGAGTGCCCACTTGAGACAGGTGAATGGCCCTGCTGGCTCCTTTTATGTTTATTTGCACAGAGTATTGTTAAGCTGGGATGGAGGGAGAGGCATCTTCTTAAGTTTGAGAGAGCTGAAAAGGATCTCCTGTTGATCCCGGTTTCCAAGCGCAGCGACAGACAGACAATGGGGCGATCCAGAACATTTAAACCATTAAACAATTTGCTGTATACATCCACGGCCAATCTTCAACCATTACTGCCTTGACACTCCCACCCGCCCCATATTCCAAGCTTCTTCTCCTTGTCGTTTTTTTTTCTAAAATGGCACTAGAATGAAGACTACAGACACTTGTGACGGCCAGCTTTCTGACTAAACCTTTAAACAGCTGATAAAAGCAGGCCACTCTGCCGATACTGGCCTCCTGGGAAATGAGGGCCACGCTGGCGCGCGGCCAGGCTTGGCTTGGGAAGACGTGGAGGGGAGTCAGCGCCGAGCGCCAGCAACTCTCCTCGTATTGTTCACTTTAACATGATTGAGGCCGCTGCCAGTTACAAAGCAGGTATCTTGTGTTGGGAAAACAATAATATTTTTATACGGACTGACAGCTCTGTTTTCATGCCTGCTTCTCGCGGAGCCACAAAGCACAGGTAAGCTGTGGTGCCTGGGCCCTAAGCCCAGAAACACGTGAAGCATCTCGTGCCGAAACAATGGCTGCCTTTGTTCCTCACATCTGCTTCTCTGAACCACCTCACTCGTTTTTTTTTTTTTTTTTGTTGTTTTTTTTCCCTGCTCCCTTAATTTCTCCCTCTCTCCCTCTCCACTCTCCTCAAGCCTCCTGAACTCTCCTGGAGCTCTCTGAAGGAAAAAAAAACTGGAGCATCAAATGAGGATCAATAAATTTAGGATGCAAGCTGTCTCATATTTCCAAACGACAGACTAAACATGAAATTGTATTTTTTTTTTTGTTATGTCCTTTTAAAAGCTCTGGGAAACAAATGACTTTTTGGGTAACCTCTTTGAGTGAGTGGCATGTTGTCACAGTTGGCCACCCCTGTTTTTCTGGGGTGGGGGGCATAACTGTAGCTGACAAGGGGTGGGAGGGGGCAGGGTGTCTGAAGTATTCTGCAGTCCCACTCTTCCACAGCCGAAATTCCAAGGAGCCAGTCATCTACAGCTCCAGGAACACACTTCTGAGAAAAGGAGCCCACTCTGCTTGCCTGACACTGCTGGAACCCTCTGAAGGTGGGAAGTCTATATGCTCGCTACCTCATCCCAGCCAGGGATGGCATTCTCATTTCCTGTGAGGTCCCGTTTGTTCTGGGAAGAACAGCTGGGCTGGCTGAGGCGGCGGGAGATGGGACAGGTTGTCTTGTGTGGGGTCATGGAAGTGTTTGAAAGCTTGACCCTGCTCTGGACTCAGATGAGTTCTGTCCCCCGTCTAAGTCTTGTTAGAACATCTCACTGATCCAACAATTCCCACTTGTTTTTTTCGTTGTTTTTTAGCAGTGCTGCACTACCCCTGAAGCCCTGGGAATGTGGGAGGCTTTCTTTTAAAATACATGCTATCATCACTTTAAATTCCATTTTATATTTCATAACTTAAATATGACACTAAATTATCAGGAAAAACTGATAATGGCTGTTAGAGATGTGATGAGTATAGTTCATTTAGGACAATAACTAATAAGATAACTTGCTTCAACAGTATAAGCTGAGCGGACTAAAGCGGTTTGGCAGAAATACATATTACATTAGGTATCATGCCACAGATAGGAGAACCAGGATAACAGTACAAAGTTCCCAAGGTTTTAACGAATGGAAGGGAAAAGTATGATATTGTAGACTCCGGAGAGAAGAGGAGGTCCGCAGAGGCAAATGAAGGAGCGGAAAGGAATGACAGGACAGATTTGCTGAAGTTTAAACTTCCAGGAGGTTATGTCCAATACAAACACAGTGACAAACCCAGAGAATCAGAAGTGGTAAAAGAAGGGAACAGCCATCCTCTGGATGGGAATGACAGGGGGATACCATGGAAATCACTGATAGCCCTGAGAGAAAGTGCAGAAAACGGCAGTGAACCCAGAACAAATCCCTGGGGTACTCCAGGGCAGACAGAAATGAAGGGGGGTAAATCCTGCCTATACAGGCTCTCTGTCGATCAGAGCTTGAAGAAGAGCTTGGTGACCCACATGATCAAAACAGCAGAGAACAAAACAAATACAGAGGAACGAGAGGCTGCGTAAGCAGACAGAAAACAGACAGAGGAGCACCTTCGGCTAAGTGAGATGACAAAAATCTAAACTAATCCGAAGTGGAGAGCACTCTAGAAGGAATGCCGAGTTAGTAACCGTCACCTCACCAGAAAAGGGATGGAAGCAATGACACAGGGGAGACAAAGCCAAGGTGTTGTTTGTAAGGGTTATGATGCAAGCCAGTCTGAAAGAAGTGAAACAACCTAAAACAAGTACTGTGTCAATAAAGACGGGAATTAAAGGGGCAAAGAACAGTGAAGGCAGCAGTATCAAGAGATTGACTGGAAAATGAATTCACAACAAGTAGTGTCAAGCTTGCTTTGATTCAGCCTCTACCTCTAATGCTGAAACGTTGTTACTTCACCTCTCTATGGACAGATGTGCATATAGTCAAATGAAATACTCTTGGAACTGTACCAATGCTGGGACAAACCTGCCTCAAGCCTCAGGACACTTTCACTAACTTCATTTACATTTACTTTTATTCATTTGGCAGACGCTTTTATCCAAAGCGACGTACATAGGTTACAGTTCTTTACAATGTTATCCATTTATACAGCTGGATATTTTACTGAGGCAATTGTGGGTTAAGTACCTTGCCCAAGGGTACAGCAGCAGTGTCCCAGCGGGGATCGAACCGGCAACCTTTCGGTTACGAGTCCTGCTCCTTAACCACTATGCTACACTGCCGCCCAATTCATCAATACACGATTATTTTTACATCGCATTAATGTAACTTAGCAGTATTTTTAAACGACGAAAAAAGCACAACAACAATGAAAATTAAAAAAAAAAAAAAACACTTTTAAGGGACAGTTAGAAGGCATAAAGCCAAAAATGTAGCGCACTCCCCAGCACACACTGGTTTCATAAATTGTACTGTACCATATCTGGCTTCATTTCAGGCATGTTCTCACCATTCCCCAGGCTATGAGAGTGGGGTCTCTGCTGACTGGCACCTGGCAGAGGCACGCAGGACGTGCAGGTGCCACGCCGCGCTCGCTAAGACACAGCATCCAAATCGGATTTTATTTGATTGCGCTGCCTTTTATTTTGCTGAACCGTTTCGTCTTTGCTTTTCCGCTCTCGCCTTTTCCGCTGACAGTTTCTCTTGCCTCACACTCGCGAAAAAAGCCCTGAGCTAAATCTACACGGAATGAACGCGAGTGCCAATTTGTTTCTTTCGCCATATCAAATCCAACAAATTCAGACTCAGATGCACACTCCGGGACCGGCCAAGTTTCATGAGGTTTGGTCAAAGCACGCGGATTTTACAGCCACGCAAGTGCCAGCTACTTGGAGGAGGTCACAAGGGTTACTTCAACACTGCAGCCAAACCTGAGAACCCACATAATTCATTTTTACGCATGTCATTCCTATGATAGCTCTCTGCATGCCAGCTATATTATGATATGTTTTCACACAGCCACTTGGACTTAACAAACAACTGTCAGAAAATTGCAGAAAAGAATGTAAGTTTGGTGGATCGTCCTACAACAGTCGTCCATGACATCACATGCAAGTGCGTGCCAACCTATGGCCATTTACCTTGTTTTCAGTTCATAAAATATAAAAAGTATAATACTATGATGATTATTATGATATAAGCACTGCAGAAAGATGGAATTCACACTTTATTGCTCACATTCTGTACCTCAATGAAGTATTTATCATTGTTCATTATATAATTGCTTGACAAATCTATATAACAGCTAATCCCACTGTACATTCTGATCAAATCTAAATCTGATCATGACGGGCCTAACTCTAAAAAAAGGAAAATAAATTACAGAAAATATATACTTGCCTACAGTAACATTAAGAATTATCACCCAGAAAGTGCCAATTGATGATCTAATGGTTAACGCCATCTTGATGTCCTCGGAACGACATCGTTCATACTTTCGTAGAAAGTAAACAGCTCAGGATGAAATAATTCACGTCTACATGTAAGCCATTAATCAAAGCGGAGCCCTTCTGCCTGCGAAACAAATTCATGACTATATGTATTCGACAGGGAGGCACATCCAACAAAGTGGTAATTTTGCTTGCCTTGACCTGCTGTTGTTTACAAACCATGAAAGATGTATCCTAGGCAACAACCAAACAAGCACGTCTGCGGCCCCTTTGCCAGTAAAATGGAGGCCAGATAAAAATGGGGGGGAAAGACCTGCGAACACCTGTTCATTCACTCCTCAGGGCCCAACAATTACTTCAGAAAGCCTGAACATCAACTACCTGAAAAATCCCTCTGTTCTACAGGTAATATCTTACCTCCACTGTCTGAACGGCAAAAAAAAAAAAAAAAACACTGACCTTAAAAACTACGTTCCAGATGTAGACCAGATCAGTCCAATTCTATTTGGAACAGCTGCATCTGTGTTTTCTCTCAACAGCAGTTGGGCAGTTTTTTTTTTTGTAAGCGCAAACAAAGAGAGAAAATGCTGAATTAAACAAAATGCAACACCCTGGTATGTGTTAAATAAAATGGAAAACATTCTGTTATCTGGCTGTTCATTAGCTGAGGACAGTCGATACACAGCTGTTGCTGAGTGATGCTATGTTGGGGAATGAAAGCAATTGGGAACCTGCACCAAAGTTTGTGGAATTGCTGGTTTAAGCACCATTTGAAACTAATGATTTTTTTTCCCCACAACTGGTGAGTGAAACATCTAGACAACATCGTTTCATATCAACATGAGGTTTCACTTACTGGTGAATTTGCCATAAATCACTTTTAAATTCTACGATGAAACAGTTACATTTTGACAGGCTCACTCACCTTTGAAATATTTTTAACTTCAAAGCATGAGCAGTGAACCGAACCCAATTTTTGCACAAGGTTTTTGAAATTGGGCTTTAATCTAGGTGTTTCATGACAGTTTACACTATCTGTGTAATGGAAGATTCAGTAAAACATCTGTGATTAAGTTTCTAGGAGAAGACCACATTACAACTGTGTCACCTTCAAAGACAATAAGCTTTGTCTAAATCCAGGTATACTATTCAGCCCAAAGACCATAATAATACATCCCCTGATCTTCATATTAAAGAGAACAAAACAGTTTAATACTTTTTACTGAAAGACTGCCCTCATATTACCCTAACCTGCCAACTGAATAGGTTTCTTCATGTTTTAGGTAGGTGTGTCTTTCGGTAGCAGATTAATGAGTTCAAATTGGCATAACATTTCTTTCATAAAAAGAGATGAACACATACGCCCCAAGTAGCCAAGTCAGCAAGGCAAAAAGGATGCAACAGCATGGTTTATAAATAAATATTTCATAATTTGTCTTTGATATTTGATCAGGTTTTTCATAATGGTAAATAAAATATAAATGATAAAATGTGAACTTTATGGAAAGCTTTATGCTCCTTTGTTTACACATCCGCAAACAACAACACACAACTGATCTAAGGACAAGTTAAATATTACTTGTGAAACGAGAATGAATGACGGCTCAAAAATCATGTTACAAGTATCTATGAAAAAGTAACGGGGGGAAAAAAAAACATTTTGCTGGTATGCTTGCATTGGCAAGAGAATAGAAAACTCGATCACCTTTTGATCCGTGGTGAACTGTCAGATGTTTACCGCTCACATCCGGTTTAAATTTCATGCCCTCTTTCCTGTGTTCGGAAGCTAACAGAGCCTGGCCCTGACACATGAGGAAGACACTTGTTGCTGACATGTACGCCCTGGCAACGGCATTCACTGTGCAGTGCAAATGGAAGCATACAGAAACAATATGATTTACTTTTTATCACCCCTTCTTTTCTGTGCAGAGATGGACAACGACCTCTGGATTTTACTTGAGTTATCTAAAGAATCGCAGATGACATGTTCTCTCTTGCGCATTCTATCATTTCTGTTATTACTATTGATCTGGTAGCCAGCCATACTTTAATATTCCATTTAATATTGCAGACGGACCGATTTTAAAGTTAGTTCACCACATTGCAAGACGGCAAGATGTGGAAAAAAGACATCGAACTGTCAATGAGCTACACCTAGCTCCAGGCAACATAAAAACAACAGCATGCTTCTCCTTTGTTTCACTGACAGCTTGGAGGAACCACAGGCACCGGCAATCAGGCAATCACCTTTTCACTGAAATGATTGGCAGGTATATTTGTGGAGGACTGAGCTGACACTGCTGATTTGATTTTGGCTTTAAACAGGACGTGTTCAAGGAAAATTTAGCAGCGCACTCAAACACTGTAACTATGGCTTAAAAAACAACTCCAGGTTCTGGATTACGCATAATGTTATCCAAACAATATACAAAATAGAGGTCAATTAACCCTCCAGTTGAAAGGTTTTTTTAAACATGGTGGCTGTCATAAACAGATTGACAACTTCCTATCCTGGTGTCTCTGCTTCTCAATGGCCATGCCTGGTAACAAGACTTTTTTTTTTAACACCGCAAACAGTCACGCTGTTTTTGACAAAGGTTGTGGCTGTGGATAGTTTCACGGTAATCACAGGCACCCAAAGCACAATGCCAGTATGTATACCCTCACTTGCTCTCTGTTAGTGACCATTAGTGACTGGGCTGGGCAACCGAAAAGCAGTTGCAGCACAAGTAATTTCTTGTGCTGCATGTCTAACTCCAGCATGGAGCAAAAAGACACTTGACATACAAATGCTGCTGTGAAAGCTCTCTGATGTCTGTCCGAGTTAATTGTCCTCTGCGTCCATTCGGTTTCAGCGCCGCTCTCAATGCCCAACTCTGCTAGTCATACTTTGTTGCTTTTTAAATGATTATTTCTGAATGCCTGGCAATGTGTCACAATTCCTCTCGCAGCGCCCGCATTGGTCCACATTCGTTTTTTTTACGAACAGCATGAACTGAAATTAACTCTGACATTCCTCAAAGGGCAACTGGGACTGCGGAGGGCAAAAAATGCCGGAGCAAAAGGGAGCGAATTAAATGCAAAATCTGAGGCGGTTCGGCTTCGTTTTTAGGGACTGCGAGGCGGTGCAGCTCGTCGTGCCGCGGCACCCGTGACATTCTCAACCGAGACCGCTCATTTAACGAGTTATAATCGCCATGAAATGAAGCTGGCATCAGACAACTGTAGGAATCGCTCTTTAGACTTTCAGCTCGGAGCTCTGGCCGAGCGAAATTTTCCCCTCCGTCGATACATTTCAGGCTTGATTCTCTACCTTAAAGGGCAGTGAGAATGTCAGACGGGCGCGCACATTTCACAGGCCCCGGCACAAAGGATGCACTGCAGTGAAGGTGACATTAAACAGTTAGCATGGCCTCACTCGACAAATCAACCCCTTTTCTAAACGCCAAGGCTTTCCACACCCATTATAGATCTTTCATGTCATACACTTCTATTACTTAGTTTTTTTTAGTTCTCTGGGTAAAATCATATTCATTCCCTGGCTGGTTACCTAATGGTAATGGATTTTGAATTATATTTTTATGGTATAAGAATACTGCAATTGAACTATTTCACTGGATGAAGAGGGAAGAGCAATGAATGGGTAAAATAGCTTTTCAAGTTGTGGTGCTGGGAAAATGAATCATGTAAGATCCAAAAAGCTGTCTGAGAAAAATGAGTGATACTTTAAGATAATATCCTTAAGAAATAAAGGCAAGCTCTGAATCAGGTAAAGGATTGGCATAATGGGCATGGGTTTATGTGTCACTGCCAATCCTTCAGTGGCACAAAGGTCACTCTTTGAAAGATGTGCTGCAGAAAGAAAACCTTTGTCAAGAAAGGGGAATAAAACTAAAAGGGTAAAGATTTAGTTTACTTGTGCATCACAGAATGAAAGTTCAAAATTTCAAATTGATTTTTCACACCACAGTGTATGTGTATTTAAATGGTGTACAACATCTATGCCATCTTGAGAATTTATTAATATACTCTGCAATAAACGAGAAAAGCATACAGATTCCATATCACTGAAATAATTTAAGTATCAGAAGAATCAGTTCAACATTAATACACATCTTCTGTACTTGCAGAAGAGCAGAGAAGAGATGGTGTAAAACTAACAATGCTATTTTAAAGATGACAGGACCTGCTTTAGCTTCAAATAAAAACTGTGAAACACGCCGTTTTAGACCAAAGAGAAAATCTGCAAGATAACTTTACATTTAGTTTTAACTGACATCTTTTATATTTCTGTTTTGTATAAACAACTATATAATGTTCTTCAATAATCCCGTTTGTCTTTGTGTACGTGTGCGTTTCCATCATTATCGTACCAATAAATTATTACCTGAATACTGCTAGTCATTGTTCAAGAAGGTGTCTCCTTGACTCTGTTGCCTTTATCAGGCAGGAAGTGATGAAGCATAGCTACCGGCTAAATTCATTTTCAGCATTCCCAAATACCTCACTTTCAGTCTGATATTTTACTACCCTGGTGTGGTTTTTCCAGCAATCCTGGTTATTTAAGACCCATGCAGAGCAGCATCTAACCACGGCTGTGCAGTTTCAGAAAGACTGAAAAAACACACATGAATGAAAATACACACACCGCTTGGAGAAAAAGTAATAACAATGTGTCATCTAGATTCAAAATACATAAATGTCAGGAATCGCTTCGAAAATAGCACTTTAATAAACGTTTAAAATTATGCCGGTCTGCACATATATTTAGCGTGTGACACATTGACAAAAGCGGATGGAGTTTCTGCTTCTGACTTTTAAAGTATTCTATTTTCTGTTCACGTGCCTACAAATAGAATTTCCACCTCTTACTGCTCGTTTGTTCTGTTAAGGAGCACCTAGGGTGGTTTCGAAAAATTAAACGCAGGCAGAAAGCTTGGATGAATGTGCTAGGAATTTATTAATAGACCTTGGAAGTGGCCATCAATTTAAGAGTGTGCTTGCTACGCCCTAAACAAAAAAAACTTTTTTGGGGTCAGTTTAAATACTTTTCCTTGGATACTTAATTAGAGGTTTCAGTTAATTTCAAGGTAATTCTGAGACTAAGGCCGTTGCAATTCCTTTCCGGAGGCATGACCTTTTGAGGACTACAGCCTCAAGTCCCAATCCTTTTGCAGCACATGCTGTACACAAAAAAAATCTACATATAAACCCATGCCAGTTCCACAAGCCCACTGACAGTTCTTGCTAAAAGCAATATGTGTGATGGAAGGGTTTAAGTATAGGTTTAAAGAATAACAATTAAAAAAACAAGCAAGCAAGCAGTGAAACTCCACATCCCCCCAAAAAACAGGCCATTTATTACCCAGAAGAAAAAAAGGAAAAACAGCCCCTTGCGAATAAAACGTCTTTTTTAACGAGAGAATCTTAGCCTTTCAGAATTTATTAATGACAGCACTGCTTTGAAGGGGAGCCAGCGAGTGCCCACTGTCTGTCACCCTCGTTCCCTCTGATCCGTCAGCCAGGGGCGGCTGACATCGCTGCAAACACAATAACAGCCATTCAGCACATCCTCTCCACCTGCCAGCAGGGAGGAGGGACCATCGTTTCAGCAGTCTGCCGAGAAATAAAAACTGCGCGGATATGGCCACGAGGCTTCTGGCCGCCCGACGTATACATTTCGAGTCCTCCGAGCGGAGGGAAAGCTATTCGTCACTCACGGCTTTCTGGGGCTGCCAGCGATTGTCGCTCACTCAGACAATTCAAATAAGCGAAACCCAGGGAGCTCTGGATGATTTACTTTTCATAAAGAAAGCACACAAAAGTGGCTGGCCGCAGACCAATCTCTCTCATGAAATCAGCGCGGAACATTTAACACTCTCCCACCCAGAGGAGTTCGGAGAGGGCCGGCGGAATTCACCCTCCGTTACCCGCCCTCTCCGGGGAGAGAGGAAAGGCCACCTTCATCTGGTGCCTTGACAATGTAAGAATGGCAATATTTACAACAGCCTGTCAATTTTTAGACTGGAACATCGCTGCCAGACAGAGAGTCTCCTTTGGGGAATTAACAAGGAGCCTTATTCAAACCATTCTCCTCTGGAACGTTTTTCGGGGGGGATTATGCAATTCCATACAGATCGCATCTTGATGAGGATACCTGACTTTTGTGTTTTCGATCATGCTGACCTTGGTAACTGAACTGCACTGTTTTGTAGTTTTTTTGTGATTTGGTGACTATTTGGCACACCTGATTGCACCACAACATATGCAAAGTCCATTAGGATGCCCATAATTTTGAAAACCATATTCACTGCAGAGGGTGAATATTTGAATACATTTCTTGTCATATGGCAAAAAAATCCTTTGATATAATTTCTGACAAAACATAATTAGAAAGCCAATGTGAAATTTTTCATTTCTTTCATTTGTTTTTGTTGCGCACACCTTTAATGGGTAAATCTACATCTAAATTCAGACATTGTTACAGACATTGCGATGGTCATGAGTTGCAATTGACTATAAGGGGAGAACATAAAATAAAAGTTGATATCGTTACTATCATAAATGTCTGAAATATTTTCAAACAATCCTTGCTGAGAGAAAACATGCAGCTAGTTTTGATTTGCAGTGTATGAGTGGAAAAAACAGTACGCTATACAGAGCAGAAAATATTTAATAAACATTTGAGGTTATCCTACATGGATTATCAGGAAACAAGGATAATGTCCAATTTAGCTGTGCAGGTCATTAATCAATGAGAACTTAGCCTAAGGACTCACCCTGACAGCACAGTGTAAAATCACTGTAATTGTACTGAACAAGTCTAGTTGGCTTGAAGTCAGTTCCAACATAAACCAGCGCTCTTTCCAAATTCTGCAAAGTCTTGTCTTTGTATACCAAAAAACCTTCAAAGAAATCATATAAAATATTTCTTTGTATGAAACAGTACTGTCTGACTGCAGTAAACATGTCAATTAATTTAGCCCAGTTAGCTTTCCAGAGAGCAGCCATTCCAGGGAGCAGGTTTGAGGGGAGTGATACGCAGCAGGGTGGATCAAAGCTGCAACCTCAAAGACAATGACAGCATCCAGACACTCCCCTGCCACTGCTAACTAACTAAACTTCAGTTTATCTGAGGCTAGATATGCGACCTGGCTACAATGCCATTATATGCGTCACAAATTCAGACATTTGTTGACTATATTCTGTTGCTACTAACGGGGACACAAAGTAGGAAGTCGGGGTGAGGAAGGCCATGTTAATTAAAGAGATGGCAGCGCAGTAAACTGCGGCAACCGCCTCGGCTCTGCCCCGCCGATCAAGCGCTGTAACGCAAACCCGGGCACACAGACGCGTCCGGAACCGCTTCCTGAATGGGCTCCACGCTGGGCGGACACGCCACAGAGGGCCAGGAGATCCGCGCGAGACCCCGGCGGATCTGAAACGGCGCCGGACCGCTGCCAAGAACCGGATTAATCCCTGGCGGCGTTCCACACAAAAGGGCCCCGACAGGCTCCCGATCTCCCTGACCTTCTCCCGCGAGGCCGGTGGAGAACTGGATTATGGGAGATGACAAGTGACAGGTGCAGCCAATTACCAGCGGTGACATAAGGCCCGGATAAGGGGACAAGGTTACACAGTCGCACTCCTCTGTGGGTACTTGGGTGTCGCCAAAAAACATAAATAAATAATTCTGAGAAGAAAACCATAATCCACAAGACGGTCGGTGGACATCAAAAGAGTCCACCCCACGATGCACCTCTCATTAAAGCATGACTTTCTGTTGTGAAGTCCACCAACTGTGGCTGCATTCACTCTCACCTAACCTGGCAATCTGTCAGGAGAAGGAGGGAAAAAAAGCAAAATGGCCGCAGAGAGTGGAACTGAGCATTCATCTCTGCAAGCAGCTTTCTTCCTGCCAAGAGAGATGTCCCTCGCGCTATTCCACTCCAGTCATGTTTAATGAGCGAGCGGGAGGAGGATCAAATGTGTTTTCTGAAGCGTACTTGTTTGCAACACAAATTAGTATACTGTGATGAGCCATCACTCAAAAATAATGAATGCTGGGGCTCCACTGTGTAACAGTGTGAAGAACTCACACACAGAGCAATTCATTTTGGTGCTAAGTGAACTTTTACTTCCTCATACTCGCAGACTCTGATTGGGTCTATACAATTGAAGTGGAATTAGACTGAAGTCACCCCATTACGTTTGAGAGCGCACTGATCATACAATGCTGGTTGCCACAGCCTTTCAAACAACACCATTTAGCCACTTTACCTCCATATGCAGCGCTAAATAATTGTATCAACAGAAAACTGTTCCAGAATTTTTCTTCTCCATAGATCAGGCGCTACATGTTGACAATACAGATTTATGATTTATGATTTTACCAGGATTAATAAAGATGAGCTCCTTTGTGACATTCTCATGCGCTCCACTCTCGGTGGCACCACAGAAAAGACCCACGGTCCTGATGTCCTTCACGGTCACCCAGCACCCACTGGTTGGAATCAGGGAGAACAGGCCTGCCAAAGCCAGTTGTTTTTTCACCCTGTGAAACCAGCAATGGAGTGCACCCCACTGGTGTCCAAGCAGTCTAGCCCTTTCTCATTCTCATTCATATTCAGATATCCACACAACAGCTGGCCTTGCTGTACGACACACCATGCTAAAGCTACTGAAAATCATCCACCGGTCTCAGGTGCAGTAGCTGTGAATGGCTTGCCTAGCTGTCTGATCAATACCTTCTGCCTGTTGGTATCCTAAACACTGTCATGTACCACAGAGTTCTTAACCATAATAATGATAAATCATTAATGCCAATAACATAATTAACGTATGCAGCACAAAAACGATTTCACTTTGACTTTAATTTAGCCTCACTGGTTTGCTGTTCATTGTATAGGTAAAACTTAGCATTGACTGTGAGTGGGTAGGTTTGGAGGAAACAAACAGAAGTGGGAACATATCACTTGGTTTTAACAGCTTGCAGCAGATTCATTCCACAAAAGACTGCAGGGACATCTGACATGCAGTTATTAGTCAACACTTAATATGAGTCATTATTCAATGCAGCAGCCACAGTTTTGGGTCATTCCAGATTCAATGACTCGATCAACCATTTGATTTTAATGAAAACTAGGTTTTCCTTCCAATGGGAGGAACCTCGACAGAAGATGAGCTGTGCTCCATCTTCGCTGCATCTCTCTCCAAAGATAAACCTCCCTCGAATGTGACTCAAGCAACTCTATCTACACTGCTAGAAAAGAGGACACAGCCTTGCCACTGGTAGGTACTGGGCTGCACTAAATGGCATTGCGAATTGCTACTTCGGTTTCAGTTTTAGACTTTAGTACACAAATATACAATACCATGACCGGAAGCCAAGAACAGCAATAACTGTTAGACATATTAACAGTACAGAGGGGTGTTATGGTAAGCTGCACTGAAATTGTGGCATTTGCATCTCTCAACAGTATTAGCAACACTTCGAAAACTAAAACCCAGAATCATTGGACTTTGACTGGTTTACATCTCGTGTCTGCATTTCTCCCTCCTGGAGTGATACAGTCGCACGTCTGTGCTTACTTTAGTGATAATCTGAAGATCAGAGGTTTCAGCTCATTCCAGCCTTGATTCCAGGCTTAGCTTTACTTCAGATATGAAATATTTTTCACCCACACTGAGAATGTAGTCATGCAGGCTACCTCCTGGCCAATATAACTTTTCACACAGTGTCATGAGACCTGCACTTCCGAGACAACAACCAGGGAACCTAGCTTTAAAAAAAAAAGAAAAAAGAATACATTAAATTGCCACATTGAATAGAGCAGACTGCAATAATTACCCACCCTTGGGGAAAAGCCTACTGAAATAGTGGAAAAGTTGAGCACGGCGCGGTGCTGCAGAAAGCAGACGCTGCCTCTGAGCACATGTGACAGGTGGGCCGGGGGTTAGAGGTGGGCTCAGCGCTCGCTCACACACGCCCACACACGTAGAGGCCCAGCCACTCTCTCTCACTGCCATTCCACTGCGCTGTGCTGGACAGTGCACTTTTCTTCATTTTTCCCCCCCCTTTTTCCCCACCTTGTGCAGCCCTATTTCAGAATCGCCAAATGTATGTTAGGCTCATCTTACAGCACCAATCGCTGCATTCGCTCAGGAGCGGTGAGGTGAGACGAGTGAAGTCGGCCGGCATACTCACACGCAGCAAACGGCTATTTTTCCACACTCCGTGCCACACAGCATGCTACAGCAGAGCGCGAGCTCATTGGAGGACAAGTGCTACTCCGCTGATGTCATCCAAGCAACTCACAATCACCTCATGAATCGCAGGGCATCTGACAGTGGTGAGATGAGGAAACCCGTGCTGAACTACCCATCCCTATCCCTGGCGGAGCAAAGCCAGTTTTGTTCTGCATCTGTGGGCTCATGATCATTGTCGGCAAATGGCACAGCTGGGATCGAACCAGGCCCACTGAGCTTAGCTGGAGTTCAAAGTGAACGCCTGAACCAGAGAGCTCAGGACCCCCAACTTCCTTTTTCAGTCTTGTTCTGGTTATGATCCAGCTCTGGTGTTCCGAAACTGGGCATGAAAAAGGTCATGGCAAACCAGGATTTTGAGACTAGTGTGCCAGGGTTTTGTGTATTTTTCAGGCTTAGAATACAGAAAAATTTAGATCGAATTCAAATCAGGAAAAATTATCGCTAAAATGATTGCCAGTTCCTTTTCAATCTGCACGTTTTAAATAGCATGAACTATTCAAGATCTTGATATGGCCTTTAAAGCGATTTCAAAAACCTTTGACAATCTGATATGGGATTTCAGTACATCATGTGGTTGAATCCCACTTCCTGACATAGTCTGAGTGATCGCGTCCCGCTGCTTATTTTACTAGAACGGAATGCAGATGTGGGATAAGATAGAACAAGATCTTGCACCCCTTGCACCCGTCGGTGAGACAAAATTTACACGTGCTGACAGCTAGCAAGGCCTATTGGTTGGTATTCAGACTCAGTGCACAGCAACACCAAAACCTCAGCCAGTCCTGATTTAACTGCCGGTGATTTCTGTCTCTCTTTGCACACACTCCCCAATAATAAATACCTGCTGAAACAAAAATACATTCACTCTCCCACAGAAAAGCCTTAAATACTGAGAAAATTAACGTGACGATGAAGAAAACGTCTGCGTACAAGTGCAATAATCAAAAAGAGCTTAAGGATGCATTTTCGCAACCTTCACGACAATATGAAAACAATCCCGACAGCCACCGTGGCTTTATGGGGTGGGGTGGCGGGAGCAGGCGGGGGGGAGATCCCAATTTATTTGTTGGCCCTTTCTCCGATTTCACTTGCGGTGCACACGGGCTGTGCGCGAATGCATTAGCAATAACATAATTGAGGATAATTTGTTTTCTCTAATCATAACAGCATTAAATTACAGATGTTAAGTATGGAGGATATGGAGAGAGCCAGAAGGCCTGCTGGCAGGAGCAGTAAACGCCATGTCCCAAGCCCATATGGAAGCGTTTTGTTTCCCCAGCCGTGCCCTGTCGGCTTTAGCAGAAGTGGAGGCTACCGCGCAAGCTGCTTTGAGAACCTGCCTCGACACGGCAAAGTCAAAGTCTTCCCGGGCACACGGGAGCCCTCTCTCCATTCACCCGACAAGAGAGGCCTGTGGCAAGCGACAGGGGTACAATTTTGGTACAATCAGAACAGCCAGCACCATAGATTATCCCAAAACTATTCGAAGCGCAGAGAAATGAAGGCACAGCCTCTGCACTGAAATTTTTACCGCATTTTTTGCCATTTTGGCTTTCCTCCGTGTTGGACTCGGGCTGCCGATGAATTACCCACAATGCTTTGTGCACTCTGCAATGCAATGTCAGTAACATCAAACAGTGAAATGGACAACAAGGATTTGCCACTCCCTTCTCAATTGCCACGTTTACACGATATGGAGACGGTAAAAGATCTTTCACAATACATAGCGCCTCCACAAAAAACACAATATATAAAGCGGCACCTAAGGTGTCTGTAAGCTTCAAGACTCTGATCATCATGAGTGACATGCACTACGAGCAGTATCCAATTCATTTGTGCCAATGTCAGCTCATACCAATCGTCAATTTCATTCTTTGCTCATCCTCTTGCTACCTG
Organism: Megalops cyprinoides; assembly: GCF_013368585.1. Lineage (NCBI taxonomy): Eukaryota > Metazoa > Chordata > Actinopteri > Elopiformes > Megalopidae > Megalops > Megalops cyprinoides. The sequence goes on along the minus strand of NC_050587.1, from coordinate 18,155,754 downwards.
TGTAAGTCTCAATTAAAAAGACACTCAAAAATATATGGAAAGTAAAAGCAGACTGAAATAATCCTATATTGTGTCAATGAAACTGAAGAAGTTGCAAGACATTACACTGGTGAATCCACAACAAGCACCAGCCCATCCCCACTCACTGTGGACGGCCTTCACATGCAAAGACCACTACAGCTTCAGTAGTCTTCAACGAAGAGAAGCTGACAGAAATAACCCTGTTTATTAGACTCTGCTGCAGAGCAGGGCCCAGTCTGGAGCAAGTATAATGTTAAAGATTTTATAAAAATTGATATGTTTCATATGGATCCAATCGAGGGAAGTGGGGGACAGAAAGTCGGGAGAACTTGGCTTGTTTTTGATATCGCAACTTAGATATGGGGCAAGTAGCAGCAAACTTGCCTTTTTTACCATTGAGGTCATTTTTGTCTGGAGACTCTAAAAATACATTATGATTTACAGTCCAAAGTCAAAAATCATACACTTCTAAACTACCCCATTACCATCTAAGGATGAAAAACACAAAGAACAGTCATGTGTTTTTTAAGAGATTATACGCAATTTGGTACCGAAGAAATTCAATAAATGACATGATGACCCGTTACTAGGTAACACCACGAAACACTGTTATAACAATATGGTGAAGCGCAAGGCACAAAGATGTTCACTTGTGTCCTATGCTAAACTGACGTAAGACGGTTAATTGCTAAGACTGCTTCAGACATTACTCAGACGGTAATGTCTGTGGACAGTTTTCTTTTTAAACATTATCTCTGCCCATTTGCAAGATTATTAAAAGGTAGATAATCAAAACACAGCCTGTCCCTGAGATTCTTCAGTTTCAAAGATCTGAAAGAAGAGTGGTGACTAATCAAAAGGCACCCCTTGCTGTCAACCTGGAGATGTCCTGCCTCTTTGCCGCGGTGATGGCACGGCGTGCTGTGACGCTGGCAAAGCTGCTGGCTTTCCCGAGGGAGCCCCGTGTCGGGCCGGACCGCGGAGCTCCCAGAATCCCTTTCTCCGTTTCCAGGTGATCACACACATGTGCGCACTCCCTCACCTAAGATCTCTCGAGGCCCCCTGCCAAAATACGAGTGGGACGGAGCACTCCACTGGAACAATGCCCCCTTTGTCCCGGGCCGGCACTATACCTACTGGCCCACTCTTTGATTCCGGGCCAAGACAAACCACTGCGTTGGGTTACAGCTCTTGTAGCCAAACAATCTGCGCTTGTGTTTAATATACTACAGTCTGTCTGCATTTTGCTCACTGTCAATCATGCACCAGCGCCTGGCGGGGCCAGGTTCTTATTTCATTAATTTTAATAAGAAAAGGGTGTGTTTATTACAACCAGAAAATAATGCACGGCCGGTCAGCGGCCCGGGCTTGAGCAGCAAGATAAACTGTGGGGTAAATCACCGTGCTTGTTTTCTCTCCTGGGTCCCGCTGCGGAGTGGTGACCCTAAACTGTCAGCTTTCATTGGCTGAGGTCATAATTATTCCTTTTCAGACAGGTAGCAGTACTGGGTTCAGATGTGTATTAGTGTAAAAGAAAAAAAAAGTAGCATAGTATCTTAAGTTACAAAACAAATGTGTAAATATGAAACAATTGAGAATTTTTTTGTCTATGTTGTCAAGAATGAAATACAAGAAAGTAAACCAACCAACTTTCATATATCTTTCTGAGTATAGGCTATTTGGCATTTGTTTCTTAGATATAAAGGAACATAGTCCATTACGGAGGAAAGCATTTACCCATACAATCAAAGACTGATGTGAGATATGCGTTTACGATATTGAGTGCTTTTGATTCACATTATGCTTTTTGAAAGAAAAAATATTAGGAATAATTCTGCATCTCCTCTGTATCTCTTGTGCAACAACACATCCAGGGGTAAAAAAAAAATCCACCCCAAGTTACAGGACAGGATCGGCCTGTGTGTGGCAGAGCTTTGGCTTTAAATGTCCACACACACTACAGTGCACGAGGAGATGTTATTTTTATACTGGGCTGCTGAAATGATCGTGCCGGACTGTCCATCGAACCACCCTGACCTGCATCTTATTGAGATGTTAGTGGGTGTGTGGGTCGGAGACAAGACAGCGGTGCCAGGAATATATAATATAATAAGGGGAAGGTTTTCCATGCCGCCCCATCCAGGACCAAATGTGCTCTCCATTTACCGAGAGTGCGGTAATTGTAAATGTCTGAAGATGCAAATCTGACAAAAACATAAGAACGCAAATAATAGCGTAGTCAAGGAGAGCGAAGGCCAGCTTCCATTTTTCCCCATGTAAACCTGCTTTGTGAGAGCGGATTGAGATTGATTCCATTTTGGCAGATGAAAAGAGAATAGCCTTGCGTTCGAGCAGAAGCCATGAAAGCCATGGCCTTTATGTGGCAATTATTACAGCGCCACTGAGCCATGAGTCATCCTGAAATATCTTCACATTATTTGTTGATCATTTGCAATTCAGAGCTTACAAAGCAGGATATAGATTTTTATACATACTGTAGCTGAAAGAGGAAGATGGAAGTTGTTCCATACGAAATTTTGGCTCAGGGAGAGACGCGACAGCACAGCAAATTGATCCAGTGTGGAAAGGGACACTCAAGCAAGGACCTTATTTCAGATAACTTACCATATATGGCTAATGCCAAACCCTACAGGTTTATACACACTCCAAATTTCAAATGAAAGACCATGTTAACCGGCCTTCGTTTCAGCTCTTTGGAACACACTCACAGTCATCAGTCCCAGATCAGCTTGAATGTAGGGTGGGACTCTTTTTCCCCAAAATACAACTCTCAAAATGGTAACTTTCACCATATTAATAGACTAGTCAAAATTTCCAACATTAATGGGGAGTGGCAAAAGGTGCCACCAGTGGCCGAAGTGACGCCAGTGGAAAGAGAACGCATTCAGCAGCTGTGACAGTTTTTTGTTTGGTTTCTTTATACTCCCCTTTTCACCGGGACTTCAGAATGGTTGATTGAGCATAAAGCTGCACCCCGGCACTATCCTCCTCTAATATGGGGAGGTGCTGAAGCAAGGCATATGCCTGTAGGAGTCCGTCAATATACTCACCTGCGTCCAGCTGCTATTTCACACAGTGAAAATATTACATTCCCCTACTCATCACAGAAGTCTACATGTCAACTCAATTGTCCAACTTTGAAATAACTCTAACAATAATGTTTACTATATAGCTGAAACTGTAGCCAACTAACTAGCTTAACAATGCCTGCCAGGCAGGGCACGGTACCTTAAGAGAGCTGACACAATTGTCCCAAAACGGTATGAAAAAGTCTCAGACCGCTTAGCTAGCTAGACTTCCAAACCACTAAATTACCAGTCTGTCCAGACCACAAACCACAAAATGTTACAAGACCCTGTTCGACTGTATCAGAAAACTGTACATCTAAACACGCTCACAACTAAGCCTTAACCCTAAGAAACTAAGCCTTATTAACAGCCATATTCAGTATTTGTTCTAAGCAGGAATAATTTACACTGGTTCCCATACAATGATGTGCACAAATCCGTATTAAAGTAGGAATGATCATAAAAAGCCATACTTGATCCCATTTACAATGCTAAATATGACTGCATGAAGCCTTCTGTATATTTGAGACCTGAAACCTCTAATCACAGATGTAACAGAAGCTGGAACTGACCAAGCTGCTTCATACAAAGATAGCATTTCTATCTGTATGTTGTTTGTTATTCTGGCACTTCAAGCAAAAAGAACAAAACTCTGATGCACAATGCTTGGATGTACCGTCCACATTTTCCAGTGTCTGAAAAGCACAAGCAGTGTGCACATAACTCAAAGTCAGTTCACCTGCAAAGAATGAGAGCTGGTGAAGTAGGATCAGTCAATTCAAAATGAAGCCTTCAGGAATAAAGAGACAGGGAAAAGACAGACAGCCTCACTATCGAGGTCAAAAAGCACCAAGCTCTCTTGGCCCTTGACATACAAAAGGAAAAAAATAATCGCTGTCAATTGATGAGATGCTACTTGAGAAAAAAAAGCACTGAAACTGAGCATCTCTGGAAGCTACGGTGCTGAAAACAGCAAGGTCGGGTGCTCATAAACAACACACACTGCAGAATCCCTTCACCTCCATCAGTACATGCCCACCCATGGAGCTGCGCTCACTTGCATTCTGATTCTGGTAAGGGCCATTCACTGTAGCAAAACGCCTAGCCAAGTAAATCAGTACTTATCTTTAGGAGATAAGTAATGGCCACATGCTTCTTTTTTATTTTTCTGGTCTTGACAGAGAGCTATTATCAAAATTGCAATGGAAAACACTTGCCATTTTGAATAGAAGTGCTGGTTAAGGAAGTACTTGATAAATAAAACTGCCTTCATGACTAGGCTGAAGTGACTCTTACATACTACAAGTAATAGATATACTTTGTCTAGATTATAGGCCTGGTAACTGGTCATAGGGGTTGTCAGCCAAAATTGATTTGTGTTCAACTGCTTCAAGACCCTGTGCAGTCCGTGTTACCACGTTCCACAGCAAGAGTAACGATAACAACAACGTGCATTTTCTAGGTTTTCCCTAACTTAAATGGGGAAAAAACTGACACTGGGAATTAGGTAAAGAAACATGGCTGCCACAAACCAGCTGAGTTCTGCCGTTCCCACATGATGGGAAAAAAAAGACTCTTGCTCATTTCGCTGCGGGGACTGATTATCAGCGCAATAAGCGAATATGTTGAGTGGTAAAGCTGTTGTGATACACGGGAGCAACATTTTACGCTTGCTCGGGCATGCACTCACGCTTGGTCTGCATTTAATCGCTGCTTGCGGCTACACTTTCGTGTCATGTGCTTATCACACACCTCTATCAAGTGAGACTAATTAAGCTTCCATTTCTACATCCTATTATATAAACCACGGACTCTTAACTTCAGCAGTTCACGTAAGGTGCTTTACTTTACGGTGCGCCACCCCGAATTTGACCCCACAGTACCAGGATGTAGAGAGCTCCGCTGCCTCACGGGGAAAAGCAGGCCTCACCTTTGAAGGGTACGCAGCTAAGCGTGCCCCAGACTCCACCAGCACAGGCACACCCTTGGAAAAACTGCCCGCCCCACCCTCCAGCCTGCACTGCTTAAGGCAGTCGGTCAGCTTGGTTGTGCCCGCACCCTCAGCAGAACCAGAAAAGAACATTTTCTTATCGACGCGGCTGCCAACAGCAGATATACCTTTTTTTTTGTTTTTAACACTGGAAATTAGTTAGTTTGGGGAAGCAATTATATTTAACAAGACTCTCCATTTTTTTCCAATCTGATAAAGCAAACACAGCGGTGAAAAGCTCCTTGGGCTTTCAATAAAGGGAAGCTTATATTCATAAAGTCTTAACACGGTCTCCCGAGGCCGCTTCAAATGTTGAAGTAATTATTGGGGGAAAAAAAGGGGGGGGGGGGTTGGGCGGCGAACCCGACGCACCAGGGCTACAGGTTTCCCTTAAGTGTTTCTGCCTTTTTCAGGGGGGAAAGGGGGATGATTCGCGTGGCCGTTTGCAGAGGCATCCTTCATACGGGGAGAAACACGTACCTCCTCTCAGGGCTCTGGGGCTCTGACTCACTCTCTCTCTCTCTCTCGGTCCGCGTCCAGGACCGGACTGGCACCGGCTCCGCCTGATCGCCCCTCGGCTCTTTCTGTGCAGTAATTTCACTCCTGCGCCAGCATTTCTCTCTCACCTAGCCAGCCCCGGCCTGGGCTCATTTGATGTCGGGCCAGCGGGTCTGATGTGCGTGTTGAGGGCCGGCAGGCGCTTGCGGCTCCTGCCTGGCCGGGAGCGCCGTGCGGCTTCAGCGACACCCCGGTGGCATCGTCGCCGTCAACCCTCAGGGTGGGGGGGGGGGTCAATAAAGTTGCCGCTATCAAAATGCCACTTCCTGTCGCAGACAAGGCTTTGGATGTGTCTGATCATGCCTCACGTGTCGTGTGTGAATGTATCTGCATTGAAGCAATGCCATTTTCACCCTTGCTTGCCAGTTACGTTGTAGCATTAGCGTCCCCAAAATGATATGCTGTAATGTTAGCATTAACAAGTATCCAAAACAATATTGGATGAAAGGAATTTCACTGATTTTTGTCCTCATACATTCGCAGTAAATAAATAGTGGGAGAGCTTTGGATCGTACCATTACCAGTCCACCACTGTCTGCATTCTATAGAATCCATTATTTAGTAAGGGCTGCATGGTAATGGCAGAACAAGCCAAGGACTTAAACATGACTGTGTGTGATTGCATTTCGTAAGTGTGCAAGAGTTGTTCCACTTTTGTAGTACCCATGACTATCGTTAACATTTCTGTCTACTTGCAGTTGTGCAAGCACACACATTAAATGCAGTAAGATTCCACAGATATGAATTTCCTATCACTTTGCTAGTGATACAGCAATAACAATAACGACAAAAGTTCGTAAATTCACAGAGTGACAGACACAAAGACCGGAGCTGAACTTCCATCAGATATTCAGTAGTCACCTGACAGCGTCTGCTGCCATCATTCTCACCCTCCCGCACTGAGCTTCAGATGCCTGTGAACAAGAGTCCAATCCTGCAACAGCAGCGGCCGCCCCGGGGTCTAAAAGCGCAACAGTGCCTTCCCCTGGCCGCTCTACGGCAGAGCGTTCGGTACACGAGCGAGGTTCTGAAGCGTGAAGGGAAAGCACCACAGCAGCATGGGAGATCGATCGCAGTGGGCAAGGTCACTCTTCTCGAACTCACAGGACTGGAGGACACCTGAGCCTGGCTGGGAGATTCAGCAGACAGCTACACAGCCCTCTGCACTTCTACGGGTGAAAGAAACCTAGAGTTTGCTTTAGCAAAGATAAGCAAGATTCTCAACAGTTTAAGGTTGAAGTCAGAGTCCTTCTTTTAACTTAACTCGTCAGGTTTGGTACATGTTACTGTGAGGTGTAAAAACCTGAAAGTGTGCTTGCATTGAGGGGATTACAGTAATGATCATGGTCGACTTCAAAGTAACAGATACGAGGGCATAACTGCACATTTGTACCACGCTATTATGCATTATGCCAACTAAATAAATGTGTAGTCTATCACTCTAAAACAAAAGTATATAACTCAAGTTCACATACGGTATTTTCACTAAATGATAATACAATTACATTGTACACAATTTGACCTCTAGTAGCTTTGCAGCATTTCACCAGTCTCCTTTATCATACTGTTGCTGAGAACATAATCAGTGGATTACATTATTGTGGGACTGAACAGAGAATGGCTCATCATTGTACAGATACCAAGCTACTGAAGCCACAGGCTCCTTGCTTCATTAATTTCTTACAGAGGTAATTATTAAGGGGGAAGGGCCGTATTTGATTAGCTGACAATAGAGTAAAATTAAAGAGTAATTAGTGTGTGGGTTAGAAATTAATATGGAAACTGTTGTAGCCCCAGAGAGCACAAAGCTCATTTACAAATCTTAATATTACCCATCACCACTGCAACAGTGGCTTGAACTAAAACAGGTTTCTCAGCATAGTACTGCCATCTGCTGGAAGCATGCAGAAATGCAAAAATGGGGACAACCTGCATTTAGAGACTGCTATTTAATTTCTGAATGCCTTGTAATTATGATATTACCAAAATTAATACTCAACCACAAAATAAATGTTTTATTCAAAAATGGGACTGCACTGCAGTGGTTGTGAACACTGTTCTTGTTCAATGCTGACCGAGAAATTGAGGGTCGGAGCTCTGTCCTGGCTTACCTGCGGCTTGTCTTCTGACTCCGCTCTTCTTCTGCGGGCTCGGCCTTCTTCTCCTCAACTTTCTCTTTTTTCAGCTTGTTCGAGATTCGCTCCCTCATCTCCGCCCTCCCTGCAGCATCGTCTTCATCTTCGTCTGTGTCTCCTTCGTCTTCCTCGTCCACTCCCTTCATCGTACAAAACAAACACACAGAACTTGTATCTGGAGAAAAAAGTCACAAGGACTCCTGCTAATATTACATGCCGTGAAGAGCAAAATGAACAGAAAAGCTATTGTGAAAAAGGCAATGGAGACTCCTGAAGCCTTTTCATGTGGAATTCACCAGTCTGATACAAAAAACGTAGGTGCCATAGCTTACAAAAGGCCTGAAAAAACTGACACATCTGTATTAAACAGATTTCAATGTGAATAAAATAAGAAAGATGACACCTCAGATCAACTCATTACCTACCCCTGATGAGTCTCCTGCTTCTTGTTTGGATTCTTTCCTTCAAAAGAAAAAAAAAATCAATTTTATCATCCCACTGAATATACATGCCTTTTCTTTTCTTGTACTAACATATTCAACATTTCCTGTTTGACCTCATGACAGAGCGAGACTCGTTTCAATTGCGGGGGCAATATTTCTAAACAAAAGGTCAGCAGGGTCAGAGAGAATGGGGTTTGCTCGAGGTCCAGCGCTCTCGAATCGTTAGTGCAGACACAACTATGTAAGGGCACCATACATCAAACACAGTCGCTGGACCACAGTTACACCCAGCTTCACACATTCTCTCTTTCCCCCGTCTGCTCAGGGCACTACAGCATGGAGCGCCTCTGCTGTGCTTGATTTATATATGACATGTTCCAACAGCAATGTTTTAAATAAAAAAGCAGATTCTTCCCGGTGTCATTCTGAGGAAATATTAATTTAGAAAGCCAACAACAGTAAACGTGAGACAAAAGCCACTGAACTGCGGGTTGGTCAGGCGGGCGCATGCCGTCATTATACCTGTTGATGGCAGGCACCGAGCTTAACCTGGGGTCGTCCTTCAGTAAATCATGGCTGCTCTTGCTCTTGCCTTTCATTGTCTGCAAGAAGAAACAAGGGATGCCGTTTGCACTGCAATTTGTCTTCCCGACCCTGCAATTTCGGAGAAACTTCTGCTGCGGTAGCTCTTCGGGGGTAATGCGTAATATCCTCTGCAGGCTCGGACCGGCGTGTCTGAAACCGCACTTCTGTTTGAAATGACTGAGAAAACTAACAACGCTCTAAGCCCTCCTGTTACCTCTCCAATCACCCAGTGCCACATCGCGCGCATACTTTCGAATATGATCTCTGAGCCTGAGAAATGGAGACAGTTCGGCCATCACCACAGGTGGTCATCCCGAATGATATTTGCCATCATTTTATTCAATCCACAGTCGTCAAAAATCGATTATGCTCACCAGCGGCTTGACCACACATATTGCCTTTGCACAACGGGAGTTTGTTCAAAGGGTACCGTTTTCCCACAGGAAAACTACAGCAATACAGTGATCACAGAGTCAAACTGTATCATTGGGTAATTAACTGTAAATCAGTATTAATCCATAAAAGTTATTGGCTAACTGGTGCAGTTATGAGCAGTTATGAAAATTATATCCTTAGAACAAATTAGTCAGACTACTGTTTATGCAAAGTCTGTATGGGCTGATAGCTGCTCATACTCCATTTTACTACTTAATTTTAGCGTTATTGCTTACTGCATATTTAAAGTTAATTAACCAATGCAAATGTTTTACATTCAGCCAGCTTATTCAAGTCCAGTTTGCATTTGATGACACAAAGAGAAATTATCCTTGCTGCTTTGACGTCTTGAGGTTTGCAGTAATTTTAGCAGCTGAAGTTACATATATTAACATATATTGACATATATTCCATTACTCCTTCCATACAACAGCATTCTGACGTGCTGTGCATTTGGCAAACTGCATTACACCATTGGAGGCTATCATAGTTCCCATGTTTGTCTTGCTAGCCAGACACTTGGCATGTGAGTATAAGCTGACATTAAAGAGAGGCACAATTTGTACAAAGGAAATGCATCCAAGAGTGATAAAAAGATTTTCAGCAGCTGGAGCCACTGGGCCGTTTCCCAATCATGAATCCGAATGTTTAAATTCAGACTAAACCTGAATTTAGTTAAACCCTTCAATTAACGATAAAGCATTAACTCTAGGAAAGCCCTGGCAATTTATTAAAGGAGCAATGTCAGAAAATGAGAAAATAAGAGGGTCACTGGGGGGGTGATACAGCTGTCATTATGAGACGCTCTTCCATATTTAAATCACTGGCCTTTCAAAAAAAGTAAATGCACTTCCAGTCAGCCAATTCAATCTTCCATCGAGACGATACTGCTCTCTGGGCCAGGAGTTGTACCTGCACTAGGGGAGTGCATTCATATTTGGCTGGCATCATTACCTGGCTGACTTTATTCACCATCTCTTCCTCTTCTTCTGCCTCCTCTCCAAAAGACAGCAGGCTGAAGTTCCTGGTGGCAAACAAATGAGTTCCTGCTTTTTACTTGAAAATGAGGTGCTCTCCATTATATTGTACTCAGCCCAACATGAATGCAAAGTCATGACTCACAGAGAATCATTTCATCCGCCCACAAAGGGCAGCACTTTCAGGGAAAAGGTATCCCACGTACAGTTATTGTGCAACGAGATTTCATTTCATTTCCAATTCAATTTCTGCAAGGACAGGGCACCCCCACTAGACTTCATCTCTCAAAAATTGTAATATGCCTTCCATGCAAATGCGCAATTTTGAAGGGATTTTAAAATGATACCATAAATAGAATTATGAAATTATGAAAGAATTCCACTGTTGTCACTGATGCCTGCACCACCACCCTGGCTTTCATCATACAACTGTTTGCCTTCCGCAATTGTGCTAGCTGGCATTTAGGACTTGTTGCATTCTGATTGCTACCAATGGAGCCCATACAAAGTTGAAATATATTCTAATATACAAATAAATATGTTGTTCAGCCCAGGCATATATTGCAAATACATTTAAAATATATTAATGCAAAGCATTACTGTATATTTCAATATACCAACGCAGCAATTATTAACACATTTTCAATGAGATAAAAAATTCTCTAAAATACATTCTCAGTATATTAATTTTTGGTACAGGGGAGTAGGAATCCATTCAGTAGTCTGGCAGACCAACCCACAGAACCTGCAAAAGATCGTCCAAGATGCATGGTTGCCTTGAGGCATGATGTCACAACTGTGGCTGTGATAAATGAGCTTCTGGCAGCAAATTTTGGTTTGAGATGCATTACTGTACTGAATAAAAAAGGAATCCAACAGAGCAGTTCAATTGTATGAACTCAGCCCTCCGCTTTGTTGGAACTGTTTAACCCACCAATACTGTGCATTTTCAACATCGCTGAGATGCACTATTGGATGCTTACTTTCTTACTAAGCTGGTCTGGACAGGAGTGTCTGCCAAGTGACAATATGTAACGTAATGGTCAGTGTGATGTAAATGTAATTCCCAGTCAGGAAAACAGCATATCATCCACCTATACCTGCACAGTGGTTACCGTTTTCCCAGTAAAAAAAGCTCAGGAGTACAGGAAATTGTGATGAGCGCATCTTTGCCTTCAAATGCTTACTTTGTTGCTTTGGACTGAGATTTCCTTCCTTCGTCTTTGTCTTTCTCCTTTTTTGCCTTTTTAATTTCCCTGGGAATGATGTCATCAAATGGGGAATGCAAAACCTGTGAACATAAATGCATTTTTTTTCTTATTATCATTATGTATAACAACTGTGGTTTAGATACAGAAATTAGAAATGAATTCTCAGTCTGTTTTAAGCAAATACTGAACAGTTTCATTTTTTTGCTAGTTTTTATTGTTCACAGAACGGTGTTTTCACGGTACAGACCTCAGTGGAGCGGATCTTGTGTGGATTTAATGGTCTTTCATCACTGTCACACTCCACTTCCGCTAATCTCAGCATGTTGTACACAGTGTCACCAGTCACCTGCATTGTGAGATAGATGGATGTATTTTAAGACAGAAATGAGCCATTCAAAAGGAACATCACCAATGATCTACATATGGACCAGATATTCATCTCCTCACAGTGAAAGCTGTCTCTGCCACTGCTGAAGATACAAGGGTTCTGATTTGCTGGCTTGTTATGAACATTCTTAACGGGGCATGGTCTAAAACAACATCCACAGCTATGACAGCAACACCATCAGCACTGGTCAGAACACAGACCATGCACAACATTCTCCTTATATAAACAAAACATTACACCGACAGCAATTTCAACATGAAAAATGAATTCTGACAAGTAATCTCATAAAAGGATAATTAAGCAAACTCATAAGCTCTATTAAAAATTTGACCACAAGGAACATGGAGGAAAATGCACCATTGTCACCAGTAGTACAACAGTATTCTCTACACTGCACTTTACTTGTGTAGCTTCAGTATTCTTTTAGATGAGGTTGATAAGCTTTATCATTTGTTACTCCTTTTCTACATAAGGTTGCCTGACATGAACTACAAATACAGGCACTTAAAAGGCACACTCTTCAATGTTTTTACTGATATATTGAATAATCCATTATCTATGCAAGTCAATGCACTTTGTCAAAGGAATCATTTCATTTAATTCATGCAAGGTCAGGTTTATATGAAACTGCATCTGAAACAGATCAATAATTTATTCCTGTGTTTTTTTTCCTCAAACAATGTGATGCTTTTTGTATGGTCATGGCTCTGTGATGCTAGACTCAAGAGTATGTCTAAACAGCAATGTGGAATGCTGACACGTCAAGGGTCCTCATCATCTGAATGCATTCCTAGCATTATAATAAGGTAGGACATTCTGTGAAATTGCAAGTTAGTACTCTGTTCAAGGTTTAAATGTTCAAAATTTCAGATGAAATCTGACTACAAGCCTATAAACTTGAATGTTAACCTAAAATGCTTCCCATAAGACAAAAAGAACAGTCAGCGTAAAAAATCTGATCTAGAAATACACTCTGTGAAGGGAAAAAAGGAAATATGTCTCGCTGAGTGTACTAAAAACACACCAAGACATTCCTACTAAAGATGATTCAATTGCGGTAAGGACAGCCAACAAAATATTTTTGGCTGAGCTTAATGTTCACACACTCTGAAAGATATCTGTACTGCCCAACAGTGATTGTCCATACATTTTCCTATACCAGGGGCATGCTAGATGTGTTATACAGTGATAAAACGAACATAGTATCTTGCAGAGATTGACAATAAAGAGGGTAGCAACAAGCCATGTTCTTTGTGCTTTTACCTTTCCAAATATAGTGTGCTTGTTGTTGAGCTCGTCGGCACGGCCAAGAGTGAAGAAAAATTGGCTGCCGTTATCATGAGGCCCTGCGTTCGCCATGGCAACCAAACCTCTCCTATTGAAGCGCAGTCTTGAGTGGAACTCATCCTACAAGGAGAGAGAGAAAAGGAAAATAATAGAGGCACGCTACTCTAATGTCTTCTGGAAGAAAACACCCCCTCCCTGTCCTTCCCATATATTTCCTCCTATTCACTTTTGAAGGTCTTTTTTTTTTCTTTAACTGAAACAGTAATTGCTCTCCAAAGACTGTGCAGCGAAATTACAATTATACATGAGGTGATGTCTACCTCACATTACAGTGACAAAGGAACAAGTTATTAAAATGCCTTAAAATAGAAACTGTATGTATTCATAAAGTATTTGAAAATAAAATTAAACAATTCCAGTACACACACTCAGGACATAGGAAAGCAGTCAACGTGTTTTGGGGCAGGTCACCACTTGAAAATTCATGCAAAAAATGCATACACCACATGCAACATTTATGAACGGAAGGCAAAGACATAGTTACTTATTAACAAGTAAGCGATTCATTCTTCATTCATTCTTTGGAAACGTTGATGGTTTCACAGTGGTCACATGAGGTTCTGTTGTTACATCGAATGTTGATAACTAAAACAATTCAGCTATAATTTCACTAGGCCCTGGTGTATGCTACTTTTAAGAATAAATGAGAGATGATTTAATTAAGGATGGCTGTGACATAAACTTGAATTAAGGAGCAGCTAGGGCAGTCCTCTGAAAAAATGTTTCAGGTTACCGTATAAGTAGCATTTAACACAGCACATCTTAATGAAGGTAGCATACTTACATATCCTGTACCATCAATCTCCCTAAACAAAATGGTTTAGCTAGATTTTCTAGTAATGAGGATGAATAAATACACCCCAGTGAATAGGTTATGTGGCAGACTTACCAAGCACACAACAAGTTAATGGCCTTGAATTACAACTGAATTATGAATGCTTGGTAAGTGCAACCATACACTCTCCCCGGCTTCATGGCTGTCTCTTAATTCATCAAATGTCAATGTTAATCTTAAAATTAACATATTTTTCATCATTAGTAATATTCAGTGATGTAACAGACATAATTAATTTGGGTTACTATAAATACAAATGACATGAATTGAGCTGTGATGCATACACAAAATAAAGCAAATACTATATCTGTTAAAAACTGGTTCACATCTACATTATTTTCATTTAGCAAATGTTTGCGTAGATTACAATTTTACTCATTTATACAGCTAAGAATTTACTGAGGCAATTGTGGGTTACGTTCCCCAGCAGGAAATCGAACGAGCAACCTTCTGAGCTCGACTCCACACCACTGTTCACTTAAATTGCCTATACACAGCTGAGGATCAGTAACTAGTCAATTTCCCATGACTGCTTAGGACACCCTCCACAATTGTATTCTCACATGCCTCAGCCACTGCAAAAAGCCTGCCGAATACAATATGTTCTAAATCCAAGCCAAAAACAATCCTGGGTTAATTAACCATATCCTTTTACAATGACATGTCTTCACTCTCCAGAACAACAAATCAGTCCATGAGCCAGGAGACTTATGCTACCCGCACTTAAAGCTGCCAAGCCACACTGAGGTATAGGTGACAGGAAATGTTCCCTCACCTTAAAGGGTCGCCCGAACACGGACTCCCCACCGGTCCCTGTGCCTGTGGGATCCCCCCCTTGAACAATGAAATCCGGCACCACACGGTGGAATATTGTGCCATCATAGTAACCTGCAACAACAAGCAAAGTATCAGCAGGTGTAGCGACAGAATTCAGGGGACTCATCTATCACATGTGAAATAAATTAATAAATAAATAAGTCTCATTTTGTCACAAACGCAAGTCTAAGGCAGCAATGTTTGAAGCATTTTGTTCCAGCACCCACTCTTCAAGCTCATACGTAGTAAATTTTAAGTCAATTAAATGTATTTAGTGTGGCACCCTTTGCTGTGAAAATGGAAATCTTACAATGGAGAATGAACCACAAGATGCTGGCAAAATCCAAAATATTTGGTTTGCAAATATTTAATTCATAAATCCAGTTTGTGATTGTTATGACAATTTGTATGACACAAGTTTAATGGTCTTTTTTAATAATTTGATACTTATATGTTCAAGCAACTACCCTAGTGTTTCCCCTCCAAAGAATGCACCAGGACTTCAGTTCCTTCTGTGTAAATTACGACTGCAACGAAATCTGCCTGCAATTGCACATTCAAGGACGAAATTAGATTATATGAATTTATTCTCATCTTATACAGTGTGTCTCAGCTTCCCGTGAGTATTGATGAGAAGGCTACACATCTGTATTTCTGACTGTTATAATTACACATATCATTAAATTAAGTCTTTGCAATACTGATATAAGAAATGCATTTGTAGAATAGCTGTCGATATTTGAATGTTTAGCTCACACATCCCTCTATATGTGAAATATTGGCCTAGAGATGAACGTATTGCTACCTACCTTCCATGCAAAGCTGGACAAAATTTCTGCATGCCTTTGGTGCCTCTTTGGACCACAGCTCCACGTCAATGTCACCGCCTGATGTCTTTATCAGTACCTAGGGAAAGACAGCAGTACTTTTAGCAGCATCCATGACTGTACAATTCAGTACAGTACCTGATGGTTGAGTACAGTGTAACAGCTAGAAAATTACACACACAACCCATTTTAGCAGTTTTGCAGCAACAAGTCTGCATATTTGCAATTGCATACAGAGTAATTATTGTACCCCTCGTGTAAATAGTTGCATCCTCAGATGTATAAGCAATTAAGTCTTGCAGGGCTGTTTAGGATGACCACTTCGCTCTCTCGAGACTCTTTGAATTATTACTCGCTACGGCTACTGTAGCTAGCGTTACATTCGCTAATTGGGCAATAGCACGTAAAGCTTGATGGTAGCGACCCACCTTGCCATTCGTCGGTGGCTCCTGAATGTATATGTTGCTCATTTCGTCCTTTGTCTTTGCTGCCTACTACAACAACAATAATAATCTGAATTTGCTTGAAGACAACACTGTCTGTTGGAATACCGCAAATACTCCTGACGATTCCTGAAAATAGCTACATCTAACTACACGCTTAACACAGCCGTGAATTGACCGCCATATTGTTGTGAAAAAGTGTGAAGCACTTTCTGGGGGTGGTGAATGAAGTCAACGTCTTTCTACAATTTGTTTCATTTACTTTAACTGAAATGAATGACGTTTCTATTTAATAGCCCTAATTTACAGTTTTGATCGTCTGATAAAAAATTCTCAATATTAGCTCAATATCGAGTTTTTTGTTAATAACAGCACGCTCAGAATCGCCACTCAACTTGTTTTCGTGTTACATCGTAAGTAATCCCTGGGAAACACGTCTGAGGCACAGATGACCTAGCTGGCCAGAAAACGTTGATGTAGGCGATTGTAACTGATGGATGTGAACTCGCTTTTTGGATAACTGAATCCTCTGAGAAGTGTTGGCTTAAGTATTTTTGTTTGTTTGCTGACTGGCTTACAATTAGTGTTTTCTACCCACCACATTTAGATAGCTGTAGATAGTGACAGGAACTAGTTGGATAAAATACCTAAAAGGTTCGCTATGTATGTGTACTCTGTCCTCTGATGTCAAGTGAGGAGCAACTTATTAGATACATACTTACTGCCCATATATGTAACCACACGTGCTAGCTTATCTTTTTACACATGGATAGCTAAGTGGCTGCATCGTTAGCCATCTAGTATGGTAGAGCAGCGTGGTGTTTCCCATCGGACCCAGTTTGTTGATGTGCTTTCGGGAAGTTTTGAAAGTGGTTTGAGTGAACGAATCGGGAGCTGAAACGGTACTCCATGGCTGTCCCAGGTTGTTATTTTATCATTATTTCCAAAAACAATGGTGCTTGCTTCAATCATTTATTCAATTACCAGGACGCTATCAGAGATATCTATAAACTAATGTTATCTAACTCTTCTTTAAAACCCAGATCTAGCTAGCGACCTAGAACTACCGAGCTGCCGTTCTAGAATTCTCCATATGTGCGGCATGGAGCGAGCGAACTGGCTATAGCCACAAACTACTGGCTGGGCAAAGCAGCTGGCTTACTTACTTTAATAATCAGATCGCCCGTGTATGAATATTTGTCATACCCTTCTTTGGCACTACGTTGTTTAAGTAGTTCGCCAATTGGCTTCCTAGCTGATGGTAATGTCTATTCCATTAGTCAAGATAGCGAGACCTGATACAGCTTAACGAAAAATACAAGGGAAAGTGTACCTAACTTTAGCTATACATTTAGTTTACGATTAGATAGATAGTAATCTTAGCAGTACAAGTAATTTCAGTTCACATATTCCTCGTGTTATCTGACTAGGTAGCCTTAGCGTTTGCGATTCTGTGCAAAACTGCAAGCAGATTGTTCATGTGTTTGTTCTCCCACTACAGGTCCGAATAAGGATAACATCCGCGCTGGATGCAAGAAGTGTGGCTACCGTAAGAAACCTTTTAACGTTACATATTTTCTCAAGTTTAAGTGTCCACACTGAAATGTGCATATTACTACGGATATTGTATTGTGCGTTTATAAATAAATACATTTTAAAATATGCTATGAATTTTCTGAATCTTGCATTCTTTTCAGTCTTACAGTTTTCAGGAGACTGTATCTCGATATCAACGTGTATATTTATCTTCTTGGTGACTTGTATTACATTACATTTATGTAGCTGAAGCTCTTATCTCGAGCGACTTCCAGCATAAGAGAACAGAAGTGTATCCCTCCAAGTTAAATGAGCAACAGTGTTTGACCAGGCTAACAACACTCCCAGGCCAGTGAGTGCGAGCACAACACCATTCAAGCACTACCGCAAGTTAACTTGTGGTACTAGACAACTTAGAAAACTAAGGGCAGTCAGGTATATACACTACCGCATATCTCAATGTTACTAGATCACAATATCTTTGACAAATAGGAGTGATGTAGGATTTTTATTCCCAATGTTTTTGTTATTCTTGTTTGTTTTGTAATAAATGCATTCTTCAAATTTAAGCAGAAACAAAAGTACAGTTTGAACTGTTATATTGTTGCATTTGCTATTTGTTATTCACCCATGCAAATCTACACCTGCTCATATCTAAAGGGTTTTTCGATATGCTTTGGTATCGGCACACAGCTGCTTCTGGCCTCAGCGCTGTTCTGTTTGTAGCATAGCAATGTACTGTGGACCTGATGTTGGCTAGGGCCTTGTCACACCCAGCGATGTGTTTGTGTCCAACAGCTGGCCACCTGACGTTTGAGTGCAGGAACTTTGTGCGGGTGGACCCGCGGAAGGACATCGTCCTGGACGTCAGCAGCACCAGCAGCGAGGAGAGTGACGAGGAGGAGCAGGACGCTCCGCGCAGTGAACGGCTTCCCAGCCGCAGCAACACCAAGGGTAAGAGTCACAAGGACTGGGTGAGAGCCTGCACTCCATTACTTAACATCCGTCACGTCTTACCCGCGATAAGTGTGTGCTTTTGTACTGAAGAGCTCTCAGTATTCACTCGGATCATTTGTAAAGGTCTATTTTTTGTGGAGCAGCTAGGGTTAAATAGGATATTTTTCATCCGGAGACCCTAATCATTCCTAGGTTTAAATGTGTAAGGCTTTCAGTTGAGAGTATTGCCATGTCACAAATTGATGCTTTCTGGAAGCTGCTGTTTTATCTGATCCAAGAATTTATTCCTACAACCAGTGGGTCCACCAGTATGTTTCTGCTTTGCCCTAGGTTCTGAAGAGGATGCCAGTAAAGGACAGCACAAAAGAAAAAGCAAAGACAAACACAAAAAGATGAGAAAGAGGTAATTTTATTTGACATAACCACAGATCTCCTGCCTTCATAAAATGAGGAGAAAGAAGAGGGTGGTGTGCAATTTCAAAATCTCCCAAAATATGCCCCTATATCAAAGGAACCCTCTTAATATCTTGTGAAATCCCACTAGTTATGTATGTGTAGTCTATACTATACATTTGCATAGTCTACTATATTTGTGTGAAGCCTATGAGTCAGTGCAGGATCTGTGCACTTGATTCTCAGGGAAAAAAGATCTGTAAAGTGCAGTTTTTTTCTGTTTTTTTTTTCTTCTTAAAAAGCTTTTGTCAGAGACAATCTAAGAGGCTGTATCTGTTTTAGAGGATGTTGACATACAGTTGACTCATGTTCGAATATGGCTAGTAGCATCCTTGTTTGTACAAGGACCTTTCATATGCCATTTTATTAGATGCACTTTGTATGAGTAGTTTGGGAGTTGCTCTGGATAAGAGCATCTGCAAAATGACAAAAATCTAAATGTAATATCCCAGACCATTCCATATTCATATCAGTAAAATACCAAGTGTGAGTAGTCTACATGAATGCAAGCAAAATGTACACATGGTACTTTTGAAGCAGAATGCAGCAAATTTTATATGAGTATCTTAAGGAAAGGATGTCTTTTAAGCCATGGTTATCAGCAGTTTGCCTTTTTTAAAATGTTGCACAGCAGAGCAGATGCCAGCCAGACAATCCTCATAAAATATGTCTGTAGTGACAAACTGTTTATTTACTACATTAGAGGAATAAACTTTTAAATGAAAGAAGCTGTACACTTCACAAGCTGGTGAGTAATTAACATTAAAGTGCCTATTGTGAATTCTAATTGTGAAGGGTTCATATTAATTATGTGATAATTTTGCGATCATGTTGTATGTGGTCCGAGGCCTTTTAATGTAGTTTGAACTCAGGAACGTAACATAGAATGGTTATAGCCCCCCTGTTGTCTAATTGTAGCATACATGTATTTGTGTGGGACTTAAGGCTATTTTGTATTTCTTTGATGTCCTGTTACTCTGGATTATTTTTATATGGTTTGCTATTAAATTAGAGACATTTCCCTTTTATGTGCTTTGAAAGAGTGTGGTATGTTCCTGCAATTATGGCCTTAATTTTGTAGCTCTTATAACATACTGAAAGCCTTTTAGTACTGTGTTGTCAGAATGGTCTCAGTCAGTTTGCAAGGGATCTCCTGTGTTGCATCCCCCTGGTCACATGGGATGGCAACACTTACAGATGGCATTGAGGTTCCAAATAGACTTCAAGTGGGCTCTGTCCAGCGGGGCTCTAAGAGCCTCCTTAGAAGGATGCTTTCTGTTTGCATCAACATGGTAGTTTTTTTTTCTTTTCTTCAAAAGGATGACTCATCTGTCGCTTCCACCCTACACATAAATGAATTTAGCCAGGGCTTTTTACAGTGTTGCTCAGTGATCTTTTGACTTATTGGCCATTCTGGTGCAAGGTCATTTAGTCATGCGAAATGTTTTTGAAAGGGCAGTGGAAGGTCCCGAAAGGGTGGCAGGAGTACCTTTATTCTTCGAGCTAGTGGTGTGTATGTTGTCGGTCTGTTCTTATTCCCTTTTCGTAATTTGTAATTGATTTCATGGATCATTCATGGATCATAAAATACCCTGTTAGACACTAACTTTTTCTCATCTGTGCCCTAAATTGCTTTACGATTTCACACAGTTGTCAACCTTTGTAGTTGTTCCAGACCCCCAAGTAGAGACCAATTCGAGGTAGAACATGTGTGAAATATGTCTGTTCACACATTCATATATTATCATCCATATCATCCATATTACAGACAACTAAGGGAAACATTAGCTGTACCACAGTATTTTATTTATGTTGCCATTCATATTGTTTTGAGGGGCATCTACGTAATGTTTAGGGGCCCTTGGACAGCTCTGGGTCACACTATTTAGTGTGTGCCCGAAATGTTCTTTGCTGTGATGTAGGAGGTTTGTCAATTTGGAAGACGGAGCGAACACATAGCTGTCAAGTCTCGTGACAGCTGCAGTTGTAAAACAATAAGTGAAATTACAGGGCAATGTGCAGTCTTTCACAAAGGCACTGTCAAGACACCGTTTCGCACTCCACAGGACTTACTCGTCAAGCGACGAAGAGGACAGGAAGGCAAAGAAACACAAGAGCCACAAGAAGAAAGGCAGAAAGGAAAAGAAAGAGAAGAAGGAGAAACGACACAAGAAAGGGCACAAAAAGAAGGAGAGGCATTCCTCGTCGTCCGACAGCTCCAGCAGCTCCTCGGATAGTGACTGAAGGAGGAGTACTGTGCGGAGTGAGAGCACGCAGAAGACGTCCAGTGCAGCTTTCTGTCCTCAAGAGAGACAATATTGAGGGCTGCATTTTTGTATTTTTTATTTTTTTGTTTTGTTTTGTTTTATTTTTGGACTGGAATCACAAATGACCAATATTGCTGAAATGTACGTAAATCTAAAATCTTACGTCACTGTAAGTATTTGATTTCAGCTAAATTGAGATTTTTGAGGTTTTCTCTCACTGAATTGTGCTCAGCAACAATTGTATTAATTGGTCTTACCAGGAAAGGTTCAGAGCACTGCTTTAATGTATGACAAGTATTCCTTTCCTTGAGGGGTTGGCAGGTTCCTTTATTATTTTATTCCTTTCTGGGAAGGGGAGGGGGAGGGGGGGGGGTCTGTGTTTTGTTTGTTCCCAGGCAATGGCCTGTCTTACAGTCGAGTGAAAGAGTCAAAGTGAATTAAAAAAAGTCCCCAGTGATCGTATCTCTCAAGTCGCGCCTTTAATCTTGATATTCAGATTTGCATAACCCTGGCCCAAAATCCATTTATATTTGTATTTTTATATGAAGAACAATGCAATATACAATCTCTGTAAAATTGGAAATGGTCAGACATTTTGCATTAGAAAATTGTGTTGGATGTGTAGGGGCATTTATTGCTTTACCTTTGTGAGTGCTAAATTTTCATCTTATATTAGCCTTGTTACTGTGAGTCACTTACGTAATAAAATTGGAGTGAATAAGAAAACTACTCTATGAACATACTTGATATTATGACCTTCATAAGCTATATGTGGGTAAAGAAATCTAACCGTTCATTTCTTCTGTAATTCTGAGTGTGTCATTGCTGTAGTGCTTTTTTTTTTAGCTGTGCAGAGTGGATTTTGTTTTCAGATCTGTAATGTGTGCCCACTGAGAATATGTGTATGTCAAGCCTCATTTGCCATCTCTTTTTTACAGTCAGGTTTGTTTCTATACCTCCCACTATGCATAATGCTGTACTGTTACACTGAACATCAGCATTACAATCTTGTACCAAGGCTATGCTGCTCCTTTTTGTTATTTGATATCTTGGCTAATGCAGAGTGACTTTATTCATCTGTTGTAATGCTTTTTAATATTCAAGTGGGTTTCTCTGAATTGGAAGGGGGACTGGGCAAACACGGAAGCTTAGCTGTAATGAGGTCGCACACAAATGCTCACTTAACTCACGGAGATGAACAGCGGGCAGCATTATTGCCAGTATTTGATGTTAGAATGCATCAGTGAATGGCTCAGCACAACATGCCTTTCATCAGAAACCTATGGAATGCATTAATACACTCCTATTGTCTGCATCCAAATTACTTTTAATGTAAAAAAACAACTCTTGCTAACAATGGTGTCTTGATCATACATTATTTCTGATTGTTTACAATGTTGAAAAACATGAGATTTCCTTTGAAAGGCTGTCCCCAATTTATTGTGAAGAACACAAATTCATGACTGTCTGGAAAACTTTATCTCTGGCAACAAAGAACTTCTGCTCAGAAAGTAATTATCAGTAGCTTCCTTTTCATAGCGAAAAGCTTTGAACACGCTTACAACCCAGTGTCACTTCTTATTAGGTAATGCCACCCTGCGATGTTTGGAAATTAAATCATATTGCAAGGTGTTTTCTGTAGGAACTAATTTGGCAGGCAGCATACTATCGGCATTAAATGATGTTACTCTGTTTTCTTTACTAGGTGCTGTTCAGCATGCAGTGTAGGTGCCCACTAATATGGTTTTTTTTCAAGTCTCAAGTGAGACAAATATGGCTCACATACAACAATGTTAATGAAGAATTTTCCCGAGGAATATTCATCAATTGATATGATGTAGTGATGGTATAACAATTAAAGAACTTGTAAGGTATAATGAAAAGGGTTGTTTTTAAATTAGTATTGTTTCAAATCTTGATTAGAGGAGGGTAAAGTGCAATAAAAAGAATTTAGTGGGTATGGAGTCTGAAAGTTTTTGTTTTTTTTTTCACTAGAATTCCAATATTTTTGTTCCCGTGTTTCAGATCCCAGATGTTTCCAGCCATTCGTTAGATGAGGTATCCTAACATTGTAAAGTAACAGTGGTGACTCAGGGGTTATGATTCAGGTGGTAAACATGTTTAGCCATAGTTCACAGAGAGAGGCAACCTGCACATGAACCTGCACATGGCGGCTGAAGTCAGAGGAAAGCATGAGAGCAACACAAAACAGGCTTGGTGGAGGTGGAAACATGCAGTTTGTTTGGATATTTTCTTTTCAAATCGCAAGGTTCACAAACGGCAGCATTAGAGACAGACAGAAACACTTGCTCCTATGTTGTAGAGTCTGGCATATCTATTGTGTGCAGTCAGCACATTGCCAGAAGATTTGGAAAGCTGGAGCTCAGTTCAGTTTGCGTTTCAACAGTTAAATTATTTGCCTTTTTTGTCTGGTGGGAAATCCCAAACAGAACTGCTCCTTTTGTGACATTTTAAAAATACAGAAAATCATAAAATATAGAAGATTTCTTAAAATAGTCTACTGAAACAAAATAGTTTGAGGAACAGATTTTGAAAGCTTCTTTAGTTAAATTTCAGCCCTTCGTTTAGTTATATAACCTTTCAACCATTTTTGCGATCTTACTGGAATTTTGTTAGCATAATAACACCCACACCATGCAAGGCTTTGTGGGTAGGCTTCAGTGTACACTAAGCTGACTCTGTTTATGCAAAAGCAGTCTCAATTGTTAATATCAATAGCTACTGTAGAGTAATTATTCACAATCAAGCTGTCCATGAGGAGATGACAGTTAAAATGACCCCAGAGGGTGAAGTTGACCTTTTAGAAACAAGCACATCAGGGACTGCCCTAAGTACCCTGTTCAATGTGAAGGAGTAACCTGCTGTAAGGCCCTTGTGTGTCACTTAAGAAGGGAGGGTTCGACCATTAAACAGGTCAGATATATCTGTTTACTTTGAACACACAATTGCACCCTCTAAAGCAGACGGTAACAACGTAACGACTCCCCAACTTTTAAAGGATTGTTATTTGAGTGTCGTTTGGGGAGACGTGAGGAGAGCTTCAAGACCCACACGGAAGCACGCATGTTCTCCTGACTTTTACAGTCACAGCAGGCTCTTTGTTCAAAGCGAATTAGCACATCGATCTGCTCACTCAGCCTCATTCTGTTTCTGTCTCTCATAACAATACACACTGCTCTAACGGTTTTAATTACCCTCATAACCTGGCACACTGTTGTTGTTGATTCATACGCCAGCACTTTAAAGCTGTTCCCTTTTCCATTAAATTGCAAATATTGATAACACAGATGATTTCATCAATTTTATTAAGCGTGCCTTCTTGCCTTCTACCCAAATTGCAGTAAAGAGGCATAATTAAACACAGAAAACCAGGAAATGACATTTTCATACAAACAATCACACACATCAGGTGTCACTGGGTCCCACAGATGTCTGGTAACAATAAATACTCTGACACATGCCAGTGTCTTCATTTGAGTTAAAGAATTTGCCCAGATGTATCACAGCTCATCTTCCTTTATATGAATTTCATGTCAGTGCAGAGTTCACACTCTTGAAACTCTACCTGAAATCTATGTTATTCAGATAGCTACACCAAATGCAAGTAAAAGAGAAGTACCTACTGTCTGTTCTCAACAGTGTTTCCTTAATGCAATAAAATAAAATAGAAAAATAGCAAACATTAATTGCACATAATTATTTGACATTTGAGAAAGCACCTACTCATTACTGATCGCTAATCAATTTTACAGAGTAGAACAATCACAGTTTTTCAGGTGTACTCAGGCAGGATTTTTACAGGCACTCCAAAGCTGGGCTGAACTTTAACAAATGTCACTGTCTGCCTTTTTTATAATAGTTGGTGGAGCAGCAAAAGTAAGCTCCCCCAGCTGCTCTTTCAACACTCGTGCGAATGTCTATCTGAAGCTACTTATGTGATCCTCTACATACCTTTGAACTATCTGAGAGGTGATGGGACACCGAGGGTCCATAAACCTGTTGGCAGAGCTCCACTTTGTTGTGCTATGCGCAAACACATAAGAACCAATCAAAAGACTTTGATCTAAATAATCACTGCAATTGGTTCAATGAAGTGAGACCCTGATAACACATGGCTACTCCAATGACATTAGGTTTCATGAAGCCTCACTCCTCCATACATCCATCACGTTAATGGTTGTTGGCAGTTGGCAGTTAATGGTTACTGCAGCTGAGCTTTTCAATAATAACATGTAACTGACAAGGAGGCTGCCATATTTAAAAACCTGTAAACAGTAAATTTTTAAGGTGATTATATGTTTACTTGTTTTGCAGTAAAATGATTGATCTCTTGATTTTTTTCCCACACTTCACAGTACCATTGGCATGATCACATCTCTAAAAAATTTGTAAACTCTTACTGTAATTGGTACATCTATAAAAATGAAAGTGCATATTTTAATTGTATGCACTTTACATTTCCACAGTTACACACACATCCAGACCAGAATAGTAAAAAGGTATAAATATGTGAAAATTATATTGGTAATATAGGTTGTTGAAATGGTTAAAACAAAGCTTTCACAATTCTGCAAACACACCTACAGCTTTGCCTGAGAGCACAAGTGATGATGTGCACAGAGTCCTGCAAATATTCATCTGAAACGTTTGAACAAAGTGGTTTGTTGACAAAAGATCATTGTCATTATCACCCCATAACAAATCTGGTCTTGAATATGTACAAATCTTTCAAATATCCAGTGATCTGTTACTGTCAGTGGTACTCTCACTAGCGCAGTAGGCTGAGCTTTAGCATTGCTCAAATCAGCTGGGTGATTTGTTGAATCAGGTGGTTAGGGGTTAAGTGCCTGTGTGAAGAGATGAGCTATAATTGTATACAAAACAATTAGTAAATGTGGACCTCTAATCTGCCTGATAATATTTGAATATGTTCTCATACTATTTTGTTGTGTTGATATATATGTTGCATGTACAAATCACTCACAGTGATGCTAATTAAAATGGTTAATATTGGTTGCCAAATACATTTACCTGGTAAATTGTTTTCAAGTCAGATGAGATCTATCATAACCCCAAGATAATGTTATGCTCAATAAGAGATTTATATGAGATTTATAATAAGAGATGCTATGAGCAGAGCAAACCATTCATCTGATATTTACAAAGGATCTATTTTAATGTTTATGGATGAACCACTTTATGAAATTTCCATTGTGTCTGAGTCATTTCACTA
Source organism: Megalops cyprinoides (assembly GCF_013368585.1). NCBI lineage: Eukaryota > Metazoa > Chordata > Actinopteri > Elopiformes > Megalopidae > Megalops > Megalops cyprinoides. The sequence goes on along the minus strand of NC_050587.1, from coordinate 18,129,187 downwards.
CAGCTGATATTGAGGAAACAAGCTTCTGGAGTTACAAAATGTAGCCTGCGTGGTCTGTGTTTTTCAAGCAGCTCAAACATACACACTGTACTCTTTAAAACTGGTCGGCAGATGCTGTGCAGTCAGTGATAATGGAAAGGCAGTATGACACCCTTTTGCACTTTCAGGAACTGCAAAAGCCAGCTGATCCGAGGATAAACAAATGCCCTTACGCAAACCTCCACGTTGTGGTAATCATCTCTGTGAAGATGTTCCAAAGACATTTGGTGGCATGGACTTACTTCCGTGGCAGTGAATGAAAAATGAAGTGAGGTCGTGGGATTTTTTTGGGGTTATATGCTTGTAATCTCCACTGGTTTGACAGTGACTGACGCATTCTCCTGAAGTGCGTTCCCTGTTCTGGGTGAAGTACCCTCTCTCTCTGTGATTAGCTGATCTGTGGCCCCGTTCTTCATCATATTCCCCTTTGAAGCTGCAAACATACATATGAAACAAAAATACATTAGATTTTTTTCTTGTTGCACATCCCAGTGCCTGTTTACTCAATAGAAAGGCTGTCTGAAGCAGTCCATGAGACCCAGTTTTATGCTGTATACTGTATTATGTGAAAAACAGTTAGAGGCTGGCACAGTTAAGTTTTCCTTGTGCTGTCATTTATTTATGTCCCAGATTTCCTTCCTTTGATGCCGTGACATAAATTAAATTTGACTGAACCAAACAAACCTGTTTTTGGAGATAACCCACAGAACTGACAGAGGTGAAATATCCTTGCTTATGATGGGATTTTCTTTTTTTCCGAATGCAGTATTGTGCGTGGGCTGAATGTAACCTTAACATATTGTTTTTTCTCACTGAAGTGCTATCCAGAGAATGTGTGTGACATAAATGATCAAACAGACACACAGGCCAGTAATTAAAGCAGTCAATAAAATCATTTGAACAAATCAACCATCATTGTTCCTTGCTAGAAAAAAAAAACACATGGAATCCATTGAGCGACTGCGTCCATGATTTTAATATCAGAAAACAGCTACCTGCATAATACTGGGTTCAGTCACACTTTGCCTTGGTCCCAATATCCATTTCAATAGCTCACCTCCGCAGTAAGTCACAAAATTGGGAGCTACACCAACTATGAGCATTGTGATTATATGATTAATGCTAGTTGTGTTTATGTAGAGTGTGTAAATCCTGTTTTCATCCATGTTTTATGTCACGTGCAACAAGGCAAATTTGCCTACTGATGTCAGTCACTCCTCAGAAGTCATTATAGACTCTTTATACCTGGGTCTTTGGCCTGTAAACCACTGGCTATAGCAAATATTGATAATATGAGATACATGGCACATTGGGTTACCGCTTGTTAGTAGAACAGATAATCAAGCAAACCTTTACTTATGGAGCTGTCAATGGCGTGTAACTTGAGTCCTGTGTCCGGCCGCTGTGGCTTGGTGTGGAGAAACAGAAAGCAGAGCACACAGACGCTGATGACAAAGGCCAGGAGGACAAGTGCAGCGATCCCTAGTCCAACCAAGGCTCCGATGCTGGAACAAGGGCATGAGAGAACCTTGAAACGATTCTTCTGTCAGAGCCTTTCATTTCTGGTCTTGGCCCTGAATGTTGCTTTTTGTTCCACCCTGAGCTTTTCGGTCTCCGCGCTGATGGAGCCGTTAATTTGATACCACAGTGTCTGCCATCCTAGACCCTGCCCCTTGCTGCTGCCCCTGTTGATTTTTCCCCCATTTTCCCCCATCATTTTAAACACTTCCATTTAACAACACAAAAACAAACAGCTATGGTATTGAAGCGATGATCTGTATAAATCTGTTTACCTAAATTGAACTGCTTTTCTTGCATGAACTGCAAAGTAATTTCGAGGCAGCATATACAATTGATTGGATATAACTGGCTCTTGAGAACTGATTTTTGACACATACATGCTGAAGTGGTGGCACTTATTTTACATGAAAGTGCCTTCCATTTACATATATCCATATTTCCATTTACATATATAGTAGCAATGTTTTTGTGTTGTCCTTCTTCTTCAGTCCCATTCTGTTTTTTTGCAGTGTTCTGCCTTTGAAATTGTCTGAATCTAAATGGTTAAAATATGTACAGATTATCTACTATATAATCAAATATTCAAATGGTCAAAAAGAAGAGGATAAAAACTGAAAGGATTTTGTTGATGATAAAAATGACATTCCTATAAAACACCAAGAATCCCATTGTGCTCTCTTTCATGATACAAAACAAAATTGTCTTACTTTACTTGTCTCATTTTTAGAGACCAGTATGACACAAATCTAAATCCATATTCCTCCTCCTGTTTTCTCAATCTGCAAAGTCTGCCTTGACAATCTGCTGTTAAAAGAGCAATTCACTCACCTCAAGGTCCACATGTACGCATGCTTGTAGGGGAAGTAGTTTCCGGGCTCACTGCAGCAGTACTTCATGTCCTCGAACCCGCAGCAGTAGGCCAGCTCTGGGCTGTCGGGGTCCGGAGGGCAGGTGAAGCGCTCCACAAACTGTATGTCTGCGCTGTAGTACCCCTCGCATACGTGGGTCTCGGCCATCCTGAGCTGGTGGTCCTGACTGAGGCGGCGGTGGGGAGGGGTGGGTGCGTGTATAACAGGAGGGCTGAGGAAAAACCAGCGCGCCGCTCTCTCTCTCTCTCCTGCCTCACGCACCGGCATGTGCAGCCAGATGGATTTATCTCCAGCGGGGGCACAGAGCAGGGAGGAGGGCTGGTGCGCTGACATCAGAGAGGTGGGCTCCCGTGTCAACGCCGGCTCTCTCCCTCTCCACATGTGCACAGCTGAGTTCTGCTCTCCCTAAAGTGCCATTCATCCTGCTTGCTGGATTGATAAAATATATATATATATATTTTTGCGCTGTTACACGTCATTTACAGGCATTTCCATGCATGGGGCTCGTAAGGGAGGGTACATTTTGACCTGGTTCTGATTAGGAGTTCCATGCAATGCTGGGGCATTGGAAATGTTTAGGACTGGTCATAGTAGTACTGCTATTACCTCAACAGATAAATTATTGATGAGCTGAGAGGATGCCAGATTCAGTCCATGTAGCTTCTGGGGACAGGGTGTGTTTGTTATTGCTCACTGGAAAGAGGTCACATCATTCCCCCCAGATATACAATGAGGGATTAAGAAGCAATACCACATCAGCAAGTGATCACATGGTATCTATTAACATCTTGTCATTCACATATAGTGGTTGTGCCAGAGTCAGAGTTTCCTTCATGATCCATTTGATTTTGTCACTCTGAACAATTCACAAACAAAAGTTACTCTGCTGCTCTTCCCATTGAATAGTATATCTTTGCATTATATATCCCATTGTTATTAGGTATTTTCCTTACAGGCATGGGCTTGAAATATACAAAATAATATCTATTTTGAATATATGTATGTTTTAATTGCATGCACAATGAAGATAAAATATGAAGATCTGATATTCAACAAAGGTAGGTAATTACACATTAAGGTATTGAAATGTTATCTACAACTCTTTATGCTAATACCACTCTCTGTCACACTCATATTTTACAAAAGCAGAAAAAGATTTCATTTCATTACAACAGTGACACTTTGAATTCCAGCAATAATGTGAGGCAGTGTGCAGCAGATTGACGTATTAACGTATGTCCATATCATATTTTCAAGACCTGCTTTGATGGATCTTTATTTAGTACGTTGAGTACAATTGAGCAAATTAACATGACAGATGAAATATCTGAAGCAAAGTGTAACGTCCTTTAACAATTGGATGGCACTGATTTATTAAAAGCCTTTAGTCGACCGTTGCCAAAGCAGCACGGACTCAACTCACGGACTTAATTATGACTAAATGAGAGTAACAACAATGTTGACACGCATCCTGACTCACGCTGACTCTGGTAAATACCTGACCTAACAACAGCACTAGAACACAGGTGCAGGAATACGGTTGCTGAGATGAGTATTAGAGAGTGAGCGGCAAAGAGAGCGAGGGTGCAGCGTGACTGACCTCCGGTGGAGATGCCATAAGTACGGAAACTACAGTATGTGGTAGTGCTCTCTGCGCACAGGGCTCTCTCCCTCTGCGGGTCCTCTGACGAGGCGCGGCGCCCGGACAAAATACAGAGGGGTGAACTTGCAGTCCACGTTGGGCGCAAAACGTCATATCTTAAAAAAACTTAATAAATACTTTGTAGACATCCGGATATAAGGATACAACTGGGGGTGCATTGAGGTCCGTTTGGGGGTGCAGTGCACCCCTAAGCACCCCCATAGCGCCGGCCCTGCCTCTGACTAACGTTACCGTTTAAACCAATATCTTCAACCATGTTGAATTTTGCAGATCACAGAAACTGAGAGGGATTCGTTTTTTTTTTACACATGAATTACCATTACAACCGAAAAGCTCTTCCTCAGTGCATTAATTCATAGGTGCCTAACTCAACTGCATGCAAATGAGTTTGTTCTGAATCGTGTTTTAATATAAACTTTATTGTAATATCTTAATAAAAGTTTGGGTTTATCTTATTATTGAATAGACTCAAATATTTTATTGTTTATTGTATATTTGGATATTTGCACTGTTAGATATCCCTTCCTAAGTATTTCGTATGCTGTCACCGGGTAAGTTCTATAAATGTAGTTAAGCTGTGTATTATTCAGCGTGTTCCTGGTATACTGATTACCAAAACATCGCTGGTGAGGTGTACGTATCGCTGCCTAGCATGGTTTACACGAGGATCAAACATTTGGGGTCCAAGGAGGGAAAGACATGCGCAATGAAGGATGCCCCTGCTCACTTCCTACTTTACTACGTTACCCTCCCACCTTTCCAGTTCGCCCTACGCTTCCAAGCGGCGTTGGTTACATTCTCCGCCTTTTCTTATTGATGTGCGAGAAGACCAATGAAAGTTCACCCCGCAAGAGCGGCGCTGCTTACGCTGAGATCGCGACCATCGGCTTGAGTTTGAAACAGAAAATCATGGCGTCTGAAACAAGCAGCACAGAACTGAAGAGGAAATTGGATGTGGATGAAGACAACGGGGGCGACGCTGGAGAGGATGAATGGGTTGGACCGATGCCCAGTGAAGCTACGCATTCAAAGAAGAGAAAAGGCAAATGCTATCTTCTGGCGTTCCACAGCTACATTAACGTTAGGCAGCCAGTGCTCGTTGTTGTAGTTTTGCTAACTCGTGTAATCTAACTATTTTAGCAAGCGAGCCGGTCTCTTACCTGCCAATGAGTTACTGCTAGCACAAGTTTTATGGTGTCACTTAAGTTAATCACAATGTTTTAGATCCAGCTAGTATTTTATTAAGCCATAGCCAAGCTAGCTAGGAAACGAAAAATATATAAAATGTCACACTGCAATATCAAAATGTTTTCCTTATTGCCCACCTAGTTAGACAAAGTAGCTAGTTATCTAGCTAGCTGTATTAAATAGTCTCCACTGTTCCTCTGTTTCCGACAGTTCTGGAGTATGAACGTGTATACCTGGACAACCTTCCCTCCGCAGCCATGTATGAACGGAGCTACATGCACAGAGACGTTATCACGCACATTGTCTGCTCTAAGTGGGTGCTTAACTACTTCTGTTTACATCACTAGCATGCTGGTACTTTGCAGAAATGTAATTTTCAGTAACTGGATAATTGTCATTAAACAAATGTCATCAGTAAACGGGAAATTTGTAAAAGTAGACCAGGTAACATATGAGATTTGGTCTAAGAAAATACAACACCAAAGATGACCTAATTGGGTATGGGTTCCTTTGTCGTTATGATTGATAACGTACACGTTCAGAGTTTGTTGAAAATCTGAAAGTGTGTAAATGCTAAAAAAAAATAATAATAATAATAATAATTTTGCACGGTGTTTGGCGGAGTACACTTTGTTGAGCCTCTGCTATGTTTGTAGAAGCCCTGCCAGTTTGTGGTTTTCTTTTGGGAAGAGAAATACTGAGGGGTTTTTTTTGTTTTGTTTTGTTACTCTTCTCAATTCGCAGAACGGATTTCATCATCACAGCCAGTCAGGATGGCCATGTCAAGTTCTGGAAGAAGAAAGAGGACGAGGGAATTGAATTTGTGAAACATTTTCGAAGCCACCTTGGTGTGTTTTTTTTCTGTCTGGATGTAGCTTATTTGGCAACCTGGCCTCATGGAATCGTAGCTTAGTATTGCTGACAACATGGTTGTGATATCTTGATTGGCTTGGCTGTACAGAGACATATATACATGGAGGGTTTACATCATTGCATTGAAGTACTGCAACTGTGAAAGGCTATACAAAGATGTAGTAACACCGATTTCACCAAATTTTACAGCAGTACATATCATCAAAATCATGCAGACTATAGAGTAGTAATAATGCCTGAAAGAACAGTAAGTAGAGACATTTTTCTTCCTTTGTGTATACTGATGTCTTCAGCTTTCCAGCGGCTGTACAAGCTGACCCAAATTGGTTGTTTTTCACACATTTGAAATTTCCTCCCTCCCATCAGGGGTGACTGAATGCATTTCAGTCAGCGCAGAGGGTGCACTGTTTTGCTCAGTAGGGGATGACCAGGCCATGAAAGTGTTTGATGTTGTCAACTTCGACATGATCAACATGCTCAAGCTGGGGTAAAGTGATCTCTTTTGCTTCCTGCATTTCGTTTTGGAACGATTAACTGGAAACGTAGGGGGGTGAGGGTGTATGGTTATTTTACATTACAGGCATTTAGCAGACACTACAGAGTGACTTACACAGGTTACAATTTTCACCTTATCCATTTACACAGCTGGATATTTACTGATGCAATTGTGGGTTAAGTACCTTGCCCAAGGGTACAGCAGCAGTGCCCCAGCAGGGACTTGAACCGGCAACCTTTTGGTTATGAGGCCTGATCCTTATTGCTGCCCTGTTTATTGTGTATGCAGAGCAGTTAGAATTGGTTTCAGAGAATGGGATTTGCTTTGGCTGTGGGAGTGAGAAGTCTACTATATATTTGGTGGGTTCCTGAAAGCAAAACTGAAGGGATCTCTGTTTCTGATTCAGCTTCCACCCTGGCCAGTGCGAATGGATCTACAATCCGGGCGATGCGATCTCCACGGTGGCATGCTCAGAAAAATCAACTGGAAAGATCTTTGTGTATGACGGAAGGGGAGACAACAACCCGCTCCACACGTTCGATAAGATGCACTCCGCCCCCCTGTCCCAAATCCGACTGAACCCGCGCTTTCGGGTCATCGTCTCCGCAGACAAGGCGGGCATGCTGGAGTATTGGACCGGCCTTCCAAACGAATTCAAGTTCCCCAGACACGTCGACTGGGAATTCAAGACGGACACGGACTTGTATGAGTTTGCCAAGTGCAAAACTTATCCCGTCAGCCTGGCCTTCTCGCCCGACGGCAAGAAAATGGCCACCATTGCCTCAGACAGGAAAGTGAGGATTTTCCGCTTCCTTTCAGGGAAGCTGATGAGAGTGTTCGATGAATCGCTGACAGTAAGTTTTTTACTTGACCCACATTACAGACTTGGAACCCGCTGTAAGAGGAGAATGCTGTCTTTCTATTGTATATAATTTTATGTAAACAGTTTTCAGAGCATATGAGCTGTAATCAGTGTTGTTCTTTTTAGTCCAAATATTTGTTAAATTAATCCAGGAAGAGGTGCTGTTGTGCTTATTTTAAAACGTACTTCTGTAAATCACTTAAAAATGGCCACTTAAAGATGGTGTTCAGAATGCTTAGATACAACTTCAAACCAGGAAAGCCAGGAGGTTTCTGCTTGGCTATTAGATGGTCATTCATGACCTACCTGGACATAAACATTATAATGTTTAGTTGTTTAAGATAAGGATTTAAAGATGTGTGCTTGATGTAAAGGCATGTGCTTGACTGAGGTACTTTGCCTCAAAATGTCCCCCACCAGCTATCACACTTGCTGATTCTGGGCTCTTGTGTCCTCTCAGATGTTCACAGAACTGCAGCAGATGCGGCAGCAGTTGCCTGACATGGAGTTTGGCCGCAGGATGGCCGTGGAGAGGGAGCTGGAGAAGATTGATGGCATTAGGCTGACAAACATTGTCTTTGATGAGACGGGACATTTCGTCCTCTACGGAACCATGCTGGGCATAAAGGTCATTAATGTGGAAACCAACAGGTACTGGAAACCACTGACAGAGTATAACTGGTATTTGTCTCTTTTCTCCATAATATAGATTTTTACTGTGTCTCCATGTCACATCTTTGGCCCCATCCTTTAATGAGAAAACAGATGGCATTGGAATTCAAGGGTTTTAATTTTTCTATACCGTATGTGTCATTTTATAATCGCCACTATTTTAGAAGGAAACGGCTGAAACTATTTCAGTGAATTTCAGATGCTTCAGTATTTACTCTTATTGAAATGGACACAAACCTCAGTGAAGCAAAAAAAGTTCAAAGATGGAATTACTAGTAACAAATATTAACTCAATATTAAGAAACCAAATATTGGACAATTCTAGTGGATTTCTTTTTCAAACAAAAGCGCTGGCTGTATACACAAATAAAAGCACAACCACCATTCAGCCAGACCTTCAGATATGTAAACAGTAGATGCTGGGAGTGAGTTATGAAAAAAACAGTATGGTACATACAATGTAGAAAAACCCAAGAGCACCAAGTCCAGCTCCACTCACACATGTGCCTTGCATTCATATTTCACTCACTCATATGTATTAAAAGGGAAGTACATTAGCGCTGCAGGGTGGAATGACTGCCTGAACCACTCTCTAGCTCATCTTTGTGCAACGAAAGGACCACTCACTCAGTGTGCTGTTGAGATGCTGGTTAGAGCTGGAGAATGGAGGGGTGTTTTGTCTCTGATTGTTTACTTCGAGCAGCACATGGGCTGAAAGTGTTTTGCAAATAATTCTTGACCACCTGCTTTCATCATGTTACCCATCGTAACATCTTGCTACAGGTACTAAAGGTACCCTGTACTTGCTTGGTCTTTCATTCACTAAACATCTGCTTTGGGTCTTGGCTGCCAAGTCCAGCTTATTGATGACTAACATGGACATTTGTCGGTTACCACAATGTCTACATCAGTGATACAAATGGAAATTGTGACCATTTGCTGCTCTTTTTTCTTCCTAAAAAAATAACTTTTGGGGGGTCAACCTGTCTGTCATTGCATGTCCCTGGGGGATTATGGGAGCCTGAGTCTTGTGTTTCTCACGCAGGTGCGTTCGGATCCTGGGAAAGCAGGAGAACATCCGTGTGGTTCAGCTCAGCCTGTTCCAGGGCGTCGCCAAGGCCACCCAGGCCGTGCAGACCATCGAGATGAAGGCCTCGGACAATCCGGCCCTGCAGATCACCGAGCCGGACCCCACCATCTTCTGCACGGCCTTCAAGAAGAACCGCTTCTACCTGGTGTGTGCCGGCAATCCGGACCACCCACAACTGGACCCAGGGGCTATACGCTGCTTTTAGCATCCCTTGTAAAGGGTTTTTGGCTGAGGGCCCAAGGCCACTCGAAAGCCACTTGTACCGTGACTGTTGTTAGATGAGTCATGCCACACAGGTGTGCAGGACAGTGGCATTTGTCAGTACCTTCCTTACTCATGTTCTTGAAAAGCGCTGCCAAGTGAGCCGGATCACAGAAGCTGTGTGTATCATTGATGTAAGGAAACACAGTCCATTAGATGGACTGTGAGGTTTCATAAACCTCTTAATGGTTGGGGCTACCCTGTGCTATCAGTCACTGACTTAGGTAGACCCGTCAAAAGACCTTGTTCTCCATAGTAATGCACTTGTTCAGCTTAAGTCACTGATAACGTGATGGCGCCACTTATTTTTCGGGTTTGTGAAGCCTGAGTCTGCCATAACTGCTGCTGGGTATTCAGCTCCTACTGCATTACCCCATTCTACTGCCTGACTGTCCCTCTATCTGATTGTTTGACGTCTTCCATCACTTTCCCTCTCTCATCTGTGTGCTGGTCACAGTTTACCAAGAGGGAGCCTGAAGACACGAAGAGTGCAGACTCGGACAGGGACATCTTCAACGAGAAGCCTTCGAAGGAGGAGGTCATGGCCGCCACGCAGGCCGAGGGCCCGAAGAGGGTGTCAGACAGCGCCATCATCCACACGACCATGGGGGACATTCACATCAAACTCTTCCCCGTCGAGTACGTAGGCACCAGGCTGGCTTCAGTCCTGGAAAGCCTTGAAAGATCATCATTGCCTCATGTGGCGCTTATTTAATATGTGCATCTCGCCAGTTTTTTTTCCCTTGTAGGATATTGAGCATTTTGCTCTTATTTCATGAGTATATTATGAAATGTGAGTATATTTCATAACACTATAGCAGTCTTACATTTTTGTGTCTTTCCTCACACTCAGATGCCCAAAAACTGTGGAGAACTTCTGCGTTCACAGTAGGAATGGCTATTACAACGGTCACATATTCCACCGCGTCATCAAGGTATGGCGTTCAGCCGTGCGATGTAATGTAAACACAGGACTATGTTTGGAGAGCTCCTTGGGCTGAGCAGATGTGCCACCTGCATCTCTTCCGTGCAGGGCTTTATGATCCAGACAGGAGACCCCACTGGCACCGGGATGGGAGGGGAGAGCATCTGGGGCGGGGAGTTCGAGGACGAGTTCCATGCTACGCTGAGGCACGACCGCCCCTACACCCTAAGCATGGCCAACGGCGGACCTGGCACCAACGGCTCCCAGTTCTTCATCACCGTCGTCCCAACCGTAAGACCATTCTCTTAGATTATATTGAACTGTGTGTTGATATCGGGGCCTTCCAACAGTGGTTGAGCAAAACAGTCATGTTTGATTTGTCTAATCAAAGCATTTAGGTTGGTGTTAGAATTTAGTCTTCAGAACGTCACTGGGTGATACATTATTATCAGCCCTATAACTGGTAATGATAATTGTTCTCGGGCAATCTCTAAAATTAGACTGGGACTCCACAAAGGTTAGTGAACTTCAGTTGATGAAATCTTTAGTTTAAAATGCTGCAGTGGTCATTTCATTCAAACCATTGCCCCTCTTCTCTGTCCATTCATTTATAGCCATGGCTGGACAACAAGCATACAGTGTTTGGGAGGAGTACGAAAGGAATGGAAGTTGTTCAGAGGATCTCCAATGTGAAAGTCAATCCAAAAACCGATAAGCCCTATGAAGACATCAGTATTATAAACATAACTATCAAGTAATGAAAAATATTGGACTGTATTTTTACACAACTCTCATGGCATTTTTAAGCTGAATTTCCAATGTAAAGAATGAAAATGTAAAAGCCAAACTTCAGTTGTTTCTGTCCTTTTAATCTGTAGTAAATATTGTTTCCTATAGTGTGTCTCCTTCCATTCAGGGTAAACCAGTTAAAGTAATACGTGTAATTAACTGCTGTCAAACGGTCTTCATGTTCATCAGTTGTTTATTTAATAGCATAACGTTAATTATGAATGGTATACAAAAGCAGTGATGTTCACAAGTTAACAAATGTTTGGATGTGCACTGTGCTTTGATGAATTCACAGAAGTTATGCCAATGATGGAACATTATTCACAAACTGACATGGAAAATTATCCTGTTAGAGAAGGGGAACTAAATTCATACATGCTCTTTAAATAGGTACAAGTATTAAACATTACATAGCAATGATGTTGAAGGACGATAGTATTAACTCAAACCAACATTTTGTTTGAATTTCTTAGAAAAAGCAAAACGTTTCCTCAGTACAATGCACTCAGAAGACCTACTAGTATAACCTTGTAGCAAACACAAATTTGACTAATTTCTATGACAACAACCTAAAATGAAAAGTAGGGCTGGGACAAACGCATCAGTCGACTGGATTCCTTAACCTGTCAATGCACAAAGTATAAATACCCATTTCTAAAAATGGATCCGGTATTTGCTTGTGAAAAGAATAATCTGCTTTTTGAGAACACTACACAAATCTTTAAAATTTCCATGCAGTATTTCTACCATTTGTTTAAAATGAGAGTAAGTGCAGGCAGAGATATTATGCCTCTCCATCCTTGCACAAATGTTTGTTTCTGGAAAAACGCCAGCGGTAACCTGTGTCGCATGAACTGAAAAAGTTCATTGAATAAGCAGATATTTGTATCTTAAATGTGTGCTTCGTGGTGTTCTTTGGGGAATGGATGGCTGAGATGAACACATCCAAAGAGGTCAGACTGATGGATCACAAGTTTTGTTTAGAAAGGGTTAATATCCTACACACAGCTCGCCAGCAAGATGGCTGCAGTTGTCTATTCATTTAGACAACTAAACTGCGAGCTGTAAAGCTAATTTACAGTAGTCGCTATAACCGAATTTGTTTCTGACTTTGGCATTAACCCATTCTACAATCTAGTAAGATATCTAAAATTGTTAGTAATTTACTATGAAACTAGTCCTGCAATTTTTGCAAGTTTTGTCTCGCGATATGGAAGTGGCAAGTTTGTTACTGTATATACCAAATAAAATGCATTTAGTATTATTGATTTTCTTCGGCGTCAAAAATGAATTGGGCATCAACAAATCATTTTTTTTCAGACCACAAAGCACAGAGGGAGAAATGCCTAAATCCCAGCCCTAAGTATGTAACGTCGGTTATATAGTTACACACAATCTAGTTCGGCATGAAGTGCTGATAACAGCAGTTTATACAGCAGTTGGTCACAGTTCTGTGATAGACAGATTCAAACCACAAGTCCCATAGTCCACAGCATGGTTGTTGTTTGTCCATTTTAGCATGAATCCTAAGGAGACATATCACTGAACAGGAGGCCAGTGCGTCCAATGCACTCACAATTTAACACACTCCTCAAAACAGGAGGTGGGGGCACTGCCATAAACACTACTTGTCCATTTAATGTTCACAGCTACCAGGTTCCTCCTTCAACTCTCTCAAGGAATTTTACTATATACAAAAAAAGTATTAAAACAGAAGGCTTCTCAGGAAACTACATTTTTTGTACCAGCTGAGATATCCCTGGGCACCAGCCCGGTGATGGCTGGATTACCTCTCCCCTAGTGCACCAGTTTAAGACTAAAATTTTGGCTAAATCAAAATCTTGACCCACCTTCTAAATTGTAAACGACTCTATTGGTGGTTTAATTTAAGGAGAGAACCAACTGCCTTTGCACAACTTAAAAAAAAAAACACACAAATGATGGTTGTAATTACTAGTAATTATCAAACTGGTGGGTCAAAATTTGATTGCAGCCCAAGTCCAAGATAGAGAATGTATACACTGATTCATGCTCCAGATAAGTGCCGCCAATTTTCAGACTGTGGGGAAGAAACGGACTGTAGCAAAAGCTACTGGTTAATTGGTTACACTGATGACAAACTCCAATCAGCAATCCTTTACACTGGACAGAGCAACGGCCTGCAGGCACTTATGATCATGACATGCCAGAGGATTTTACAAGATGCTGGGCCTCAACCGCTAATCACTGGTGCATTCAAAGAGACCTGCATTGAGGTTGGACTAGGATGCATTTAACAGCAAATGACCAGATGTTCTGGGCAACGACCTTAAAATAACTTACTGCCAGCATAAGATGTCAAGTGTCCAAGACCCATAATGAAGGGTGGGAGCATTTAGTTTCATCTCAGAAATCTGATAATGGATCAGGGAGGAGAGAAATAACAGCATGTGCATTTAGACAGGCTGGCATCATATTAAAATGTCCCTGCGATTAAAAGAGGGAATATGTTTGCCAAATACATTTACTCTGCACATTTCACTGAAGACATTCAAGGAGTAAAACGACCAGCGTCCATTTTCACTCTTGATGAAAAACATAAGGACTACATCAGGCACCAAAATATTTGACCTCACAGGGGAGCGGAGGTTATTGAGGGGGTTTCAAATATGCCTATATAAATATTGGCAAACAGTAACTTGGACATGTAACAGGAAAAAAAAAGACATGCTGAACACCTACTGCCCTCTGTTATATCGTACACACAACACTAAGGTTTTAAACACAGAACCTTAAATGTTAAATAATGGTCTAAAGTTAACCTCACCCTCACGCTTTGCAGTGAGGCTTAATGGAAGTATGTAGTCTCACAGGTGAGTTAGTAAGATTTCATCTATCGTTGAGCAGTTCCTTTCAATGGAGGGCACATCCCTACACCAGCCTCATTTATTAGCAAACGCTGCCACTCAAGAACATGAAAGCACTGAGTTATAATGAGTTAACTGCTGCGTGTTAAGGAACGTTAATCACATCATGGAGAGGTTGGGGGGGGGGGGGGGGGGCAAGGTCAAGGGCTGGAGACAGGTGATCGGCTGGGCTGGGCTGAGGGAAGGGTTAAGGGTCATAGGGGAGGCAGAGGCAGGGCCAGGGGGCTGGAGCAGAGTCCAGTGCAGATAATCAGCGGGGGGGGCTCAGGCCACGTCCAGTACGCCGGCGGCCACCAGCTGCCGGGACAGCCAGTCCAGCCCCTCGTGGAGGCCCATCCCGCTGCGGGCGTCACAGCCCTGGATATGCCAGCTTCGCCCACAGCACAGCTTGTGAAGGCTCAACAGCTCCGTCATCTCCTCCACTGACACTGCACCAGGGACATCCTGCGCACACAAATGGGGACAAGGAATCCACGGCAAAATCAATGTTATGGTTGTGCTTAGTGCTAGACTGACAACTGCAGAGAAGCCCCTATCACAGCCTCCAATTGGTCCAGTGGTCCTTTTCAAGCACATGAAATACTTGTGCTTAAATTATGGTACCATACAAAGAAAATGTGTATATAAAGTGTTAGTAATAACTAAATAGTTCTTCCCATTCTCTAAAATGATCTCAATTTTGTATCATGTTAAAGCATTTCTGCTGGAAATGCACACAGTCGCTCTGTACCTTAATGAGACCTCTCATTCTCCCTTCAGTTCAGGGTTTCCTCACCTGTTTGTTGGCGAAGATGAGTAGCAGTGCATCTCTAAGCTCTTTCTCTGTCAGCAGTTTTGCCAGCTCGCTATGAGACTCCATCAGCCTGTCTCTGTGACAGCTGTCAATCACAAACACCACCGCTACGGACAAAGTTAGGAGGTTATGGTTAGTGTTAGCCATGAAGTGCAATCACAGCAGCACAAGCATGACATTCTGCTTTAACAGCTCTGCATTGTCAAGACTGCATGGCTACATGCAGAAATCCATGCTTATGCAAGTTTCTTTAAAAAAAAAAGGGGGGTAGCCAATCTTATTATTGTCAAATTACAAAAGTCAAAACCAACATTCATACACACTACATGACATTTATAAAAGAAATATGAATAATCACCCTGAAATATGGCACCATGAACATTAAACACAGCTGACAATAAATGGACCTATAACGGTACTATAAGATTAGAAATACCTTGTGTGTTTAGGTAGTAGTGTTTCCACAGTGGCCGGAGTTTATGCTTCCCGCCCACATCCCAGATGGTGAACTTTAAATTTTTGTACTCCACTGTCTCGACATTAAAACCTGTGACACAGACACATTCTTCAGGTGTCTCTTTGATGAAGCATCCACTCTGAATGCAATCTACAACAGTGGTCTTATTTTCACATCTAATATTTAGGGATCCTCTTACATAATTTTTCACATAATAATTTGACATGTGATCACTTTGATAGGTTTTTGTTCATAAATTAATCACAGAACTACAGTATTTACATTTTATCTAGGGAAAATTACAGTTACATACAAATGATCCCTTTCTACAGCTGGACATCTACTTGAAGGAAATTGGGTTAAGCATCGTGATCATGCGCAGCAGGGAGCATGTCAAGCATGGGAATTGACCTGGCAATCTCTGGGTCCCACTACACCATTACAGTTCAGGAGATTACTCATAAGGGTAACAGCTAGTCATTATACGTATGGTAAAACAATTAGCCGCATAGTTTTATTTTAGCAGCATTTGTCCCTTCCAATAATAGCCCTGGAGGCAGATCTGGATATGAACACTTGCCATATACATGCCAAAGCTGCAGTAGCTTGAAGGGATTCAGGACATACCTATTGTTGGAATGGGCTGCATGAACTCGTCCTGTTTCAGCTTGAAGAGAATGGTGGTTTTCCCCGCGCCATCCAAGCCCAGAGTCACCACCCGGATCTCCATCTTTGGGCCGATGTGGACTCGGTTATCCTTAAAACAGGCACATGGAGAGACCGGCTTACTTTAAAAGGAAAGCATTCTTTCTGGCAGTGGTGACACTGGGCAAAAGATACCAAAGCAGTTTTTAAAATCCATTATATAAGCAATAAACTGGTGGAGCCGCATCAGAAGGTGCAATCAAACGGCGAGTTATTTTCTAACTGCAATGAAGTTTTGATCAACACAAAAAAAATATTTTTATTTCCACTACCAATCAGAGCAAATCTCAGAGACATATTCATGGGGCAACAGCTCAGCACAGCCACATGTGGGCAGGGGTTCTGTGGGCATTTGGCATTTTCATCAGAGAGCTTTTTTAAGTTTCCATTTTCGACTTTGCCCGTCAGCGAGAGGCTCTCAGCGTACCTTGGTGAATGTGACGGGAATGCCGGCGTCCAGCTGGATGTGGTCAGCCAGCTCTGTGAACTGCTGCTGCTGTTTCTGCAGGGTTTCTAACAGCCTGGTGATCTCCTGCTTCGCCAGGACAACCCTGCAATCATCCTACAGGGAGAAAGAGAGAGAGAGAGCAATGATGACCCCAAAGTCATTACTGTCAGCTTTTCAAATCATAAAAAACTACCAGATGTTACTGCTGGATTCTGCAAGATTACATAGAGGAGGTCTTCTATTTTTGCATTTTTAAGTGGAGTGTTATTTTTGAATTGTACAGGAACAACTACTGTTGACAGTGAGTTAATGTTTATGTGTGTGTTACAATGCACATTTACCTCCTACTGGCATGATTTTACATTTCTACACAATGCCATACCAATTCTTGGAGTAGTTATAATAAATTCATTTATGTTAGTCTTTCAATCAGAAATGTAATTTTGCCATTACAAAACTTTGCTATTTCTTCTCATTCTTTTGTTTTTAAATCACAGTAAACAGAAATGCTAAATGAATCACACATGATAACACTATTCCTGCAGTTACAGTTAACAAGGAATCAATACATACAGTCTGAGGTTCCCAACTGAGGTTCCCAACTCAACCCAGGTTTTATCAACTTATAAATTAACAAATAACTTACACCTGTTTAGATGAATTTCTACCCCTCGATGACGAAATTAAGAGTTGAGCTGATGCGGAAGAAAAGGCAGTTGACAATGGGGCCCTGGTGTAGTGGAGCTGCCTGCCCCTGGCACAGCGCGCAGACGCACGGCCGCCATTTTGGCTCCACTTACCTGCTGCAGAGTCTTCTCACAGTGCAGGCAGGCCGTGGAGACCTGGGACAGCAGGATGGTCATGTCCTCCTGCTGCTGCCTGAGCCAGATCAGCCTCTCCCGCACGTGGGCGTCCACCACGCTCAGGGCCATCTCCTCCTGGCGGCACAGCGTCTCGTGGAGGTCGGCAAAGTAGGCCCGCACGCAGGACCGGGCGCTTTCCGCTGTTCCTGGGACCTGGGCGAGGAGGAGGGGGGAGAGAGTTTGTCATCAGGGGGTGGATTTAAGGCTTTGTCTAAAATACTTGAAAACTGACTGGCTTGAGAATCACGTCGCATTTTTTTATGTTCTTTTTATGATTTCCCTGTAGCTTTGATCGTTCATACATTCATAATGATATAACAAAGTGAACTCTTCCACAAAGCAGCTTACGTAAGAAAAAAATTACATAAAGGGAATTTAGAAAGATTAATTAAAATGAATAAGGGATTATGAGTTTCCTTCAGCTCGTTTTGGATCAAACATGGCTGAAAGAGTTACTCTTCCTAATTCCACATGTATCCCTTTACTGAAGTGTACTGACCCACTTGCAAAGCAGGAAAGTCGATTCCTTCCATGGCCTATTACACTGCCAAGTTAAAAAAAAAATCAGGAACACGTTTATGGTAGCATAACAATTTAGGGCAGTATTACTTTTTGTTATACCTTACATACAAGATGTATCAAAAGTCACATTGCCCTAAACCTGTCACTTGCCTTAATCCCTTTAGACGCAGGTCTTTGAGTACATCAACCTGTGAGCCCCCAGAAAGAACTCTAGCTCTTACAAGCATAGTGTGGGACAAGAGCATAAGGCTTAGGAAATTAGGAGTGGGACTATAGCACGAGGCTTAGGGAACTACAGTGAATCAGACAAGCTTACTGTGGCACTATAGCACGAGGCATAAGGAACTACAGTGAGTCAGACAAGCTTACTGCGGGACTATAGCATGAGGCATAAGGAACTACAGTGAGTCAGACAAGCTTACTGCGGGACTATAGCATGAGGCATAAGGAACTACAGTGAGTCAGACAAGCTTACTGCGGGACTATAGCATGAGGCATAAGGAACTACAGTGAGTCAGACAAGCTTATTGTGGGACCATAGCATGAGGCATAAGGAACTACAGTGAGTCAGACAAGCTTACCGTGGGACTATAGCATGAGACTTAGGGAACTACAGTTAGTCAGACAAGGTGACTGTGGGGCAACAGCATGAGGCTTAGGGAACTACAGTGAGTCAGACTAGCTGACTGTGGGACTATAGCATGAGGTTTAGGGAACTACAGTGAGTCAGACTAGCTGACCGTGGGACTATAGCATGAGGCTTAGGGAACTACAGTGAGTCAGACAAGCTGACTGTGGGAATTCAGCATAAGGCTGAGGGAACTACAGTGGTCTATGCCTTTCCTTGCAGCAGAGTATTGGTACTGCTCTTACGTGCTCTGTGTGAGCCATGCCGATGCTGTCCTCCACGATCTGCTCGCCACCTTCGATCTGCTGCACGATGCCCACCAGCTTCCTGGAGTACTCGGACACCTCCTCCGTGAAGGTGCGGATGCAGTGCGCCATGTCCAGGATGGAGGCGCGGATCTGGTTCGCTTCGGCTTCCAGCACTGCATGCTGGGGGAAGAGATTTCATGGAGCAGGTTTAGAATCGCAGGAATGCTTTTCAGATATGATCGCACAGGGTCAAATTCCTTGTCCTGGTGAATACTTCACTAGCTTTTAAAGGAATTTTCGATGAAGAGTTCAGTTACATTGTTAGACAATTGTTATGAACAAAATAGAACACAACAAAAACACTGATGACAATTCTGACCAAGGCTACTCAGGTATCAATCCTAGCAAACACTCTGAACAATAGGTATTCTCTTCATCACACTGCATACTTTAGTGTACTGGTTGGTCTACAAGCCCCATGTGACATGTTTGAACCAATCAGAGACATGCAGATTGCAAAGAGAAACCACGCCCGACCTGGACACGTATTGGGTAAAAAAGGGGAAAAAAAAAAAGAAAACCTTGTGATGGTGTGCATGGTCTGACTGCCACCAGCGTGCCGGTACCTTGTGTCCCTGGTGCTTGCCGTACTCCTTGCACACGCAGCACATGAGCGGGCCCGGCTGGCAGGCGTCCTCCAGGCACACGAACTCGATGGCGTGCACCTGGTGCTGGGGGCACAGGGTCTTCTCGTGGGGCTTGTCGGCGAGGGGCACTCGCCGGTGCTTGGCCAGGGTGCGGGTGGAGTGGGTGAGCTGCGAGCACTCGGCACACAGGTGGGTGGCACACACCGTGCAGTACATGGAGGCCGTGTGGCTCTCGTCCTCGTCGCAGCGGATGATGCACTGAATGCGGAGGAAGGGGGGGGGGACAGTAACGCGTGTGGGCATCGCATTTTCTGTACGGCCCCCGCAGAGGCTGCCCGAGCGATGGATGCTCTCAGCTCTGGTTTCCAACATTTTAGTAACTTGTGAGGGCATATTTCTTTGATATCTAATTCTTACATAACCGCTGTCAAAGGGGGAGCATATAACTGAAAGGAATACTCATTTCTGGCCACTTTAAAGGCCACACACTCACCCTCTTCACACACAGATCTTACTTACAGCAGGGGTGAGAGCAAATGTAACCCACAACACAGCTGGGTGTCCATCCCCTACCTCTCCCACGCCTCCAAGGGCGTCCTCCATCATGCCTGACTGGTTTGAAGCCCCATTCTGCAGCCTCTCCAGCAGCTCCAGCAAGGCAAAGTTCTTCTTCAGGCCCCACACCCCAGAATCCCCTGGGAAATGTGCAGGAGAGGGGAGAGAGCATTCAAACATATTGCAAAAGGCAGAGAACTCTGTCGGGTGCTTGGGTTCAGCTGGCTGTGAATGGAAAATGGATGAAGCCATTGACCTGGCTCATTATGGACTAACCCTGGATCGCATGAGCCAGCATACTGTAAACAGTGCATTAAGTTCTACACTAAATGCTCAGGTTGTCCCCTAAATAGTAGAGTTTACCAGCTGCAAACACTACAGTTAGAATGTAAGACGTGCAGATCATCAAGGCTTAAAATTAATTTGAGTGTTCATGGAAAGGAGTCAAGAAGCTTTTGGGAATAAATTCCAGGAAAAGATATACTACACTTAGTATGTCTTGGTATCAGACATACAAAGAACACCACCAGATTTAATTTCCTTTGCAAGTCTAATTTGTTAATGCCTCATACATCAAACTACACACAACTTCAGTTTTATTTTCTCAAAGAAAAAATGTTACATGCCTTTTAACAAATACTTTGTTAAAATTATGAATGCAACCCAACACCCTTTGCAAGCCAGCTATCTGCTCTTCCTTATTGATGGTATTAAGCGATATATTTGAAAGTGGTAAATAGTTCGAATGAACTGATTTACAAAAGAAGGAGCCTACTGGGAAGCCACTACTTAGTCTGAAACTATATCCATTTGGCAGGTCTTGTTACGTTATTCATAAACCTCTCTGGCTAGCTGACAACATCTAAGCTCTTTGCAAAAACAAAAGGATCAAAACAAGTTCTAAGAACTGTCACATTCTGCAATGTTTTCCACACTGAGGGGGATCATTTTTACTGGGTTTTTAAAAAGGAGTTTGCACCGTATTTTAGTCAATAGTGCCTTCCACACCGCCCCCCCATTGTCACAATCACACTTTTTCCTGCTACGTGTTTCCCCGGCTTGCTTGGCAATTTCTACGCTCATAGCGTACAAATTAATTGAGCACTCATGGACCACCCAAGGGCCCTTTGCCCAGTTGCTTCATTCTCATATGTATACACAATTCAGCAACTGCAGCTATTATGAACAAACTGTTCCAACGACCTTTGGTTTGCAAGCATCGCAGTAGCATCAGTTCCATTAAGGAGAGAGCGTACTAGTCAAACGCTTGTAAAAAACTCGAGTGAAGATCATCCACTGACAGAGAAATGCTTTGAAGAGCCATCTGGCTCAGTGAATCACTGCAACAATTAAATCGGCATCAAGGCCAGACACATCAGTCATGTCTGACTGGCCCCACAGTAAGTGACTGCAGAATGAAAATTTAGGTGCAAATAATACAATACATTGACTTATTTCATTTAAAAATGTATTCATGGCAATTTCAACATTCTTTTATGCCTCACTTCCTAAATTGCTTTTTATTTACTATTTAGTGTAGGTTTTAGAAAATGCAGCCAAACCTATTGTCTCATCAATGACATCCAGGATAAAGAATGATCTTAGTCATGACCTCAAGGCCAGAACAAACAACCAAACCAGATTCTCACAGTATTAGAAATACTTTAACAGACAGCTAACTAGTTTACACAAATTATGACATTTGTAGCATCTTTTGCTACAAATCTTTTGCTACTTTTAACTATTTATATCTACTTATCATTAATAATATCAATTCTTTTCCCTATGGTGATGCAATTTGCATCATGTAGGAGTATTGGCTGTAAATCTTCGCTCAAAGTTCAGTATTTTCACATCATCAACTTTTTGCTAGTATTTTCAATTCAGAGCAGCTTCCCAGTTCAGAATGTCCTTGACACTCCGGGTAACACAATATATAATATACATCTGCCTCAACAGCAATGGCCTGTGAACCCTGCAGTTCAGCTTGGCATTCAACCAAAGAGACTTTCTGCAATCACTTTCCAAACAAAATATCAAGGGGGCAAGAAAGAGAAGTCTTTTAATATGAAAAACGGGAAACTATTACAAGGCTGCATTTGGCAAGACAGGATGCTCTCCTATTGAGGACACTGCATGCCACTTGCATATTATGATGGAAAACAATACATTTGATATTGGCTATGAGGCCATTGGCTATGAGCTCATTTGTTGATTCCACCTACACCATGTATTTGATAGCTCTGTATCAATGCACTGCACTGCGATGATCTATGAATGTTATGCATTTACGCTCTCTCCTTGTAGGTTCAATGATTAGTTAGGCTAAGAATTATCCTTTGAAGGGGCCTGAAGACAACCTGGGACAACCAAGCAGACGCACATACATGCATGTACGCATAGATGGATGGACAGACAGATACATGGCCCGAACACCACGCATTACTCACCCAGTTCAGTGACCTGCCTGTCAAAGGGGCAGCGGACGGCCCTGCCATGCAACGGCAGGCGGGTCAGACAGTCGTGACAGACCGTGTGGCCGCACAGCAGCAGCCGGGGGACCTTGTCCCCCTGCAGGGAGAAGACATCCTCACACACTCCGCACTCCAACACCTACAGACAGACCACAGTGAAAACAAAGTTTAAAATGACGCCCCCCCCCTCCCCCACAACTTTAAGACAGCAGTAGTTATCACAGCACTTTATGACAGCCTGACACATGTTCAGAGGCACTTTAGCACTACTCATCACTCTGAGTTAGAGCAACCACTAAATGGCAAAATTTAAAGTTAACTGTAACTGTGTGCTGGATTACAAATGTGTTATTTTTTCTTAGGTCTTAGGTCATTACTTTTGTCTGGGGATAGGGTGCTAAATCTGGGTCCAGCATTCATAAATGATAAAAAAAATCCAATGCTTCAATTTACTTTTCTCATTTCAATTAATCAAAAAGTGTTTTTACTCCAGCTAGTAACCTCATTTCCCTCACAAATGTGCATGGCCCCAGATGTATTTAATTGTATGCATGCTATATATAGCATTTCCATTTTAAGAAAGGAAATGTGCTGTTGCTTAACGTTCCCCCAATTACATTGCCGTTTAGATTTTGAATTCATTAGAAGAATGAATGAGAGAAACCAAAAACACTTTTATACTTACATAGGTATATATACTAATAATGTGACAATCTGAAAATGGCTTCATCACCTAATGTTACCAACCAACTTCACATGCAAACAGACTACTATATTTAATTTGGTCGTGGAGGACGTTTCGAAAGTAGTCTAATTTACATATAAATTGAACAGACCTGTTTGATCTGCAATAGCTACCACTAAGAACAGCTGCAAAAACCTGAACCATAACTGTCTGCAATTTCCGCCTGTATTCATTATTTGTTAAATTTTTACCGATCCGAAGTTTGTAACTGGCCACCAAGCAGCGATAGCCGAACTAAATTTCACGATTGCATGTTCACTATTTACTCTGTCGTAACAATAAGTCCGCTTTGCTGCCATGAATTATGAACAGCAAACAACAAAAGCACAATTTATTTTGTTTGACATTTTAGCTAGCTCAGTGATCCTTGATGAAATAGATAGACGTTAAATGTAGCTGTATGGCTATCAGACGTACTTGCGAGCTAGCAAGAGAATGACGTAAAGTGCGTGTGCGATGTTGCTATTAACACATCACAATAAAGCCTTGGTTTTGCTAACAATTTAGAATGATGCACAGTCAAAACATCGTAACGTTTTCTCCGCTGTTTTCCTTTCTGACTTCGTAATGTGTCGGTACCTATAGCTGTGTTACGCGACATGGAAATTTCCAGGCTGAACACAAACCGGTCTCTCATCTGCAGGCTACCACACAGCCAGGCAGAGGGCAGGCACGGAGTCATGGGACCTGGCAGCGTAACTAATTAGCCCAATCTGTACAGTTCCGAAATGAAATCACGGAATGTGCATTTTAACTGCTGGAATGCGACGAGTTGTACGTCCACGTAGTGGAAATATTCGTTGTTAAAGACCAAGGGGCCGTTAACACCGCATCAAAACGGTGCGACGCCCCGCCAGTGCAGCGGCAGCATCCGAGCCACGAAGGCATCTCGCTGCACGTCTGAGTGAAATTGCTCTCGCCGGCTCTTCCAAGTATCAGTATTCCTTATCCGCGGCAGTCACTTGTTTATATTTTCCACTCCTTCGATCTTTCCTACCCACCTTCACCGTGCTGCCAGCTGCAGCCCTGCCGTGTCGAACGCAGGCTTCCATCGCTGCAGCGGTCCCCTGCTTGTTTACACCCGCAGCGGCGGCCATCCTCGGGCGCGACCACTGACACCGCTGCTAGGTGAACAAAATGGGATGCCAATGCTGTGATTTCAAATGTTTTTCTTTACATCACCTCTGTAATAATATGTGTATATATAAAATATTTACGTTCAGCGTGATTTCATACATAAATATAATTATATATATAACAAATACGTTAACGTTCTTGTAACTTGAACAAAGATGGTCACCCCTATTTGAAAAGAATGGCACATTCTGTCAGCTGTTTCCGTCAGCTTCGACAGTGAACGCTAGATGCGACTGCGCACAAGATAATTTAGCAGGAAACGCTTTTATACTTTACATTTTGAATGCGAAAAATTACAACAACGTCGTCTTATAAATAGTATCATACTACACGAACCTGGTGACAAAGAAGACCATTTAAAGTTGCTTTAGCTGGATTAAAAGTACTCTTGTTAGTTTCGGCTCAATGGTTGGCATGCGCTTTGACTTGCGCTGCTGCTTTAGCTGTATCTGAAGTATCTAGGCGACCTGCCAATCTGGAGAGCTAACCAAGAAGGCAGCTACCCACCTTACGTCTATGGTTAATTTGTATATCGGATACACATATGCACAGGCTACTCTGTGTAAATAAATTATGCTAATCTGCAGATGAAATGAAAATGTCAGTCAATTTAGTGCAGTGAATTGTTTTTTTTTTTCTTTTACTGAAGTGATATTTTGGCTGGAATGCTGAGGGGAAATGTCTTCCTCAAGAGTACACCATTTACCAGATAAAGTATTATTGTATTGTTATTTCATTTCAGTAGGATAATTGCTTTCATTGTGAGTTTTGTCAAGTAACCATACACGTGGGCACAAAATGGTTCCTTCTTGTGCATGCAGAGCAACAACATAATGTTAAACATGTCTTATAATCCCAAATCTTGTCACAGAAGCATTTATTCATTTACAGCACAACCCATGAAAGCCGGTGGAAGGCCATATCTGAAGACTGAGTATGGACCCAGGTTTTTCCTTTGTGCGATTTGTGCGGAGTTCTGCATTGTAATGATACTCAATACAATGTATTTTTGCATTCTGTCGCAGTTCTTGTACTGTCTGATTAAAGTTTGCGATTCACGAATATCTGTAATAATATTTTCTCCATATGCACAATATATTATTGAATCAGTATGCTTTATGAATGAGTATTAATGAAATTATTGTGATATTAGTAATGAAAGAGTAGGCTACATGGTCGATGTAGTATAGTCGCATGAATTAGTTATTTTCTGCTTGTCACACGCTTGCTAAAATTTGGCTTGGACAGGAGGAATTGTACTCATGTTCTTAGAAAACGTCAATTGTGTTAAATGGTGATGTTTAAATGTTCTTTTCCCTGCTTTATGTAACCAACGCAGTTACGTCTTGTATTACCTGTATACGTTACCGTACTGCATGAAAGTATTTTCTGTTATAGGTATTTTATGTCTCAGTAAGAGAATAATTGTATCCTATTCAAATGCCTGTGCAGGAGTTGAATTTATTATATTCAGGGGCTAGAATATATGAAATATATTGAAATTAACAGATAATTTTGGAAAGTGCGGCGAATCATGTGAATTATTGTAATTCGCACCCCGCATTCTGCCACATGAGAAACGTAAATGTGAAAATGCATGTACTTATTGTCATCTTAGTATCCATGCACACCCGTCCAGCAGCTGGCGGCAGTGCACCTTGAGCCGATGTCTTTCAGCCAGTGACTCGTGACAGAAAAGGCGAACGGTATGTCCCTTACCACGTACCGTACGCAGCTGATAATGCAGGTGAAAGTTCAAATTAATTGATGAAAAAATGGATGTCAATCAGGCGAAGCAAGAGCATCTCCTTGCTTTAAAAGGTATTTTGTTTGGAATTATGGATTTGCACCAATGAGTGAAGGAAACAATATGATTGCTGGTTGGTAACTACGTAGTTAGTTAATGACGGGACTCTAACCTAGCCAGAAAGCAGATCCTGTCGTCTTTGACGTCAGGCTAGCTAGCTAACGTTAGTTAAACAACAACACTGTGATACCTGAGATTTAAGTGAAGATGCCTAATTGCACCCAAGAAATTACAATATTTGGCATGTTATTCTGCTAGATAATATTTTCTGTCGCGTTGAAAAGTCGCTGTAAAGTTCTTTTGACAACTATTTGAAGCTTGAAGTTAGCTGCGCTAGTTGCTTGACAGACCAGTTCCGTGTATTTACAGTTGTAACTTGCTCCGTAACGTTAGTCGTGGATGTCCCAATAAGATGTTGTTAATCTAACATTTAAGGCTATTTAACCGCAGTGCTAGGCATCATGTGTATAGATTTGTTATCTACCAAGGAACACCAAGAATCAACGATTGTATCAGTATAATCTGTTTAACGTTATTCATATGTAGACAGTATAACGTTTATGCAGTATGCGTTTATTATACAATGTAGAGTCAAATGAAAACAAATTCTCATTTACATTGACAAACCTTCCTTCTCAGCAATATAAAAACCATGCACTAAAATAAATGCTAAATGTCTGCATTTCGATGTGACAATAATAAACAACATCACACACAATGCAAGCTGAGAACAGGCGGAGTATGGACAGGCTAGCAGGTGTAATTATAAATTAAGACCTCCTGTAGTAAGTGCCTAAATGGATTAGAGATACAGTTGAGTTATTTCAGTTATTTTTGTAAAGCATTCAGTTTGTCAAATGTTTACTGTAAAGCACTTACAGGAGTTGCGGCCAAAAACAAGCTAGGTCTTACGAATAACCAGGGTTACGTGATCATCTGATTTTTAGACTGTAGTTGCGGGAGGAGAGAACCAGAAAGGTTAGGTGGGAGTAAGAAGGACATAAGGGGGAGTTATATCCGAGAAGAAATTAGTAGATGAACATGAGCCATTATATTAGTAATTTGATATGTAAGGAAGGACACTGAATTAATGAGTATATGGCAAAATGATGGGTTGTTAAAAACGTCATGAATCAAAAAGGGTGGCAGAGCAGTAAAGTAAATCTGCTCAGAATGCCCTACAGTGCCATTCTGTGTATGTCTTCATAATGAAAAATGAGGGGGATGGTCATCTGCTTCCGTTGTATTAGATATTGTATTGCTTGACTATATCATACACATGCAGGTTCACCACAGCTGGTATTTTCTGAATCGGCAAATGCATTTGTGTTGGGCTTCACTCAGCTTGCAACCTTACCACACCATTGCTGTAATGCTTGGCAATCATTTGTGTGTTTTTAAAATATGCTGTAATGACTGGATTGCAACATCTTCACAGGATCCAAATAAACACTGTGTTTTCAAGGTTAGTTTGTATCATAGATTGTCCAAGAAACCATACTATTCTGTCCTTTCTTGTTTTCAGAGAATACTTTTCAATTACACTAGAGTCATCCATCTGCATTGGAAAATGCAGGCTTAAGAAGAACAAGCAAATGTCTGTGTGCTGAGTATTGTAAATATATTTTATGCAGTTAGAGTGGAATCAGTGTGTGAGCAGGAGACATTTACTTTGAATTTACAATGGTGGAGTGAAGGCTAAAGTGGTTCATTGATAAAAACCAAACTGAGGAAAAGTGTTAAGTTGGACTTTTCTGAATCCGCATGTAAAGGCCATTACCTTTACAAAAATGTCATGTTTTAAAGGTGGAATTGGACATAAGTTTACTTTTTGTATGTAATTTATCTGTAATGTAAGTAGGCTGCGGTAAGTGTTTTCACAGAACAGGCAAGGTGACCTTTCAATTCAGAGAGATTGGAACGTGAAATACCGGTTCACTCTGAACCTCTTGCAGCAGTCAGAGAAGCCTTGACCCCCTGCGCTGACCTTGGCGTAAGGGCGCTTTGGCGGAAATAGCCGTAAATCCGTTGTCAATCCGTCCGATCTTTCTTTTTCTTGCAGTGATGCGGCTGACGAAGCCGACACTCTTCACGAACATGCCGGTGACGTGCGAGGACAGAGACCTTCCAGGTAGCCACCATAATTCATGGGGGGGGGGTGTCAAACTACGTTTCACCAGAGCCCCCTGGCCAAGCGCTGGAGGGCTTGCAGTCCAGCAGGTGTACGAGTTCTCTTCAAAATGTCAACACACCGGCTTGCTCTAATTAAGCCGAGTGTTTATTTGAGCCAGTTCAGCGCTGAGGCAGGACGTAAGCCTGCAGGCGCCGTGTGCTGTGGAGTTCTCAGGTCCTGCAGGTCTTTCATGGGTTATTAGCAGCTGACAAAGCAGATCATAATTTGTGCTGCAGTGCTTTAGTGGCTAAAGCACACTGCAGGTTGCCAAGTCAATTCGAGGTGAGCCAGCCCCTGGAATAAGGACACTTGCACTGTAGAGACTAAATGAATGAAGGGCTGTGGAATTATATGAAAATTAAGGCTCATAGATGGTGGACTAAATCTTGCTGCAAAGGTGGGTAAAATGAGTACGTCTGAACCCTTCATTAGTTACAAATGTAAATGGATAAACTTCATTTGCCAATATGTTTTTATAATAAAGTGGTGTTAGTTACAGCCTTCTGAAGCAGAAAGTGATATACTGTCCAGCTCTGGAAGGCCCGTGCCCAAATTTAGCACCTGAGTTCAGACAGGGATTTATAGTGTTTGCTTTCCCTTGTGCTGAAACCCAGACCACTGTAATGCGATCATTGAACTGGTAACTGGATCCTCCAGAGGTCATACATCAACATGACATTTCTAGGTACAGCCGCTATTTATATTATTGGGGAGGAATGATATGAATGCATATTTCACGTGAAATCAATACACAGTTCTGAGAATATGATATCAGAATGATAAAACACGGTCTCATCATGTTATACTGCCGCACACTTAAACATGTTTCCTATGTTTTATTTTTTGTGAACTGCTTATCCCCCAAGCATAGGAAACATGCTAAACATGCTTCAGGCTGAGGCGCTGTTGCTGCTAGTTTGTTTCAGGTCTTTTGAGGTGAACACTGGAAAGAAAAAAAAACTGGAGTCAAAAAATGACACACAAAACTGCCCACCAGGTTCTTTTCATTGGCACAAGTTTCCACATGAGAAGCTGTAGGTTGTGTACAGATGCCAGTGTCAGAAAAAAATAAACCCCTACATTTCTTTGCCCACCTCCAAAAATTGACCAGCGCTCCTGACCTGAGAAACGTGAGCCCATAGGTTATGAACACTGTCCAAAATGATAAAATGATAGAACAGGGCAGTATTTCTGTCAAGCCCCCTCCCTGAAACCCCCCCTTACACAAGGTATCCTGTGTCAGCACACGTGTGATCTTGAGTCGGCTGTACAGGGACATTGGACCCATGACCAGATGGTCATGGGCTCAAATGCCAGGCACAACGTAGATCATCAAGGTTCAACTTGGGCCACATTGTCAACACCTGGTTTTAGTTACTTGCTGCTCATATGAGCAGTTAAGGGTCATATGTGTGCATGTATGAATGACTTGTCTTGGTTTAAATCCCATGCATTTATGTATGTATGTATGTATGCATACATATACATAACAGGTTTTAGGGGGTTTTTAAGCACTAAGGCAACAGAATACTTTATATAGTGCTACACTCTGTCAGTGCAAAGCAGCCTGCCCTATGGTCTTTTTCACGTATGTTCACAGGTGATCTGTTTACTCGGCTCATGAAGGAAGACCCATCCACTGTAAAAGGAGCGGAGACCTTAATGCTCGGGGAGATGCTAACACTGCCTCAGAATTTTGGGTACAGCTGCACGGCCTCTTTTATGGGGTGGGATATTCAGTCACAGCATGAACAGCAGTAGTGGAAAAACCACCGGCCATATGGCCTCCTGCTGGGAGGTCTCACGTGCTTTCACACGGTTTTCACATGGTTTGGCTGGGCCTGGCTAGTCCTGTGATGGGACAAATAGTAGTACATTTACATTCACATTTATTCATTTAGCAGACGCTTTTATCCAAAGCGACTTACATAGGTTACAGTTCTTTACAATGTTATCCATTTATACAGCTGGATATTTACTGAGGCAATTGTGGGTTAAGTACCTTGCCCAAGGGTACAGCAGCAGTGTCCCAGCGGGGATCGAACCAGCAACCTTTTAGTTACAAGTCCTGATCCTTAACCACTGTGCTACACTGCCGCCCCAGTAGTAGTAGTAGTAGTAATAACAGAGTAATAGTTATAATAATAAAAGCAGTCACTCTGAATGTACTAATATTAGTTGAATTGTAGGCATAATATTTGTAGTTTGGCTGTGTGTTCACATATATATCAGCCCTGTTTGACTCGATGTGTCTACTCGTCCGTCTGTACAGTAACATCTTCCTGGGTGAGACCTTTTCCAGTTACATCAGTGTACACAACGACAGCAACCAGGTGGTCAAGGACATACTGGTGAAGGTAAAGTACGGGCTGGAGGAATCAGGCATTGCAAGCTATTGTAGCTCTCAGCACTGATGTGTGTGGGTGCTTAATGTTTTTTTTTGTTCTTGTCTGAAAGGGGAAGTCTGGCTTATCATTGATATGTTGTGTGATGTGTGCACAGCAGTAATAGCGCTTTCAAAGCACATGTGGTTTAGAGTGAACCTCTCCCCAGACCACTGGTGCCGTGGCTGGAGCTAAGGCATCCTTGAGCTGTTGCTGTAAGCCCATGGGAGGAAGTGGACGTGACTGGAAGAGATATTTCAGCGCAGTGATACACCTCTTCCCCCATGCCATACAGTAGCAGCCCAGAGCTGTCTTAGTTCCTGTGACGTCAGCAGATTTGGGCCGGTGAGGTTTGGTTCCGGGTTAACTGCGTTTTCACACATTATGCAACATATCAAGGTATATTTTGACCAGAGTTCCACCTTAAAGCACAGATGAATAAAAATCCATTCCGTTGTTTTATCTTGCAGGCGGACCTACAGACCAGTTCTCAGCGTCTGAACCTCTCCGCATCTAATTCAGCCGTCACGGAGCTCAAACCAGAGTGCTGCATCGACGATGTTATCCATCACGAGGTCAAGGAGATTGGAACTCACATGTGCGTTCCTTTGTACTAAAGATCCATTATACACTTGCTTAGTTTGAACTGTTATACAGGGTGAAACAGGTTCACTTACGTACAGCTTCTATCCCATGTGTACAGCTAAATGGTTTTATTGGCAATAGCCAGAGTGTGCAAAACCATTCCACTCAGGTTTAAAACCTACAGCCTGGTTGTTCAGCGTTCTGAATCTTATTTCATTTTCCTTCCTTCAGTGTTTTAGCTGTATAAAACAGAAGATGTTAAAATGAAACCTCCCCTCTTAGTGGATGGCATCTTGGTTTATGGAAAGGAGTAATAGCTGAGATTTGCATTTGTGTCTGTTTCAGTTTGGTGTGTGCTGTCAGTTACACTACTCAGACAGGGGAGAAGCTATACTTCAGAAAGTTCTTCAAATTTCAGGTAACCTTGGTGTCCCGCCATATCCCTTATCATTCGACAATGCCATTCTTTCCCTTCGTATAACACAGTACAGAGGTGCAGACATAACCTCCTAACAATTTAGCAAGTCCCTGGCAGAGAAGAAAGCAATTTGCACCCGAGCTTCGAGTTGGAGCTAGACGGTGGTCAGAGTGTCTGCTCTCAACCTGAGAAAAGCATTCCTTTTTTAAACTTAGTTTCAGTCACCGAAAAACTCTTTCATTATGACTGCTCTTGAACAGTGTTCCTGTATTTCCTGTATTTAGTAATATTGGACACCCTTTCAGGAACTTGCTCCTTGGTTAGTTGTGAAAAGGGTACATTTACAGTAATTACAGCATGGAGCTTAGTGGTAGCCTAGAGGAGCAATCTGAGAAAACATCTTTCAGCTTGCAGTCTCTTTTTAACCAGGTGCTCAAGCCTCTGGACGTAAAGACCAAGTTCTACAATGCTGAGGTAAGTCAGCCATCTTACCAATGATCTGACTGATTCCAGCATTTCACCCTGGTATTCAAGTCTCTGTCTTTTTGTGGCAAATGAGAACCCATGTGGAAAGCTGGTTAGCATGCCAGATTTTATTAACTTAAGTTTATTTAAATTAATATGAACTTTGCCAATGCATTTTTGGCATCTACTCTTATTTCATATTTACGTTTCTTTTTAGCAAGTTGCAAATATGTAAGCCAGGTTACATTGTAATTTTGTGTCTACATTTTTCACAGTAACTAAATTTGTGACATTGCCATTGCAAAGGTGCTTGTCAGTATGCTTATAGCCTATGAGTCTATGAATGTAAGTCAAAAATTGAGTACAGTGTTCGGGTACATGTAGAGATTACACAAATTTTTCATGGTAATGGTTTATATATGTGTGTGTGAATACACACACACACACACACACACACCCATAAATGCATGGTCTTACCAGCATACAGTTTCTCACAACGTACAGAGAAGTGTGTTTGGGTTGGGTTGAAACTATTTTTTTTCACTTCAGCAAAGACCTGTCTGAGTAAAAGTGAAAATAAAATTTCAGGACAAAATTTAGTAAATGAGGAAAATAAAATACAAACAATTACTTTTTAGAATGTAGGCCTTGTTTATTCTGCATCTGTCTTTATATCTCTCTCATGTAAATGTCTTTACATTTCTCATGTTAATAAGTGACAACCATTTTGATGGAAAAAAACCTGGCTGTATGAGCCAGCAGTTTAATATGGAAGCATCACTTGTACTTTTAATTAGTGATTGTAGTGTTATATTTCACATCAATGGTTGGTTCATTTATTTGCGTACTTTTAGTAGAATTACCACCCAGTCATTTATAATTTGTTTTCTTGCTATATTTTATAACCAAATGCATTTAATTAGCCCGAAGGTGGAGATGCATTGTCATTTTCTGTAGCACGTAACCCTCATTATTTTCTAATGTTTGTTTGTTTTTTTCATTTTCTCCATTAGAGTGACCTCAGTTCCGTGGTAATTGCTTTTCCTTTTCATTGCTTAACTCTCTCTCTCTGCTTTCGAAGACTTCTGTTGCAGCATAACTCTGGAGCTTCTGAGTCTGAATACAGGGGAAACAATGAAAAAGCATCTTAGGAGAAAGGGGATGTCTGCTGATGCTAGTTAAACTGAGTGCTAGCGTGAGCATGGAGGAACGGTCTGTCTCATTTGTGAGACAGCGACACGATGCTTTTTCAGTGTTTCGCCCTTGCTCTCGTTTTTCCCCTCAACGCTTGCTCCCTCTTGCTGATTTGAAAAAAATCTCACGCAGGACACGCGGTCGGGGTGCGGGGAACATGGGTGCTCAAGCGACCAATGGAAAACATTTTTGGGAGGGGTAAATCGGTGGGGCGGCGGGACGTCAATCAACCAACTGGCTGAAGTGTCTTGATTGTGGGGGGGGGTGCCTTACTGTGCAGGTCTGTTTCTGTTTTTAAGAGAGGAACTTCCAATTCCACAGTATGTCGTGGGAGAAGGATGCAGATGCAGGATACAGGATTCTCAATCTGAAACATTTCAAAATTCATTTGCAAACATTGGTAGTTGTTGTTTAGTGATTTTAGATGTACTGTGAGATTTATTTAATTGGACTGAATACCTTGTTTAAAAATCGAATCGAGTCTTTTCAACCGTGAAAGTGTATTGCTGCAAACACAATTAACTGAGCCAAAAGAGGTCTCTTGCATAGACTTGGTTTCTCGCTTAGTTCGGTTTCCTGTCTTAATTGCAGAACAGAGAGGATTCCTTATTTCATACAATGCTGTGAGCTGGCTGTGTAATCTGAAACACTGCAGCCTGCTGCCACAAGCGTGCTGTATAAATTTATTACCTGAAGTTAATGTGATGTTGGGAAAGCTGTGTATCTGAGAGGGTCGTTTATTGAAAGCCTGTTCTCAGGTTGATTGATCAAGCGCTGCATGTGAATGGTTGAAAGGTACTCTGGACTGTGACGATAACCCCAGTTGTTCTGCCAAATTGTACTGTGGTTCCTTTGTTAATTACTAGCCTTTGAATTGCAGGCATGAACTAATCTCAACTCTCCTTCTGTCATGTTTAATAAAGTACTAATCCATGCTTCAAAGGTAAACTGAGCAGTACTTTCTTTGTTAGGTATTGGAAGCTTTGGTGTAAGTACAGGCTTTGGGGAGAAATTTCCAGAAGTGAGAATTTTCAAGAGCCAGGTAGATGTGAGGATTATAGGATGCTAAATCCGTAACTGAGCTCTCTGATAACCACCCAAGGCATTCTTTAAGTACCTTAAAGTAAGTAGCTGTACGTGCTTTAAGCGGGTTGTGTACTTCTCACAAAAAGTGCAGCTCAAGTGTCCCAAAAACAAAATTATTCATATTCAGACTAGATACTAAAATGGTACTGCCCAGTTGACCTTTAAGACAAGGTCGGTTCTGACTCCAGGTGCTTCAGCCTGTCCTTTAACCCCACAGACGGATGAGGTGTTCCTCGAAGCCCAGATCCAGAACATCACCACCTCACCCATGTTCATGGAGAAGGTGTCTCTGGAGCCGTCCATGATGTATAATGTCACAGAGCTCAACACTGTGACCTTGGGGGACGAGGGGTAATGCACCTCCATTAGAGTCACCTTCCTCTCTGAATGAAAAAGCTCACATTGAATATCAAAGACTGTCAGTAAATTGTACTTTAGAGTTGTGTTTACCTTAGGTACAGCATCCATTTTTGCAGTTCAGGTCTGTTAATTATCTATAATTGTTAATTATTTGTAGGTTTTTGTCAGAAGTTGAGTATATTTCATGTTTTTTGTCCTTTTAAAAATTAGTTTGTGTATTTGTAGAGCAGGTCTGCCCATTTTAGCATGTTTTAAACAACAGATTCAAACAGAAAATGCAGATATTCAGACTCTTCAGGTATGTTCGACCACCCAGTGCCAATCACATTATCCCATTCATTACACTTTGTGGTTATTGGTGTCAATATTTAGGGTATCCACATTTGGGAAGATGTCCTACCTGCAGCCTATGGACACGCGGCAGTACCTGTACTGTCTGAAACCCAAGCCGGAGTTTGCAGAGAAAGCCGGGGTGATCAAGGGGGTGACCGTGATCGGTAAACTGGACATCGTATGGAAAACTAACCTGGGGGAGAGAGGACGACTCCAGACCAGTCAGCTCCAAAGAATGGTAATCAAGTGTGCCGCTCTGCATTATGGGTACTGTTCCTGAATAATGGGGACGAAAGGGCAATCTGACTAGAGCATGATGATTGGCTGATAACTAAACATTACGAGTGGGCAAGTTACATCGTATACCTCTTTGTGTCAGCTTCATGTTGATATGTTCAGGGTCCAGACAGGGTCACTAGCTTAACTCATTACTGCTGTCACTCTCTCTCTGCCCCAGGCTCCCGGTTATGGAGATGTGAGGCTCTCTCTTGAGATGATCCCAGACACAGTCAATTTAGAAGAACCGTTTGACATCACCTGTAAAATCACTAACTGCAGGTAAGTGAATGCGGTCCCTTTCATCAGCAAGTTAAGAAGAGAGCAGAGCACAATGTGACACGAGCGACTTGCTAACCTGTCGCTTAGCTCACGAGCTAGCACGGCTGGGGGATTGCTGATTACTGGCCGCCCTCCACGCGTTTGCTAGTCCTCAGCCTTCATCCACTTGAACTCCGGCAGTTTTAGTTGCGTTATGGTCGTAGGTACTGCTGTCAGTCCAGTTGTGACCGGATTTGCCAAAAGACTGTCTGTGTGGGGATTTTGCTCATGGTTCTGGTCCACGTGCCTCAACAGCGAGAGGACCATGGATCTAGTACTGGAGATGTGCAACACCTGCTCCATCCACTGGTGTGGTGTGTCCGGGAGGCAGCTGGGCAAACTCAGCCCCAGCTCTTCACTCTCACTCCCTCTCCGGCTGTTATCCTCCGTCCAGGGGCTGCAGGTAAAAGACAGGCCACCTTTGCTCATTGCTTTCAAACCTCTTACTGGGCTGTGTGCAGAGTGAACATAGGGTGTGGCATCTGTTCTGCAGATTTTGTGCAGCTATATGCTAGTATACAAGGTATATATATATATACCTTATGCCACAACCCTACAGCCCTTTGCGCTGTAATTGTACCTGGAATCCTTCAGTGATGCTAGGACTGTGTTCCACAAGTTTTTCCTAAATTTTGTTAATTTCACAGTTTGTAGTTAACTGGTGTGTAGTGTTTGCAGTGGGTGTCCTTATAACCGTACGATTTGTTTGAGCATCTCCTGGGATGTGAAATAGCTTGTGCCCCCCCCAAGTCTGTATGTAATTGATGCTAACAATCAATAAGACATGAAGACTTGATGTTTCTCTTCTGTGTTGTAACAATTACACCCGTGAATGATTTCCTTTCAGAGTATATCTGGACTGAGGCTCACAGACACGTTTTTGAAAAGGACATATGAATATGATGACATTGCACAAGTCTGCGTGGTGTGTCCGTACATGAACCCGGAAAGCTAGGCCCGCCCCCTGACCTAGCACTTTGCATCTCGAAGGACCAACTGCGGAGACGTGCACCTCCTTTACCCCTCTCCTTTAACTAACTCAAAGGTGATCATGTTTTAATATATGGAATGTTTTAACTGTTCAGACCCATATCCTGATTTTAAATGTACAAATATGCGTTACAATAAAGTCTTATTAATTCAAGCACTGGTTTTCCCAGGGGTGTCTGTAGCTTTTCTGATTTTCAAACAGTGTCCTTTGTGGTGGTTCGGTCTTTTGTCAAATTAGGGAGTTTACATTTTTTCATCTGCTCTCAGAAAACTTGTGGACTTGAATGCTTTGAATGCTGTTTAGCCTATCTGTCACTGGAGAAATGGAAACTACAATGACTCAAGCATTGGTGGTGTGAAGTAATGCCAAATAATAGTAGAAATGTGTTCGTAACATAAATTTGTATACAACTATGATTGTGAAATCCTGCTGTATTCACAGTCTGGAAGGTCTACTTCAAGAGCAGGCCCTGAAGGACACACTGATACACACCTGCACACAGGCATATACATAGGCCTCGCTGACGCACATACACATACACACTCACACTTACTGGAACTCTAGAACTCTAGTGAGTATTCTCTAACAAACATTAGTAAAGCTTTGAAGATGCTTTCCTGTCTCTGGTCAAGAGGGAGAGAACATTTGTGCCCTTAGGGTACACACATTCAAGGCGGAGAAGCCGGGGGAAGTGAGATAAGGCCCTGGGACCTTGGTCTTGACGTCAGCATGAACACCTGCTAACAACATTTGTGTGTCTCCTCTGTTCATTTGAGGAGGACCTGTTTCAATGGATCATATGAACAATCATCTTTGTGTGGCTGTACCCCTATTGATCAGCTTTTGATTGCTTCTTTGGCTGCCTGTGTCTTTCATGCTTTCATGAATTTCCCGCAACTTGGGGCCAAACTCCAGAAAAGCTGTGGCCAGTTGGATCATCTGGGAGGAAGTGCTTGACATTAGCTCCTGAGATGAGCGTAACTTCAGTACCACCTCTGGCCAAAGGAGCTGCTCGGGTGTTGCTTCCGGGAGCTGGCATGTATTTCATAGGTTGCCCTACAAACTAAGTTGGAGGAGTCTGGAATTGTTAGTAGCCACTAAGGGCAGGGAGCCGAGGATTAGGTTAGCCCCTGGCTGTGTACGTGTGTGTCTGGAGAGAAGCTGCTATTCACTGTAGATCCTCTTGTGACACCAGAGGTAGTGTTATATGTTTGAGCTCCTGTGCTGTTTTCAGACCGCTGTGCCCAAGGTGGATAGTTAACAGTGAAAGGATATCAGTGTCTTGGGGTATGTGACTTGGAATGAAAGTGCCATACAGATTATCTGGCTTATTTCCCATGGGGGTGGTTCACACTGGATATGAAACCTTTATGACCGTTGGGCTGTCTGCATTGGAAATAGAGCTTGGGAAATCCACTGTGGTGTGGAGCAGTGGTAGCAGTTTGTACACAGTGTGCACTAGAAGTAAAATGAATAATAATACAAATAAATAAATGTTTTGTGTGTTCCAGATGTGGTAATATATGTTTAGAATCCACCAGAATTGTCCATAATGTAACAGATATAATTGTAAGTTCAGCAAAGGTGGACCACCCTCAAATGTATTGTGCCTTTAAGAAAGCCTGCATAAGTTGGCAGAGTCATTTGATAAAACCACATTTTCAGTGTAACACATACCAGTTCCCCAGCACACTGACCTTCCCCATAAAACTGACCACAAGAATGGCATTACAGACGAGGGAGCAGGAAAACCCAGGGGCCTTGAGGTAAGTTCTAAAGTCTTTGCCTGAATCTTTGCAGAGTTGCTGTGAATAAATACATTCGTCATGGTCTTGTAGGTTAATATAAACAAAAGGAAATGTTTCATGATAGGAAGGAACATACTTAAGGTTGAATAGAATAAAAAAATCTCACTACCTCAAAACTGCATGTCAGCCCAAAATATCAATGCTAAACAGTAGAACAAGGGAGAGGGAAGGAAAGAACGGGAGAAATGTCTGAGTACCAACAGGGGTATTATGAGAAAATGCAGGAAATGCACAAAAGCGGCGTGGAAAGAAATTGAAATGCCAGCAGAACTGGAGTCATTTTGGAATAAGAGCAAAAAACAAGACAACAAGGATAGAGGCGTGGTGTTGCTATGCGACGTGGTGCATAAACAAAAAGAACCCCAAGAGGACCTAAGAACTCAAAACCACGTCCTTGAATGACTCTGTCATGTGTGACCAGGACTCTGAGGCACAAGAGAACCCTCTTCCAACCTGTGTGCATCTGATACTCATAGAAACCAAACTAGCAATTCGCAGGAGGGCAGGCACTGAAGGCAGAGCAGGGAGGGGCCTCAAGGTCTCAGGTGGTTGCCTCGGGTGGTTGAGCCAGCACCACAGCACATAACAGTGATGCAAAAACCCTTCAGCTCGCTGGAACTGGGACAAATACTCTCCACCTTACCCCATCTCCATCTAAATCAGAGAAATTCTGCATATTTTGGAAATGCCTGGATGTGCTAAGGTTCCTTCACACCATGCATCCAAAGAGTGTGTGTGTGTTAGTGAAGTGTCCTCCCCACATTTGGCAAAACATCCCTAACTGGTACGCAACAAATGATTGCACTGAAGTTGGTGGAAACAAAATGATGGATTTGGTCATTGCCAACTTTGTGAAAATTGTTGAAATCATGTTTGGAGTTGGTATAGCCAACTGGGACCTTTTTCTCTAATTTTGTGCAAAAGCCAGGGGAGAGCCTTGTAGGTTTTGCTGAAAGGAAATATGACCTTTTTATTAAATTGTGGGGGGACGTGCATACAGTAGAGATTGCCACTAGAGATCACTAACTATTCTTCCCATCTTTAAAATATAGGTTTACAGCCCCCTATAAGGAATCCCTTGCTGTTGGTGGCAGCCCCAGCACGGACCTCCAATCCATCATGAAGTGAGCCACTGGCATTGAGTCGTACTTCACTACCGATAAAAAGGGCAAGGTTGTGGTGCTGCCCTTTGCAGGGACATGTGATAAATACAGCAAGCATTACTGAGACGATACTGCCTCGTGATGACAGACAGGTGCACTAAGTAGCCTGAAAGCATTCCAGCTGCAACAAATGATACTTTCACAGTAGCCAAGGCCTTGGCTGAACACTTTGCTGCATTGTGGGGAGTCCCACATTGGTTACACTCAGATCAAGGGATTCATTTTAGTGGTAAAGCAATGAAGAATTTTTATAAGGTCATGGCACATTAAACAGAAATTTTGTATTCCATACCAACCCCGCAACTCAGGCATGACAAAAGGGCTACCCATACCCTCAAAAATAAGTTGCCTCTCGTAATATTGCAAATGCACACCACTCCAATACAACCACAACGATACTGGGTTTTCATCTACTGAAGTAATGGCTGGTCAGCTAACAAAGCTCCTTACTGGGAAGTGGAAAGGATCCCAAGGGGACACTGCACTAGTAAACTCCAAATTGAACAAGTACCAACACACAATTGACTCCAGCCATTCAAACCATGCTCTCCCAGACCATATGCAACATCCAGACTAATGATGCACAGGCTTGTGGAACAATTCACACTGATAACTGCATGGAACCAGGAGGTGAACTGTGCCATTTCTCAAGGAGTAGTCTCCTGTGGCTGGGAGGGCCCTTACCTGGTGCTGGCTGGAAACAACACCTCACTTCCTGTAAAACTTAAAACAGGCAGTAAGTGCTATCATGTATCTCAACTCAATATATTTTCTCCATTGTTCACTGCCACCAAGAGAAAGTTATGCCAGGTAGAGCAGCTGTCACACAGATTATTGTAGCCCCAATTAGCAATAGGTTGGCCTACCTGTCTGCCACACACACACTAGTGCCTTTCTTTTCCATGTAGAGAACTGTTAAGCCTTGAAGATGCCTTCCTTTCTTGGGTGGGGGGAATGTTTGTGTCCCTAGGGCCTACAGCACTTAAGACGGAGTGGTCAGGGAGGCCTTGAAGGTCGTCTGGAGAGAGATAAGTCCCTCGGTCCCTGGTTGTGATGCCACTAGGGACGTTCTCCTCCAAGAAAGACCTGTTTCAACAGATTCTTTGAACAGTGTGTATGGCTGTTTCCCAACTGATCCGTTTGTATGAAACTAATTGCTGCTTTGACTGCCCATGTCTCTCATACTTTGAATTTCCAGCATTTTCTAAAATAGTTTCTGTATGATATATCATTATCTGGCACTGATTTTTATACAACACACGTGTATGAAAAATGTTAGTGATACAGGCTCAAAGAATGTCCAGCCAAGATTTGTTTCAAGACAACTTTATTGACATACTTTAAGATTTAGACTCTGACAATACATTATACTTTTTTTCTCAGTCTTGTATTTCACAAGCATAGCCTTCCAGCCTTGTAACTGTCAGGAGTACAAATAACAGATCTCATTAAGGAGCATGCAGATGTAAATAAGGCTGAGGCAATGATTATTTCCCTATTTTCCATTCTCTTTTTAGTAACCAACATGAGGTAATGTGAAAAAATGGTGGTAAAAGGTGCAGGCCTAAGTACAGGGAAATGCTTAAATTAAATGGTAATGTGAGCACAGCGTGTCGAGTTCTAGCGGTGTTTATCACCCCGGGGTTTATTATGCCGTTAGATGCCACTTTTGAGTAGTATTTCGGTACTTAGATTTAAGCGATATCCTCCAATGGAGTGTTAACAATAACCGATTTACCTACCTGGATACTCAAAGTGTGGAAAATGATCGCAATAACCCCCTTCACACTACAGTAAATATAATAATATATATGTATTTATCAATATATTGACTTGCTCAAGGATAACGGTCTTCATAAATATTTCATATTCGTCATTTCCTATTACCTCAGTCTTAAAAAATATCGATCAGCATTCACGGTTCTCGCATACATATATTTATATATATATATTTTTTGCTTCCCTAAAATAATATAGGAAATAATAGACAAATCATTTTAAAGTGGCGTTTCCTGCCATGGGAAACAATATGAGAAGAATGGCAACCCTGCGATTATATGCTACTTACAGCTACAGTCCCAGGTAGAGCAGTGGACACAAGGTACTGTATACATTGCTACAACATATAAAAACACATATAAAACCATTCTGAATGTAACCGGAGTGAGATATGATGGACCGGTTAGGTTTTTACAATGTGTTGAATAACAGTGTGCAATGCCTCTTTCTTTGTTTCCTTCCTCAACCCCCCCCCTTTTCCCCTCTCCCCAAAGCTGCTCGTCACAGTAAAGTGCTCCCCTCTTTCCAGCTCTCACTTCATTCCAGCACTGCCGGTGATCTGCTGTTAAAGAATGGGTGTGGAAATTGCAATCACGTACGTCCTCCTGGCCTTCCTCTTTCGTCCCAGTGGAGAGGTAGGCACACAGTTACACAAATCTGCATGCCAATGCTCGGGCCTGTGAATTCAAAGGGAGCGTGTGAGCGGCGTCTGGGTTTGATATTCTGCTCAGGGTTAGCATTAGGCCGGATTCTGGTTCCACCCAAAAGTTCCTCACCCTGCAACATGCCTCCAACGGTGTTAAAAAAAGAGAGTTAAAAAAATACAGTCACATTCCGTTACAGTCAATGGTGTCTTCTATACTGCACCTACTGCTGCCATGTGACCTTTTTCCCTTCTGCATAATCTCCCAGCTTGGTGCCATTCCTGTCCTGTTGCTTGGTGATTTCTACACAACGGGGGTGGTAATCCATATGTAGCTTTGACGACCTGCCCCCAACTCTCCCCCCTCAAATACCTCCTCTAAATTTGGGCTCACTATGCAAATCTGGCATACAATTACAATGTGACAATGCGCCACTATCATAATATGAATTGTTGCTGTAATGATTTGAGTCCTGTGTGTGTGTGTGTGTGCGCGTGTGTGTGTGTGTGTGTTTGTGTGTGTGTGTGTTTGTGTGTGTGTGTGTGTGTGCGTGTTTGTGTGTGTGTGTGTGCGTGTGTGTGTGTGTGTGCGTGTGTGTGTGTGTGTGCGCGTGTGTGCGCAGGGGGGGGGGAGGGGTTGGCGGGGGTAGGCCTCGTGATTGTCACAGACCTGGCCGGATCAGGAGTGCTCCTCTGCGCTGCCGCTGAAGGAGCGACTCC
Organism: Megalops cyprinoides; assembly: GCF_013368585.1. Lineage (NCBI taxonomy): Eukaryota > Metazoa > Chordata > Actinopteri > Elopiformes > Megalopidae > Megalops > Megalops cyprinoides. Next base: position 18,086,305 of record NC_050587.1, on the reverse strand, counting down.
GGATGTGGTTCCTCAGCTGCTCGATCAGCTCCGGGTTCTGCTGCTGGATCTGCTGGGCAAACTGCTGACCACTGCAGAGGAGAGATTCAAGTCTCCTACGGTTATAACACGCAGCAATACTCACCATAGCAGAAGAGAGATTAGACTCTCTTACGTTGTCAGCAAGTAGCACCACTGAATATAGGGGGAACAATCTATGGTCTGTGTTCTGTTTTTCTCTGTTTTAAAATGTGAAATTGTTCAATTTCGCATCTTGAACTTTCCACTCGAAATACAAGGTATGATTGAGGTATTGTATGGTAAATGCTTGGGTTTGATTTGGGCTTGTTTGTTTCAAATGATCATGATGGCTATGCACACAATTAAATGTTGATTCAGTTTAATATACACTGATAGGCGTTACTAACCAACTGTGTATAAAACAGGCGCAGAACAGATTTGACTTGCTCTTTCATTGTAAACTACCTCCCAGCTCTTGACTTCATTTTTGTCTCTCAAGTAAATGAAGAAACCACAACTATTTGTTTGCCATACCAATGAGATCAAAATGGCGAAAAGCTTCAAAAACCAAATGGTGCTATGGAAACAGAGCCATGGAGATAACAGGGGCACTCACGCTTCAATGAGGCTGGAAATGTCTGATAACCCGCCCACTCCGGCCGCTGGCCCACCAACCGCGTTAGACATCATACCCGACATGCTGCCGACAGGGAGAAGAGTACAGTCACTGCAAGGGGCTCTGCTTCTGAACATGTAACATGCACACATTTATATTACAGGGATGAGGGAACAATTTTCCATTTCTTCCCAATCAGCCTGGGTTTTTCTGTTTTTTTTTTTTGTTTTTTTTTAATTCCCTCTGGAAAATTGATGCTACATGTACAGCACTTTGTAACAATCTCAATTATACAAATGTGCTATAAAAATAATTTGATTTGATCTGGAATCTGGGTGTGTTTCCCTTTAGCATTCATTTTGACATATTTAATTTTACAGGTATGAGTTGGAAACTTGCAGCATTCTTGTGGGCCTTGTTTATATAGTTGCACTTGGTTACATTTACATTTGTTCATTTGGCAAACGCTTTCATGCACAGTGACTTACAAGTGAGGCAAAGTTAATGTGTCTGTGGTAAATGTAGTGGTCATGGCATTTTATGCACATCCCTTTGTTTCAACTGTCACTTTAGCACTTCCTTGGTACTCTTTTTAAAATCTTTTTTTCAATAAACTAACTGACTAATAAACTCATTTTTAATATGTTCCTTTTTTCTTCCCTTTACTGTAGATGCCTGGTATGTTGTTAGCACACCACATTATACAAGCTTACTCTGAAAAACAGTAATATTCAAGACAGCCAAAGGGCCCCTTGTTTCCATTTATAACGCTGATATGACCACAGTCACTGCAGATGGTTTCCATTCTCCGCACATGACATAAATGTGAAGTCATCCACTGCAAAGCCCTTCCATTTTCTGCGCTGATGCATGTGAACATAAGCAAAGCATTCTTGACAAATAATGCAGAAATGACCACATCCAAATTTTCACACTTAAAACCTGAAGACAATGTGTAATCACATTACATTGGATAAGGTTTCACACAGCCTAGCCTGTTTACTCACAGCTGCTGCACCTGCTGATTCTGCATCACGCTGGCCGCCTAGAAACAGAAAACATATGGCAAATATTACTCCATTCCCAGGTCAGTACCAAGCTCGCATGAAGTCAATATCCCTAACCAAGTTGCTTACAACAACCAACAACAACAACCAACAATCAACCAATATAAGACATTACATTTCACAGTTGGTATACACATTCTGTACGTGCCAAAAGGTAATGACACAGCGCACTGTGCCTTCCCATGCAAATCAAAGGGCATTTAATGCAGCTCTGAACTATCTGATCCCTTCAGCAGTCGACAGGACTGCAATGGTATATCATTAAACCTAAACTTTCCCGTCAGATTCACAGAGGCAGCCTGGCCAGCACTGAGCCCATTGTGTTTGATCTTTCAGAGGACCCCCTGGCCCCTTAACAATGTCATAGACTGGATTCCAGACCGGAGCTGCCAGCCAAAAGGTCAATTTAGACAGCATTCCAGTCTGTGGTAATAAAGCAACCACGAGCGAGCTTGTGTGGTGAGGAGCGGATGGTCCGCGCCGGGCCTTACCATGCTGATAAAGGCGGGGTTATTGATGAGGCTGGCCATGTCGAAACCGAGCCCTGTGGCGGTCTGTGGAAAGACGAAATCCAACAGCACGGTTTATGGTTCAGCCAACACCTTCCGTTCATTCTCACCACGAGATCATTGCGGAGTGTCTATCAAACAGGTGGCCCCGATTTTAATGTTATTTAAAGCATCTCGAGAAGCAGTGTCAAAGCGTTGAACCCAGCACTGTGCAACGCAGAATGAATGAGCAATCTGGAAGGGCGGGCTGGAAAATGGACCTGAGAATGAGGCTCAAATTTACAGGGCATTCACCCCACATACCATAAACCTCAGAGCGTGCTGTCTGAAGCCTCTTTCCTCACGGGGCGTAACAGACCAGAGCCCGCGGCGGAATACCGGCATGCAAGCTGAGAGCGCCCTTGGGACAATTACGCTGACTTCCTGCCACTAATATAATGGAATAGCTACGGCTCTGCTCCGCAGAGCTGTAATCAGGATTTACTGCCGTTTATTTGCCTCAGATGCCTAATGCGGAGTGACTCAGAGCTCAATTTTACGGCGCAGTTCTCCATTTATTATGTGACCCGCTCGTGCGTCTGCTGTTTGTGCAGGCCGGGGCACGTCCGCAAAGTTATCAGTCGAATTTAAAGGGGCAATATCCTGCAGGGACGTGAACCCGCAAACCCTCTGGTCCATTTTCCCGTGTCCCGGACGCTGCCTTCTGCTGCCACGTCACTCACAGGGCTGGAGGCCTCCTTCTGCTTCTGCTCTGCGATCTTCAGGTTTGACTTGTACGTGTCGTTCTCCGGGTCCAGAACCAGCGCCTTCTTGAAGTAAGTGATGGCCTCCGGGTACTTACTCATGGCGGTCAGGGCCAACCTGGAACACAAGGGGCATGATGGGATACTCATCCTACAGTTCTCAAGCAACAGAAACGTGCACCTTGGTGGCTGAGGTGTTCATAGCCATTGCTAAGGCAAGATTGATATTGACACTGTGTTACGCATAAAACTGCAGGCTACCGCTGGCCAAACGGTGGCCTTCAGGCCCCACGCAGCCAGAGCTTTGTATGCGGCCCTTTAAGTGAATGTGAAGAAAACAAAAATAACATTATGGGTTGGATTAATGCTATGACAAAAATGTTACAGTCTGGTCCTCTGAAACATATAACATTATATTACAGTATAGACAAGTATGAGTGTTTCTTGGTTATTCCTGTCATGTTAACAGAAGCATAAAACTGACAGTACTGCAATGCCAGCCATTCAACAAGCTCCCCCTCATATCAAAAGTAAATAAAATGAAAAGTATAGTAATTACATATTAAACCTTTTGAAACATAGCTCCTAATGTAGGTTGTGCTACCCACTCCTGCTGTGAGTTACGTTTCAGAGAGAATTAAAAAGACTATGCAGCACACACTCAACTACAATCTAAATATTACATAAAATAAAACAACTGAGGTATAAAAATGCAAATAAAACATTATTGACACTTCAAACACCACTTCAATATTTAACTGAAATGCTGCAACTGTGACAATGTTATTTGCTTTAGACAAATACTGCTGTGACACCACAGGCAATTTTCCTTTTAGACATCCCAAATAAATTTGTCCCCCACAAACAACTGGTCACACTGCTATGGTTTTTGCAGCAGATTTTGGTAGTACGTCCTTCTGTGATCGATTATTTAAGTTCATGACTGAATGATTATTACAATGTTCTACAAATTTACAGCACATATAAAATCTGTGCAGCCAGTGTAACATATGTCCATCTCTGTTCAAGACTCCTCTGTGCCAGATGTCCCTAAGCTACCTGTGAATGTATGGGGGTCTTCCTTATAGTTCATGTCACTGGTGCTACAGAAATGTCCACAACTATTTGTCATAATGACAAGTCTGTGTATTAATGGCTGCGAAGCCTTGAGAAACAGGGGATGACATTACAGCCATGATGACATTACAACTGCCAGTGGATGGACCCTTGTAAATGCTTGAGTCCATCTGAGTGAACACACAGAGATGGCACCCGAAATGTCACAAGTGACGAGCTTCCGAGAAGTGGATCGGAATTTCACAACTGCCTCTCGCCCGCGAGGCCTTGGGACACATGAGTGAAACCATCCTTAATTTTGAAAGAGCTCCACATTTAAGTTTCATGTCATTAACAACATTTCGGATTCATTCCGGACACTCCCTGCATTCTGACACGGGGTCGATTTCAAGGTCGCGGACTTTTCAGTTTGTCTTCATTGGTGAGCGCTTGTCGTGGCTGATCCCTTCATTAAGCTCACAAATGTGAATCCCAAGAGGCCGTACCAATCCTGCATCCTGGCCAGTAACTGACACCGCTTACAGACTGGCGAAGAGTTATGGTCGCCCCATATTTGGCTGTGCTTTGATGTGCACCTTGTAAAATCACCCTGTCATCAAGCAAGTACGAAGTTCTTTGTATGATTTTCAGCTTACTAAGAATATGGGGATGTGAATGACCACCCGTGGCACAAACACCTGAGTTAGATGGCGGATCTAGTTTCAGCAATCCACTCAGAATTCCATAATACGAAACACTTTGTGAGGTCTTTGTGAGGGAGGCTGTGGATGCCACGTAGGCTGAGCAGTCTCTCCACGAGTGAAAAGCTTGTCTCTGTATACCGCACCTATGGCCTCTATCACAGCCAACGCAGCAGACACTTTCTGCCTCGCGGGAGATTCCTCATTCATAAACTGTCTGATGTGACATTTTCAAGCTGCCACAGCCCAGGCAAGGAAACAATACAAATACTGTGGAGGGATGCTGCCTCCCAGAAAGAAGGAACACCGCCTGCGTGATTAAGCCAGCCTCATATTTCACAGCTAGAAGAGAAAAAAACATTCTTATTGCTTTTAGAAAACTATGTATTTCTTTTTTACTATACAAATTTATACCAAATCCAGGCCCAAATGAGCCTTGTGTAGGTAAAACAGGATGCAGGATTGGTACGGCCTCTTGGGATTCACATTTGTGAGCTTAATGAAGGAAGATGCTTCACTTTTAGTCTATCAATTAATACAATGTTGTGATCTGGTTGGTATTGTGTATCTGCATCTGTATTTTGTGACAACCCATGTCCATCCCTTGGGTGCTAGAGCCTTTCGAAAAGTGAATGGTGAATGTATAATCCCAAAGCTGACCCAGAAGCAGTATCAATCCACACGCTTCCTCCCTGGGCAACAAGCCCCAGATCCCAGCAGCCTTAGCTTACCCCATTCTCCCGTAGGCCTTGCTGTAGGTGGGGTCAATCCCGATGGCCCGCTCGCAGTCACTTGTCGCCTCAGTGTAGTTGCCCAGTTTACTGTATGCAGCAGCCCTTAGAGGGGAAGGGGCAGCGAGGACCGGGACAGAGAAAAGACACGTGCTCACTCATGCGCCGTAACTAATGCAAAGCGACAGCTTTCTGGCGTTATGCCTCTATCTGATGAATACAGCAATGTGTCATCTCATCCATTTTAGCTCAGCGTGTGACATAACCCAACATCCATCCTAGTTTGTTTTTGAGGCCAGTGGTAATTTTGGTAAGAATCTGAAAGGATCCAATGATTCAGTATAGCCTATAAAGTTATGAAGTACTAATCTGAGAAGGAGATTTTGTCGACGACCCCTGTCTGACACCACAGACGGATACTAAAGATACAGGGTAGGGTGGTTTTCTTTCCATTTTCTTTGTACCTGTTACAGTAGTACACTGCATTTCTCAGGTCCAGGTCAATGGCTTTTGTGTAGCATTCCACCGCAGAGCTGTAGTTCTCCTCCTTCATGTGGTTGTTACCTGGAAACGCAGTTCAGACCCATTCACAAAACTGACGTCACATGCTCATGTTAGACGCTGATGTCACCTTTACTTGAATAGGTGTGATGCATACTGTCTGTATACAGCCTACCTAGCCTGTGCCTGCATCTGAGGACACTATTATGGTGCTGCTGTGAAAAGACTATGTTTAACAGGAATTAGGATTAGAATTGCTTAGAAGAGGAGCAACTGAAGCATGAACAAATTATGTATGAGCAATTGATCTTCACACATCTTCTACATTAATAACATTTAAGGCCATAGTTCAGCTTCAGTACTTTACCAGAGTTTACCTATACCTCATTCTATTTCTAATTTAGGCTTGCCTTGCTCCTGCATTACGTGTGGCTCTCATATCAGACAATGAAGTGAAGAGTCAGAATTTGAAAATGCCCTTAATACCATCTCCTAATGCTATTTTGAATAAAGTGAATCTGATGCTTGATTGGCTCCAGTCCTCCTCCACACGAACAGTCCCGGGCCAGCGTGTGAAAATGGAGCCCTGCCTCAGGTACCTTCGTTCTTCAGCTGCTCAGCCCTCTCAGTGTCCTCTGCAGATGGCGAGATCTCCGGTATGGACAGGTTGTCGTTCTGGGGAACACACAGGGCAAACTGAAGTGTCAGCACAGCGTAACAGAAGATGTAGTTACAATGAGGTATTCACAACATTGGCCTGCGGTAGCACCGGCCTGTATCTATTTCAGCTCCCGTAACCGTACGCCGAGAGATGGAGTAAAGAATTTGCCAGCGTACCTGTGATTCGCTTACAGTCTGAAGAAGAACATCAATTTTAACACAAGGACGCTCCAAAAAGAATAGACTCCAGTGCTGAGTCCTCCTTGAAAGGGGCCCTTTGCTGCACATGACCTCATATTGGAGTTCCTTTACACACACAAATCTCTCTCTCATGTATATATATGGGTATATATATATAGGGGTCAAGCATTCAGGCCTGTACCGTTCTCTTGGTGTACGCCACACATGTTCGCCCACTTGTCAAGAATATGGTGAAGTATGACTCATCTGACCATATCACTTTTTTCCACATCTCTGTAGACCAGTGACCTTGGTTTTTGCACCACTGAACTCTCAAATGTGCATTCATCTTTGTAATGAGGGGTTTACGCACTGCAACCCTACTATAATATCCCTTTCTATGTAATTGTCAATGGACTGTTCTTGCTGATACAGTCTGATCACGTCCTGCATTGACATTCTCAGTCACCTGAGGTGATGTCTTTCCCATAGATCTAAATGCAGATGTCACTTTAATCACTGTTCCTATTGAAATACTAGCCAGTTGAGCAGTCTTTGTGACTGAAGCTCCTGCCATCGGTGCCCCAACAATGAACCCTCTTTCAAAGTCACTTAGATCTTTTCCTCTTGCCATCTTGATCCAAAAATTTTGTAAGATATCGATATATTCAGATGTAATCTCTTGACAACTTCTTAAGGGGTCAACACAGTTGATCCAGTACAGAAGGTGTCAACACTTCACGTGTTCTCACATATATGACAGGCACATGCTTTGGATCCTCTCCCCACCTTAAACATGGAGTTGAGGAAGATCTCAGTCAGGGGCTGTGGCACTGCCAGGTGACTGTCGCTGGAGTTGATCTTGAAAGTCGTCTCCAGGCACTGAATCGCCACTGAGTGAGCAGGAGGATATGAAATCACAAAGAGGGTCACATGCACCTGAGGCTTCCTGTTCAGCAACCATCACATTCACCTCTAATTGTAACCCACGACAATGAAATAAATCCTTAATCACTACTTACACTACTTAAAAAGGTGTACAAAGCTGGTGAGAAAAAAGAAATAAATGTGTCCACAGAACAACAATTTGGAACACTATTTGAACTAGCTCTTAAGAATGTTTGCTCCATTCCAGTAGTGCACAATGTCTTCAGTTCTGAAGCCTATTCTGGGACGATAGTATAAAAGGCTTGCGCTAAAATAACAAGGTCTGCCTTACATCTTCGCTGTGGTTCATGATATTTTTCAGGGAGATGAAAGCAGCAAAGCATTTCTATTTTCCAATTAAAGAATGTCATCAAAACAGACATGCCCTTGTTTCTCATGCTAGGATGAAGCAGGGGTCTGATGTTGGTCTACCTTCAAGGCTTTCTTGTTCGTCTGAATTTAGGGTCCCGCAGTGTGTTTGGTCTCGGAGGAACTGCACAATGGAAAATGCCAGACGCTTCTCCACTGCCATGGTGTCTGCCTTCACCTCACTCCTGAGCACCAGTCTGAAGTGGACACGAGAATTCAGGAAACTAGACATCCTATGACATCATGTGGTAACTGCATAACCCAAGGCTACAAACAGATATCCCATCTCTCTCTACCCATTTACATTATATCACCTGGATTGCCTGTTTTTGTGGGGTCTGGGATTTAAAGAACAAAAAACGAACTCAAACTTACTCAAACTTGGATCAGTGCGACCACAGATGATTGATTTCTGTGAGACCAATGTCTGGTATCTCTGATATTTTAATTCTTGACATTCTGTTCATATGTAATGCATGGCAACAAAAACATCATATATAAATATAATAATTGGGATGCCACGTACCTGGAATGTGATGTTATGGTTAGCTGAGAACAAAAGAAACATTTTTGACATTATTAAAGATATTGGAGATAAACAATATGGAAACAATTCAACCTCTGACATCATATTTAAAGGAAAATTTTCAACAGTACATCAGGACGTTCTCAGCATTTCATGTTGTTGCACTTAAAGGAAACAGACTGCACTACATACAGATGGTTCTGGCTGAAAGGTTACAAGTTCAAATCCTTGGTGGGATCCATCTGCCATGCCAAGGAGTAAGGTATAGTGTATCACTGCATAGGTCTGTATTGTTGTATTGACACAATCCTATACTTATATACTTTTTCCAGAATTTGTGTAAAAGTATGTTTACCTTTAAAAATAAATGCATTTAAAATTCTCTCTAAATAACAAATTGTTTAAAAAACAAATACACTGTAAAGTGTTTTAAGCATATAACTAACATAACATTTTAGTTATTAATAATTTTACCTACCATATGAATGTGAAACCAGTGTTACAGCTAAAGAGGCTGAGACAGAATACACATGCTACTGAATTTATTTTGAATCTAGGTTACTGTATTGCAGGTGGCTGACCTCCTGTGGTAGTCAGTGTCCCAAAACACCCTTTATGGCACAAGATGGCTCTCTCCCTCTTTCTGTGATGAGCTCCAAAAGGCTGAATCAGACCCTAACGCATTTACGTAATGACACATATTCCTGCTAATGCTAGAATGGAACTGCGTCCAAAAAACAACACATCAGAAAACCAAACCTTTTCATACACTTTACTTGACGCCACATGGTATTTTCAGCATAATATTGCCTCCATTTGAGGAATAGTTTTAGATCTGCTTAAAAATTGTTAAGGCGACAAGAAAGGACACGTGCTATTGACCCTGTTAGAATATAAGTCTCATTATTCCCCTCTGAGAGTTGCCTGTTAGCAAGGTATCTGACAGTCAGAATCTTTTGCTTTCATCACACACTTACTCTATAAGCAGATACCTGTAAGCACATGTGTGTCTCAGATAGCTTGTAGGTGTAAAATTCGTACTCAACAATAAAAGCCACAGACCGGCACAGCCCATCTCTGGTAAAACTGTTAACTGCTGTTCCTAATTGGCCAAGGATGATACCACATAAGCTCCCCATAATTTCATTTATTTTAGTATGAATATTTTTGTATGTTTTTGAGGGCGAGATGAGCTGTTTCCAGGCAACTGCTCATTACCCAGCACAGCTGCAGTGGATTTAAAAAAAAAAAAGAATTTTTAAACCAAAATTACATCTCTTGGTAATTTCAATACCTTCTCCAAATTCATAGCTCGTTCTTATGCTGATCTCTGAAATTTTCTCGTAATAAAACCACAGCAAAATCAAGTGGGCACATATACTGCACTTGTTCAAAGTGGCTCGATGTCACATCTGTACCATTTGCTGCGATCAGGGAGAGCTCACCTGTCAGTACTCTCACATAGCGATATGATTTTGAATAAGTTCACTGATGACTGCCAGTGAATCGCGCAGATACCGCCATCACGTCGCAAACAAGTAATCTCTTAGCACAGAAACTTAACGGTATTTCCAAATTGCATCAAAACATACCCTGGAAGTACATAATGCATTTTTTCGTGCTGTCATGAGGAATTTTAGTCACCGATAACGTCTCATACGGCCAGTTCGAATTAAGATACATTGTACTGGAAAACCACTGATATGCTCCGATTGTTCACACAAAATAAAAGCCAGCGCGGTTGCACGTGATGCACGTGCCAAGAAGTGTAGGCTGTGTGATGTAATGTCAACAAGAGACATAAGATTTTATCCTCCAGATGTTGGCCGATCTGTAAGGCATCCAATCAGATCTGTCAGTTATATGTGTCCGATTATGCATCAGTCAGAATCTTTGACATTGCGTATTTACTTAACAAAGCCACCAATATGAATTTTCATCGATGATGCCTTAGCATACAGCAACAGCAGGCTAGCGAGCTATAATGGCTGGTATGTTCAATGCGTTGTCTGTGAAAACCAAAGCAAAGGCCCGACCCACCGTTCTCTCATCTTCTGTGCCACATGTACACGTCGCCTACAACCTTATTGTGCCAAGGGATGCTATTAGGGCCCCCGCCCACCTACCTGAGAAAATCTCCGGCGGTACCCACAACACCGTCATCAAAACTTGTGTCAGATCAATCGGCTCCGACGCGCCTGCGCTGTTCGCGGCGGAAGTGAGCCTTCTCAATACTCACGACTGGACCTGGCATAATAGCGAGATAGCGAATCATAGAGAGTGAGAGAGTAGGAGTTCTGATCGCCGGCATGTTTGATGTGAAGTTTAGGATGTTTTCCTTGAGCCTTTCAGTCTTTCGAAACGTTAACAGGTACAAAGTTCTTTGTGGGTTGTGTTTCATTCTTGTAGGTATGGCAAGCTATCACAGTACGTGATTTCTTGATCTAACAAATAAGCTAACGGTACATTCTGACAGCGGCACTAAAATTAAAGACATCAGTCATTACTTGTGACGTTTACAGGCATACCACACCGCCCGTGAAACCGGAGCTCTCCGTCAGCTTTCCAGATCAAATAAGAATTGACGTGGAAGTAAATAAAAAAGTTAACGTGGTTTGCCGGGTAGCCACATACCTGACGTGCTAGCTACCTTTGACAACTTAGCTACTAGAAACTGACTGACTGGAAACGTTTGTCATAGAGCTGGCTGGACGTCTAGCTAAGTAGGTGCTTAATAGAAGGGCTATTAAATTACCGTATGCGCTCTGTGCCAGTCTTGGGGAAAGGCTAACCATAGTTAGCAAGAAAAACACGCACAGCACGTGTCCCGTCGGTGGGTCGGGTTTCTCCGCTTTGGCTATAACCTTGAGGAATTTATTGTGTTGATACAACAAGAATACTTTCGTACGAGCGAATTTGGGAGTAGGGAATCGCTGACTAAATTGCTTCAAATTTAAGTATGGTTAACATTCGGTAAAAAATATCTTGTCGTGAATTAAGGTATTTGCTCTCCGGCGTTTCTCCGAGATATTTTTGGCAAACCGTTCATGTATACTTATGAGAATCAAAACAAAAATAGCCGTAATATTTCCCCTTAAAGGTTGTTATTGGAAGTGGTTAGCTCTGTCTTGCAAGCAGGCAAATGTTGAGTAAGGTGGTCTCTGTGACTGATTTTACATAATGGAGCAAGCGCAGTGAGGCCATCTGTCAAGTTAGGCGCAGTTCGCAATCACAGGTTGTAAAGAGAAGTTGAGACTGTTGAGAAGTCTGAAGTCGTCCATTACATTGTCACCTGGTGAAGGTACAGAATGTTTACTCTGCGGAGAGCGACAGTTTCGCATGTTCAGAATTTATAATGCATGACAACGCTTGTGTCATTTTGTTCGTGTTTGCTGTACTTTATTGGCTTTTTGGGTATGTTGGCGCACGTTCAGTGAAGCAATACCGTCGCTCGGCTAACCGAGGACACCTTCGTTAGCTAGTTAAAGCTCAAGGGCAGTTTGAAGTGATGTCTTTATCACATATTGTAGGCTGATTGCAAATGTGCTGACTTTAACTGCTGCATGTACCCTATAATTCTAATCGTACAGGTCAAAATTCAAAACCCTATTGAGACTACAGTAAACTATGAATTACGTATAGAATGGCTGCTTCACAATCTGTCGCATTGAATACATTCCATTGTAAAATTTTATTAAAAAGCATATGAATTAAACTTTGATATATTTTTGAAATGCTGTATGGTTTTATCAGATCTTACACGCTTTTCCACTAATATAATAATAATAATAATTATAAAATCATAAAATCGTATTTCAGGAAAACGTATCAATGCCAAATTGGATCTATCATGTAAAACTCGAAGTAGTAAATGTGTTAGGTAATTTATGCAGCAACCAGGTTGCAAATATTGGGTTTTAATTATTATGTTTTTCAAGGAGATGATGTGTTACTTTAATTGCACCAATTTGCTCTAGTAGATTTTCCTCAAAATGAAGAGTCATAATATAGCCCTTGATTGCTAACTATCTAATGTACCTGATGTACTTTGTTACACTTGGTATAAAATGCTTGCATTTTAATAGCCAAAGTACAGACATTCTGAGGGATGACATTGTCCCACCACCAGTGTACATTTGTCTAATAGCATGCCAGTATTTTTCTTGGGAACTATTTATACTAAATGAATGGCAGCACGCTGTTTGGAAAATGCTGGTATTTTGCTTAAAATTAGTGTAATGTGAATAAAGTTAAATTTCCAATACTTCTGGATTTTAAATGTATATCAAGGTCACTGTCACAAAATTCAGCACTGCTTCCACATTGTGTGAGTGGTCAAAAATAAAGGATGCCTCCTACTAAGATATTTTGCCTTAGGCAGTCAGTTAAGACAAGAATTGACTCTGCGGGTCTGAATCGAGTCGATGTCTCTGTATTGCATAGAACGTCATTGAAAGAGGACTCCCCTTCCATGGAAAGTTCTTGGACTGTTATCTAAAAATTACTCTCCAATAAATAGTTATAGAGTTAAAAATATAACCGCTGACAGCTTATAAAGCTTTAAATGGTACACTATCTGCATATACTTCAGATTTGCGAAACATCTCCACATGCTCTCTCATAACCTGCATTGCTCTGACACAGGCCTGCTACCTATATTGAGGCCATGGCCGTGGAGTGACAGGACCTCATGCATATGAGCTCTTCCATCATTAGTTGGGAACCTTCAGCATTCCTGAGTTGAATAGGTGGTCCTCAGCATCTTTTTATAAAATGCCAGATGTCACAGGGTTCTGTTGAACACTTTTCCCATGTGAAAGCAGACTCTTTTTTTGGCAAGATTGTTTCAGATTTTATTTAAAATCAGTGCATACATGTCCTCTGTTATGTTTACAGTATAAACAAAGATTCACATGTACGTTTTGAGATGTGATTAATTTAGTACTTTTGATCACTTCCTTGCCTGTTGTGCAATCGGTCAGTCTTCCCTCCAATGCAAATGAAATATAAGATATGACAGATATTTCCAGGAGTTTCCACCCAGTTGACTGTGTTCACACAGTAGCTGATATACCTTTTCTAGATGACATATTCATAGGCTTAAGGTGACATTGATATTGTATAGATCATATAGAGTCTTATGGTCTAAAAACTCGTAATGTAACTCTAGTGAAGCAGGGGGCACAAATACTACCTCACCTGGCAAATGTAATAATATGTAAGGTGAGGTTGTAATAATAAATTACACATTTTGCCCTGATGATTATCTTAACAATAGAAATATATGTTCCAGCTTTCAATAGTATCTATCAGGGTCATGCCAGAATTAGGCATAACTGCATGCGTAATAGTAAGATAGTGATGGTAGGCTACAAAAATCCCTCACAGGTGCCTCACAGAAGCTTTGCTCTTCAGCATTTTGTATTACTAATTGTTATGCCATTTGCTGTCCCTGCTCTGTGCTTTGAATTGTTTTCTAACTGTGATCATTGCAACCAGTGTAACCAAAAAATTATTTTTGATTGCCCCCTGCTGTGTACAATTATGGAATGTAAATTTGTGTGGAATAGACTTGCGTTACTTGGAAGTCACGGTATCCTGGTTTTTGTTTTCACTTATATTCAGTCATATAGGAGACACTCTCATCCAGAGTGACCTACAAAGTAAGAGTACAAAGTGTATCTGATAAAGCTGCAGGAACAACAGACCATACCAAATGTAACTGACCACATTACCAACACGCGTCAGTCCTGTTACACACAGCACTGTTACGCTGTTAGGCAGTGCTGATATAAATACTTGAGGGCTATAGTACATTCATAAGTGCAATATTAAAAAGACCTTCACATGAGCTTTGCATCAGAGCAGAAGCCTGTGTCTTGGGTGACATATCTTAGTCATGCTGCAGCCTATTTTTACCATAGAATTTGCTCTGGAATCATTCTGGTACAGCACTTCCCTCAAGGGTACAAAGTACAGTGTGGATCCTGGGATCACCTTTATGTTAATGCTTGCTGAATCTACTTCTGCAGTGCATGGGGGTCCAACATTTTTTCCATTGTGTTGCCACATGTGCAGAAGAGATTTTTTGTTTAAATGTATCGGAAGTGAACAACTAGAATATTCCATTCAATGAGAAAATTATTGTAACAGAGAGAGGGCAACCCAATTCACACAGATTAGGCCTGGAAATGACTCTCATCCACCCAGAAGGAACTGTAACGAGTGATGCTCTGTGGATTTCAGAATCTCCTGCTCTAGACCAAGGCTGAGAATGACCCTCCAAAATGGGCTCGACCTCTCTGTGAGGAACTGCGTCCAGTCCGCTGGCAACAGGAACGGACTGAGATGGGATCTCACACCCGAGCAGATAAAATCCAGGGCCGAGAAGCTTATGCAGAGGATTAAACGGACCTACGACACCATCGGAGCGCTCGACCTGGAGAAAGTCTCCTATGAAAACACCTTGAAAGCCCTGGCAGACGCAAAGTTGGATTACACAAGTAAGGCTTAAATGTGGTGCTCAATGTTTTCTACTCCTTAAACGGGGAGTGCTAAATTTTGGTTGTGAAAGGAAGATATCCTTCCCTTTTTACTCATTTTAATTCTGTCTGTTTGTGCTGGTATGAGAATTTAAAAGGGTTTTTTTTCCCCACACTGTTGAATGAATAAATTAATAAAGCCCAGCGATAGTGGAAAAACCACACTTTTTTCCCTCTTGCGGCATATCTCCGTTATACATTGTATCGGTGCCACGCTAAGGGCCGGTCCTCTCTTTATTTTGTCTTCCAGTGTCCAGACACGTGTTAGACTTCCCCCAGTATGTCTCCCCGTGTAAAGAGGTGCGCTCTGCGAGCACCGAGGCGGACAAAAAGCTGTCCGAGTTTGACGTGGAGATGAGCATGAGAGACGACGTCTTCCAGAGGGTGATCGCACTGCAGGTAGAGCAGGGGCATCTGGCATCAGCTGCTCCCACACCGCTGCGTATGGGCAGGAATAAAACCCTTTGCTTTCTGCCGACCATTCAGTTCACTAAAAGTGCTCGGTAATGTATTTCTGTTTACTGCAACTGTACTAAAGCCAACTGGTAGTAGGTCTTACATAATTATGTTAATGTATCCTGTAAATATATCTCGTAGATGTGTATGGCAGCAAGCGCTATGTAAAGAATATTTTTATCGCCAGCATTTTACAGTGCCAGCATAACTAGAATCAAAATAATCTGTCAGCGTTGCCGTGCCCTTGTGCAAGGTACTTAACCCAACCCGTCGCAGTAAATATCCAGCTGCTTGAATGGATAATATATAGAAATCGTAAGCTGTGTAAGTTGCTCTGCATAAGGGTGTTTGCAAAGCGTAAAATGCAATTGTAAATGATAATAGCTTATTTAAAGGTTTGCTCTGCCCTAAATTAAGTGGAATTGGAAGTTTTTTTTTTTCCAAAGCAAGCCAACATGCCCTATTTCTAAAGGCACCTCTTTACGCTTTTTTCACACTTGATATGAAGCTTTTTTGAGCCGTTTTCATTCAGTCCTCTGTCTGAACCCGTGGTGAGCGCTTCAGAGTGTGCTCAGATGCGGGTGGAGGAATCGGACCATGTGACATGTGTTTGGCAATATCCGAGCATACCCTGAGGCGGGGCAGCTGGAAGCGTCCGGCTAATTCTAGACGCATATGCGCATCTTGGCAGTCACCCTGCACCCTGTAAAATTGAATCCGCAGCATCTTCAAGAAATAAGAGGTCAAAATTAACCAACTGCATAGAAGCAGAGCAAAAAAACAAACTGTAAATGAAGGACTGACAGCATATGTGTGGTGATATGAGTGAACTGGAACTGTGCCCAGAAGAGGCTTGTGGGTTACTATAGGAAATTGGCTACAGCACAGCACGTAGTGTCAGATATAGTGCGATTTCACACCAGATATGAGGTGTTCATTAAGTTCCCACACAGTAGTATTCCTCCACCGGTGATGCACTGTTTTTTTTTTCCCCCCTTGCTGTTCCTTTGAACTGCAGACAGACAATAGTAAGGCCAGGCTGTATTCTCCAGGGTGTTTATGGCTCTCATAATTGAGTTATCACCAGGAGCATGACTGTGTTTCATTAAAGATCAAAATGAAGTCCTCACTGTCACAAGGGGCCTGGAAGCTGTTAGCGGTTTCAGAGCAGACTGGCACATGACAATAGCAGCAGCTCCAGTGCTGGACAGAGCCATAAAGTGGGCTAGATTTGGGCCACCCTCCAACTATTTCCTCCTCTTAGGCAGAAAGATGCACTCTCACTCTCTCTGGCACACACACACACACACACACACACACACAAATACACATACACACACACACAGACCCTTAAAAAGAATGATATCCCACTCCAGAACTATTCCTGTTTTATTAATCATCTGAATTTGGATGTTCCAAATTGGAACAAGAGTATTGTCAGTACCAGAAGTTCACAGGTCCCTTGAGCCAGGCAGTCGCCTGGACAGTTGGACAGTTGCTACCCTGATTTGTAATCCTAGCTGTTCCTTTAAGACATTTGTTGTTGGCCACTAAAAGCTGTTAATGTGAAATATTCAGAACCAGGCTGCCAACTTTTAACAATATGCCCCCAGACAGTTGTTTAGTTTTATGGTGCCTCTCCTAGGAGAAGCAGCTGAAGGATATGAAGCCTGAAGCCAAGAGATTCATGGAGAGACTAATCAAACTGGGAAAGAGAAATGGATTACACCTGTCAAAAGAGACACAGGAGGTACTGTGCATCCACTGCTGTTCCACTATCAGTACAAAAGCGATGCAATAATACATCAATATGTAATATTGTACTATGTAATATATAAGAAATATGAGATCTCTATTCCAAAATTTTTGATGATGGAACAAGGACAAGTAATGTGATGTATCTGTTTTATATATATATTTATTATATATATATACAGATGTGTTCAAATATCCTAAGCATGTTTGATATTATCTATATTGTATGTTTATGAAACGGGTACATGCTCTTTTAAGATATTTAGATATTTAAGCAGATTTTGGTGGATGTGAATTTTTATGCGTTTTTATTTTTTTTTTCCTCACCAGGAGATCAGATCAATTCGCAAACTGATAAGTGACCTTTCCATCGACTTCAACCAAAATCTGAATGAAGAAAACACTTTTTTAGTCTTCACCGAAGACGAGCTAGGTAAGGGTAGCCAGCATTCATCGGACTAAGCGGAAGCTTTGGAAGTGGGACTGGAGACTTAAAGCAGAGCGTAACGTCTCTTTGCCTCTTTGTCTGCGTTTCTCTGTCTCTGCCCCATTGGTCACACTTGTGTCTTGGCACCTTGAGGCGGTATGGCGGAGAGCTACATAAACGGTCTGGAGCGGACTGAGGACGGCCGGTTCAAGGTGTCCCTGAAGTACCCCCACTACTTCCCGCTGATGAAGAGGTGTTACGTCCAGGAGACCAGGAGGAAGATGGAGATGGCCTTCCATAGCAGGTGCAAAGAGGTGAGGGCGAATGTGCAAATGCCTCAGGTGGCCTCCGCTGCTTACCTGAGTTCGAAGATTGTAGTAATTAAAGCGCCTGTTTCTTACGGCTGTTAATGTTATGTCATTTGGTGGTCTTCAGTGCCTTCGGACAACACAAACCCATCCATTTTTCCTCAACGGCTGTCAGACTGAACTTTTGCCAGAATTGTCCTTCAAGTCTCCACATTGGTCTGAGCAGCGTTCTGGTTCAATGCATGCTGTCCTCACATACAGCGTTTCCTCTCTCTGGTTCTCCCTTCACACCAGTTCGTAGGGGTTGTAAAGGGGAGGTATGTGTCGCTCTCACCCTGCAGGTGAACACGGCCATCCTGGAGCAGCTGATAACGCTGCGGTCGAAGATGGCCCACCTGCTGGGCTTCTCCACTCACGCCGACTACGTGCTGGAAATGAACATGGCCAAGAACACCGGCAACGTGGCACGCTTCCTCGGTATGTTTCCCCCCCGCTGACTTGGGGCCGCATGAGAACCTCAGGCTTGTAAAGCCGGCCGCAGTAAGCGCGAGGGCAGCGTGCGAGTGCCATATGGCTCGGTGACAGGGCTGTGTAATTTTATTTCCCTGTCATGCGCTTTGCTCGTCCTCGGTAATTGTGGCCACATGAGAGGATTTTTCAGGACTGCTGGTTGCAGAGGTCTAGCAGACCTTGTGTCACTGGCTCTGTTCATTTAGCAGGCCCACAGCTCCCCAGACAGCCACATTCCTTGGCTTACTATCCTACACATTCGGACTATGTGAATGCTGCTCTGTGCTTGCGCCAACACAGGCTGTTATTCAGTGACCCAATGGGAGTCTCATATTCCAGTTCTCATTTACCAGGGTTTTTAAACTTTCTTTTTCATAGACCTAGATCATTTACTTCACTTTTCAGCAGCCTTTTACTTCTCCTAAAACAAATATAGCAGACATATATAACATATAAGTAAACATGGAACATGGAAGTTTTGAATGATTAATTTAGAGGAGAAAAGCTCTCGGTTAGCACTTCCATGGTTGTTTGTACTTCAAAAGAACAAATCACAAACCACAAACTTTGACCATAAAGAGTGTAAGGCTCCTTTTTCATGCTATTCGACTGGAATGGAGACTGGAGACAGCCCCTTCTCTAGAAGTGGAACAGCAACGTGGGTTCTGTGTCACAGATGAGCTCCACGAGAAGCTGAAGCCGGTGGGCGAGCGGGAGAGGCGGTACATCCTGGAGCTGAAGAAGAAGGAGTGCGAAAACAGAGGCTACGCGTTCGACGGGAAGATCCACGCGTGGGACATGCCCTACTACATGAGCCGGGTGGAGCAGGTGAAGTTCTGCGTGGACAAGGACAAGCTGCTGGAGTACTTCCCCCTGGAGGTGGTGACGGAGGGGCTGCTCGGCATCTACCAGGACCTGCTGGGCCTCACCTTCCACAAGGTCAGCCACGCCCACGCCTGGCACAGCAGCGTCAGCCTGTACTCCGTGGTGGACACGGCGTCGGGGGAGGAGATTGGACAGTTCTACCTGGACCTCCATCCCAGGTAACCTGCTGACCGGGGAAGCATAATGACGGTCATTGGAACTGATCTGTGCTAAAATAAAGTCATTGGAAACGGCAGAGCAAAATGCACTGATGTGGAATTGCATTTTCCGGTTCTTGATGTAGTTACAAGCCATGTTATTCTCTTGGTCAAAATTATTCCACCGCTATTCAGTACGCATCCCACACTGCTCCTACATACTGTTGTAGATCAAAGTGTTTCCACCCTAAGCCGGAAAACTCATGTTGCTACACGTGTGCAAAAGTTGATTTTGCCATTGCCGTTTTTAACACCTCTTAAACCTTGTCATGCCTGAAAAAATGGTGTAACTTGTGCCCAAGGCTGGTGCTATGGAGGTGCTTAGGGGTGGAGATGGACCTTAGTGGACCCCAGTTATCTCCTTGTATCCCGATGTCTGCATATTTATTTATTATGTTTTTTTAAGATATGACGTTTTGTGCCCCCCCCCCCCCCCCGTGGATTGCAAGCGCACCCCTCTGCATTTTCTCTTGGCGGCAGGCCTGCTTGTGCCTCTGGTCCATACAAGTTGATCAGAGTAAAGTGGCTTTCGCTGCTTGTCCAGAACTGAGATCTGTGTCCGTGCTTTTCCTTCAGAGAGGGCAAGTACGGCCATGCAGCCTGCTTCGGGCTCCAGCCCAGCTGCTTGGGGCCCAACAGGAAGCGCATACTGCCCGTGGCCGCCATGGTGGCCAACTTCACCAAGCCCACGGCTGACTGGCCCTCCCTGCTGCAGCACCACGAGGTGGAGACCTTCTTCCACGAGTTCGGCCACGTCATGCACGAGATCTGCTCCAGGGTAGGCCTCTCTGCAGCACTGCTGGAACTGCGTGGCCGGCTCGCGTGTCTCTCCCTGGCAGCCGCGCCCCGATCCCGCTCCAAGCACGCTGCTGCCTTGGAGGTTTCCCAGCCCCTCGGCTCTGCGCGAGTCCAATTCAGTGTGTCAGCATGACAGAACCAGATATCCATCTTTCCCTGATGCTGACACTGTTGCATCAGTAATGGAAAGATACTTAACACCTATCACACTGTAGGCCTTTAAGAGCAGGGCAGAGGACAGCTAGTTAATAATGTTTCCCAATTTTTGGTCTCTGTGTTCAGTGTTTTGGATATTTTTGCCTTTAATTAGGGTATTTTATGCACTGTGAGGTAAACTTTAATGGTGGGTTCTCTCCCTGAGCGCCTCTGTCCCTTTGGTGTGGGTCTGACGCTGTAGCTGCTGTAGAGATGAGGGTGTAAGTGGCGGCCTCTCCTCCAGACAGACTTTGTGGAGTTCAGCGGGACGCTGGTGGAGACGGACTTCGTGGAGGTGCCGTCCCAGATGCTGGAGAACTGGGTTTGGGAGAAGGAGCCCCTCCACAGGATGTCCCGGCACTACAAGGATGGGAGCTCCATCCCAGACAACCTGCTCAACACACTCATCGCCTCCAGAGTGGCCAATACAGGTGTCTGCTAGATTTAGCCATTCCCACTACAAAGGAAGAGCTGCATGCCAGATTAAGCTTCTCCAAACACCACATTAAACAGTCTGGAAGCAGCTATTTTCTAACCTGCTTTAACACAGCCTGAGAATGAATTTCCTCATTGGATTGTTTCTACATTTATGACACAAACATGCCATGTTGGACATTTTTAACCTAAAAAGAGATTCTAAATTTTGATTCAGAATGTGATTTCCTTACTATATAGATGTCTAACTTGCCAGCACATTGCAACACTGTTGAAATTTTGTTCTTAGCCGCACCCCATTCAGTGTCCTCCTATTTCCCTCTCAGGGCTGATGAACTTGCGTCAGGTGGTCTTCAGTAAAGTGGACCAGGCTATCCACACCAAGGCCAGTGCTGACACCGCAGAGGAGTTCGCCAAACACTCCAGAGAAATCCTGGGGATCCCTGCAACTCCAGGTGGCCCTAACCGAGCAAACAGCCTCTCTGCACCACCGTGGAGTAGTGCTTAAAGCTGTGGATCTCTGACCCAGGCCTTGGTCAAAACCACAGACCACCACTGCAAAACAAGGCACATTGTGAATTCTTGGGAAAGGCATATTAAAGCAGTTATGCAATTTATGGGGGCTCACCAGGGTCAGCAGCTCTGTAACCACTACACCACTACAGACTGTTTAGAGCTGAGTAGCTGTTTGAGTTTTTGCATCACTCTGCCCTTTGGTAATCTTTTCACAGCATAGGGTCCAATTAAGTCTCTGCATTCAAAGACATACCTTACATTTCATTATTGTCATTTAGCCAACACTTCTAGCTCACATAAGTTACAGTTTTGCTGTATATAGCTAGCTATTTACTGAGGCAATTGTGGCAATTGTAGTTCCTTGCCCAAGGGTACAACAGCAGTGCCCCAGTGGGGGATCGAACTGGCAAACTTGCAGTTACAAGTCCTACTCCTTACCACTATGCTACGCTGCTGAGATACCTCTAGGACTAATATCACTCGTTACCATTGGCAAGATAAGAGACTGAAACGCAGCGGGGTTACAATCTCAAGACCGTGAGCATGCTTTGCATACATCAGATAACATTGTTTACTCTGACAGCACACTGTCAGTTTTTTCCGCCCCATCTAATTATCATCCAGATGATTATGGCTGTCCCTCTTTAAAAGAGAGGAGTAGTACCAGCATTGCGGTATTTAATAGCAGGGAACACATTCTTGGTCTGGCTGAAGAGCTTGTTAGTCTTGTGTGGGAAATTATGGAAGAACGGTTGAGGCACTGAGACCCAGTTTGTGGGTCCTTATCCAAAATGGGGGAATTTCTGTTTGTGGGTCCTTATCCAAAATGGGGGCATTTCTGTTTGTGGGTCCTTATCCAAAATGGGGGCATTTCTGTTGTGCTTTTGAGCAAGGAACCTTACAAAAATTGTTCCAGGGAAGACCTAAGTGCATAAGAAACAGATGGATGTAGTGGACAGTGTCGTTATAGCATGACGTTGATTTTGTGTGCTGTAATGACTGTCCTCTCCAGGCACAAACATGACTGCCAGCTTTAGTCATTTGGCTGGTGGATATGATGGGCAGTACTATGGCTACTTGTGGAGCGAGGTCTTTTCCATGGACATCTTCTTCAGCCGGTTCAAGAAGGAGGGAATCATGAACCCAAAGGTACAACACAGTGACTCAGGCCTTCCTCTGAACTCTTCCATCTTAAGTGTAATTTCTACTTCCTCTATCGCGAAAGAATTGTTCCAGCAGTGGGTTAGTAACAGAACAGTTAGGACAGAATGCATTGTCTAGCTTCTGATTCAAAACTGGGTATGTAAGACTATCTGCTGTTTCACATGTTATCAGTCAGTGAACCGTTCAGGAAATATGTTACGTTGAATATGACCACAACCATGAGGTGGACATCCAGATGTCAGTCAGCAGAAAATGTTATCGATGTACACGTTCAACCTTCCATGCTGTACTCAACAAAAGGCATCCGTTGGATTCTGCAGCACATTGTCAGCTGATGTGTGTCTACAGTACATGCGGTAGCCTTAAACTGAAGAACAGGGTGAAGAGGTTATGTTTCAGAATATGACTGATGTGGACCTTTATGTCTGCAGGTGGGAAAGGAATACAGGAGGGTAATCCTGGAGGCAGGGGGTTCATTGGATGGTGCAGACATGCTGAAGACCTTCCTGGGTCGTGAGCCCTGTCAGGACGCCTTCTTCCAGTGCAAAGGGCTGGCCCAGTCAGAAAGCACCATTGACTGTCAGTGACTCGATGTGCTCATCCTCTGTGTTGTGCAGGGCAAATGACCACAGGCATGTTTCATAGATAAATGCTACCTGTTTATAAAATTTATATTTAATATATGTTGTAAATGTATCAGAAGAGTTATTGCTCCAGAATCTTTCTTACTCCAGATTTCTGATTTTCCACAACGTATGTTTTGAAAACTGTCATTTGAGGAATTATTCACCAAAGTGGTCGATTTCCTCCTCCGTTGGGTTCAAAGTACAAAACTCAGTTGCCACAAGTAGGAGTAGTAGTAACAGTAAAAGTAGTAGTACCAAGCTACACCAGGCTTGGAAATGAGTTTACCATGGACCATAATCAGGACAACGCTGATACTGTACCATCTGTTACTGGTTTAGGAGTGTTTTTGCAGATTCTGTGCAGGTACTGAGCATGTTTACCTCTTTGAGTATAAAATAAACTTTGTCTCAGTTTTTATGGAGGATATTGAAAACGGTTGGACAGACTCACACGTAGATGGTCCTCACAGTGAGGTTCAACAAATGATTGATCCCACCAGCTAAGCACTTTCACTGGTCTTAATTTTCAACAGCTGAATTCCTTTAACCGAAATCTTAAGATTCCTTTTTGACCATTTTAAGATCTAGGCTAGATCATAAGAGTAACCTTGAACTTTTTTCATAACATACCCATTGGTGCCCTTCAGCTCCTCTGTAGAAATTGAAGATCAACATGGTGGAAGGCAATACAAATTAAATGACAATACGTTTACATTTTACATAAACTTGATTGTGGGAAATATCTAAAAGAATTGAGTTCTTAATGTGTTTTTTATTTGAATATGCAAGGCCATACTTTAACGTAAAGGAATAAGCTGATGAATAACATACACAGTACTTTGTTAATTTTTCTTTAGGGGGTATTATTTTGAACATATCCTTTCTAAAATATTTTAGATAGAAACTACAGTTGTACCTATGATAGTACAAATTTTGCATGAAATCGATTTGTTGAGTGATTTATATCAAAACACATTTTTATGCCTGAGGGTGTTTATAGTATTTTTTTCATACCAAGTATATGAGTCCACTGAATCATATGTTGTACTACTTGGGAAAGGCCACTAGCCAGTGCTGTCTACCAGTTTTCACACTGTTGTCATTTGTTATTATAGGGAAAATATGTGAGTGGTAAAATGTATGCAAACAACATCAACATTCAGCAGCAGAACAAAGAAAAATGAAAGTCCTACTGTACAACTTCATGTCACGCAGATTCTTTGGTTACATCAGTTATCCACTAGGTGGAGACATACCTTCATTTAACGAAAAAAAAAGAATGCCTGCATTACAATTTCATTTTTAGTGCACAATAAAATCCTACATCGCTTCCATTAGGCATACAAGACAAAGGGGCAAGAGAAATATTGTTTTTGGTCATTTTCTTTCCTTAAATCTTTTTTAATACCCGTTTTTGACAAGGACCTTCCATATGGACTGATTCAAATAAAATTTGTCATGCTTGTTCACCCTGGCCCAAAGTTGCACATAGAATGCCATGTGCATAAATCAGTGATTTTACCTCCTTTTAAGTGTGCAAGGAGCCTTAATGCACATACATAATGCACAGTGTTGTACAAAAATATGTCACCTCTAGTTAGGCTACTATCACTTGAATACTACCCATCAAGCCAATAATGTAAGAGACATATATGATATATGTCACATTTAGGTGTAAGTATTTTCGAGGTTTCTTTCTCCTCTTATGGTAACAAAAAGGCTTTAGTTTAAAAAGAAAATAAGAATGAAAAAGAAACAGATTCTACAAACTAACTTAAAAGATAAATTAGTATAAATAATAAAAGTATAATGATAGTATAAATTAATCGGGTTAATATAACAACCCGTTTAATGTCATTTTTTCGAAATCCAGTGTGCCACTTGGGATGGTTTCAGTATTAATCTGTTTCCGGGAAACTCGTTCATTTTCATCGTTAGAGTAGCTAATTCACCTGTAGGTGTATAGTTTAAAGCAATTGAAACTAACACTGATTAGCCATCTTGTAACCTGTGACTTAAGCTAATGCTTACTTTTGACTTTGCGGCTTGTACAGACATCTCAGGTAGGACCCTCCGTCTAAAACTTGTCCACCGGTTACTCAGATGCTGTTGCTACGTTACCAGCGGTTGATACTTTTCTGCATGTTGCATCACTGGCTTTCAGATGTTTCCATCACCTGTCCTAGAGTGGAGTCTAGAGAATTGATGTGGAAAAACAAAGCTCAGACAACCTCACCAGAAACAGGTGCAGTTTGTGCTCAACCCCGGCCTAGAGCCTCACCCCAAATTAGGCACACCGACCTGCGTTAGTTAATAGTGCTGAACACACAACCGTGTGTCCGTTTGCGTCAGTTGTCAAATGTGACAAGCATGACTATACGACTGAGTAATGGCCTTCGTATTTTTGGTTGAAAACCTCTTGCTGTTTAAACAATGTTAAGGTTAATTATTCAAACGCATTTGTCAAGCAAACTGCTTAAAGTTTCGTGACATGTCGTCCATATTTCCCAGGCAGGTTCGACGTTTTGTTTACACACAATTCAAAACACGGAGAAAGACAAGGGGTCGACCTTTTTTAACATACAGACCGGAGGGGGCAGTGAAGGGCAGATAGTTCGCTAGTTTCAAACTACTGCTTTTGGGGCAACGAACTTCCGCTTCCCCGAAGGGACGGAGTTCTGTAAAATCTAGTCGAGCCTTTAACGTTGACATAAAACACCAGTAGATCACTGCAGCTCTTGCGATATGTGGCTGTTTGAATGCTTGATTTATTACATTCTACAGTACTTGTCGGTAATAGTCTATACACATTACTGAATTGCCTCTACTTTAAGAGCTACATGGCTCCCATTGGTCATATTCTGATATTCGTTTGTGCCTGACAGAACAAAGCAATTTCGTGATCATAATATTCGTCATTACATTGACAGACTATAGCCCGGATATTTTGCAAAATGACAACAGTCGCCCCAGTAGCCGCAACACAGATACCCATGATGGAGATCACAGTGCACACAGTATAACCATAATCTGATTTTTTGTTGTTTCTTGTTTGCCACAGTGTGCACAGTTGTCAAGTATGACATAAAATTAATCGCTAGATTTTTCTTTGCCAACGTTACCTAAATTACAAACAATTTTAGCTGGCGACAAACACTTGACACACTACATCTTCCGAGACAATCTAACATGCTAAGCCAGAGATCCCGCCTCTTTCGCGCAGCCTGTATTGGCTCTATGAGTTTATTCGTAATATACGGTCCGTTTTAATTGGCTCTTCCCCTACGACTATCGCGGAGCTACCTGGTCGCGATTTAGATTGAAGCCAAACGGCCCCAATCAGACTCACCTATTCCGCTCGGGGTTTCAGTGGCAGGTTCGCTGTTTTTTTTTTTTTTTCGGACGAATGGTTTGGCCGCCGTCAGTCCGTAGACCACCGTGTGTGAGTGTCAGGTCTGCTTCTTGTGTTGCACGCTCTTCCCGTGTCTGTACGCGAATTATTTGGCGTAAATGTACTGCATGTTGCCGACTTTCTAGCTAACAGTTTCTCTTAACGAAGTCGAGGGCATCAACTCTTGAATGCGGTTGGGTGCGGCGTTACCCTTTCAGGAAAAAAAAAGGATTTTTTTCAGGCGGTGGACATTTTTCGTCTTTTGTATTTTTCGCGTGTCGTGTGTGGACGTTTTGGATTTTAATTTTTGATTTTCAGTTTTTACAAGGTTAAACCACTAGCAAGCCATCACTGCTACTGTGTAATGTAGGCAAGACGTTTTAGTCAAATTTATTTCGATTGTTTCGGAAGTTATCGCCAAGCGTCTAGGTAACTTAGATCGCTAAACAAGTTTTGAGAAGATTGCACTTCTCAAAATAATGCGCTAACTTGCTAGCTAGCTAGCTTGTTTAGCTAGCTAGTTAACAATATTCAAAAACTCGGCGAGATAAGTGGATGCTGTATCATTTTTAAGGCAAATCATCCGTTTTAATGCAGTCTTGTTCTCTTAAGAACAAACACACTTCCGTGGATTTTGAAGACTCCTAGGACCTTCCTTTCAATGAAAGAAAGCGCTTGGAAACCTGATATTTAAGGTAAGCTTGTAGCACCGCATGCAACATTCAGCTTGCTAGCTAATTTACTGTATTTTGTTTAGCCGGATATGCGTTAACTTTGATCGGTGAAATGTCAAGTTAGCTTCAATAAAGCGTGATCATGTGCCCATCAGACATAAAAAAACAAGCGCAGCGACTGAGAAACCAGTACAAATAGCTAACTAGCTACCGTGTAGCGAGCCAGCCAATATATTAGCTGGAGACCATTTGTAAAATAGGTCTTAGCTGGCTAGACTAACTACTAAACTTGTGCTGGAATTTGAAACCACTGAAGAGGCTTTATAAGCGGCATAAGAGAACAATTGTCTTTTTGTTTAGTGAGCTATGTAGCTAACTCCCTAGCTAGATTGGTGAAGATTGGTAGTTAGGTTGCGAATGCTCCCGAGGTAGCTAACGTTAGCTAATGGAATTTAAATGATCAATATGTTCCCTAGCTAGCCAACCAGCCAGCTCGCTAGGTATCAGCCATTATAGCTCTCTCGTTGACGGGTGATTCAGAAAAATGGCAGCGAAACTACAACTGACTACCTTATAAGATAATTAGACGAGTATTTCATAATGGTCCAGACTTACAATTCTTCATCTGTACCAACAGGGATTCATTCAAGGGAAAGGTTAAATGTGTAACGTTACTTCACTAGTGTCGAATTAATTTTCCTCTTCAACGAGAAATTCAGCATATGTAGAATAATAAGATGCTTAACATGACTTGGTAGCTAATTATGAGCAGTACTGCGACATGGTTTTCTAATGTTCAGCTAGCTAGCTTTTGACTGGCTAGCTTTTACCAAACAAAGTCCATATTGCTCTAAGGACAGAAATGCGGAAATTGGCCAGCAAGCTTGTTAGTGCGAGCGATGCGATGGACACAATTTCCATTGTTGATCAGATTCAGCGCAGAACACTTGCTTTCTGGGTATGAAAGTCTCGGTAATCGGAAACCGCTATGCGTTTGTTTCAATTTCTCTTTGTTTTTCCCGTGCCAGATATCTTAATACGATTAAACAGTATCTTTAACAGATCTCTGCTTTGATCTCGTAACGGTGGAAGGCATTCTCCTTTAATCTTGTGAGTGACTCGAGTGCGCAAGAGGAGATGAATTCGTTCAATCCGAAACTGCACCGGTGATACCGGAGCAGAAAAGAAGTGTCATGAACGACACAGGTAGCTAGATGACCTTAGCCCGAGAAGTGTTCTCAGCGATGGCTAGAATAATCATTAAAATAATCAAAACAGGCTGTCGTAAAATTCTGTAGCCTAATCGTAATGTCGATCGACTGCGGTGTTGGTGAATAGATTACGAGATGTCCTGTACAATTTACACTCGGTTCCTCTGTGTATAACTGCCGTGTATTTCATTAAAATAATTGGTTACTTTTGGTGTGGGATCAGGGTTCACAGTAAATCGCTCGGGCAGGTGATAAACCTAGCTAATCGGATCAGATTTGTTCACAGGGATTAGAGGCACTTCGTAGGACACCATTCGGTATGGGTAATCTCGCACTCGTTCTGCTCCAGAATACATTATAGGCTGCTGAATGAACAGCAAGAAAATTGACAGAAAATGGGAGACTTGAATTCCCAAGACATAGTGCGACATGGGACACAGTTATTTCATAGAGGCTCTAGCCGAACTGTAGTATTGGACCGAGAAGAAAAACATAGGAGACGTTAACGATGCTATGAAGGCATTCATCTTGTTGCTGTGGTTTGCCCAAAGCAAATATACTCGCCTGCCCTCCTTGCGCCTTGACCTTATGCGTCGTTTTTCTGTCAGCAGCCACGTTCAGTCATAAGCTGCTTTGAATACAAACCATTCATGTTATGCGATGTTGTTGAAAACATAACAGCCACCCTACTGTTTAAGGATTACGTAGGAGTGTACATAGTAAACATTGTTTCTCCCACGCCGTTGGTAACATTTAATCTCAGATGATGTTACAATATTTTTATAGTATCCTGATTTATACCCTCGCTTAGGACATTAACGTAGGACATTATACCCATTACTTAGGACATTAACTGATCACGTTGGAACATGGACAAGCAAAACTACACCTGTTCGTGAAGTTAGCGGTCTAAGAGCACAAGTGTAAACATGGCCTTCTAAGCAAACACAGTGTTGGCATGTGTAACACAAACATTTTAATCAGTCTTTCAGAAGTAAACACCATAAATGTTTGTATTCAGTCAGCACGAGAGCTTGAACAGTAATGTTCCAACAGTAGTTTACAAGTAGTCCCACATGCTTGAGTTCACCTGGAGTGTCTTTTGAAGAACTCCCAAGAGGTCAGAGCCTTGAGGCTATAACCTTGACCTAAGAATGTGGTAAATCTCAAGGCTGTTTGGGTACAACACCCATCTAGAGACAAAGGCACTTTTTTCAGATGTGTGCATAGACTGCATCGGAAAAAGGCTTGGACTGTTGATGTGAACATATGAGCAGTCCACTTCTTTCCAGCAGGTGCTACACTGTTAGCTCTCCTGTACTGTAGCCTAATGTCAGTTGTTGGGTGGACATCCAGAATCACTGCCTGTGTACAGAATATTCTCGCTCCAAAGCTGTGTTTGTAAGGTTGGGATATACAAGGGATGAAAAATCCCAGCAGCTGTAATATGCCTGATAACCCGATAGTCTCGGAACACAGGCGATATATGCATAAAGCCATCTTCACTTATAAATATCCTTTATTTTTCAGTGTAATTACTTTGCACTTGCATGTGGAGTGGAGGTGGTGTGATTACATGAGTGCTAGTCTGTGAGTCTCTGGAAACAGGGTAGCTGAACAAGAACTGATTTGGTTCAGACTTGTTGAAATGATTGTCTTGAATAGATTATGGGCTCTTAGTCATTCCAGGGGACCCCATATGTATGCAGTTTTTTTTGTTTGTTTTTTGATACAGCCAAATCTCTCGATTGGTTAAAAGTGTTCAAAACATGTTTAAGATCCTTCGTAATTGATTTACAAGTGGTTTAGTTTCAGTGGTCAGGTGTCCACATAGTCATCATTTCATCTATCAGTCTATAATTTCATCAGTTAAAAAATGTAACTTCACTGAAGGAATCATTTGACATATTGTACAACACAGAAAAGCAAAATGTTAGTTCATCCAACTGTTCAAATGTTCTGGGATGTGAATATGCAAAAATTACCCAGGGCCGAGTGTGAGAACCCCTGCTGTAGATGACTAAGCCTGCTATGACAACCGTAGAGGTGGAAAAGGTATGCACTCTACTCGTGAGTGCCATTCCACTTATTTTCTACATTATCTCAACATAAAACACAATTTTGTGAAATTGGAGACGTAGAGGTTGTTTGATACATCAATAATATATTCAGCGCAGGGGATTGTTTGAGTTGAAATGCTGCATGGTTTATTTGGCCTTGTTGAACAGATTAGCCGACGGGCCATCCAGTGCTGATCTATCGATGTGGTAATCTAGTGAACGCCTCCAGGACTGTGACCCATCCCACCTTGTGAAAACGGCTTCCTTTGAACTGGCCTTGTAACGCCGAAGTTGATTTAAATGCCTTAACGATATAAAATGGAATCCTGTGGCAGGGTGTGCATTTTTACCATGATATCTGATCAGTACATGGGTTAACTCTGTTGGTGTCCTTTAACTTCACTTTGAAGCAGATGTAGTTCTCTCCCATGAAGTATTTAACGTACTGATGGAAAATACAGGCAGCTCTCAGGCTTATTAAATAAGAATTAGCCTTGATTCAGTTGTCATGAGTTTTCAATTAGCAGAGACTTAAGGGTTTGTAGCTCAAAACTGGAGCAATCTTTTCAATTTACTGACTGGAGTGTTGCTCTCTGTTGTGTACTTTGCCAATCAAACATCTTAATTGGCCTCTTTGATGGCAGTTTACTAATTAATGTCTCATCATTCATCAATTACATACATGTTGCCAGTCGTAGGTTTGTGTAGGCAGCCCAATTCATGCTTAGTATGATTGTATTTGTAAGGCTGCATGCTTAACTTATTTCAATGTAAAGGCCAGTGTTGGCAATTCTTTTACACACAAGTTTAGTTGCAGACTATATTTTCTCCTTGTTTTACCCTCGTGTATAAATCAATTAGAAATGACGCCTGCTGCGTGTCTGTGAATGCGTTCTCAAACTTTCCTCTTCTCACGAACTTTAATTCCCTCGTGAAATGGTGGGTAAAGCCCACTGACTGCAGTTCATAAAGAGGACCTTTATAATGTCAAATGCGTCTGTCTCAGCTCAGCATTGAGTCAATAGCTACGTTCCAGCAGTTCAGTGGTTTGATGCTTTGGCCAGTCAGCGCATCCACATTGAATTAACTGCATTTTTAGGTCATGGTGAAAAGGCGCTTGCAGCTTCTTGCGTAAAGCTCTGACGATTCAGAAAACAAAACGAACAACTTTTTTTTTTTTTTTTTCCCTTTCTAAGCGAGACTTAGTTTGTTAGTTTAGCCTACTGCCCATTCTTTGGTAGTGGTGAGTGAAAACGTGTTTTGTAATATTACGCATTTGCTGTAGCAGTTACGTCATCTTATATTTCCTCTTATGTGAGAGTAGTGATTTGGATGTACTCGCATTTGCCAAATGGCAGTGACAACTTGCTGTGCTTAACTAGCACATAAAGCTTAATTGTAGCTATGTGGTTAGCAAATGACAAATGCCTAATGTGATTCAGATGAAGAGTTAAAACAAGATATATTTGTTTGCTAGTTAGGCCTTATGAAAGGTATTTCAGTTTAGTTTATTCGTAGTTAGTTGTAGCTTTGCTTGAGAAACCTATCCTTAAGTTAGTCTGCTGTCTCTTGTGCTCTTCAGTATTGCAGCCTTCGTGATCAGTATTGTTCACTGCTTCTTATGGAACCGGTCTTAGAAAAGCATTCATAACAGATGATTGGGTACTTCATTTCAGTGGTTTTGTTTGACGTTACCTTCCACACAAAGGAAGTGACGTATTTCTAAAGACACAGAGCTCCGCTTTATCTGTTTATCATTCATCTCCTAGGTTTTCTTAGCCAGTAGTATGCATTTCATGACACCTTTCTGATCCAGAGGATTGCAGGCAGTCTGCAGGTCATGCAGGTCAGTCAACCAACATGACATAAAATAAAAAAAAAAGCGGGCATACCCGTAGAAACCTACAGCTGAAACCTGTTGGCACCACAAACACAGCACACATTTCCCAACCGTCTCTTTTCCCTCCATCTGCCCCTTTTGTTTGTATAACCATGACACACATGAGGGAATGTATTGGCAGGGAGGGCACATTGGCAGCGTGGGCATTTTCTTCTCAGCTGCAGCGATCAACACCCGACGGAGTTTTCATCTCCGCTTCAGCACAAAGCCTTGAACGATGCCTGTGCAGTTTCAAACCGTAACACTGGTTCGCTTTAGTCATCAGGTGATTCGTCCTTGTTCCAATCAGCCGATCTTCCGCCTGTATTAAGCCTCCGCTGGCTTCTTCCAGAAGCTGTCAGTTCTCCAAACGCAGAGCACCTAACCTTGAGAAAGAGCTGTTTTTATGAAAGTATGGAGGCCTGCATTTATGTAATTTTGCGCGAGAGCGCTGCCGGCTGTGGAATGCGTGTAAAAGGAGGCAGAGATGGATGGGAAGATGAGCTTGTATGGAAGTTTTAATGAGCTACTCAGCTGCACAGCTGGCCCGAGCAGAGCTTCCCTTGGAGACGGCTCAGCAAATGCACCAGGATTTCACTGCCAGATATTATTCTTGTCATGTGGATTTTGGGGATTAAAATATTTGGCAGTTACACAAATGCTTGCCTTAACATTGTTGCAATTTTCTTTTAGTTTTTTTTCATGGATTTTTGTTACATAAATTGTGCAT
This sequence comes from Megalops cyprinoides, assembly GCF_013368585.1. Lineage (NCBI taxonomy): Eukaryota > Metazoa > Chordata > Actinopteri > Elopiformes > Megalopidae > Megalops > Megalops cyprinoides. The sequence goes on along the minus strand of NC_050587.1, from coordinate 18,052,960 downwards.
TTTTTAATTTGTGTTTTGCATTAAAACGCTGTACTACTTATGTTGAATTCGATCACAATGGAAAAGTGTCATTTTCTGCTTCTTACAGTGGTAACGTTAGTATTTAGGAGCTAAGATAAAGACGAACAGAACTCACCGTAAGCCTGCCTGTTTAGTGTAAAATGATCGATGGTATTGCTTATGTAGATGCACGATTGCATTTTGGTTTTAGCACTGCCCCCAAGAGCAAGTCATGCCGGATGAGTGTAATTCACTGAAGGTGGCTGAAGTTTGGGCGTATTTCATACTCATTGAAATCTTTCATAAGAGTAACATAAAGTGTACCAGTTACACAAACACATTTGAAGAACATGTGTGTTAGGCTGAAAAATATTCCTTAAAATTTTTAGCCTGCCGTTGAATGGTTTAGTATTATGTAAGAGTGTTGCGTGGCAACATCTGTCTCGAGCCAGCCATCTGACACATTTTTTGCAGGACACATGGGAATGTTTGCCTGTGCATGGGGACATTGGGTGTGTGCTGATGTGCATGTTTTGCTTTGGATTTGACAGGTAGCGTGCTATGAAGCACTGTCTGAGATTTAGCAGTAGGAGAACAATCCTTAAACTGTCACAGGCTTGATGTTTTGCTTTGACCCGTGCATTGGCCTTCTTCAGGTGAATGCTAGTGTTTATTTCTGCAGAAAGAACACCTCTGCCTGGTCAAACCATATTGCCTTTTGCCGGAGCGCATCGTTGTTATCAGATTGTTGTGTTGAAATGCTGCATTTTTTAGCGTTATTCACCTGAATTTAACCTGCACAATGTAAACACTGTACTGTTAAAATCCATAAAGCACAGGCTTTAAAAATGATGGTTTGCTCAAATATTGACTCTCGTGTCAGACTGGCATCCTTAAGCAACCTCTGTGATTCTAATGGGAATAGCTGTTCAAGAGCCCTCTAATAGATGGCAGAGTGTTTGTTGTTTGACAGACTGCCAGATATGATCCTAGTTTGTAATAGGATCAACTCCATTTTGAAATGAGAAAGTTGAAAAATTGAGCGTATTGATGCAGTAAGCATTGGAAAAACAAAGTGTGAAATGTGTGCTGCACGCAGGCTTAGCACATACAACACACCCGGTATTAGCAGGGTACGACCAAGGGGAAGGAGTCATCTTGATTTTAATAAAATGGATTTGTTAATATTTGTCATCTCAGATTACTTCTCAGACCATATTTCCTGCAAAACATCCCTTGAGAAGCCAGTGTTTTTTCCTCATAACTTCCTGATACATAACAACACTATGGTTAGTGTTACAGTCACTGTCTCCCCTTGCCATAGTACTGTATCGGTACAAAAGCAGTAACATTCCCTGATAGGCAGCTCTGACAGTATGCATTGTGTGTTTAGCAAGGAAAGGAGATCTCCAGCAATGGAAAGTGAAGTACAGTAGGTAGTAGTTAAGACCCTTCACTCGGGCTGAACTGGACAAGACTGCCGTGATTTATTGCATTTTCCTATCACCGCGTCCCCCCTCCTTTTTTTAACAAAGGTCTGTTCCATTGCAGAGGAAATATTTAGACTGGACCTGCAGATACATTACCCCAAAGACTTGCACATAAAGTGTATGTAAGTGCTATGGAATGTTTCCATTAAATGATAGAAACAAAAGAACCCTCTTGCCGGAATGATGGTAAAAGTACTGTGCTCGCGAAACGATTCCCAGAAGAAGACTGTTCGAGATCTCCGAGGCACTGCGTGCCAAGTTGATTTTGGTCTGAAATGCAATTGTGTGCGTGAAAAAAATGTTTGGGGAATTAAGGGAATGATTGAGCTTTTGTTTGAGTAGTCCCCTGATTGTTTTTCAGTTATTCCAATGTCACACTTGATGTGCGTCTTTTTGTGTGTCTGTTGCAATGTTATGACTGGATGAACATGAATGACTGCAGTTTTTAATCACACTTTTCTCAATCGCCTGCCAGATCCGGTTTTGATAGCGTGGGGCCAAAATGCGTACAGATAAGACCTGCTACAGCCAAGCAAACGGCTGGCCCAGAAGATCCGCCTGGCCTCTGCTTCGAGTTGCTATCGATCCTGAATGAATGTAGTGCAGAAGCTGTTGATTCATGGTCAGCTGTCAGCAAAGACCCTGTAACGCTGGGCCAGTTGGAGGGTGAGCGTCGGGTATAACTCGTAGCTTCTGTGTATAGCTAAGTAAAGACAGTGCTTTCAGCTTTTGCCATTCAAATGAAGGGAAGCAGCCATGAGATGTTATAAAAATCAGTCAAAGCAACTGTAAATCTGCAAGTCTTTTAGATGCTTAAACATAAAGAGTAAAGCAAATGGCTAATGATTTGGTCAAATGGAAAGTTTGCCTTTTGTACTGTTACCATCAGTAACAGTATGCTTGCTGGTTTTGAAGTGTGGCAGATATGTGACTTAGATGTGTTTACTTCCTTTGGATTGTGAAGATTAAAGTAAAACAAATCATTCCTCAGTCACCTAGGGCTTCTAAGGGTTTGGTTGGTACTCCCCGCCTCAGGGAAAGGAACGAACATGTCAGCCTCTTCTGCCCTGGAACGACTTGTTCTGTAACGCCAATTAATCCTGAACAATCATCTTAAGAAGAATGCGTTTTTTGACCGGTCGATTTGAGGCGGAAGGAGGGCAAATGAGAAAAACCCCTTTGTTTTCGGAAAGCGGGATCTGAAGCCAGGTGAGAGCTCTGCTTGGTCGGCGGGGCCAGGAGAACCGAAGGGGGAAGCTGCGCTAATGATAATGATTTATTCAGTTGTCACAGTGGATATGATCCAGTTCAGTAAGCCTGAAAATGCTGCGTTCGGCCAAAGTGAAAATATAAACCTTCTGACAGCGGAGCGAGCTGAACTGGGTCTGCTGTGTTTGTTTTCTGCGTACGTCCTTTTCATCTGGAGGTTCTCCTCAAACCTGTCTGGGGTGCGTTACATAAACTCTGCTACGCCGGTTGGACTCCTCGCTAACGCATGCCCAGCTGTGTAAAGGTGGATCCCGAAAGGGAGTGTTAACCCACTGCTCCACATCCTGTTCAGAGGCGAGGGACAAGAGATCAGCGGTGTCACTGCTCCGGATTGAAGAGGTCCACCTGCTCTTCTCTCTCTCAGGACCATTGACACGCCGTGTATCTCATTTCTTTCAGCATTATCAGGTTCATCCCACATTCTTATTGTTGCGAAGGGTTGCATTGTGTGGCAGCCTTCAGCATTGTTTCACACGAGACCTGACCTGGTTTTGGTGCTCTTCAGCTGTGTATCCAGCAGACGTGTGAAATGAAGAAAGACGATACTTTCCTCATGCTGCCACGGTGACGGCTTTTACATTCTTCTGTTCTTATCGCTTCCTTTGCACATCGCAGTCGCACCCTCCGTTTCAGGGTTCACCTGCTTCTCCGGTTTCGTGCTTTGTGGGAACCTGACAAAAAAAAAAAATTCAAAAACAACATGGCGACATTACTTGATTACAAAGGTAAAGGACCTCTCTCAGATGCTTGCCCATAATTAACTAGTGCAGGTCATGCATACTTAGAGCTTTTTTTTCTCCAAGAACATATTCCGTGAACTACAAGCAGCATCACCTTCCACACTGTAACGTCACAAACATGACTTCTGAAGCTTCAGTTCCAGCCATCAGCTCCTCGCGCTGTTTCCCAGGCGGTGCTACATTTCTCTGCTCTTGATCGCATTCCATGCAATACTTGCAACATTTTCAGCGCTGAGTGAAGTAGACGTGAAATTTTCCTCCTGTTCTCTATTACTTCCTCAGATGCGAAACAGTTTGGTCGTGAAGACTGGTGTTTTATGTTTAAACGCCAGTCACCGCCTCATGGCATCAACTTCGACTTGAACCTATTTATTATTCTCAGCATTTAATTGCACTGGAAACGTGAAACAGAAGTAAAACCCACCCTTGACAGTTTGATTGGCGGTGGAAAAATGCTGTCAGAAAGGCCGAGTTCATTACGTGAACGCTACTCGGGCTTGTGCTGTAGGTCTGTTTTGAACCAGAAGGAGCGAGCCTTACGGCACGGCGGAGCAGGCCAAATCTAAAAATCTCTAACAGGTAAAGAGCAAGAGCGCACCAGCTGTTCTTCCTGTGGTTTTGAAGGAGAGAATTCTTTTTCTGATGCAAAGCAAGTTTCTTTGCATGAACAGGAAGCAAGACCGCTAGTGTGGTTTGAAGTGATCTGTATTTAGAATAACCCGATACCTGTTTGTCGTGTGTTTTTTCGAGTCGAATCAAACGGCCGAGCGGGGCTCGTTTCTCAGCCAGGGCTTTTGACAAGCTACGAAGCGCCGTTCGTGTAACCTTTTAGACCGCGTGCGGTTCCTTGAGCGGAGAGACCTGGATGCCCTACAGCTGAGCTGATGACTGAAAGATGAACCCGACATTCAGCGGAACCGGGTCCCGCAGTCGGCCGCTGTAAATATAGCCCGCTCACTGGTTAAATATAGTCGTAAACCTTTTGAGTGGTGCAGAAGGGTCCTCTTCTGTTCCGGCAGAGCCAGGGCCGCGGCTGCTTTGGCTCCTAAGGGCGTTAATGGGAGGGAGTCTGTCGGCTGAACCCCTTCTGAGGATACCCGGTGAAACGAAGCATGTTTATGTGGCAGCTCAGGAGGCACTTTGAGGTAAAACACAGCTGCGTTTGACACCGAGAACGGCTGAGCGGAGCGGCGCCTGAGGCGGCGAACCCGGATCTTTCGAGCTGCTACATGTGCCTCTGTTGACGATGGGTTTTAATTGTGTGCGCTGATATTACCCAGTATGACTGCTTGTCTGGAGCAGGGACTGTGTTTCTGCTTCAGTTGTTAAGTGAGTTTGGGTAACGGCATTGTGTGCAATGTTAACCCATGAGAGGCTTTTCTGCTAAATGTCATTCTGCTTGAAATGCTATACTGTACTTGAGTCTTCAGAAATTATTCATCGATATAAATACTGGATGGAGACTGGAGACTGGACGTGGATGAAAGACAGCTGATTAAAAAGGTGATAAAATCTGCAAAACCATTGCTGTGCGCTTTCAGTGGTTTGAATCCCTGTGTGTTTGTGTGGTTCCATGGTTTTTCATATCAACAACCTTTTAAAAGAAAGTGATCATAAATATATTGGTGAGATATTGAATTTTCTGCAGTTTTCCTGTGGAGATGTTGACAGGCAAGCATTTGTGGAGTGCAGTTATAGGAATTTCCCCTTGTTCAAAAAGAAGATCCTCAATGCTGCACTGCACCTCAGGTAGTGTGCTAGTCGAACATTGGAGGGAAGAAACAGTTTCTGAGGATGACCTTCATGAGAATTTACCCAAGAATTTAGGAAGTTGACATGAGGTTGTGCTCAATTCCGCTCAACTTGTCACATTATGTTCCTGTTTATTATTGACATTTTTCTGCTAAACGTTGAATGGATAATGCCCAGTGACCCAGTTGCAGTGGTAAGACTAGGTTGAGTAGAAGGGTCAGGCTAACATCGCTCGAGGATACCATGCATGTCTTCCTTCACTGTACTGCATGAGAACAGTCAGAGTTATGCGATGACAGCTTGTGAAAAACACGATGCCACTTTTTAATTTGTCTATAAAATGTCCTCTGCCTGTTAACACAACTGGAAGGACGCATAACTCCTCTAATTCATGTACATACGGAAGCAGGGCATTTTAAAAAGGCCGTATCTTAATTGCAACTGGAGCTGTTCTCAGCTGCTGGCAGCGAACGAGGGAGGGTTTCTCAGACTGTGTCCACATTCTTTGGCTTGTGCGAGCCCGTTTTATTGCAGTGATTCTGGAGCGCCTCAGAATGACGCTGTGCCCCGTTCGTCGTCTCAGTGGTTTAGATCTGCGTAGTCAGGACTACCAGTGTTTCAGCATCTCTGGCTGCAACAGTAAAGTGGTTGTTTCCTCGTGACTCCTGCCAGCTGTTTCAGCCCCATTGACAGGGTCAGTTCAGTCCGCACATCCAGCATCGGCCCCGTCCAGCATCCCTTCCACGAATCCGTCTGCGGAGGAACTTGGCGGATCTCTGTTGCCTTGCGCGGCCCTGCTGTTTTTCGTTCAACGGGGACGCAATTTTTTTTTTTTTTTATTTTTGGAATTGGTTAAACGCCTTAATGCCGGGCTTGCGTTCAGCGCCAGCGGGAGGTTGATGCCACCGTCGTTCTGAAAGCCGCAGTTTATTTCCGAGAGCCTTTTCCTGGACTCGCGGCGTCAGCACAAAACGGAGACCGTGGGTGGGAGGCAGGAGGGCTGCGGCGTGGTTTCCCTTCCAGCAGCCTCAGCTACGTTAGCGCTGACGATCCGTCCCGCTGAGAGGAGAACCTTCTCACGCCTCTCTGGCCTCCTGCCATCACAGAGGGAGCTGCGGCTAGCGACACGCTAACAGCATAGCTCTTGTTTTCGTCAGTATAGAAATCCATGTAGGAAGCTTAATCTACCGACGCAGAGGCTCTGCAGTTAGACAGGGGAGCTGTTGTTACGTTCTCATTATTTACCACAGGCTGCATGATTGGTGCAAGACTCCAGCGGTTGAGCGTTTTTAGATACAGCTACAAACTAAAAGCTGTACGCGTTCTGTTGTGAGGCGTGCACATGAAAGGGAACCAAATGTTCTGTACTGTATGTCAAATTTGAATTTCAAAAATGCACTCCCCCCCCCTTGCATTAATAAAGTTGTGAAAGAATGCCCTCCGTTGTAAGGCACTGGCTGTGATGCCCCAGGCTCCTAGCCTCAGTGCGGCCCAGTGCTTATAGTGCAGAAATAAGTTGCCCTTTGCACATTGCTTTTCCTCCTACCACATTTCTGTATGCCTGTGGCGTGCTTGTTCTCGGTTTTTGAAATTCTGTGGACTGACAGTATGACTGTGCCTGAATGTGATCTCCTGCAGCTTATCTTCCAGTATATCTTTTATATTGCAACAAAGCTTATCGTGAACAGTTGATTTATTGGTATAAGGAGGGGACAGATGTAAATATTGGTGATGAAGAAAATGGTGTCAGGAATGACTGCTCGTATGTTAATGTTTTGCATATGTGTTTACTCTAATAGGCCTAAATCTATGGTTCTGTGAAATAAATGCCTTGGATCCAGATGGAGTTATGGGTTTATTTTTAGAATTGTCACGTATCCAGCAATCTTTTGTTTTTGTTAACAGTTTTATAACTTGGCATGTGACTGTAGTATTCTAATGTCCTTTAACAAAACTGATTATCCTGATTACTACATGTTCTGTCCTAATTATAAAAAACCCACAAAATTAAAACTTAGAGAGCAGTCTGGCAGTTACATTTATCGGATCTCTCTGTCAGCCGGCGTACTTGAGGCATCACACATTTATCCTGTTGAAATGCAGAGAGGGAAACGATATCTTGTGCGGCATGTGCTGTGCCTTCTAATATTAGCTGTATGGAGACCTGCAACATTAAGATAGGGAAACTGTAGTTATTTGTGTAGGGGAATTCATAAATCCTATTCACCAGTTCTAGTATATAGAATATGATGATTTGCATTTGGGTGTTAGCCAGCCTGGAGTACAGGTTATACACAGCTTTCTGGCATGACTGACTGCCATGGGCTGGTGTCTGTTTTGCCACAACTGCAGTGTCTTTTCATTGTTGAGTAAACTGCATTTTTAATTGACCAGTAATAAACTGTCTTGTTTATCTCTAATAGCAGTGAGCCATCCAAACTTTGAACTTATAACCTCTGTTCATAGTTGTAGGCATATCAAACCAAACTACCATACATTTGTCTGGATAGTGCACATTTGATAAAGTGCTTATTAACAGCCTTATTGGTGCAAGGTGGAACATATTTAACCCTATAACCCTTTAGATATATGCCTGTGTACTGAAATAATGTAGTAGGAAAGTGTGAAACCGTCCCTTGTTATCAAGGCCACATTGTTTTTTTTCGGTGTCCTGGCTGATGAAAAATAAATGGCTTGGCTGATGGGATTGCCGTTCCACTGTGTTCTGTTGAGTGGCAGTATAAAAGTAAGGGGTTGAGAGACTCCTTGGCCGCAGCGGCGGAACATGACACCGGCTTTGTATGCGAGGATGAGAAAGTTAATGGTGTGTGAAGAGAGGCGGCTGTCAAGGCCGCTCCTGTTTTTTTTTTTTCCCTTTTTTCTTTTTTCTTTAAAGGAATCGCCGCTGTGAGAATAGAGAGCAGCGCGTTCAGCTGACGTAGCGCTTTGTGATCGTCCCGTGCGATCCCGTGACCTCGGGAGAGGGAAGTGTGTTTCCGGGTGCGGGCCGGCCCCTTCGAGGTGAAGAGTTCACCCTGGGGAGCGATGTTTGTCTTGAGCGCAAAGTGGCCCCTATCAGGGTAGCTGTACTGGATTCCGACGTGGGTAGCCATTAACAGCTTAGGCAATGTATTATCAGAGATGATTTTAGTGGCTCAGTGCGAGCTGTGGTCCCAGTCTGTGGCTGATATGCTGTGCGGTTAACCTGCTGTATTCTCTACATTATGTTCGTGCTTGAGTTTAATACATTCTCCTGGAGCCAAAATATATATTGAAGGAGGCGACAACATAGACAAAGTGAGTGCAGAACATCTGGAAGGAATAAAAGCACTGATTTTAAAATGAGTGAGAATGACTGATGCCTATTACGATGATTTCTGTAGTTCGGCAATCTCATCTCATGTCCAATAATTTTAGTAACAACTGATGCCAGTAGTCCCATGAATTATGCATGCAAAAAAACAAATATTCTCCTGACATTTTTACCTTGTGCCATGGAAATGCGTTAGTTGTTGATCTGTAACGATTGTGAAATCATCAGTAATTGACTTTGGTCTTTGTGTAGTAGACTGAAAAAGGTCTGTGTAAAAATGAATAAAATAAAAATAAAGATTCCACAAAATTCATTTCCTATTTATGGGCAACTTCTGCGCTCTCAGGTTGCAGAAGCTTTAAAGGGTCACCAAGATTAAGCATGGAAAAGAAAGAGCAATGCATTTTTGGAGGAAATGCTGTGCTCCGTAATATGACCAAGGATTGCTTTTTAAATTCGGGTTTGCACATCGTTCGGTGTCTGCGTCCTTCAGAGGAAGCTCGCATCTGCTCATTTTGTTTTCCCCTCTAATGATTTGCCTGCCTTTGTGTCCCACTTAACGGAACATCTGTCTCCCCTCTCTGTTCCGTGATTGTCTGGTGCATCCACAGAACCTGATCCCTCTTACTCCTAATTACCTGCACAGGAAGCCGAAAAGAGCCAGGAGCACGGAGAAGAGGGACATCTTTCCCAGGAACAATGACCTCTTTCCCTTGCTATACATATAGGAAATACTTGTGTGTGCCTGTATGTGCCGGTTGCATGGTGTTCTGATGCTGGCTTACAGCACTTTTTGATTATGCCAGTTACACGTTAGGAATTAATTCACGAGTGAAGGTGAGCGATTCAGATACCGGGCTCAAAGAACCGACGGTGTGAGGTTGGCGGTGGAAGTGGAAGGGCTGAATTTTCCCTGCATGCGAAACCTAAGCCGGTTTTGTACGGAGAATGCGTGGCTGTGCGGTAAAGTCACAGTCTCGGATTGCAAGAGGAAAAGGTTTATTCCAGCAGCGGTCTGGACGGGCCCTTGCTCTGGGCTGCCTGACTCTGCCAGCCTCATCCTCATGTCCAATGCGCTCAGACCGCCGGGGCTGGATGCAGGTCAGACAGCCAAACTGTGCCGCTTGGCTCAAATTCACTTCAAACAGAACGCATGAGAGGGAGAGGGAGAGAGGGAGAGCGTGAGGCAGGGAGGGGGATGAGAGAGAGAGAGGGAGAGAGAGAGAGAAACACAGAGAGAGTGAGTACAGTAATCCCATTATCACGTCCATGGCTGCTTGTGTGCACGGCGACAGTAAATCTTTAATACATGAAAGGGAAAGAAAAGCCCAGAGAAGAACTGGGGCAGAAACTAATAAGTGACAGTGATGCAGGCCAATGGCGCGCTGCCTCGCTGCTCTGTAATGAAGCCGAGCCGCGCTCCCTTCCCCACTGTAGGGCCGCGCCGCTGTACGGACGCGCCCGAGCGCGGCGCTAATTGCCCTCCCGCGCCGGAATCTCATCTTTAATGAATCCGGCTGTGCGGAAGACGGTCCCGGTGTGTTCTGCTCAGCTCCTTGTCCTGTCTGTGGAAAGTCACTTTGTAGGGCTTCCCTCATGCAGCCTGCGTCCTCTTAAATACAGGATTCTGTCACATGAAGTGACGTGTCTTTTCTCTTCCTTGTTTCTTCCGCGTGCCGTGAGGGTTTCGACCTTCGCCGGCTCCCCGCTTGCAGGTTCGCTGTAGTTCCCACCTGCCATATAGTTTAAAAGTGGACAGTTTCAAAGTGGATATGTGAAACTGAAGTTTATTGCGTAGACCCAATTGCATTTTGGGCATAAGAGTCGGAAATGCAAAGATAGGTGTGGTCCGTATAAAGTCTTATCACGGCATGTCTCTGAGTTGGTATGTGACAATGTGTCGATGTGGCTTACACACTGAACATGATTTTTACCCACACAGTAAAAGCTTCATCAGTGTTTCTCCTCCTTATCAAGAAAGGTGCACTCCTTGGCAGATACAGCCATTTTCAGTGTGCCGTTTAGCACACGACTGTACAATGTTGACCACACGCTAATGCTAACATTATTCTGTATGTACGGACACTGCTTTTTATGAAGCCGTGTTTGCACTTGCCCTGCCAGTTGCCCTGCTCCTGCGTACGCAGCCAGCCTGTTTTTTTTGTCCACGTCTGTTTAATTTCCTTGGACCATGACCTGAGATCAGGTTACTGTCCACTACACCGAGTTCAGTGACCCTACAGAGCGCTTTCCAAGGCTGCGTGTCGAAACCAGTGACGTCAGACCCGCAGGGAAGAGCGTTCTCTCACGCAGGAGAGGAGAGCCTTGTTTTTCCATGGGCTCATTCGAGACGTGGGCTGCCGCGGTGGGGCTGTAACGTTTTCGAGGAGCTTAATTTGTTTTCGTTCTCCCTGGATCTGACTGGGACCGCAGCCGCATAACAAATCCGATTGAGAACGAAAACAATCAATTACCCTGAAATATTTTGACTTCTAAATCAGCCGTTGTTGAATTCGCCGCCTATCTGGCAGTCTGACCCACTGTGAAAAGTGTGGCAACAGAGATATAAAGTGTTATGTCAGCGTTAAGCAGCAATACCCTAAAATTTGCTTACATTGTGCCATGTGCAGTAGAACTGCTTTTGCTGTATTCAGATGCCTGCAATATGAAACATTGATTCTGTGGGAACTGGAGGTGGACATGACCTTTGCTTGACCGTGCTGCGTGTTTGTGGTCTGCAAGCTTCCACTAGCATCGTGAACTGTGTTTTTTTTTTTTTTTTTACTTGAGTGCTTTGCTTGCTTCACACGCGGCTGTCTGGGCGGTGGGTTCCATCCAGGTCATTTGGCTGATTTCCTTCCCCCTGCAGGCACTGACATAAGTGCCGACCATGTGGGCAGGAAAGGAATCTGGTATTTTAATGATATTTTTCTCTGGTATTTTTGTGCTCTGCTTGCCCATGCTCTCTCTAGTCTCCACCTTTTCCTGTGCAAGCCGGTGAATCCTAGCTTAGCTGATGCATTTGTTTGGTATTGGTTAGATAAGTTAAAAGCAGGGAGGTCATTGAGAACTACACTGATAACAGTGCTTTGTCTATCAGTGTGTCGGCGGTGGGCGGCGCTGAACCAAACCGCAGTCTCTGCAATTGCGTTTGCCTTGACTTGGCTCGAGCATTGGTGTCTGCTTTGGCAAACACCCATGCGCACACACCGGCACATTTTGACAGTGGCTATTGGCTAAGCAGAAGCCCAGGAGTTCCGGTTAATATGCGATTAAACCCACAGGTCGGGGTCTCAAAGGTTTGCGGTTTTGGAACATTGGCGATGTTCCCGATAAGGCAGCATGAAGGCCCTTGCTGCTGATGGGTCCAGAATGTTTTGGAATGGCAGCAGGGCCCAGTTGCAGCATCTTCCGAGACATTTTTAGACGCGCTTTAAGGAGGACGCGCACTTTCACTTCCAAACACCTGTATCCTGTAGTCTCTGCTCACCTGCTTTTCGGACGTTTCTCAGTGTCCTGTTCAGACGTTCAGTAAATACGCCCGTGTTTGCTCCTGATATTTCTGCCGCAGTATTTGATTGAGGTTAAAGTAAGCAGACGCACGCTAAAATGCAGGACGAGGCAGGCTGGTCAGAGTGTGTCATTTTAATGTTTGTGGTCTCTGAGAGTAAAACTGGCAGTGTGGTCTGGTTCTGATGAGAGTGGCTGACCCGGTGCTGCCTGCCCTCCACGCTTGTGAGTGCTTTTCCGTGTTTTTTTTATATATAATGCATCCTGCCGTAGTCAGTGAGGAGTCCCGCACTGTCCCTTCCTGTTGTCCTGCAGCCTTTCCTGTCTGCGTGTCTGCTCCAGCAGCCCAGTGTGACGTCTGTTCCGTCACTTCCTGATCTCCGCCCTGTTGTCCCCTTCAGTAGTCCTCCGGACGGGACCGCGGACCCGGCCCAGAGTTGCACGCTGCTCGGCGCACGCTGTGTGATTTTTTTTTTTTTTTTTTTTGGCGCGTGACCCCCGTAGCTTTTCGCGCACGGATTTCCGCTGGTGAACTCCGCTGGTTTGGGGTGACGTGTCGGTCTGAGGCCTGACCGAGGGAACTCCGGGGCAGTGACTTGCTTGCTATTGAAGCGTGACTGGACCCTGAGAGCACAGACCTACGGCCGGCCCCGCTTCCTGTCAGAAAATGTCACGTTCAGTCATCGCAGCAATCGGAAGCGCGTAGAGGCGGCCCCTCTCTCTCCAGTCTTTCTGGCAAACGCTGTAGAAACCAGCAGCACAGCTCTGTCAGTGTGTACGAGCATGTCTCCTGCATCAGCCTGGCCCTCTGATAGCGTTCACGTGAGCGCCAGTGAATCCCTCATTAGCTGATGCTTTGCTAAGGCTTGACCGCTCCCAGGGCCTCGCGGAAACCCGCCAGAGTCCTCCGCACGGCCAGGTGCGTCTGTACGGAGAGCGGCGATCATTCCGCCGCGCAAACGAACGCATGGAAAACGAGCACGTAATTCAATCATTCGGCACGTCACTCGTGAACCTGAAGTGGGAATAAGACTCCTGAAAAGCTTCCAGCCAATTGCAGATCCATAAATGCCGAATGGCAGACGGCTAATCTGTTTGGCTTTTGGGAGATGATAAAGCGCAGGCAGCTACATTTCTGTGACTGGTCGGCTCACTATTATAATGCTCTTACACTGTGGGCTCAAAATTGCCACATGGTGTTCTTCCCACAAATATCAATGGCATGAATAGTTTCAGTCTAGGCCAGTTCCCCCTCTCCTTCATTAAGAGAATTCAGGCATTGTTATACGAGGCAAACCTGATTCTTTTTGCCAGCTGGAAAACTTTTGTTGCAAAATCCGTCGTGAGGTTGAATATAATAAAAATGGAGGAGGGCCAAGCGTGACCCTTCCAGTAATCACATCGTCCAATATGAAACATTGTGAGTGGAGCGTTAATGTATCATTATGGGTGATGTGTTTGGTGCAGGACGTAGTAAATGTTATCCCAAGTCCTGGCTTTGGTGACTGTTAGTTTGGATGCAAACGTTTCTGTGTACTCTGTACATTTGGGGGCTGTCTGAGGGGAACAGTCACTGTTTTTGCCAACACAAAGGTTAGGTGCCACTGATAATGCGGTCTAATCAACTGATGACATGAATTCCTTCTGCTCCCGGTATGGTTTGATAGAGAAGAGGAATCCATGTTAGTCTCTGAACTGCTAATAATAATATCTTTCCTTTTATCTTTCCTCAGATAAGCACCTGTGTTGTGGTCGGACCACTCTTCTGCCCCGAACTGGGATCCAGGAACCCGGGTCATAAATGACAAGGTACTTGATGCCGTCCTCGGCCTTTCTGTGACCTCTCAGCATGGAGGTCACGTCAGTCAGAAAATTCCATCGGCCATTGGATTTACTAAGTGGCTCGCGATCTGTGCCGGCTACGCTTCGCGCTTCATGCAGAAACGTCATTCGTGATAATGAACGGAAAATGACCGTTGAAGCGATCCCGCTGCAGTGGATTCTGTGACCAGAATTTCTGATGTGTTTGGGGAAAATGAGAAACCACATGGTGGTATTTAGATCGGAGACAGTTCCTTTCTGTGCTTATAGCAGTGCAGTTATACAATTCAAGGTTGTAGGTTGTGAGGCTATACTGTGAGTGAATCTTTCAACCATTCCTTTGCAGTAACTGAGGGTGGCTTCTTGTATTATCTTAATAATTATTTTAGTAGCAGTGTACTTTCTTATAATCATCAGAAGTTTAACTGCAGGGTAGAGCCAGTCACACTTTTAAGATATTAAGGCTGTAATGTAGACATTGAGAAAGGGGGGGGGGGTGTGAGATTGTTGTTGCAAAGTAGTCTAATTGATTTGCACTTGTTTTATATTCAGAGTGGGATCGTTACATAAGGGGGATGAATGTGGGCAGCGCTTTGAAGATGTAATTTTCTGCTGATGTGTTTTGACAGGTGGCTGTTAAGGCTGTACCGGGCCAAGGCCGTTTTTGATAATCCTGTTTGAGAGCATGAGTCACTTCTGCACTTTAGGGAGCGTATCTGCAAATTCAGAACGCTACGCCTCACGCCGTGTTCCGGTGGGCTGGCGCATCTCGCATCATTACATAGAGAGAAGATCTCCCAAACGCGCGAGTCCTTTAGACCCCTGCCACGCTGCATCTTTAGCAATTAGCGGAGGGGAGCTAATTGATATTTTACGTGTAATTGGCTGGTGCTGGAGGCCTTAATTGGGGTCCTTGTTTCCCTGTTTGCTCAGACACGGTGTTGGCGTACCTGTTCCATTTCGGCTGTCACCGGCTTTCCTGTGTTCTCCTGCCATTGCATTTACAGTGATGATTCTGCCCTTTTATGAAAGGAGAGTAAAAGCCTTTTTCAGTGAATAGTGGCGGCTTGTTCCCTCAGCGCCGTTTGATCAGTGGATCTTTTGGAATGGTGACAGAGGTTTCCACGACAACAGGGCAGGGGGAGCTCCCATTGGATCTTGTCTGTTGTGACTTGTGCTTTTCATAACTCTCAGAGCCTACCCCAAGAGCATGAATGTCCCCCTATTGTGCTGCACAAAGGAGTATCCACCCTGCAGGAGAGAGCAGAGTGTACTGGTTAAGCAGCTGGGCTTGTAATCCACAGGTTTTGTGTGTCGTTCCCCCCCCCCAGAGTAAAGTACTTTTTGAATTGCTTCAGTAATACATCTAGCAGTGTTGCATGAGAAAATGTGAGCAGAGTCGTCCTTGATGTTAGCGTAAAGCAAATGTTAGCACAGTCTACATGTTCGCATAATTATCCTGAGTAATGTCATGTAGATCTCCCAGCTGGCCAGTCCTCCGCAAGCGTGAGGTCGAGGAAAGGCACGGAAAGGGCAAGTTATAGAATCGGTCTGTTCAGAGTGAGACGAGACCAGCAGGCAGAGGGGGCTAACAAACTTCTCCGCACGTCTGCCTAACCTGGGGCCCACTGATTCAGAGTTCGCTGCAGACTCTCAACAATGGGCAGATTGTGTGAAAGGTTGGGTCTATGATCTGACATGTCTACACTGCGAGAGAGAGAGAGAGAGAGAGAGAGAGAGAGAGAGAGAGAGAGAGAGAGAGAGAGACAGACAATAAACCATCAAGAGGCTCAGTGCTCCAGGTTTCTCCCCCCTCCTCAAACCTGGTCTCTGTGATGAATCCCATACTGTCAAAAAGGAAGGCAAGGTTCACAGTTGGGGGTGGGCAATATGGCAAAAATATCATATCAAATCATACGGTTTTCAGGCAGGATCACGATTGACGATCTTGTCACAATTCTTTTTCATGTTGGTTTTTAAGACTATTTTGCAAGTTATTGAACAGGACAACTAAATTAATTTCCCTGCCATAAATCAGCTGTTGTAGCAAAAAAACTGGAAATTTTGAATTTTGTGTTGAATCTCGTCAGCATTCGGAGTACAGCCATGGAATGGCCATGCTAGTAAAATATTTGTGGCTGGGTATCTCGTACCCCGGATCAACTATTTTTAACAGTCTTTTGAAACCCTCATTTTCCAAGGTTTTTATGGGAATCATATCCTTGGCCAGGTAAAATGTCACTGCATCAGTTACCTCTTTCCAGCTACTTGTCCTGTCATACGGAGTGCCTTTCTCAAATGCCTTTGCTAAGGTGTGTTTTAACTGAATGCGATTAGAATGCATGAAAAGTCAATGCCAGGAGGCGAATGGGCGGAGTTAATTGCGGTTTATTGGAGTGTCGAAACGCATTTGGCTGACAAAACAACTTTGGATGCGTGTATGAGCCATCGACCTGCAACTGATAGAAAGTGCGCTGTAGCACGCTACTAACGATCTCTCTCTGTAAAGGCAGATCGTGGAGGCATTTTAATCGTTCACGATCGAACATCGTCACATCACACACCCCTAGCTCACAGTAATGTTAGCGTTAGCCTAGGGTTCGTGTGTGAGAGGAGCTGACATCCAGGAGTGCACAACAGTGCGTTTGTGCCACGGAGCAAAGCGTGCTCCCCGCGCTGCTTAGATAAACTCCTGCAGACAGTTTCAGACCGCGTATGAGAAGTGAAAAAGAATCGTCTGGACTGTGTGTCGCCCTCGATAGTGCCGTCTGTGCAAGTAAGTGATGATTACAGTAAGGACTCCTTAGAACTGAAAAGCCTTCAAATTAAACAGCTTAAAATGAGGGGGAACTGAGGGGGAAAATTTTTTCTGCATTCTCTAGAAATTACTTAGCCTAGCATTGACATAAAACATGACTTACAGACAAACTTTTGACATAGGAGGAGGTGCAGCTAAAGGTCACAGCTATCCCACATCTCACAAGTGTTCACGACAGCCTACCCTATGAGTCTGTAGATTCCCATGCTATCAGGGGGAAATGCGCTATTCGCTTTAATCAGCAGTGTCATTTACAGCAGCCTCCCACCATTCAGATTCCAGGGCCTGTGTTTGCTATTGCTGTTTCAGTCCAGTCTGTTTCAACTGGAAGTGAATATTTTACAGTTTTGCTGTTTTTTTGCAGTTGAAAAATGCGGTTTAGAATTCTATTCCCGTTTGGTAAATTGGTCAGTTTGTTTTGTCCCTTGAAGCTGGATCAGGTTGGTCCCTCCTTTGTCACTGGAAAGGAAGTCATTTGTCTTGGTCACTGGTTCATGTTTTTGTTTTCAGGTGCAAAAGTTCACCGTAGAACATCTGCCAAGGCACGTTGCAGTTGTCTTACCTCGTTAGCAGTCCTGTTATCTCGTTAGCTATTAAGTGCTGGTGCACCATTGTGCATTTAAAGGCATATTAATTTATATGTAAAAAAAAAAAAAAAACAGCATCCAAGAGACTTGTTTTTCTTGTGAACTCGGAATGGATGTTCAGCACAGTTCTCAGAGCCTGCATGAGAGCAGATATCCAAAGTTGTCATTAGAATGAACCTCTTTAGGGAGAGCCTCTATCCCTGTGCTGTCATGGACACTGGCTCGGTTTCCCAGGAAGGCGAACCGCTGGGACACCCTGAGCGCCAGTTTGTTTTTGATGCTATAGTAACAAGATGGGGGGGGGGGGGAGCTCCGCTGTAGTGACGCTGCATCGTAAAACTGCAATAAATAAGAATCAGTGCGGCATTAATCTCCCTGATACTTGAAGCAGATGCTGTACTGTGGAAATGTGGGGAAAGCCCTGTGTTCCGGTTTTGACAGATTAAAATGTTTTCCGGCCTCGCTGGTAAATGGCCCTGTGGTGTACTGTGTCGAGGCATGGGGTCTGGCTCACGACGAGCTCGGTTTCGACAGACCGATAACGGAAACTGAACTGTTTCCTTCAAGGAAAACCTGTCTGGAACCATCATCCCCTCCCCCTCCTCCTCCAACCCCCCCCACCGCAGATGATCAGCAGCTCAACAACCTTTATTGACCCCCGCTGGGCCTTAAACCGATCCCCCCGCGGGGCCCTTGTCAGGTTAATGAGCAGTGAACAGGGACCTGGGGCTTGATTGATGACTAAGAAACTTCACTAATGTTGTAACCGATCCCCGTAATAATTGATGCTGTCCACCGGAGTAGTATATTCCGAGCTCCGCTGAATGGAGTAATGGAATCCACAGGTCTTGAAATAAGACGGCATGCACCGCGCCCGGCCCATCCCCCCAAGCCACACACACTCAGCCAGACTCACAAACATGCTCTCCTACCACAAATCTTTCAGTCTATTGTTCCAATCTCCGTCTTCACCGCCGCTGACCAGCTAAGATTCAGGGATGGGCAGACGGGGTGTGATAGTCTGAAGCTGGCAGTTAGATGGGGTTTTTTTTCCCCTTTAGTGGCTCTCCCGCACTCCGAGCTGTGGCTCAGATGTCAGATCTCAGACGGGGCTGACGGGGGGAGGAAAGGCGATGAATTAAAGAAGAGGGACACGGTTAAGCATAAAAAGTGCATCCACCGGGCCACCGGCGGGGGGACTGGGTTGAAGGCTGCGCGCGTGACCCCTCTCTGCCTCTCTCTGCCTCTCTCTGCCTCTCTCTGCCTCTCTCTCCCTCTCTCTCCCTCTCTCTACCTCTCTCCCTCTCTCTCCCTCTCTCCGGCTGGATGAATGGGTGCGGCCAGGGCTGTGGCTCGGAGGTCTGCTGTTCCCTGGGCCATCTATCTTACTCTATGAGCCGGCGGGGCAATTACTTTTTCAGAGATGTGATGAAACGAGATTCCCAAGTGTAGCTCCCCCCCCCTTCAGTCAGGGCATGCGATGAAACTGCAGCACGTTTCTCACTGGACGGTGGCTGGGTGGGGGAGGGGAGTATGTGAATGATGGGGACTGTGTACGTTTCATTGTTTGCTGTATAGTAAGCGTGATTCCCCTGGAGGGCTGTGCTTGCTAGCAGTGAGAATAAGGCTCGTGTTGACTGGAGGCATCGATTAGCTGACAATCAATACACTCATTTGCAGTTTGGGGCCGCTTGCGACAGTGGAAACCGGGGGGGTTGAGATTGCGTTTCTGCATTCCAAGGCAGTCTCCTCCTGATGTGTTTGTACAGTGGAATGAATTTGTACAGTGGGCAAAGTAGCCCTCAAACCCAGGTGTCACAATAGCATTTAATGCTCCTTTTCAAACAGTTTACCCCAGCTGCTGTTTCTCAGACTTGGTTAAGGAAGTCTGTGTGCGTGTCTGTCTGTGTGTGTGCGTGCGTGTGTGTCTGTCTGTGTGTCTGTGTGTGTGCGTGCGTGTCTGTCTGTGTGTGTGCGTGTCTGTCTGTGTGTGTGCGTGTCTGTCTGTGTGTGTGCGTGCGTGTGTGTCTGTGTGTCTGTGTGTGCGTGTGTGCGTGGCTGTGTGTGTGTGTGTGTCTGTGTGTCTGTGTGTCTGTGTGTCTGTCTGTGTGTCTGTGTGTCTGTCTGTGTGTCTGTGTGTCTGTGTGTCTGTCTGTGTGTATGCGTGGCTGTCTGTGTGTGTGTCTGTGTGTGTGTGTGTGTGTGTGTGTGTGTGTGCGCGTGTGTGTGCGCGTGTGCGTGTGCGTGTCTGTGCGCGTCTGTGCGCGTCTGTGCGTGTCTGTGCGCGTCTGTGCGCGTCTGTGCGTGTGCGTGGCTGTCTGTGTGTATGCGTGGCTGTCTGTGCGTGTGCGTGGCTGTCTGTGTGTATGCGTGGCTGTCTGTGTGTGTGTGTGGCTGTCTGTGTGTGTGTCTGTGTGTCTGTGTGTGTGTGTGTCTGCGTGTCTGTGTGTCTGTGTGCGTGTCACCCTCCGTCTGTCTCTTTCATTTTGTAATCTACGCGTATAACGGCATTTCCTTTAGCCCGCGACAGACAGGCTTTTGCAGAGGCAGAAGTCCAGTCGCCGTTATGTCACACTCTGTGTTATCTAATGTGCTCATCTGCGATTGAGAGATTGTTCCGCTGCTGCTCTCGAACCACAGAGCCCAGTCCCCCCGTGCTAACAGCGCGCGGCGCTCACAGCTGTCCTTCAGAGCGGCGCAGGCCCAGAGGAGACCAGCGCCGCTCGGCTGTAAACGGTGTAGGATAACTGAAAGGTTGCTGGTTCGATTCCCCGCTGGGACACCGCCGCTGTACCCGCAATTGCCTCAGTAAATATCCAGCTGTGTGAATGGATAATATTGTGTTTAAAAAAAAAAAGAAGTGTAATTGATGTAAGTTGCTCTGGATAAGAGCGTCTGCTAAATGGCGGTAATGTGATGTAATATAAACAGCGGACACGCGGTAACACCGGGGCACGTGCCTGTACCGTCCTCATTCCGGAGCCCAGCCTCGGTGCTTTACAGCGCGCTTTCCGCCCGACGTGGAAAAAAAAACAGCAGGTCCGCGCTCGCGGTCCAAGGTGACCTGTGGCCCAGACGCGGGGTGCTGTGAAGGAGCGCTTCCTGCTGTCTGACACCTCTCCCACGGCAAGAGACGTTTTCTGCTTTTTTTCCGGGCACGGTTACAAAACGGGCCCGTTCCGTTACAGCGGGCGGTGTGTTCCGCAACGCCCCTGCCGTCACCCCGCGCCTTTCCGCCCAGTCGCACCGCTAAGCGCCGCTCGTCATACACCTTGCAGGTTTCTGCCTTACCGGGGTAGGGATCTGTCCGTAACCCAAGTGTGTCAGCCCGTGCATGATACTGATATCATTCAGTCCGTCCTCATTCCATGTATGCGTCCTGCACTGAAGTCGTCGTGTGTTGTACAACACTGTTGTCTTTTGGTATTTGTTGTTGTCACTTTGACGTTGTATGCAGGCACTACGAGAGACTGGAGCTGGAGTCGAATTCCTGCTATGCGTGAAAGCATGCCTGGCCAATAAAGTCTCATTCTGACTATGATTATGATTCTTACTCTGGAAGCACAGCGCACCGATTGCAGCTGTCGTAGTAGTGCGTTTGCGGGAGAGCTCTGCTTTGGGGGACGTGTGAGAGTGCTTTTGTTTGGCCGGTGCCGCGCGGCGCTTACGGGGCGAGCTTTTCCAGCCTCCTGCAGCGGCCCTCTTTATGATTTAATCCGGGCAGATGGTGCGGTTTTAATGCCCGGCGGGGCGGGGGGAGCTGGCGCGCGGTCCGAGATGTCCCGCCGCAGAGGAATTAGCGCAGCGGAGCTTCGGCCGAGCGCTGCGTGGCGGAACACGAACACAAGCCCAGATCCGTGCTGGCTAGAGCGTCAGACGGGGTGCGCGTGTAAGAGTGTGTGTGTGCGCATCTGTGTGTGTGTGTTCATGTGCCTGCGTGTGTGTGAGAGTCAGTGTGTGTGTGTTTGTGTGCGCGCGTGTGTGTGTGTGCGTGCGTGCATGTCTAGCGCACCGCGGGTCCCCCCTGCCAATGTTTTGGCCCTGCATCGCCGGAATCTCTTAATCCCCGGCTCTTTTGTTTGTCCCGGTAGTGGCATTTTAAAGACAGAACGTCTGTGTCAGTTTCCAGACAGTGTTTTTCTCAGGGGGGAAGAACCTCAGGATTTTTCTGTATGCCGTTTCCTTTTTGACTTGATCTCTTTGTAGGGACTTTTTTCCCTCTGAACTTTGTGTGGGCTCAGTCGTAAAATGGGGCCCCTGATGTGGGGCCCAGCTGGATAAGATCTACTGGAACTCTGACCCACACCTCTCGGACCGCTTTCGGGATCCGCCAGACGGACCTCAGTCTGAACTCTGGGCCTCGCCGCTGATGCCAGGATAGGAATTTGGGAGGATGAGAAGGGAGGGAGCCTTTTTATAAACGATTATCATCAGGAGTCGGAGTGACGAAAACAGGTCACGAGCGAGCACCATTCTTCCATTCTCGTGAGCGGCCGGGGGTTCGCTGTGCCTTGTCCCCCCCCTTTATTCGCCTCCCTCGGGTCAAAGTCACGGCTGCCCAGATGTTTTTCATTCTCGCTGTGGAGGTGGCGGTCGGGAAAGAGGCGCCGCCACGGCTTAAAGCGTCCGCCGCCTCTCCGCCCCTCGGCCCCTCGGCCTGTAGTATTTCCCGCTGCAGAGCTATCCCGTTGAGTAGTAACCGGACGACCCGGGTGATTCACTGCGTGGGGTGCTGTCCCGCAGTGGGATCAGTCTTCCGACACGTCTCTCCGCCTCTTTGGCCAGTGTGGAGAGCGCTGGAAGGCTTTCCAATCGTTTTCAAGCCCAGAAACATTCACGTTTTACCCACGACGACACATTCTTACACACATGCTTATTTTGAGTTTTTGAAGAGCCCAGTGGGGCAGCCTCTATCAGCATAGATTTTTTTGCAGTTGAATGGAATGTTTCACCTGAAGCTGCAGCGATGGAATATATAACTCTTAAAATATTTATTCAATGTTAATTCAATAATTCAAACAATTAGTCTAGAGTGCTGTTATTAATATGTAGACCATAAATGTTAAACAATATAGAAATCCTGTACGGTGGCATGAGCAGAGAATATGCCCCAGTATTTCGCTTGAATTCCAGTCTATTAATGCATTTTTTCTTTTGCCAGTTCCTTTCTCCTCCGATTCACTCGACGTCAGTGTTTTATTTACGAGGTCCTGGCGAGTCAGTGGGTTAAATAAAAAATGCAAGGCATTTGTAGAATTTGTTTTTTCTCTCTCCTCAGCACTAAGCCGTGCTGTTCGCTCCCTCTGTAGCCAAACCAATGCATGTCATTTAGATGGCGAACGATAAGGAACCCGCCGGTGCTACGCAAACGGCCACGGGGGAAGCCTCGGTATTTTTCTGTTATTGAATCCCCGCTATCGAGTAAGCTGCTGCAAAGCACTGCAGAGCGGAAATAAATCAACTGGCCGGCGGTACGCACCCTCTTCAGACATAACTTACTGACCTAAACATGTCCTTGCACTGAACACGGCGTTGGGCTCATGCACTTATGTACCGAAGGCTGTCCTATATCATGAGCCACAGCTCTTCAGTATGTAGCCCATGAAATATTGTCAGCTCTAAGATATCCTTTGCAATATTTTTTCTCTGAGCATTTTCTTTGTGTATGTTCCTGTGTGTTGGCAGTGGTCTCTGGCTGAGATGGTTCAGACCAACATATGACAGAACTTCTTTTCTTTTTTTTTTTTTTACTGTTTGAATAGCATAATTCTGACTGATATACAGTAAGTCTGACAGCCAGTGAATTTGAATAGGTGAATAATTGCACCGTTCAACGTTCCAGCTTTTGTGTGCAGAAGGGATGTTTTTTTTTTTTCCCCCCTCTCATGGGTATGAAACGTTGAGGAACTAAGTCAGTATTGTAAGGGTGTCGTCATTTGTAGTGTCTGGCGTTTTTTTCCCCCCGTACCGCCTGCCTGACATAGGCTTTTTCCATTCATCAAACGCCGACATGCTGCGCGGAGCTGCCGTTTAGAGAGACGCAGAACGCTCGTCTCGAGCGCGCTAACCTTGAAACGCTGGCATGATTTGTCTGTCTTTCCTGTCTGAACTCGGAAAGGCCAATTTTCTGCGTTACGCCGTTAAAGCATTCTTTGTGGCCATTAAATTCCCATTTCCCATAACTCTGGCTGGATGATTGACATTTAAAAGGAAGGGTAGCAGATTGGTTCCTGCATTTTGATAGAGTGTATGGTTCTTGATTTATGGCAATAGCCGGGGGGGCACATATTTTGATCGGGAAAGTAGCAGACCTTCCTCTGTATCGCAAGAATATGAATGTCCCGTTCGGTGTTTGTTTGAAGGGGATAACTTTTGCCTTTTATGCGGTCCCATTCTTTCAGGTAAAATGGAACATTTTTCCTCGCAGAGTAAACTATGTACAGAGAAAACAGTAGCCTGCGTGTGGTAAGCACTGCCCATGTGGCTCTGCTTAACAAACCTTAAAAACCTTTAAATGGTACTCTGTATGAATGTAATTAATTCATATCATCTCAACAGTCCGCATTTTAAAATTCTTTCTGTGTAATTTTGCATGTAGCAAGCTACAGCATTCACTGCTTAAGAAAAACAGTTTTAAGTCTTCACTTGTTGTAAGAGGTTGTAAATGCTTGCATAAAAATGGACAGTGTAGTTTATATTGAGCAATTTGCTTTTATGGTCTTAATTTATCAACATTATGTTGGTGAGATTCTGATGATTTCCCCTCCAGTCTGATGCAGTGATCTGATTTGGATTTACCCAAACTTTAGGGAGCCTGGTGCTCCCCCTCTGTCCAAAGCATTACCTCACAAGTGCCCTGAGAAGCTGTTCAGTAGTAAAGCAGAAAGCCTGTATGTTGATTGTGGTTCAGTTTGTCCTCACCAGGCACCCGTACATTACAGAACTAATTTCACTTCTTGTGCGCGTAGTTTCGCTGGTGAACGCACGTGTTCCTTAAGGCCGCGCTGTGTCCTCCGAATGCCTGCATATTTCAGTCTTGCATCTAAGAGGGATGTAGCTAATTAAAAAGGAACAAGTCGAGCTGCTTCCACAGCTGCACAGTATCCAACTTTAATGATGAGGGGGTGGTGGTTACAGAGGAAAAATAAACCCTGCCCTTGCTGTAATGTGTGTGGAATGGCAGTCACTTCTGAAATGCTCCAGTGTACTGGCTCAATACTTTTGTCTTCCAGAGACAGCAGCATGTTATACATTTTCATTTCTCTAATGGAAAATAGATCTGATCAGTAGGTAATATTTTTTTTTTTTCTGTTCTGACGTGACCTTGTGTGACAGTGGCTGAAGCTAAAGGGTCTGAGCGCACATCGTCCTGCTTGACCGGTGTTGCATTTAAATGTGCAGGAGTGCTTTGAGTAAGCTTTGCAGCTGCGCGGTCTGCCCGCACCGTTTTTCTCCTCCTGTTCCCTGCTCCGCTCTGTTCCCCAGAACGCCAGAAAGAAAAGAAAACCCAAACGGACTCTTGAGCCGTCTGCAGGGAGTATTCCGAATGCCTGATGATTCGTCCTCAGAGATGGAGTGATCGCTGCGCTCAGGCACAAAGCCCTTTCAGAATCAGATGCAATGAAATCATCGCTTTGCATGAGGGTTTTTTTTTTTTGCTTGCTTTCACCGCGCCCCAATTTGCGGGCCGCGTTGTGTGTCATCGCTTCACACGGCTGAGTGTTTTACTGGTGCGATTCCAGCCATGTGCCTTGCTTAAGGGTGCGAGTCTGCTTTGCCTTGGATTCAATCCTGCAACCTACCGGGCGCAAGGCTGGCTGCCCGAAAGCATTGCCGCTCTGGCGCCAAGACCGTGTGACGCTTCTAATGACCGGGATGGGCCAGATCTTCACATGGTTCCAGCTTCAGATGAACTGCAGCAATTAACACTTTAACTTTTACCAGGCTTATCAACTAACATTTGGGGAACGCCCTACACCAACGGCTGTTTAAGCATCAGTACATTCTTGCCTTCATCTGCATACCTGCAAGCATGGCTCTAGCAGGAATATTGCATAATTTTTGGTCATAAATAAGAGTGTGTCATCACTAGCGGGAATAATAAAGTCCACCAGCAACACTACTGTTAGTTTAATTACTCAAACGAATGATTCATTATTGTTTTCTAAGAGAAGCAGTCTGCTTGTGTTACGGACGTGCTGGTGTTAAAGATGGCTCGCAAAACGGCACCTCTGTTTTTTTTTTTTTTCTTCTGTACTTGGGAATGAGAAGAATTGGGCAAACAGGAAGTAGGGACCACTCTGCATTAGTGACTTGATTTGTGCTTGGGCCACCAGAGAACTCTGTAATTACAGGGATATAGAACGATGCGATTCACTTTATGTGGCAGATGGTAGAATTTAAGTGCAGCTTCCAGCTATTAACAAGACTGTCATTCAGTTATGCTCAGGGTTCGGAATCACTGACACATGTTATAATAGCCTATTTTCTCATACTCCCGGTTTTACACACAAAAGGCAAATGGAACAAGGTGATAAATGTACAGATGGAAGCTCTTTCTGACCAAAGGGTAGAATACTCTTAATAACGTTCACGATACTGCTCTGCTATTCGCAGCTCCCCTCGAGTCAGATTAGTCTTCACACTATGCAGGTACACGATGAACTCTTTGCTTTGCTTCACGAACTGCAACACAATGTCAGTTACCTCACAGAACACAGAATAATTACCTCATGTTCTGTTCCGTGGACTGCCTGTCCCTGTCACACCGCGAAGCTCATTCACAATCAGTATCAAGTGGTAACACCCCGTAGGCTGTTTTGCCAGCCCTTACAAGTGTGTGTCTCGTCACATTATTGACTGCATAGGAAATGCAGCTCTCACTTGGTAGGTGGACTGTTTTTTTTTTTTCTTCCTCCTGCTAAAAGAGCCTGGTTAGAAGTAGTCAGCGTGAGCTTACTGAGCATCTGTTGCGCGCGCGTGTCGATTCTGAGCGTCTCTGGCGCGTGATTGGCCGGATTGCAGGTAAACACGCCCTGCTCTCCAGAGCCCCTCCCCCCTCTGTGTTAAAAAAAAAAAAAAATGGAGCGAGCGCTGAGTGAGAGGAAGCCTGTGGCCAGTCCAGACTCCCAAAGGCTTTCACCAGACTGGCTGAGGGGGCAGCAGGCGCGATGCTCAAAACAGATGTGTCAGGTGTGTGTGTGTGTGTATGTGTGTGTATGTGTATGTGTGTGTATGTGTGTGTATGTGTGTGTATGTGTGTGTGTGTGTGTGTGTGTGTGTGTGTGTGTGTGTGTGTGTGTGTGTGTGTGTGTGTGTGTGTGCGCGCGCCTGCATGTGCGTGCCCCGCTCGCCAGACAGATGAAGATTGAAGGTGATTTACCGAACAGGAGAGAGCAACATTGTTCACATTTCCTTACATGGACCCTTTTCACTTATTTGAAAACCGCCTCGAAAAAGAGAGCCATCGTTTCCTATTTAAAAAAAAAAAAAAAAGTCTGGAGGTTTTTTAATATCTAAGGCTTGGGAAGCGAGGAAGAGACGTTCTCCTTTTTTGTACAAAGGAGCACGCAAAGAGGGCCCGCTCACTATAAAAGTACGTTTGTGCAAGGGCCTGCTCATGAGGAAGTCCAGAACTTCTGACTTAGTGCTGGGCGAGAGATGAGTTAAGTGAGCCTCTGGCATTGGCGCGACGGTGGAATTTTGCCGCTGTGAATATGAATTTGCTGTCATTGTGCAGGACGCTTTACAATGCAGTATGTGGCTGTTTCATTACGTCCTGAAAAGCTGGGCTTGATTAACCGCCAAAGGTCTCCTGACGGTCATGGCCCTTTCATCGCCAGCAACCTGGTTCAAAGAGTTGAACAGCCCACCCCATGAAATTCAGTATTTACTCTAATGACCCAAGACAAGAAAAGCTGTTTTAAAAAAAGCTGTTTTGAACTGTGTAAGCAGGCTATGATTTTTTTTGTCCGTTCAATGACTCCAGATTTACTCCAGATCTACTCCAGGTTACCTCACACAACTCTTCAGTTTGCTTTGAGTGCTTCAGTTCCCATCTTCAGCCATCTCTATCTGAATGAAGCAATAGAGGAGGGAATGCTCACCCCTCTGTGCTGACCAGATATGTTGTGAGGTTTTCTTAGGACCCAGTCCCTGCGGTCTGCAGGTTAGTGGCGTATTACAGCGACTACCATCACCTCTGTTAACATCAGCTGACCTAGTACCATTACCGTTTTACAGGAGGTGACTCTAGTGACCGAGGTCCACGGGGAAGCCATAGTCAAAGTGTCAGCTGTTGTCACGGCAGTATTTCAGAGCAAGAGGCACAGCCAGGCTCCTGAACAAAGCAGCCCTCAGCAACATTCCCCGAGTGGCTGTATCCCAGGCCCAGTCTGTCCTGGGCATTTGGATATAGGTGGACATTAGTAAGGTCACAGTGACACTAGGAAGGTGTTTTTTTCTTCCTGCTTTCATTCATATAGTTCTAAATTCATAGGATAGCTTACCAGGATTCATAGGGGAAGCACACACTCTTGGTGTGTTCAAAGCCAGGCTTGACACAGTCCTAGATTCGCTTGAGACTATTTGGGCCTAATGACCTGTTCTTGTCATGCTAACTTCTGATAAAGTGACTGGTATGCTCTATGGGAGCCAAGGCAACGTTCTCAAAACGTTGTCTGTTGTCCAGCACTGTTTGGCTGTACTTGTAATATTTGTTCGTGTGTGTGTGTGTGTGTGTCTGTGTCTGTCTGTGAGTGTCTGTCTGTGAGTGTCTGTCTGTGAGTGTGTGTGTGTGTGTGTGTGTGTGAGAGAGTGCACGCGCGTGCGTGCGCATATATGTGTGTCTTGACCAAAGCATCGCGCAGCCTTCCGCAGCGGGTCCAAGGGCGTCGGAAAAAGACGCGTGAGTGACAGGTGACAGCCAGCCGGCCCGCTCTGCGCCCGCACCCCACCACGGCCGACAGCGGCGCTGGCTTTTTTTCTGAAGCGGTCAGCAGTTCGGGAGAAGTGGGTCGGCGCAGGAAACCTTCGGGAAGTGTTTTCCCTCGCCTCCTCTCGTTCGGGAGCGCCGCTCTCATCAGCATGCTGCGCGGGTCCCGCGGGAGCGAGCGGGTTCCTGCAGGAACGGCCTTCGCAGCGCGGCTGCAGCGGCGTTGGGCGTAGGGGCCGCTCTCCACAGCTCTGGGTGATTTGTAGAGCATCCTCCATGCTGACACCGCTGGTTACGGGTCTTGCAGCTCTCTCTTTGATCTCAGGAACAGGTTTCTGGAACTTATTTTCCTCAGAACTGCTAACACAATAGTGGGTAATTTTGCCAGTGTAGCTGCTTTTTTTTCTGGGTAACAGTAACAAAACTGGTATAATTTCCAGTTTAAATAGCAACATTTCATATTTGCGTCATACTTTCTTATGGGAAAAACAGCTTATTTTGAAATGATACGATACCGGAAAGACCCACGTCATCTGTTGAAATTTGTCTGGTAAAGTTTTCTCTCTTTCTCTTCTTTTGTTTTGTATAGTGATTATAGCCTTAACTGCGTAGAGTATCTAGAAACAGCCATCATTTGGATTACCTGCATTTCCTTGTGCATACAGTCTAATTAAGGTATTGTATAGGATTTATATGGTGCTTTACGGGTGTGCCAGTTAACTTAAGGTCATGTCCAGTAGGCAGCAAAATGAATTTGCCCTTACATTTAGTTATGTAGCACTCAATGATCAGTTCATCTACAATCCCTCTGGAGGTTCCAGACTTTAAAATGTTGCAATTACAAAGACCACATGCCGTTTTTGGGAATCCTTTCTACCTGGTGTTTGCAGTGGCAAGGTATTTTTCTTCATTGCATAAAGTCCATGGACTTTCCTCCCACTAGAGTCAGTAGAATGCTCAAACTGATTGGTGAGCAATGTGGGTTTTCATTTTTTGTATTTGACGTGATAATATATTGCCACTAAATATGTAATGAAATCCATATTATGAGGTTGTTTAACTAATTCTGGATTTGTATGCAATTTGCAAGCCATCTATCGAGAAATTATTATATAAATTTTATCTACTTTTTTGTCTTCGTCCATTAAAAATATCGTGCCTGACTTACAATTTCATTCACACCGCCCATGATGTACTTGTATGACAGCGATTGGGAACATTTTCCTTCTGTTGCTGGTTGTAACCATAGCCACAGGCTAACCACCTGTAACAGCTGTGCAATTGCCAGCCATCTGGCAACAGAAACAAAGAAGTGTAGTAACAGCTAAGTGAGAAGTGTGCCTCTGTTTACAGCCGTAACAGCTCTTTCGAGTTAGGCAAGTGACTTCAACAGATTCTGCCTGTTTCGCTGCCCGTTCAACACAGCACCTTCTCTCGCTTTCTGGCGGATGTTAGGACGTCTGCGTTGATCTTTCAGGGCTCCCCGTCTGCTGTAGCGTAAAATCTTACTTCTCAAAGGCAACCAGTGGAGACAACCAATGGACATGAGTCACCTGGCACATGCAGGGGGTAGAGAACAGTTGATTCGCTTCTCTTTGTCATGGGATCGTGACGTAGAACCTGAGCTGACCTCCATTGTTTCCGGTCGAGCAATTCACAGGAAAGCGGCCTGGTGATATCATAAACCCTCCCACTCAACAATGGTGAAAAATGCGATTCGGTTCCTGTTTGAGGCTGAACAGAGAGCTTTCACTAACACCTTCACTGATGAATTGAAACTTTGACCCACCCACTTGCTAAGAATGAACTGTCTGTTACTTAGGGTATGTACTGTTTCAAACTGGCTTTTGAGGCTTTTCCTTAAAATGTTAAAGGGGACTTCCACGAAAAATGTGATATGCTGCTCCTGACCTGTAAGGGCTTGGTTTTCACATCCTCCTTTTATTCAGTTTCATTTTAATTCAGAAATCCATAATCAAATTATATTTATCGTGTTTGCCTCCTTTAAGCACTGGGTTTTCATTTGTGGAGTCATGGGTTAACATTTTGAGCTCAGTCGCCCCATAACTCCTTCATGTACCAACACCACTTCTATTTGATGTAGCTAACCACCTACTCACCTGTGCCACAAGATGCTGGCTGATCATTGCTGCTGGAGGCCTGTTACACACCTACAGGAATATGAGTCTGCATGCTCCTGTGCTCCTTATCCCACTCAGCTGATGAACTCAGCCAGTCCATCTTCAAGGAAAGGAAATTCGCTCAGGAATCACTGTGCGCCAGATTCTTTATTGTGGCTTTGTGTCACCGTCCACGGTCAAACCACCAGTCCTACCGAACGCTGTACAGTCCAAGGTCTAATGAGCAGTTTCACTTGAAATGACACAGAAAGGGCAGAATAACAGCAGGGGAAACGAACCAGATCATCAGAGTACATTGAGACAATTGCAGGATTTCTCTTCTGAGGACTCAAGTGTGGTGGTGAAAGTAATCCTAACCCGTGGTCAGGGCTGGATTTATGTGATGCATGTTAGTGGTCAGTCAGTGAGACTAAATGTCGTTGTGCTGTGTTACCATTTTCCTGGAAGTGTTACTTGTGGAGATGTAACAGAACATTTAGGTGCCTGAAGAGGTTTGATTAAAAAGAAGCTTTAGCCTGAAATGTGAAAGGGGAATGGTACTCACTCTCCACAAAGTTGACCGCATAGTGTCCTTATTGGGTAATTCTAATCGGATCATGATAACGGCCATCATCAGTGAGGTTTTAAGGCATACTGCTGTATGTTCAGTAACATTTTTATTTATAAAATGGGTAGCTCCAACCCATTGTTCCTCTTGGTCCAATTGCATATCAGACATGAAGGTATGCCCTAATATACCACAAGTATATTGAATTGGTGTACGTTATTTTGGTATCTTTGGATACTTGTGGTACTTGTATTCTCAGTACCAGTCGCTGCGTCCTCCACACTGCAAAGACCATCAGCCACTGGGTTGCAAGCCAGGAAAATGTCAGTCAGTGGCTCCAAAGCAGAGAGTGTACTGCAAAGTTACTGGCAACCGTAACTTGAGCAGGAAACAGCGGTGTAACATTTTGTGGTGTCTAAATGAAAACAGACAGACCGACTTCCAGGACATGGACAGTTATCTCCGTAATTGCAGCGACTGTGAATGAAAATGCACATTAATATTTACAACAAAGAAAAGTAAGGGGTTCTTGTAATAAGCTAGCAGTTGAACTCCACAATAAAGTTAACATGAAATAAAAATACCTGTATTCGTGCGGTTAGCTCGGCTGACACTGCACTTTGCGTTGTGCCTAACAACACTTATATCATGAATACTGATTATAATCGTGCTCTCATGCCATATCATTTAATTATGGCCTTGTGCTGCTGAATTTCAGCAGTGCGAACAGGACATGTAAAGGTCTCCACTGCGCCTTCAAAAAAGGCAGCCCTGTGCTGCTGCTGCTGCTGCTTTTGTCATAGCAGCACAGAAAAACTCATCCAATCAGGGAGATGCTGATTTCCCAGAACACATCTATAAACGCATGGCACCACGTTGCGCGTGAGTCGCCCCTCTCTGGGTTTATTGGAGAACCCACGCCGTTGTCAGATCAGTGTCGTTTTTAAGACTTTCTGAGAAGTTGAGAAGCCTCTATAGGTGCAGCCTTAGACCTACGAGGAAGCGAAAGAAGTCTGTGTCTCGTCTTCAAAATCTGTGCTGTATTTCAGGAAGCGAGGCCGTAAGAGATGCGTTAATTAGAACTTCAGCACTATGATCAATAATCAGGGAGACATCCTAATTATGGAGAAACCTTAATTAAAGGGAAGTTTCATTTAAAGAGAACCTTAGGCTCTCTTCTGAAAAATGACCAGTAGGATACAGTTATAATTTAACATGTAATTGGAGTTTGAACTTAAGTTTAAATCTAAGGGGTGAAGCCAACAGTTGTTTAGTCCCGGGGAAAATGTTCAGTTGGTTGTGTGAAATACTTGTCAAAAGCCCTTGTAATGCTGATGCATAAAGTCTTGGTAGCTGCTAACGTGCTAACTTTAGTCTCTGTGAGCTTCGTTTTCTCTTCTTCCGTTCCCTTAGAGGTAAGTGTAGTCCTGGACATCCAAGAAAGCCTGCAGGTTACAAAGTGCAGTTCACACTTTTTTTTCTAATTAATGATGTAGGAGACCCTATCTAAGCTGCTGATTTGCTCATACATTCTTTTCTATATTAAGGAGCGTAGGTTGGGTTGACTTCACTTATGTAAATGAACCATAATAGCCATGGTAACGAGCGGCTTTTAATATGGATTAATGAAGCCTGATAGTATTCTCTCTTTCTGCCTTAACATATTGAGCAAGAGCTATCTTTTTAAGCCTCATCCCAGATATAGAGGCCATTGTAATTACTCCTGGGATAAATTTAGCTCTCTTTTTTCCCTCCCAGTTTGAGACACCTGATGTGGAATAATGGCGGTCTTATTAAATTTTCTGAGGAAGTGTGTCGTGAATGTAGGCCAGCTACCGACCGTCATGCGTGTAGTTTTGTGCACGGGGCGCTTTGGCTGGAGTGTCACCTGATGGGGAATGACAGCTTTAGGACTGCCAACATGCAAAAAAAAAAATCACACGCTTGGGGAGACTCCACAAATCTCAGGGCCGAGTGCTGTAGGTTCTTTCACGCAGAACACACCCGCCTGTGAAAAATGCCCCTCATCTCTTATCCCATGGACGTTTCTGTATTTTAATTACATTATAAGGTCGCCACCACAAGCGCGGCCCCCACATTGCGGAGGATGAAAATATTTATCAGGTCGTCGCGAGGAAGCTTGTTTTTGCGCGCCGGTTCTACCTGCCATGTCTCTGAAAGCAGATTTGATTAAAAGGTGTCTGACGTAATGGCACACCTCAAGAAATCTAATGCAGCTTCTCACGTTTCCCGGCTGACAGCGGTGGGAGAAATACAGCGGTGTTGCGTGCGCGGAGATGTTAGACTGACCTGAATGTGTCTGCCCAGGTTACCGAGAAACTGCATCTCCGAAGAACTTCTAAGAAACCGCTCACTGCCAAGTAAAATACATAATGTGGAAAGCGGGAGAGAGCCTGACAGCGCTGCATCTTTGCGTTTTAAGTATGTGCGGGTTTTGTTAAGTTAAAAAGCACACATACTCAAACACTGTTGATAAAAATAACCACCGACTCCCGAAGGAGTGGTGACATGTATTTTTAATATGTAAGTTAGACAAAAAAGGCAATTATTTATATGAGTGTCGGAAGCTGACATCCATTCAAACAAAGTCAGAGGGTAAAAATAACATTTTTAGAGCAATGATTTCTCTCCAATTTCTGTTCACTGTACACTGTTCCTATTCACAGTCTATTTGCCGACTGCCTTACGATAAGTCATAGTGTAATTAATCGGCAGCCATGTATTTACTAACTGTTTTTCAGCTGTGTAAATGGGCCCTGACTGAAATAATAATTGTTGTTGAAGCCTGTTGAATAAAGTCCACCTTATGTCATTAGAAGAGCTGCTGTATGCAGGGGGGGGGGGGGGTATTTTTGGAAACGGGGGAGCAGACCGGCCTTTATCCTGACTTTGTGGCGCAGGTGGCAAGGCTTGATTCGGTACAGTAGTCTCAGAACATCAAACAGCACTTCACTTTATCTCCCATCTCCTGTTTCCCATCTCCCATTGTGCTGCCGTGGAGAACTGAAACCCGTGTGGGCGTGAAGAAACCCCCTCCAGCGCTCTGGAAAGGGGGGGGGCACTGAAACTCTTTTTGTGTGTTGTTTTTTTTGCGTGGTATCCTGTTACTCCCCTCGCGGAGCCCGGGCCACGGGATCGAAGGGCCGCCCCGGTGCCACGTGCGCCTCAGACAGAAAGCAGGACCTGAATTCCTCCCTTATCAGCCATCAGCACCCCTGAGCTCCCCTGCGCTCTCTCACGGCTCTGCTGAGCAAAACAACAGGGAGCGAGAGGGAGGGAGGGAGAGAGAGAAGCAGAGAGAGAAGCAGAGAGAGAGAGAAGCAGAGAGAGAGAGAAGCAGAGAGAGAGAGAAGCAGAGAGAGAGAGAAGCAGAGAGAGAAGCAGAGAAGGGGTAGAGTGATGAGGGGGAGAAGAACAGAGAGGCAGAGGAAGGAGAGATGGAGTGAAAGAGGGAGAGAGGGAGAGAGCAGAGGGGAGAGAGTTATGAGGGAGAGAAGAACATGGAGAGGAAGGAGAGATGGAGAAAGAGAGGAGGTAGAGGAAGGTGGAGAGAGGAAGGCGGAGAGTTATCGAGGTAGAGAGAAGTGAGAGCTGGAGATGGGAAAACATCGAGGGGGAGGGGAGAGATATAGAGAGAGTGGAGGGATGTGGGAAGGGGGGGGGGGGCGCACGAGGAGATGGAGTGAGAGAGAGCGAATGCAGTGTGAAGGATTGGTGACAGAGGAAGCAGGGAGCTGAAACCCTCGCAAGGACACTGTGCCCTCAAGCGATCTACTTTGCTTTGTTTTATTGTGTAGTGACAGCTCCACAACAATGACTCCACATGCCCTCTGGCACGTTGCAGTGGTGTAGTTTCCACTTACTCCACTTGCAGCTGAAGGGAGTCTAAGGTGTGTTTGGCAACCTACGGTGGAAGGTGTGCTTTGAAATGGGCTTTGTATTCAAACCTCTCTCTCTCTCTCTCTCTCTCTCTCTCTCTCTCTCTTTCTCTGTCATGATGGAATTAGCTTTTCAGACATTAATTTGTTCCCCTTTAACATGTTTACTGATCCTCATAACTCGGTTTCTGTTAATGTCGAAAGTACTGAACCAGGAGACTAAGGGAAATGTTTGAATTGAAATGATGAAAGCTCATCAGATGTTTGAATGTATAAGCTCTCTTTGTGAAAGGACATTGTTTATCTGGATTTGATGCCTGTGTTTTCCCCATTGCTGTCCAGAGTTGACATGGTTGATGATCACTGGTCATCTCTGGCCAGTACTAAGAGCCCTGGTTTTCAGAATGGCCAATTCTGTGTCAATTTTTCAACCCCCTCCACACGCAGACACTGGTTTTTTTTTTTTTGTTTAATTTTCGTCGCCTGTCTCCAGGGAAATTTAGTTTTTAATTTAGTTGCACATTTCTGGAGGCCTTGCTGTGAGTGTGGGAAGGTAGCAGTCCTCACATCGCCCCGCACATAGCCACACCCTGATCTGCTCCGTGTCACAGCCACGGAAGGAGGCCGTGTACCCGCTGTGAAGCAGCGCTGAAACCGTTTGCACGAGCCGTGTCAGATCTGTGGGTTTAAAGACCAGCAACCCAGAGAGCACCTTTTAAATCCAAATTAAAATCCGAGAACTTCACTAATTCAAATACGACTGAATGGCGTTAGATGAGGAATGACCCAAAGGAACCGTAGGTGGGCTTTGCCAATGTCTTGGATACAGAAACAAGTTTCAGTTTCAATCTCCGCTGCCCTGTTATAGAGCCATTTAGGGAAATTGTGTAGGGATGAGTGTGATCTGTCATGAGTTATACAGGATGTTGTCATTATTCAGTTCTAAATCATCTTTATGTCAAGGGGATATACAAGTGACTGGCCTAAAATCTTTTAAAATCAGGGTGAACATCTTCATGTTAGATGAAGCTATAACCCACTAATTCCTCTACTATGACATGTGGTGGAATTGGACTGTGTGTTTTGTCCAGGTCTCGACTTTGACTGACTGAATTGCTTTGCAGTGACATCATCATTGTACTTTGGGGATATCGAAGCTTGTTTCTTTCTGCCCGTCGAAGCACTTCTTTGAACTCATTGTATTCAGCAAGCTAATAAAGTAACCTAATACAAATTGATCTAAATCTGAGTTAAATTTATGTAATTAACTTATTTGGCTGCTCTTTATCGCATTTGATTTGTAATTAACAGGGAATCTGTTCTGAAAGCTTGTCTTAGATGTGCATTACTGAACACCTGGTAGGTTGTGAGATTTTTCAGTTTAAAGCAAGTTTAAACTGAGCAAGGCAAGTGGAAGGTAGGCTTAGACATTCACCCTAATAATGCAGACAGTAGTTATTTGGCTGAATAATTCAGTTATGCTTAAAGTTAGAAAATTTTTGATCAAAACATTGGAACTGAATTAATTTGGAAGTTTATGTGGGGTTCCTGTGAGTAAAGTTTTAAGTATTAAACCAGAAAAATGCTTTCTGCTGAAAACATGATCCTTCAAGACTGATGTCGGAATAGCTGGTCAGCCTAAATATTTGTTAATTAAGATGCGCATACAGCCGCGTCCTGATGCCGGGGGTCCCGTGACCAAGGTAGTCATGGCAACGGCTCCAGAGGCAGGAGCGAAAGCGAGAGAGCGAGCGGGTGGCGGAGACAGACAGACAGGAAACCGCTGAAATTTGAGCGCCGTCCCCAGTGCGGAACTTCAGTTCCATTTACTGTTTTCTCTTTAGCATATGACTTTGTTTTGTGTGGAAACCCAGTTACAACGAATTGTAATGGTTTTATTCATTTTGTTCAAGATGTTAAAGAATTCTCACCAAAGGTGACCGTCTGCCTGGTTTCCAGTTGTGTCACGTCTGAGCTAACGCAGGTGTACCTTATAGCAATTCTTTATTTTAACCATTTAATGTTTATCATATGTCAGTGTAGCAAGTGTTGCTTGACAGAGAATTCTTTAGTGAGGATGCGGGGTCGAAAGGACCTTAAGCTGGAATACCAGTAAAAGTTTAAATCTGCCTCTTCCAGTCATTAAGTACAGCAACCGGCTTTCAACATACAAGATGGCTGAATGAAACTGAAACCAATGGCCTACAGAAGCTGCACTGAATCTTTGAACAAGCATTCATAATTAAGTCAGATAAAGATACACAGCATGCACAGATGTAAACCCCACATTCCCAAGTCTGATTTTAGCAGTCGATGGCGAGTGGTGACCTCTGTCAGAAAAGCATAAACTGCTCTTCATTGACAAATTGCTTTCTTTGCATACAGCCCAAATATTGGCCTGAAGGGATGGGAATTTCTCGCCTTCAGAACATGAACATTCACCTATATTACCATGTCAGATTTTTGGAAGGCTCTTTTCAACTGCCCTCATAAATCTGAGGTTAATACTATTTTTACACATTTTTTTCCTGAATAATGGAACCCTAACCCTGCAGTGTGTTTAATGGGGTCTTCCCAAGCTACCCAAAAAGTGCATCGGATTGGATTGGTTGTTACTACAATCGGGCTTTAAGGGTTTTTTGACTCTTTACATTCTACGTTGAGTAATAACTGACACAGTAACCTTTAAGCAATTTGTTTCCATGACCCCCTCCATGAGAAAACATCACTTAAATGTAACGCCACCATTATGGATCCCCGCGGTACGATTTCCAGCTAGGCTCTGGGGCGCCTGTCTCTCTGTCTGTCTTACCACAGCTCTGACGCCGCGGCCTAATCTCATATTTAATTAACGACTTCCCCGCAGGAGGCGGGCTTTTAAACAGGATGCTATTTATGGCCCTGGCTGGGTCTCTGCCCCCCCCCCCGCCCCTCTTTGTGAAAAGGCGGAGGAGGTGGTGAGAGAGGACGTCTAAATAAAGCGGCGTGTTCATTATTGATAAGGCGCGACACTCTCGGAGCAGGGGGTCAAACGCTTTTAACGGAGCACAAACTCCAGCAAAACCTCCCGTAATGAGGTCGCGCGTTGTTAAACGCGAATGCAAATGCGCCGTCATCAGTCAAAGAAGAGCGTGAATGCGGCTCGGTAATTAATTGAAAGTGTATACCCGCTATATGACCCAGTGGGTCTCAGTGATTTTTAGTGGAGGTGTGTGAGAAGTGAGCTCAGTGATTCTCAAGGGTGCAGCTGGGCTGTGGATCTCGTTGGTGTGAAGTGTAACTAAAAATGTGCTCTTCTGTGGGAATGTACACAAGCGTGAGAGCTGCTTGCAGTGAACTTGCTCTGTCGTTCGCTCGCTACCTCTCTATCTTGCTCACGACCTCGCTCCCTCTCTCCCCTCTCTCTCCCTCTCTCGCTTATTCTCTCTTTCTCGCTCTCTCTGTCTCCCTCTCTCTCTCTCGTTTGCTCTCTGTCTCTCTCTCAGCCGGATTTGGTTCTCAGAGGAAGTGGCTCTCGCGGTCACACAAAGGTCTGCAAGAGCCAGTTTTTGACGAGACTACCTGTCTTCCACCTCTGAGTTGTATTAAAGACGAGAAGCCAGAAAATGACATTTATGTTGTTTTCAAGAAAAGAAATGATGTTAAACTCGTTTTAGGTGCTTTTGGCCTGCTGGTCACCTGCTGTCTGTGATTAACGCGGCTGGGCAGTTGCTTGAGTAGCATCCGCCTGAAATAGTGCCATCTGTCTTTGGATGAGAGAACAGGAGCTGCGCAGTAGATATGTCCGCACACCGCGGAAAAAATGCGCGCAAGTACGAAGCTGAAATTAATGTATGGGACACCCGCCATGGGCACCCTAAAAACCTTGTGGGTTGTACGCTTCCAGCAGTCTGCAGTTACCCTGCGGTCTTTCATTACATAGCAAGATACACCGAAGTAAATGTCATCTGTATTTAAATAGTCTGACAGAAGGACAGAACAGTATGTGATCTTTCAGAATACGGGGACAAGCTGACTCCTACCCCATCATTGATACCCCATCAGTTATACTGAGTGTATAACTGCTAACAGAGACTGCCCGCCATTTGACTTTGGTAACTGAAACTGTGCCCTGTTTGACATTTATAAAAAGCAGTGGAAGGGGTCCAGTGTTTTCTGCGGTGCTCATTTCTCATTCTCCTTGAACTGGGGCTTGTGCCACAGACCACTGATCTTTTCAGATTGAACTGCACCAATGCACAGCGGCTTGCTCGCGTCGGATATTGTGTACAGTATTGCATTTGGGGGGTTTTGTCATTTTAGAGGGCTGTGTAAGGTGATGTCACAGGGCCTGATGATGGCGGCGCGGCTTCAGGGCCACGCGTGATTTCACAGGGCCTGATGATGGCGGCGCGGCTTCAGGGCCACGCGTGATGTCACAGGGCCTGATGATGCATCTGTCACAGACGGGAAGCTCTCGTCGCTGCTGTAGTGGCCCCTGTTAGCGTCCCTCTTTTTGTGTAGGATATTAAAACTCAAGGCCTTTGTCTTAGGCTTTGGTGTCCCCTTTCTCTGGGGATCAGATTTATTTCTACTAATTTTCTTAATAGGCGAGTGTGCAATTAGCGAGTAGCTGTGCTGTGGCTAATACTAATTGTCTCGTTGTGATTGTTTTCTATGTTTGGCACCGCGACTTATGTAGGACGGCCATTCAGTACGCTGAACTAATTCAAGGTGAGAGGCTAGTTTCCCCTGTGGAGGATCCAGCTGGAACCGACAATGTAAGAACATCATGTTCATTCAAAGAAAAAGGATGCACTCCAAATGCAATTCTCGATTTTTTTTTTTTTTTTTTTTTTTTAATCATGCACTTTAAGACTCTGAAAGCCCTCCTTGGGTCTGATGGCTTCTTCTGTGATGAGAACATGTACTCTCGTACTCACATTGCGCTTCTTAATTGTCTTTTTTGGGAGTGAGTATTATATGCATTTTCCGGGGCTATTTTTAGGGTTCCTCAATTGTAAGATGTAATGAATTGAAATTGCTGGGTATCATTTCACTGATGGTTCTTTGCAGGGTGATGCGTCATTTTGTAAGCTATTGGTACAGCTAATCAGCTGCTACTCTTAGCCCCTGCTGCTGTGGAGTAGTGGCATTAACTCACAAGAGACTGCATGTCAAATTTCACATTTTTTTTTATAAGGATGTACCCGTATCCCAACTAATGTATTTTGAAGCGATTATTGTTATTTAAAGGCAGACCACAGATGTTTTGCACAGTCTTAATTATCCTGCATCGGGACTCTATTCTTGGCCTAGATTTTTTTTTTTCTTTTCATTGAACCGTGCAAAATGTAGCGAAGCATCTTTAGAACGCCACCTGAGCGAAAGATGTTATGAAAGCCATGCTGATTTGGTAGAATTAAGGTTTATTTTTAGCTGGTTCCTACAGAAAGGAGGAAGGGCAGTCAGCTGTACGACCTTCTGTGCTCTCATAAACACCTGGATG
Organism: Megalops cyprinoides; assembly: GCF_013368585.1. Taxonomy (NCBI): domain Eukaryota; kingdom Metazoa; phylum Chordata; class Actinopteri; order Elopiformes; family Megalopidae; genus Megalops; species Megalops cyprinoides. The sequence goes on along the minus strand of NC_050587.1, from coordinate 18,012,652 downwards.
CTGATAGTAAGGGCCTCTTGCCTTGTTGCAACAGACCATCAAGCCTTAAGAACTGCGGGCGAGCTCATGGTGGCTAGTGACTACGGTGGTTTTCCCGGCAAAGGCAGCACACCAACCATATTTTAAGCTAAAGCTGTAAGCCTGCTTCAGAATTTAGCCTGGTTAGCTTATTACCAAAAAGTTACAAAGCCAAGCCTCCACTACAGTTGAGAAGTCAGTCCTCTCAGTTGGTGTGTCAGCCCCCCCCCCCCGCCGTGAACAGACCAAACAACGTTGTCAAGAGGGGTCCGTTATGACTGTTGGGATTTTGCGTTTGGTGTTTATAGTCAGTGTTGGCGGGCAGAGACCAGGCCCTTGATCCTGGGGTTGAGATGTGTGGAGACTGGTGAAAGCTGGTGCTTGGTCAGGCCCGTGGGTCACCGAATGAGGCCCCTTCTACAAGGGGGTGGATCTGAGGCGGACCGGCAGCACAGGGCTTGATCTGGGGCCCCTCGGGCCTGCAGGCTGAATGCTTTCGAGGCAATTTGTGCGTGGCAGGAATCAGATTGCCCGCTCTCGGTTCAAGGCGGGTCCAGAGAAACAATGTCGGTTTTGTTTTCCGCGGTCGCACCAGACCCCCGGTGGATCCAGGACAGCTGAGAAACGGAGTTCAGTGGGAGAACCGGAACGGTAGGTTTCTTTTTCTTTTTTTTACTCCCCCCAGCGATCTTCCATTGTCCTCCCATTCAACAGCAGCATAACACGTATCGTCTTACACAGCCTCCACCATTTACATTGCGCTACATTGTCATTTAGCAGGCGCTCTTATCCAGAGTGATTTACATACAGTAGTTTACAGTTTTATCCATTTATACAGCAGGATATTTACTGAGGCAATTGTGGGTTAAATACCTTGCCCAAGGGTACAACAGCAGTGCCCTAGTAGGGAATCAAGCCAGCAAACCTTTTGGTTACGAGCTGTGTTCCTTACAACGACACCACACTGCTGCCCTCGCTCTGGAAATTTGGAGGCTCGGGCTCGCGGGATCAGCGGGTTCCGCGAGTTCCGCCGGGCGCTGGGGGTGAGGTAAGGAAACGCGGCCGCTAACCCGATCCCGCGCTGAATTATTGAAGGGACGGGCGCCGCCACCGCCGGCCGCGCCATCTGGGAGGAGGGGGAACCCGACGCTGTCGGTGAGCAGCAAGAAGGAAACCAGACCCACCTGGGGCCGCTGTTTTCCTGCGCGCTCTACACGAGCGCTGCCGCCACCTCTCCGCGATGGGGTCGCGGTCCTGCGTAGGTCACGTCCTCCTCCGCTGCCTGAAGCCGTAGCCCTTGTGCCTTCCAGCTGCCGAGCTGCGGGGTGTCTGCAGGCTTTCCCTTTAAGACAGCGGAGGGGTGTGGAATTGTTGTAATCTGTGATGGTGTTATGAGGGAAGGTAATTATGTTTTGGATCATGCTGTTTTTGAACAGTCACGCTTCATGAAGGGAACATGTGAGCCCTTTGCAAAGCTGCTGATATCAGTGCACAGTGTTTAGAGGCAGTGCCCATAAGACCCCTTTGAAGCCATTCAAAGGACGGGTGTGTGTGTGTGTGTGTGTGTGTGTGTGTGTGCGCGTGTGTGTGTGTGTGTGTGTGTGTGTGTGTGTGCGCGTGTGTGTGTGTGTGTGTGTGTGTGTGTGTGCGCGTGTGTGTGTGTGTGTGTGCGCGCGTGTGTGTGTGTGTGTGTGTGTGTGTGTGTGCGCGTGTGTGTGTGTGTGTGTGTGTGTGTGTGTGTGTGTGTGTGTGTGCGCGTGTGTGTGTGTGTGTGTGTGTGTGTCCTGCCGTGAACAGCATGGGCCGTGCACAGCAGTGGTTTCTGGTTTCAAAATGCAGCCAAACTGTTACAGCATTTATGAGCCTTCAAAGCGAAACGCCAAGAACGGCGGTATGTAGGCTCTTAGAATTTGACTTGTTTAAGCTGAGATGAAAGCAATTTAATGCATGCACAGCAATTTCATGCATTTACAGCTGCCAGTAAAGACTAATTCCATCATTTCCTCCATCGACCAAAAGGTTGAAAAGGTCAAACGTGTTGGGAAGTGTGCCTGACTGCATTTGATGCGGAAGGTGGCATTAACATGAGGTTATTAAGGGCATCGTCAGAGGGTGTGTGAGCGCGTTGAGAGAGGAGTGTGTTCAGCACGGACTCAGCGCTGTGCAGAGTGTACGTGCCCGTGTACGTGCTCTTGTGGAAGCTGTTTTTCCCTACCCGGTAACGTGCAGCCAGCAACACAAGCAGGGTGTTTTCTTGTTTTTGCAAAAAAAAAAATTTTCTTTTTTTTCATACTCTCATGCCCTAATTCTCTGGCACCGAATTAAAACGTTGACCCAGCATTCCTGTGCCAGCTAAGGCATGAATTCTGCATCAAACGCTCCTTGCATAAGACTCTCACTAATACCATTCTGCCATATTAACTAGATATGAACCCTCTATTAATAACTAATACTGTTGAATTTTTTTTTTCACATTTTTTTTTTGTTTCACGCGGGATTGAGACTCTGAATCTGACACTAGATACATCATGAGCAGGGACTGTGGCTTTTTTTTTTTTGTCGCTCAACTCTTCTCGTCATGCTACCTGTGTAATGGAAAATTTTCATAAACGTTGTTTCATACAGCGTAGACACTCAAGCATTGCGCATGGAACAAAAATGCTTCTCGACATCTGCTGCGTAGGCACACATTACTTACGAGCAACATAATTAAATTGTGCCTGGCTGCTTCTTTTTAAAAACAATTGCAAGAAGATATCTACCTAACAAGCCAGAGTAACGTGTCACCAATGTCACAGGTGTCATGGTTTGTTGATTACTGTTGATACGTGACATTGATAAGGTGAAAGATGACTTGGTGCGAATTCAGTGAGACTGAAACCCGCGCAGGCTAAGCTAAAGGTGAAGAGCTGTGCTATCACAGTCAAGCCTGCGGCCGCTGCAGTGAGGCCCCGCTCGGCCGTCTTCACCGAACGAGATGTGCCCTCCTTACGGTGAGCTACACCGCGGCGCGGTGCTGGCAGGATCACCGCGGTGTAACGGCACACTCGCGGCTCATGCGTTCCGACGGTGACGCATCACGAAACCCTGCTATCGGATGCAGCGTCGCAGGTAAATCTCACAGCGCGGCGTCTCGGTGCAGAGATCTGAAGCTGCCGCAGACCGTGCGCACGGAAGGGTCTCAGAAAGCCGTCGGGTGAGATGACCACTTCCTGTCAGAGGAGCCGTCCCCCCCTCCCTCTCGCTCTCTCCGTCCTGCTCTGATAACCGCGAGCTGTGAGAGAGGAGAATGGCTACGGGGGGTGGGGGGGTTGGAGGTACCGCACGGTAAACAGTGCCTAATTGGTCCCCGGTCTCTGTGAAGTGGGTCAGCGACTCCCGGTTGGGCCGGTGTGTGCCGGGCGGCCAAGACTCGCACCAGGCCAGCTGGACACCTCTCCCGGCCGCAATGTTCTAGTCTGGTTGGGGGGGCACTCGCTGTCCAGTGTCACAGCCGGAGTCCTGGGCGCAGCTCATACCGGTAGGTTGCAGTTTTGTGCATGCATGCACACACGCATGTGCAGGACAAGAATAGCGTCCCGCGCAGTCTCGACCCCCCGCCGTATCTGACAGCTCGCCAGTGGAGATTGACAGCACTGTGGCGTGGCGCAGCAGTAAGGAGCAGGTCTTGTACCCCGAAAGTTGCTGGTGTGATTCCCGGGCGCTGCAGGTATGTAACCCGAATTGCCTCAGTAAATGCCCAGCTTTCTAAATGGATGATACGTAAGCTACGCAATTTGCTTGGGATACGGGTGTCTGCTAACCGGTGTTGTTGTAATGCTGCAGTTCAGGGTTAGGTTTCATCATGCAGTGAGCAGAAAGACTTCCTGCCAGTTAGTGACGGTGTGGTTTGTGTTGCCTTTTTGCTGATGGCATGTTTTGTTGGTTTCATTTTCATCGCTGACTTTTGTTTATGGAAAAGCGTCAGCTGAAGGCAGCGGGCCAGAATACACTGTATTCTTCCTCTGGTCTTTTATACGTGAGGCCCTGGGTTGGTGTGTGTGTGTGTGTGTGTGTGTGTGTGGGGGCGGAGTGCCCAACAACAGACCGTCATGTCCTCTCTGCCGCAGTTCCTCTCGCTTATCACAGCATCTGGGAGGTCGTTGCAAAACAGCGGCGTGTGAGATCTCTGACAGCACCTTCTGTGTAACACCGTGTAACACAGAAAACGTCAGCTTTTTCAGGGTGGCAGGATGGGGGGAGGGGTGTCCGCTCCTCCGGTTCGGGGACGCTGCGGTCACGCCGCCGCCGGCGGTCATGAGAAAGCCGGAGACACGAGAGCCTGTCCTGCAGACAGGAGAAGACAAGGGGTTATGACCTGCCCAGAGGCCTTTTTCCTTCACACACAGTGCCACCCGCGACCCCTGAACTCTGCCCGCACCAAGGCAGAGGGGTGCTTGTCCTGCTGTGTTGTGCCACAGACGAACATGGATGGCTGGATCTGCTGACAGTTAAAAAAAAAAAAAAACAACAACAAAAGATTAGAACAGCAATATCCAAGATGGTGATGAAAAACCATTTCAGAATGTCTAGATCTTACTGAAGTGTGGTTGCAAGGTTACTGGCAGTTAAATCATTCCTGTGACAATGTACGATGCAGGAAATGTAGGATTTAAAAAAAAAAAAAAACTATCATTCTCTAATTGAACACAGATCAGACACACAGATAAATGGCTCTCCCGGGCTAAATGCAATAAATCTGTCAACATGTGGGTTCCTCCCGATTCTCCTCAGGAGCGTTGCAAAATGTTTTACGCATTTCTCGCAGTTAAACAGAGCGATGATGTGAGCGCCGGCGGTTTCCCCTGGCGATCGGAAGACGGCATTCCGAGCTGAGACACAAGAGGAGGCGCTGGAATGCTTTTCGGATGACGCAGCGCGTGGGCTGGAAGGGCTCTGTTGGCCTGAGGTGATGGAGCGAGCGGGGGCTTTGACCGGCGGCGGAGCTGGCCGTGTTTCTGAGGCGCACGGCCGCTGCCCTTTGACCCCGTCCAGAAGGGTGCGCAGCTGTTCCCTGGCCTCTGGACTCCGGCCTCGTGTCACAAGGCGGGAGATTAAGTCTCTCTGCGCCGTGCTAACATTTTGTTCGGGCGTTTATTCAAGGCGGTGGCGCTTCTCCTCGCAGAGGGAGCATGAGTGTAGGCCCCCGGGCAGGTCGTGACCCCATTTTTCCTCCGCCGGCCAGCTGATGAAGCCCAACCCCTGGGCAACGGTTTCTTTCTCCCAGCAGATCGCCAGCAGAGAGGGGCCCCAGGTCTGTCAGTAACTGTAGCTGGTAAATATGGCCGCTCCCGTCGTTCACCCCTTTTGTCCGGAGCGCGGCCGGAGGCTCGGGTTTCACAGGGAAGGGGGTCGCCCTGCCGCGCTCTCACGGAAAGGCGGGGGGGGGGGGGGGGGGGTGTAGTTTCCAGCCGGAACAGGGCTCTTCGACTCGCCGAGAGGGGAGGCACGCCCTCGCGTTTCCTCCCCTCCCCGTTGCCGTGACGATAGCAGGCCCAAGCTGAACTTGTTTTTCTGCAGCGGTGCTTGATGTGACCCTGGTGTGGAGTGGCTGGAGCCCACACACAGAGCTCCAGTTTAACCATCCAGTTACACTTCAGATCATTATGCTGTTGTACTCCAGTACCCCTGCATGTCCACATTCATGTGACAAGCACTTCAACAACTGTTATGACATCACGGGTGATATTAAAATGTTCTTTCATGTCCCAAAGGGATCTGTTATCATGCACAGCAAACATGTATTATGTGAAGTGACGTAGTGATTTTTTTCAGAGTTGTTCTTGTTGAATAGATTTGTTGTATAGTAACATTGCTGTACTTGTGTATTATGGTTTTCTGCTCATTGAATTAAGACAGCTTTTGTTTTGCCTGCACTGCAAAAGATGAGGGTTGTGAAAGATTGGAATAATGCTGTGCTTAATGCTCTGTTCAGTCTCGTCTGTGATTTAAAAAAAAAAAAAAAAAAAAGTGGCGCATTTCTGAGCCGATAGTCCCGTGTCCGTGGGTGTTCTCTCTGAATTGGATCAGCAGTTCGTTAGCGTTCGGAATGCTTCTCTCGAATATGAGCTTTTCCTTCAGACGTCAAAAGCGGCATTGTCTGAAGGTCACGCGTCCCGCTCAGTGAGGTGAGGTAAGCCGTGATTAGCCTTACTGGACACATGAGCGATGCGGCGCAAACACCTCCCACTGGGGCATTCTGCTCATTTTTCTAGTAAAAAATGCCATGCCTACCCTGCCCCCACCGCTACTGAAAATTCAGACTTTACAGGAATTTCAGACCGATTAGTCCTCAATTATAGTAATCCTCCGCCAGTCGTCAGGACTGGCAGCCTGTTTGGTATGACGCCGTCCATTCAGTGGGAACATAGCTGTACGCTTACACATTTCCACAGAACAGGAGGATGAGGTGGGGTTTTTTTATTATTATTACTCACCGTATGAATTCCTCACTGTCACGTCACATGGGTGAGCCGAGGGCCTTTAGCGTAGTTCGGAAGGAGGCGAGTCTTGTGACAGACGGAGGCCGCGAGGGGAAAAGGGCGCTCTCCGCGCGAGGAAGCGTGCCGGGTCTGGCCTAGGCCTCCAGCCACCGTGCCGCGGGGCGCAGCCCAGGCCACGGGGACCTGAGGATTTACGCAACACATCTGAAAAAATGAGCAAATAAGTACACTTCTGGCAGGGTTAGCGCTATGCGTGCTTTCATTTGGTTCTGCTCCTTTGTCTTACGTTATTTATTGAAAGATGTTGACTGTGGAGTAAGCGCTTGCCATGACATTAAAGGAGTGTGGACAGATCCAAAGGAGTTAGATAAGGCAGGATAGAAAAGAGAAGTGTTTACGTGTTTGTTTATTCGTCTGTGACATTCTGGTACGTCGCACTCTAAAGGGTCATGCATAAGTCACTCTTGGGCCTGTTGTAGAAAGAATGGAATCGTTAATTGAAAAGCAAACCTCAACTAAAAGGAGATTCTGACTGTATGTTTGTAGGCTACATTGTATGGTCTTTCTGAAAACATTTGTGTTAGGTTAAGCTTTTTTCAATTCAATTTTGTTTGTATAGCGCTTTTTACAACACAAGTTGTCACAAAGTAGCTTTACATTGATCCCAGGCCTGAGACCCCCTGAGAGCAAGCCTAAGGCAACAGTGGCAAGGAAATTAACAGGAAGAAACCTTGAACAGAAGTAGAATTATGGGCACAAAAAGTTGAAGGGCAGCGGTTAGTGTTGTGTTTGCTAGTGAAGGAAAGGATCTGTTAAACACCCACCTGAAAGCCTCACTCGGTGTTGTCTCCCAGCGTCACGGCCGTTGTGTTTAGCGGTACGCTCCAGTGTAACTGTGAAACGGAGGAATGCCCAGTTCTGAGAGTTCGCATATTTCGCGTGCTACAGCGAGGAATCCGCGGCGGGCGAGAACGGGGGTGGAGCCTCCACGCACGCCGCGGTCTCGGAACAAGGCCCCCATTCAGGGTGGCCCCTCGCTGCAGGGCACCCCCTCCCCCCCCCTGCCCTGGCCTCTTCCCTGCCCCTACCCACGATCTCCAATAACGCACACCCCGAATCGCACTGTCCCACGGCTGTAAGCATAATTAAATAAGAGGGAGGCAGTCTCTTAGTGGTCAGTCCACTGCAGAATACAGTTGCTTTTTCCCCCCTCTGTGGTGGTGGACCTGTCATTGCGGCATTTCACACAGGGCACTGCTTCAGGTGTGAAATACCTCAGAGGGGCACCGCTCAAGGTCAAGGTCTGGTACACTCTTAAGACTGGTTAGACTTTTTTTTTTTTTTTTTGGCTTGTGCTTTTTCCTCTGTGGTTGCAGACCAGTTGGGGCACCAGTTCATGCAGCCTTCTGGTCCAGAGATGGTTTGAAATGACTGTAGATTTCACTGCTTAAGGTGAAGGCCCTTTGAAGACCGGGCCACTATGGTTCATGTTTGCGGTCTCATTTGCTGCAGAGTTGCAGCTGGCCATGTGTAAGTTCTCTTCAACAGGAAGCGCATGTTTTAAAAAAAAAAAAAAACAATTTTCAGAAATTGCAGGCTGTTCGAAAATGCAGTTCCGACTGCCCAAACATGAGAGTCACGGGGAATAAACATGGGTTTCTGCCTCTGAAAGCAGGGAAAGTAGTTTTCTTGACACTTCTCACTTGAAGCTATTTTGTAGCTATCACAAAAATGCAGACCCGATGAAGACGGGCAGCCACAGACAAAAGGGATACCTCCTGTGAGGGCTTCTCTGCGTAAACAGCGCCTGCCTGGCTACAGGCCAAGCTGTAAGACATGGCTCATGAGTCATCTCAAAAATCGCGCATTTCCTCCAGATTACCTTCCTAATGCGCTCGGAAGTCCAAACTTTCTGAAATCTCAGACTTTCTGCTGCAGTCACACAGATGGTTATGCGTGTGTGTATGCAATGATGAGTAAACGCATTGGCATAGGTGTGTGTATGTGCATGTATGGATGTTGATGCGTAAATGCAGTGCCATTTGTGCGCACAGACGTGTGTGTGTGTGTGTGTGTGTGTGTGTGTGTGTGTGTGTGTGTGTCTGCACTCGTGCACTGATGCATAAACGCGATGTGTGTGGGTGTGCGTAGGTGTGCTGTGCCCTTGCTGCAGAGACACAGATGTCCCAGCTGATGGAGGGCCAGCGTCCCGCGGCCTGCAGAGCTGTCCCCGCACACCTGTCCCGACAGAACGCAGGCGCGGAGAGTGACGAGAGGAGGGCTGTCAGGAGGGGGGACAGAGAGGAAGGAGGAAAGCGGCGGTCTGCGGAACATGGCTGATCAGAGCCGCTTTTTCCTGCAGCTCCTGCTTTCCTTCCCCCAGATACACTTTTAAGCAAACTCTCTATCGCCCAATATTGACTATAGTGAATTGTGAATACTGAGAACTGAAGTCTCCAGCAGCCTTCAAACTCGCTGTCAGACAGACGGGCTGGCGAACCAATTGGGTCATTGTGAGTGACTGTTTCTTAGCGCAGGCTGAACATTTCGGGGGGGCGAGACCTAAAGGATGTCGCAGAATGGTGGAGAACAGGGACTTGTTGTGTTTCTGCGGGCTTTGTTACCAGGACCTTTCATGGAAGTGCTTTTAGGAGGGTATGACACTGATACAGGTAGTGTTAGGCTCGTACGAGCTGAAACCCATTTCTCGCTCGCTGTCCCGTTGAAAATGGAAGGTCTCACACCTGTCAAAACCACAGAAGAGTCACAGGTCACTCCGATAGCCCAGGAAAATGAAATAACATGTAAAAACACCTTTGCCTGCAAGGTGAGAGGGTTTCTTGTGTTCTCTGTTGCAAAGAGTTCATAGCACTGTCACTCATGAAATGAGAACAGAATAAAACGGCTTCAGTAGCATGAGCTTGCATGAAGCTGCTCCATATATTGAAGCTTTTTTATTCTGTTTTGCTCACTTTATGAGCACTGCTGGAAATAAAACTCCCTCTGTGTGTGTGTGTGTGTGTGTGTGTGTGTGTCTCCCTTTCCCCCTATATTGAGAGAAAATAGATGGACAAATAGATTATATTAAACATAACCTAATAAATACGATCTAAATGGCCTTTTATTGCATATGATTGTCCGTTGGAGAAGGTTTCTTCAGTCTGAAATGATCATTGTCATATTTTTAAATGGGGATTTTACGTCTGCTTGATAAATGCCTCTGTTTGTTACTCTCCCTTGTGTTTTGGTTTTCAGTTTCATTCAGTTTTTCTTTTAGTTGTTTTGAGACCAGACCAGCCAAAACATGCTCATCCTCCTGAAAGCCCAGGGGTCAATGGTCAATGTCTCACGCCCGTTTTAGCCCCCCCGTTGCCACGTGCCCTGACCGCCCCCCCTCTGTCCCCTCTGTCCCCTCTGTCCCCTGTCCCGCGCAGTGCCTGAGGATGACGACCAAGCGGAACCTGTTGGTGCGGCTGGTGCCGTGCCGCTGCCTGCGCGGCGAGGAGGAGACGGTGACGTCGCTCGACTACTCCCACTGCAGCCTGGAGCAAGTCCCCAAGGAGATCTTCAGCTTCGAGAAGACGCTGGAGGAGCTCTACCTGGACGCCAACCAGATCGAGGAGCTGCCCAAGGTGAGACGCGCGCGCGCGGTGCGAAATGGAGAGGAGGATTCTGGGAAGGTGCCTCCCAAAACCCTCCTCTCCGGGGTCGTTCGCTACCGCCGGCCCCTCTTCGGCCGCAGGGGCTGCAGGTCCAGAAAAGGAAGCGGAACTTTAAGCGCAAAACTGCATTGCTTCCGTTCGTTTCCAAACGCGGCTTTCATTGTTTTGCCACCGATTAACACACTCCAGATTCCGGCACCTTTTAGTCTGCAAGCCTCTGTCTGTGCATCGCCATTCAAGATGAAATCATTATTTATACAAAGTCTCAGACTGAGCGCATAATGGAAAACGAGAATTAATTTGATTTACCTTGGTCCCCTCGCATTTCGACTGTTCCCTGCGCCTGTTTACCTGTTGGGCGATTGACTGTCGGGTGCGTTTTGAGGGAGATCTCACACAGCGTGCGGTTTGGCAATGCCGGTGTGAAGTAAATGATGTGAAAATTGGTGTTTGAACGGGTACGGCTTCTCGCGGCGTGTCGCCGCACGCCGCTGCCGTGGAGAGCAGCGTTCGGCCCGGGCTCCATCTCGAGGTGACGCGCATTAGGGAGATGCACTTGCTCCAGGGCGGCGGGGGGGAGTTTTCGGCTCGGTATCTGTTTGGCTGTCCTCTGCTGAGAGCTGGAACGCCCGGGCAGCCCGCCGTAAAAGCCGTAAATCACCTCCTCCGGCTCCCGGCTCCGCTCAGGCACTGTGGGGAAAAATATATAGAAATATATAAAAAATAAAAACGCTACAGCTGAAACTGTTCCGACTCTCCTTTGTTACTTCCAGGCAAAGCACATGAAATTTTCGGTGGAACGGTCCCAGGCCCTAACAGCATTGCCCTGGCTCATGTAAGTGGCAGTTGCTCAAGCCCGAGTGTTCGGTGTAATAGAGCTGAAAGGCGCTGTGTCAGACGAGACAATGGAACCAGTGAAAGCCGCCGGCCAATCGGCTGCGACGTCCATTCCCTTTATAAATTGAAGTCTGGAGTGGCAGCTTCTTGGTGCACTTCGCGATTACGTTTTCGGTATTGCATTTTCAAGATGAGGTCGAAGATGCGCTAACTGTTATAAGCGGTCTTATCAACTTATCAGCATGGTGATATTTTGAAACGTTATATAAATTTGCTTACATTTTCATTTTATTCTTAGAAGGAACAAGGTGTCTAAAACTGACACTTGTAAAGGACTTTTGTAGAGTTTTTTTTCTGGCTTATTCACATTGACTTGTTCGGTTGTTTGCCTTGCTGAAAGGCATTTAATCTGCTCCTGACCAGCTGAATAAATAGATAAGAGTTTATAAAATGTTAGGCCTGGAAAAGGGTGTCTGGTGCTAAGCAAACAGATTAGCCGTTGAGATGATTCTCCAGGCCCCTCGCGCTCATAGGAAGTGGAAGTGCCTGTCTGCAGATGGGCTTTGTGTACTGTGTCATCGTGGGGTTCGCGCGTGTGGAGAGCCTGTAATGAGCTTGGACCCGGGTCCCGGGTCCCGTTTGCGTGTCCAGCGCCTCCTCAGCCGCGATGCGACACGGGGCCCGCCTCTTGTTCCCGCCGCGGTGATCCAGGCGTTTGCGTAACGATCTCTCGCTGCGTAATGCCGGAGCAAATCCCCCAGGGGGGGGGCTCAGCGTTTCTCGGCGCGTCTAATTATCCAGGCTCCGTTCAGCGAGTCACGGTGTGTCGGGGCCGGCCCACTGCTCCAAACGAAACGCCACGTCGCGTGCTGGCTCCCTCCTGACTGACGGACTCTGTCCCCCCCCCTCCCCATCTCTCTCTGTCTCTCTACAGCAACTGTTCAACTGCCAGCTGCTTTACCGGCTCAGCCTGCCGGACAATGACCTCACCGTGCTGCCGGCAGCCATCGCCAACCTCGTCAACCTGAGGGAGCTGGATGTCAGCAAGAACAGTAAGCGAAATTGAAAGGTTCTGTTTGTCTCTCTCTCTCTCTCTCTCTCTCTCTCTCTCTCTCTCTCTCTCTCTCACGGAAGACTGACTGCAGCTTGCCCGTCGCCCGCAGTTTTAGGAGGTGAGGTGTGAGCATCGCACCGAGGAGGGTGAAAGAAAGCCCCCCTAGCTGCGGCGGAGAAGCAGCCGAATCATAGGTGTCACCGGCGTCCTCTAACAGTGACTTATTACTGGCTGACATGCTTTTATTAGCCGTCACATTAAAGGCTAATCCCGTGCAGTGACACGTCAGACAGGAAGTGTCGGGCTTAATGCCTCATTAGGGTGCAAACACGCTGGCCCCGCCGCCACGTTAACAGAGGAGGCATGTGCCGCGCGACGATGCCGCGATGGAATCCAATTAGGTGAGAGTGTGTTCGCACTGTATAATGCATTACGGTGCATTGCGGCCCTCTATTAGTGCCTATAAAAGGAGGTTTACGGTTGCACACGGTGCTCACGCGCGGGTAATAACCGCTTAAAGCGAGACGGCGATCGCCTTCGCAGCCAGCCGCTTTAAGCGTGACGTTAAGCGCCGTGAATGCGAACAGCCGTCAGCTGTGATACCGCAACGCTGAAGAAGCCCCTTTTTCCCATGTTTACCCAAAACACGTACACCTCACCACCGTACGTAACACTTGACAGCAGTTGATAGAACAGATAGGTTCAAACCTGTATCGGAGTTGTGAAGTAATGCATTGGGTTGTAGAAGTAGCTCGCCAGGACGATGACATTAACGGACTGTGTATATGTGTGCATTATGTTTTGGTAGTATAGTGGACGCTAGTGGAATGTGTGTGTTGTCCTCTCTGAGCAACAGCACATCCACCCTCTCGTCGTGTTCTCCGTGTCTCTTTTCGAAGGCAGCGTGTCCTCCAGTCATGAAATGATAAAAGCGCAAGGCTCACTCGAGCTCCTGTGGCAGGAAGACAAGGGGAGAGAGAGTCACTGAATCGCAGACAGCCCTGGCTGGTTCCTTTTTGGATTTAATAGATTGTATTTGTCTGTCCCAAAATAGGAGACCGGTTCCTGTGAGGACAAAATATTACATAGTTGCCCCTCTCTCTCGCTCTCTTTCTCTCTCTCTCTCTCTCTCTCTCTCTCTCCACACATGTGCGCACACACACACACACACACACACACACACACACACACACACACACACACACACACACACTCACACTCTTACGTAGACAGATTCCAGATTGGGGAAAACCCCTGTATTTTTCCCACTTCAGCTTGCATGGTGTGGAGAGTTCTGTGCTCAGTGAAGGACATATGAGTCACAAAGAGCTTGCAGTCAGGCTGACGTGTGTCGTGAAAGTTACTGGAAAAAGCGCAAGAGTGGGGCATCTGAGGGTACAATCATTCAATCCGCTCGTTGGCTAGCGCAGGACACGATAGCATCGCTTAACACGATACCCTGATTCAGAGCATCTTGGCTGTATTCTGCTCAGCCATCACTCCAGTGCAGTTAGCGTGACTCTGCACCGCCCCCTGTAGCCGTAATAACAGCCTTACTGACTTGGCATTATCAGCGAGTGCTTTTTTTTTTTTTTTTTTTAATACCCCTCCTTTGTCAGAATGAGGTTGGCGGCTGGTCTTCCGAACAGGGTCAGCGACTTTCGAGTCTCGGTGGAGGCTCGTGCTGGTGTGTGTTTGTGTGCGAAACAATCCGTGGCCTTTGAGAACATAGAGGCCTCTTTGTTGTGACATTCTGTGGCCGGTTGGAGGCGGTTTGGCCTAAGTGTCCAGACCTGAGCCGTGGCTTTCCTGTATCTGTTTACTTCAATATCTGTGTAAATGACTTCAGCCTGTTTTAGTAGGTAAAAACAGCATTTGGTCCTTTTTTAAGGCCCTCTGCAAATACCACATAAACTTTCCCGGAGGCAAGTTCCTTGCCTGTTCGTTTGGTTAGTTAAAATGGGGATGTTCCTCTCCTTTTAGGAAATGCCCTCAGTCTGACTTAGGATAAAGTTCTCACAAGGAGAAGGACAGTCCATGAGCTTTTAGTTATTGCAACTCATTGTGTTTTATAAGCTGAAAACTTACGTAACCTCCCACTGTTCTGGAATGCAGTATACACATGTTACAAGTAGAGAGTGTATGTCATTGGTCCTCCAGGCCAGCCGGTTTGTACTCCCAGTGGTCCAGCATTGTGTGTGTATGTGTGTTTGTGTGTATGCGTGTGCGAATGCGTGAACATGTTTTTTGTGTGTGTGAGTTTGCGTGTGTACGTGCGAACACGTATGCGCATGCGCTTTTTTGTGTTTGTGCCTGTGTGCATGTGCGTGCATGTTGATGTGTTTACTAACTCTCCCCAGCTGCAGAGAGCATTCAGACCTGGCCTCCCCTCTGCCCACCGCTTTACCCCAGAACTGTCAGAGCCCATTACGCTCACTGAGGCCTGATCTGAACCAGAGGAGCATTGCGAAGCCCCTCCCCCTTCCCCTCCTCCTCCTGTCAGACGGCCGGCAGGGCCGCAGGGCCGCAGGGCCGGCCTCCTGCTGGAGCCTGTGACTCCACAGGCATCCCGCTCCGCCATCCCACCATTAGAGCGATGCCTGCCCACCTGCTGCATTTCTCACCTGCATGTTACCATAATGCTGTTGCGTATAGTCCCCCCCACGTTTACCTTAACTGACTGTAAACAGGACAGTTTTCATGCTTGAATCTGTTATGAAGCCCTTCTATCAATGTTTATCTGTGTTTACATCGGCTGTTGTAGTGGCAAAGCAGCTTGAATCATGGAAATGGGAAGAAATCTGGTCGCTCCAGCAGTAATTAGGATCACTACTTGGTGATTTCGCCGTCGGACTCGGAGGCCTTCCACGGATATGAGCTCTGAGTCGCAGCAGAAGCGTCTTTAACCACACGCCTGCTGAGGTATTAGCGAGCCTCCTCTGCATCCTGCTGGAGGCGTCACCGCACATACAGAACAGAGTTACAAGCGTAAAGGAGACGGGAGCTTCTGTTTGGTCGTTTCCTTTTTTTTTTTTTTTGGCGCGAGTCCGTCACCATGTGTTGATTTGGAGCCAGGGCCTGTGCGTGCGTGTCTGCGCGCGGTTAGCGGTTTCCCCAGCTAGCAGGGCGAGATGCGCACACATCCGTGACGCTTCAGAGTTCACCTCTCCTGACCCCGGTTCCAGCGTGCGCCCGGAGGCCCCCCCCCCCGCCGAAGCAGAGGGCAGAACGGAAGGCTGTTCCGAAACACGCCCGCTCGATACGAGCGCAGCGACTGCCTTGAAGCCGCGCCTGCTGAGGAGTTTTAAAAGCGCTAGCTTCAACGGCATTGATTCTGGGGGAAGCATCGCTGGACAAGGGCGCGCCGCTAGCGTGAGCTCGCTCCATCGATCCTGCTTTCTGAGACGCGCCCGCCCTGTTTCAGAGCGCCGGAGCGCGATTGTTATTCCGTGCCGGCGGAGTGTTCCGTCTCCAAGACTCCGCGGCCCCTCCGACGCACAGGGGTGCACGGAGGGTCGAGTCTTACCCTTCCGCGGGTGGGAGTCAAAAAACTGTTTTTCTTTCTCCTTTCGACACTGCATTTTAGGCAGAGGCCTTTCTCTCTAACAGGTGTCTTAATCTGAGTGGAGGCACTCATGCCATCCAAAAAAAATTAACCCATGTTGGGCACTGGCCTCCTTACAGATGGCGGCCCTCCAGGGTTCAGATGCACTTTACACAGGCTTTCTCTCTGTTTTTCCTGCTCTTCCTCTTATCTGTATTCAGACAGCGTGGCTGAGCGTCGAGATTTATGAACGTTGGATCCAGCAAGCGGCAAAAAGTCCTTTGCAAATCTGTGGACAGCTGGTGGTCCTCAATTTCAGAATCCCGTACTCTGGTGGCTGTCGGGGCCATGTAACGTATAGCTATTCCTGTAAAGTGCGATTTCTTTATAGCCGGTGCTGACCGTGATTTTTATGAAGCTTTGCCCTCTGCATTGTGGCAGTAGGATTGCCTTCCGGTCACTGTCCTCCCTCGCCTTTGGAGTCTTGCAGACCGGTGATGCTTTTGGACCCTCAGACCCCAATGACAGAATCACTGCACTCTCATAACTCTCTGGGAAACAAAAACTGAATAAATATCCAAATAGATATGCATATTTACAAAGTACGTCACGATGGTTTTAAAACCAGCTAGTTATGTTTGAATCCCTGTAAGTACTGTATTTTACTGTGTCAGTATTAATTGCATATTTGATATAATTTATACTTATTTCTTGATTGAATTGTTAAATGTAAATTTGCTTAGTTGTTTTGAAAGACAAAAATACAGAGCCAGTGTCGTGCAAAGTGGTGATGGCGGTTGTCACACTATGATTAATGCTGTAGGGCGCGTGTTGTTTCATATCTTTGTGATTAAGAACAAACCTGCCCTTAGTGTAAGAACCATAGCGTGACAACAGCCACTGAAGAACTACTTCCTGTTCTGGCCTCTCCCTCACAAGGCATGTTAGCTGTGTGTTAGTCACCTGTTTGTGGTTTCAGGCTTCATCTTCATCGAAATAGGCTCGATCTAAATTCCCCTAATGCGCGCGCGTCTGCTCTCGCAGTGAGCACCGTGGATGCAGCGTGCTGAATGTGCCTTTTATGCTCGAGTCTTAAAACGGAGCGGAGCGCCGATTGTGCGCGCGCTGTTCCCCCTGTCTCAGATTACGGAAGGGGCTCCTCCCTTCCCGCCAGAGGCGAGGCGAGGTGTGCGAGAAAACGACTTCCCTGTTGCACTTTGGTCATTTGAAATGAAAGGGAAAAGAGCCATTTTGGCTCCTCCGCTCATCCCCCGGTGCGGCCCAGGGCTGCAGTCCCAGGCGTCCGGGCCGAGCCGCGCTTATGAACGAGCCGTCACCCCGGCCGTTAACCGCTGTCTGAAGCCGCTTCTTAGGACCGAGGTTAATCCCTGTCAGGTGCCGACGGGCGAGCCAGGCTCCAGATGAAATATTAAGAGGGCGATTGATTTAATTCGACTGATTTCAAGCGGCACATCGTGTTGTTAACACCGAGTAACATCAGCGCGAGGCGGGCCAGTCGGCGCAGGTGCATCACCACGCTGGCAGCCCTGGTGTGACGCACCCTGTGCACCGCCAACACCGCTGTTAAACCAGGGAGGCCTTGCACAGCACCGCGGTTGCCTCCGCAGAGAGCAATACGTAATCACCAAATTAAAAAAAAAAAAACAACACATACACACCCAAAAAAAAAAACAGTTCACTGCAGTGAATTATGCATGGTGCAATGATATCTCACGTTAAGGCCAAGGAGTGCACATTAAAATTTCATCCTTTATCTCTGGGGACACGGATTTGCATTGTAAATGATGGTGTGTGCCTGTGTGCTGGAAAGGTTTTCCGTGTCTCCTGTTCCCCGGCTCTGGCATTTACGGCATGCGGGTAAAAGCTAGCCTGCTCTGTTGTTATGCGGGGTTGGGGGGGGGGGGGGGTAAAAAAAAATAATGGCGTTTGACGTAGTGGAGGACAGACTATAGCAGAGGGTGGGCTGATGGTGTCACAGCAGAAGCTTGGTTTCTCTTTGCGGTGGACACCACTCCCGGTGCTTACTCTTAAGACGAAGCAAAGACCTTTGCAGCACACTGTCTGTAAGCAAGGTGAACACAAAGCAAAGCGGCTAACCTCGAGGCTAATCCTTCCACTGCGGAAGATTTTATGAGATCCCGCACATACGCTGACAGTGTTAAGTGCTGCTTCTTCTCTCCCCCCCCCCCCCCTTTAACGAATGTCTCATCCAGGCACCGCTCTCCTCTTGTTTAGAGTAGAAACGTGCGGCCCAGCACACGGGCTCTCAGAACGCAGATGATTTAAAAGGTGTTGCTCAACGTGCCTTTCCACTTGTTTTCGCCCTTGAGAAGCCCGCCCCGCTTCCTCCGTGTTTTATGTCTGCCCTTGAGTAAGCCGTCCTGTGTCACTGCTCTGTGCGTCTGCTGCTCTCGTCAGATTTCCTCTCTCTGTCCTCATCTTTTTTTCTTATCGTCTTCCCTCTTTTTTTTGTCTTCCTCCTTTTTTGTGTTTCTCTTTCTGTCCTTTCCTTCTGCCTGCCTCCATCTTCCTCCCGTCTTTCACACATGGAAATCCGCACTGCCAGGCTTCGTTCGGTTTGATCAAAGACAGCCGTAGAGATGTTGAAAGTAACAGCCAAGGGGGTCCTTTAGTGTGGCCCGAGGTTTTGATGAAGGTACTCCTTTCATTTTGTATGGGAGTTTGATATGAGGAAGGCAATGAATGGCCGGGCGATTTTGTTCATTCCAGCAACATGACTTTTGTGATCTGGTTGACCATTACAGGTATCCAGGAGTTCCCAGAAAATATCAAGAACTGCAAAGTGTTGGCCATCGTTGAAGCAAGCGTGAATCCCATCTCCAAGTAAGCCGCTGCGAGAGATTGTGTAATTGCAGTCCGTATAACCCACCCACACACCTGGTAGATTTCTGCGTGCCGGTATAGCAGGCATTTCCCAAGCCTATGCCTGAATGTGTGTCGCCTTATGGAGTATTGGTTCCACCTCCAGAAATGGCACCTCTGTCTTGGCTTGAGTCAGCGTCTGTCACCTCCTTTGCGGGGGGTGTGACATCGCTAAACAGATCTCCGCGGAGCTCCCATAGGAGACTGAGTCTCTCATTGCCATCTCTGTCTTGCTGTGAAGCACAGGTTTGCTTACCATGTTAGTGGGCAGAGCGCAGAGCAGAAGAGCTCTACGGCTCTGCCTCCTCTGCAGCTGACTAATCTCAAGCTCCCAGTGTAAAACGTACGCTCCTGCGGGCCTAACCTGTGCTGCCCCCTTCTCCTCCCACGTCTCTGCAGGCTCCCGGAAGGCTTCACCCAGCTGCTCGGCCTCACCCAGCTCTACCTGAACGACGCCTTCCTGGAGTTCCTCCCGGCCAACTTCGGCAGGTGAGTCACGGCAGCAGCGGGAGCTTCAGGGGTCGGCGCCGCCCCCTTCGGGTCGCCGTGTCGAGCGCGGTGGCCCTGCGGCCTCTTAGACCCGCCCACGTGATGTCTCAGGAAAGAGGCTTGATCACACAGCACAGCTATAATATGTCTGCATTTCCTGGTTGTGGGGCTTAAAACCCAGGCAGTTTAAATGGATGACTCAACAGCACAACCCGTGTGTGTGTGTGTGTGTGTGTGTGTGTGTGTGTGTGTGTGTGTGTGTGTGTGTGTGTGAGTGCATGTTTGTGAGAGAGAGAAAAAGGAGAATATTCATCCACGGACATGCAGTCACAGGGTAGAAAGTTAAAGCAGTGGTTCAATCAGGATGAGTTTTATAAATGCAGATGTGCATGGCAGATCTTGATACTAAAAAAGCAAGCACATACAAACAAACAGTAATTAGTTAGTTAGAATGTACTCGGTGAGATTAAAACGTTTTAAAACTTCTGCTGACTGCCTGAAGAAGATGTAGGCCTGAACCACGCTGAGTGTGCTCTTGTGCATTATTTTCATTGCCTTTGCTCCGTTTCCTTGAACGTACTGAGTTTGTGCTAACGAGCTCGAATAAAAGTTTGCTCTCCACTTGTTTTGATCATATTTGCATCGCTTTCTCATCTGTTTTTTTCCCCTGCCCTCAACCCAGACCTCACCACAGACACACCTTTGGAGATACAGAGATTCAGCCTGAATACGCTCTGCTGTTACACCCATACTGTGTGATAGACTTTGCCTCTCACCACCTGTCACTGACATAATATAACCTGTTTCCAAAGAATCATCACATCAAGGTTACAGTTTAAAGGGAGTAAAAAGATAATAAAGATATCAGTACCATCATACAGCAATGATTTGGCAGTAACTTATTTTGTCTCTGCCAGAAAAGGCACAGCTTAATGGATGTGAGGACAGCATAGGTATTTCAGTTTGACAAAACATGTTGTTTTGGAACCTTTTCCCATGTCTCACTCTACGTGGTGTTTTGTTGTCTTTTTTTCCCTCCCCAGGTTAACCAAACTGCAGATTTTGGAGCTAAGAGAGAACCAGCTGAAGATGCTGCCAAAGTAAGTCGACACCCCCTCGGGAGTTACGTAACGAGCGCTCACCCAGGAAGAGGCCAGGGCACCGTTACCAAACGGAGCGCCGGGCCGACCCGGCTGAAAGGGCCGGGTTTATGTAAGAAAAGACTGATGAGGAAGGAGTAGCCGGCTCGCCGCGGCATCGGATTCCGCCGGGTTACGTAACCGGTGGCCCCTGCAGCGGGGCGCGACAGGTTTCATAACCAGGCTGCGTCCAGGAGAGCAGGGGTGCGGAGATTTCGGGAGAGCACCCTGCCAGGGCTGGCCGATGGCAAGCCTGTGGGCCGGGTGGAATTCAGCTTCCTGGGGGTCTGGTTTCATCACACCGATTCATGTTTCAGGAGGTGGAAGAGGGAAAGAAATGAAGCCGGAGCTGGGGGAGGGGGGCGGAGAGGGCCTCCACAGAGGCACGTAACACACACACTCCCACTTCCTGGCACATGGACAGGCGCTGATACTCTCTCACTACATTACGTTACATCACTGTCATTTAGTAGATGCTCTTATCCAGAGCGACTTACAAAGTGCATCGAGTTAATTGGCATGCAAAATTGCACAAGCAGGACACCACGAACCACATATGACCAAGCGTCGGTGCCAGACGTAGTCCTGAGATCGTAAGCTCATGTTTAGGTCAACATGTAAATGCAGTATAAAGTGTAATATACACTAGGGACTACACCATTCCAAACACAATGGTAATACAGTATACTTCACACAGTAAACTACCACATATAATTACACACAAGCCTTTCACTCGCTCACGCTTATACTGATATCCTATGCAGATGTGTACTATCTTGTGACCAACCCCCACCCCACCCACCCACACCCCTCTTCCAGGTTTCAGCTGGAAGTTCAGAAGTTCAGAACAGGATTTTACATAGACTAGACTATGCTGCATTCCTTTCAGGGACCTATTTTTTTTCCCCTGGTGAGCTGAAGCAACCTGCCACAGCTCTCATAAGGTCCCTGAGAGAGACCGCATGCTTGCAGTTGAATGAACATCTCATTCGCTCCCCTCTCTCTCTGCCAAAAACACTTAAAAAAAAAAATAATAATCACTGGAAGAGCCAGTCGATATTTCTGACATCAAAATATCTGATGACTTGGGTGCTTTGCGTATATATGAAGAGGAATTAATTTGAAAACACGACTAGATTGATGTATAGAATCAAACATATTATCTTGTGCGTGCAGGAAAACAAAGGAATTTGAAATTATGTGTATCTGCACACGTCATGGAACACGATTCCTTGATTTAACGTCGTGCACCTTGTGCTTCTTTTCCTTTACTACCCATCTATCTCAACAAGTGCGTTCCGTTATTCACGTGCTGTGGGCTGGGCCGCAGCTATGACACAACTTTACGTAATTGCTAATTACATAATTAGCAAAAAAGACAAGGTCAGGCATTCGCGTTTCAGCGCATACATCAATAAAAGAACGCGCTGTCTCGTTACAGGGCACCAATAAATTAAAATTGTATAACCAGCAAAATGGGCAGCGTAGTCCACGTTAAAGCCGCTTATCATTTTCATACACGGCAGCAATACTGTACGTATGAGACCGTTGGATCAGCCGCGTTATGTTGTGAAAGGATGCTTCCAAGCGTGAGGCCGCGTACTTTACGTAAGCCAGAGCAGGAAGAAGATCAGTGCGACGGATGGGTTTGAAAGTGTGTCAATAGTGGAAACTGCGTGCTCATCAGAAGTGCTGCAGGGACCGATAGCACCCCAACTGACTGGTTACAAACTGCATGTCAAACAGCATGTAACCTCTACATTAAGGAACTGAGTGCCTATGTTGTTTGGTGTATTTCATTGGTCAGTTTTGTGTTTGTGCAATTAGCATCATACCTTCATTCGTTCTTGTGGTTGCCACAATCGCCGTGAGGCCGTTAAGCCTGGTTCTCCTGTTGCCATCGTGGCACTGGTGAAGCGTTTATCTGTTCCCGATACGACCCGGTCGGCACATAAAGGACTAAAGGGACTGTGAAACGTTTTTTTAACATTTTAGTCCTGCAGAGGGCTTTTCACCAGCCCTCTGCGGGACTGAGTCACCCGGCGACAGCGGAGCGTATTGTTTTTGTGCCTTTTAGATGGATATTGCGGTCCGCTCGTGAAATTAAATGCCGCGGTTTGAATTATTCACCAGCGTCGCTGCCCGCAGTCCTGTTGCTGTGTCTGCGTGTCAGAGACAGGCGCAGAGTGTTGCGTTTTACAACCGCGCTGATTATTAGAGAGATGCTAGAGAGAGCTTGAAATGGCACATCTCAGTGGGCGCGTCATTATAGAAATGGCAGATGTGATTACGGAGAGATGTTTTCTAACGGATCTGAAACGGTAAGCTGTGTGCATGAACTCGGCAGTCTCCTGCCCCAGTGGTTCACTCTCTGTTTTAGTCCCAAGATGCAGTAGGGGCTAAAATGTGCTTGTAGAAGCTGGAAGCTGGTATGAGAAATTATCGTAATGAGCAGAAGAAGTTACGGAGATGTTCTCAGGGGGGCGGTGCAGATCAGGTCAGAGCTGAAGCTGTATTACAGGCATATAAGATGACATCCCTGCAGGAACGTCACTATGCTTTGTGTTAATGCTGTGCTGTCATCAGCCATCCTCTCCAGGGATGAGGGCAAACACTGCAGATTAGCTTTAAAAGGCTTTGAAAACGTGCCTTGATTGTTCCATAGGAAATACTGTTACTTTAACTCTTTAGCTGCAGTGTTGTACAGTGTGTAGTGTAATGGTGACTCTCTCCCTCCCTCTCTCTCTCTGCAGAAGCATGCACAAGCTGACCCAGCTGGAGCGGCTGGATCTGGGGAGTAACGAGTTCACAGAAATGGTGAGTCTTGGAGCGTTGTCACGGTGATATGGGGGGGGGGGGGGGGGGGGGGGGCGTTCTTTGACCACGTTCCCTCCAGCTCTCCTCCTAATCCGGCGCACATGCCGAATCATGCAGCATTTCTGCCAAATCTCGTTCCAAATGTTATTATCCTGCAGCGAGACAGGGTGCCTCCACATGATTTCTTCAGCTGACAGGTTTTCACTGCGGTTTTATACCACATTAGCCTTGTTATGTAACAAACGCACTTGTTCGGCTTTGACTCGCGCCGTCCACATTTAATATGTCACTCATTTATTGACCTTTATTATTGATCTAGATTAGGAACGCTCCCAAGGGCATAACAGCAGCGTTCCACACCGAGTTTAACAAAACACAATCCTTTCATCACAGTCCCAGCGCTTGGAACTCTGGTTCCCAGGATTGACCAGCACTGTGTATTTTGGACAGAGTAGCAGGCAAACTCTGTTAAATCTCATCTTCAAAATAAGACAACAGTAAAACAAAGACAAAAGTAAGGCTAAAAAGCAGTTGTGCCAAAGAAAGCAAGTTGTTGGTACAGTGCCCTGCCTGTTTGTATTGTACGTAGCTTAGCCAGCGGTGCAGTTATGCATCTAGGCCGCACTGTAAGTGCGTGTTGTGGGTTTGCTGAATTGCGTGCTGTTGCTTTGGTGCGGAGTACGGCTGTTTGAAACTGGCTTTCCCTTCTCTCCCTCCGCAGCCTGAGGTTCTGGAGCAGCTCACGGGAATCAAAGAGCTGTGGATGGATGGGAACCGGCTGACCTTCCTCCCGGGGGTACGGGCACCGCTCTCCCTCTCTCCCCCTCTCCCTCTCCCTCTCCCTCTCCCTCTCCCTCTCCCTCTCCCTCTCCCTCTCTCTCTCTCTCTCTCTCTCTCCCTCTCTCTCTCTCTCTCTCCCCCTCTCTCTCCCCCTCTCTCTCTCTCTCCCTCTCTCTCCCCCTCTCTCTCTCTCTCCCTCTCTCTCTCCCCCTCTCCCCCTCTCCCCTCCGGCCCGGCTCTCAAAGCCTCTGTTCCCTTTGCAGCAGCGCCACACACTCGCCCGTGTACCTGTTCCGCTCTGTTAAAGTCTAACCACCGAAGTTACTGATTGATGGTCAGGAAGAGGCGTTGGCTCTGCTTTAGCCGAGAGCCGTTCACAGGGAACAGTGGCTGTAGGCCACACTTAGGTTTTTGGTGTTGCTGTTGAGCACCCGTGCTGAAGTTTGACAGTCCGCTGTTTTAGCTTGCAAAAATTGCCTCAAGGTCTCGGTCGGTACGTTCTCACTGGCCCGGCTAACATCCACATAACTGTTTGAATTCCTAAACTTTACTTAGAGTTGCCAAAGTTAATACACAGAGGCCAAGCCAAAAGAAGCAGATCTCCTTTATTCTGTGCATGCTGTAGAGATCTTTCCCCCTTCTGTAGTAAGTACCAGTGTTTGAGTGCACAGTATTAAGTTTCAGTGAAACACTGCTTCTGTGTTTTACTCAGATCTGGCCTCGGGGCATTTGGTTGCAGCCCTGCTTGCAGTCCTCATTAAATACTACACAAATTAAACACATCATAGTATGAATGTCTTTACCATCCTAAATTCGTCAGTGGAAACATTGCTTTGGAAACATGCAAGTGTTTGCTCCCACGGCACCTTGATGTTCTTATCGAAAAGGCCGGCCTTTTTTAAACGGGTCATAATTAAAGTGTTCTCTCTCCGTTAGCGCTGTGGCGGCTAACGGTAATTACCATCTGGCGCCCAGGATTAGGCTTAACGTGTCCAGACCGGGGGTAAAGAAAAGCCCGGAGCGAGCTGCGAAAATCTCAACAGAATTTAAATCCAGCTTCGGAAACGAGAGCATTCAGACTCCTGCTCTGAACTGAAATAAACCGCGAACAGAAAGCAAGGCTTTTCTGTGCCGGGTGCAACGCGCGGGCCCCTCGGCTGGCGTCTGGGAGCGCGCTGTGCGATCGGGCTGAAATCGAGCTCTCTGCGTTTATTGCTGTTTTGATTAAGCCTCTCGCGCGGGGGGCCCGCGGGAGCAGCCAGCGGGACGTGCTTTAATCAGCGGGAGTGTGTCACAGGATTGCAGCGAGAATCTGACTCTGCCTCTCAGGCTTTTCTTTTTTTAATTGTTCAGGACATTCCGTAGGCCACTAAATCCCAGGTGTATACCGACTTCACCGTTTCTCTCCCTCCCCCTGTTAATTATTCATTTCAGTCAGTAATTAAAGCAGGAAGTGCTCTTTTTTCCTATCCATGGAAGGGGAAGGTAATGTTATTTGTAATGTCTGCCACTGCCTGAGATGCTGTTTGTCTTATGCAGTTTTTGATGTATGGATCTGACATGCTGTGTAATAATAACCATAATAATCATAATCTATAAGGAGTGATTCGTGTGTGCTATCACAGAGCACTTAACGCAACTGCAAAGAAATTAAATACAATATAAAAAAATGACAAAATGATTGTCATCGGGTATTCCGTATTTCAGTTAAACTCAATTACAAGGCTGCTCAACTTGAATGTGATTATAAAACAATCCAATGACATTTTAAACATTAAAAGCTATAGATTGAAATGGGTTCTAGTGTATAGGACAGGGCAAGTCAACCATGTTGGTTTCTGTGGTGCTGCAGCTTGAGCAGCATGTCTGACAGAAGTCTGTTTTCTGTGTCTGTCTGTCTACAGATGATTGGCACTCTGAAGCAGCTGTCCTATCTGGACGTGTCCAAGAACAACCTGGAGATGGTGGACGAGCAGATCTCTGGCTGCGAGAACCTGCAGGACCTGCTGCTCTCCAACAACGCCCTGACGCAGCTGCCCGCGTCCATAGGTAACCGCAGCCTCGCTGATCCCAGAACAGCCGCACCGAGCCTTACCCGGGGACCCGCCGCGGCAAATGGCAGGTCACGCCCTTTAAAAGGTCCCCGGCGGGTCAGGAGGAAAGGCGGTGTCCCGGAGTCACGCAATATTGCTGGGGCAGGAACAGCAGCGTCTGCGTTGCTCAAAATAGCCAGTCTAGATTGCTGGAGAGGTGTCTGCGTTTGATCCCATATCAGGGTAATGAAGCCTGGCTTACAGTGACTCTGCATTTCTGGACCATACACTTGACTCCGCTGCTCTCAGCTGCTGCTGTCATTGATATTAGCAGCATGCAGTAGTGTGGTGTGGTGCTAACAGACCTGGAACTTACAGAAGGTTGTAGGTTCTTATACAGAGTACAGCACCTATGCATTACCCCAAAGAAAGCCTGAGTTGCTTAACCAAATATCCAGAAATCTGAATGGACATTATTTCAAATTTAGACTGTCACGTTACATAAGAGCATGTAAGCAAATAACCTAGTGTATTATTATACCAAGCAAGAAAGCATGGCTGAGTATACAAGTATGACGTTCACCCAGTAGATCAATCCCAACCGTGAGTGAATCTCTAACACCCATAATAAACTGATACACCGGACATGGAAATGATCTTGTAGAGACGATCTTGCAGCAGTTTTCCAAAGCCATGGCGGGCATTTTCCAGCCGAACCCGAGGTCTCTGCAAACATCCCACGTTCTCTCAGCCTCCTCCCATTTGGCTCGCCTCAGCGGAGCACCTGCAGCGCCGTCTCCGCGCCGTCCGGCAGCGATATCGCTCATCCCCCTCCCACGTGCCCGCGTGAGGGGCACGGGGGGGGGCCCGCCGCCCGTTTCAGAGGGGCCTCCTCGTTCCCCCTCACCCGCCGCCTCCACATTTCTCACAGCGCCCCACAGCTCCGCCGTTAAGCGGCGAACGCACATCCAATCAGCAAGTCTCACTCCCCGTCATTCTGAGGTGATGCATGTGCCGTAATGTAATCTCCTGCATTCCTGGATGTATGACCGCACATAACTTAAAGGTGTTTTTTTTTCCCTCCTCTTCTTCTTCCAACAAATATGAAATGCAGAGTCCCACTGCAGGAGCAGGCACAGGTTTCCTCTTCAGGACCTTAAGACGGTTACTTTAGTCTCATATTGGTGATAACGTAGTACTGTAGTGACGAAAACAAGATTAATTGAAGCTCATGTTTGATAATGCAGGGGGAAAAAATCTATCTTAAAATATGCACTGGAAAAAAATGTTGCCATTGGTAATATGAAGTTACCAAAACAGAGAGGGCAGTGTGTGCAGTGCAAGACACACGCAAAACATTTTTTTTTGCTATGCAATTATCGTAATCCAATCATGATATTGATGGCAACATGAAAGTATTTGACATTTTTGCATTACAGGAATCGATGTTCTAATGGGGAAAAACCTGCTGTCTGTAATTGAAAACCATTTCCCGTAAACATAGTCAGTAAACTGTCAAGCGTGAAAACTCGTTTGTGACTGATTGATCCACCTCATTCTCAGGGTCCCTGAAGAAATTGACTGCCCTTAAAGTTGATGAGAACCAGCTCATGTATCTGCCGGACTCCATAGGCGGGTGAGTACCTAACGGCACTTTGGAGTCGTACAAATACGGCTGTCACAGGGCAGCAGCTGCACTCCACATCCAGTCTACCAGCAAACCAGCGGCTCTCTGGGTGATCCAGCTCTCATTTAGGCACTGTGATGTTAGGGGATGTTTAGCATCATCATCTGTGAGGCCATAATCGGTTGCCCTGATTGGCTTCCTTCTCCTGCAGAGATCAGCTATCTAACCCGGTGCCCTCGGCCAGATTCTGCTGCAGATTATTAATGCAAATCCAGATCTGAATGGAGCTCTGGCGTGTGACAGCTGGCAGGTCTGCAAAGCCTCTTGATAGGGAGGTCATTTGGATCAGTAACGTTCGATCCTGATTCCCGCATCAGCGGGTGTCTGTGTTTAGAGTGATCAGGATCGATTAGTCAGAGCTGCGGCAGACTGGCGTGCGCGTTGAAGGCGTCTGTACCCAAGGTTACAGCCCCTCAGCAGCTGAAAGAACGAAAGTAAACAAAACGGAGTCCCTGACCCGTGATGATCCTGTGTTGGTCCTCCATCTGCAAGGCAGGATCTTACGCATCACCGCTCAGCACCACTGATTCATAAATAATTTGTGCCCACACAAGGTTTCTGAGTCAGATCGGATGTTGCCAGTGCAAACTGGGCTGGGCTGAGAACAGTGGCCGGCGTCTCTCGATTCGCTGAGAACGGGGGAAGTGGACCCGGCGTGGACCTGGAGAGAGATTGCATCTGAATGAGAGCTTTGTGTTGTCTGGTGTGGCCAAGATGTGCCTGCCAGTGCCGCCCGGGTCCTCGGTTCGTTTTCCTTTCCGGTGTTCCCCGATTCGCTCACGCTCTGTTTTTCTCCCTGAGCTGTTTCCAAACATCCTAATTATCCCTTATGTTGAGATAGATTTCCTAGTCCGGGATTAGGAAAAGCCAGGGCGGATTACTGATACGCGATTGCAGGGTCTCTGGTTTAATCCCCGTAAGGATTGTAAGGCACACTGATTAAACCTACTTAATCTTTGATTTCATTCATTCGCTTCACGTTTCACCCTCGGATCCGTTTTGGCCCTCCCTGCTCTTTGGCCAGATCCCGCGTTTCGAGGTGCTGAAATCAAATCTGCCCTGGTTTTTTAACTATGGGGAAGGTCAGTTGTCCTCATCTGTTGATTACTGTCCAGCTGTTCATCTCTATATATCAGATTGTATCAGAGTTTTCATCATAAGCTATGGAAAAGGGAGACCTCTGTGTTGTAAATTGTAAATGCTACAAGATGGCTGGGTTTACAGGACAGGACAAGAGGAATGATTCTGTATCCTTAGTAACTGAATTGATCGACATTTTTGCTTTATGTTGAGTTATGTGCCTCCGTTGTTTAAACCAGACATTTAATCACAGGAACCTTGTGGATTTAATAATCAAAACAGCACCTGTAGGTCTCGTAATGGAACAGGAAAGAACGCAGAGGTCACGGTTTCCCTTGTGGTTAGAACGTACTCAGGTTCCGACAGGTCTCCGGAACTATTCTTAGCCAGGCAGCCAGCAGGGCTCCCTTACAGCACGGGGAAGGTCACGTCCCCAGGCTGGGCCACGCGCATAGCGCTGCTGCTGCCGATGTAATCCCGCTCCGGTTCCTTGCTTCCCTCGGTCACGAGGGAGAGCGCTCTCGTGCCGGCCGTTTTATTTGTCGGCACGGCTGAGCGGTGGCCGGACGGCTCCTCCTTAACACGCCCAGAGCTCTGTGAACGCTCCCCGCCGCTCCGTAAACGCTCCCAGCTTGATCGCGCTATCTCTGCACGTATCGCTCCATCCTGCCACGCTGACCAACAGCTGGTTGTTTCGTTTCATTACGTACAGCTGAACCGTCTCGACCGAACCACGTGGAGCGTGTCCCTTTAAAACGCGGTCCAGTGCATGCGCGTGTGATTTTCGCATACAGTGTGCTTTGCTTTAAACAGTACCACAGTACCAGGATTTTCACCGGACTCCTTCTGTTCATTAGCTTGCGTTCATCTGAGATGTTTGCTTGCTCGTTTTTAGTGAAGTGCCTAAACTTCGCAAACTTAGTGAACTCGCCTCACAGAATATGAAAAGGAGCTTGCTTGTTTTGTTCAGGCTGATAGACGCTGTCCTCTCGTTTCTCAGAGTCTCACAGGAGGGTATGTGAGGGCACCATTTTCGGGTCTGTTTGTATGCTTACTGCTCATTGTTGAACTTAAGAAAAATGCTGTCTGCTTGCCAGATTCACTGGCTCAGTTTCAAATCTCAGGAATTTATGTGCTATATTTCTTGAATGTATTTTTGAAGCGTATTCTTGGCCATATACAGCATACACTAGCTCTTGTGATTTCAAAAGAGAAACTTTTTCATTTAACGTAGTTGAGAGGAACATTCTGGCTAATCAATATGCACATGGGGGTCCCAGTGTGCCATTGAGGACAAAACGGCTCAATAATGGTCCATTTCCCTTCGAATAACAAATGAGGTGCATACAACTCAGGACATTAATTATTATTAATATTTGAGCAGCACAGTCCAATATCAACAAGTGCAATGTTGGCTCATTAACAGGGCAGGTCTGAGTTTGTTTCTGTGATGGAACAAGATGAGCCAGCCCATGAACACACAAGCTGAAAATGTGTGAGTTTGGCATAGTTTCAACACCGCTTTCTGTAGAAGACCTGGCACTAATAAGCAGCCTTCTTACCGGTGCCTCTTTTAAACACAGCAGTGAAATACTGTCTTTGTAGTTCCCGTCATTGAAATCAATCTCCGAATCAAAGCTGTAATGATAGTTTTCACCCTTTGCCCACAGGCTCAAGGGCCTCGCTGTTTAATAATGCATTGCTACAGTGGTGGGTGCTTAGCTGGGAGCTGCCTGCAGTTGCGAGGCAGACAGCGGCGAGTGGATACACCTACGCAGGGCAAAGCTGAAGTCGAAGAGTTCTCACCCCCCCTCTCTCCGCCCGCAGGCTCACGGCGTTGGACGAGCTGGACTGCAGCTTCAACGAGGTCGAGGCCCTGCCCTCGTCCATCGGCCAGTGCGTCAACCTGCGCACCTTCGCCGCCGACCACAACTTCCTCACCCAGCTGCCCCCAGAGGTGAGAGGAAGGAGCCGGCCTCTTATGAACCCTCCACCTCTCCCTCTCCCTCTCCCTCTCCCTCTCCCTCTCCCTCTCCCTCTCTCTCTCTCTCTCTCTCTCTCTCTCTCTGTGGTGTTATAATCGTGAACTGAAGGGAGTTCAATATTTCGCTCACTGTCTTCCACCGTCCAGATTCTGTTCTGTAACAGTTCTGTAAGAGTTTCAGTGCACTCAAATGCAGTTGAACATTTTGATCTGATACTTTTGATTCGTGACACAAATGCAGTTTTACAGCAAGGAGCGTTCAATACTTACACTGTAAGCCCATCAGAGAGGGACCCAGATTGGTTGCTCCCTGAGTTACTGTTTTGTAAATAGCTGGGCCTGGTGATGAGCTCGGGTGTTTGTACAGCCCTGCTGTTTGGCATGTTTGACTGCCCTCTCCTCTCCTGTCCTCTCTTCTTCTCTCCTCTCTTCTCCTCTCCTCTCTTCTCCTTCCCTCTCCTCTCCTCTCCTCTCCTTCCCTACCCTCTCCTCTCCTCTCTCCTCTCTTCTCCTCTCCTCTCTTCTTCTCTCCTCTCCTCTCCTCCCCTACTCTCTCCTCCTCTCTCCTCTCTCCTCCTGCTTCCCTTTCATCCTCTCCCCTCTCCTCCTCTCTCCCGCCTGCAGATGGGCAGCTGGAGGAACGCGACCGTGCTGTTCCTGCACTCCAACAAGCTGGAGTCGCTGCCAGAGGAGATGGGGGACATGAGCAAGCTCAAGGTCATAAATCTCAGCGACAACAAGTGAGTCTCCTGCTGCCGTCTGTACCCCCCCTCGCTGCCTGCTAATTGGGTTGTGGGGGGCTGGCGGGGAGTTGCGCACGCCCCGGGCGACGCTCGTGACCCGCGGGGAGCGTCGGAGTGGTGCTATAGCTTTGCCACGTGAGGCCATGCAGGGTGCGATCTCGCCCATCTTAAAGTGTGGGGACAGGGTGTGTTGAGGCTGAGCGACTCTTCTTGAAGAAGCAGGCCCTTCAGACCGGGGGAGGG
Organism: Megalops cyprinoides; assembly: GCF_013368585.1. Classification (NCBI taxonomy): domain Eukaryota; kingdom Metazoa; phylum Chordata; class Actinopteri; order Elopiformes; family Megalopidae; genus Megalops; species Megalops cyprinoides. The sequence continues at coordinate 17,981,156 of NC_050587.1, read as the reverse complement.
GACTGCATGCTGGGTAATTGTAGAGAGAGCGTGGGGGGGGTAGGCGAGTATCAGCGCTGGGTGAGCGCTTCAAACTCTGAAGCACCGAGCACTCACGACTGCCCAATCAAGCAAGACAAACTTTTGAATTGAACTTGTGCATAATTGTAATGATAAATGTCTTTTGTCTGATCACTTCCTGTGATACAGACAAGACACAGATGCTATTATTAGCTGTTATTCAGAGCTGTGTAGAAGTAGTGAACTCTACAATTCAATATGACAGCAGGTGTCAGTGTATATGAAACTGAGCTTAATGTGTTCAAAGGCCAAAGGACTCAAGTTTATAGTTGAGCGCAGTCTCTTTCACTTTCACCTTGTTCCAGTATTTGCTTGTATTTTGCTGACCAGACAAAAACCCTTTTGAATGAAAAGTTCAACTGAAGCACTGAAACAGTCATTTTACTGTTGTTAAAGCCAGGTGGAGCAGTGTTATGAGGACTAGGTGTGTGTTATTAGAACCGTCTTATTAGAAGTGTTATGTTCATTTTTATCATTGATGTGCTCTAGTCACTGTTGGTTATTGAGGTCATTTAAATGGCAGGTAATCTCTGACTAGGAGGTAAAAGTGAAGCTCTTCTCATGGATTTTTAAGTACGCTTTTTATTTACATGTGTATATACATTATATGTATGTGTTATGTATCTGTGTGTCACTGGAAGGGTTAAGGGATGTCACCGGGCAGATAGAATCTTTGTGGCACGTTACTTTCATAACGCTCCTGGCAGGTACCTGGATTGCCCCATTAGCAAACTCCAAATCCCAAACAAAGGTCTGCTCCCTTCTGCCGAGCGCACGGCAGCCGAATGGGTAAGCGGATAAAGCGGTGCGGTAATGGGCTGCCCGGTCTGCGTGTTTGCTTAGTTTACTCCACTGCACGGTAATTTGGTTTATATAAAGCGGCCTCCATTGAATGCTAAATGGGTTTCTAAACAAAGAGAGGCCGGCGCTTCCAGTGCAAACAGGACCTGTGGGGGCGCCGGGCCGCGCTGCGAGCCTCTGAAAGGCCGTGAACGAGCCCGGGGCATCGAGAGACGCGGGAGGGCCTGGGAGTACAGCGGTAGCGCAGGCGAGCTTTAGAACTGGTTTAGATTACACTTCCCCTGTGTAGAATAACACCGATGACTCACTGGCTGACCTGAGGACCTCAGCGGTTGAGTAGGAAAAGGAGATGAGGGACGGATTAAACAAGCAGGGAATCGGCGCTGTGCTCGTTTCAGAAGCGCACTTTGAATGGGAAGAGCAAGCAGAGATGTTTGAACAGGTACCTACCTTCGCTTTGTCAAAGAGCGTGTTTGAAGACGCACGCAGGGTGCTCAACGCAAATTCGGTTGCCCTGTGGCTAAATGGCTCGCGCCGTTAGCACGTCATGCGTTGGGAGTCTGATCCATGCGGTTCACCGAAACCCACACACAGCCCAGTTCCTCCCAAGAGGCGGATCAGTGGAAAAGCAAAAAAAGGCTTATCAGGGGTGTCTCCCACCCTCTGTCAGTTTGAACAGATAACTGTGTTTGCCATGTCTTTAAGCCAAGCGTATGAAGAAACGTGCCGTGTTCCTGCTTTTAGAGGCGTTTGCGTGGAGCAGCACAGTTAGAATTTGGACTGTGACTATAAGACATGTGAGTGGTTGGTCTGAGGGGGGGGGGGGTTGTCTCTAGGGCTTACTTACAGGTCTCATTCATGTCTGCAGTAACACATTTCTGCCAGTGGCTTAAAATGAACTAAACCTCTCATGGTTGAACAGGCAAACTCATTCAGATCTGAGCCCAGATTCCCACTGAATACAACAGGGAAAAAAAAAGTTTTTCTTGTTCTCACGGCTTAACAGAGACCTCTGGTTAAAGTCTATGATTTGTTATGATTTGCCTTATATATGGATTCGTAAAGTCATGCCCTGCAAGCTGGAAAAAGCTGCAGCTCAAGCTCCAGCTCATAGCTCTGATGATGTCACTAGATTATTGCACACTGCTCAAAGTCATTCACTTGTTTTTTTTTTTTTTTTTTTTTTGGCCCTGAATGCAAAAGGTGGATGATATGATCGATCGCTATTGCAGTGAATGTGATTTTTTTTTTTTTTTTTTTCACCCCCGTCTGATCTGGCAAAGGTTACATGACACCAACACACAAATATCTGACCTCCTGCTTGTTGGGGCTTGGCATTTTCTCTGTTTCCTTCATAACTGCCCTGGAATCTTTGATCAAAGAGCTCAACCTCAGTTGTTTCAGTGAAAATTCAGCCATCAAAACAAGGTCTTTTATGCAAGTGTAAATGTCAGCACATTACTTGACAAGGGCCTCTTCTGTGCAGATGGGTAATGTGTTGAATAATTATGCTCTCTGTGTGCTCACTGATGTAGGTGCTTTCTCTGCTGTGACTGGGTCTCATTTCCTTCCTTCCCTTTCCACAGGCTAAAGAACCTGCCCTTCAGCTTCACCAAGTTGAACCAGCTGACGGCCATGTGGCTATCCGAAAACCAGGTGGGGACTTTTGTGTTTGTACCGTTCAAATTCCCATTGCCCCTGCTGTTCCAGTTGTCCCAGCTGTTCGTTTCTGTTGCTTAGCAGTTGGGACAAAAAAAACAAAAAACTTTGACACAAACAAATTGAAAACAGGTATTGCTGCTTGTAGGGGCGGCAGTGCAGTATAGTCGTAAGGAGAAGTATTCATAACCGAAAGGTTGCTAGTTCAATTCCATTAGGGGGCACTGATGTTGTAACCTTAGGCGAGGTACTTAACCCACAATTGCCTTAGTTGATATCAAGCTGTATAAATGGGTAACATGCAAAAAACTGTATACTACGTAAGTCGCTCTAGATAAGAGTGACTGCTAAATGCCGATAATGTAATGTAATGTATACATATAGACAAGCATTTACAGCTGATTGCTGGTCCTGAGATGGCCCCTGTATCAGAGTGCTGTGGGAGGGTTCCTTGAGCGGACAGTGGGGGTGTTGCTCCACAGAACACTCGGAGACAGAGCAAATATCGAGAGGTCCTCTTTCAGTTATCCCAGCCCTCCCGCCAGTGTGTAATGAAGTCTGCGAAACGTTTCATATTTATGACCTGGAAAACCCTGCTGCTTTTGCGCTGTTCCGAGGTGAATGTGTAATTAGCGATGCCGCGCGGAGAAAGGAATTGGCTCGCAGCTGTTTTCCATGCCTTTGCGCACGGGAGGGGGGGAGAGTCTGCGATCGAGGAGTCAGAAGCGCTCTTCCTAAAGTTGCAGGAAGACTCGCCCCGACAGCTGAGAATCGAATTATCCCGTTAAAGCGCAGCGAGACGGGGGGACGCGGCCTCGGAGTAATAAAACGCTTCCGCTGCGTCTAATCTGAGCCCGCCATATGGCGAAAGGGCCGAGCTCCAAGGCCCGCCGCCGCAGAAGGGGCTTAGAGGTTCACCAATGAAAAAGCCCTCCAGAGGAAGTGAAAGCATTTCATCCCTTGAACACTGGGAGTGTTGATGGGTTTTGAGAAGAGAAAGAGGGAGCTTTTTTCCCCCCCTCAAAGCGGTACATGTTATACTGCGAACGCATGTGAACCTTTAACGGTTTCTCTCGCCGTCAGCAGTTTTCAGTGACGGAGACCTGTGGCCGTGTATGGCTAAGTGAAAATGACCTCTAGCCAGCTGGGCTTTGTATTGATTCCTATCTGGAGCCGCTGAAAGCTCTCGGTGTTTAATGAGCAGCTTGGACATCTGAGGTTTTATTGTCGGGACACTTTTAATGAAAGCATTCATCAATTGGCCTTAAGAGATTTCCTGCCCAGTTCCTCTCTTTCATGAGCACACGATCAACAAACAGCAGCCACCTAGCTTTCGTGTCATACCGGACTGAGTGAGAGACCACAGTGAGTCACATCAAGATATGTATGAAAATAATGAGGTGTATGTTTCCTGTAATTTACTAAGCTCTAGTTTCTATGTTTATTACAGTAAAGTCTGAAGATAGGAATTTAAAAAGCACTGATACATGACTAAGGAAATGTTCTTGTTTTAATAATGAAGTTCCAAATGTGTTTCACTGTTGGTTCCAGGTTTTTGCATTATTACTAAGCAAGCATGCAAACAGACTGGTACATATGCTGTAGTGTGATGGGGTAGTTTTAGTCAAATCAAGGTAAACAGGGCACCTTGTGGGGGTGGGGGGGGGGGGGGGGGGTGTAATATTGGAAGGCCTTGGATTGGCCTTAGATTGATAGTGTAGTTACTGGTTAGTTATACAGAATGCCTGGATGTGATGTCACAGTTGTAAAAAATTGGTCTGACGACATCACTTTCTGTCCTACAGTCGAAGGCGCTCATCCCCCTACAAAAAGAAGAGGACCAGGAGACTCACAAGACTGTGCTCACAAACTACATGTTCCCTCAGCAACCCAGGACCGAGGAATGTGAGTACCCTGCCTAAACCGAGAAAGAGGGTCCATGACAGCCGCTTACACACAGCCTGTCCAAACCTACGTGAAATAACAGGACTGAAATGAGAGGAAGAGCACTCACAACCAAAAACTTCCGAGCCTGTGCAACACAGTGTCACATAGGCTAGGTCCAAAGGGAAAGTTAGTGGTGATCACCAACACACCTGCCTAGTGATTTCATGCCTCAGTAAAGTAACCACAGATGTTGTGTGAAGCTTTTCTTAACTCTCCTGACAAACCATGTACTACCCTTGGACATGTGTCCCTGAATTGCCGTGTCTTTCATAATCCCAAATTCAGGGAGTACCCTACTGTACAGCCTACACAGCAGCAGAACAGTGGTTCTCATAGCAGTACTTCATCCAAAGCACGGCTCTATTTTTGCCAGTAATTGGATTATGAAGCTGCTGTTGATTTGAGGAACATGGGGACGGCGCTCGTGGAGGCAGCACTTGTTCTGCCAGAAGTGGCTGTCAGCATGGAAACGGTCTGCCCGCCGTCACCGTCACGAACGGATGGCCCGTCCCCCATGGGGTCTCCTGCTTAATGGCTTCATCTCCGCCGCTGCGGTCTGCGCGGAGATCATACGCGGTGACGGGAAGCAGCTGACGCAGAAGCGACGTTCTCATTGGCCGTGTCCGTGAGATGCACAAACAGAATGTACCGAAGCGAATTAAAGGCTAATTGTTTAGACAGGCAGGTAGACCGATGTTTGCGTAAAATGAATTGAAAAGCACATCTTTTGCCGATCAGAGCGTGACTGACGGGCCGCCTGTTAGCCGGGGGGTCAGGATCAACACGGGCCGGTTTTACCTTTTTTTTTTTTAATCGAGATTGGCTCGATTGGGTCGGAACGGAACGCGTCTGTGCGGAGCGTGTAATTGAAAAACAGGCCCTCCTCGCTGTGGGGAGAGCCGGCGTATCTCGAATTGGAAAGCAAACAGATTCCAGGGGGGAAAGGGGGGATTAAAAAGTCTTAACCTGTTTCCTAGCAACCCGACTTCAAACTCCTCCACGAAGAAAGGCAACTTCTTGGCGGTAAACCCGCCCTCCGCAGTTCAGGGAAAAACACCATGTCCTGAGCGCGACGGGGGTTCTAAAAACATGTTTACTGTACCCGTCCCCAGCACCCACTGTGCCAGCACATGCTTCCGTAAGGAGGCAGGATCAATGCTCCTAATACCTCAGCATAGCATGCAAACAGGTATTGCTCTCGTTTGGAGGTAAAAGAGTTGCTTTTAGACAACTGCAGGACCATTGCAGATGGTTCATTTTCTCATGTGTGGAGGTTCAGGTGGTGTGCAGATGAGCCTACATTAGCAACCAGTGTATGAGTGAGTAGGTCATGACGGGATTATGGCTGGGTAGAACCCAGCAACGACTTTTTTTTTCTATCCTTGAGAGTGTGTATAAGAGTGCGAGTGAGTGTATGCGTGTGTGTGCGCGTCTACCCCCTGACGTGTCCCTCTCTCCCCCAGACATCCCGAACTCGGACAGCGAGAGCTTCAACCCCTCCCTGTGGGAGGAGCAGCGGAAGCAGAGGGCGCAAGTGGCCTTCGAGTGCGACGAGGACAAGGACGAGAGGGAGACGCCCCCGCGGGTCAGCACCGGGCCGCCGCTTCGCCCGCCCACGCGGCTCTCGCACCGCTCGAGCGGCGCGCTTCTCCAGGGAGACGCAGGCTGTGGAAAACGGCCAGCCCACGCAGTGTCAGATGCCCTATCTCGCGTTTCTTTCTCAAACTTGCCTCAGTCTCGAGGGTCTGGGTAAAATACGAGAGCGCGGCCCCTAGGATTCCTGTCAGCCGGGGCACGTTCGGTCAGCCTCTCTAATCGAAATCGCCCCCCCGTGGTTAATGTCAATATTCTGCGTGGTGTTTTAACACACAGACACCAAATCAGCAGGTAGTCTTTACAGTATCAGAGTCAGGGTGAGTTCAGGATGATCACGAGGATCAGGGAAAGTGCAGTGTGATAAGTGTGCTTTCATTCCTGTATGAGTGCACTTGTGCAGCAAATGATGACCCTGCTTAAATGACCGACAATGTACAGTTCAGAGCAAGCTGAAAGAGAGGCGAGACTTCCATTAGTGGCTGATGTGCTCTGCTCAGGCAGTGTTTGAGTATAAACAGATTGCTTTCACCTTAAAGACAGTCCCAAGGAAAGGTCCTGTAAGCTGTGCCCCTGTTTGACACAGAGAGAATGCGCTCTCCAGACTCACATTGATCTGTGTTCTGCTGTTTGGGCCATTGACATGCAGTCATCATATATTGAATTTTCCTTCAGCCTCTTTACCTGGCTCTCTTCACTTTAATGAAGTATTGTTGGTTTGTCATTACCTGCACCCTGATCTTAATGCAATCCTTATCAAAGACGCCTGATGTGAATTTGAGTCGAAACTCCTCATTTCATTTGAGCTTGCAGACACTGATTGCGGCAGACTGTTTAAATTCAAAGCGACTTTCACTAAGTAACTGGGCCATGCGTAGAAAAATGAGTTTAGTCTCCGGGCTGCCAATATCTGATGGCCTAAAATCACCTGAAACTGACTGATACGGGTTGCAGAGTACATGGGTATAGGCACAGACTATCAAGTAACACACAGCATCCATCCAAAAAGCAAGGTGCACGATACAGCCAGCCAGATGCGAACGCATGCGCGGAGCTTAGCGAATGATTGTCGTGTTGCTTCACTGTCCCAGGAGGGCAACCTGAAGCGCTACCCAACCCCCTACCCCGACGAGCTGAAGAACATGGTGAAGACGGCCCAGTCCGTCGCCCACCGGCTGAAGGACGACGAGTCGAGCGACGAGTCGGGCAAAGAGTCCAAGCCTCTCCTGGCAGTGCGAGACGTCGGGGTCAAGGTCTGTGCTGCAGTGCCTGTCATTACACCACTCTACTTACTGTAATAACCAGATTTTCAGTGCTGAGTTTCTGCCTCAGCTATAGGATGCTGGGCCACAGAACAGACTGAACTGGGAATTGCTTTTCTCAGCTGTAGCGGTGCTGTATATGTGTGTGTGAAATTAAGGGTGGATTGTAAAATGGGGTTGAGGGAATGTTACCAAAGGTGGGGTTATTTTAGAATATTGACAGTTTGCAAGATGGGCACAAGGGGCCCCATCTGATCATCGTTTGAAAAATAGGTAGATTCCACTGTCCTGTTCCTCTCTTGCCGGTTAGACACGATGTGTGATGCCGCCCGTGTCTCGGTCTCGTTGGTCAGGTAATTGAGAACGCCTGTAGCAACGGGACGCCGGTCGAGATGGAGCAGAAAGCCACCATGAACAGCATCCAGAACCCCAGCACACCTGAGCCAAGGGACCTGGCCGAGACCCAGAACACGCAGAGGATCCTGCTGAAGACCTCCGACAACCCGAGAGCCATGGTCAACCACGAGGACACGCTGGAGGTGCCCAGCATATATTATGACATTATTAGCATTTACCAGGTGCTCCTATCCAGAGCAACATACATAGGTCACAACTCTCACGTGTTATCCATTTATACAGCTGGGTATTTACAGAGGCAGTTCTGGGTTAAGTACCTTTCCCAAGGGCAGAGCAGCAGTACCCCCAGGGGGAGTCAAACCAACTTTTTGGTTACCCTGCTTTTGGTTACCCTGCTTGCCCTGCTCTTTACAACTAAGCTACACTGCCACCCAGCATAGAAACAAGTCTCTTATCTGTCCTTTTACAGATTACGGCAATACGTACTGCTGGGAGAAGCCTGTATCTCTTACTGTTTTTTTTTTTCCCTCACACTTGTTATCGCACCATTTTGATATACATCATGCTGAGCAATTGCAGCAAGCAACACTTAAAGAGCACAGAGGATCATTAAATGACCATGTTGGTGTCAATGCTAATGCCTGCTCTGTCAACAGTGAAAGAAATGTATGCAATATAGCTCATGTCCTGTATTTCTCAGTTAGACTGCAGCCTATCAGAAAAATGCATGCAATTCCAAAATGCCAATTCGGCTGTCTGTTGTGAAGGAGTTTACCTCCTCCACACATTGCTTCTGCTCAGGTCCTTCTCTGCAGGTCTATAGTCAGTAGTATAATTAGCAGCATTAGCAATAATAATATAGATCATTTCCTGTACAGTCTGTATTCTCTGTGGTTAGTGGTTCATTTCTAATAGTCATGTATAACCATATATTCCTTCTCGTGTGGAAGAACTTTCCTGCACAGAGGAATGAGGATTATTTCAATAATTTGGCATGTATATTAAGCATCATGTCAGTTATTTACTTGCGTGATCATTCGCGTGGCTTATTGTATGTCGTAGCCCTCTTCCGTGCCATGTCGAAAGCCCATGGCAGGTCATGTTGAACTTATCCAGAAGAGGTGTAGTTTCAGTTTTAATGAATGCTAGAAAGACCCAGTACAGCTGCTTAACGTGGCTGTCTGCCTGCTTTCTCTGCCGTCCCCACCCCCAGGACTCTGAGGAGCTGTCCTTTGAGGAAGAGGAGGAGATGAAGATTGCCGAGATGCGGCCGCCGCTGATTGAGATCTCCATCAACCAGCCTAAGGTGGTGGCGCTCACCAAGGACAAGAAAGGTGACCGGGCCTCGCGTGCGCTGTGCACTTCAAATGCACACCAGTGTTCTGTCCTTTATCCAGCCGTGACGTCACTGGGGTGCATCGTTTTGTTATATTGTGCTGTTGGAAGGTTGTCCATCTTACAGATATCGGCCAATCGTGCGTCGATGATGAAGACGAAATGACGGAATGTTTCATTCTTCATTCTTCGTTCTGGCAGACGACAGCAAGGACGCAGACTCCCTGCTGGACGAGACGGTGGCCAACAGCAACCAGAACAACAGCAACTGCTCGTCCCCGTCGCGCATGTCCGACTCGGTGTCCCTGACCACCGACAGCAGCCAGGACACCTCCCTCTGTACACCCGAGAGGGAGGCCAAAATGCCCCTGGAACCTGCCACCAGGTGATGTCGTCTCAGACTAATGAGCATGTCACAGGTGTCTCTCTTAATATTGCTTCCTTTCAGTCTGAAAAGGAAGATAAATTGCTCTCTGCAATAAGGTCATTTGAATTTCTTGCCATGCTTTTTCTCGAAAAACTGAGGGTGTAACTAGTGTGTCATCGTGTCTAGTAGCTTTCAGTGCCTTTTACATGTAAATGGACCTTTATGTTTACTCTGACACATGCCTAAGCATTAAAATTTGTCTAGCTTAAAGCAGAATAGATGTTGACTCTACTTTGTTTTGAATATTAATTGTAGTATCTTCAAGTCAACAATGGTGTCATCTTCAAAACAGCCTCTCTTCGGTATAACAATCAAAATTTTCTTTTCAAAATAACATTCAATATGATCAGCTTCATAGTCTGCTGGCTAAAGAACAGAGATTGTTCCCGTATGTGAGAAAGTGACACTCTCAGCATATCATTTAATAGGAGATGCTGTGAAGATAGGGTGCTGTGACTAATCGACCGAGATGCCCGTTTCGTGATAAGTGAATTAATGCAGTGCCTCTCATGTTTTCGATACCAGGCAGGAGGATGAGAACCTGAACCAGCTGAAGGAAACGGCCCCCCTCCTGCAGAATGGCAACGGGTCTGACACATCTCTGCAGGCCTTGCTGAAGAGCCAGCAGGAGTACGAGTCGAGGCCAGAGAAGACGAGCGACTTCGACCTTTCCGTGGAGGAGAGGCTGGCGCTCATCGAGAAGGGCATGGACCTGAGCGACAGCGTGGGGGACCCCTACAGCAAGCTGGACCAGATCAACATGAACGTGTCCAAGCCGGCGCCGGACAATGCGGGGCTGCTGGAGAGCCTGGAGCAGGCCAGGAACGCGCCGTCCCAGGAGGACCTCAGCAACAGCTCCGCGCTCAACAACAACAATGCCAAACCCGCCGCTGGGCACCTGGAGAACGGGAACCAGCGGCACGCCCCGGCCGACTGCTTCAACGGCCGCGCTGAGGAGCCCAAGGGGTCGCCGGCGAAGTTGGAGGCGGACAGAGCGGCCGCCATGATGGGCGTGGCGGCCAGCAGCGACATGTCCCTCTCCCGGAGCACCGAAGAGCTCTCCCCCCAGAAGAGGAGCGCCCCGCCCCCTGTGGTGAAGTCGCAGAGCATCACCAACATGGACGCGGGCGGGATGAGGCTCTACAACATGGACGCCGACAACGGGCTGTGCGAGGCTGGGGGTCCGGGCAGGGGCCCCGGGGCGGCCCCCCAGGGCCAGAGCATCGTGCGCAGCAAGTCCGCCTCCCTCCTGAGCGACCAGCCCCTGCAGGTGTACCCGGGCTCCTCGGCGTCCTCCTCCGACCTGCTGTCCGCGTCCAAGCCCATGGCCAAGTACGAGCCCCGGGTCCCGGTCCCGCCCCAGTACAACGTCCAGTACACCAGCGCCGCCGTGCCCAAAGACAACCTGTGGACCCAACGGACGCCCGTCCCGCCCGACCAAGCGTACCTCCCCCCCCAGCACTCGCTGGCCAACACCAACTACTCCAACCGCAACAACGCCCCGCCGTACCCCTTGGCGGCGCAGCAGCGCGCCCCGCCCTACCCCGGCGACATGTGGGGCAAGGACAGGCTCCTCCCGCCGCGGGGTGCCCTCCAGAGGCAGGGCAGCGGCTCGTCCTCCACGGGCCTGGCGGACCCCCGGCGGATGCACCCGCCCGAGGGCGAGTACGTGACCTACCGGGACATCCACGCGCTGGGCCGCGGGCCCCTGCAGATGAGCCAGGCCTCCCAGCGGCCCCTGTCGGCCCGCACCTACAGCGTGGACGGGCCCGCCGGGCCCCGCCCGCAGAGCGCCCGGCCCCCCGTGCACGAGCTGCCCGAGAGGACCATGTCGGTCAGCGACTTCAACTACCAGCACGGCAGCCCCAGCAAGCGGCCCAACGCCCGGGTGAAGTCGGAGCACTCCCTGCTGGACGCGCCCGCCACGGGGAGGGTGCCCGCCGACTGGAGGGACCAGGTGATGCGGCACATCGAGGCCAAGAAGATGGAGAAGGTACGCGCCCCGCTCCGGCAGTCCCGGTCACCCACGCGCCATCCTGAAATGCAGGGATGTTTCACAAGTCCGATTCCTAGCAGTCTCAGGCAGAAGGGGCTTGGCTGTCCTTCTGTTAAAGAGCCCTGAGATCTGGTGTCAGCGTGGCTCACCGAAAGCACAACCTTTGTTTCCAAGTCCTGCTGTATGTAAGCAGATTACAATGGTAACGAGCAAAGCATGTGGTGACACATTAGACAGGCTCACAGCTGTGGTGCGATACGGCCCGCTGTCACTGCAGCAAGTGTCTCAGCACACTGAGTTCAGCTCAGTTCGATTTTTCGTTTGAAGGTATTTATGGAGGGCTTTGCATTCAGACTGTGCTCCCTCGAGAGTGGCGGAGGTGTGGCTTTCCCCTCTAGCTGAGGTGGCTCCTCTGGGGCTGTGAGGCTGTGGCCTTGGCGCTCTGGGCTAAACCTGTGTGGGAGCAGAGTGTAACGCGCTCTATGACCTGACACACCTGAGGGTCCTCCACCACAGCTTCAGAAGGTGTGAGGGAGGGGTTGTCAGGCCTCATGCTCCGCACCTCCCTGGGGTAGCAGCAGCCTCTTTACTCTGCAGGCACAAGGAATTATGGGTAGTAGAAAGAGCTTGTGCAAATTCTGTGGTTTTCCTCAGAATGCCACAATATCATAGTGGTTTTTAAGAGAGGGGCCTAAGATTATGTGTTTAGAATACTTCCGTATTTAAAAATAACATGCTCAGATGAAGTTCAGAGCTGCAAATTTGGAACCATTGTGTGCACCACCATTGATACACCCATTTCAGGTGATTTTGTCACATTTATCATCCATATAGTCTGTGACATGATAATCCTTTCAGATTAACCTATCAAACAGGAATTTAAACATGTTGAAATTTAAAATCCCGTAATGTGATTGATTGTTGTTTGTGCTGTAACTTCTTGTACAACGGCAGAAGATAGATCACCTAGACTTCAGTTGAACGTTAAATCCTTGATTCCTAAAGTCTTAAAGATGCAGGTGTCTTCAAAAAATAACATTGCGTATGTGTGTGGGTCTGATGTCTTTTGGCAGTGTGGCTTTTGCCAGTGAACAATCCTATCTGAGCACTAACACATTGTTGCCATCACTTCTGTTCTGAGGCGTGAGAATTTCAATGCATGCTGACGGAATGCACGAATGGAATGTGTTTACGTGTGTGTGTGTGCGCGTATGTGTGGGTTTTTTTAACACATCCTGGTGTAATGCATGCCTACTAAAGTGTCCATGTTGAATCTGTGTCCCTCTCTGCTCAGAGCATGCTGTCTCGGTCCTTTAATTCCAATTACGCTGCGGTGAGCAGCTCTCACTATGGCAGCTCTAGGGACGTGCATGCCAGCCAAGGCTTTGTGGCCTTTAGTGTTGGAGACGGAAGGCCCTATGGAGCCCATGGCCTCTGTGTGAGTACAGCTCCTCCCACTAGGCTAGCTGCAAGCCCCTCCCACTGCCTGACCAAACACCTGCCCGATAACCTGTTTAAAGGAGGCATTCTCTGTCCTGGGTGTGCACTTTGAAATCCAGCCCCAGGAAGCACCATGCTCTCTGAGGCATTGCCATGAATTTTGCATAAATCCACTCAAACATACTAACTTTGTAGAAAATTTGATTGTGTATTCAGCTTTTTTTCTTTATAAACCTATTACAAGACAGGCACTTCAGGTCACTGTATTTCACTAAGGGGAAACAAGGACAACCTTTGCCTGAGGCTTTTTGACAGGAATCTGAATGCATTTTCCAAATTCACCTGGACAGGACATAGCCACTGTTAGTGGACAGTCCTAGTAATGCTAATTTGTGCTGAGACCATACGTGGGTATCTAAGACACCCAGAGGTGTCAAAGCGATAATCATTTTACATAAGAAATGTTAATTCCATTTAGTGTCAATCATTGGTTATGCAGTATTTTGTTAGAAATTTAAAATATGCTTATTTGGCAAATAGCATGGTGCGCTAATACTCTAAAATTCAGAAGAAAGCCGCTTATTTAAATTGGCTCAGCACAGTCAACTGAGCTGCGACACGCTTGAGTTTCCTCCAAGCAGCAAGGATGTCACTGGCCTGGCAAATTTTGCCAGAGTGGTTAGGAATAGTGGGAAATGCCCTTTAAACATGCTATCCATCCTTTGACCCCAATGTACCTCCGCTTTCTCCTCCTTGTACTCATCCAAATCCACTTTGAATGCCTAGGTCACTGTAGTTCTGCTAGATGTAGCAAAATCATTTCCATACTAGCAGCATCTTATGTCACGCATGGGTCTTCCCCTAAGGCCTTCTCTCTTTTTTTTTTTTTTTTTTTAAACTTACAATCACACCCTAACGTTTCACTGAGCTTGTGGACACAAATCCCGCGCTTGTCAAAGGGTAAGTGCGAAATGTCTAATTTGTATAGCTGTGGAGATAGGCTTTTATCAGCGCGGAGAGCGGCGGTGAGGGTGGAACGAGACTGAGGCGCAGGTGAGATAAGCGGGGCGCAGAAACGGATAAACGCAGCTGGAAAATGCCGTTGTTTTCGGGGGCTTTTGTCTTTTGCGCGTGTGCCAGACAGAAGGCGCGGTATGAAAAGCAGCTACGGGAAAGGAGAACGGAGCACTCGGCGCGGCGGGGGCTGCCGGCGGTTTGTTACAGCGGTGCGAGCGCAGGATCACGCTGCAGAAGAACAGGACATTCTCAGTTCGGCCCGCCACACAGAACAAAAAGTAGAGCGAGAGACCCGGCGCGGGGCTGTGGAACTCTCTAGTTTTAATGCACCATCTTCCAGAAATGGCGTCCGTCGTCAGGACAGACTGTGAAGCGCCGCATTGGTGTGGAAGCGGGCTCTGTGGAGGAAGGCCGAAATTGGCCGCCGGGCATTTGCTGCTGTTCCTCAGCCTAGAGGCCAAATGCTGACAGCTAACTTTGAGGCAAACTCCTGTGCAGGCCTCTTGCCGTCTCCTCCTCATTCAGTGCATTCTCCGTAAACTCAGTAAATTGTACTAGAAGTGACTCTGGATGAGAGCGTCTGCTAAATGAATGTAATTTGAATGTAATTTAATTTAATGTAGCCAGCTGGGTAACCTTCAGCTCCGCTGTCCCTAATGGCATTTGTGTGCCCCTCAGTTGACCAAGGCAGAATTGTAAAAGTTAAGACCCCTCCGCTGTTGTTGAAATGACATCAGCGGAGGCACGGTGGTCCTGGTCGGGTTTAAAAAGCCGCGCGCGCCCCGGCTGAGCCGACGCCGCGGCGCGTGACTCTGCATGCCGTCGCCTCACGTCTTTCTCGAGCCGTCGTCCAAACCGCTTAAACGTCGCCACCGGATTTGGCCCGGCGGCTTACGCGGTCATCAAAGACAGCCCTGCATTTGGCGAACACCCGAGATTAGCCTCGGGCTTACACCTGTCGTACTAATGACTGTCTCTCCCTTCCCCCGACAGGAAGACGTCTTCGGGCCTCCAGGACCACAGGGCTACCCCATGGATTCCCTGAGAAAAGTAAGCTTTGTACAATGGTGCCATTTGAGGCTGGAAAGCATGGGTTGGACCTACTGAATGGAATGGTCTCAGTGTACAGTACCAGTCAAAAGCTTGGGCAGATGTACTTATAGAAGGGTTTTTCTTTATTTTTACTATTTTCCACATGTTATAATAATAGTAAAAGTATAAAAAAAATATATATAAAAATAGCAGAACTATTAAATAACACAAATGGAATTATACACCAAAAAAGTGTCAAATCTAAATTTATTTTAAATTTTAGATTCTTCAAAGGAGCCAAAAAATTTAAAAAAAAATTTTTGGAAAGAAATTCATACACACAGGCAACAGCTTCACTATTTTTTTAAGAATCAAAATTTCAAGCAAAATGTCTTTGAATACATGTTTCCCAGCATCTTAATCAGGTGTGTCCAAACTATTGGCAGGTACTGTATGTAAAATACGTCTATAATGAGAGGGGTGATGTAACACTACTGTGATTTATTGGGATGGGGTTGGGCGTGGGGCGGGGGATGGGGGTGGAGGACTACAAAATACTCCACGCACTGTGCGCCGTATCCATGTTACTGAATTGATTTTTGGTCCCCTTGGATGGGGGTCGTGGTGGAGTATAACAGTGCCTGCGCTTGCTGATTAGGTGTGTTATTTGCAATGATGCACATTAGCATGGAGGAGTGAAGTAGCTGTCTCCTAGCCTGGGAGCAGAGCAGTGTGGCCTTGTGTGGCACCTCGGGTCCGGCGGTAATTAATTAGCTCTGTTAATGAGCGCTGCTCTCTCTCTCTCTCTCTCTCTCTCTCGGGGGCCCACGCTGTGCGCCTCCATGCTTTTGAAGGTCAGCCGCGGTTCCTGATATAAATAGCTTGCGTTTTCCTGGAGTCGGTCGAATGCTGTGCTAGCTTAAAGCCACATCGCTGACGTGTTAATTATGCATGGTTATTACTCCATGCAGGAGGGTTGAAATGGAAACAACAGTCACCCCAACATCTCAGCAGTATGGATTAGATATTAGATATTAATCTCATCATCTGATACTGCACGCAGCTGCTGGAGTTGTGATTGTGTTATTAGATTATTAATATATGTTATTAGATTTAGATAATAGTGTTCGTTATATTTTTCTTCAGTTAAATCTTTAATAGTAGAAACATTAACTGCCCGAATGGAGAAAAAACTAGGTGTTTAGATCTTATAACGGATCAATACAAAATCAGAATAGAACACAGGTGATGAACACCGCATGCTCGAAAGCGTCATTGCTCGCATGTAAAATGGAATGAATCACCCAGGAGCATTGCAGCAGCGTGCCGGTACTTTTCTCTGAATTTTCCCCTCATTCTGTTTTAGCCTAGCACCTGCTTAGCGTAAGCTAATGGATGTGCGTATGCCTCTGTGGAGCCGCTCGGAGCAGAACACAGATCGCATTGTTCGCGGCGCGGCGCGTTCCTGTTCAGAGGTCGCTTAAGAATGCGGCGCTGAAACGCGGGGGGGGGATGCGAATGCCCAATGCCGTGGCAGCGAGGTCCGCTCTGACGCAGCGGCCAGAGCGCGAGGCATCGTGGGTTTTCCAGGCTCTCGCCCCCCGCCTCGGCGGCGGACTCGCCGAGAGTCGCGCCGAGAGGCCGGGCGGTTGAATGACCCTGGTTTGCCTCGGTGATGGATGCGCGCTCAAAGACTCACAGAGCGGTTGCGTCACTGATTTACTCCGTGTTTGAGAGAGACCGGCACTTTTGGATGGGTCCCGTTGGCTTTTCCTCCCAGAGAAACTCCCTTTTTTAAGGGGAGGATAAGCTCTCCCATTTGCTTAGTCCTTACTTGGCCCTGTCATTCTCTGTACTCTCCTCTGTACCCCTGGCTCACTCTCTCTCGCTCTCCCTCTCTCCCTTTCTCTGTCTCCCTCTTTCTCTGCCACACACACACACACACACACACACACACACACATACACACATCTGTGCTGGGCTACAGCTGCCGCTGCGTTTGGGAGGTTTTTTCTGGCTGGCCGACAACTCAATTTATCGGAAGTGGGCCATAAAGCGGACGCACCGCTCGTCATGAATAGTCATGCGGAGGGGGGCAGAGAGGGACGAGCACGGAGGCAGGAGGCGTACAGTGCACTGATGAATACCACACGAATGCTGATGAAGGACAGGGGAAGGAGGCGTTTCCATGGAGACGCGCACCCCCTCCCCCTAAACCCCTCTCCCGCGGCCTGGCTTTAGGTATCCCCAGTCTGGATTAGGTCTGAAGCATCATCCGGTTCATTTCCCTCAGCTGCTTCCCTGGAAATGACCTGGCCCATATGCTGACTGGGGCTGTATGTGTTTCACTTCCATTTTATACTCAAAGTAGTGCTGTAGCACTTTCCTAATCTGTCAAAAGTAAAGGTTATATATTCGTGATTGATAAATCTGGATCACTGACCAGTTTGTCAATAAAAATCTATTCTAGTGTTGTGACCCCTTACCCAAGCTGTTAAGAAACAAATAAAAACATAATAGCGATTCATCGTGAGGCTGATACATTATAGGACTTTTTTAATCATTTTTATTGCAGTGCATATTTTAATTTCCCGCTTGTGGGGGAAAAGTGTCTTCATAATTACATTTCAAATCTTGCTTATTTGAGATGTATCTGATTTGGCAGAGAGGAAGTATTTTGACAGGGAGTATACCTGCCCCCTGGTGTCAGCAGAATGTAACAGCAATAGGTGACTCAGACTGTCTGGTTGCGTTATGGGATAGCTGTATCATTAACTCTGGTGAACCTTTGCAGAGGCCATGAGGATTAAAATGTAAGGTAAGGAACCAAATATGAATATCAGGAGCCGCTGGCTAGCATTTCATGTCTGAAATCCCAGAAAGGGCCTTGCCTCTCCTGGGATATTTGTCAAATACTCTGGACAGAGGTGACCATCATTAGTCACTGTATAGTTAAGATATAGTTTGGATGATCTGTGAAAGCCTGGCTGCAGAGTTATTGGTTTACCAAGCACATACTCTTGCTCCTGACTCTGGTGGTATGTTGCTTGTGTGTGTGTGGAGCCAATTGTTTCCCTGGAGCAACGGCTGTGCGTCGGCTCCCGAGCAGACGCCACCCCGTGCTGTCTGTAATGAACACCGGGCCGGCGCGAGCCTGTGAGCTCTCACGCGTACAACAGTGCATATATACACTTACACACGCAAATACTCACTTACACACGCAAATACTCATTCTCACAGGCACACATTTTCATGCAGACAAACATGCAACAAAGCTTTGCACGCAGAAGCTGAGGCCAGGCAACTCCCACCCCGACTGGAGTGAGAGAACCTAATTTCAATCAGCCGTCAGCGTCTCAGAGGCTGCGTGCGTTGGGCGGTCAGTCTCCCCTGAAGACAGAAGCCATTTTGTCTGCATTTTCAAGCCACATAAATGAGCACATTCACTTTCTGCATGGACAAACACGACTCAGCTAATGGCAGTTTTGATGAATGGCAAGCACAGCGTTAACTTCCCCTGTCATGTGTGGAGGCTACCGCGCTTACCAGAAAAAAAGCCTCAGCCGTGCAGCAGATGAAACCACACCCCGCCGGCGTTGTCCTCTAATTAAGCAGAGCTGCCAAAAACCTCACAATCTAATAGAAGCAATGCGATTACCCGCTAACTTCATCTTCCGCGCTCAGGGTAGCACCGTTTTCATGAGTCTGCGTCTTTGGACAGTGAGTCAGACTTTTCAGAACGCTGCAGATGATACTGCCTCTATTAGAGACCGTTCCAGCGCCTATAAATCTGGACTCTGTGCTGAAAGCAGAAGATTTAATTTCCTCAGTTGTTTGCTAGGGCTGCAGTTGCATTTGGCCAAGTGCGATTGCCAGAGTTGTATTTCTTGTCTTTTTTTTTTTTTTTTTTTTTTTACCATTGTGGCTGGGCTTCTTCCCTGTAATCGCGGAGAAGTTGTAGATCCCAGTCTTTGTAATGTAGCCAAGGTTTTGAATGACTTCAATTTGTGTGAGTTGCCTCCTCAGCAAAACGGGGGTAATGTAGTTCTGGTACTGAGAGAGATTTGCTCACACATAATCGCTGTTGTTTTATATTTCATCTGTCAGACTTCTCCTTGTCTAATATTTTACTACCAATATAGATAAAACCAGTGCATGTGCGTGGAGCTGGAAATTTTATTCACAGACTTGTTTGGTTTCCTTCATTTCTGATTCAGATGGGGTTCTATCCAGTGTGCTTTCCCTCAGGGCACTGTGTACAGTAACCTGGCCCCCTCCCCATTCCTGAGGTCATTTGTCAGTGGTCACTTAGTCATGAAAGTCCTTCAAAAAATTATCAGGCAGGTACAGGGACACAGCTGACCACGGCGTGCATCTCTGTGTTCCTCAGGTGCCTTTGACAAACGGGCAGATGTGTCCCCCCGGCCGTCCCCCGATAACCTGCGGCCAGACACCCATGGCCCGCCATCCGTCCAGAGAGCAGCTTATAGACTACCTGATGCTGAAGGTTTCCCAGCAGCCCCAGGGGCCGCCCCGCGCCCCCCACGAGGTCCTGCAGCAGGAGGTAAATGGAGCGTCATTGTGCTTGTCTCTTTCCCAGTCCATAGGAAAAGCCTGCACTGTTTTATACCAGTCCATACTGGTACAAAACAGCCCATGAATGCTTTGCTGCCTATTAAATGTGACCTTTTTTAAGGTAGCTAGACAACTTGTGAACAGGTAAGTAAGGGTGTGTAGTGGGTCTAAAATTGTATGGCACGGAATTTAGAAATCGTTGTTTTGGACTCCCAATTGGCTCAGCCAGTTAAGGTGCTTTTTCCGAGCACAGGCTGGTGATGACTGGGAGTCTGCGGCTGCAGACCGCAGTTGGCTTTTTTCCACCAAGGGTTTTGCCAGAGACCCCTCAACCTGCTGCTTTAGCAGCTTTACCCCCTAGCAGGTCATGAGAACCAGCAAGTCATATACATGAGGTCAGCAGAGATGCACCTGTTGTCCAATCAATGTTTGCTGTGCTGTGGTGCACTGTGGGACTTGTAGTGTTTAAGACACAGCAGTTGACAGTTGCAAATGTATTTATTTAGTGCTCCTGCTTCTCATTATTGTTCAGAGTTTTGAATTAGTGTCACGTTGCGTATTAATATTTACAAATCAGTACAATTTACTCACGTAAAAACTTGCAGAGAGAGAAATTGGTTATAGAAACTATTGTGTGCTTACTATGTGTTCGTTTGCTGACTTACAGTAAATTTAATTTAATGAATTTATGCTTAAGTTGTGACATCTGTATCAAATATTTTCTAACAAAACAAAAAGGCCCTTCAAGAAAAGTGTCTCCTGTTTCTGGTCACAGAGAATTTCTCTCATACTGAACATGTCACTCCAGCGTAGAGCCATCTAACAATGGCTGGGTGACACGAGCTGGCTCCAGGGCTGGAATTCAATCAGAATGTGCACCCACACACTAATAAAACATGACTCAAGAAGTGTTCACTTGTCAGAAGGCAGCTGGTGTGATAGCCGAAACCGCTAACTGTTTTCGTAAGCGTAGAATATCAAGTAGACTAGCGTTAATCAGACCGCAGGTGCCACTGACGTGATGCCCCGCTTCTCTGTAGCGATTCGGCGAAAAACGGACAGAAGCGGCAAAGGCGTTTGTTCGTTTTCATGTAATTCGGACACGTCTGAGCATCTGAAAAGCATAGCCACGCTCTACCTCACAGCGAGAGAATTAGGTAGCATCGCCAGCTCCTGGCTGTCTCGGTTGGCTGTTCAGAGTTTACATTATATTACTTTGCATGCATTTAGTAGGCACTTATCCTGGAGTGACTTCGGGCACAACAGAACATAAGAGTATCCAATCAAGCTGAATGAGCAACAGTGGCAGACCAGGCTAACACTCCCAGATCAGTGAGTGTGAGCACAGCATTATTCAAGCCCTACTCTGAGTTCACTTCACCTGACTGGACAAGGGAAGCCAAGTATACTACCATTAGTCACTAGATCACAGAATCCAAAACACGTCACAATACTACACATAAAATTAAAGGCAGACGGCATTAAGGTGGAATCGAGTGCAGTCTGAAGAGGTGGGTCTTCGGTCTGTGTCGGAAGATGGCCAGTTATTCTGCTGTCCTGACCACCTTGGGGAGTTCATTCCACCGCTGGGGGACCAGTACAGAGAGGGATTGTTTGAGAGAAATGACTCTGTCGGGATGAGACGGTCAGTTGCCCCTGTTGATCATCGGCACATGTAGCATCTTGCAGGTGATGATCTGAGTTATTCCTCTCGTTAATGACCGGCATGGCCCACTCTGTTGCAGGTCCGTGTGAAGATCGAGAAGAACCCCGAGCTGGGTTTCAGTATATCCGGAGGAGTGGGCGGAAGAGGGAATCCATTTCGCCCGGATGATAACGTACGCATTTATTTTTAATCCTTGTTTCTCCCTGCCTAGTGTGAGTAATGCAGACTCTGCGTGTAGATGGAGAAATACCACGTTATTCATTCATGTTTTTATTTTTTTAATTCATTCAGTGCTTGAGACATGGCAGTTCGCTTCGATTTTGAGAAGTAAAATGCGTTTGCCTGCACTTGGGTTGTTGTATTCTGATGCGAATACCATTGTGAAATACTGACTCATCAATACAAATTTGATCCTGGTGTTCCCGCAGGGCATATTTGTGACAAGAGTCCAGCCAGAAGGACCCGCATCCAAGCTTCTTCAGCCAGGGGATAAGATTGTCCAGGTAAAGGGTGGATGTTTTAGTAAGCATAGCCACCACCTGACGCTGATTACTTTATCACCGTTTTGCTTTAATGTCTGGTGGCTAAAGTAGTCATGTATCTGAATGATGAAGCTGAACTCCAGTTTTTAATTGCAACCAACGTCCTCTCCTTGCAGGCAAATGGATACAACTTTGTCAATATCGATCACGGACACGCGGTATCCCTTCTAAAGACGTTTCCCAGCACGGTGGACCTGATCATCGTCAGAGAGATGTCTGCGTAGGAGCAGGAGGAAGAGGCGGCGGCCACAGAATATGAAGAGACATGAAACTGAATGTTTGCGTCATTATTTTTCTACACAGAGGAGCCAGTTCTATTATTAGATGTTTGAACTGCATAGGTGAAGGACTTCAGAGCTTTGGTAAATGGGGGGGCGGGGGGGGGGGGGGACCACTGCAGTAAGTGGAGTGGGGGGTGGGGAGGGGAGGTGTGGTGGCGGAAAAAGGCACCTGAAACGGTCTTCACTGTGGAATCTCCGGGTATTTATTAATATTATTTTTTACTCGGAATGGAGCAAAGATGGTGTGTTCGTACAAAAAAAACCTGTGTGCTTTCTGTACAGACTTGTAGGGTTTTTTTTTTTTATAGTTCGTACGCATTACTGTTTAACAGACTTCTGGTAGTTAAGCATCAATTGTAGCCGGCCAGTAGGGGGCAGGGCTCCCTGTTTGCCTCAGTCCATATGCCTTTATTTTTAATCATGTTTTTTTAAAACTTAAGAAGATGCTGAAACCACTTTTTAGATGTACAGGAGATGAGATCAGGAGGACAACGCTATGTGCATATTGTGAAGATGAATGTAGTGGTGAAGTGAGTTCACTGGACAGTTCAAATTTCCCTGTCTGCCTGCAAGGGTGTTTTAAAAATGCCTGTGTCTGCTTGGAAAGGCCATTTTCCATGACATCAGTAGGGGGCGCTCTTAAGTCGTTTGGACATGCTTGCCTTTTTTGCAGTGTGGCAAACCGAAAAGGGGACAAGGAGTTACAGTTTCATTGCCACCACAGAGCTAGATAATGAATACAGTAAATTCAGTTGCCATTTACTCTACACAACTTCCAAAGCACCTTTGCAAAAATCCTCCATGGGGCCTTTTGTTTGAAATTTCACACTGTCAAATGAGAAACCACTACCTGCGTTCTCGTGATCAGGCTCACTACCTAGAGTGTCTCTTAACAATGTTCCATCAAACCCTTACAACCAGAAACCTTACAGCTTCTGACTCCACTGATGAAACTGCCTCTGTTCATGTCCTGTAGAATGCAGTAAATGCTCTCTGTATGTGAAATATAAGGACTGGAACACAGAAAGGAAGATATTGGGGGGCTTATTGGAGAAAACTAGTAATTTGCTTGGCCTTAAGTAGCCTTGCCTGGAGCATGAGTATAGGAAGTGGTACATGCTAGGTAACCAAAGCAAGTGTCTAAAAACTGTGGCAAGGTGTTGGGGAACTGCTGAAGATATCGTGACTGTGTCAGGGTAGGCGGGGCCAGACTTCAGACCCCTCCCACTGGTGTTGAAGTGTTTATAAAGGGCTTCACCTAAAGGCAGCCATAGCCAATTAAAACACTCACAACGACAAGAGTTTTTAAAGGGTTTCTGACACCATTGTTAAAGTGGGGGGAGAAAAACGTTTGCCTTTCCATTGTGTAAAAAGTGCATCCTTGTGAAAATCGTGCTCAGATTTTTACTTTCTGAAATGAGTTTCATGTTTGGCTTTTTGTTTTATGGTGAATGAAGGCAAAAAAGTGCCATAGACCTGGAACTGTTTGAAGCAGGGCAGACGAGACTCTGACTCTGTGCCCTGTGATCCTAGCAATAGTCACTGCTGTAAACGGCAAACAAGATGTCCTAGTCAGCATTAATCAGTGGTACAGTGGTCAAATAGCAATAGTCATAGCGTTTTTTTTTTTTTTTTTCCTTGAGAAAATAAATATCAGATTCATCTTTTTAAAAGCAAAAAGGAAACCCTTTAAGTACTCTCTGATTGTTATACAGGATTTTATATTGTTGAACTTTTTTAATGAAAAATGTAGATTTAAACTTGTGAATTGTTCATTTGAAGAAAAAAAAAAAAGACTTCATAGTGTGACATGTGTCTGAGATGACCCGGATTTTTATAAATACCCATGCTACAGAAATTCTGCAGCAACTGTCCTCAGTGATCCCATGTCTGTGTGCTGACTGCTAAAAAAAACTGAACAGCAGTTTCAAAGGCTTTGCTCTCGGGTAGGGTTAAGACTCACCTGCTGAGCTAAAGGCATCCATTAAAACCAATCAATCATTTGTAACAGTGCAATTGATATAAAGTATATTTAAGAAAACTAATTTCATGAAGGCTGCAAACACAAAAAAAGGTGATCGTGTGTAATCTGTGTAATGAAAATTATTTTTTAAAGTCATTTTAAAGGCAACTCTTGCTATGTTTACATGCAACAAGTGTAATTGGGGGGGATGACTGGCTCCAGTGTACGGTTGGCATGAATTCCATCTTAAATGTGTAGTTCCATAAAGCTGTTTTTGTAAAGGATACCTTGTTCATATGTCGTTCAACAGATCCTGCTGTATCTGAATTACATTTTATGTGAATGAAGTAGTGTAGCTTTCTTAATTTTTTTTAATTTTTCATGGTTCTGTGAGGAGTTGTGCACTGAACTATTTTAGCTAAATTACCACAGGAATGTGGAATAGCTGTTTCATGTAAACATAGCTGTGTGTGCCTGCTCTGATAAAAATAAAAAATCAATACTTTTATAATTAGATTACTTTTGTGTGAAAGCCTTGAAGGTGTTATACCTATGAAAGACAATTTGATCCTAACCTGCTTGTTTATGGTTCAATTTTGTGTCTTAATTTTGTGCATAAAACTGTTAATGGTACTGCCTTTCCCCTATAAGCATCTTCTTGTCTTCTGTTTGTGGATTGGCATCAAGTGGGAAAAAAATGATATGTAAAATAAAGTCACCTCTTGATTTTTTTTTTTTTTTTTTTTAACTTATTTTAGATTTTGATTCAGAAATTCCCAAATTGCATTGGCATACCAGAAGCATAGAGATGACCGTATCAATGGTCAGTTTAGCTTCCTCGTGTAAAAGGACACCTTAAATTTGTGATGCCCCCAGCTTTGACATCAAGGTTCCATTCCTCTGGTTTTAAAAACATGAACAGTTTCATCTGTTTAAGTTATTGTGCTGTATGTTCTATATTTTCTGTGTGGGACTGGGAATATTCAGATGAATTTCCCTAAGTCAAAATGGTGTATTTTATATTGACAGCAAAAAAAAGGATCTATTCATCATCCAGTGTAGACAATCTTGGAATGAGTTCTGGGGTCACACATTCTTACCATATCATTAAAGAACAACTTGCTAATATTTTTCCTGATGTCCCCATGTTTATTTTTATTTATTTAGCACATTCTGTTTCTTTGATTTTTAGATTACTAATCAATATGTAAATACTTTTAAAAAGGTAAAAAATGAAATAATCATGGCATTAGTTTGTAAAACCAGCAATAAATTGCAATGCAGAAACAACCCTTTTAATGTATAACTATTTCAGATGTTTGGAAGTGGCTACAAGGAGACGATCGATATGCATTTATTCAACATTCCAGATTTTGTACATAATTACTGTTTCTGAAGTAACCTGTGGAAATAAATAAACTAATGCTCTTTAAAGTTTTCCTGTGGATTGAGTCTTTCCTTTCCTTGGTTTTAGTTTTCAGGATGTTGATTCAATTGTGAAAGTAACATCTCTTGGCTTACGTTGACGGTTGTGCTTTTAAGGGTAATGTTTTGTGCGAGTTGCACTGATGACATCAATCAGACAAACCTGTTTTACTCAGGTACACAGTTGTAAATTTATTGCAGAGCACCTCACAGAGGAATTATAATGCAACAGAACTAAAGTGACAAAATGTGAAATTACTGAACGAGATGAACAGAACCCCAAAATAGATATGTGACTCCAATAAATGCACAACATTTGCCACACAGGTTTCCATTTTATTTATTATTTTAAAGGTCTTTTGTTGTCCATATGCTCTTATGCATATTAAATGGCAGCATATAGTGCTTTCAATAGAAATCATTTAAAGAGAAGTTTGAGAGATGCTAGATAGATTCCTTTATTGTCATTGCACAGAGTACAACGAAATTGAGTAGCAATCCTGATGGTGCATTCACACATAAACAGCAATTAAAAATAGAAAAGAGTCCAAGCTAAACTAATTTAAAATGCTAGATATATAAATAAAATATAAAATGTTGCTATAACCTATAAAACAAGATATAAAACTATTAGCAGCTGAGATATTGCACTTCAGGATATTGCAAATTTACTGAATTGCAGTGGCCCTATGTACAAGTAGTGCAATTAGGAATATATACATACAAAGGTGCAGTTGAAATGTAAATATCTGTGCAGTGTTGTATAAATAAGTCCAACCACAGTCGTCATCCACGGGCTCAACACACAGCCCTGTGGGGCGCTGGTGCTGAGTGTAAGAGGTGGGGGCCTAGTCTAACAGTCTGGGGGCGGTTAGTCAAAGTCCTTGATCCAGTGGCAGTTGGGTTAGCAAAGTCCTAAGTCAGTAAGTTTAGTGACCAGTCTGCCTGGGATGACAGTGTTAAAGGCAGAGCTGAAGTCTATGAAAAGCATCCTCACATAGCTCCCCTGGTGTTCAAGGTGGGTCAGTGCAGTGTGAAGAGCAGTACCGATAGCATCTTCTGTAGACCTATTCGCTCTGTAGGCAAACTGATGTGGGTCGAAGGTGGGTGGGAGGCTGGCTTTGATGTGCTGCAAGACCAGCCTCTCGAAGCACTTCAGGATGACCGGTGTAAGTGTGACCGGACGGTAGTTGTTGAGGCCGCTGATGACAGTCTTTTTCGGCAGTGTAATGATTGTGGCAGACTTCAGGGAAGGTGCGATGATGGATTTAGACAGGGACAGGTTGAAGATCTTTGTGAAGGCCTTGGAGAGCTGGTCTGCACATTCCTTCAGCACCCTAGCTTCCTGTCACACCATCAGGGCCAGTATCTTTCCTCGGGTTCACCGAGGAAAGGGACTATGGAATATATCTGCCTCTTTCGGATGAAAACCTATTGACACACATTTGTAGGGAAAGGGCTGATCTGTAGTAGCATCAGAATCAATGACTGAGCTCACGTATTCCGTTTCAAGCAGTTTAAAAAAGCAAGTAAACAGCCTACGTATAAAACAGGTTCGCCCTGTTTTCATCCGGGCGTCAGATTGAAATTGAAGAATGTGCCAAATACGCAGCAAATTCCATTTACACAGTACAGCAGATTCACGTTTACGTTTGATTCATCTCCCATTGTGTTCTCAAAACACTTGGCAACCAGTCTGCGGAGTTAATACGTGACCAGTCCACCGCTGCGCTTGGCTTCGAAAATCAATTCCAACTCTGCGGATGCGTGGGTGGGTGAACAGCGTCGTTGCTGAGACATCCCTTCCGAGCGGTGGCGCTGTGGCGCGGATAGGAAATGCGACACCAGGGCCTGTATTCGCCTCGCTAGCGCCCAGCGGTATAATTTTGAACAAGAAAACTAAAAGCGGGGGCTGAAAATAAAAAGAAACGCTGTAATTACCTGTGCAAGATTTACATTTTAAAAGTCGTTTCCCCCTTCAGAAACCGATCGAGATGAGTGGAATTCCAGGCACCGCCGTGATTCAGATCACCAATTTGTCGTCGGCAGTGAGCAGCGAGCAGATGCGGACTCTCTTCGGCTTTCTCGGGGATATCGAGGAGCTGCGGCTCTACCCGCCGGAGTAAGTATGTCGAAGGGCCTGCTAGAAGACGGGAAACACCCAGGATGTGAATGGGCCTAGTGCTCTGGTATATGGCCTGAAGACATCGGTTCCAACCCGGTGGTTACCTGGTGTCGTATCTTCTCATCAACAGTTTTTTTTTTTATTTCATAAATTGAGATGTTGCTGTTCAAACCAACCTAACTAGTTAGTTATTTAGTTTGAAAGAAACTGTTACACCGCCTTAACTAGGTTAGCTAGGAAAGATACAGCTATCAGGTAATCCCCTCGTATTTCTCCCTGTATTTCCTTCTTCATTCATACGCGTCGTAGCAACAATGTGCCAACTAGCTATCTATTCAGTAATGTAAATCTTTGTCATTTAGTTAGATAGCAAAACATACAAATTAGATGGCTGTTTCTACAAGATAACTAAATTAGCTAGGGAAAAAACCTATTTGTTCGCTAACTAGACTGACAGGTATGCGTGGTGTCCATTGAGAATGTTTTAAGAAAACTTTACTTTTCAAACATTCCCTTTACCATTGACTTGGCCAACTAGGTGTATGTTTGGTCACATCTTAAGTGACCGAGCAATCTGCTTAGCTCGCTAGTTGTAGCTACCTTGCAACGCTGTCACCTACTTGGTTTTTTCCAGTTGTAGGTTAGAGAGCGAACACTGTCGCCTCCTAGGCATGATATTCGCAATTATTAGGTTAGTTTTTTGGTTTAGCAAGTATGTAATAACCTAACGTTCATCATCCTAATTATGGCTACATGTTTATGGAGCACCCGAAAACTGACTGTTGTTCTAATAAAACTCTCTCTTCTCTTTCAGCAATGCTCCACTCCCCTTTTCGTCCAAAGTATGTTATATAAAATATCGAGAACCTTCCAGTGTTGGGGTGGCACAACATTTAACCAACACAGTATTTATTGACAGAGCTTTGATAGTTGTGCCCTGCGCTGAAGGTGAGTATAGCTGTCGTTTATGCTCAAGTGCACGGTTAACAAATGAGCTGCTTATGCGTAACCAGACTAATCCATGTAAACGCACCGTCCATCTCCGGAAGAATTTCAATGTTAAATAAACTTTTTACAGAACCACAGGTCATCATCGTGTTACTTACATTTACTGTTGTACTCTCTGTCATTTTAAGTGATTGAAAAGTACAGTTGCATAACAAGTGAATCTGAGTTACAGAACCAGCACAGTATGTAGTCTGTTCAGTGACACAGGATTCCTTTTGAAATTATCCTCACAATATCATATATACATGTTGCAAAATGTTTACAAATGTGCAGTATTGAAATTTGTGAATATGCAGTTGTAAGCTTTGTGTGTGCCTGTGTGTATGTATGTTGAGGATGTGTATGGAAAAAAATACAAAGAAATAACCTAATCATTCATCTCACAGAAAGGATGGCATATGGTTGACATTGTGTGATTGTCTTTCAGAATGTCACCATTGCTGTGTAGTACGTTTTCACTTGGCAGTGACACACCATTACTG
The DNA here is from genome assembly GCF_013368585.1 of Megalops cyprinoides. Lineage (NCBI taxonomy): Eukaryota > Metazoa > Chordata > Actinopteri > Elopiformes > Megalopidae > Megalops > Megalops cyprinoides. The sequence continues at coordinate 17,952,163 of NC_050587.1, read as the reverse complement.
TGTTTCGTTGGAAAGCTGACAAGGCGAGGGAGATTTTTGTTACCAAGCACTTTCTGAAAATTAGAGACATCTTTTTGTCAGCTTAACTGCTGTGTGCAGGGCAAAACAATTACAAAAAGCGAGCAAGACATTCTGGACATTCAAACAAATAGGCTTACCAACTGAGCTTGGGCAGAGATAATGTTACTTTAAAGAAGAACAATTATGATTGTAAAAAAAAAAAAAAAAATCACACATGCTAATTTGTACCCATGTCCAGTACTTTTAAGCTGGCATTGCACTGTGCTCTTTCACATTGCTGGTTTAATGTTGCATTATTAAATCAGTGAATGAATGGGTTGGGAAGCGGGAAAATGTTAGCTATAAATTAGTGTTAAAGGTTGTGGTAGAAATGATCCGATACATATCATGTAGCTAACGACGTCTTTTTCTCTCTTTTTTTTCTTTTGTTTTATTTTTTTGTTTTGTTTTTTTATTTTGTTTCTGTTTTTATTTCCCTCTCTCCTGGAACAGCTGTTCCATTTTCTTAAAAGAGTGGTATTCTTGCATTCCCTCTATCCTTTGATTTATTTCTCTCATTCTGAAATTGCTTGTCCTGGTGACTTGGTGCTCGATGGATACTGAGTTTATTAATTTGGTTCTGTATGTTTTTTCTGTGTGATTATGTGTGCATATCAGATGACTAGACTGGCCCAGCTGGTACACTACACTAGCCTGAGTAAGGCATTGTTTGCCAAGCCACTATTCCCGCTGGGGCCGCTGCCTTCAAGGGGGGAATGTGACCTGGAGAATAACCGCTGAATCCTACCAAGATGGACACCTTGTCTCTTTTTATTTTCTTTTATTTATTTATCTATTTATTTTGTTTTCTTTCTTTTGTTGTCCGTTGTTTCCCTCTAGAGAAAAAAAAACTGCTATTTTCATAGAATTGTTTTTATTTCCTTTTAATTTAGTTTTTTTTTTTTTTTTTTTTAAATCCGAAGTACATCACTTCATAACTGCTTCCTCTCATGTTTGTTTGAATATTGTCTAGGTTGACATGACAACCAGTATTCATGGGGAAGTGTTTATTGTATGTGGACTGCAATGGAGTTAAACTAACGTTACTTTTTCTCACTCATGTTTTTCATGAATACGATCAGGGTTTCATCTGTGTTTAGGAATGTGAAAACATCCCCCAGCATTCTCTGCAATCAAGATTTAAAATATGTACTAGAAAAAAAAATCCTATTTACCTTATTTGCTTTAGAAGTAGAGCTGTTGTTCAATCCTGATCACCTTTAGGAAATGAGACAATTTCCTGAACGTCACTTTTTAAGGAATGTGTGTTTTTAAAAACCACACCCTTGAAAATTCCTTTGCATGAACTTATGATTTTAAAAAGTGAAAATTATGTAAAGAACCTACTGTCTTGAAGAAATAATGATTAAGTATGAGTTATTACATGTTAAGTAGATGTTAATTGGCCCTTGGAATTTGAAACCTCACTGGTCCCTTTACCTTAGAACAATCCTGTTGCCTCTCTATATTATAAAGCTATAGATGCTGTACTGAGATGCATGTTTTGGGGGCTTTGCCTTTGACAGCACGGACTAGACATAAAGCAAGCTCTTTACCCCTCCCCATCCCCCTACACCCTGCACCCCACCCCCCCAAAGTGAAGAAGGGCCATGTACATTAGACGTTGTGGAGAAAGTCACATATTTCTCTCTTTTTTGACAAGTTTTTGCTTATATTTGGGGATTTCGAAGATTCTTAAAAAATGTTCTTCTTTTCTGTATCCGATGTTCTGTGTGCTATTAGTGATGCAGCCAACATGAACGCTTGTCTTGTGTTGCACACCTTTCCAACACTGCGAAACGATCGCCCCACGGGAAAAGCGCCCATGCTTGATATCGTATGGTTCATGACCAATATGTTTCCAGTACAGGTGACCCATACCTCAAAGCGTTAACTAATTCTCTGCATTATTTTGATCTTTAGAAGAGGCAAAGAATCAGATTCTCTGTGAAAAAAAAAAATGTTTAACGTTTTGTGTTTTATTTTTTTTTTAAATTTTTTTTTTTATTTTGGTTTTTTTGTTTTTAGCCTGATAAATCTCTTGACAAAGTGATAAAACTGTAAATCTGGCAATAGGAGGACTTCCAGTGAGGACTCTCGGCTTTTTCATACAAGTGGTTCTTTTTCCGAGATGTTTCTCAGCTGGTAGAATAGTAGGGATTTGTCAGGACCTTTCTCTCTAGAATACTGGGGTATTTGTGAGATCATAGAAGAGAAGAATGGTGTTTTCCTTCCATTACCTGCACTGAAACCTGCGCTCTACCCTGCAGGTAAAATCCCAGAGGAGGCCAAGGCTTTGTCACTTTTGGCTCCTGCCACCCCCGTTGCCAGTCTGATGCCTGGAGGGGGACTCTTGCCCATCCCCACCCCAACGCCGCTCCAGAATGTGAGTACAGCCTCTACCCCCCACCCCAGCTTCATATTATACATTTCTCTTGGGCATCTGGTTAATGTGGTGTGTTCCATCTTTTGTGATGATCAATATGTTTTTTTCTTATGAGACCTGTTTCCCAGGAACGGTCTAAGACATAATGGTATGGTGTTTACAGTGGTGATATCTCTATGCTCTAATTGGTCAGTGTTGTTGTTGGGTAAGGTTTGTAAGGGAAGCATGCCCGATTTACATACCCAGAGGTGTTGGAAACATGAGAGTAATAGCAGTTGAGAACTTAAACCACAAGAGCTATCATCTTTTCTCCATCTTGCGACCCATCAGAATTAAAGGTTGCCTATGTGCTTTACAAAGCCATACATTGTAATATTTCCGTATATAGACAGGAAGTGTCAGAGACCTGTTTTGCTCCGTTCTCTGAAAGACTGTAGTAGCACTCATTGACACACGCTGAGGTGTTAGCAGGTTAGCAGATGGTGAGATAAACCTCCACTGTGGTTGCAGCTCTTATCAAGGTTACCAAGATGCCCCTGTAAGATGAGATTTCATAGCTTCTACAGTAAACTGCGCCCAGTTCTTCTTTTAAATTACTTTAAAATGAAAATGCAAAAAGAGACTAGAAATCATTTTGGAAGACATGTTTATTTCCTCTTGCGCTTTTGTACCACAGCTCAAAATTGAATACTAATTGCCAGCAGTTGGCATAACCAGTGTGACACTTGATATGGTAATCAGCTTAGGCCCTGGTATAGCACAAACATTTATACACATGAAGAAATGCCATGCAGTTAATCACAGGACAGTTGTAAATGAGCTGTAATGGATTATCAAATTCCGAGAGAAATATCAGCGTCCACACAAACGTCTTCACAAATTCCTCTGGACTGTCAGCAGGGTCAAGCGCATGTCCAGAGGGGCAGGATGTAATCACGGGTTTCACTGGCTGCGTTTCAGTCACCCACGGTGCTCCTATGCTGTCCTGTGCTGCTTTCTGTCTTCTGCAACGGTGTCGTGACTTCAAGTCACTTAAATTAAAAAGCCAGTCTCGGTACAACACCATTTGCAAAACAAATAAGCATTCATCTCCCCTTTCATAACTGTCTTAACGCTTTTCCAGCACAATCATTATGAGATTTTCATTTGGTTCCCGTTTAATTTACGCACACGATTATGTATTGTTACATTTCACCCTGGGACCTAAGTAGAAATTTTTTTTTTGTATCCTGAAAAAGCACATAGTCACACATGCTGTTATTCACAGAACATGCAGATTTTCAGCGAAAAATCTATAAAAATGGTTGCTGTTAATCAAAAATCTGTGAATTTTCCAGGCAGAGTCAGTTTAAAATGCAAATGATTCAATTTCATTTCATCTTACTGGTATACAGTACTGTTTGCAGTACTGACTGTAATCCTTGTTAATACAATAGATAGAATACATTTAAACAGATTTTCGTTTACTTTTACAGTAAAATGCATTTTACAACAGAGCAAATGCTTAAATAGTATTCAACTGTTAATGCAGCAAAGATACTAATATTCAAAGGCATAATAAAAATGTGCATACTGTAACTGTTAAAATGGATACATTTTGTTTTGAAGTCACTTACTTGTATGCTGCAAGCGTTCATTCAGTAGTGGAGTCTCTTCGTTTGGCGCTGTGATACTAAAGATAGATAAAAGCCATTGAAGATGGCATTTATCAAGTCAAGCCCCTGTTTTTTTTTTTTTTTTTTTTTTTTTTTATGAGGGGGTGTTTGTATGGTGTCTCTACTGTGCAACCAGTTGCACATCTAAAATGGCAACACACATTAACCCCAGTGCTCAGTTTTCACACTCAAAACCGCAGGCTCCAAGTGTAAAAGGATGACACCCAGAAGCAGTGTAGCCTCTCTTCATTCCTCAGCCGTTGACCCAAGCTTCACCCATTCCGGTATATTTCTTGAAACTACAGCAAACTATATTAAAGTATGTTAATCTGTGTTTCTCCTCTACATAAATTAAAGGGGGGTCATTTCAGTGTAAACTTCAAGCGCCTCCATTTTGGTTCGGGTGACACATTATTGTGTGGGCTTGTTTTGTGTGGCGTCGTATGTGCTGGCAAGTGTTCCCAGATTATAATCTGTGGTTATTAGACATATCCTTTCCTGCAGTTAGCTATTTAAAATTACATGTGTTGACTGTTTATAAGATTTGGGGTGGGTGGCAGTGTGGTGTGTTCGCAAAGGGCAGGGTTCATGATCCAGATTTTACAGGTTAAGCAGATTTGGCAATTAAGGACCAGAATGGATCTGATTGATAAAGGGAAGCCCCTTTAGTTCTGTGGCACGGTTTACATGGGGTAAATGCAAGGTCTTTTCACTAGCTATATAACTGCTATTCTGTCATTTCTCATGGTAACCCCTGAAACGTACCGATATCATGTATTCCAACTCAGTGTTGTCTGGGATGACATGTTTCTGGAATGACCACTGTAAGTGCTATACTGTATAATTTCCATAAAGGCTCTGCTTATTTTTGTTATAAATAAAAATGATAATCCTTAAAGAAAAAAGGAAATGATAACAAATAATGTAACGGATGTGATACTGAAAAGTACATGTCTGTTACGGTGTCACACAAATGTTTTCGTCCAGGCAACAGACAAACAAGTAGATAACAGAATTCTCTACTATTTTAGTGCCCATATGGTTTTACAGTTCCCCATTATTTTAGGCAGTCCAACTTTTGGTTGTGTGGGAAGATTAGTTTGAGTGGTATATTTTCATAAAGTATTTCTAACACTGGGAGCCTACAGAAGGGCAGTGAACTTACAGTTGGACCACAGCAAACAGTGCTGTTCATTCTGATTGATGATCAGCCCTTTTTAGGTCTTGGATGGTAAATAAACTTCTATGTCTGAATAATCACTCCACTCAAGGTTTACATTGTTTGATATTTGTAAGAAAAAAAACTGCATAAAAAGGATATGTCTGGTGTATCTGTTTGATTGTCTTTCAGGCATGTAGCAGAGTTGTAGGTATACTAGCCTGTTGTTTACTTGTGTAACAAGAGGTCATCAAAGAGTTGGTAGCTGGGAAATGAAGTGTTGACTGTGTAAATCCACTTGTCATCAGTCCTAAACTGCAGCGTTTCTATTGTTGCAGCTGGGTATCCCAATTGGCAATCTGGGAGCGTTGCAGGCTGGCCTCGATCCCTCTGTCACAGGCCTGGGAGGAATTTCGACACAGCCCCCTTTGATGGGAAATGTGGACCCCTCTAAAATTGATGAAATCAGAAGGACTGTCTATGTTGGCAACTTGAACTCGCAGGTAACACCGAAGGACTGATTTATTTCAAAGGACTTAATCACACAGCTGGAAAATAAGCCACGCAGACTTATAACAGTGCAACAAAAAACACTTGCGCGCATAAATTGTGGGTTGTTGTTGCACATGAATTCCACCTCCTTTAAAGTTATACTGATTTAATGTGGATTTAATTCTGTGGCTAAATCTTACTGTTCCTGCTTATACAAAAATGAATGAAGGAAATGCTCTGAATCTTGATACTTCTTGTAATTTTTCACTTCTTAACTTCGTCACTATCTTTCTGAAGTGTGTAAGGAACTGAAATATGCTTGTTGTTTTTCTTATTTATTAGTTAATGCCAAACTGTCAGCCACTTCCCCTGCTGGTTTTTGTTGTTGCTGAATTGTGTTTTTTTATCCAGCCCAGTTGTTTCTAGATTAAAGTATTTGTGCCAGTAAAAAGGCAAGGCGTAGTGATGTTGTATGTCAGTATTACATTTACATTTATTCATTTGGCAGACGTTTTTATCCAAAGCAACTTACATAGGTTACAGTTCTTTACAATGTTATCCATTTATACAGCTAGATATTTACTGAGGCAACTGTGGGGATCGAACCGGCAACCTTTCGGTTACGAGTCCTGCTCCTTAACCACTATGCTACACTGCCACCCGTAATTAAGGGTTATAGTGTGCTCAAGAAGCTTTGTGACCACGGGGGCAGCCTGGAATGTGTATGTATTTAATGAAGCCCACAACAGCAGGTTCTGCAGCAGACTCGGGTACTGCTACAGAATTACACTTGATAAGCCAAGCCTGAGGATTCCACCACAATTTTGACTCTTTTAATCCAGCAGTATCGACCTCGTTTCGTATTATTAAAAGAGAAAAATTTGACGTTTATTATCTTGCAGAAGTGCATTTTTAGTCAGGTACTGTAATGTTCCTGCAGACGACCACGGCGGAGCAGCTGCTGGAGTACTTCAAGCAGGTGGGGGATGTCAAGTTCGTGCGGATGGCAGGGGACGAAACCCAGCCCACGCGCTTCGCCTTTGTGGAGTTCGCCGACCAGGAGTCCGTGTCCAGGGCCCTGACCTTCAACGGAGTCATGTTCGGAGACAGACCACTGAAGTAAGACCAGTGCCCCCCACTGAATATGTAGTATTGCAGCTGCCTTCTCTTCAGGGCCAGGAGTTTGAGGTCTTCCTATACACGTGTGGTGCTTTCTATTCATTATTTTCATTTGAGAGAGTTATTTCGGTGAATAACTCTCCTGTTGCAGCATTTCTTTGTATTTCAGCTTTGAGGAGAGGGCACGACAAGCGTTTTTATTTTCCCGCACTTACTTGACACTGAGCAAGATAACCCCATTTGCACCAGTAGCTGCAGGTGTAAATGCAGAATCGCACTTCAGCGTTTTACCTATGAAGCAGCCGGAGGAAAGAACTCCCGTGTCGTAGACTGCGCGGTGCTGCACGGCGAGGTGTATCAGCCTCGCTGATGAAGTGTGACCTCACCTCAGACAGTTGGTGTAAAATCCACAGCTCCTGCGGTGAAGCACAGTGCACTGGCACTCACTCACGTGGTCAGCAGAGAGGCTGCAACAGCGGCCACAGCGTTTCATCGCCTCGTTTAGTGGTGAGAGTTGTGTAAACAGGTGAATGGTGAGGTGTCATCGCTCTGCGATAATTGAGATGCTGGAAAAAAAGGCCCTTTAGAGAGCTGAGAGCCGAGATCTGAGAGAGGCTGGCTGTCACTGAGGCTGGCGTTCACAAAGGGCCGGTTATACCAAGCCGGATTAGTTTACACCTCTTTACTTGAGAGGTGTTTTCAGCATATTAATTGAACACAGGTGGGTCTCTGACCATAGTGAAGTGCACTCCACTGTATGACGCAGACCTTATTTTGCTCAAAACATTTTGAAATTACCTTTAAAAGTCAGTCTTTAAATTGTTGTTACCCTCATGAGCTTCTCTTTTTTTTAATCCTTAATTTCACAAGTGAAACCCTGCAACAATGATTTTGAAGTGGTTTCAGGTAGTTCAGGGGTGAGATGAAATTTAAGCCACCAGATGTGCGATATGCAGCTGAGTAGTGTTGCGAGCACTTGCAGGGTAGAATTGCAGATAACAGTTTCTGGGGACCTGCAGTCTTGCAGGTGAGAGTACGCTGATGGGTAATTGTGATGAATTAGACGTTCTGAGTAAAGGTTGTTTTTCTCTTTAGGATTAACCATTCCAACAACGCCATTGTGAAGCCACCGGAGCTTACCCCCCAGGCTGCGGCCAAAGAGCTCGAGGACGTGATGAAGCGGGTGCGGGAGGCCCAGTCCACCATCGCCGCCGCCATCGAGCCAGGTGACCTTCTCAGAGACGTTTCTCTATATTCCACATGTACACTTGCATTTGGTTTACCTCAGACGCACTTAGCCAGAGTGGCTTATGAAAGCGCGTATAAAAAGGTTAGGCTCAGGGCAGAGGCAATACTGTGTCAGCATTGTCGTGACCGTTAGTAGGAGTCGTTACATAACACGCTTTTACATAATGTACAGCAGTCTGCTAAGTGCCGAAGTAGGTGCAGTTTGGGGAGTGTGAGGAAAAGTGCAGTCCCGCCGGTTTGTGCTTGCCCGTTCATTCCGTGATACCGTGGACCCCTGACCGCTGTGCTGTTCCGCTCTGGCTTTCAGAGGAGACGAGGAAGAAGCGCTCCATGAGCAGCTCCAGAAGGGGTCGGAGATCCCGCTCCCGGTCCCGCTCCCGGTCGCGACGGAAACGCTCGCACTCCAGGCACAGGTGAGCTCAGCTTGCTGGCTGCTCCTTTAGTGGTGCGATGGTCTGCCTTAGCTGAGAGTGTGCCCTGTGTGTATGTGTAGCTGTGTTTGTCCCAAAGCTGTGTTTGGCAATTATTATTTCAGCTAGAAGCCAGTGTACAACCTACATGTCTAGGATCGCCTAGTTTACTGTTGGCTTTGATCAGTTTGGTGGGAAAGTTGCCTTGGCTGCCTTGCACAGTTAATCATGGTGAGTGGAAGCACGGCTCTAGAAACAAGAGTAAAAAGGCCCAGTAGCTAATCACTTCAATCACAGCGTTGCAAATCTAGTCTGGCAGGCATCTTGAGTTTAATCTCTTGCCCCTCGAATGTGACACTGTGTGCCCTTTGGAGTGGCTGTGCGTGTGGGAGCTGGTTGCTAAGGAGGTGCCCCCTTTCTTGTCGCCTGCAGGAGCAGGGGCTCTCAGAGGTCACGGCAGAAGGTCAGCGATTCGCACGGCTCTCGGAGCTCGCATAAGAAGCGCTCGCGCTCCCGGGACAGGAGGCATTCCCGCAGCCGCTCCAGATCCAGGTGGGCTCAGCACCGTGTGTGCACCGCAGGGGGGGTTATGGGTCCTGAACCCTGCTCCTCAGCTGCTCGTAAGGAGCTTTGCCAGGCCAGCAAGCGGATGGGAAGAGCAGTCAGCCAAACATGGTTCCATCTGTGGGTCTAATGGAGTTCCTCCCTAACACAGTTCCTCCTGACCTGCAGTTGGTCTTACGCAGTTCCTCCTGACCTGCAGTTGGTCTAACGCAGTTCCTCCTGACCTGCAGTTGGTCTTACGCCGTTCCTCCTGACCTGCAGTTGGTCTAACGCAGTTCCTCCTGACCTGCAGTTGGTCTTACGCCGTTCCTCCTGACCTGCAGTTGGTCTTACGCCGTTCCTCCTGACCTGCAATGGATCTAATGCAGTTCCTCTCTAACATGGTTCTTCTTGCCTAGCATTTTCAGCCTAATGCAGTTCCTCCCAACCAGCAGGCGGCCTAACACAGTTCCTCTGGAACACAATTACTGCTGACCTGCAGTTTGTCTAACGCGGTATCTGCAGTCGGCCTAATGCACTTCCTCTCTAGTGCAGTTCCTCCTGACCTGGGATCAGCCTAACGTAGTTCCTCTCTTAACATAGTCCCTCCAGACCCACAATGGGCACAACCGTTCCGCCTGACCCGCAGTCAGTCTAACGCAGGTCCCCCTGCTCCGCAGGGACAGGCGAAAAGAGAAGGATGGGAAGTGGAGGGGAAAGGAGGCCGCCTCCCGAGAGAAGGACGAGAGGCGGCAGAGGGACAAGAAGGGACGAACGCCACCGAAAAGCTACAGCGCATCCCGGAGATCCCGCAGCACCAGCAGGTCTGCACAGAACCAGATGACGTTATGTGTCCATCATTATTTTATCTTTGCCTTTAGCAAAGTGTTGCAGAGTTCAGGAGTGTTTTTGCAGCAGTGCATTAAGTAAACCTCTCATACTGGCACTCCAAACTCAAAGATATTTCATTCGTAGTGAAATGCACAGATCTAAATATTTGACTGTTCCCATTACAAGTACATTTTTCTCTTCAGAGGACATAAAAAGAAGAGCAGGAGTCGGTCCAGGACTCCGAGAAGGAAAGCGAGATCTCCGTCACCAAGGAGGTAAAGGCATTTCAGGACAACACCTCTGAGTGTCTGTATTCTGCTCACGTAGTTTAACCTTTCCAAACAGGAATAACAAGCTTGCACCTGGTATATTACCATAATCAACGGAGGTGTGTGGAGCGCTCATCACAGATACGGGCTCTTCCCCAGGCAAATGTACTAAATGAGTAATTAAGCCGATACACAGAAGGAAAAAAAAGAAAAGGAATATTTGTAGTTTTGACCTGGCTTGCGAAAAGCTTCCCTATCAGATTCAAAACGGGATCAGCTTCCAGCCATTTGACTTGCAGTCCACGTGTTTGACGATTGCAGAACGGTTTTTCCACCCATAAAATAAATATGGTTTAACACTGTATTGGTGTTGTGGGTGTTATGTGCTAATTTCTTCAGGAGACATGGTTCTAATGCGATGGTGATGCAGATCAATCTGTAAGCGGCCATCATTTGTTTGTTACATGTCTCTAGACCCGATGAGAGCAAAACGAGGTCAGGGTAACCCTTAAACTTTCAGAACACAAAACATTGTTGTAAATATTTGAATGTCTTATATAATAAAGGTACAAAGATTTATCATGTGACCAATATGAGCAAAAGTATGGTCAGGTCATTTATTGCAGTTAGCCGCTGAACTCCTTTTGGCCTCTATGTATTTTTTTCCTGATGACTTGTTTCCGAGGTACCTCCTATTCGCTTGCGCTTTCGAATTTGCAAATTTCGCAAGGTATTCCTAGAAATATGACCGCACACGTAACGCTTCCCCTTGCACGCCCCTGGCCGTGGAAGGGAAGTCGTTTGTCTCCTTGCCAGTCAACAGTCGTCGCCCTAATCCTCGTTTCAAAAGTCTGTCATCAGTCATCCCTTCTGCTCCTCCAGAGGGAAGAAAGACAAGAAGAGGGACAAAGCTCGGGACAGCAGCCGGGACAGAGCCGAGAGGGAGCGCTCGACATCCAAGAAGACCAGCAGAGACAAGGACAAGCACGAGCGAAAGGTCAAAGCTGTGAAGGTGAGGGGGCGGTGGCCACGTTAGAGGCACAAGGGAATTTTCCAGAAATCCCTCAACTGCTGTCGCACGCTATCATGCAAAAGTCCCTTGTAATCCTTCTCATCAGCTATGGAAGACCTGTCTTCTGAGTGTCGTCTGAATAGGACGTTGTATCTGAGGGTGTCCAGCAGTGGCCAACTCACTGGTACCAGACCACAAAGGGCCCATGGGTCAGGCCTATTGTTATGACTTGGAGAATGGCACCCTCGTCCTGTCCTGGTGTGCGTTGCTTTCATTAACATTGCACATACCTCCTTTCTCCACAAGTGCAGTTCCCTGTTCATACAAAATGCATTCAGTGTGCTGTTGTTTGCAGGAGAGCCTGTGCTGCTTATTGGATTTGCAGTCTGCAGTCTTGGGTCCTGTGGTGTCCAAGTCCTGCGACACAATGTGTGCAGCCAGGGCCAATCCTCTCTCTGGTCTCTCTCTCCCCCTGTCTATCCTTCTCTCTCTCTCTCTCTCTCTCTCTCTCTCTCTCACTCTCTCTCTGTCTCTCTTCTGTACATATTGAACATTAAAATGTCACTGACGCGTGTAAGTGAAGTATTGTGGCTAGGAACAACATTTCAATCAGTTACAGTTCTCAGTTTTGGCCTAGTTCCTAAGCAAGGCTTGACACCTGATTTTATCAGTCAGATGTTCTTTAAGATTAGATTCGACACATTTAAAAACACAGCGTCACTCAGCTGGTATTCCTTATCCTGTCTATTCAGCACGAAGGCAAATACATTTCGGGTAACCCCGTTTAGTTAAAGCATGATAAAATCACCATTTGCGGGGGGGGGAGGAAAAAACCCTACAAAATTTGCAAAGATACTTGATTACTCAGAGCACGCTTACCGTATATGAGAGATCCTGCTTTACCTGCCAATGTTTTCCTCTTGTTTTACAACTTAAATGGGTCTTAAATAGGTTTTATACTAGCCTTTTTCATTTAACGGTTCACTCTAAATTTGCATTGGTAAAATGGTGGTTATTCTCAGGACCGATGGCCTCACTCGCATCTAAAGGTGAGGCTTCCGCAGGCTCGATGGTCAAAGCGAGCGCGCCGCGGGTGGCTTTAGTAACCCCGTCGTCTCCTGCAGGTGGAAAGGGATTACGACAAGGAGGAGAAGGAGTACGAGAGCGACAGGGAGGACTCGCCCGCTGCGGGCGAGGGGCCCGAGCCGCCGGCGCAGCACAACGGCAACTACAGCAAGCACGGGGATGAGGCTGGAGCCAGCGCGGAGACGGCGGAGTGACCCGGCCGTCCCTGTCCCCGAGAGAGAGAGACAGACGTCCCCACGAGAAACGCCCCCGGCGTCACACGGCACGTTCCGATCTGTACAGCTGACATTGACGAAAAAAAAAAAAAACAAAGACCGAGAGGAAAAGAAGGAGCGGCTTTAGAATAGCTTTTGTACTACTGTGAATCGGCGAATCATCATATGATATTCATATGGGAAATGGACTTAAGCGCCTGCACAGATTTTATGTCGGCGGATAGAACGTGTGTTATGGTTATCTGAATACGACCTATACTGACTACTCAAAAAAAAAAAAAATACATGCTTGTACTGCTTGTACTGCCATTTTGTTTTTTTTTTGTTTGTTTTTGTGTTTTTGGTATGTGTGCTACTTTTTATTCACATAATCCTTTGTGTTTTTTCTATTTGCCGTTTTGCAGTGCCGAGACTGCCCGTCTTTGTTTCTGTCGTTTTTACGCTCTTCCGTTTATTCAACGCTTCTCCCTTAACGTGGGCGCTGACGTCAGGATCCGAAATTGGGCCGGTTCAGTCTTTGCGTTGGGGGGAATAAGGAAGAGCTACACCTGGGGAAGAGTTTTAGCGTAGCGCATGTTTTGTGAGGGACACCACCTAAAGCTGTGCTCGATCTCTGTATTGGAGAGAGATGCCTTCTGCTCCGTTTTTTTTTTTTTTTTTCCCCTGTGGTTACATTTTACTGCCTGCTAAACGTTTATATAACAATCTAAAAATATTAGGGGATGGGAACTACATACACTGAGAAATAAGTTGTAGAATTGCTCGTAAGCACATAGAACACAAGTGCCTAGACAGAGATTGTACACAAATATACTGTAAAAAAAAATACACTATGAGAAGGTTATCACAAAACAAAATAAGTTGTCATGTGGCAAAATTGGGTGCGAGGGCAGAGGAAGTCTGCTTTAGCAATCACAAATGATAAAGGACAATGTTCCGGAGCTAAACCTGCATACATATGCTGGAAGCTGTTCTATACGGTTTTATATCCTCTGTACTTACGCTGAAGGAGGTGTATTTGTTGTAAGTCAATATTTTAAAAAAGAACAGCTTATTCGGTCTGTTTTGTTTTTAATGAATCCAGTATTTTGTTCCTGCCAATGGACTCTCAGGCACCCGTGGTGTGAGAGGACAGTGTTGAACCCTGTAGCCTCGTGTGCGTTTTGTATTTTGTTTACTATTGCCCCCGGCCTCAGTGGAGTTTTTGAGTGCGTTGCTTTTGAGTCTCTTCGGTCGTATCATGTTTGAATCAGTCTCTCTCAGCTCCCCAACACCACTGAAAATGTGAGCTGTTCGTTGTCTGAAGTGTTTTTTTTTTTTTTTTTTTTTTTTAAATAATACGCTGCGTTTGTATGATATTGGTAGGTCATCTCCGTGATCCACAGTCCCTGCCTCACCCCACGGAGTCTGTCGAGACTTCTTTTTTTTATATTTATATGTATTTAAAGATCTGTCTGTGAATTGTCAGGGTGGGCAGTGGGTTGGGCCGACTCTCCGTAATTATGTGTGTGTGACAGACAGGATGCTGAAGGATCATTAGAGAGTGTGGCAGCAAATGAGGAGAGGAGGAAGCGGTGAGCTTTCTCCTGCTGAAGAGCTGAAGAGCTCGCTTCATTTCTCATGCATTGGATTTTGTAGTGAATACAATTTTGAATATCGGTAGTTTGTGCACCTCCTAACCTGTAACTTTGACATAAGTGTACATCTTTCGTTGCAATACAGGCTTTAACTAAAATGTACATTAAAGAAGCTTCGCTTCCAATCTAGTGTCTCAGTGTAATTTTTAAAACGTTGTCCCCATTTTTGTTAACTTAGTTGTGATCAGCAACTATATACGCAACATTGGGTCCCACGTGGTTAATTACTGTGGACCAGTGTTTTTAATTTTGTTATGTTGAATTTGTTTCTATATACAGTACGTGGTTTTAAGAAACCTTAAAGTGAACCTTGTTTGAAATGACAGGATATATAAAACCTAATACTGTTTGATGTCTAAATCTTTGCCTTGGTGTCTGTAAATGCAGAATAAGCAGGATTATAAGGAGAGTGGTCATACGAGTGGGTGCTGTCACTTTTAGCCAATCAAAATTGCTCTGTAAAGGGTTTTGGTGCTTTCCTCCTGTAGCCTGCGTCCAGTAAGGAAAATTACAGAAAGGTAAACAAGCCCATTGAGTGGATATTATGATTTTTAAAATTTCAGTGGATTTACATAATTGTGGATGTCATGTCTATGTTGAGTATGGCTCTTTTCACACTCTGGCTGCTGAAAACGAGTAGGGCTCTGTGTCGACTTGTTTGATGGTTATGCAAGTTTTTTTTTTTATTACTGTGTGCTCTAAATATTACACTACCAACTACAGTAAATGTTGCGATTTAAAAGCAGGGACCTTTCTGCAGTACCAGTCGTGATTTTGTTTGGCATCAGTATGTAGTCAGGTTACGCAGAAACATGCAGCCCGGAAGCCTGATGGTCCCTCCTCAAATTTTGCCTGTGCTTGCTTTTGAGTCAAAACGGTGATCATGTGTCAGCTTTAAAACTGAAGCAGAAATCTTCCAGTGCTGTTTTAACTGGTTTCAGAGGAATTGGATAGATCCCTCTCTTTACCGCTCCTGCCTCAGGTCATTTGAAATGTTTGACAACAGGAGATTCAAAATACTGATGCTACCTTCACTGGTACAAAATATGTAAAAACATGGATATTCTGCTCATTAAAAATGTGTAAAAACAAAGACCCAATAAAATGAAGACTTTTAAGAGTTGTTTTTTTTTTTGGAACATCTGTACTCACTTCTTTGCCAGCACTGTTAGGCCATGTGTAAACTTTCTAGTTTCTGTTTCATTTTGACGCAAATATCAGCGTTCAGTGAAGGGGAGGTATGGTTGGCAGCTTCCTCAAATATTCTGTAGTTAACTATGCTTTTCTTAAAAACAACAAAAAAAAAAACATTTCAGTCTTTGCTGGTGGTTTGAGGCAGCAAGAAGTCATCAACATCAGACTGCTCAGTGATAGGCTCTTTCAGCCTTTTATCAGAACTTTAGGAGTTCAATCACAAGCTCTCATCCACCATTGTACATGCTGCTTTGAAACTGATAAAGCATCGCGTGATATGTGATTTTGTGGTATGTCAATTCTATCCTATCTATCATTATTACACACGGTGTGAACACAGCCTCTTCTAGCTTCGAGCTAGGCATTAGTTGCATGCGCGTGCTTACAAGGGACAAGGTGTAAAAAATTTATTCAACAAACCACTCATCATGATACTTCATTTAATACTCAGGACATTACATTCTATTGGAATTATTAGCTCATCTTGATCTCCACAACACTGCACTCCTAAACATACATGGGAATTACACTGAATTCTGCATGCAAACCATTCAGAAGTATATAATGAACTAAACAATGCCTATTTGATATAGATTGCCTTAATATTAAATAAGATTCCCACAGAGAATTTTACTTGAGTAAGACAAAGCAGCTTGTTAGTAGACATAACGTTTGTTACCAGTACATCATGTGGAAAAATCCAGAGAACTGTACCCAAAGACAGGCAAAGAGGAGAGAGCAAGGTCATCCAGGTCTTAGTCTTCTCCTCTGACCCCTCCCTTTACACATGGATTACATCAGATTTTCAGCTTAAGGTGGCGCTTGAAGTCAGTTGTGGGTATTTTGGTGGTCCTCGTTAAAGCATTTGCCTTCCTCTTCTCAGAATACCCCACCTGTTCCCTGTCATTCCACTGGGCTTGTTTTTTGTTGCGTCAGTTTCAGACCTGAGAGGGAATGGATTCTCGGCCCTGTACACTGTGATTTGAAGAAGGCAGATGCATCGCGGTCACTTCGGTAAAAGTACAGCTTTTGAAAACGCTATGAAAGGCAGCTTTACTTTCCTGCTTGCAGAGCTCACACACAGAGGCCGCAGTCTGTGCAAATAGCCAGCTGGCGTGTCTCTCACAGACTGCTGAGCCACTCCCCGCTGTTCAGCTCCTCACTAGTGTCACAGTGGGATGGGATGACTGTGTGACACAGCGACTGCCGGACGTAGTCCTGGTCTGGCATGGCGATAGTGAAGCCCTCGCTCTCCGGCTGGTGGACCTGAGCGTTGGCGGCCGGCGGCCGGGGCGCGGCGTGCTGCGGCATGGCCAGCTGGAACAGCTCCATGGTGGTGTAATCGCCTGTGATGGGCGGAGCCAGTCTCACCTCGCCGGTCTCTGTGAAGGAGGGTGCGGGGGTGGGCGTGGCCACGGGTGTGATGTGTGTCGGGATGGGCGTGGTCGTGGGCTCCGCTTGCCTGCAATCTGCGGGGCGCTCCTCCTCCTCCTCCTCCTCCGCACCGATGTCTTCGGGAGGCTGCTCCCGTATGTCGGGGATACCTGGGTCGCTGATGGCGACGGGGCGTGGGTGCACCCTGCCCTCAATGATGTGCAGGCTGCTCGTGTCGCTCTCCTCGATATGAGCCAGCTTCTCCTTGCTGAGGGGCTCCAGGACTTCCTAAGGGAAGGTGAAATTGGAGGAGAAATATTTAAACTCTGTTATGAATGTGTTATAAACCCCAACGTAATTCCAGTATGCACTGCAGGTTTTGATTTACATTACATTATTGTCATTTATCAGAGGCTCTTATCCTGAGCAAGTTATATAGGTTACAGTTTTTTGACGTTACCCATTTATACAGCTGGATAGTTACTGAGGCAATTGTGGGTTAAGTACCTTACCCAAGGGTACTACGGCAGTGCACCAATGGGGAATTGAACCAGCTATCTTTCAGTTACAAGCCCTCCTCCTTACCACTATGCTACATTTCCTAAAAAGCAGCCAGAAACAACACCAAACAATTTATCACTGGCTGTGTTAACTTACAAGCAACAACAGGAGACTGCCAAAAAACAGTGAGGGAAAGCTACATGACATGCTCAATGGAAACATATGTCATTTGCACCTAACAGCTACAGTGCCTCTGACTTCCTACATTCTATTCTCTGACAGAGGTCAAAGAATTGGTCTAATGTATGTGTATTTGCCCTCGTGTGCAGTTAGCATAATGGAAATAAAGCCAATATCCCCTGCCAGACACCTTTTTGCAAAAAGATGTGGTACAAGTTTATACCTCACACAATACATTATGTTTACAACATAGCACTGAGGAAGAGTAGCCAGCACATGGTCAACACAGCGGAGTTCCACTAAGGGCAGGACTCCGAGAACAAAGAACAACACATTAGCTGCTAGATACATATATACCCTCAATGCCAAGCAAAGCAGCGATTCACACAGAACCTCGTCAATGATACCTGATGTGTTATCATGTTGCCATTCTTGTACTTACCAGTTCGAAGGCACCGTCTATTTTTTGGATGGCATTGCTGTTGCCTGGGTTTGGTATACTTGGCCAGAACAGTTTCTTTGCCCTGAAAACACAAGCACATTATTTTCATTTGCATTCATTTGCACTCTCATTTTAATCTATCTATTTATTTATGTATCTATGTATCTATATATTATATGTATATATGTATGTATATATAATTTTTATTCTGTATAAATTATGTATATAATGTATATAACGCATAACATTTTTTACCCGCACAGAGTTTACAAATCTTC
Organism: Megalops cyprinoides; assembly: GCF_013368585.1. Classification (NCBI taxonomy): domain Eukaryota; kingdom Metazoa; phylum Chordata; class Actinopteri; order Elopiformes; family Megalopidae; genus Megalops; species Megalops cyprinoides. The sequence continues at coordinate 17,934,072 of NC_050587.1, read as the reverse complement.
AAATGTGGATATAAGTAAATACCTGGCATGCTCCGTGAGGAAAAAAACTCACTTAAAATTAAAGAAACTCTACCGTTTAAACAACTTGGAACCAAGATTAGCCACCAATGTGAGAACTGCAATTCCTCCAAGAACTCCAGCTACAGCACCCCCTACAATCCGGTAGTCTGCAGGGGTGACAAGACAGCGGCGTTAAGTTATATTGGAAGACACTGATTTCTGGTCATGTCATCACAATTGCTTTAATGCTAACAACATGCTAATCGGCTAATCGCGTAATTATCCTTACAGCGCACAGCTCTAGAACAGGCTGGCACAAGGAACATAAATGCAAGCTGATGGTGCACTCGTTTTGACCTCAGCTGTCTCTTGCTTATCGTGGTTGTGTTGGTTTGGTGTGTTAAAATGAACTGAACAGAGTGCAAAGGATGGAGTCCTCTGTTGTTCCTTCTCTCTACTAGCATTACCTGGCTGCTTGGTCTCAATGTAGAGATCAGTACTCCGCACCCCTTCTCCAGCTTTGGTGAATGCGGACAGCTGGACTCTGTAGACAGTTTTGCTTTCCAGGTTGGACAGTGTGTAGTTATTTCTGCTGGGATGCACTGTAACAACTGTTAATTGGTGAGACACACAAACAGTTTCGTCTTTGTTAATGTAATCCACGATATGTTGCATAGCAACTTTGCCAGTCTGGGGAGGATTTACTTAATGTGGGTTTAATGGATTTGTAGGAGAGCGATGTGCTCCGAAATTAGAAACATTTGAATAAATATTTAATACAACGCACATCTTTGCAGCTGACAAACTCCCAGTGGACTTAACAATTCTACTTAAGGTCCTTTTGGGAAAAGCCACTGATGCAAACACTTGAAATTATGAATAGCACGTATGCAGACAGCAACAAACAACAGTTAGCGTGACCAGTAGGGGTATTTCCCAATAGATCTCAAACCCCGTTAAAAGGCCTTGAACGATAAGAACAGAGCACAAAAGCACCAGAATCTCAGCCGAACAGTATGTGATGACCGGAGGGCTCTGCTCACAGAGCTCACATTGCACCTGCATCTGTGAATAGATGTTCACATTAACCAAGCGTTTCAATGGAACAGCTGACACTGAGGAGCAATTGCTCCTCTGGACAATCTCCAAAAACTCTGGTCACTCCCTTAGAAAAGAGCTCTGCGGGGCAAACGACGTGACTGCTTTACCTGAAATATTTTGTCCCGGCCTGGTATCTGTGTAGTGGATGATGTAGCCCAGCAGAAACCCGCGGGCGTGCTCGTCTGGGACGGGGCTCCACTTGATCACGAAGGAGCTACTGGTCACACTAGAGCTGGCGATGTCCGCAGGGGCACTGATGGGAGCTGCCAGGCATCACGGACACTGGATCAATCACACCGAACGAGTGGCTAACGCTAACCAGTGCTGCTACGATCAGCGGACACTACTTAGTTTGTTTGTCAAAATGACTGTAACGCCAGGTACAGTATGTGGTGGTTAGCCTTATATACTGTATATGTATATTTTTTGCATTTGCAAGCCTTGCCAAAACAGCACAGCACAAATTTGGTGCTGCACCTATTTCAGGCTATGGGCAACCTGGTATTTATAAAGCTAACAGTCTGTTATTAAGCGACTGTGACAGCTTCTGTAGTTTCCCTTGCAATGACACCAGTATTACTGTGTGTAGACCCTTATTTAAGTGGTAATGAAATCTCTCTGAGGATACTTTAAAATTTTCTAAACCATAGCAGCTTGGAATAAGACAAAGGTTATGAAAATATTCTAACTGGGAAGGAATGGTAATGATAACAACATATTGCCAGGCTGACTCATTTGCTGTGATGGGGCAGCAGTATAATTAGGATAAAATACTTCGAAGTAGCATGTCACTCCCTAGCAGTGTCCTGACCACATTTTCTTGAAGACTTTAATAACTATGAGTAGGGCTCCCAGCCCTGCAAAACAGCACAGCCTGGGATGGATCAGCTACAAGCTGTTATAACCTGTCTACATGGGGTCTTTCATGGCCACCTGGCTGCGGCCACTGAAACCACGAAAACCTATATGTAAAAATCTGTGCGCAAAGTGTAAACACGACCCCCGATCCTGACGTGACAGCGCTGTAACTGCTGCGGCTCAGACTCACTTCCTTCTGTGACGTAGGCCTCTGCCCTGCCATACGTGCTCTCGCTGTTGTTGATGCGCTTCAGGTTGCAGGTGTCTTTGTCAGGCCTCGTGTGGAGAAGGAACACGTATCTCTTGTACGGCTGCAAAGGATCTGAGGTGCGGGAGGACTGGATGAGACGAAGTTGGCAAGGAGTGTTTTATCCGTTCACGCGGCTGTAGTCACGGATGAGCCAGGGTAGAACCATACAAAGCATGCAACGTGAGGCGTTTTGTTTTCGGTCGCCTGGCTATTTCAAAGCTTCGAGTGTGTGAAGTGCCAAAGCCAACAGATGTATTCTGACATGGGAGAGAAATACCTTTCACTTGGATTGCAATGGGGGCGTGCTTTCTGTGAAACATCGACTGGAAAGACATTTTCTCTCCCCTCAGACCCCACTCCACACAGTAACAGCAGTAGGATTTGGTCTGGCTGTGGTTCCAGAGGACGTTGAACGTGCTGCTGCCATTGAAAGTGATGTTCAGCTTTCCATTCAAAGCTGTGGAGAAAAACCTCTTTTAGTCTTTTAGATCAGTGCTTCTTCATTTACAACTTTTGACTGAAACTTTCATCTTAATTTATGTTAATTATATTAAAACCCAGGCATTTTATTACTCTGTGTAAAATGAAACCCTGCAATGATTAATTAATCAGTTAAAAATGCCACTGACTGAATAATTAATCGATGCCATTGATTATTAAAAACATAATTTTTACGTTTTATACCTCTAATTTGCATAAACGCTTCCATTACATTACATTTAATCATTTGTCAACTGTAGCAGCAGTGCCCTAAACTGAATTCAGGCCTGTAACGTGTGGGTCACAATTCCAAAACCACTACACAATGCAAAAATCAAAATATTATGGTGATAAATCTTTGATAGTCATTTTCAGGCCTTGGATGAACACTGAATTTAACCTAAGGAAGGAGACCGATTCCAGTATGGCTTTGCACTAATAAAGAAAGAAAAGTTTCAAATATTTTTGACTTGGGTGTATGCGATAAAGCTATGAAGGCTTTCAACGCCGAATTCTTTTTTGCATAAGTGAAACAGCACTCAGCTTCGCATCATATCTGTTCATTCTGTTTGGAGGCAACTTGTGACGAGCGAGCCTCTCTTTTTGGTGTAAACGTACACTTGTCCTCTCTGTTCTGCGCTGAGTGTAGCCTGCGCTGAGCGGAAGGGGAAGTCCCAGCGCTGTTGAAGGCCGCAATGCTGACGTTGTAGGCTGATCCCGAGAGGGTCAGCCTCATCACAGGCTCGACGGTGGTCAACGACTGGCTGAACTCTCCCGACTCCTTCCCCACCGTCACGTTGTATCCGGTCACCGACTCTGTGTTGGCGAGCTGAAAGGCAGCGTAACACAACGGCGGAGTCCGTCGTGAGCTTCCCGTACTACCTTCACAGCAACAACAGGCGCCTCACACACAAGCACTCAATACGCTTTTACAGTTACGCTGTGTATGAGTGAAGCAGTCACCTTCCAGTGTATGACTATCAGCCGTTTCCCTTTTTGTTGCGGACTGATGTCAAACTTTTCAATAACGGGGTCATCGGTCAGCTCTGTGGAAAAACAAAACAAAGCATTGCACTCGTCACAACGCAAGCCTTACTTCTCATACTCGTTTTCCCATTCCAGGTTGCTATTGGTGAAATTAAAGCTTAAAACTCTATGACATCTATTGGACACTATGAATTTGTTTGCTTTTTGAATATATTAGTCACACTTTATCACAAGCTGACAGTGCGCCAGTATGGCTATATTTTAAATACTTCAGGATCTACTATGTAACAGCACTCATAACTACCACATTGTAACAAATGTGGAACAGGGTTAAGCAGACTGTCTTAATGTACAGTCTGCTTAACCTTACCCTGAGCCTAACTCCCGCCTTAACCCTGCCTCTCATGCTTAGTTCAACTCTGCCAGTTATGTGAGTCATAAATGTGACCACAAAGCAAGCCAAACCGTTTTCACAAATCAACCCCTACTGCGTCGTAATTACACACTGCAATGCAATAATGTGAAACAGTTACACAGCACTTCCTTCTAGTTACATAATATGTACATATTCAGCTTTTGTGTTATAACATAGGTTTTAGTAACAAAAGATAAGTAACTTTTTTTTGGCATAACACGTAAGATGGGATGCAAGGGACATTTCTATGGCCTAGGGTTTATAGTGACCTTTCGACTGAATTTACTCACCTCGGGGGACCAGGAGACTGTCACTCGCGGGGCACAGGCGGCACTGCTGATTGATGACACACTGCACTTGCACCTCATATGACAGTGACGAGGTAAGATTATGCAAAATGAATTTCTCTCTCCCTTCGGATTCCACCTGTGGTCAATCACATGAGATACCAAACACACAGGAGGGATATTCAGGGCTAACGTGGATTTTCAGGAGCGATTCCTGTACTTGATGAGGATTACTTTCAAAAATAGGACATAATTTCACTGTATTATTCACAAATGCAAAAACAGTCATTACCGTGCGATCATAAAAACAACTGGCTTTTGTTTTTTCCATCTTTGTGTTTACAGTACCATGAGCTAACCTGGAACTGAAAGTGTATGCTTAAAAATACTTCCTACTGATTAAAAACATTTCTGACAAGCAGTCGTACTCTATTTTGATCAGTTCCAGTATTTCCATTCTTTGCACCCTACCTCTTTCCAAGAGACAGCGTTCAGTTCTCGGTATTTAACAGCATATTGCTTAATCTGCTTTTCCACCCAAAGGACTTGTATAAGCAATTGTCCTGAGTGTCGCTTAAATTCGATGTGTTTTGTGGGGCCACAGCGCACTGAAATGCGAAAAAAAAAAAATACAATACACATGTTGTAAAGAAACGAATGCCCACTGAACTATCACCCACTTTATCCAAGCTAGTTGAAAATGTTTAATCAAGGAGATATAAATGACACATCATTTGACATTAATCATTTAATTTATTCATCATTTAACGCCGTTAGTAAGTTTAGTCACCATGACATCAAAATCTCATAGGAATTCACACATTGACTGGAACATACTGGAAGATGGTCATAAACAACAAATGCGTATCAAACCCTGAAAATATGCACTCTTAGAAACACCTCTATAAAAATATTTTTTCATAAGCAGCTTACCCAGCTGTCTTGGCGTCCCAGTGAACACTGCCTTTGTGCAGTTCCTCTTTTTGTCATTTGCATCAGTAACATAAGCGGTCATGCTGAATTTTGGAAAAACTTTTATGGGATGATAAGACGTACTATTTATGTTTTCGTATATTTCGCAGTATTTTCGGGTCTCCCTTGACAAACACACAGAACAAAAACAGAAAATGTAAAATAGATTGTTGAAAAGGTGAAATTCAAATTGATTGTAATATTTAAATTTTAATTAAATTTTATACAATGTAAAAAAGCCTAGCCATTCTTTAATTCTTAATATTAATTCACATAAGGGAGCTGAACTTTATCGTGATCATTATGCACGTCACTGTGTATAGCAACAACAACTTTAAACACTTACTGTTCTACAAAAAGTGTAAACATTTTGTTTGAAGAACTCCGGCCAGACTTCCATTCACAGTGCATATGTGGCTCAGATGGTTTGGCATAGCAGTCTAAATCATGGACTCCCTCTGTAAGATAAATACATTTTCATCAGCGATGAAGAATTAAAATATGCAGGATGCCAATGAGAAACAAGTCAACCATTATGCCAGCTTTATAGGCTCATACCAAAGTTAATATTCAGCAAGTGTTGTTTCACAGAATGTTATGAAATGCATTTATACCACATATACACCTGGCATTTTCACTGATTTAAAACTGAGTGAAATATAGGGAAAGTAAATGATAAATGTCTGAGAGAAACAGTCTCAGAGAATAAAAAAACAGTATGTTCACCATTGCATTTACAGTGATCATTAAGGAATAACAGCCACAGAGAAACCTGGTGAACATGGCTGGGAAATAAGGTGGGCCTTCATGGACAAGGACACTCCATATGATCCAACGGTGTGGAAAATGGTTGGCTGCATGCTTGTCTAATGAGAGAATTGCATTCATCTTGTCTCACCCCGTTGCAGCCCAAGGGCAGCGGTTGTCGTGGTGAGACAACCTCAATATTAAAATTACTGATTCCAAAATGAGGTTGCAGAAAGGGGGAAAAAGGATTACATTTTTTTTTTGCTGAGGGGAATATTTTGAACACCACAAAATGCTTTGAAATGCAGCCTGAGAAGGGTGTGGCTCAGCAGGTTACATCATCAGGTCAGGCATTTGCAGTAATTATGAGCTTTGAAGTTACTGAAAGTGTACTGAAACTATGCTGGCAGGACACCTGCAGTAGGCGTATATGAGGGGGAACAGACATACGTTGAAATGACTGTGAGCCAAACTGTGTACTGTGACAAAAAGAAAAATGAGTAAGCCTGGGTGCGCTGAAACATTTTCATATCACATTCCAATCAATCAATAGCCTAAAAAAAGCTTGTTGCTCATGTTTTGAGGAGCCAAGAAGGGGAAACAGTGGTTAGTTCCTAATTTTTTTCTGATTAATTATTCACATATTCACATATTTCGGTTGTGTCCACTCTCTACAACACGCTAGCCAAAACTTTAGGAAATGCTGGCATACACCTGTCCACCACTACAACTGATAATTGGCTCATTACACTCAACGGGGAGGGGAATCTCGAGACTATGTTTGTGTGCTGTGGGGCATGTTTTCTTTGACTTACAACTTCAAGAGGTGAGAGGGGGAAAGACCGTCAGATGTGTAGTGCCACAGCAGGACAGAAAAGTTCAGAGTGCTCAGTGAACTGGTCACAGAGAATGTTGATTCGATGAGCTTAAGCTCGGCAGAAACACAGGAAGGGCATGCAGAACACCACTGTTTGATGAATTGTGCCCTTGTCTAAATACTCAGTTCATCTTGACTTCAGCAGAGAGAGAGAGAGAGAGAAACTGGGATATACACACAGGACAGTGTACTGCCTCAAAAATATTTTGTGAAAAATCTGTTGGATTTTGGATTTGGCATCTTAACACATGTAAACAATGATGAGACCTTGTCTGGTCCCACAAAGGGGATTTGTCAATGCAAATGTCTACATGTGGTCAAAAGAAAACTATTAGAGTAAATATTAAAATAATAATACTAAAATCATAAAAGGGAAAGTTAAGCACTACATAATTCAAAATACTGCATGATCTCAACATCATCCCGTACATGTCGATCAATGAGCAAGGCAGTTTCACGGTACTTGATCATTTCTCTCAAAAGAACAAGCCATTAGTTTTTGAAATTGATGTTACCTTGCTACTGTTGTCATTAGAAGGCATTGTACAAGACTTATTTCTCTAGAAATATTTCTCAGTTATAACAGCATCTGAACTGAAACACACCTGAACAAGAAACGAGAGGATGTTTGCCCAACAGAAAAAAGTTCTTTATGTAATACATAATGGAAACAATATGCAATAAAAATGAAAAAAGCTAGAAAAACTGCTTTGACAAATTGATTCATTTTTCATAGAGAAAGCAGAAACTTTTGGATTTGGACAAAGTGCAGATAATGCTGACAATGAACACACATTTTTTGACCATTCTATGAGATTGCTAGAGCAGATATAAATATTAATCACATATAAACAGTGAAACCCTCACCACTACCTGAGGTTTCACTGATAAGTTAGCTACCCAGACTGATGTGATACTGTAGTAAAATAAAATCAAAGACAACTTACAGCAATACAGTAATCTAACAGCTGTGCTAAAGGTAATGACATGCATTGATCACCATCTAAAAAAACAATTTCTGAGAAACATGCAGAACAGTTCATTCTGATGAAATGATGAAAAACTTACCTTTGGATGAGTGACAGTGGTCGTAATTAAAACAGTGGAACGCATTTTGGTGTCTCTCTAAAGAAAAAAAAGTGTTCTTTCAATTTATCTTTTTAAGCACAGATCAACATTTTTAAGGAAAAAATCCTTTGACTGTCAGGGGATAGCTGAATTTCTTCATGTTCAGTTAAGAAATGTTAAGAAATGATTCCTTATTTATTAGATGTTCATCATATTAGGATCCTTGTCATACTTAGCTTATAACAATATCAAAAAGAAGAAATGGTCTAATTGTAGGTTTCTTTCGCATAACTATAAATTAAGCACTGTATTGGGCAAAACAGCTTTTTCATGGAAGATATGCACAGATCAATATTAACAGTAATATCGGGAAGTTACAGTATGGGAAACATGTTTTCATATCATTGAACACCCTGACAGGCTACAACACCTATGTTTACAGTGTGTTAATGGCAGGCTTTACACATAATTATTATTGATTACAAATAATTAGCAGTGCATTCTTGACAGACTGCTACTTTAAGTAATAATTAATCAAATACATTCAATGTGAAATGTTACATAGTGGTGTATCTTGATGAAGAGATAACTGAACTGAGAAGTAAGTAGAGTCAGTAAATTGGTTTGGCATCATGCCATAATCCTGTTATTAACTTTCTTAATGCTAGTCACCAACACATACAGAACAGCAGGCCTCCTCTTTAAAACAGAAAGGGATCTGAGAGGTATTTGTATATCAATTTCCTGTGGACGACTCTGGAAAATATCAATCAGTTTTCTCACTATTATTCACAGACAGGATGTTTATATTGTGATGAAGAGACATCACTGCAAGTTATTCTTGAAAATGAATACATATTTAAATAAAACGTTATCTGTCACAGCACATTACATACTATGAACTACCTTTTCTATGAATTATTAAAGCCAGAATTGCCATGATTTATGAAAATGTTTAAGTCTTTTTTGATTAGCAAAACAAATAGTTTGTTAAGAGTCAATAACCGGGTGCTTATCCATCAACAGTGAATTCATTACCTGGGAAAGGCTCAGAATTCACCAGGGAGATCCAACAACAAACAGACAGAACACCTAAAAAGCGGTAGAAAATGCGAGAATTTTTACATTAGTATTGCCTGCGGATTGTGTAGGTATGGTTAACATAAGTAACATGAACCTGATAAAATGGTAGCGAAGACCAGTCAGTTGTAGTTACCCTTAATATAAAGTGCCTGATGTGGATTTTGCTACGACTTGGCAGAAATATGTGCCAAACCATGTGGAGTCATAGTATGTTTCTGCGCTGAGGTAAAGATTTCAGACACTTACCGGCGATGAGAATAAACGGTATCACGCGATCTGACAGCCTCATTATTTTACTCCGACCCCTTAACGCTCCAGTCGCAACAGCACAAACTAATCGCCATGGTGTTCTGATGTAGCCGTCATCTGCGAGGGATACGTTATGCGAGCGATACACACATTGGCTATGTCCCTAACTCAAACTCTTTCACTCACTTTGCTGTCTGAGCAGGAAATGATCTGCCGTGTTCGTGGCCATGTAATCCGCCTCCCCTTCTCACCCCAAACTTTAGATCTCAGACGATTGGGATACTGTACTTGGGAAACGTCGACGTTTCCAATGTTTGTTACAGAATATCAGAAGGTGCTCCTTATTGAATGCTAACTTAATGTACGTTTTTTATTGAAAACTGTTGAGCTTTTGATTGCGTTTTGTTTAGAGGGGAGTTATAACTGCAATTTCATTTCATAAACTATACATAAGATGATATTTTCTTTATTAACTAAACTGAATTCAAACGGACCTGGACAACTCTATAATAATATAATGCAATATTTCAGAGACAGCGGGAAAGCAAAAAAAAAGGAACACTTTAGAGGCAGGTTGGGAATTACAAAGGTCTACAATATGCTTTAAATAATAGGAATCGGGGTTAAAAAAAAAAAAAAATCTGTTTGGTATAATACACATGTCTACTTGATAAACACCAGTTGACTTGCAGTTGGTATGTAGCCCTACACTTCTGCCGGAAAAAAAAAGTTTCACTTCTTTGGTCTAAAAATAAATAAGTGTCTGCAAACACAGCAAGATCTCATTTTTATCATCAAGATGAAACATATGAGTACAATATCAATAAGATATGATTGCACTTAATGATACATTTTAAGATCACTTTTGCTATAAATCCCCTGCAAAAGCTATTGAAATCCATCATGGTATATTTTGGGAAACGACTTAAATATATTTTTAAAAATATTCTAAGAAGTAAACACATAAACCGCAACAGATAAACATATTCTAGCACTAGAATGATTTAAAAATATTTTCCATGTTTTCCATTTAATTATATGACAGTTCAGTGGTTTTTGCCCTCAGACACGACTAGAGCGTTATCGCTTTGTCCTACTTGATACACAGTCAGGAAACCACCAACCTTTGAGAAACACCACCTTGATTTATTCCCAGCACTTAACTGCTATACCCAAAAAGGGGAGGGAAAAAACATGTTTTCGAAGCACAGAAACTTTCTCTATGAGTTAATGACTATTTTAGGTCCACGTTACTCTTCGTGCCTTTCAGCTTGCATTTCAAATAGTGAAAAGCGAAATAGAGAGCTGACACATTTCACAACATGCAAATATATTTCACTCCGAATTCTCTTCTTCCAGGTTCTTAATGGTTTCTTGATACTTTCAAGGAAGTTGTTGCTCAAAGTCAAGTTTGTTTTCAAACTTGTTTTCATAATCAAATGATGTGTGAAGTTTGCATTTCTTCAGGTTTACTCTCTCGTGCTCTTTATTTCTGTTGTGTTGAAAGTCATTAAATGAACAAGTCAAGAATAATTTCAATCGAGTACTTAGTGCAAGGATTCATACCCTGAAGTAAAAAGCATATTTGGTAATGGCAGGGATTCAAACTGATTGTAAGTCATTTATAATACTGTACGTATTTGTTACAGTTGCATTTCAGCTCAATTTAAGCCATTTCATTTATTTGACAACAATATACTTAATGCAGTTATTAGAATTAAGCAGTTTAATGGTTAACTGAAGCATGAAGAACATACAAATGGTCTTCAAATAGTCATGGATGGAAACCTATAGTTTCCCATGTTAAGCAATTACAGTATTGACTTCAAAGTCCTCCCACGGAAGGAAACCTTCTTTGACCACTCATTACCTGTCACATTAAGATGAATCATAGAAGCTTCAACTGATAGACAAAAACTGAGACTAAAAATGTGGCACTGCGCCTGCCAACATTGCTAATGTGCGGCAAGAGAAAGACAGTAAAAGATGTTCAGTCTGCAGTGCAAAAACAATAATACCGCCCCTACCAACTGGACATTTAAATACTCACTGATCTCATATCAACTGTCCCCCCCCAGGGGTGACATCATCGTTATCATCCAAAATGGAACTCATCACACCGAGGAGCCCGGTCATGCATATGTAAAATATTTAATATGATTCATACTAAAATTGTGTACTGCCCTTAAATGTAAGGGCTTAATGCTGTAGTGTTTAGACTGATGGGCATGGGCACAGTGTCAGTTTGGTCTGCTTGATGTGCACTGTGGCCCTCTGTGTGTGCTCCTCTGGGGCACAGAGAGCACACAGACAGGAAGAAGCATTTTCACACCTCGCTGACGACAGTTAGTGGAAAGAGGCCTCACATGTCAACCCCTAATAATGACACGATCCTTCTAACAGTAACTCACTGTGTGATGCTCTACATGAACACAACACACAAGCAGCTACACTGTTTTCAAATGCAATTCTTTGCTGTTTTTTTTTTTTTCTATAAAAATGACAGCTGGAAAAGATCATGATGCTCTTTTTTACAGAGCCGTTGAAAAGTGCAGATTGCAAAAGTAGATTTCAGCCACTGATATATTTATGCTTTACTCATGTGGGCTTAATGCAATAGATTTTTTTTTTGCTAAGGACTTTGATTTCCTTACCAAAAGAAAAATTGAGAACAGAATCATTAGAATCAGAAATCCTTAGTATCCAATGTTATTAGTTTTCTGTCTATTGACTGTTATTAAAAACTGTCCATGTTCTTCAAGGCATCATCCGTTCGGAGCTGATGTTTGGATTCCAGAGTCTCGTCCATGGTTATGCATTTGCATTCAAAGTCATAGCAAGGCATTGCATTTGAATTGTTGCACAGTCATGAAAAATTGTTCATATTTTTGCTGTCATCTCATCTGAAAGCGTCAGCAAAAGACTCATGTATCAGTCTTATGATAATGACAATTGATAAAGCTTAAAGTTTTTGTTTCACTCTTCAAGACCCACTTTACTTTGGATCTGTGTGTATATACACCGATGAGCCAAAACATTATGACCACCTGCCTAATAATATGCTGTTGGTCCTCTGTGTGCTGCCAAAACAGTGCCGACCCGCCGAGGCATGGACTCTACAAGACCCCTGAAGGTGTCCTGTGGTATCTGGCACCAAAACATTAGCAGCAGATCCTTCAAGTCCTGTAAATTGTGAGGTGGAGCTGCCATGGATCGGACTTGTCGGTCCAGCACATCCCACAGATGATCAATTGGATTGGGATCTGGAGAATTTGGAGGCCAGGGTAACATCTTGAACACTTCATTATGTTTCTCAAACCATTTCTGAACAATGTGTGCAGTGTGGCAGGGCGCATTATCCTGCTGAAGGAGGCCACTGCCATCAGGGAATACCACTGCCATGAAGGGGTGTACCTGGTCTGCAACAATGTTTAGGTAGGTGGCATGTGTCAAATTGACGTCCACATGAATGGCTGGACCCAGGGTTTCCAAGCAGAACATTGCCCAGAGCATCACACTCCCTCCACCGGCTTGTCATCTTCCCACAGTGCATCCTGGTGCCATCAGTTCCCCAGGTAAACGGTGCACATGTACACGGCCGTCCACGTGATCTAAAAGAAAACGGGACTCATCGGACCAAGCGATCTTCTTCCGCTGCTCCAAGGTCCAGTTCCGATGCTCGCGTGCCCATTGTAGGTGCTTTCAACGACGTACAGGGGTCATCATGGGCACTCTGACTGGTCTGCGGCTATGCAGTCCCATACGCAGCAGGGTGCAATGCATCATTAAAATTTTCTGTGACTTGTGCCACAGTAGACCTTCTGTTGGTTTGCACCACATGGGATAGCCTTTGTTGCCCTCGCGCATCGATGAGTCTTGGGCACCCAAAACCCTGTCCCTGGTTTGTGGTTTGTCCCTCCGCGGACCACTGTCAGTAGGTATTCACCACTGCTGACCAGGAGCACCCCCCAAGCCTTGCCGTTTCAGAGATGCGCTGACCCAGTCATCTGGCCCTTGGCAATTTGGCAATTTGACAATTTGGCCCTTGTCAAAGTTGCTCAGGTCTTTACTCCTGCCCATTTCTCCTGCATCCAACACGTTGACTATGAGAAATGATTGTTCGCTTACCATATAATCTATCCAGACCTTGACATGTGCCCTTGTTTGGAGATGATCAGCATTATTCGGTTCACCTGTGAGTGGTCATAATGTTTTGGCTCATTGTTGTATGTGCTGTCACACTTCTGCAATCATTAGATAACATGATAACTAATATGACGACACAATTCAGAACAACAGCGACATTTACAATATGGAAGCAATATGGCAGGGCAAAGAGCATTCTGTTGAGAAAGAGCTTATGTATGACCCAAAAGAAGGAGCAATTCTTGTCAGTCTGATTCAGTGGTCCTCTTCAAAGATATTGCATTTTTACTGATACCTGTCGCATTAAAGGGTTTCAAGCTCAAAGTCAAATGTGAACCGAAATCGTTTTTCTGCTACCTCACAGAGTAGAGATTTCTGAGTGAGATAAGCTTCTGAGAATAACACTCATGTTCTTCTGACATCTTCCTGTGTGAGATGACACATTTTGTTCTCATTTCAACAGAAATGCTCTGAAAATAACATGTCTGTATGAATTAATCCATTCTCTAATCTCATTTGAATAACTCTTGTTTTAGATTGTGTATTGTTCAAGCTGGTGTACTCAGATCATTGGCATGTCAAAGTAGTGTCGCACCAACCTAACCCCAAAGCCACGGAAATCTTGACAGTCAAGCCAATAAGTATAACATTGCACAGAAAAAAAAACATCAACAGCCGTCAACAGCCGCTTATAAAGGGAATTCTAAAATGATCAATTCGTCTGAAGTGTTACTGTGCTATGAAATCTCAAAATCCCCCACCCACACTAAAGTTAACTCCATAGATTTATCAATCTTGTAATCTGTAACACTGTGTTACGTGCCTTCTTCTATGTACATGTGGTCAAAATGATATAGAAAGACTGGACATTCCGTACCTGTAGACTTTGATAAGTGGAATTGGAAGTCATCTGTGATGATCTTTCATGCCCTCTTGGCATGCTTGAATGTGAAACATCAAATTAGGATGTTTTAAATATCAGTACCCTCTTGTGGAGAAAATAGGAATTACAATAATATTTCCAAACCAGAAAATACCTATTTGAAGTCATTTAATGCCACTATTTCACGGTACATTGCTATTTATATGTTAACTGCTCACACTTTGTCGAATGTGAAAATAAACCATAAATAAGCGTTTAGCAGAATGTAAGGTAGCAAAGTGAAAGTTTTACTACTCCCTTTTCCAAGATAAATGATATTGATTTGACAGTTTTATCATTATATGACGCATAATTTCTCACTTTTTTCACTCTCTTGTCTATTGTATTACTGGATACCCCTCTTTTCACACTTATTCAATGGAAACTGAAATGTTCAGACACTATGTGGGACATTACTATCATTCTTGGTTGAATGGCATTCCTTAACCAGTGGTGAATAACAGCTTGTAAATCTTTTTGTGTCTTCTTTGTTCTCTTTCACAAAGAACACCTAAATGTGTTCACATATTCACTAAAATTCACATATTAACTTAACAAAGGATTGATTTGCTCCACTGGTGTTTCTGGTATTTGGTTCTGTGTTATTTTACTATATTTTACTGACCTTTTTGAATCGCTCATCAGCTTTGACCTGCAGGACAAACTAATAAAGATCTCAAAGTCATTTACTCCTGTCAATAGTGGACAGGGGAAATATCCAACTCTGCTATCTTTCAAAAAAATGAGCATCATCAGTAAAAGTCTGGCAACAGAAAAAAAGAAGAGCAATCCCTCTCAAAGCTGTCCACAGCCCTCTAGTGGACACAAATATATCTTAAGAATTTGTGTTTCTATTTTTGGTGATTGAAATCGCAGGCATGGCAAACTAACAACTTTCTGCGACACAGCAATGACATTAATCATAATGACTTTCAGAAGAATGTAACTTATACCACACAGTGTCTGCCCCTGCCGATAAATGATCCGTACAAACCTGTAAGACAGTAACAGTACTGTTTCTGTGGACTTTTCACCTGATAAGAGGCTGTGGAAATCAGGCACAGTACAATAAACCTGTTAGAAATAGCTGTTTTATTGCCACAGCCAGCTATGGACTTTTGACTGTGTTTGGTTGAATTCTTTGCCGCAACAGGTGCACACGTGCCACCTTTTCAGAGCTGTCAGTATTTTATTTGGATCTGCTTTTATCCTTATTGGATCTTCATTCATGTTCCTATTGTTGAACATCTTTTGTTGTCCATCATGGTAGCCTAAAATTTCACAGCAGAATACCTTACCTTATCCACATGTTGGTCATTGCTGTGTGTTTGAGAGACAAACCCTGTCCACACTGGCAGACTATAAGGTGATGTTTTTTTGATCACCTTATGATGTTCTGCTGGCACATCTGCAAACAGAGCCGAACCTATGATCAGCACTCAAGGCCCAGTTTCTATGGTAAATTTTCTTATGAAGCAAAGAACATGCACTCACGAATTTCTTGGGAAAATATTGGCAAAACAAGATTATGTATATGAAAAAGGAAAAAACCTCAAAGCTATATAAGCAAATAATTAATTAAAAAGGCCTCCCAGCATGCACCACCCAGCCTCTCCAGCTCATCCAGAATGCAGCTGCCCGACTGATCTTCAACCTCCCCAAATTCTCCCATGTTACTCCCCTGCTGAAATCCCTCCACTGGCTCCCTGTCGCTGCCAGGATCAGATTCAAGACCCTGATCCTCGCCTTCTCTGCAGTCAACAGGACAGCCCCTGCCTACCTCCAAGAACTCATCCAGCCCTACACACCAGCCTGACCCCTGCGCTCAGCAGCGACTGGACGCCTTGCTCCCTGCATGGTCAAGACAGGAGGTGCCCGTTCTGCCAGACATCGGCGTTTCACCTACATCGCTCCCCAGTGGTGGAACGAACTCCCGGTCTCGCTACGGACAGCTTCTTCACCCCATTCCTTCAGATGGGGCCTGAAGACGCACCTCTTCAGACTCTACCTGGACTGACCCAGCACACAATTGCTGCCCCCCCCCCCCCCCCCCCCCCATCAGTGCTGTCGTAAATCGCTGTGCTTTTTAAATTGTGCTTTTAAATTTGTCTCTTGCTGCCGCCTTTACCCTGACGCTCATTGTGCCGTTTGAAGTTGATGAAGTTTGCCGCTTGAAAGTGTATCGTATTAGTTGCCCTATTGGCTGTAATTGTACAAATCTGATAGTACTGTGTCCTCAAACAGACCTTGCTCTCAGCTGAGAACTGTCTCATTGTGGAACTGTACACATCCTGTCCCCGTACTGTCGCTATACTTACTGTATGCACTTTTGTAAGTCGCTTTGGATAAAAGCGTCTGCTAAATAAATAAATGTAAATGTAAAAAGATCAGAGTAACAGACAATTCTAAAACACTAAAGAATGGCATTACGTTGATGGTGTAGTGTTACATGTTAAGCCTTACAGTGCATGCTTACAGAGAAAACTAGACTCCTTTGTTATAATCCTGTCTTTGCTGAGAGATCCATAAAATGCTGCTTTGACTTACTTCCTTTTGGACTATGAAATCCTAAATGTGGATCAATGTGTACCAGGAACTGCATTCCTGCTTCAGACTGAATAAAACAACAAAAATGGTTAATGTATTCATTCTGGACAAATGCTCATTCATAGCTACTCTTTTGTGTTTACTGATCAGTTTTACAAACATCAAAATAAATATATAAGATATTTAAATCTTAGCCTTTGTTAAATATAAAATTGTTGAAGGCGACAGAAAAGCTGTATCAAAACAATTAACTAATTTGTAATGAACATGTAAACATCAAGAAAGAGCGAAAAACATGCCATGGTGATCAACTTTCTTATCAGACAGGCCTGTCCTTTATCTGGGGGATTGGATAATTTAAGTGCCATACATCACTAATTCACACCATTGAATTTTACCTTGGACCATTCAGTCTGCCTGTCTATCATCATCAGTGCTTTAAAATGACTTCCTGACTTTCAGTTCCATGGCTATCTGGTCTGAAATCGAGACACTTGACCATAATTCCACTCTGCAGCGTTTAATGGGAAGGCTGTCAGTGTACTGGTTTAGTCAGTCCATGGTGCCTGGATACTCTGGCAGACACAGTGATAAGACCCTGGGACTGCGCGGTACATCATGTCACTGCCAAAAATCTTTGATTGTAGACCATGACACCAATAAAGCGAGCCGTGTTAAATAAGCAGGTTGCGCAGATTGAAAATCATGCGTGTTCTGGTAACTATGTCAAACGCCACCCCATTAAAGTGTTTTAATCAGTGCACGCGGGCCAATGGCCATCTCAGCCATCTCGGCAAAGTGTGGGCGACGCTCAGATCGCGATGCTGTGATGACGATGGCCTTAAACATATGCTGCCTCACGTGGCGGACAACGCTGTGATCAACAGCAGTGGCGGCCAAAGGCAGGCAGAAAGCAAACACATGGGGAATCAGCGGGAGGCTAGTGTGACGTGAGTGTGGGGGTGAAAGGCCAGCCGGAGACTCACAGACACACACACACACACACACACACACACACACCCACGCACACAAAGCAGGGACACCGGCCAGCTCAGCGAGACAGCTGGAGATTTTTTTTAAAGGCTATTTTGCTAAGATCATGCATTTTATCATGTGATGCTGGATGAAACAAATCTGATGCTTAAAGTTGCCGTATCAGTTATTACTATGTGGCTGGCTGGCGACATTTTTAGAATTAATCTCTTGGAAATGAATGTGACTGCTGAGTCGTGCACACAGACCAAATAATATTAAACAAAAAGCTCAGTGAATCACACAAAATGTTATGGAAGAGTAACTCAAGCAGCCATCGGATACTCTATATTATGGATATATCTGTAAGCAAATAAGCAAACATAGCATGAATTTGCTATGTTTGAATAAATTTTGTGACTCAGTAGTTCTATTTTTTTTTTTTTTTTACAGTAAACTATGAAAGTTTCCGTGGAATCAAATGGTCTAGGATAAGTGGTTAATAGAACTACAAGGATCTGGACCAAAGCCTAGCTACTGTACCTACATGGATGGTGGTTTCATGGTGGGTTCGTGGAGAGGGGTGGATGAGTTTCTCACTGTGAATATTGCAGTGCTTGTCCTCAAAGGTCTTTATGCTATTTACACCATCCTACCCAAAATCAAATCAAGTAGGGGTTATGAAACCTTTGTGGGCCAAATTGCATTGCCTGCGTATTACTACCTCTTGCAGAATCTGATTAGGCACATTACCTGTACCTGAATATATTCATTGTCATGTTGTGATTGCACTAATTGGAATTTAAACCGATCACATGGTTGTCATTGCTCTTGGCTTGTTTCTACACTTTGTTGCTGACAGATTTCATCACTGGCTATCATGCTATTTTGGTATTGTTTCCGCTATCACTTATCATTCTCGTTTTGTCATTGCATCACTCACTGTGTTTGAAATTCAAGTTGTATGGAAAGTAACTGCATCACTCATCCCCTGGGACAGTACCTAGGTTGCTGAGGCCAATCATCAGGAAATATCCCCTCCCTCTTGAGTAATTTTCATGCTACAAACATTAACCACAATTTCTCAAACAATGAAAACAACTAGAAATTCACAAGGGGAGCTTCCCACAGGTAAATTTGCTCTAAATTTACTCTACAACACCCACCAAAAAGGTCAACTGTGTAGGTGGTTGGCAAAAGCAACTACTGTAATAAAGTCTTGTCATTAAATAATGGATACAACAACAATTATATATTACATCATTAAAACAAACACACTAAAATACTTTAGACACATCTAAAAGGAAATATTCTACAAATAATGTATCCTTACCTTTGACAAATTTACTGTAAGCACCTGTTTAACTTTGCATCAAAATCAAAATCAGATATGCAACAAAAGAGTTGCGTCTTACACACGAACACACAAATCCCTAAATATTTTAAACTTTTGTTGGTTTGAGGTTACATGGGGCACATGAATCTACTTTTTTACAATAGTGTAGCTGCAACAGGTCAGAACTCAGTGCTGCATACACAATGCATACAGTACCAGTATATGATGAGTTTTGGCAAGGTTGCTTTTGACATACTCGTCTTGTTTTAAGGTGTATGTGCAAGAGAGAATCCAAATAATGAATTCATTTACAGAATCAGTATGCACAGTTAAACAATTAGTTTGTATTGTGTTCAAGTCAGGTAAGAGGTTCTCTGCACTTCAGAATATAATATATTGGGCTGAGGAGTTGTAAATGACAATCAAAACGAACTTTCATTTTTGTGCTCTGGCCTTATCTTGCTCTCTGTATTCCCCTAGAATAGATTTGCATTGTGTGTGACGAAACCCTCAGATATGCAAGAATATGCATGAAACTTTTGCAAGAATTCACAAACAAGCAATTCCTTGGGCTGTCCGTGGCTTTTTGCACAATTCAAACTTCCTCAAATCTTGGCCTTGTAAATACATGTAAAAGCCACCATGCAGATTCTACATCAAAAACCCCATATCCACAATGAAGGAAAAATGAATGAGATATGAATTTTCATGCTAGGCCTACCATATATTCGACAGTCACTCACTTTGTGGGCAACAGGAAGTGTCCATGTTATCAGAAGAAGCGTGGCATGTGTTGAATTGGTGGGTTTCATACCCTCAGTCAAAATGTTTTGACTGAGGGTATGATGGCAGACTAAATTCAGCGCTTGATGCTCTGGATTAAAATTCTAGACCCTGTTATTAAAGAGACACTGAAGAACACACTGTCAGCCACTTATGCAAAATTCTGTAGTATTTCAAAGATAAATTGTGTAAGACACTGGGGACAGTACAATGTTTTTCTCATCGTTGGAGGGATATTTCCGTAGGCTGATGTTGTCATAACCTTACCCAACAACTACGCGCACGCTGTAGAAGTGAGAGTACCGGGACATTTTAATCATGGAGGGATAACCATGATAACAATTCGGGGACACTATTCCGTAAAAGCTAAACTTTGTTTCAAACCAGGCCAATTTAAACGTCATCTCTCCCCCTACAGCAGCTGTGGCCACGATTGAAAACTGAAGTTTGCACTGCGGATCACCTCTCCTATCTTTAAGTGGGCGGAGTCTCGTGAAAAGCTCGGGCGTAAGGACCATTGCAACTGCAGCATTTCTTCCCATGTAGGAGTGAGATGGTGTCGCTCTGCCTTGGCGCTGATACCGGTTTGAATTGGACTTTTCGGCTGTTCCCGTGGTACACCGAAGGACGTTGCTTCAAGATGATTTCAGGATACAAAGAAGTGTGCGGTCTTATCTCAATGGACACGTTTTGACAGTGAAGCCACTTTGCACGCACGTCTCCCTGGAACTACTATCCTGGTTGTAGTAAGTCATCGTGCTAGTTACCAACAATTAAGAAGAATGGACGGCCAAGTTTTTGATCGGTTTGCAAACGGTGGCAGCCAAAGCTCGTCGGGGTCTGAAACCTTGTCCGAGGGGGAAATTAAAGCTATTGGGAGCCCACCAGTCTGCGGACATATCGACGATTTAAGTGAAAACTCTTCAGACAGCGAAACGCAAACGGGGAAAGGGAAGGAAGACGAAAAGAGCGAGACGGAGGACAGCAATGAAGAAGGGGAACCGCGTAGTAAAAACCAAGAATACGTCGAGGAAGAGGAGGACGAAGACGAAATGGTAAAAGTGTATCAACTACATAAACCTTTAATGTACACCAGGTTCCCTTACGTGAAGGGTGGGGTTAGACAGGTGTGTGTCGTTGTTTCCCCCCGAAATGTTCAGAACTCATGCAGAACAAACGCAGCTAGGGCTTATTTTTCAAAATTAAACGCAAATAAAAGGGATGCATGTTACCGTTTATTAAATATTTATTTCCCGAGATATTATTGATGTTATTGACTGTTTTTCCCCACCAAGGTAGCATGCTGCTGCAGCGTTATCACCTGCGAATATGATACGCTCGAGGCTGTCCTGGAGAATTTAAATCCTGGGTGCACCATATGCTTTACGGACAGAGTGGGTAGCTGTCTTCTTTGGTGACCAGCTGTGTCCATTTGAAATCCTTACTTAAAAAAAAAAATCTATATTCGTGACTACAGACTACTGAGATACACCTAATGGGAAGGGAGCCCGAAAAATGACGTGAGGCGTTTGCTACTTTTGCTAAAGCAACATACACACACCTGGACCGACAAAATTGAAGAAAACACAGTGATAGTGATTACTGATCTTAAGCTGTATATCGCCGGAGTTTATTTCGAATCAAATTAGTTTGGATCAAATTACTTTTTTGAATTCTTGACACTGTTGGCATGATTAGTGCTTCTCGGTCAGTTTCTTTTGACGTCAACAGTAGCCTAATCCTACAACAAACACATTGCCTCAAAATTGCTTCCTGGTGATCTTGAAGGGGTATGCTTTGTAAATGCACAAGCCTTCGCAAAACTTAATCCTAACAAGATGCTCAGTTTATTCTCAAGTATATCTGGATAGTTTCTCTTCGTGAGGATTTGACTCGAACAGACACTGCACATTGCTGGACCCATGGATTTTTCTTACATAGAAGGTAGAACACGTGCAATTCCGTCTGTCTGTGCAATGCTCTGTTACAATAATTTTTTCAACAAGGTAGCTAACATTAATAAAATATTGCTAATTTATGAATGTTTGCTGTATTTTGCTACATCAAGTCACAGACGGCTACATCAAAATTAAACAACCGAATGCTTTACTCCTTTGACGACAGAATTGATTTTAAATTAATTGATGCGCTGTTCTCCAATTTAAGATTTAGAACTACTTATTGCTAGATCTTAGCAAAGCATACTAGAGGTCCCATAATAGTGAGATTAAGCACATTCCCTCTTTCTGAAGTACAGTAATTTCCTCAGCTATTTCCATTTCATTTCCCTAACAATCACTCGAGACTGCTACGGATCAGTAGTGAGACACTTGTTTGCAAGAATTTTTGGTGTACACCTTTAAGACGTTTGTTAGATATATGATATGCATTAGTGATACATAGCCATCTCCCTGTGTTTCTTTGCATATTGTTGGGGACATTAAACCTATTTCTCAAATGTGTTTTAAGTCTTTGAAGGTGTGGCTAGCCATGGCCTCATTCATGTATCTGACAGGTGTGAGCTGATTCCTCATTTGTAGATAGATTTATTAAACCTATAAAGTAAGGAGCAGGTGTACTGATGGCCATGGAAGAAAGGTGCGCTAACAAAAGAAGCAACCTATTGGTTCTGTTTCTCAGGACTTGGTTCCGTAAATTGAATCCTCTCTACAGTAAACCTTGTGAAGGTAGATCAGCTTCCGTCTGTGGACTGGTTTCATGAGCTCTGATTGGCACAAAGAGCTAATTAGCCTATTTCTAGACAAGGGCTAATCTTTGAGATCACCTCTTTAAGTGGTAGGGCACTGCGCTAATCCCTAGAGTTTAAACAGCTTTTCTGATAATCGTTGTCTCTTTCATTGACTGCTGGCAGTAGAAAGTCCCAGTCCCGATCAGCCAGTCGTGATCATCGCATCCCTCACCAAGTCAGGGGACTGTGAATACAGGGGCACATGAGCCAATGGCATCCAAGAGGCGTGGTCCCAGGCTCAGGTTATGTCATTAGCCTGCTTCATTTAGAGGGAGTCAGGCCTCTGGGAATGGTGGTGGATTATCTTTGTGATCTCCTGAAGCCTTGTTTACCTAAGACCAGCTGCACATCAGCTCTGCTCTCTTGATCGTGACTGTTTCAATGCACCTCAGAGACACATGGGGGTGGTCAGATCTGGGCCTGCCTGTGTGTAGGCTAGCTGTCAATGCGGGAGTAAATTTGGTCAGAGCACACTGGGCCTGAGAGGAAGGAGGCATTAAGTTAAATAAGAGTAAAGACCTCTTTACCGGGGGAAATATAAAGATTTTTCCCAACAATCATCGTAGCCCTGCAGAACCTTCTGTACATGGTGAAATGGGATATCTATGACTGTATGTGCTCCTTTTTTATCATTCTGTTTCTGTAATAACTGAATTGAGAATGGAACATTATGTAGTAGTACCAATAAGATGGCACTTCATTTCATTCTCCTTGATAGAATTTTTGACATCTGGAAATTTGCAATTGCATTCTGTCATCAGATTCAAATGATATGTATGTGTGTGTGTTAGAGAGAGATGTAAACACCAATATAACATGAAAACAGTTTTGTACACTGCATCCTGGGAGATGTGGTTTTGTTCTTTTAGTCAAAGCTTAGGACCATGAACATTGATAATTTCTATCCAAATTGTTCGCTAACTAAGAGACAAAGGAATTGCATTAGGCAAGTCTGATTGCGTTTGTATGGTGAGTAGTTTTAGGTGGCTCTACATGTAATTTATTTTGCCCGAATTCTTAATGTGAATCATCACGTTTGTCCTGGTCAACCATGGAGATCATCACTATTTCCCTTTGTGAAATGCTTTCGGATGAAGATCCTCAGAACAATTTTCATATTATTCTTTATATGCAGTAAGAGAGCTTGGATTTAATTTATCTGAGCCATCATGGCTCAAAGCCCACCAAAAAGAACTTATCTAGATGACTGTGTGTGGACATGTGGTCAAAGTCAGTCTAGTCTGCTCTCCTGTTAGGCTTTAGAAACAGTGACTCGGAATGATTCCAGACATGCATTGTGTGTTCTTTTCACTGTTCACCCATTCAGCGCTTGTCCGGTCATTAGCAGAGTGGTGCTTGACTGCTGATCCAGAGTCTGCTATCGTGTGCTTTTCCCTGGTCCGCCAGTCATGTTTATTTGATGAGGCGTACTGTACTGCTCTGCATGGCAGTGTGTACTTACATTCAAATAGACCCCTGACTGACATAGCGTTAAGACCCACGCTATTCACCAGACTGTTGCAAACCTGCAAGGAGATGGAGCACTTTGAAAGCACTGCCCTCTTTAATTGGATCTTGGTTTATTAATTAGGATGCTGTGCCCCTTTGGGACTGATTAATGGGATACTCTGCTCTACATTGTTTATATGCAAAAGCACAAAAACAATATGTGTCTCATCAGTTTTAAATTCCCTTGCGCAAACACTGTTACAATGAATTAATGGTGGCAGGACCTTTAAAAGCTGCCCATAAACATAGATGGTTCCATAGAGCTAAATCCGCTCATGATTTTGAAAGTGGATGCCATCTTACGCTAATTCTTAAGTCACTCTGAAGCAGTTGGAGAAGGGTATAACTGTGCATGCTTGCAAAACATGCAGAAGTATCTGAATTTTTACTTTGTGATAATGGTCATGGCAGCAGCCGAAAAAGAAAACTTGCAAAACGCCTGCTGCCTCTGCTGAAAATCACATCAACACGAAAAGAGGAGATGTGACCATAACTGACAGAGTAATTTACCAAATTTCTTGTATGTTGAATTTTTTGTACACTTAACACTTCCACACAGATTTGAAATTCATGTGTGAGTGTATCATAATTTATTTTTGGAAAATAATTTAATTTCTGTGTTTGATCTGTTCTTCACAAACTGTTCCTCTTCAGAACGAGGTAAAACAGCCTGTACCAACTATACTGTAACTGGCTTCTCAAAATCCAGTTGTGTTTGAGTTGTGAAGGACTCATCTATAACTCTATAATCTATAAGTCAGGCAGGAATATCATGAGGGAGTAAAAGAACAGAGGTGAAAACTGAATTTCAGTGAAGTACATGTATGTCACTCCCTTGATTCATGTCACATTACTCTAATTGGCTTACATCCACCTTGATTAAAGGCTTGATTAAAATTTGCAGTGAACCTTGATTAAAAATTTCAGTGATTTAGCCATGTTGGCTCTTGATTTTGCTTAGATTACATGGGATAACTAAACACTGTAATTTAGTGAGGCTCATAAATAGCATTGTGTCCTGTTCTTAGGTCTGAAGGACTCAGTCTCCAGTTCAGCAGCAACAGCAGCAGCATCAGCACTCAGTGGGGTGTCTTGTTCTCAGCCTCTTCTTCTGATATAATCAGCCTGTGTTTTGGGCTTTGCCTTTATCTTGTGCCTGCATTTTACTTTTTCATGGATGCCCATGCACTTGCTAATGGTTAGTTTTTAAAAAGCAGGCCTTTGCCAGCAGTAGCAAAAACAATTCCAAAATAGTGGTTGGTCGACCAGTTTGGCACTGTTCACATTTTTTGTCGCTGTGCAGTGGCTTTATTGAGTGGGTATAAAACATGTCGACAGAGTTGACAGAGAACAGCTTGTCTCTTCCTGTTAGCACACTGTATAGTGTGGGTCACAAGCCTCTTAACTCGGTGGCCTTATGTAACTATCTTTGAAGATGGAAGCTCCATTGTGTTGTATACTCTGGTTAGAAATAACCCGTGCGCGGAAAAAAATGTTAAAAATGAATGCAGAGGAATTCATATTCATATATTCATAGTCATATTTCTTTTGTCATATTGTCTTAATTGTTAATTGAGGAATGAGGTTGGAAGGGGGTTGCCTGGAGCCATTATTAGCCATTTTATTAATCTCCATGGCCTCTGTTTTATCAACCTTTGTGTCTGCACTTGTCCACGTGCCTCTATTTACTCATTTACAACTGGATTTTCCGCATTTTTTAAGGTCATCTGTGGGTGTTCTCCTACCAGTTGTTATAATTACAGTCATAATTAAACAAATTATATCAAATGGGAGATTAAAATTACTTGCTGACAAAATTACGTGGAAAATCTGTGATTAATTCCTACATCCAACTAAGTATTTTCCTCAGGTTTTATTGTTTCATAGAAAGCTTTAAAAAAACCCCAGGTCTTAGTTTTGTTTTCATAGGTTGTCAGATCAAAGGTGTACCATATAATTTAACAGGTGAATCTGGCTGACACCCACTGCCTTAGAATTTGAACCAGCTTTATGTCACATAAAAACAAACTTGAAATAGGTACATGCGTTAAACAAACCCTGTTATTATCACAACATGGCGAAAGGGCATTAGGCTTTTGTCTGAAGACAATGAAGACACTAAAAGGCGGTGTTTTCTTGATTGTGATGAACATTGCTCAGCCAGCACTGTAAGGACCATCTACTTGGTCTGTCTTTGACACAGCCAATCAAACACTTTCCTCTGGGTCTAAGTTTCAAGCACTTAAAGCCTGCTTTTCCTAGGGAAGTTGAGCTTTATACAAGTCTCTAAGATTTATCATTTAAAAGTTAAAATCAGGACACATATATGCCATCCATTTAGAGTCAAACCTATGTGGTCATCAATCCCCATAATTTTTCTTTAGTGGTGTTTAGTGGTAGCCCAGCACAGTTCATCTGAATTTTTCAACAGAAGAACTGTTTTCAGCAAGCTAAACCATAATTCATTGTTGCAACTTGTCTTATCCTGTTCCATCTTCTCAGCCTCACAGGGAAAGGAAGCCAAGGCTGACAATTTCAATAAACCTTTCTTTCCAGAGCCAAAAAACAACTGTGTAGCATCAACAGTCTCAACCAGTTTCCACATTGTTTAATAATGCAAAACCCCTCCCCCTTCATCTTATGGTAAGCTGGAACTGTAAGAGCACTATATAAATAACCAGCAATATATTTTAGCCGGCAGCTAGGCTAGCAAACGGGGATGTCCTGTGTTAGTCAATGGCTTATTCGTTAAGAAGATTAACTTTTAATCTGGTTAAGACTCCTCTTACTCCCATGGATGGCGGTGTCATCACAGGACGGAGGTTTAATTTCTGCTGTTTTTTTTTTTTTCCATTCCACCTCAGTCTTCTTCTCTACTGAGGAAATAGCAGAACTCCTGTATATGATAAAGAGGGACATTTGGGACCAATAATCATGCCTTTACATAGGAATATTACGGTCCCAGGGTATTCTTCTGCTAATGGCTACAAGGTAAGAAATTTCCCCTAGGAGGGGGAGATTGATTCCTCCAGCTTGCTGTTGAGTGACGTGATTTTAATCTGATCGAGTGCACACTGATACACAGCTGTCTGAGATGCAGGCTGTCTGTATTTTAACTTCCTCACTCTTAGGTTGTGGTGTGAGTGTTGACTGTTCAACAGTGACATATTTAGCCTTCCATGCTGAGATGATTTAAGTTGTTTGATTAAAGCTGATTGAGTTGTTGAAACCTTATTGGTTGTGGATTCATGTTAGGTTGTGGTTTATGTAGGTGCGGAAAAGGAAACAACATTTATATTTAAAAAATACTCTCCCTATAACATCATTAAATGATGACATGATATATGGTGAGCTACTAACAAGGTCCAGATGGACCTTCTTTAGCTTGTGTTAGTGGCAGTGCTGACAAAATCAGAATTGTGAACATTGAAGGTATATTAAATTTGAAGAGTAAATTGTAAACATTGTCAAAAGGCATTACTTTAAAACATCTTGCAGTGTTTGCTGGGTATCCTCATAATGCAGAGCTTAAACAAAACTTGCCATTTTCAACTTGGGGTGTTGAATCATTGTGCATCTTTAACGGTCACATGTTGCTATTCCACTGTATTTCTAGCTTGTTTCTTCAGTGTTGTCATACAGCAGACCACCAATATAGGCTAAATCTGTTGAGCTGAGGAACTTGCAGGAACATAAGTTTGTACCTGTATCATTATAGCTTATGTGCGAGTGCAGTACGGAAGTGGCAAACGCTGGCTTGCCATACACTAAACAGTGCTGTTTGGAATGTGCCTGAGGTTGGAAAATGAGCACTTGAAGTTGTGTAAACTAGTAAGGTGGCAGAAAGAAGTGTTTTGCCAGCAGTCGGGATGGTCGCATGACTTTTCCCAGGTGTCGTCTCAGTCATTCCATCCGTTTATAATTTTTTTTTGTGAGTTAAGGGTAGAGTTCATTCAGGAAGTGGACTGATGGTAGTCAAGTGTGGATGGGATAATCCTGTTAATGTTAAGGGATTATCAAAGGCAGACATAGACGCAGAGATTAGGATCTAAAGTAAAGTGAACATCCTGGCAGATAAATGTCCCATTTGCCTCTGGAAATGTGTCTTGGCTGCCCAACCCAGCTAGAAGACACCATGCTACTCAGGGTACAAAGATCACAAATAGGAGTTTGCTGAATGTGAGTTTCATTGCATTTGTGCTTTTTCCTTAGCTCAAACATCCTTTCTGCCTTCATGTATAGATGTATATTAAGTCAGTTTGACTTACTGAAGGTTGAAGTGTATGATGGTGCACCTACTTGTGCAGGATTTTATTTTTTTAGTGCACATTATGTTGCTCTCACCATGTGGTCAGTCTGGTCCAGCAGTACAGTTAAGATGTTATAGTGAGTGACTGAGCCTCTCTACATTCTAAGAGGAACAGACTGTTTCCAAAGAGGTAAAGGTCCCAGATTGGCAGACAGGGAAAATATTTCAGAAGTTTAAACATACTTTTCTTAGTTTACATTGCCCTTCCATGGTTTTGCTTCATTGGGTTATTTAAATGGCTTAGATGCCATGCACTCAAAATATGCCATGTATGGAGGTGAGTTGGCTGATGTTCATGAGACCTACATATTTAAAATATAGTTGTACTGCATACATATCCATGCATATTTTTGTGCACGATGAAGAAGTAAGACTTGGACGGGTTTGAAATACACAGTATTTCCATGATAAAGCCCTTACAGTAATCACCATAATTCATTTTGATAGTTATCTCCTCCAGTAGACTGAGTCTGCTTTGCTCTCTTTTCCAGCAAGCAGAATTTTCTGTGAACCCTGAAGGAGAGGCTGTTTTTATCCGGCAACAATTTATGTCAACACAGGAAACTGTCCCCCCTATTGAGAATATCAGAGCGCAAGGTTCAAAGCGTGCTATGGACCTTATGGCCGGAAAGTGTATTTCCCTTTTTATTTTATCAATGTGCAAAGGGCTGGGTTGAAGTGAGCACAAGGCTAACAGCTAAGGCCAAGGGATCCCTGTGTTGCGGGTTCACAAAGCACAAGGACTTTCGCTGTAGAATTCATGCCTTTTTTGTCACAGGCCTGAGCCCAGCTGTTTGGGTTCAGTGTAAACATCTCTGTCCTCTTAGGAGCTGTGCCGGGTTTTTGCTGGGAGAGAGTTTGGGGGGGGGGGGGGGGGGGGGTGACATTAGCTTGAGCAGATGTTGTGGCGATGAAGTCATGACCGACGCTGTGCGTTGTGAATAACCCAGAGAGAAACGAACTCTCTGACATTCCACAGCATCTATAGGGATCTGCTCGGGCCCAAAGCCTGTGAGCTAAAGGCTCGGTTCCCATGTCCGCTAGACCTCTGTTTTGCACAGCGTTATTGATGGCCCCTCTTGTCTTGGCGCCAATGTCTTGTGAAGATCAACAAGCTCTCAGATGCTCGTATGGATATCAACTCCTCTCTCAACCCTTGGGCCAAATGGGTCATGAGGCTACTGCTTGTTTTCTCCCAGATCTCTCAGCTGGCTGTGTTTCCACCCGGGTTTACCTCTTCCTTTCTTTCTCTGTCATTTGCCTCCAAGTCGTTATCCTGTGCTTTTCACCTCGCAGCTGTCAAACAATGGCTCATTCATACTCAGAGCGTGTCTCATCCAGTTCCCTTCTCCTGGGTTCACCTCAGCGCTGACTCTTCAGGCATTTGTTCTGTGTTTTTATAAGACACTATGCAAATGAGTCTTTCTCAATTTCACATCATCAATAATTTTCAAAGCTTCAGATGTGCACGATAAACCCAGCTATATTTATTAGGTGGAAGTATTGTTTTTAATGTGACCTGAGCACTACATTACTATTTCATGGAGCATCTTCTTGCTTTCTGGATTCACTTTCTCGTGGCGCCTTCGCCTACATTTTTTCTTGTTACCATTGGCACCCAGGTGTGTTTACTTGTCCACTTCTTTAGCGTTGTGGTCTGTCACTCATGTTCTGCTATTAAAATTGCTGGATACATTTACATTTATTCATTTGGCAGACGCTTTTATCCAAAGCGACTTACATAGGTGATAGTTGTTTTACAATGTTATCCATTTATACAGCTGGATATTTACTGAGGCAACTGTGGGTTAAGTACCTTGCCCAAGGGTACAGCAGCAGTGTCCCAGCGGGGATTGAACCGGCAACCTTTCGGTTACGAGTCCTGCTCCTTAACCACTATGCTACACTGCCACCTGGATATTTTCACCACCTCTGCTTTCCATTTTATTATTTTTCACACCTGTGTTTGATTGACTTTACTGACAGCAGTGATCATTTGTGGTGTATGTCCCTGTGGGGTTTCCTTCTGTTGTATTTTTTGTTTCCAAGTCCACTACTGCTAAATAAATAAACCATGACCTTACATAAGCATGTTTTACTCCTGCTCTAACCTTGAACCACACTGACTCTACAAAGTCTGAGCTTATGTACATTCCTACTACAATCTCTGCTAAACCACATGATCTATTTTAATGCTTTGCGGTATATTTAATACAGACATGAATTATTTCTCTTCCCTGAGTTGTGTTCATGGTCTGCGTGTGAAGTTAAGACCTCTTAACTGATTTGCCAAGGAGCAGGATTTTGCATGAGAATATACTTCCACATTATGAATATTTTAGGAATTAAAAAGGACTTTGGCACGGTGCCTTAACTCAGGATTCATTTTGTACAATATTGGGTCGAACAAAAGGGATTAAAGATGTCTAAATCTCCTTGTAGTTCGCAACCTGGCGTCAGTGGTAGAGGGCAGTCAGAAATGTAGCCTTGTATGAACACTCCTATATATAGCGCATCTAGATACATTACGTTAAGAGCAGATTTATTTTTATTGTCATTCACATACTGATTTTCATTCAGCCTCATAATCCTTTGAGGGACCAATTCTTGCACAGGCAACATATCAAATTATATGTTGGAATAACAAAGTTGTGAGTTCAAAGATATTTCTGCGATTATCATATGGATGGACCTAGCAAGCTAGGTACTTGGATTTCCCAGGATGTCGAAGACGCAAGCTGTATAATGCAGCCAGTGTTTTCTGGCAGGGGGACAAGATTTATACAAATTTTATGCATGCGAAGAAGGAAACCCATAAGGAACAAAGCCAAAATAATTACAATGTAACTCCTGACTGTAACCACAGCTAAGGTAAACATTGTGTCACCACTTACACAGTCTGCCACACCCACCCCCTCTTCTGGCCTTATTTTCACACCATCCTTTCCATCTTCATCAGAATTGACTTGAATTGATTTCATTAGAATTGACAGCCTCATAGTAAAGCAGTAAGATCTCATTCATTTCCAGTCACTGTCTAAATTTTCTCCATCTGCTACATTTGTTTCCTGAATATATATTTTAGAGTATTCTTTGCTATGAATGCAGGTGTGGGGTGGAGAGATCAACATCAAACTGAATTATTTACCAAGAGATGGTGAGTGCACGCTATGCATACGCTGCAGTTAGCCGTTGTCACAGCAGTCTCAAAATCAAATACGTTTGAAGCCAGCCATTTCACTGGATTTGTATTGGATCTGCCCTAAAATTTTTCCAGCATGATGCCTCTCCATACTTTAACTTTTCTGGTTGCTTAATAATATATGAACATGCTAGGGAATACACGATTAATAAACACATGCCAGTTTCCCTGCACATACATAGGTGGAAGTATACTTTTCATTTCTTGGTGGAAGTATACTTTCATACTTTTCAAGTCTCATTATTGAATAGAGATAGACATTCATATCCACCTTTCACTTTGCCTCACTCCCTCACTTCCTCTCTCATGCTCACAGCCTTGTTTGTTCTACATGCAGGTCAGCCAGCTCTCAGCCCACATGAACTCTGTCATCATCGCTCGACACAGTGTGCCGGTTTCATTTTTAAGGGGCAGAAGGAGCACAGGCGAATTTCGACAGAGTCCTCCTCACTGCCGTATAGTACAACAGCACCCCTTTAGCCCAGGCTTACAGTTTCTTTCTTATATTCGGACAACCCAAACCATGAATGCGTATCAACGCAAGAGTTTTTAGGTGGTCATCAGCAGCTTTTCAGGAAACTGTTGTAAGAGACTGTCCTTTCTCTTGTGATAGTGAGAGAGATTTCTGGAAATGGGTGTGGTAGGTGTTTGGTTGGTGACTTTGGTGACTTTGGTAGGTGTACGTGGAATTTCCAGACTTTGGTCTGCTGTTCATGACTCTTCCAGGGCTTTTCATGCCACATTTGGCCATCTGAGGTTTATTTGGACGAGAATGTTTCCGATGGTCTCTCTTTAAATTTTCTAGGGCTGTGAGAACTTTGTTGAAAGCTGTCAGTGTTTTATTTATTTGGAGTGGGCTGGATGTTGTTGGTGCCATCAGCACAAAATATGAAAAAAAAAAAACATTTTGTCTCTCCTCCTGCCATTACCATGGACTGTGCTGCGCGGAGGACTGTGTAGTGGGGTGTGACTACAGTCCTCAGTGAATTTGTTACCTGATGAAAATGATTCCAGCAGTATTGCCGGCCAGCTCTAGTACACTTTGCTTTCTACCATTACTGTTAGCTGCACAGGCTATTTTTAGTGAGAGTGAAAGGGTACCCATGCACAGTGGTAATGTCTGCAGTTGACACCCTTTCTTGCCCTTTTGGGTAATGTTCTCACCTGTGGGACAGCTCTCATCTTGTCCCTATTGGTGGATGTCCTGTAGTATGATGCCCACTGCAGGCTGACCCACCCCCCCCCCCCCCCCTTCATCTTGGCTCCCCTACCCATTAATAACATTTAAATTTTTCCTTTACTTGTGTATCACTGAAGGGTATTATTGCACTTGTTAAAATTTTCACAGAAATTGAATTATATGTAGCACTTTGCGTGACTGGTTATTACAGTGCTGTTTGACGGATTGACACGTTTGGATGTGGCCTGTAGTTTTCTGTATGTATATATGTATGTAGGTCATCCATGGGACCTTATTACATGCACCTCTGTACGCTTGCTTTGTACGTCACCACGGATGAGAACGTCTGCCAGGTGCCTAATTGTAAATGTAAGACACAGGCAACTCGATGCTGCTCTGCTCTGCTTTGTTTGGCTAAAGCAGCTTTGCAGTCGAGTTTCCTCCTTTCTGCATTCAGGTGGCGATGTCGTTGGCATTGCGAATGTGCGGCGACGTTATCCCTCGCGCGGTCGAGATTGTTGTTGTTGTTGCCTTAATAACGGTGGCAGAAACCTCCAGCAGGTTGCTTGGGGGCGGGGGCTGGGGCTGGGGGCTGGGGGCCGGGGGGCCGGGTGTCGGGCAGCTCCCCTCACCTCAGTGGCGGCAGCTACACGTCCAGCCCACTTCCCCTCGTGCTCTGCCAAACCTGAATGTCAGCCATTGTGCTGGAGAGACAATTCAGCGAGGAGCTAATTAAGACAGCGTTACTCCGCAGCCGCGCAGCGACGTGCGAAACGCTCTCGGACCGCATGCCAAAGCACACCGCAGGGTTATTATTTAAGAATCATAAGTCTTCCAAATCTTTGCAGAGAATGTGGGCCGAGGGATCTAAAAAGAATATTTGTGACAAAAGAACAGTTGCCATGGCTCCGTGTAATTTAAGAGTTCACTTACTTTCTAGGTTTTCTGTGTCAGCAGGCCTTTTCTCCACAGAAGGAAATTGTTTAGTTGTTTATCATGGTGTTCACTTGGTGGTGCTTGTAATAGCCCATACAAATGTATCACCAGGATACCTATTCTGAAAGTTAATCAGAAATATATATGCATTTATATGCATTTGCTTTTATGCATATCTTCATGTGCAAATATCACTTCATGAACCTAGTGTGGAGTGTCTGGGGAAAAAAACATTTTATTGTATTATATAAAGAGGAAAGTTTACAAAGGGGAACACGTTTCTCCTTGAACCAGCAGATGCATCAATAAGGCAGACATTGGGCAATGAGATACCATCATAAAAAGTCAAACTACAGTTTAATGCAAAATGTATAACCAGTGACCCATTTGTCATACACATTAAATGTCTTTTGAAAAGCAGCCATGCAATATGAACTGTACACACATTCTCAAAACTAAGAGCAATTACTACTGACTCATTAATCATAGCACTGTGATTCTCAGGTTAAAAGTGGTTATCAAATATCAAATAAATCTTTAGAGTTTATGAGAGCCATAAATGATCACACACGAGTGCAGAGTTTCCAGTACCTCAGTTACTGGATTCACCTGACTCTGCAGTCTTCAGCTGTGCCCCAAACCAAGGACTCAACATTTATAGGTATAGATTATTTGCCCCAAAATATCTACAGTAAAACATGTTTTTTTTAAACAAAATCTCAGGTTGGTCAATTGCAGTTGATTGGAGGCCAAATACCATATTTTTAAATTGTAAATTACAGCACATTCTTGTATTTAATGATTTATGTTTTTAGTATGCTTTCTGTAAGGGCCTGGGACAATGATAATCTTGGTTTTAGTGTATGGTGGTGGAAGGGTCATTAAAATTCTGTTGTGGTAATTGTGGTTTAAACCAAAAAGGGGTGTGATTTAAAGCCAGGTTGTGAACAGTTTTGAAAAGAAGGATCCTCTAACAATTGTGCACTGTGTCTGGGTATCATTGAAGCAACTTCAAAGAATGAACATCATGTAAATTTTGAAGATTATCTTGCTAAATATTACTGTTTGTAATGTCAGTTGGCTTATATAACCATTTACTGGACATAATTTACCTTCAGTGTCCATATTAAGTGAATTGTGTTAACATCATAGTCTGTCTGCTATCGAGTGTACTTTGAACTCAACACTGAACATTGACATTGAACATATACATGTATTGTAACCCATGAGTCATTCCTTTGAGATCACTCTGCTGGGTCTGTGCTAACTGGCAGGTGGAAACTTAGTTCTTTTTTTTTGTCACGATAATGTTTTTCTTTTGTATTTCGTTTGCCGTTGCTCACAACAAAGAGCCAGTGGAGCACTGATGTGAAATGTAAAGGACAGTTGGGCAGCCTTATCAGGGAAGACAGTCATGGTGTAGTTATCTAAAGCAATGATTAAAATATGGGCCTTATTCAGCACAGCATGCTCCAGACAGCTCTTTGCAGGGATCCTGTACAGCAGTCAAATTAAGCCTGTGTTTTAGTTAACGATGCAGAGTTTACAAGGCATGTGTCTGAAAGTTGTGTTTTTTTTCCCCTGTTCCAATATTGTTTTGCGTCACTGCTTCTAAGCAATATCACTTGAAGCAGAATTTCAATGAAGGCATGAGAATGGATGCTTGCATCATTTTGTTTTGTTTCTTGTAACCATGGGTTCACATGGGGTTCTTCATCGAGACAGAGACGTACAATGGGCAATCAGTCTCTGTGCCCAATTACCCAAATACCTTTCCTCCTCAGTAGGGTGCGACACGGGGGCAGCTCGGAGCACTGAATGTGGAAATCGCAGTCAGTGTCGTAACGATCATCGCAACCCAACTGCTGAGCAGTCTGTCATCTCTGAGAGTAGAGAGAGGGCACTGGAGGGAAGGGGAGGGTGAGGGGGAGGGGGAGGCGGGGCAGCAATGCAAGATGACTTCCAGCGTGTGCGGAAATGTGACCGCTACGGTTACACTGACGGCAGCGTTCGGGTTAACAAGGTCATGATTTACGACCCGTAGAACCAGCATAAAAGGAACCTGTCAAATCAACGCTGGTCTTATTCGGGCGTACTTCAGCAGAGTGTTTATTCCAGGTAGCACGGAGCTTGTCTTTCAGATTTTTTCCCCTGCGATAAGGTCCCGCGGAAGCCGCTTGTTTTCGCTGCGGGGCGTTCCGGCCGGAGCAGGCCGAGGGTGCCCTCGCTCAGGTTACCGCGCCTCTTGCTGATTCAGGTTATTTTGGGAGCCGGTACCCGGGGCTCAGGTGGGGTTTGACGTGGGCTCCCTCCCCCACACCGCAACCCCTGCGGGGCATGTGTCAGGAGTCGAGATGTATCAGGTGATGGCTCTGTGTCAAAAGAAAACTGAGAAGGGTACACAGAGCTGCTGAGGTCGGCACCCTCCGACATGAATCGCAGCGGTAACCTCCACAAGGGTTACAGTGGAGCTCTGTGGAGTGCAAATTATTGTTCATTTCTTCCACAGTAATACAAAAACACAAGTAATTTATTATGATTTTACACACTGTGTTTTATGCCTTGGATTTTTTCAGTGCCACATGTAGGCGGCATGATATGACTTGGCTGTTGACAGATTTTTTTGTTATTTCACAATATACTGTGAAGTCAGTTGGCCCTAAGCGTTTAACACATAGGTCTGTGAGTTCATTAGTGTGTAAATGAACTGGTACTGTCAGTTGTTTTCTTTGGCACTGGTGCTGTATTTTGCCTTTTCATGGGAATTAACTACAGACTATGAGAAGGAGAAATGGTGTGAGGTTTCCTCACTTTTGTGAGGTCACGCTGAAGCTCAGAGTTTAAAAATAATCACATGTTGCTTTGACTTGAGAGTAATGTCTTGTTTGGTCATTGGGTCAGTTGGTTCATTGGCTTGGGCAAGGCCAACTGAAATTCCATTTGGATAACAGGCAGCAGATGTTTTTCATTCCCTTGATATCAATGAATACTCTCAAAAAAGTAGAAATATTTTATAGCTAGCATTAATTAGCTTGCTGGCTTCAGTACATGCCCAGAAGGTGCCTCTTTATTCTAATGTGTTTGTATAGTCCACAAAATCTGAACATCTGAAGTCAGGCTAGATCAGATCTCTTCCAGATTCTGAACAGATCACTGAAACTTTCTGTATACTAGTGAAATCTGGAAAGTCTGATTCAGACACAGGGAGATGTGTAAGGTGTATAAGACTCATTAAAAGGTGAACATGGATACAAGTTGCTCAGATGAAATAAGCTAATGATGGGATAAGTAGCTAATTGGAGTTAAATTGGATATGCAAATCCAATAGTAATTGGGCGCTCGGTAAACAGTACCAGCATGCTGTTGTAGCTCCCAAATGATAGCTTTTTATTCCATGTGAAATAAACAGGTACACACAATAAATGATTTATATACAGTATACAGGCTCATAGCCATAAGCCGCAGATTCTCAATGGAAATGTAATGAACTGATTATGTAACAGTGTAACAGGATTATCCAGAGATCAATGCAAAGTAAAGGCCTTTTTTGTTATCATCTTAGCTAGGAAGTGGACAGTCAGAAAGAACAGACCTGCTCTGAGCATTGCTTTTTGACCCACTGACGCCACTGACTTTTCCTGGGTTTGGGGAAGGTGGGAGGCATGCGATGAGAGAGTAATGCTTCAGCTCATAGGGCTGGCAGTGAGAGGGCCTAGTCTGAGGACGAGCAAGGCATGACTCTGCTGATTGATGACCACAGCTGCCTGCCTTACCCTCCTTTGAGAAACCAAAGTGCAACTAAGGTACTGTATGAGCAGAACCCTGGGGACCA
This sequence comes from Megalops cyprinoides, assembly GCF_013368585.1. Classification (NCBI taxonomy): domain Eukaryota; kingdom Metazoa; phylum Chordata; class Actinopteri; order Elopiformes; family Megalopidae; genus Megalops; species Megalops cyprinoides. The sequence continues at coordinate 17,896,275 of NC_050587.1, read as the reverse complement.
TTGAGAGCTTTGCACTGGTGTAAACCGCACAGGATCCACTGTTACAGGAACACGTACAGACCTTGTTGCAAAGAATGACAAGGATAATTCTGTACAAACTATGAAAGTCTAAATGACTTAGTAGACCTGTGCTGAACCATGTCCTCAGTAGATTTTTTTTCCACATAGATAGATACACGCTTCATAATAAGTACCTTTTCCGAATCATTTCCTCTCACTTTTTAATGATGATTTAATGCATTTCCAACTCTCCCACCCCAAGCTCAGAGAAGCTCTGAAGCCTTGAAGCTCCTCTTCTGTGGCTGTGATCTGGAAAGTTTGTATGACAGGTTTATGTAACTATCGTCCACCCAGCTGAACCTGACACATTAAAATGCTAAGAATCCTGAATTGAAATGCTAAGCTGTACTTCCCTCTTCCCTCATGTGTAGTTTCATGTTGCATTATTTTGTAAGAGACTGTGGCATAGTGGTGCCAGTGTCGTGTAGTGGTAAGGAGAAGTGGTAAGGGGCTTGTAACCAAAAGGTTGCAGGTTTGATTCCCTGCTCTGGCACAGCTGCTGTACCCTTGGGCAAGGTACTTAATCCAGAATTGCCTCAGTAAATACCCAGCTGTGTAAATGGGTAGCATGTAAAGGTGTAACCTATGTAAGTCGCTTTGGATAAGAGCGTCTGCAAAATGACAATAATGTAATGGAATATGAACAAGCAGTTATGGGACTGTTACGATAAAGCAACATTGAAGTACTAATGGAAAACGGTTTAATAAGAGGCAGAAGTTCTAGATCTAACTGTTCAAATAATAAGACATTGTTTTTGTGGGAAATGTACTCTCTTGAGCTAGTTTTGTGGTTCCTTGCCAAGCAGTTATTTTTGGAGCAATTTCTGCACTTTGGCACTTGCAGTAAAAAGTGTTTATTTTTTATGTGACTGTTCATAAAGTGAACATAAACATGGATGAAACAACCTGTGTTGTGTCTGTGTACAGTGCCACTTAGATGGCAGAGGTTATGCTTTTTTTTTAAATTATAAAATGAATTTTCTGGTTTAAGTAGCCCTTTGATTTAAGTTGAAATGGAAGGGCAACCTCTTTGAAATGATGAAATACTATTTCCTTCCCTGACATGCATATTTGCATTTGTACATTCATGGAAACAAGGAAATGGGTTCAGTGCTGAAAACATTGTGCCACTTAGAGATGGTTAATTTGTCTTCGAGACGAGTGTCCTTGACTGCGATTTCAGTTGTTCCCAGATCACCATTTTGAGCCAAGACGGACTCTTGCATAACTGTTCTCGTCATCAAAAACAAACACAAAATCCTAATATAAAAGCAAACATTGTTGGTCGTGGGTAATAATTTATCTATCTTCTTAATAATGTTACAGTATACAGTACACTGTTCTTTTTAAATGATGTTCTGTGACTTTGCTATTTAAGTCTCATAGCTGGCTTGCCAGTTACATAATCATATGCTCTTTCTCAGGGTAATTGCAGGAAAAAAGCACAGTGCATTTAGTGTTGGCCAGGGAGTAAGACTTGAGTTTGGACACAACTTGCATGTGGGGGGTTTGTTCACTTTACATCACTGGTTTCCAAGCATTTTTTGCATTGCATGTCCCCTGTTTATTTTTATTCAGTTATTGCTTCTGTTCATATTTTTTGACATGTCTAAGGCCTTCAGAACACTTCAGACATTAAGATAAGCATGAAACATGGCTTTATAAACATGATATTCTCTGGCATTATTAACACCTCAGGTGATGTCATTTAGTGAAGAGAAAGGGTTTTGCACCTTTGTAGGGTTTTCAAATTTGCATTGTGCTTTGGCACACACTGAAGTTCTTAGTTTCCCATTTAAATTTTTTTAAATTTTATTTTAAATTTTATTTTTTTTGTACTATTATGTAACTTGAGCCAGTGCATATGATACATGGTTACATACAAAATCAGTATGTGAGTATATACAAAATGTGGTTCCCTATGAAGTTTTGTTGTATAAATCTTTCCAGTATTAGCTTTGGTAATAGATTACAGAAACTAGATTGTCTTTGGTCGACATCCACCGTAGTTATACATTTGTAGCTCTTCTCCCCGTACCTCTTATCTACAGTTCACACTCGTTTTCAGTGTTGCCATAAGGTCACACAACAGAGCCAAGGATATATTAGCCAACACCTGGGTATGGCGGGACCTGAGATGAGGTGCCAAAAACAATACACATGCCTTCTTTTCTGTAGTGCAAACACGAGAGCCTGTGCTTTTAAACATGAAGCTGATCACATGCCTCCGAGTTTGTAATTTTATCCCTTCCTGAAACTGTGTGTCTCATGCTGGTTAGTCTCCTTTTTCATGAGGCATTTTATGTAGTTAATCAGTGCTGGATACATTGTAATGACATTCGGCACTGACTGTAGAAGTCTTCAGTGAGGGACGGCTTTCAGTGGAGGAACGGCTCTGTGGTTTCTTTAGACATAACATGAACGTCATACTTGATGCTTTCAGAGGGAGCCAGTGTTTACTTTGTGGTCCAAAATGACTCTTAAATACAAGGATTCAAACACAACATGGTGACATACAGTTTGACTCCTGTAAATGTGCTGTATTGGTGCCTGTAGCATAATCACAGTCTAAATCCATCTTGTGTAACACTAGGTTGAGTGTATTTGTTACTGTGATGAGTTCATGGGACAGTGTACCATTATATGCAGTAAAAACATTTCTGCACTGTACTTTATGGGAGGAAAGCGTCAATGTGACATAACTGTCTTACCTGTCTTGTCCCATTGGTTGTTTTAAGTCTTGCAGGGAGTGTCCACTAATTCACCTCTGGGGCCCATGAGTGTTAGACTTCACCACTGTGACATGGCTTGTATTAATTTGCGCACGTCTCTAGTATTAATTAGTATGTGCGAAGTGCGTGTTACAGAAATAGAAACTTAGTATATGGCTTTCTTTATAGGCCTCATTTTACATTTATGATTTTACCCATCATAGAAAGTACACACATATATGCTGAGATAGCCAGCCTTAATTATCCAACCAAGTAGATTGTAGGATTTCCTTTGAATGTAACAACAAACCTACATATAAGACTAATAGATGCCTGAAAAAAACAATCCAAGCTAGTACTCATTAGGTGCAACATCAAAGAATTCTCTCCCATTCACTTGTTATTCATCAGCTTCATTGGGATCGTCTGTCTAGTTAAGTAGCTGCCATGGCAATTATAGTGAGGTACCTGTAGCTAAGTAACTGCTTTGTCTGTCCTGAATGGCCTTGTTATGATGCTGGTGTCCTTTTTTGGTATGCTTATCTACTTATCTCCTAACATCACCTTGCTTATTCAGCTGATGTCAGTGAAAGACGTACGCAGATTCAATATTTGCAGATAGAGATCTCCAAGAAGAATTTTGATGCACGGTTACAATTTAGTGCAACACTCTTTTAGACTTGGGACAATTTACCGCTGATGCTTAAAATATGATACGGCACAGATCTGGGGTGAGTAGCTACATTAGAATGCAATGAATTTGTGTGCTAGTTTTGATCTATCTGATCTATCGCTCAGATCCATCCTTATACCTCTGTAACAATGGCATACATAGGCTCTTGGACTTTTGCAAGTAGTAATTTATTTAATTGTAAATGCTGAGAAAACATTTTGATCCAGGGAATCAAAATGCTCTTTGATGGAATTTCAAAACGTCATTATTGATGATCATATCAAACACTATGGCTTTTTTTCTAAAGCAATGAATAAATCAATCACTTTCCCCCAAGGAATCTCTGATGCCGCATGCTTTTTGACTATTAAATGAAATGATCAGAGTTGAAGTATAATATACATATTCCACGATTAAACCATTTTGTTTGAACTGCTCTGAATAAACCATTAGTTTCACTGGCTACAACACAGTTTTGTGTCAGTCACTCCAAGATCTACTCCCATAGTCAGGTTTTGAACATAGTCACAACTGTCTTCATCGTAACGATGCTGAACAACACCGGGTCCTGTTTTGTCCTGACTTACAAATTTTCTGGAATGTAGATATCACTCTGAAAACTTTCAACTACAATGTTTCAGATGCTGTGCTCACATTCTTTAAGTATTAAAGGAGGAGTATGAATAGAAATTGGGCATGAATGATATTTTGGTCATTAAAAGTAAATTACAGTGATTAATCTTCCCAGGTGATGGCAATGAAACTGAATCACGTTCATTTAAAGCTACATTGTGTTGTCGCCTGTGTTTTATAGGTGAAGAAATAATGAATAGACATATACTGTTTACAGGTAGTGCTGCTGCCTCCCATTCTGAGGAATAAAAACATGTCTGTTTTCACTGTGGCTTAGCAACCAACAGAGCGACTGAATGCGATTAATGCCCACTTTTATCATCCGTGTCTATTCAGATGCAGTAGCAAATAACCTCAGTGCGAAACAAAGGAACAAACAGTAATTGTGTTCCCGACAACACATAAACACAGCATGTTTTCATGGCACTGTCTCTGTGTTTGGCCATTTCAAAAGGCCCTTCAGGTTGCATCTGTTCAAGTGAAAATGATACACTATTATCATGGGTCTTTATTTCCATTCATAGAGGATTAACAAGATATTACAGACAACCACATTACCACAATGACAGGTTAACTTTTTAGCTGAAGTTTTGAAGAAAATCTGAGGATAGCAAGAAACTACACTGAAAGTTGTTGGCAGCCACAGGGCTTTCAAGACAAGTCAATGGCTGGATGGCAGTGTGGTATAGTGATAAGGAGCCCGGCCCGTAACCAGAAGGTTGCTGGCTCGATTCCTTGCTAGGGCACTGCTGTTGTACCCTTGGGCATGGTACTCAGTAAATACCCAGCTGTTTGAATGGGTAAAAATGTAAACTATTGTATGTAAGTCACTCTGGATAAGAGCGTCTGCTAAATAACAATAATGTAATATAATGCTTTTACCTGTGGCTAAAGCAACATCCAGTGGCAAAACGAAAAAGAATTCTGGTTGGAGAGGATGTGCTGTACATCTAGAAACTAGAGTAATGTTTCCTATTTGGCACATCCATAGGCCTGAGGAGGAACTTCAGCTATGACGAGCAGTCTCACATTTGGTTCATGTGGTCTGATGAACGTAACTAATGTGACATGAATGCTGTCAAAAGGTATTGACGGCAAAATATGTTTGGCAAAGATAATGGGCATGGCCTATTGTGAAGAAAGCACACATCAAGGCACCAAATGCCAAATGTGCCATACTTGAGCCTGTTCAAACACTGCAGAAGCTATGCAGAAATTGTTTTGGGACCACATTGGGTGGGGCTGGGGAGGCATGGCTGGGTAAAATAAAAGCTACGGTGAGAAATTTGCCCTCTGGAACAATTCATCCCTGATAGATGTGCGAAATGTGACGTGAGTGAGTGAATGCTCAGACAAGATTTTCATATGTGGGGAAAAACGAGCTTGCTGACGTGGTCTGGACCTGAGGAAAACATAAAAATGATCTTTCGCTAATCCATAGGCTGTGACCAGAATGAGTGGCAAATTGTAGCCCTACCCATTTTGCTTTTAGTGTGTGTTTAAAAAAAGGCAGGAGGAAAGAAAAAGGGGAAATGGAGGAAACTTAACCACCTGCACATGTATTTGTTTGTTTAAGCAAGGTGAGGTGATAATGGGTCAGTAGGAGAAATGTCTGTCTGTTGATATGCTCTGTTAAGCCAGCGCATTGATGCTTGATGACAGCGAGGAGCTTTCATCCATTCCTTGGAGGACTGCAGTCTCTCAGGCCTCCAGAAGTATGCAAGTCCCTACCAATTTCTGAACTGGGTGAAGTGCATTCACTATTCACTAGTCCGAGGAACTCAAATGGCGAATCCAGACGCCACGGTCCATTTGTACGATATTGGAGACACCATTCTGACAGAGACGGCCTCTGTTTTTGCGTGTTTTATTGATTTCAGTCTGCTCTTTAAGCCTTTCAGACACCACTCAGAATGGCACCAGTGGGCTTTCCCTCCGCTCGGGGTCAACAGCAGCAGCGTGCGCATGGCTTCGTTTGCTCTGCTGTGCACCACCCCCCCATGTCCCCACCACCCCCCAGTTTACTTTAGCCGTGTCTCCCCCAGCCAATCAAACAGCAGCTGGTCCACAACACCCTCACTTCTCTCTGAATGACCTGTCTCTTTCTCTTACCTGTCAAGCCCTGTTTGGTTATCTTTGTCTGCCTCTGTTTGCTATTAAATTGATCACTCTCTGTGTGTTTTTGCCCCCCCCCGTCACTGTGATGACAGTTACCTCTCTCTCGCTTAGTCATACCCCAGAGCTGTTTTCACTCTGTGTTCGTGATCATTATCTCTGCTTGGCTCAGTACCAGAGCGATGAATCAGCTGGCATGAGAATATCAACTTTCCCTTTCCAACGAGGGGCAATGAGCGATTGAGGATATAACTCGCGAAACGCTTTTCCGGTCCGCCCTCTCGTCTTTAGGCTTATCTCGTGGAACTCTGCACTTCGCAGGCCCAAGTGTTGATCCTGCGCCTGGCTGTTGTAAAATGGCGCTTGTTTCTGGTAAGAGATCGGCAGCTTTATTGCTTCAGTTGTTTCCTCATGTCTGTAAATGATACAGAGGGTGTAAGTTTCTCGGTGGGTGGCTTTAATCAGCAAGGTGCAGTGTGTTCTAGTTCAAGGCCCTGGATCTGAAGTGTCTCGTGTAGGTGTTAATGATTGGGCGGCAGTATAGTGTTGTGGTTAAGGTCAACTGAGACTGTAAAAAGGTTGTTCAAAAAATATAAAGTTAAGTTCCCTGGTTGGACTCTTGTTGTTGTACCCTTGAGCAAAGTACTTAGCCTGAATTACTTCTGTAAAGTTCTCAGCTGCACAAATGGATAACATGTCAGATATGCCCTATGTAGGTGAGCTAAGCAAGTAAATCATGTAATGTAATGATTATAGGCTTCCTTTGCATTTAATGGTGTGCTCTGAAAGTTTTACAACCCAATAAATGTGACCAACTAAAAAGACAAAAGGATGTTCCTTATTCCCACTATAACTCAGTTGAAGACAAGAGCTATTGGAGACCTGCTTATTTTCTGCTGCCTTTGCAACATCAAAGTTTTTTGGTGCAGAATTTGTGCTCACATTTGTTTTCTCAAAGAGTGTTCAAAGGATGATCCATGTTTAAAACTTCATATTAAAATACTTGACATGTATTAAAATAACCTTAACCATTCATTAGGAATCTATGTGTTATAGTTTGAGCTTTTTATTATCGTGTTTTTTATTACTGCCTGTCACTCTAAACTTGACTGAATCTCATCGTCTTTCACATGTATATTCAGTTATGCTTGTATGCTGCCCTCGCAGGTCAGGCATGTACACTGCACCAAAAAAATCTTTTAAAATAATAGGCTAATTCATGACCTTCATAAATCATCAAAGTGTGTGGCGTAGATGTCCTTTTTGTGTCTTTTTATCTCTCAGATGATGAAAAAAGACAACTAGAGCAGGCCCTTGCTATGGAAATAAGCAGAGGAAACCCTCAAGAAATGTGATTGTTGAGACATCTGCCCTATCTCGTGGTTGCTGAGAACATTCTTTTTTTAGATGTTCTAACATACAGTTACAATCATGGCTCACAAATTTTTTAAGCAACATATTTGATTAGTTAGAATAGTCACTGCAGCCACGTTCCCTCCCATTTTTTGTCCTGGAAGAGAAGGTGCAACTCCCACAGTTGTTTTTCCTCCCACGCATGAAAACACACTTTCCCAGATAGCCCACCTTGAGACGAAAAATGCATCTTGTGCATACTGAAATAAAATACCCAGCATGCACTCTGCAAAGCTGGACATCAAAGAGAAGCAGGTATGTTATATGGGAGAATTGTTTTCTTTTGAAATTTACAACCTGCATTATATGCCTTTTCAGGACACACCAGCATTACCTTAAAATATCATTGCAGTGTTATGCAACTGCTCTTTAACTTTCAAAGTGAATTCAGTGTTGCTTAAAGCTGACAGTTGTGTTTTTCTGTTAAATTACAAATGAACTGTATGATGACCTTCAACCCTGTTTGGATGGAAAAGGCATGACATTGGTTTCATTAAGTGTTTGATATTTTGTGTCCAGAGCCTTTATCTACATTTCCTATGAGGAGGTTTTCAGCACAGTATCATTTAAAGCACAGCACAGATAAAAGGGGTTACCTTAGAAAAGTCCACTTTGACTTTCGTTCTACATTCCTCAAAGGCAGAGCTATGGTTTTGAAAACTCAAGCAGTTTTTTTTTTCTCTGGCTAATGTCTCTGCTCTTAAAGCCCTGGTTTCTATAAGAGCATTTCAGCTTGTGCTCAGGTTTGGGGAACGCACACTTTAGCTCAACATCTCCCTGGAAATGTGCACGTGCACAGGCTGTCGCTCGGGCCGAAGCACAGCCATGGAAACGCTGCCAAAGTCAACTGCTCTCATGACTTCTTCTGGAATTCTGAACCAACCGTCACTTTGAGTGAAAAATACTGTGCAACTGTCTTCATTCCAGAAGCACTACGCAGTAGCTAAGTGCTTCAGAGACAACACCACTGAAAGGCCGTACGGGAATGTGCTATTTTGAATAGCTTGTCTCCAAGAATGTTAGTTGGGTTGCAGCTCTGAGTACAACTCTAGCCCTATGAATAAGAGATCAGTCCCTCGCAGTTCAGATTACGGACAGTTTGCAGTGTTGAAAAATGGGTCTCATGTGTCTTTCCTCAAAAAATCCTCCCAAAGGCATGTGACTTTTCCTCCCGGGCCGAAATACATTGCGATCCTTTCACCCCGTGAGCTTCACCCACCGTCATTCACAGTTCTTCTTGCCACAAGGGAAGCAATGTCAGCCTTTTGCTTTGAAAACACTGCGTGTCCCTCGCCATCATAGATGCCTGTTTGTCCCGCACAATGGGTGTGTGTTGGAAAGCCACGGGCCCATTAAGGAATGCTGGCAAAGCAGTCCCTCGGTACAGCGCTGGGTCGCGGGCGGAGAGGAATGGCGGAGAACGCCGCCGCTGCCAACCGCGTGCACGTGTGGCCGTCCGAATCCCACTCTCTGTGAATGCATTCGCATGTGGGGTCTTCGGGGCTTTGAGGGAGCTGCGCCGAAACGCGAGTCGCGTTTGCATGAATGATGTTGCGTTCAGGGCACAGGGCTTGTGAACGTTGCGGTCATGGGTTGAATTGTTCCAGAAAATAAAATTTTAAAAAAGGCAACGGAGGTTGCCTTGAGTAAGGAAGCGCCCTAAGCAACGCTAAACGGTAAAGATTCTGTAATTTAAATATACAAACAACCCTTTCAATGCAGTTCCTCTGAGCAGCGCTACACAAAAAGGCCTCTGTTTGACGCGTCCGGCTCCTGATTGGGGCCTTGGGTGTGAAACGTTGGGTCCTGTCTGGGATCAGTGGCTGCGGGCCAAGGTTCTTTGAAGCCAGGACACTGAGACCGCTCATGGTCCAAGGGAACATCTGGTGGTCCTATGCTGGCTTGCCAGACATGTGTACTGAAGGCCAGGCCTTCTCCTGCTCTAATACCCTGTGAAAATGCAGCGCTACAGAGATCTGATTCAGAGGCTGAAAGATGCAAAGCTTGAATGCATGAGCTGCATGTTTTTTTTATTTTTTTTTTATTAAAGGAGACAATAGTTTTTTTAGGTCGTTTTGCTAAGCCTCTTACACGGGTCATTTTTGTACATTATCTTAGCGTTCCATCTGAAGTTGCATAACCTGTTATGTCATTGATGTTTAGGTCTGTCAGTTTAGCGGCTAGGACCAAAGCAACCTAAGCAGGGAGAAACACCTGTGGAGGCCGCCCTCTGGGACTCGTGTTAGAAAGCACTGACTTCAGGGAGAGAACACAAAAAAACGGTCTACACTTAGAGGCACGCTGTTTCCGTTGTGCCTTTCACTGAAGCCCCTTGGGAAGCATTACATTTAAAGCAATTACAGTTTGCAGTTATTTATAAATGTATGGGTCCCTGCTAGCACAGTAGAGTTCACACAACAGTGCTGTTCTGTACTTCAAACTGGAACTGTCCCCTTTAGTATGCCTCATCCGGTGCTTGGACACAGTATCATGACCTCTGAGGCCCTTGGCCTTGGGTCAGTGACGTTTCTGCATGTCATCATGAGCATCTTTGGACTTGCGGAATGTTGCTGTTCAGACCCAGCAAATAAACAGTTGTATTGATTGGAGTTCATCATGACATCTGCTGACTGTAAATATGGAATTATGTTAATGCATTTTTCTTTTCATCTGTGGCGCCCATTCTGGATTGTCATACAAAATTAAAATAAATATTTCTGATTTGACAGATCAGTGAGTTCCCCTCTCAGCAAATATTTATGCATTTTTATTTAGAACTTGTCTGTCAAATGAATGAAAACATGTTGGTTGTTGAAACTTGAGTATCTCTGGCCTTCATCTTGGCTTCCTGGCAGGCAGTTTAGAATATAAATATTTATCACAGGTGGTTTTGGTTAGGAAATGAAGCTTGATTACACCATCTATGGCGTACAGCTAGTATATTACTCATATACTAGTACTTTGCCTTAAGTGATCAAATAGAGAACGAATAACAATAAAAAAGAAAACTGGCGGGAAACCAGCCATTGTCTCATCATATCTGGTTAGAAATAATTCTGGTCCAAATGTACATAGTTTGATAAATCCTTATCACTTCGAATGGTAATTTCTGACATGATCACAACATTTTATTGTTTACTGTGTGTGTGTAAAGTGTGTGTGCATGTGTTTGTGTGTCTGTGTGCGCATATACACACACAGACATACATGTGGTATGTAAATATATAAATGTGTATGTGTCACAATCATCATCTAATGCACGGCTGTCCAGAATGAACCTCTCTTGTGTTTTTGCTTCATTCATGTCATAATTCACTGAAGTATTAACTCATTGCATTGGTTATTTTTCCTTCTGCTGTTGGATTTATATTATGGGTTTATGGGTTTATATTATTACAGCATTTGTAAGACGAGAAGCATCCAGTGAAATGCTGTCTCCAGTCCTGGCCTCTGCTGCACTGTACTGTACTTTCCCAGGTTATTCCCAGAGCCTCTTACGTCCACCCCCTGTCTCCTCCAGCAAATCTGCTGCCTGTTTATCCTAAATCAGTGTGGTCAGGATGTCACAGTCGCATATTTCTGAGCATTTAGCGCAAACAGTAGGCCTAAATATGACTTTCAAACACGTTAATCTTGCGAGGAAGATCTGTTTTGGATTTAGGATTACTTGGTTTGTCCAGTGAGCCTTTGGAGCAGCTGCTGTAACAGCAGCATGCAAATTCAAGTTCCGGACCACCTTTGATCAAGATAATTGTGATTGTGCTCTAGCAAAGGCCTTTCTGATAACAATGTGGCTCCGATAGTTCTGTTGCAAGCAAGCGCATTATAAGTGGAATTTAATTTCTCGTGGCATCCCAGATGGGTCCAATTATGTAGCGCGTGTGTTAGACTCAGGAATGCAGTGTCAGGCTCCAGCTTTCATTCTGTCAATGAACACGATCATCCCTATTCCCACACTCGCATTTTGAACTTGCCAATTAAAATCAGCAGGAATATCTGAGGGGTGTAAACTCTTCCTCTCTGAGGACCAGATATTTATCGAAACATTTGACTGGTAAAACACATGCAGTCACCTCTGAATATTAGCAGAAGATGTGATTCTCTGCTGTGGTCTCTTCTGATGTTCTGATAGTCATCAGGAAGAAAAGCCTTTGGTATAAGCTGCCCTGGCTGTTTTGAAACTTTTTGATGGTTCTGTGTGATTGGTACTGAGATCAATGCAGAAATTCTGTAATAATGCCTGATGGTAATGTACTGATGGAAAATTCCCTATTGTTACAGTGGATTTGCTATTGGTGTACATGAAGGATATAACAAAGTCCTGCAACAAGCTGATCCATATATATATATATATATATATAACAGTGGAAACAGTGGATCTAGAAAGTCTACATACCAAGTCAAAATTTCATAAAGGCTGAAGTCAAGACAACCGACGTAAGACATGAATCAATAATCAACAGTATCTAAGTGAAAATCAAATGCACCAGTTTTTCAAAAAGAGTATGAAATGGAAAAACTTCGAATGTCTTGGTTTCATAAGTCTGCACACCCTTAAATTAATCCTTGGTGGAAGCACTTTTTGCTTTCATAAATGCAGTGAGTCTGTTTGGATAAGTCTCTACCAACTTCTCACATATAGATTTAGCAATTTTCTCCCAGTCTTCTTTGCAGTAGAGTTCGAAGTCACTTAAATTGTGAGGGGACCGCTTATGAACAGCTCTCAAGGTCAGGTCCAGAGATTTTCAATGGGGTTGCTCTGACTGAGCCATTCCGGTACATTGATCTTCCCTTTTTTCAGCAATTCCACTGTAGATTTGGCTGTCTGGTTTGGGTCATTGTCATGTTGAAAGGTGAAAGTCTTTCCCATCGTCAGCTTTTTTGCAAAGGGTAGCAGGTTTTTTCCTCAAATCTTTTGGTATTTTGCACTATTCATTTTCTCCTCTACCCTCACTTAGAGCTCCTGTTCTTGCTGTAGAGAAACAGCCCTGTAGCGTGATTCTGCCACCACTATGCTTGACAGTAAGAACTGTGTTCTTCGGCTGATGGGCTGTGTTAGCTTTGTGGAATTAAGACCAAAAAGTTCTCTAGACCTTTTTCCACATGGCAACAGGAAATCCAGAGTGCCTTTTGCATAATTCAGACGAGACTGGATGATGTTTGTGAGAAGTGGCTTCCTTCTTGCCACTCTACCCCACAACTCAGAATTGTGGAGAAGACATGAAATTGTTGCTATGTGCATATGGTGTCCAGTCCTTGCCGTGAAATCCGGTAGCTCTTTAAATGTAGATGGTGGCCTCCTGGTGGCCTCCCTGATGAGTTTCCTCCTTACACGGTCATCCATCTTAGAGGGACCAGGCAAAGTCCTGGTTGTGCCATATTTAATCCATTTCGAGATTATAGCTGTTACTGTGTTTCATGATATATTTAAAACCTTTGATATCGCTTCATAATCCTCTCCTGATCTATACCTTTCAACAATTTGAACCCGGAGATGTTTTGGTAGCTCCTTGTTGCTCATCGTTTGCTTATAGTGACTTGCACTAAAAAAACAAGGAAAGCTTCTGAAAAAACTTACCGCAGCTGATTTTTATACTGAACTAATCGGGATCAGTTCAGTTTCTCACAGCTGAAGTCAGTTAGCTGTGGGCATGATTTGAATTACAAATCATAAATGTGGCAATCATTAGGAACCACACATTGTTGTGCATCATCCTACATCAATATGAATTTGTGGAAACCACAGCCACTTTCAGTTTCAGACTGAAGTTGAAAGTCTGCCTAAAGAGGTGTGGGTGAGGATGTCCCTGGCAAGTATTGAAACTGCCTGAAATGATGACCACGTGACTGAGTTATTTTTCTTATTACCAGTGCATGTACACACACTGCAGTGCCTCTATTTACAACAGTTTATGTACAATACAGATATTTGTATGAGGGTTTTGTCCTGCAGCTGCTAGTGCTTAGACCATCCAGGAAGTAATGGTCTGACTAGGATGAAAGTGAATGCTACACAACAAAAGGCCAGAAGAACCACAGGCGGCAAATGTGGGAATAGTGGCTAAGGGCCTGGGATTGTATGCAGAGGGTTGCAGGTTCACGTCCAAGGGAGGACATCGCTGTTGTACCTTTGAGCAAATATCTAATGGTAAGTACGTAAAAACTGAATGAATTTAAGCTATTCAGTCGACTCAAGCAAATAAATAACTTAACGGAATATGTCTAAGGATGGTCAGCCATATCTACATGCCCTAGTGTTTTAGTGTTGACTGTTTAAATCAGTCTGACAGATTTTTAATGGGATTAACTGATTCATTCAACACCATTGTATTCACACCTCTGAGATAATTAAATTCCAGAGGGTCCTCTTTTAACTGCAGAGGGTTTATCTAATGGACTGTGTGTATGGAATTTGTGTCGGTCATTTTGACTTCTGCCAGTTTTATGGAGGCTCCAGCCAGGATGATTTTGGCCACAGGGGTCCCTGGTTGCGCTTCTACTCAAATTAAAAAAGAAAAACAATCCCAGGCATTCCCTTTTCTGTGCATGCTTCCTAATCCTCTCACCGTTGGAAAGTAGATTTGTACAGATGGAGAGTAATAACCCTGTATCCAGGCAGCTGGGCATTATGTAATGTAAAAAATACCAGAACTGAGATTTCTAATGCTGGCTTTGAGGGACAAATAAATCAGCAATTCTTCAACCGTTCTGCAGTTTTTTTGCCTGAGGACTCACAATTTCTATTACACAGGGCAGAGTCAGAGTGATACTCTGCTCTTCCTCATGGGTTATTCTGTGCCAAGTGGGCTAGAGTTTGACGCTCGTCCATCTCAGATTTTGCTATAAAATCTTGCCAAGGGTTTTTTTTTTTGAGGGTGCCAAGTTAAAGAATGATTCTCATTTCTTTCACTTTTTAAAAATCATTTCCTTTGAAAAAAGTGTGAAGTACTGTTTGGAAGGGGCTGTGAACCTTTGATCTCAGCAGGTGAACATCAGCAACCACTAATAATTACAACTTCAAGCAGTTATTCAGAATTAGCAGGTACCAAATGCTTTTGATTGACTTTGTAGCACTCAAAGGGATCTATTAAAATGTAGAATTAAGCTCTAATGAACCACACTGGCTCATACACGCAAGTGCGTACGCGTGTACACACACACACACACACACACACACACACACACACACACACACACACACACACACACACACACACACACACACACACACACACACATTATTTAGTCTGTGAAATCTGCAGAGTTGTCTGCTGTCAGGGGAATAACGTTCAGTAGTGGGGCTGGAATCCAAGCGTTTGACATCGTTTGAAAGATTGTTTTATGAAGGTTTAAGGTAGTGATTTTTTTATCTGCTTCTCCCACAGTGTTAGAGGGAAAATGGGCTGGCAAAGTACTCTGAACTGTTGCTCTTGAGTTCCATATTATCTTTCACTCTTGCCTTACGCAAAGCCCAAGTCAAATGAGATGCTATGCATGATTGTTGCTGTTTAAAAAGGGGCCTGGGGGAATTTCTCTTGGGAATGCATTTTTTATGGAATAGGAAATGTAAACAAGATAAATCTTGGGAAAAAAAACCCTTATGAATATTCTACCCCAAAAGCAGACAGACGGCCTTCTTGCCAGCGAATGGCCAAAATGCATTGCCATCCTCTCAGGCAGCAGAAAGTCAGTTGTTTTAAGTAATTTGTACATAGGCAGAGGGCGAACAGTTCTTTTGCAGTACATTAAAACTGCGCCAACCTGACAGGAGAGGAGTCTCTCAGAAACCCTTCATTAAATATTTAATTGAAGGTAATGAAAGTCCCGCTGTGTGACTGAATGCTTTTTGTCACTTGCCTTGATGAATAATTATGAAGTGATTTTGGCCCTGAGGCTGAACTGTGCATCAAGTGTCCGTACTTGTACTTGAAGGATTGCTTAGCTGAAGACAGTGGCGGCGCGATTTGTATTTTTTTTGCCGGCGGGAATTTGGCAGCGCATCGAATTATTTCCTCTTTTTCATCCAGACAAGCACCTCTGCTCGGAGCCTTCGGGGAAGATGCATCTCCGCGCTTTTATATAACGGACAGCAAGGAAATGTAAATGTGCAGGCACTTTGCGTGTGGAACAGGGCGTACTGGGTAGGACCCTCGTCGGTGTGAGGTGTGTGTGTGACGGTCATGAGGTGCCCTTGCAGTTTCACAGTGTCTGCGGTCGGGAGAATACCAGGCTCCTCTCACTACTGTGAATTCGCATGGTTTTGCTCGCGAGTATGAAGATCGATACAGCCTCAACAGCGGCTTTTATCACCCTGAGGCCTGCTTATGCAGAGATGAAAAGTAGGAAAAAAAACATTGGGTCGTTATTGAGGAAAAAACAAGAAAAAAATGGAGTAGAGAAAAAAAAGGAAAAAATAATTTTGGAGGACACCCAGTCTTTGACAAGTGAAGGACTGGGTTTCTTTGGAAAGCTTTATGACTTACAACTGCCCTTGATTTTGGATTGGACGTTGGTGTGGTTATGTTCAGAAAGTGGTGCTTTATGTTAGTTGGGTGATAATCAAACTATAGTCAGTAAAAATGACTTTACTGCATTTTGCAAGCAGCAGTGCTGTTGGTCTGCATCGTAAAACACAGGCCTCCAGTTCTCTTGTACCATGTTTCTTATTGTTATTATTATGGGTCTCTGCCATCAGGTAAAGGGCAGTCTGGTCAGTAACTGTTCCAGTGGAATGGGAGGCCATTTTAATGAGGGGCAAACAAGAAAGTGTAGACAGACTGTGTCTCATCTTTTCTGGAGGTCTTTGCTCCATATTGGGGAAGATGCTTCTCTTACAGAGAGGAATTTGCTTGGGAAAGGTTCATATATGAATGAATACGGTCAAAGACTTACGTTGTTTATATTATTTATTATTTACTTAACAAATGCTGAATAATCCAGAGAATCATGCAAGACTAAAGCATGAAGCATCATGATATTTCAAATACCTCACAGAAGGAAAAGAGCAACAATAATGCAGGTACAGAACAGCTTCTGCATCATTCCACAGTGAATGTAGAGCCTGACGGTCAACATTGTGTTGAGTCATAGTGTTCGCACGGTGCCAAACAATGATTCATAAGAGCAACATTAACTTGCGTCACCATGGTATGCTGAGAGTTGCTCATAACCAAAAGGTTGCTGGTCAGATACATCGGTGGGGCACTGCAGCTGTACCCTGGGGCAGGGAGCTTAACCTGAATTGCCGCAGGAAATGTCCGGTCGTATAAATGTTGAAGTTAAAAATCACAAGCTATGTGTGAATTGCTCTAGCTCTAGCTTGTGGAATTGTGGCTAGCAATAAACTGAAAGAGCTATGCTGTACTGTACCAGCATTAATGTAAATATTTAGTGGTCAGATTTTGGATGTTGTGCAAAGGAAAACTGGTCCTAAGAACCAGGGTGAGATTCTTAGAACCAGGGTGCTGGAAGTTGCACAAAGCTCACTCCATCACGGGGGTGGACAATAAAATTTGTGTGGCCACTAGGCATGAGATGAAATAGCGCAATATTGAATTTTCAAAATCAGAAAATGATGAAATGTTTTCTGACCTGGAGAGCATGCAGCGAAATCAAATTACTGTACTGTTTTTTCCCCTGAAAAGGTTTGTAGAGTTTATGCTTGCTTTACTTGTTCTGTCTGTTACTCCTCTTGAATGCTGTTTGCATTTTTGTGGCCATTTGAACTGATTCTTAGTAATAGCACCACCATATGACTTCACTGTTGGCAGAATGTCTAGTGGGGGAATATCATTTTGTGATTATTTTGTTTTGCATCTCCAATTTGCAAAATGCATCATATTGTGAGCTGAGTAATCGTCTCATGCATAGTGGCCACTGAGGATGGGAACGGCCCAATGACCAGAGGGTGCTGAGCTGAGAGTCTGTGCAGGAGAACAAGCACTAGGGTTTTGAATTTGATGTGAGCAGCAGTTGTAAGTAGAAGGATGAGGACATACTACATATAAATATGCTTATTTAACAGGTTGGAGACCAGCCGAGAAGTAGTATTTTGAACAGGTTCTGAATAAATGGGGAGAATGCCTCTTGATAATTGCTCTTTGACAGCACGCACAAAGCTGTTTGATCAGTTTTGTCAACAAAACGAATATGCTCAAGTGAATGTACAGAGGAAGGTGGTGAAAGACAGGAAGCTTGATATTTTCACTTTCACAGACAATGTGGTGTTATGGATAAAAATATAAGATTAATAATCATGAAAAATTCACTTTCAAATGATCAGCCGTTCCAAGACTGTTAATTGTGATTGATGGTAGATTTCCCTTGACTCTTCATTGTTTCCCTTAACAACCTCACGTGAACTGAGGAGCCAAAAACCGTTTTGCACCACATGCCACTGCTGCACACCCACAGAAGTGGAGTATCTTTGGGGTTTTTTTTGTGGCTGTCGGAGGCAGAAGTTTTGGTGTCGTTGAAATGTCATTGGGCTGCCCTCTGTGCCCGGGGCACGTTCCTCTTTCATACCTCGTGTGGTGCTTGTGTGCACTGCACAGGACTCGGATAACGCACAGCTTGACCCTCACGTGCAAAGAGTGGGTGCCGCCACCTTGGCTGGAACGCCACTGGCTGCTCTGCGCCCGTCTCGGTTTGCGTTTCCTGGGAGGACCTCTTCCCCCTCCCTCATTGTTCTCCAGAGAGGTGTCACAGATCAGGTTCTATCTTTCACTTGGGTGTTTGTTACCGCGTGTGGGAGCCAGCGCATCGGGCAGCGGGGAAGTGTCTGCCCTGGAAACCCACACCACGGTATTACCCTTACCCTGCGGAAGAGGGAAGAAAAGAGTCGCGCCGTGCCGCTAACTGACTCCTTACACGGCCTTTGAACGCTCACGCCATTTGTGCCACGTGGCTTCGTTGGGTTTGTTTTGGTGGATTCGAGCGTTCGAGTTTAGCTGTGCAGGGGGGGGGCATTTAAGTTCACTCGGGGAGAATGGAGATGAAGTGCACCTTCTGGAATTATTCAGAACAGGAGGCAATTTGAGGGATTTCGGTCTGAATGGCCCGTGAAGGTTTATCACAAATCGAAGGAAGAGGTTTATCTGGGAAGGGAGCACTGAGTGTCTGCAAACATTTTTGATCCTTTTCCTCTGTGACCTTCCAAATTTGCCCTCGCCACATTTGTTGCAGTGACAGACTCTCGCAGCATGGGGGATATTTTGATTTCCTCTTCCTCTCCGGCCGCATACATTTGCCGCATTACAGGGGCGGGGTGTCTAATAATTGTATGCTGTGTTAATGGGGGAATCGGGATTCTGTACTTTCAGCTGGAGATGTCTTAATCTCCGTGGAGTTATACAACATGCGCATCCTATAAAAAGGTTTACCCGCAAAGGCCCTGAAATAAGATTTGGTAATTTAGTTTTTTAATGCTCCTTTGCACCCAGGGCTGCATGTCAGCTTGTTTGTTCGCCATTATAAAAAAATGAATCATTTTATGTGCGGATGGATTATTGAAGAATAAATAATGGTGATGGAAATGGAAAAAGGGATTGTTTTGCACTTGGATCGCCAGGTTCGTGGTGCGGTGGGGGGGAAAGCAATCAGATCTGATAAAATAGAAAAGAAGGCTTGGAAAATGAAAAAATACATCTTTTTTAATACACAGCAAACATTGTGCAGTGCAAACAAGGGTGTGAAAATTCTATTACTTACTAGAATACAGGTGCAAATAGATGAGGAATTAAAAATCGTCATGGCTATTCGATACTACTGTTTGACTGCAGTGTGTAAATATGGACTTTTTGTGCAAGACTTGCAGAAAATGTCCCTTAAACCCAAGCCAGTACAGAAATGAAGGCTTTAAAAATGAATTTCAGACAGAGCTGGGAACATCAGGAAAATTAGGCCTGTTTCCCTTTATCAGTGTTGTACATGTAGTAAATGTATATACAAAGACAGCTGGGTGACTTTAAGTGAGAACATTTCTAAAGAACATAATTTTGCTTTATATGTGGTAGCTTGCAAAGCATGGTGCTACTACAGCACATACTGGTCCAGCAGGTTAAATGGTGGTTTAGAGATGTTAACAAAGTTAGTCAAATAAACACGTTACAAACACAACCAGACTAATCAAACTCTGATTGAGACCCTTATGGAAAATGCCACAGAGGAGAGCTGAATCCTGTACTGCATGTGTGCACTCCGTAGACCAGATCAGAAACTCACAATGCGTGTTGGAAGGAATTCTCCAAGCACCTTCAAGCTTCACATGTGCCCTTTTAGTGTGGATGTGTCCATTCTCTGTCACATCCATAGGATTTGTCCACCCTAAAATCTCCTGTTTGCCTCCTCTTTTCTCTTCCCCCAGATGGATAACATCCTGTACCCTCCCTCCATCCCCTTCCGAAAGTCCAGTAACCCAGAGGTGTCGTACGGCCCAGGGGTCACCCTGAAATTTAAGCGCCAGCTCAGTGAAGACGGGAAGCACCTGAGGCGCGGGAGTCTGGGAGGCGCTCTGACAGGTACACGCTGTCACACTCACATGCTCTTTATGCATACACACACACACGCGCACACACACACACACACACATGCGCACGCACACACGCACACGCACGCGCACACGCGCACACGCACACACGCACACACATGCGCACACGCACACGCACACACACACACACACACACACACGCGCACACACACACACACATGCGCACGCACACACACACACACACACACACACACACACACACACACACACACACAGTATATGCACATGTTTACACACATACACACACTCTAATACATACACATGCTTTATATGCACACACATACATAAACTGTATACCTACACACACACACACACACACACACACACACAGTATATGCACATGTTTACACACATACACACACTCTAATACATACACATGCTTTATATGCACACACATACATAAACTGTATACCTACACACACACACACACACGTAGACATCCTGTATGTATACACACACACACACACACACACACACACACACACACACACACACTGTATGTACACCCTCTCACACATACTGTATGGGCACACACATACTGTATATGCACACCGTCACACATATACTGTATATGCATACATGCACTGACACATACACATGCTTTATATACATATACATATACACACATACACATACTGTATATGCACACACTCACCCTCACACATATGCTGTATATGTATACACACTCTCATGCATACCTGTCATCATGTCTGTAATCTGCATGACACTGTTCTGGGCCTGTCGTGTTGTTTCCATCCCTGTTTGATACATGGTAGGAGATGGGAGACGTGGGAGGGGGGGGGGGGGGCGTTGCGCATGCTGCACTGTATCCAGCCTACGCTGGCGTGGGTTCCCAGGGCCCAACGGTGCACAGCGAGGCGAGCGGGGGGCTTCCTCCACTCCTCCCCCCCCGGCTCCAAGATGCAAGAGCCTCGCAGGCAGGGAGGATTGCCTCTCTTCCCGCCCGTATCCTGTTTTCTATCTAATTCGCCGGGCTCGTTGCCGAGGTACAGGATGTGGCTGCCGGGGCTGGGCGTGGTGTGCCTGAGAGAGAGAGAGAAAGAGAGAGAGAGAGCGAGGGAGGCCAGGCGCTGAAGTGTCAGAGTGGAGATTAGAGAGCTGACGGAGCGCAGCGAGCGAGCGCGCACCAAACCTCCCCCCGCGGACCGAGGAGCCGTCATCAGGGGCCAGGTTAATGACATCAGCGATGTGAAAGCTTCTGTCTCGAACAGCGGTGCTGCTTCTCACACAGACGCGCATTTGCAGTATTTTTCCCATACCTGTCGAATGAGACTGTTCACCCTATGAAGACTAACGCCCACTAAGTTTTTGATGTTGATTGGAAGAAGTCAGGCTTGCCCTAACTTTGCTTTCATGTAATTGCTCCTTTGCTGTTATACTCTAGTCAGATTTATTAATGGTGCAAAATCGGGGAATTTGTGTGATAAGAGACGCTTCCTTTGAGGAGTACTGAGCCCGTAAATTGACAATTTATGTTGCGCAAGGCACTTTGATTGTCATAATAAAAAAGCCCAAAATATTAATACAGAGATCACAGCATTAATGTTGTGTATAGCATTAATATCTTATTTACTGATTCAGTCCACTGTGAACTTTCACTTCCATGCAAGGACTGAATAAAGAGACCCAGAATAAATAACCAAGAATAAAGACTGTCACACAATTGGCTGTCTGTTTTAGTGCATTTCGTGGCGTCTTCAAATGCGTCACCCGCGACGCGTCTTCAAACGGATCACCGCGTTGGGAGACGGAGTGGATCTGCATATGCATTCGCACGCGGCACTAAAATAACGTGTGGCCATTAAGGAGTGCTTTGAAGCGCGGCTCATCGCTGTCGTGAGCGCGGGGCCCTCTTGCACGTCGAGAGCCGGCCACAGCCATGTTCCCTTCGTGACCAATGCTCGTTATGCAGGGGGCTGTGGGGGAGAGAGGGAAGCCCTCCGAAGCGTAGCACAGAAGATGTGTCCCTGGTCATCGGCAGAGATGGAAGCCAGGCGTGCAGCTGGAACACCTCTGCTGTACCTGGTGCACAGGTTCTCAGTAAGGCACTGCAAGCACCTGCCACCCTGCGATAATTCAGTACATTGCATTAGTCAAGCAGTGCCAGGTTCCGGCGATAGCAAGGCCCTACAGTGTGAAGAGGATGGAGTGTACAAGCGCACTGGCTCGTGTGCGTGAGCTCCAGTCAAGTGTGAGGCTCCCTGACTTTTTCATATCAATGGCATTCCCCATTACTTCACACTCGATGTGTTCGCATATTGGTTTTCCCGTTGTCTCCTTTAATTAGCTCGACGGCAGCCCTTGTCGTGGTTGACTGACTTACAGACGCTGACAGTTAATCACTGCCAGTGGCGCGTGAGAGATTTCTGGAATCATCTCGTCTCAGTCGGCGTGGCATTCGCCAAGTTTGGAAAAGGCAGGCCGAGACTTGGTCTTTACTTAAACAATTAAAGATAAGTTGCCTTGTGGTGTCGTTCACAATGAAACGCCACAAACCTGGGTGGTAACTTATTATTCACTTGTCAAAGCACAGTTAGTCAAGGATGGAAATTTCAATCAGGGGTTTGTTCTTGTAGAGAATGGGATTTAACTCTCTTTGACCCAGTGGCAATACATGCTGCTGCCCCCCAACCCCACTTCGCTTTTCTAATGTGCAGGCCTATGTATATGATTTCTGCTTTTATGTTTTGCATTTTATTTGTGCACAGTAACCCGTTTATGGAGGGACATTTTGCTTTGGTAGTGCAGGGGAAGTGGTGAGCTGGGAGGAAGAGTAGCAGTGAATCAGCAGAGATCAGAGGTTCATTACAGGCCTCTCATTGGATGGCCAGTGTCCTGCCTCTCTCCCTGACTCTGCAGCAGTGATGATGAAACCCACAGGGGTCAAAAAATGAGGAGACGCCCTAGTCCCCACCCCCATCTTTGCTTGGCAGCATGTCTGAGTGCGCGTGTTTCCTTAAACAGGAAGTGGAAATATCCACGCCATTCACAGGAGTTCATGAGGGCAGGAACCTACCAGCCTCAGTCAAAGATCTCTGGAGACTCATCCATATTCTCCTTGTTTATCTTTTGCTAATCTATATTCAGTAATATTGCGGTTGTTTTAGTAATTCCTTTTGACCTGCTTCTAGGCTGTACTGATACCGTATATTCACTTGCATGATGATTCTCACTCTCTCATTCCAGCTTATAACTGTGATCTTGTTTCTCTGCTGTTTTTAATACCAGACTTTCATGCCAGGATTGTATAAAATCTGAGCTCTATGTATTGACATATTATACATGCTATAGAGTTTCAGCATGGTAGAAGGCATTACACTGAAGGATCGCTGAGCGCACAGGCCCGCTTATCCACCTGTCTGTTAAGTAGGTTGACGTTGTGCTCCTCTTATATAACTCAGATGTGTCAGGGCTCAAGTGTAAGTGGATTGAGCCCAGCGCCACCTGGTTGTGCTTGATCCTATCCAGCCCCGTCACCGGACAAGGCCACGTGATTGGTAGCGAGCTTGTGCTGCCTGCGTTCTGACCCGACGCCCCCGCTGTCGTTCCACAGGGAAGTACCTGCTGCCCTACGTCTCCCCGCAGCAGGCATGGCAGCCCCTCCCAGAGGCCTCCAACCTGGTGCGCATGCGCTCCCAGACCCTCGGCAAGTCCGCTCCGTCTCTCACCGCCAGCCTGGTAAGTACGCCCCCTTTCCCCCGACACGGGCACATGATTTCCATAAAACTGTCATGAAACTACACCACCTATTGTCTAGCAGTGTGGTTATGGTTGTGAAGTGTTTGCAGTGCCATCATGATGGCACTGCCTTCCACACTTTCCTCTGTTTATTGCAGTGGTTCCCAGTTCTTTGAGGCATAGATGTTTCTGGGTGGGAGGTTGGAGTCTGATCAATACAGACTTTAATATGTAGTATCATAAAGGAATACTACATGTGAGGGAACTCCCTTTGTCTGTCCTTCAGAAACACAGTCCACAGTGCTTTATATCATATACTGGCTGGTGATTCATGTCTTTTTTAATGAGAGAGTACACAAGTTAAAAAGCCCACCATAAACATCATGCAGGAGAACATACGCAATGCCCCAGACGCATACTGGTTTTATCATAACACAAAGGTAATTCCAAAGAAAGTAAAACAAAGAGCTGGAGATGGAAACATAAACCATCTTTTGAAAATGTTTGGCTTTCATGGTCTGTGAAATATTTCTGGTCAGGCCTCTATTTTGGTTCATCCAGTGCCTGACTGTGTTCAAGTGAAAATCTGAAGTCATTGGACGGTAATATGTTGTTACACAAACATGGTACCCGCCCGTGTTTGTGTACCACTGATGCTCTTCCAGTTTATATTAGGTAATGTTTATGGGAAGGACCCAGAAATCCCGCCTGAGGCTGTAACTTCTGCTACAGGCACCGCCTGTCATTTCCAGTTCAGCTGAACCTCATCGTCCTTCACACATGCACAATGCTTGCACACTGACCCCCTCTGGCCAGACATGAACACTGCACCAAAAAAAAAATTCTTATTTGTCAGCTCTAAAATCATGACTGAAAAATGGGGTTTTGGCAGCATTTGTGGTCATTCTTCCAACAGTTATTGAGAAAAAAAAACTCCTAGGCATTTGGCCAGGCATAGAGATTGGCGCTGAAAATCCTGTCCCCAGCCTTACAGGGTGTGTCAGCACAGTAATTTAGTTCAATTACATTTGGTTAGCAGATGCTCTTATCCACAACGACTTGCATAGTTTAAAAAAATCATCCATTCATACAGCTGGGTATTTATTGAAACTAAATATTTACTGATTTGGGTTCCTTGCTGAAGGGAACAACAGTAATGCTCCACCTGGGAAATGAACTGGTTCATCCTCAGTTCCTCACAGCTGTGCCCCACTGCTGCCCGGTATTGCAGCGGTAGCGTAAAACAGTCTTGTGTATTGCACGTACAGTAGTTCCTGCACTCTCTTTGATGGATGTGTTTTAGTGTGGCTTTGTTGGTCCAGGGAGTGGTGATTTAATGGGTGGGGAATTAGCATGTTGTTATTAAAGGAACAGGTCATGTGTCTCGGCAGATGTGGCGATAAAGATCGCAGATAAGGGTGACACACTCCCCCGGGCCTCTGACAGAAATACAAAAGAGCTCGCACGTGCTCTCGGGCACCAGCTAGACATCTTATCTTGTTTTCTTCAATTCCAATTAAAGGCACCTTCAAGCACATTCATTTTAATTCCACAAGGGAGATAAGTGAATTTTCTTTTTTTTTTTTTTTTGCTAACATGTATAACGACAATGTGTACGGTGGTGCATGAAAAAGTAGTTTGGACTGTATCAAGGATTTGGGTGAAGTGGCTTTGTGCTATTGCAAATTGATGACTACTGCTCGCCACAAATGGGTGTTTGATTGTTTGATAGGTTCCCAGTATATCATATTAAACGCCCTGGGACAAACAACATCAGGGGAACAAACGCATAAGGTGTGGTGCTTGTCACACAGGTTTGTCCGTGAACGGTTTTGTAGCAGGTCCTTCAATGCACGGTCCATGGGAAACAGGATAATGAATCCAGAAAGGTACAGTGGAGCAAGACAAAGCTGTTATGTTATGGTGCCGCACAGTTAATGTCGCACCTGGTGTCCGAGATGAATGTATGTGTCCAGCACTTCATCTCACCCGGTGCTGTATTAGCGATGACAGCAGGACCCCTTCCCATTTAGGTTTGAGGCTTGTGTTTTGTCATCTGTCACAAACATTTTGTTGGGGAGTCCTCATCACTGCAAGCAATTAAGCCAGAAGTGGTGCAAGTCATTGATAAAAGCCATCTTAGTGTCGGCCAGTGTAATTTTGCTTTCTGCCTGTGATTGGGAATGAAACGAAATTGCGCATGAGAGCATTTTCGTTCTGGAGGTAGCATTTTCTGGCACCGGCGTCAGTTTTCACAGGGCGTATTGTCTTTGACAAACAATTCCACTGTGCGATCGCGGCAGTTTAAAAGACAAAGCCCATGGGAAGGAGAGGGAATATTGTGACAGGTGTGATATGCTCTCATTGTTTCAGTTTTTTTTTTTCTTTTTTAAAGAGACAGTGCACACGATCTTGATGTGATACTTCTGATTAAAATTCAGTTGAAAGCGGACCTCTCAGGCTGATAGCTGGCGCTCAACGAAACGTTTCTATTTTGGGTTGTCACGGACGCATCCCCATTTTGCGAGCTGACGTTGAGGTGGCGTTCGAGGTACCGCAAAACCAATTAAAGACTGGTGTCGCCGTTCTTCAGCGGCTGTGACGCCTTGGCATTGGCATCCGCGTCTTTCGAGGGGAAGTGATGTCACCCACAGTATGGGTGGCTAATTAAAAGATCCTTATGTCTGCTCATGATTGCCTGACAGGGCCTCCCTCAGTCAATCATTTGTCAGGTTTATCTGTATATATTCATTTGTTTTTCCCTCCATGGGGGACAGGAGAAAGGGAAAATAAAAACAAATTGAGTCTGTTCAGTGGTGTTCAGATAGTCTGACATTGCCAGACAGGAGGCTGTAATGAGAGTTCTGACATGCCATGAATCAAACCGTGGCATCGGCTGACGCTTTTTTTTTCTCCCCGGCAACCAGCGATAGGGAACAGAGTAGGACCCGAGCCCTCACCTCCCTGTGAGCTGCTGTTACCTCAGCGGGCCAGGAAACGCAAACACTACCAGCTGAAATACTCCAAAATGCAGTGTCTGTCCTTTGCCAAGCTCAGAATAGGCCCAGTGGTAACACTGCCAAGTTTAAAATCATCACTCTCACAAGACACGTCTTTAGAAGGCAATTATGGCAGCTCCTGTGGCTTTGGTGTAGGGTTGGCTTTGCATCAGAGTGTGCAGGTCTTGCTGAGAAAAAAATCATTTGAAATTCATTTGATGGGTCTTTTTTCTTAATAGCAAGGCTTGTTGTTGGAAATGTTGAGAACATATTGGTGATTATCAAATAAACAGTCATAACTTGAAACCTGTAATTTGAGCCCTTTGATCAACACTTGTCTTGTCTGCCCCATAGTGCTTTGTGAGGGGAATCAGTATGATGTCTTTCTTTGATCGTGAGGATAAAGCTGTTGGAGCAGTGGACTAAACCAATTAATTCCAACTACAAAAGACCTGAGAGCTTAGAGTTAGTAGCAGATAACACAATGCCTTTCTCAAAGGCAATTTGGCTTTTGTGCTCATTGTCTTGTTGAAATGAGTACATGCACAAAGAGTAGGTTTCATAAGTACCCAACGTGCAGTGTGCTAATACGAGTTTTATAAAAGGAATGTAATACATACATTTTTGAAAGAAAATATGTATATATTTGTCTGACAGATGTAAAAAAAAAAAAAAAGCTTCTTGCAGATCCTTAGTTGTACACTAGAGGGCATGAGAGTGTTTCCCAAGGAGCATAAGATCAGCTCTCAACACAAGATTCATTAAATGCTCCAAGCCCAGTCGATATGATCAATTAAATTTTATTTAACTTCTGGGCTTAACAGACATGTTGCATCGTTATATTCATTCATCCCCATTGTCTCATTTCAGACTCAATAAAAAGGTCCTCATGGGAAGCCTTCATCCTTAGCTTCAGATTGACATCCAGCAAAAATCAGCAAATTAATTAAACTGATTCATATTTTAAAAGAAGCACAATTATTACCGTGCCAGATGCAGCTTATCTAAATATTTGGATATGCTTGTGTTATCCCTCTTAATATTCTGCGTCAATGTTTGCAAAAGGTAATCCCTTATTGTTAGATAGCAGTGGATATTGATATAGCTTTTTATTGGGTCAGCTTGAGAATGATTTTTGGGAAATAAATCAGGATGCAAATACAGATAAACAGGCATAGATACAAAAGATTATCTTTATTATTACAGTGTAAATGCAAGATGGCAGGAGGAGAAAAAGATTTCAGAGGAGAAGGAAAGATATATCAGAGATGCATTCATTAGTGATGATGTGCACTTTGGGTAAAACTGGTCTGAGTGGGAAGCTCTGTGTTTTGGTGGCTGAACAGATCGGCTTGTATATCTGACAGAACCCCACATAGACATGCTGGCTGGCCAGCATGAGCCCAACTCTGAAAATGACCGCCGTCTCCTCAGTGTAGCTGTAGGGGCGGTTTTGTGTGTGCCTCTTCTCGTGAGACCCTCTTTTCTATGCAGGAGGTGGCTGGTTTCCTGCTCATCCCGTTTTGGGGAATGGCTCCTCGCAGTTCAGTTCTTATCTCTGTGCATGGCGGCATGCAGTAAATGGTGTGCATGCTGTTCGGTGCATTCATTGTTCATTAATGAGCATCAACAGAAGTTCCTCTCATTTGTCCTTTTTCTATCAGGGCGTAGGCCATGTCCCAATTGATCAAATAATTGATCTGTGGTGGTTTTTTTTAGCCTCTCTATGTTTTTTCACCACTACTGTGAGGCAGGCGACATGATAAGAAGTTTTTTTTTTTCTTCCCTTCTTTAGAAAGTTATGTTTTTTTTTCCACAGTTCTTCCAGAACGGCTTCTGAATGCCATTTTTATCAGCCATTCTTTTTGAATGAGGAAGGGAACTTTTTTTTTTATTTTTTTTTTTATCCGCATCCCAGTAGGAAGTCCCGTATCTTGCCTCTGTCGATTTTGCATAACATTTGTATGAGCGAACGCTCCGCACAGGGAAAAGACCCTGCAGGTGTCATATCCCTGAATGCGGCGCAGCCTCGGGTTTGCTTTTACTTATCGGGACGCGGTTTCTGCACACTCGCAGCTGCCGGCGGCGTACGCCCGCGCCAGCACTCACCGCTTCCGAAGCAAAGATGTTATTTCGATGTGCGAAAAGCACCTATCAACACATCGGCTGTTTTTGAAAAGGCTGCGGTCTCCCCAGGCCTCATCCGTTTATTTTTCCCCCTAATGCCCCGCCCCCCCTCTGTAACCTTCGGGCTCTGCAGATTGTTAGTTCCTGGTTTTGTGTAGGCAGATGTGTTTTCTGGTGCCTGGTCCCAGCTCGGCGTTGAATGATGACTATGTGACTGCATCTCCCTCCAGCTGCTTTTCTCTGTCTGTCTCTATCAGGTGTGCTAGGCCCCCTAGAGCTGTTGGCCTTAAAAGTACTCTGAACAATGCATTTTGAATTCTTTCTTTTTCCCCCATGTACATCGTATCAATCTGTGTAGATTAGTAGCATGGTATGGACCTTGATAAAATACGCTTAGCTTGATATAAAGATGTGTCCACAGTTGAACAATTAGATGCATTACTTTATATTTGGGGTGGGGGGTCCTTTGCCATAGTAGATATGTATGATGGGTGGATTCATTTTCTTTGAGACACTGAAGAGTCGCGGGAATGACAGCGCTGCTCCACAGAGTAAATTTATTGCCTCTGAATATAACCCTTGGCACATGTGGGCAAGCGCGGCATGAAATTTTAATCATTAATTCATATTTTACAAATTAATAGCCTTTCCAGAGGCGCCCCGGACCCACAGATCTCCTCCAAAATTGAGCACACAGATCTTTAATGTCAAGCCCTCCCCCGAGATCTGCCCGGTGGTGCTGTGGAGTCTCCTGATGCGGCTAGATCTCATTTGATTCCCCCTCGGACGCGGCGAACAGCAGCCGGGACACCTCGGAGGCAGGCTGATTGAAATTAATGATTGCCGAAGCCAGGGGTCAATGAAGTACAAACAGAATGTCATTACGGGAGGGGCCAGATTAGCTTGAAGAAAACCCCGCTTGCTGGCCGTCTTCGTTCAGGGCTGTCTGGAGTGTGGCTTCCCCGCAGTCTATGCAATGCCTTATCCTCCTCTGTCCGTCTGTCCACATGTCTCTCTCTGTCCAGCCAGCTGTGAAGAAACCCTGTGTTGACCGTAATGGCTCATGCTGCTGTGTGGAGCACAAGGGCAGAACCGCTGATGCGTTTCCCCCTCTTCCTCACGGAACCCCCTGGAATTCAACGTTACACGAGTCCAGAGCGTGAACAAGCGCAGATGCTGCTCAGCAAATAGGAACCAGCACCCGTGCCCCCCATGAAAGAAATATAAACGGCAACGCAGTGCATGTCTTGTCACAGAATCCTCCCGCACTGAGCCTTGACTCGCGTAAAGGGAGGGGGGAATAAGCATTTATCCTCTTAGCATTAAATGCTGGGCGCTCCTATCCGGGCCCTCCGTCTGTGATGTGCGTGCTCGGGTTGCAGACCCTCTTTACCCTAAGATGAAAGGGAATATTCAGCATCAGGCTTTCCCCCCCTACGGCTCCGTGATGTCATCGGCAGAAAGCACTGCAGAGGGTGGATGTGCGGAATAGGCAATACCAGAACCTCCCGAGATCTGGAAGGTCAGTAAGCGTCCCGCTGCGCCGATCCGCCCCAACGCGGAATCGA
The DNA here is from genome assembly GCF_013368585.1 of Megalops cyprinoides. Classification (NCBI taxonomy): domain Eukaryota; kingdom Metazoa; phylum Chordata; class Actinopteri; order Elopiformes; family Megalopidae; genus Megalops; species Megalops cyprinoides. The sequence continues at coordinate 17,865,730 of NC_050587.1, read as the reverse complement.
GAGGAGTTTTCTGAAGCCGAAGGAAAAAAGGCAGAGCCAAGACGCCACATGGAGAACCAGGATGGCTCAGATAAAGAGCCTGTTTGTTGATTTAACTGTAATTGCGTTTCTCCAGTGGTGTCGAGAATGGCACCAGATAGCTCGCTGCTGAAGTTTGTTAATGTTAGATCCCGCCATGAGTGATACAGAAACAGTGATTCAGATACACTGTATTCCGAGATACCCTCATCGAAACCCAGATTGTCTCATTGATGCAATTTACTGTGTAAGTGGGGATACATTCCTCAACATCAACTACAAATAAAACTCTAGATAGGCCAGATACGTATAGTGTTTAGTCAGATTTAGTTTCTGCTTGAGACTCCAGGAAAATAACCAATGGTTCTTATGAATTTCAAACCCGCTAATTTATCTGGTTCACAAAGAGCATTTTAGTGTATGTAGGAGTACATTTAGGGGAACATGTTTGTTTTGAATAGAAGATTGCGCAAGGAAACCACAGCTCTAAATGCAGGCAGTTGCACCTTCTTCCATAATTATCCCCTCAGCAGGCAGGTGTAACTTGGCAAGGGCTTATGGGAAACCGTATCTCTGTTCGCAGGTACAGGTGGAAAGGTTGTTGTTGATTGTGGCTCTTGAAATTTCCCTGTTGTTGCGCTAAAAATAAATCTGCAACCCCTGTACATGTGCGGTGATGTGTATGTGGGCCCTGCAACCTCTGCAGTTAAAATCGGTTCACATCAGGATCTTTACCAATTGAAACACTTTGCTAAAGGCATTTAATAAGTTCACATCGTGTTTTTTTCCTGGCACCCTGTCCTATGGAATGCTCCCTGGCTTCCTTACCTGCTTAATTGAAAACTTTGTCCGGCGCAGCCTGACGGATTGCTACACTCCCTGAGGTTCTGAATCTCTGCAGCCAGTTGTAGCCCTCCAGGCGGAAGAATGGGCAGTGTGATCTCATACAAGCCAGCCTGTTGACATCAGGCCTGTGGCACAGGTCTCTGTCCGACAAGTGCATTTTTCATTTTGTGGAAACAATGTAGATAGTTTATTTCATTTTTTTTTGGCTCACTGCCTTTTTAAAATGTCCTCCTATATCACACAGACTTGACACAAGTTGTACGTTTAGCTGCATCAGGGCTGTGTGTGGTGTAAAATTCCAGCTGCATTGTCTTCGGGGGTGCCAGTAATAAACCTCGCTGATGACATTTTAAGTGGAAATGGGAGGTAATGAAGGAGAAAGGACTGGCACAGGGGCAGTTTCCCCACATTAAGGAAACAAATGTGCCCCATGCAGATGGAAAGCTTTATTGACCACAAATTTGGCACAGATAACACTCAAGGTGATTACTTAGAGTCTGCTATCAGTAAGAGCTTATGTAACCATTATGGATTGTCAAGTCCATCCTTTTTTGTTTTATCTTTAAATTTACTTCCTTGAAGTAAATCCCTCCGGTTGAGGTCTATGGAGGACGTTAATAAGCTTCTGGTAAGTCGTCATGCATGATGTGTCTGCCTTTGAAATGACCATGTGTGAGATAAACCTGTGCCATCTTTGACTTGGTGTAAGCTTATGTAACCTGTGTTAACTTCCAGAGCAGTAGATTTAATTCCATCAAATTTAATTTTCATGCCAGCATCTCATGTTTTAGCTTCTGGGACCATTTTATTATACAATTTATTAAAAACAATTCATCCTTTTAATCCTCTCTTTATTTTATTGGCAAATCCTTTCAGGGCAGTCATGCATTTTTTACTGTACTTCCCAGTCTAAGCCAAATTTCTGTGATATATTGTGATATTTGTGATTATTAGTATTATTATTTGTATTTTTATGTATTTCGTTAGTATTTATTCTTTGCCATCCATGTAATCATTGGGATTTTTTTTCTGAGGTACTGTTCAATCACAGAGGAGTAGTGCCCCCCTTAAATTCTGCAGTTAAACCCAGATCAACAGCAACTACACCTCAAAAGAGGTGTTACTCATGATTGCACTTAAGGGTGCCATTTTGAGACAAACAAAATATAACATCATACCTGGGATTGCAGTGTAGCATAGTGATAAGAATCAGGACTTGTAACCAAAAGGGATTCTCCACTGGGGCACTGCAGTTGTACCCATGGGCAATGTACTTAATCCAGAATTGCCTCAATAAAGACCCTGCTGTATAAGTGGATAAGATCCAAAAAAATTGTAACTTGTTTAAGTTGATCTCGATAAGACCATCTGCTAAATGCCAATAATGTATTGTACTAATGCAATATACCTGGTTGCTGTGTGAAACCAGTTTGAAAAGCACCATCCTATGGTCATTCTCTGGAAGACTATCAGTGCTTAATTGATCCTTTATGATTTTCTTTGTATGTTTTGTTGCCTAACATTTTTTTTGCCAACATAATTTTACACTCTCCATGAAAAGACTGAACAGAGTTTGGAAATCAAACCAAGGGAATGTTATTTGTTCTACATACCAAAAACACTAAGTAGTCTGTTGAACGGTACGTGGTATTTACGTTAATGTAATGTCTGAATGAGCACAAGGTTCGACCGAGCACCTGTGGAGTTTTAACTGTTTACTGGGAAGGGGGTCTGTAGCTACAAAAGGACCATATTTTCCATTTTGGGGAATTCAGTATCAAACCCGATGTTACTGGTACTAAGCTGTTTTACAGTAAGGCCAGTGGTCAGAAATAAACTTGAGGAATGGGGTGGAAATTTCAGAAGATGGTCGCTTTTAATGAGTCATAAAACCCATTTCCCGACATTATATTATCACTCATCAGAAAAATAATCATGAAACTCTATTGGTCGGATCGCTGCTTCAGTCCGGCGGAGTGAAACGTCTTTATTTATTGTTCTTGGCTCTCTGTCAGCTGGTCTGATTTGCAGTCCGGCCAATTGTTGCAAGGCACGCCGGACCGTTTCCGCGTCTGGCACGTCTCCCCGGCCCCCCCAGCTGCCTTTGTTAACCTTTGTTCTCCCCTTGTGGAAGTATTTAAATGCCCCCCCCCCAGCTCTCTTGTTATTGCTGCTCACTCCTTCCTTTTCCTCCACCGCTCTGCCATTGTGCCCGTAAGTGTGTTTTTTCTGTGCAGCGCACGGCGCATCACTCTCGACCGTGATAAAGTTTGACAGGAAATCAATACTTTTCTCCCGGCCAGATATGGAGATAAGATTGTCATAATCCTGATGTTGGTGGCTTTGTGGACGCGCATTCACCTTCATTATTATGGCCCGTGATGTCCTTAACAGATAGTGTGGTTGTTGGGGTTTTTTATCTTCCGTCAGAACTGATGCAAGAGAGGGAAAAAAGATGACAACAGGGAAGACAAAATGGTGCTGGGCCCAGTGGTGGCTGACCTAGAGTAAATAAAGTCATTTGCATCTTTTAATTGTCTATGATGTCAAGCTTTACTAGTTTTGGTTTGACCGAGGATGTTCTTTTTTTAATGAACCAAGATATTGCTGCCTGAAGATCTAACCTGTCGAAACATGTTGCTGTTTATTGCTTTGTGTTACAGTAGCTAGCCTGAAAATTGTTTGTCTGCCTGTTGTCTGTTTGTCCATCTGCCTGTTTTGAGAACTATTTGTGCATTGTGACTGATTATTCTAGAAGGTTGCGCTCATCTTTATATGTAGCCTACACCTCCTCAATATTTTGATTGTGCTCAAAATGCAAACATTATATGATGTGATCTTAGGGGTTCTTTTGGAAATGAAGTGGCCTAAGGACAAGATGAGTCCTGGGAAAGAGAGGGCTCAGGTGATTGATAGATTCCTGCCTTTCCTCACTTGCCATTTCTCCTCAGCCGTGGGCATGGGGCCAGTTTCCAACAGCATGCCAGCCTTTCGGTCTTTACCATGTGCCTTCATTAGACCCAGAAACTGAAGCTCAGAAAAGCGCAAACAAGAACAGGTGCTAGACTGAAGTTCTTCTAACAGTTTACAGTGAACAGCGCTAGATGGTATGGCATAGTATGGTATGGTGTCGGACTCATGGGTTCATGGGTTCAGTTCACATAGATTTTGGCACTCTGTCTTCCCATTTCACTGGTAGTCATCTGAAAAAGAGAGGTGATGGAACCTTGCTAACCCAATGTACTGCAGAGAACCGCGCTAGCAACACAGATGTAGCCATTGTAGGTGAGAGTCTCCACGCCATGGTTCCTTGTTTTGTTTCCAGGTCTGGGTCAGAGGAACCAGGTGATGGGGCGTTGCACGCAGTGTGCGCCATCCTCCTATAGGTAGCAAAGGATGGGGGCAGAGGTTTTCTGTCCAGGGGAGGGGATTTACGGGTAGGGGGGTGTTCTCTGAGGGGTGCTGAGCCAGAACCTGATGCTCTTTCAAGGGTCATCTGAAGGTCGTTCGCGGCATGTGCCGCGGCTTCACAGGAGCGCAGCTACCGAAAGGTCGGACGCGCCGCTCTTTTGTACTCAGCAGGCCGAGATTGAAAAGCCTCCTGCCGGGCGTCGCGCTCAGTCACGACCGGTCGAGGTCGTCCACTGATGAGCTCCGCCGTGACTCCCGGTGTTCCTCGGTGCAGCAGAGAGAGCGTGCACAATCGCACGGCTCCCTCCAAGGTGAAACTTTCAGCTCCGTGACTTCTAGCGTCGGCACAGAATGCTCATAAAATTTCACCCTTTATTTATTTATTTTTTTTTTTTGTGTCACACCTTCAAGATCACCTGCTGGTGGGGGGGGAGTGACCTTGAAATCAATCTTTCTGTTATCTGGGTCCCCGAAAGGGATCGCAGTCACCTCGTGCAGTACAGTGCGGCACACAGAAACGGGACATGTGCGGAGGTGGCCCCTCCCTCTCCTGTGGAGCCGGTTACAGGTAAGTTGTCAGGCTTTTGACAAACCGCTCAGTGGCGGCAAGCTTGCCCCCGTGCCTCCGATTTCACTATGTTATTAAGTCACAAAGTGACATTGTTGTGTTTCGCCGCCTTAGGGCCTCCCTAGTGAGGACAGAACCAAGCAACGGGCTAGAATGTAGCCAATTAAAAAAAAAAAAGAGAGAGAAATGAAAAACAGAACTGTCGTGTGTTCTCAGTGCCTGTTTCTTTTCACTTAAGAACACCAAGACAAGTGGAATCACCACAGTTGGGTGGTTTGAGAAATGCAGAGGCAACCCCCTCATTTGCCTTGTGTATGCTTGCAGTCACTTGTGAAAACAGTGGAGGCTGGGGTGCCTCTTTGAAACTTTGCTGATGTCTGATAAATGGACTCCCCTAGAAAAGATGGCTTGATGGTATCGGGTGGTGTAGTGTATGTGCAGTCTCTTCTATCCGCTGGCTTTGTGGGTCTGAAGCTGTCAAAGGAAAGGCAGTCTCCCCCCTCCCTCCGACACGGGTCACAGGGAAGAGGGGGGATGGGTCTGGGTTACTCAATCTTCCCTCTCTGTGCATCCCGCGCTGTCCTGATGCCCCCCATCCCCCCAATCCCCTTTAACCCCATCCCTCTCCATCCCCAAACCCCCTCTAACCCCATCCCCCAGTCTGCTCTCCTGTGGAAGGAAGCTGCTCTGGCCGCCCACCTGCCGGGAGGAAATAATTCCCAGAACCCCCTGCACTTCCTCCAGGCCAACAGGTCTGCTGTGCTGTGTCCATTGCAGCAGCAGATGAGCACTCCGGTCACAATGAGGTGCTTTCCCCCGAGGGCTCTGCTGTCAGTGAATGAGCGATTGAGCAGCACGGTTTTGTCCCGCTCGCTTGTTGTTTTTAATCGGACGTCCGTGGAAGTTGAGTCACGCAAATTGCCTATTGAGTGCCCTGCCGCGGATCCACAGGAAATGAGCACCGTTGCTGAAGTCCTGTTTTTGTCAATGAGATCACTTCCAGGCAATTGCGATTCGGCCTGTACGCAAGCGAAGAGGCTTTGTTCCTGAAACCATTCTTTGAATGTGTAGATGGAAATGTACAGAGATGTGCTGATTTGGCATTCATCAGACAGGCCTATGGGGTTTTTTTCCTGTGTAAGAAAAGGCAGCTTCACCTATTGGATTTGTTTTTTCTTCACCCCGACGTACTCCTGTGCTTGTCTCCCCTTCAGTTGGATTTCAAAAGGAATTTAGTAATTGTTCCTTTAAGTGGCCGAGACGGAGAGTGCTCATTCGAGAGCAGTCATATGAATGTAGCAGGATGTCTCATTCCCCACCAGATGAAGTGGTGACATTGTTCAAACACGGAGAGGTGACTTTCCGTTCATCCTCTTTCACAGCAGCGGTTCCAGTGTGTTAAATGAGATCTTTACACATGAATTTCTGGATTATGCACAACCACCCTTTGAATTCAAGTCTGGCTTATCTTTGGTGGTGCAAAGTAATGGAATTCCGACCTCTGTCCTAACGGTACAGGGTTTGTGGAGAGATGGGAGGGTGGAAAAAAAGTTTATTTGCTGGTCGCCTTCCTGACCTTTTGTGGATTTTCCGGCTAAAGGTAGCTGTCGCTCCTTTTTTCGGCGTTCGATAACAGAAATCACTTGAGCCCGGGCTGGAGTGGGACGGGGGAGAAACACTTAATATTCACAGAGCGGTCGCGACGAATTGAAATGAGAGCGCGGGAGAGAGCAGAGAAAGGGAAGAAAAACACAGGCTGAAACGGACTGTGAAATTGCCGGATGGAAAGCGGCGTGATGGAAATCGGCGCAACTTATTTCTCTAAATGCTAATAATTCAGATTGGGTCGAGGCGCAGAGGCGGCGGCGGCAAAGAGGAGCCTCAGTCACTGCCCGACCAGGGCGATAATTTAGTCTGCCGAGGTGCCAGAACAACTTGTAAGCGAGTAAGCATTCAGGGGGGACGGCCGGCTGCTGCTCGAAATTGAGATCGGATGGGTGTTTATGGAAATGATTTTGAGTTTTGGAAGAAGGTGTGGGGGGGTGGAGGGGAGGAGTGTGAAGGGCTTGTTGACAAGATGAGCCAGCTTGGCTGATCTTGGGGTGTGTTTTTCACCCCTTAATGGCCCCACTGGGACCCCCCCACACTCCGTTTCCACACGCAGTATCATGTGAGGGGAAGTGTTCTCGGGGCAGTTCTGGTTGGCTACCCGGCTGCGTCTCCAGGCGCTGGTATTGTTAGCCTTTTCTTCCGCCCCATGCTCCCAGCTGCAGCCCTCCCCAGTTCCAAGGTGCCGGTGACCGTTTCCTGCGGCCTGCCTGACCCCCCGGGTGCCCCCCTTATCTTCACCCCAGAGGAGGAGCAGAGCGGCGAATTAAGAACCAGCAGGCAGCACCCCTGTTAGCGCTGCACGCCGGCTCCGGGGCAGGCAGGATGCTGGCAGCATTGTTATTAAGAGCCAGAACAATCCAGGGCAGGATTTCCTTTCTGTTCCATGGTCACCCAGGGCGTAGAAAAGCATGTCTGCTCTGGGGAAATGAATCCACGGCCCCCCACTTGCTGCGTTGAATCAGAACTGCCTGTGTGCCCCTCTCTCTCTCTCTCTCTCTCTCTCTCGCTCACACACACAGTCTCTCCCCCCCCTTCTCTCTCACTGTCCTGAAGTTACAGGAGAGGAGAACCAAGGGGGAGGCGTCAGCTGACCGCCCCCCTCCAATCAGATAAGCCGTGATGTAAGTGTTTAGCAGCTGCTGGGATCAGATTTAGCGTGGTGGAACTGGCAGGCAGTGCAGCATGGCTATGCGCCGGTAGAAAGGAATGAGAGGTGTCGTGCCGTAGCATGGACGAGTCCAGTATTCTGAGGAGGAGAGGGCTACAGGTAGGGGGGGGGACGGTGGCGTTTCTGTGGCGACGGGCTTGTGGCTGCGGTGTGTGCTTGGCGAGTGGGTTTTTCAGCGGGGGGAGCTGCTGCTAACAGCCAGGAGTTTTATACCTTTTTATTAACACTTGCCTGTGTGAAGGGGAAGCATTAGAATGTTACTGTGTCTGTCTGTGTGTGTGTCTACTAGTGTGTGGATGTGTCTGTGTGTGTCAGTCAGTATGTGTCTGCCTGTGTGTGTGTGTGTGTACTTGTATATTGGTTGAGAAGTGTCACTTTCTACAACAACGTTTAGATTAATCATAGCATCAGATTTACAACTGAAAAGAAAGGAGTGTTGTGCTGCATATGTTATGTTGATAACCGTAAGAATATCACTTGCAGTTGTATATTACCACATGTAGAATTATTTTCTGTCTGAATGCAAGCCTCATTTATTCCACACAATCTTATGGAAGACAATGAAAAAATAATTGCTCAGGGGAGAGCAATTGTGGAAGATCACTTGATTTTCTTTATCATTTGCATAATCTGCAATAGAATTTTTCAGAGAAAAAAAGAAACATTTTCTGCATTGGTGTTGTATTTGTGCACATGTGTTGTTACTGGCATTGTCGTCAGGCGTGACATGCACTGTACATTTGACACTGTTGAGGTGGTGGACCCAACGCTGAAGTTGACACTTCTGTAGAGGCGATTGATCGTAGTAAGTGTGCGGCAGCTGCGCCGTGGCAGAAAGTGCAACGCGTGTGTTCACACTCGCCTGCCTTCCTGTGGGGTTTGAATGGTGTTGCGCTGATCCAGAAACGCCTCACGGAGAGCAGCTCAGCCCCGTGAGGCTCCGCTGTCGCAACGCGAGGGCGCGGAGCGACAGGCAGGGGTGCAACTTCTTCCGATTTGTGAATGGGAGGCTTATGTCTGGCTGAGCCTCGGGGATAATGCCGAAATGCTGGCGTACAAACGAGCCGTGCATGCTGTCCTCCCCGACACCCTCAGAGAGAGAGAGAGAGAGAGAGCAGACCAAGTGTCAGCAGCTGCCATACTGTGGCACTATATGACTGCGTCTAGACCGCTTTGTGCGCGCCAGTTAAAAAGGAAAGAGGTTTAATTGGGCTAAACGTTCGGTAAACAAATTAAAGGGTGGTTTGTGAATTAAGGGCCGTTTGATGTTAAACCCGTTGCAGATTTTTTTTCCTGATTTTCAAAGTCTCCGCGTTTCCGCGTTAATTGAAAGTAACTAATGTCCTGCAAATGAGTCAAAGAAAAAAAAATATAACGCAGTGACTTTTTTAATGTTCTGGCATTATTTAATAATAAATCAAACTGAAAATGATTGAAAGGTAATGCTCGCTTGTTTGAGATTGGCCTTTCCTTTTTTTTTCTTCATCTTTTTAATTTGCTCACATTATCAACAAAGCGTTGGGCAAACTGGATTACAAAATTCCAACCGAGCAAATTCACAGTGTCCTCACAAAAGGTGTTTCCTTCCAATTACAGAACTAGAAGGGAGAAATTAACTCTGGCAAAGGCTGTCGAGTTCCATTCTTAGATATCCTGGACCCATTGTTTTCTTTTTTGATAGCATCATTATAGGATTGTGCCATTCTGGCCATTAACACTTTACGTAATTGCCGCGTGTGTTTATCAGAGGGCTACCAAACTGGCAATTTGCCTCGCAGAAGCTGTTCATTAAAGCTCCGTTTGTTGCCTGTATTAACTTAAAAGGGGGGGGGGGGCTGTCACCCCTTCTTTTGTTCTTGGCCTTCAGAGGAGCAGCAGCAGCAGCAGCGGCTGAACTGCTTTGCGCACTCCGATCGCTGTCAGTTCACCGGGTCTGATTGTAAAACAAACAAGCCTTCCCAACGTGGGGAGATTCGGGGGCACCAGGCGCATTGTGTTATGTAAATGAGTTTGTCAGGTGCATGCAAAACATTAAGTTGAATTTGCTCCCCCCCCCCGGCCAAAAGCTGATAAGAATTACCTGTTGTAGGCATGCCTTACATTGGCAGCGTGGTGAAGTGGTCAAGGACCTGGGCGTGGAATGGAAAGTTCCGGCAGGCTCGGTTCACAGGTGTGCGCGGATAAGCCGTGTTCCAGCTATGCTGGTTGCCCTGGATAAGGGGTCTCGCTGCCAAAGGCAATGAATAACCGAACGCCTGAATCACATTCATGCGCATGCATGTTCTCCCACAAAACGTGTGCCATGCGGTTGGGGCAATGTCATTGTCACTCGCCCATCCACCCCCCCATGTGCTGTTTTCTACATATGCTATTCTGAAGCACTGGGTGAAAAAGATTGTTTTCAAGATTGAGAGAGGCTGACATAAAAGACCACCTTTGCAAAAAAAAAAAAAAAAAAAAATCTGCAGAGCAGCATGGAACTCTGATAAGATACTGGTCTGTTTTCATTTCCATTCTAATACAACCTTCCCCTCTCCATTCGGTGTGCTAACGTTTTTACCACACATGGTATGCAAAGCAGCGTGACTTCCTGTACTACCGTCTATTTATATTCTTGGATGCACTCCAATAAGGGGCACATAACTAAGACCGTTTTTTAGCTACATCATTTCAGTGTTAGACACCCAGAGTCTGTTCTTCAGTTGTTCAAGGCAACCCCTTCTTCTTTTTTTTTTTTTTTTTTGAAAAGCATACTCTCCACACATGAAAAATTTATGGGACTCTATTCTCCCAGTGAAAGAAGGCAATTGCTTACTTCCTTAATCTCAGCTAAGTGGTACCGTGTTGCTTGGAGCTATTGTGCGCTGCATTGCTTTCTTTGTGGATCACGGATAGCATACGACAGAAATGGAATGTTATTAAACGAGTCGGAGTGTACAGTAAGGCACTTCTCTGGAGGTGCCAGGTCTCTGAGCAGATAATACCTCACACAAAGAGCAGAGATGGTTAACTTGCTTCCACATAAAGAGATGCATGGCATGCCGTGAAGGGGGGGGGTGGGGTGGGGGGGGAGAGAGATGGGGTGGGGGAGTGTGGGGTGGGGGGATGCAAGAGCAGACGCCTTTGATCATCCCTTCTTTACTGTCTTTCGGCTGCGGGATGCTGAGGAAGGTAGGCACTGTAGCAGCTGATACGTCTCCCAGTAAAACTGAGATAACGGTGTGACGCTCATCGGTAGTTCCACCCTGCTGAATGTTCTGAGTACCCTCTCCCAGGTTTGCTGTGGGATCAAAGAGACTTCACTGCGTGGACACCTGTTTGTCATTGACTGGTGTGTTTTGCCACAGTGGTCTTAATGCAGCTGGGGGTGGCTTCTCCAGGCACTGGGTCACTTTTGCCCAGATTCTCAGTGTGGATTTTGCCTGTGGGTGAAGAACTCTCCCTCCTCACTTGTATGTGTTCATCAGCGCAACAGAGTGTCCGGATATTACAGAATACCGCGAGATACTCAGACAGCCGTGTGGGAGAAGACATAGGAAAAGCCTCTGAAACTAGATACGGCTGTGTTCAAGGACATGTTAAGCTCTCTGACATCTTGACATTTCTCAACACCTTTCTCATGGTTGACATTTCCCAGTTGCCAAAACGCATTGGGTTTACATAGAGGAGTGTGATCATTCAGGTGGTTCAGTCTTTTTATTTGTCCTTTCTTTTGAAAAGGATGGCATGTTCTGCCTCTATTGTTCTACCTCTCTGAGTCCACACTGAATGCACCCTTACAACCTCTAGAGATTTACTAGCATTACAGCCTACTGTTCACATAGATTATTGGAACAGGTAGTCTACTTGCTGGAGCCCTAATTAGAATAAATTGATTTCTGTGTTGTATTAGTTTATAATTAAGGCAATACAGTTAAACATGATGCTGTTCTTGAGAGGCTTACTACATTTGTTTGTAGCATTATAGCTTATTTTTGCTGGTGTAGCTAGAAAGGAAAAAAAAATGTATTGTCCCTGCACAATTTGATGAGATGCGCTGTAGTAATTGGTTTTTAGATGTAGATAATGATCCTGCTGGCAACCGTGTGGTTATATTTAGTTTTCTGTAATTAATTTGCTTGTTTTCTCACCATTGCTAACACCTCTGAATGCCAATGAAATGAAACTGTGATGGTGCACTTGAGTTGGGGTGAAATTTGCTGTGACACAATGATGTATTCGCCCTGCGTTCGTCCCCTTCATGGGTCTGTACGTACTTGCATGCCGTCATGACCAATGCTAACTGAGGGGTAAAATACAAAGTTCCAGAACATTAATGAGCTAATATTGGATACTGAATAATTCATCAAACATGTTAATTGTAAGACATAATGTAATCATGTATGAGGTGATTACTCCATTGGGAAGACTTGCGAGATGGTGAAACAGTAGCTGCAGCACCTTGTAGTTTCCTATTAGTATGATAGAGAACGGAAGTAACGTGTAAATTAAGTAATGGAAATACCAGCAGCGGGCCAGGAGGGAGTGCTCTTACCTCTGTTTTAAGTAAAGCCCGAAAGATACGGGACACTGAAAATGGGGACACTGAGGTGGAGGAGGTGACTTAATGGAATGCGAAATGTTAAACTATGGTCCTGTCTCCTTATATTCGTTAATGATACCTGACAGGCCCTTGCGAAAAAAAAAAAGGATATCCCCACATCCTGGGCAAATTCAGAATTTGTCTGTCTCTATATGGAGGACAAATCATTCCACACTTATCAACTTTAACTGATTAATGGTGTATTTACTACATGTTGAACAATGCATGTGCAGTATGTAGTTTATTCACATAAGACCATAATTCCTCTTGTATTATGCATGTAAAAGTAAGATATATCTAATGTATTCCGTGAGTCAACTTCCGAGGAATTTGTGCAGGTACTGTTGTCCCTGTTTCATGGCCCTGGGTGGAAATGCGGAAGTGTCAGCTGTTATCATTCTGCAGCATAGCTCTGAGTGTGAAAAGCAATTCACAGCTGAAGCAGAGATGATCTGCACAAGGGGGCAAACAGCACCAGATCTACAGAACACTGCCACTGAGATTTTATTTAAAGACTGTACTGTTCCACACGGTGTTATGTGTGGATTATTTAAGTGCAATAGGGTGTAACCAATGGGTTTTAGATAATAAATATGGAGGGGTCAGGGTGACCTGTGGTTGGTAATGCGTTTATGTTCCACCAATACATCTGTATTTGGTCCACAACATCATCTGTCTAGCTTTGATCGACTGCATTAAGAGAATAGATTATTTTGTCCATCTGAAAAGATTTTGCTTCAGTGTGCAGTAGGGTGCCTAGCACAATATCGAAAAGCCAATATTCTCCTAATATGTTTTGTGGTGCAGTGGTAAAAGGGCTGGGTTTGTGATCAAGGTTGCAAGTTCAACTCCTGGCTGTACAAATAGATAAAATGTATACTCTGTAAGTCATCCTGGTTAAGGGCGTCTAATAATAATGAAAATAGGACGGCTCTTCAAGGTCACGAGGGAATTCCGGCTGACTTCATGGGAACGTCCATCAGGAGCTCTCAGCCAGCCATTCACCGCTAAACATTTCAGGAAGAGCCTGGAATCTACATTTTCCAGAATGCACTTTGGAGACGTAACCTCGGCCTTTCATCTCCCGCAGAATACCCGTCTGCATGCGCACGCTCGCAGCCGTCAAAATAAACCCAGCTCCAAGATTGGCAATATCATGCAATCTCCTTATTGAATTGGACATTATCAGATCGTGTTTATTTGTATTCACGACGTGGCATACCCTCGCAGCCTGTCTGGCTGAGGCAGTGATAACCCAGCATTATGAGTGCGGCTCTTGGCAAACATTGCGCGCGTCCTTATCTCCGTCTCGCGCCCGCAGCGCCTGGTGAATGGCACTGCGCATGTAGAATTAGATGGAGCTGATTGGAGACAATGCGGGGATGGTCACCACAGTACTTCAGGAGGGTTTTTCGAGTCGCGTTATGCGGCAGACTTTGACCTTAAAGATTTTTAAAGCTGACAAAGTAGGTCACCTCGGGTTTGCCCTGTAAAAGCACGCGAGAAATAAAGTTCATTGATTCAGGGGATGGGGCTTTCGTAAAGTGGTCAGAGATTTGTGTAACTTATTTCTGCTGTGTGTGTTTTTAGATTTGTTATTTTAGCACATATCCACCACTGCAAACACACGGCATCCTTATGCAAAGATCACTGAAATTACAAAAAAACTGAGTCCTTAAATCAGGAAGATAGATTTTTTTTTTTTTTGCCGTGGCAAGTGAGGTCTGCAATATAATGTCAGCATACAGCTGTCTGTGTTTCTGACATGTGTTTCTGACCGTTGCCCTTTTCTGTTTGCTTAGTGTGTGGCTGAATCGACGAGCAGAATCCATGCCTCTGGACCTTTTTGAGCAAACAAACCCTAATCCCCGACCACAATGTGTTTCTCTGGCCTTTGCCTATTTCCTGGCCACTGAGCACGGCTGTGTGTAGGTGAAGCGGAACCTGACATTGATCTGAGGCACTCTCCCGCCTCCACTCGAAAGGCTGTCAGATTAGAGCGCCCCGCGTCACTGTCCACCCCCTTCGTGAAGCAGACCAGGAGGCAAAAACGCATCGTTTAGGGGGGGGGGGGTGGGGGAAGTTTCTCACTGCTGATCTCGTTTTAATGATATCTGAGGGATTGCGTGTGATCTGTGCTCATTGGTTTTCTTCTGCCAGGTGCAAAGTGTGGTCATATTTTGCAGGTTGCCTCAGGCAAGTGCAAGCTTTACTTTGTATGTATTAATGTGTAATTTGTCTGTGCTCTGGAGTTAATAAAAAGAGAATTTTGGCTGAACAGTATCAAGATGTCTGCAGAGCCCACCTTATCAGTGGTCCTCACCTGTGACATGAGTCATCCCGCCGGGTCCCTCTATCAGTACTCTTTTAATCAACAAGTGAGTATATTTCACAGGGAGTTCTCATTCGATAATGCCTCAGGTTTGGGATTTCTCTTTTCCGCTTTCCCTTTTTCCCTCATTTAGTTTTCGGCTTCATTAAGGTGCCCTCTTTTTGTCTAGAGTAGGATAAATGACCTGCCGGGGAAATCGAACCGCCTGTGCTTTTACCCGCATTGTTTGAAATGTGGAGCAGGGGCCTGTCGGTGAGAGAAATCAAATCTGCTCCCGCAGAATCCATTGTTGTTGTGAGAAATCTGGTTCCATCACCCAGAGATTCTGGGAGCAGCCGGTTGATAAATATGTGACAGGCTGCTCCCCCTCGGATAGATGCTGAAATGTCAGCAAACGGATCAGTGGAGTATCCCCACAGTAATGGCTTGCTTTGCCATAGAGATTGCCTTTCTCTCCATAGATAAGGTGAAAATCAATACGGGTGAGATTGTGTCTGGCATGCTGGAGAGGCGCTGTGTTATTCTCGTGAATATGGACCGTGTTTAGGGTCGTTTTACATACATCAAAGGGACCTCTTTGTTGCATCACCCTCTGCCCCCTGCTCAGTCCTTATTTCATGATTAATATAGGCTTGACTTCTCTTGTTTTTGTTGGCTTCTTGTTTTCTTCTTTCCGGTGAGATAAGATGGCCTAAAATGCGCCGCTTTTCCCCTCCTGAAGACAGTGTCTCCTGGGATACTTTGAACTGGTTCTGGGCAAAGACGTGTCCTGTGGAAAGACTCATGTGAGCTGCACAGTGTGCTTGACGTAATGCAGCGGGTGTGAGGAGTGATGTAACTCCTGTAACTCTGTGACAGGCTACAGCCAGAAAAGACCCCCAACTATGGAAATGTAACCAGACCTAGTAGCGTGGCTTCAGCTAGTCCGGCAAAGCAGTCCGACATGTCTACTCACTGCTGTGTCTATGGCCATGAGAGAACAGTTATATTCTGAGTAAAGAATATTTCTACTTCGAACACATGCGTATAAACTGAAGCACCTCAGGGTGAAAATCTCGTTTTCATCACAGAACACAATTATTCAGTCTCTTCTCGTGTATTGATTACTAACAAGACAATGAAGCCCATGATGAAAACAATGAAGAGAATGGGACTATCTGTTTAGGCGCCTTTTTATGTTGGAAATAATGACCACGGCCACTGTGAGCATAGTTGTGTTCAAAGGGAATGTGTATTGTATGTCCTCTTGTCTGAGTTTGTAAACTGAATACTAAACACAAAATAGGTAAAAATATTAAATATAAAATTAAACTGAAATAAATAAATAAATGCTTTCCGCTTTTATCTTTTCTACTCATATTTTCAATTTATATTGTAAATAATATTGTTTTTATTGAAGCAAAAAACCCACCCTGAAGCAAGAGATTTGTTCATCAATTTGAGTAGCTGAGGCATCTTCCTCATGAAAGAAGCACCACTCCTTCATGAGTACACTATGCCCAACCAAGCCAGAGAAGCCAGGTAATGGCATGCTACCTGTGTCCATAGAGTGCTTCTCACCAAGCATCACAAAGCGTCCTTTATTGAGGAGTCTTGGTGAATGAGGCGCATTAACTTTTGGGAGTGGAGGCGCTGCTGGGTTGAGGTTTCTCCACAAGATGACCGGCAGTGAGATCTTGTGGTTGTCTGAGTGCCGTCCCTCACGCGTTGGGAAAACCCTGCGTGCCTTTGGAGTAGCGCAGAATGGAATATGACACCGGGGGGCTGGGCGTGCTCCAGCAAGGTCTCCATTTTAACCACTAACTCGTGTCTCAGCTCTCTCGTTTTAAGAGTCGCATATCCCTCTCCAGACTTGACTTGAGGAATCCCCCCCCCCCCCTCCATTTCATTCATAAAGCCACAGCTTGCCACAGCCTGGGAGTGTGTTGTCAGAATGATTAAATTCAGGAAAGTGGAGGCAGGAGGCTGAGGTCGCCAGAGTTGATCCACTCTTTTCAGACGTGTCCTGGCAAGGATTCTAAGAGCAAGCATAATAGTCCTCACCGCCTCCCCCACCGCCTTCTTTTTCGCTCAAATGCAAAGATCCATACTGTTATATGGAGTTTACACTGGTTTTAAGTCTCACCCCTCTCTGAGTGTAGAAATACTTGTTTTTCTTCAAGTTGCCACATGATAGCAAGTGAAGTGCTGGCAAGTCGTTATTGGTTGAGTCCTGGCAGCTGTCAGTCACCTGGCGAGCCAGGCTACGGGCTTCTTCCTTTCTGCGAAAACGGGATGACTTTGCATCCCTTTCCTTTCATGAGGTTTAGCTCGTCAGGGAATCACGAAGTCGAAGAGATTAATATTTCTGTCTGCGATCTGACTCTGTCGTTTTTGTGCGGTTATGCAACAGGTTTCTAAGCCTATTTAGAGGGTCTTTTATCACCTCATTCAATAGCGGCTCTCAGGGCCAAGCTGTCTGGTGACACTGCAAAGGTGGGCCCTGCTGATCTTCTGCGGTACAGTGGTCATGCGGTGCTTTCATTGTTCTCTCACGTTGTGCAATGGGTAGTGGAGTGCCTGTGTTTCAGGAAGACAAGTTAAAATGGATCCCTTTTTTTCTGATGGAATTAAGAAAAAAATAACTGCTTTGTGAGCAAAAGGTTGCATAAAAGACACGTCATGCTCAGAGGAAAGCGCTCCAGGAAGCTCCCCAGATAAATAATTAACCCCAGCTTTGCTACATGACGTTTTTTTCCTTTTCATTTGTTAAAAAAAAGTTAAAAAAGATGAAAGTTCAGACAAAATAGATGCACTGCATTAAATTCGTGATTGCTTTTTAAATATGTTCTGCTTGATCCTTAGATCGTATCAGCCAGTAGGGGCTTAATGAAAGTTTTATTGAAGTTCTAATCAATTTTTCACCAACAAATTTAAACACTGCTTGTTTAGATCATACATTTATCTCAGTTATAGAACTGAAAAGGGCCAGTCCAGGGCAAGTGTGAGGAACACATTAAACATCATTAACAATATATTAAAAAGAGTGAGTCAAAACAGTGTGATATAGAGAATGTCTGATTTGATAATCATTTACAAGTTTTTTATAATCTAATTCCATGACTAAAATTTCCTCTCATCTCAGTATCAGGGATTAATAAAGACTTTCCTTTGAAATTGTGTGGATGCCTCTTCTCTCCTTTGATCAATGACATATTTTGCTTTGTATAATAATAATTACCTTATCATTAATTATGGAATTACTTGTAATAAGAAAACATCAACAGAAAACCATGTGTTGGATAGGATATTGCTTATTGTCAGTGGCCTTTTATAAAGCAAGTTCTATCAACATTTCATTTGATGTATTAATTCATTTTAGACATTAGTGCCGACTTTGACAGGTTGTCTGAAAAGTAATGGTCCATCATACGTCAGGCAGCACACAAGCACTGACCTGCTAAGCTTTTGAAAGTTTTAGTAAATGTTTTATTTATGAGTAGGTGGAAATAAACACAATGTTCATACTTCATCTGTCCCGGTAATTGTCGAAATGACTGCGGAAAGTGAAGCGCTCAAAGTACAGTGAAAAGCTTTAACAATTCACCTGAGAAATACATCTGGTCTACCGAGGGAATGAAGTCCCTTTTCTTTGATGTTAACTGGCTTGCTAGCACTGTTAAAAAAATCTATTTTTAATATTCACTGGACTGGTGTCATTATTGGCTGATGCGCAACTTTGAGCAGGTGAATTCATTCCTCTGCTGGTTGCATTATGCATATTTTTTCTTATTTCTTATTTTTTCCCTCCTGCCTCTCAGTACTTGGATGGAACTCACCAAAGGATCATTCCCTTTAGTCTCTTACTGTGGAACCATGGAATTCTGACATTTTGGAGCTCATTTCTGAGAGAATGGACCTGTTTGAACATCCATACAGAAATATTTATGCGCATGTTTGCCTCAGTTTTAGTGCCATGCCAGTCTTTTCGCATAACACGGATCCGAATGGGATCTTGTACAGATCTGTAGATGTAATCCGAGAAATAATAGATTTTTCTTTATCTGGCATTTTCTTAAACTGTACACGTGTTACAGTCAATCGCAGTATTCATTGAAAATTTCAAATGTGATACAGCTTTGCGGTGTTCAGTTGCCCCGAGGTTCATGCATCATTAATTTCTGGACGTGGGTAGAGTCCAGTCGAACATGTTCCTAAGTGTAGGGCATTTTAGATTAATTCGAAAACTCAGTCAAGGCCAAGTCAACAGCGCTGGAACACGTAGGGGGAAGGTGTTCCAAGAAACAGAGCTGTTTTGCAATCCAAACATGCCTGGATGTTTCTTTTCCCATCCGAACCGTGGTGTAAACTGAATGCGGGAAGGGAGGCGGCCGCCTATCCTGCAAGTCAGCGTTTTTAGCGTTGCATACCATGTGCACTTGTGATCTTAAGAAGGATGAACTAGCCGGGGGAAAATGAAAGGGAATTATTAATAATCCCTCACGAGAAGGCCCTTTCAGAGACTTTGCCACGGCTTTGATGTCGTGTC